>NC_138826.1:32411432-33618205 GCF_965183815.1 Platalea leucorodia
TCATGGGAGACAGTCCTCCTGTGGAGAGCTGTCTCCATGCGAGGGACCCTTAAACGGGGTGCAGTCCTTCAGGAATAGACTGTTCCAGCGTGGATCCCCCATGGGGTCACAAGTCCTACCAGAAAACCTGCTCTCAGCATGGGCTTCTCTCTCCACAGGGCCACAGGTCCTGCCAGGGAGCCTGCTCCAGTGCAGACTTCCCATGGGGTCACAGCCTCCTTCAGGCATCCACCTGCTCCCACGTGGGGACCTCCACGGGCTGCAGGTGGGTATCTGCTCCACCGTGAACCTCCATGGGCTGCAGGGGTACACCCTGCCTCACCGTGGGCTTCACCATGGGCTGCAGGGGAATCTCTGCTCCAGTGCCTGGAGCACCTCCTCCCCCTCCTCCTTCACTGACCTTGGTGTCTGCAGAGTTGTTCCTCTCATATATTTGCACTCCTCTCTCCGGCTTCAGTTGCACAGTTTTTTTTATTTTTCCCCTTCTTCAATATGCTATCCCAGAGGTGCTACCACTGTCACTGATGGGCTCAGCTTTGGCCAGCGGTGGGTCCGTCTTGGAGCTGGCTGGCATTGGCTCTGTTGGACATAGGGGAAGTTTCTAGCAGCTTCTCACAGGAGCCACCTCTATGCCCCGCCCCCCGCTACCAAAACCTTGCCACACAAACCTAATACAATCAGGGATATTCAAATAACAAAAATGAACTGAAGAATCTCTAGAGAATCTGAAAAAAAAAAAAAAAAAGACTTAATAATACTAGAATGTAATTTGGGACATATTTTTCTTTCTTGAAGGCACAATGCTCACTGTAAATTCTGTGTTGCTCCCCACCAACGCTTTCAGAGACGAAGAAAATGTGTATGTGCACAAACACATTAATATAGATATGTAAACAGATAATATCTATATTAATTTATACTTCTGAGCAATCAAGCATGAAGTTTTCCATGATCTTGCAATTGCAATAATGCATCAGCTTCAGAGTAGCAAGTATACAGGTGGTAAATATTGAAACTCTTGTGTGGTATAAACATTCATAAACCTATTCAAAAGGTGCTCAGCCACAGACTACCATGTCTGAGTGCTTACTTGAACAGAGAAAGAGTCATGTAATTTTTGTCCACTTCCAGATGATGCATCCAAACAGAAAAGTTTTACAGATTATCAGCACTACTTTTTTTTGTTTGTTTGTTTTCCTCTTTTTTGCAGGTCTTTTCCAAAATTAACCTGTTAGTGATCCTAATGAGTTCTGCCATTATATACCATATCAAAACTTCCTGCCCCTCCTGTCACTTTTAGATATCAGACATTACCTTTGTGTACATCTTTAATTGTGGGATACTCAATTTTTCTTTAAAGCACATTGGCAAGTGCTGGAAGGAATGTAAGCTTTGAATCAGCTCTGGAGTCAGTCAAGTGTGAATTGGCTATGGATATATGCTGCCAAGTCTGCAGGGGAATACAAAAGGTCTGTTTTCATTTCCTGCCATGAGTTAAATTCTTAGGGAATTTGTGCATTCCTATTAGCATAGAATGACTTGTTCATCTTGTATTTCAATATGTATCAGTCCACCTCCAGAAGATTTTTCAGGAGTTCTTGATTTTTCTCTGAAGCCTTTCTTTTTCAGTAATCCTTGAGCAACCTTTTCACGAGAAGAATAGTTTAGCACTGGATTGGAGTACATACATTTCTAATGTGTTGGATTTTTGAAAGATCCTTTATTACACATATCAGCTTTCATTCTTCCAAAAATCTCTTTTCACATATGTAGCTTTAAATGAATGCTCTTAAAGGATCTGCTATTGGAACATCCAGAGCAGCAAGCACCCAAATCCCACTGAAAAAAAGACTGCAAATTCATTTCTGAATACAAACTTCGTAGCTGAG
Source organism: Platalea leucorodia (assembly GCF_965183815.1). Lineage (NCBI taxonomy): Eukaryota > Metazoa > Chordata > Aves > Pelecaniformes > Threskiornithidae > Platalea > Platalea leucorodia. The sequence goes on from NC_138826.1 coordinate 32,413,322, forward strand.
GAAGCTCACAGGAAGAGTTCATTCTGAATGGCTGCTCTATAATTTAGCCTTCTTTCAAAACCAAGTATAGCAGTTGGGTAACTGCTGAGGAGAATTTTGGAAGGGGGGAAGGAGAGAGTAAAGAAACAATACCTCCAGCCCTTAACAGTTTTTTTCACCTGTTGTTACTAATTGTTGCAAATGTGATGGGTTGAGTTGGTTGCTTTGTTAAAAGTGGGATATTTTATGAAACTTACTGGATTTGACCAAGCTGTTATTAGGAATGCACTTTAGGTGCAGGATAGAAGTTCTGATCCAAGAAAGGTAGAGCAACTATCTCTTTGAGGTCAAAGTGGTAGTTCTCAGGGCTATGGTGAAAGATGGAGTTGTCTTTCTGTTGCTTATTCTGAGGTGTTGGTGATATATCTTTCATGAAATTTCATTTTCTTTCAATGTGAAATGGAAACAAATTCTGAAGTGTATTTTTTGTGAGTTGCTGTTTTACACCAATTCTACCAGTATTTTGATGCTTTTCATCCTTAGTTTGTGTCTAGATGGTCTTGACTGGGTTAGGCAGCATTTACACACAACCTCTGTACGTTCAAGGTTGTAGGCTTCAGAGGTAGACCTTATCTATGCTTGCCATTTAGAAGTTCATACCCTGACACTCACTTTCCTTGTGCAGGATCTGAAGTTAGCAACCCCTGCCTTGTATAACTAAGTCATAGTCTCAGATTTTAACCAAGGTCCAGACTCACTGGTATTCTGGAAGTGCCTCCTAAATTTTGCATGAAAATTTAAAACAGTAACCCCAAAAATTGTAAATGGATTTCTAAATGCATTACACTTTACCCATTAGAAATCATATGCAACTGCCTGCAGATGATCTGTGTCCACGAGCAGTTGAGCTTCATGCATTTTCATGATTCAGGGTCCTCTTTTCTTCAGTTCAGTCTTGCTTTTTGTTGTAGTGAGCATGCTGCTCAGAAAGGACCTTGGTTCTTCTATGGCTTTCCAGTATTCTGTGTCTTGTGACTCAACCTTCAGATTCTATAAGATGATCAGTTTCTGTTAGTGATGGATGATGCCCACATTGTGCCAAGGTGAAATTATATGGACAATTTATAAGGCAAATCATAACAGGAGATATATATTTTTAAATTTTATACATACAAATTTCCAGACTACTTCAGTTGCTAAAGACAAAGGGTTTTTTTAATGGTAAGTTTGATTTAAGGTTTCTGTATTTACATTTAAAATGAGAACTTTGTACCCCAAAATATGCACCTGTATCTTGTGTACTTTTCTGGGTTTTGTCCTGATAGTTTCTGAGCCTTAGAAACATTAATAAATTCTACTCACACAGCAGTTTTATGATCTAAGGAAGCATTAATATCCTCTTTTATTCTGGGCAACCAAGTATTTGGATATTGAATCACCTGCTCAAGGTTAAAAATGAAAACTGGGAAGGTCAAGGAGTTTAAAATAGTATGTATTAAATCTCAGGGCAGTTGCTTATTTTTATAAGGATATATTTTGCTTTAAATAGACAAACATGTATCATAAAAATGCTCCAAGTTACTGCCTTTATAGTCCTGGTTTTTATCTGTTTTGCTTTTGGGTTTTTTTGTTGGTTTTTTTTTGTTTGTTTGTTTGCTGTTGGTTTTTTTTTTTTAAGAAGAGAGAGATGATTTCTCACACACTGTATGTAGAAGTTAAATCAGAGAGTACTAGTTAGATTTCATTTTTTTTTTTCTGATGAACGCACTGTGCTTCGGAACGGAGCTCCAATTTGCAGTTCGTACTTTTAAGCATGTTTTTGAATGTGCAAATTTACTTTTTCTCAAAAGTGTAATAGTCCAACTGAATTCCCTCCCTGTAAACTGCAGCCTTCATGTGCCACCCAGGCTGTCAGAGACGTGGATTCCTCTGGTGAGCAACGCCATGTTTTTTCTAAGTACAAATGGCAAGAAGTATCTTAGCAAATGCTGCTTTAAGAGTATGCCGCAACTGGTGTGAATCCAGTGCCACCCTTATGCTGGACAGGCAAATGCTAAGGGTTGTGTGGGTTGAAGTATTTCTAACCATCTCTGAGTCTGCCTCAATACTTTGTAATTTCATAACATGTAATGCTAAAGGGTACCAAAAGATAATCTAGCTTTTTTGGTTATTGCAGGCTGCCTAACTTATTCCACACTTCTTCTTATCAGAATTAGTGTAATGATAGGACAAGGGGAGTTAACCATTCACTAATCCATCTGCTGTTTGTTCTCCTAAATCCATATAAAATTTCTATTAAAAGAATCAAGCATTGTATAGTACCAAGTTGAATTACTTGAAGAATTTGTATCAGTAATTTCTTTTTCTGAATCTTACCAGTAAGCTTGTTAAAGAAAAAAAAAAATCAAACACCCACACCAAAAAAAAAAAAAACAAACCACAAACCAAAACAAACCACCCAACCACCCAAATACAGATATTCTTAAACATCTAATTATTGGTTGACCAGTTATGGACAAATTATTTTATTTCCTGAGACAAACATCAGGGTCCATGGTATGTAACTCTCTACATCACTCCTTAATAATTTTATAATTTAGAACCATTAATACTTTGGCTTTTCCTGGGCTTTTTGAGATTTGTTAACAATTAAAATTACTGGTTTGAACTACCCATCAGTTAATTCCTTTAAGATTCTGTTCTGTCTTTTGTTATTTATTAATAATACTGAAATATTTTCCATTATATATATTTTCTGAGCTGCTGTCATCTAGTTGATGAAGATTCTTCATTTTTATCTACTAGGATTCCTGAGGAAAGGTTACTTTGAACACATTGCCAAACCAATGCATTCTGTTCAGCTTTAGTGGGGTAATGCGTATATACTGTATTTGACTTACAGAAGATTTAGATGCACTGCCAGAAAAGAAATGAAATAGTGATTTTGAAAACCAGTTTTTGAAAGGATGAATTTATAATATGAAGTAGACTGTGGAGATTTTCAGTTTATTTGAGCAAGCAATTGAATACAGGGAAAGAGAGAGGGAGTTCTCTGAATTATCCTTAGATATGAATCATTTGGTATCTTGTAAAGACTTTTCTTCACGTATCTCACTTGTGTCTGTCTTTGTCAATCAGAGTCAGTTTGCTTAAGGACCTGAAAGAGGCTCGAGTTTGCATTGTGTTTGCAAAGTAGTATATGATTGCCTTACCGCCATAACAGTTGTCCTATGCAATTTGCATGTGTATTGAATAGACATCTTCTGTGACAAAAGCAACAGATTGTTTTATTGATTTAGATTGCGTACATTCCTTAGCAGAAGTGTGCAAGTAAGGACAAATACAGAAAAAACCATGTTTAATACTTGGACTTGTTATACCTGCTAATAATACCTTGGGTAGTAGCCCAGACCTTGCATAAGGATCTCCAAGTCTGATAAGAACTAAACCTGGTTGCTGTGAGATAATTCAATGAACTATTAACAATCTCTTGGGGAAAAAAAAAAGATCCATCCAGTGTTAACAATTGGTCCAGATTTTCGCTAACAAGGGAACCAAATTAGTTTCCAGCCTTAGTAATTGTAAAGGCAAGACTTGTGTAGTGATAGCTTGACCTTAGCTGGAGATAACCTGAAACTCTGGGCAAAACAGGAAAGGCTCTATTTGAAGCAGAAGTGTTGCCTCAGCCTCTTGTTGCTACCTGAAGTTTTTTGAAGGATAAGGATTTATCCTGTTCTTCCAACCACTGTCTGGGAGGAGGGAAAATCAAAATGGAAAGAGGAAGAGCTACAGCATGTGACGATGCACCAGAAATCTCAGATTATCTTAATCTGATTTTGGTGAGAAGGTGATGAGAAACATCAAATGATATTCTTAATTTGTTGCTTGAATATCACCATCATATGTGTGCAATGAGAGTATGTGAATACATGAATACTTGTGTGGTGGCTGTTGTCCTTCTATAGCACCCAGACATATTGAAGGATCATTGTGTTAACTGCTGCATTCTTTCCCCCAAGAGATCTAAGAAGGTTTGAAAATTAGTGTAAAAATACAGAATGTATGAGGGAGAATAAAACAAATATTAGAGCTAGTTAGAAAATAATTAGGCATGTTTAATGCTTCAAATAAAGAATTTTATTTTTAAAAAAAACAGTCCTATCTGTTGTGGCTCTTGCACACCTTTCTCTCTACTTCCTCTCCTTCTTGGTTTTTTAGGGCAGAGGTGGGGAAGGGATGATAAAGCAAAATTTAGGAAAATTATATTTTTCCTACATGAAAGGAAATACAAGAATGTGGGGGATTTGAGTTAGAATTTCAAACTTTTATAGGATTTTGTAGATAAACATTATATTTGGAGAAAAATGTGAGCTGTATCTTATCATTTAAGATAAAACTGTATTTATTTCAATTCTAATGTGCACTGATACATACATTTGCAAAGGACGAGTAAGCAAAATAAATGTCAACCTCCCTGTTACTGGTTGTCTGTTGGCAGTTTGTCATGGCTATCATGATAGAAGTGTTAGAAGGGATTTGAAGGATGATGAGATCTTGGTTTTACCTCTGCAAAATATGTGTGTCATACATTTATATGCAAATGAGAACATTATGCTGTGTGACAAAAGGAGAAAATTGTGTTGGTGCTTTCCGTTTCGAAGAGGTGTTTGATGATTTATCATATTTACTGCAGTATATTGTTTCAGCTAATACCATACCTACTTAAAAAGGTATAAAGTCCTTTCAAATTTCTTTACAATGCTTGTGGTCAGCCTTGCATGAAAAGGCCATTTGTTCTTCCCATATTAAAGCTTGTGCTTTCATGTAGTTCTGAGAATTTCCTATTACTGTAAATTAATTTCACTTCATTAAGCGGTTGGGTCACAGGCAAAGGAATAATAGCAGTCAGAGACACAGGAGATTACTAGTTTGAATAATCGTAAATTGGCACCCACCCGCTTTCTCTCTAATATTGGGAAGAAGCTTCTGGCTGTCAAAGCCATTTCATTAATCAAAAAAGCCTACAAATGTGAACTTTAAAGTTAGACAAGATAAAATTATTATCTACACGAACAATATTTTACAGTGTGGAACAATGGATTCTAATCCCTATGGGAGACAGTGACACAATGGTAAAGGTTTAGTTTTCTGTGCTACTTTGCTGTTATTTCAGGTCACTTGTGATTATTCAAAGTCATCCACTCAGCAGTGGTACATTATGCATATAGGGCTCAGTTGTGAAGAGATGACTCCAGAGCATGGAGAGTTTATTATTTAGATATTAATTTGTCCTCTCATGTAAATTATTATTTCTTCTGCCAAGATATTTATTAAAGCTGTTGCAGTAGTTTTCTCCCAGAGGAAAAAATGATAAGGTCTAATGAAAATGTTTTAATGAAAACAGATAACTGGTGTTTATTTCATGTTCTTTCTTCTAAGCCTGGCCCAATGCTTATTGAAAACAGCTGAAGAGAGTCCTACTAATTTCAGAGGATTTCTGATCAAAGCACTAATCTCCAAAGAAAGCTGAGGGGAGACATTTATCCAGGATCCACCTCCCCTTATACTGAATAGAAAGAATGAAGTAGCATAAAAGGCCCTGAAAAGCATCCTCAGTGCAGGTGTTTCAGTGAGGGTTGTAAAACTACCCTTTCAGGAGCAAACTGGAAACTACATGGTCAGAGAGGCTGCATATGGGGTGTTGCAGCTGCAGGGAGCTGCAAACAAACTAGCCAGGCCCCCGGAGCTATTTGAATTGTGGGCGATAGTCCTCCAGCATTTTCTCTGAAACCTTACACAGGGCATAATAGTGACGTAGAGGGGTGTTCCCACTTCTCTCTTCATCCACACTGCCACCTCTCTGTTTAAAGAAGGGTGTAAATTTCAAATATTGCACTTTCTGCACCAAAGGCCGCTCCTGGTATCGTCTGTCTCCTCAGCCTGGAGGGTTACATGGCATGAAGAATTTCAGAGTCACAGGCCTGGCTGGGAGAGAGAGGAAAGGCGTATTTCTATGACAGGGGCTTCTGGAAGCACGTTGGTGGTGGCAACATGTTGTCAGTTCTGTTGGGGGGTGCAGGCTGCGGAAAAGCTGACAGGGCTTGCCTACTCTGAAAATATTGTGTGATATTAACCATGTGCCTTTGATACATCCAGAGGGAAGGAGTGGTGATGCTTTGTTTTTAGTTTCTCCTTGTACCCATGATTGTCATTAGATTACTCAATCAGAAAAGCTTGTTGTAAAGATTCATCAGTAATTTATCATTGTTTCTATCTTATCTGTACCATATATGATATAGATCATGTAACTAAGGGTGGCATAATTACTCAGATAAAGGATAATTCCGCAGACATTTACATATGTAAATTCAAAAGGGGGATTTGCATGAGCCCAATTAGTCATACATTTTAAATCCTATTTATTTGAAAAGTATGGTACTGAAAATTTACACCCATTTTTGAGTTGCTGTCAGTGTACTTAAAACATTGAAGGAAGTTTGATTTTTGCATCAGACAGATGTTTCTAACATTTTCCAAGGATCCTCATTTTCTGTGGTAGTAGTTCAAACAGTGATAAAAACAAGACATCTCAGTTTGTTTCAGTTATTACCACAATTACTCATCTGAGACAGGTTTTGAGACTTCCACGGCAATAGGATGGAATAGTAAAGCTTAAGATTGTATATAATGGTTTCCCAAGCTGCACAGGCATGCAACTCAGGAGCAGGACTTGAGAAGCAATCAGTATAGTGAGCAATTAATCATCAGTTATTACATGAAAGAGAAAGTTCAAATTTGGTAAATTAATTATGTTTGGTAGTCAGAGAGAAGGATTCAGGCCCTTGTGAAGCCTGGGAAAGCTGTCTGATATCCTAGTTGTTTTTAAATTACATGAATAAAACTGTTTAAAATCCATCCTGGAGTTATGCTTTTTGGTTGCTCTTAATCCATCATGGGTTGTAGTAGTGGGATTTCAGATAAGAACAGTAGAAGAATGCCAGATAAATGTTTTGGTTGGTTTTTGTTGTTGTCGTTTTGTGTTTTCAAGCAAGTATAATTTTTTTTCATGAATTTATGGCACTTGGCTTAGATGGCAGCCAACGTACCCTGTGGTAGAGGGTATTTGGAGGGTTATGTATGCATGTATGCATAGCTTTTACGCAAATAAGACTATGTATCTGTAGTATTGCTAAATGAGAATTGAGGATTGCAAAAGCTAGCTATTTTTGTTTACTGAGGCCAAGAATAAATGTCCTCCACATTTTATAACTAGATGGGCAGATGGGGTAGAAAATAATTTTGCTTGGCTTTTGAAAGCTGGTGAAGACTTGTTTTGCATGTTTATTTCTCTCAGCTCAATTTCAGGTGGTGCAACATCACATCCCTGAAGAACAGAGTGGGTGAGAGCTGGTGAATCCTGTCATTGGCTCCATCCCAAGTATAGAGGTAGAGCTCTCTGAGCAAGAAGGCTCAAGGATGAGGAGAAAAGGTGTTGGAGTAACCAAAACTGAGTAAAAAAATCTTGGGTTGGAAATTAAAGTCTTTTTGAATATACATTATTAAGCCTAATATATCTTATTTAGGCAACACCCAGAGAACAAGAGAGATGCATGGTTCAAAATACCAGGTTTTGTCTTTTGTTTTAAAAAAAAGCAGGAAAATCAATGGTGTGGGGGTTTTGCACAGCTGCTGTAGACTCTTCAATCTGTCTGGGGAGGCAAGAGGAAAAAGGTGGGAGAGAGAGAGAGAGGAAGAGTTGTATGTTTGTAGAGTTTTATCTACAGATGAGGGCAAACGGCTCCATCTGTCTCCGGGTTTGGAACAGAGGAAGTAGCTGATGAGGGTTTCAGAATAAAGACTGGTCGAGTACTTGTAATTAATTTGGGAAATAAATCTTTCCTGCAATAGGGAGTATGGAGTAGCTAAGGCAAAGCAAAATAATAGCATAGGAGTGTGCTGCAGTGTTCTCACTTGACTGATAGCTTTTCTGTTTCAGCTGTGCAGCACAGATAGTTGAGTAATGTCTTGTGCTTGTTGAAAGGGGCAGGAAGAAGTCAGCTGACAGAGAGACAGCCAAGACATAGATTTTAGAGAGAATTGCTGAATAGACTTAATGAAAAGAAACAGGGAACAATGGGAGGTTAGGGAAGGTGATGTTTGAGCATGGTATGTAGGCTGCTGTGAGCGGCAATTTGCACAGAGCTCAGCCATGTGGTAGCTCATCTAACATAGCTAACTGAGGTGGTGAAACGTGCTCTCAGAAGCATGGCAATAGTAAATCTAGCAGGGGAAATGGCTCCTTGCCACTTGTCCCAGAAGTGTTGCCCTGGGTGGGAAAGGCATCTTTCTCCTAGAAGCAGACAAATGGTTACAGAAAAATTTACATAGTCAAACCGTTTCAAAAGGATGGCCCTCCTCTGTTTTCTTATTCCTAAAGCCACAGAAAAGTGTGAATACATGACATATAGGCAGAAGAGAAACAAACTGTGTGGTCTAATGATTTGTATTGATTTCCAGGTAAGTGTATAATTTGACCGATAAATCCTGCTTAGATATAGCCAAACTTAAAAATCAATGGCCAAAACATATGCAAACAATTTTTACTTGTTAGCATAACTACAATTCTGCTGTTCTAGATGATGCAGGTCCCTGGAACAGTTGCAACAGTGGTTTGCCTGCCTGTATCAGTCTTAGATTTACAACATTTTATGCATGTATATATGTGTGCATCTATCTAAACATACATATATAATATGGAGTTAGTTATTCCTGTACATCAAACTTGAGAAAATTTGGTCATATTTTTCCAGGAATTTTATGATAAATCCAGGAGTCAGTTTTTCTGAGTCCCTGCCCAGTGTGGCGAGAACACAACTTTGTTTAAAATACCCTTTATGCTTGGAGTTGGACGTTTTGGATGTTACTGCTGGCCTGGTTTTCTTCCCTCTGTTTTTCTGTCTGTTTTATGTGCCCATCCCCAGACATCTGTGTGAGTATACATATATGTAGGAGTATATCCACACAAGTGTACACATACACAAACACATGTGTATATCTACCCAGGGAAGGGCAGAGTGATCTGGATTGTGTCTGGACAATTTTGGCTATGAGCTTCAGATTCATGAAGGAAAAATACTTCTGCCACCTTCCAGCATTCAATTGAAAATAATGAAACCACAGGCTTAGGAGTAGCTGCAGGTGTGACACAACAGGATATAATTTGCAAGTGCAAAATCGCAGTGGTATTCTTGCAAGTTAAGGTTTTGTTTTCAGTTTGGATGCTGTAATGGAGAAAGCCATAAAAGGCACAGATTTATGTGCATATCCAAGAGTACGCATCTTTAAAGTACTCTTCAAGTGGAGATACCAAATGGGACAATGGTAAGAATGTGTTTCTGGTGAGGGCCTCTGGGACGCTGACAGAGTACCTCCAAGTGCGTGCTGTCTTTTCCCTCTTCTGGAGCAGAAAGCAGCAAGTTCAGCACATCCTTTGCTGTGATGAATCCTTCTGATGTTACTGAAGGCAAGGAAGAATACAGATTTTTAAAGCAAGGATTACTGTTGAAGGCCTTGAACAAGGACAAGTGACTTGAACTCCTTGTTCTGTCATGTGTTGTGTGCGATGTTTATCATGCACTTGATTTCTCTGCCTTAATTTTCAACTGCAAAAAGATATAATAGTACTACATTATTATTATTATCTTTTTTCTTCTCCGTTCTATCAAAAACTCTTTTTATATCATCTTGGGGCTCACCAGTTTGGGACTGGTCCCAGCCTGATTTGAACACCGCACATAGTAGAAGGTATGTGCGTTTTTCCCCTCTCCAGAACTCTGTCATACCTACTTTCATCAAGAAAGTAGAACCTAAGATTTCTTTGCTTACGTTTGGTGTGTATTTGTTTGTAATAGATAGTCTTTTGTCAGAACCTGTTAAACGAGTTACTTTACTAAATCATATGCACTAACTGTCTTTTAATATAATGTTCTAAATCTATCAGTTTTGGAGGATTTGAAGAAGTATTTGAGAGACAGAAGGCTCCTGAGGATGAAATATTGTCCCCCTTAATTTGAATGGAGCTAATATTCATCCCATATTACAGTATTAATTCGTGAATCATATGGTTTCCATGGAATAGCATCATTTTTTTTTAATCCGAATTCTTCAGAACTGAAGTAATCAGTCTTCTCAGACCTAAATTCAGAAAATAGCAGCTCAGCTACCTAAACAGACTTTGAAAAATTAGTTCCTTTTCTTTGACAGTCAAGCTTTAGTAATAAATAAAGATTATGGTAGACAATCCTTATCACAATGGTAAAGGATTACTGCTTTTGTACTTATTGCTTTAAAAAATTAGAATACCTTAATATTGTAAAAACAATTTGGGTTTGGAAAAACAAACTGCATTGAAGCTGACAAGATGCTTGCCAAGTTCCAGGAGGTGCAATTTGGAATGTCTGAGATATTAAACCTTGAATGTCTGAGTTCCTAATGGAAACAGGGGCTCGATATTAACTCTTTCAGCTCTGCTGTAGTCTATAAAGTGCATATTTTTGTGTCTTTCTTATAAAACCCAGGAGACTACTGCTGGATTTCTGTGCTGTCTTAGGGGTACAAGATGAGAAATTAACTCCTGGCTTACTTGCTCCTGTCTCCTGAGAACAGAGGCCACCATAATACATAAATATATGTTCCATAATCACTTTCATAAACTGATCATGCACTCTCTTGAAACTGAACTGTGTGTATGTTGGCGTGCCACTACTGTTGTGAGCTAATTTGAGAATCTCGCCCATCATACTTAGAAACTTTCGTATTCTCAGCCAGAATATATCTGTGATCCTACTTGCATCCATACGTCTTTGTGCTAGCATGGCTATGTGAGTTTAGCAATTGGGATGCTTTGGTTTTTATCCTCCTGAGGAACTTAAAATAGTACTTGAAATACAGCAAGCATATTGTCTTACAGTTCTGTTACTAAACTATCCAAACTTAAACTCTACTCTCAACTTGCTAGTGACTATAGCAGTCTCTCTGTGGTATTAATACTTTCTTACTCTGTTGACAACATTTCAGTTGATACATCTTAGGGTCTAATTGTTCATGGGTGCACAAATTGCTAGATTACAGACAATAAACCTCTAATAAGCCTCTGGTGTTTTTCAAACTGATGAAGTCTCAAATAATAGCTTTTTTTTTTTTTTTTTTTTCTGAGTGCATGACCTTATTTTTCATAGTAGTGCATTTCACCATAATTGTTATCTGTTTTCAGAAGTCATCATCTTTTTAAATGCTCTCTAAATACCTCTGTGTTTATCATACTTCCTAGTTTTCTATCACAGTTAATTTACTTAATAGTATTTGTCAGGATCATTACTGATAAATAACCAACTAAAACTCTTCAAAAGGAGTAACTGCTGAGAAAACAGGATAACTGCAAAGCTCAAAATCTAAGGGTGGCAGAGGAAATTTGGAATTCCTTTAAGGTCCTCTATTATGAAGCTAGGAACCTTGTCTGTACTTAGCTTTGTTTAACTCATGATTGTGCTATCCAACAAGATCAATTACAACTTTTTTTTTCCCCTCTGGCTTTAAGATTTTAAAATTTATTAAATTCACAGCACCCCTGCAGAACTTTTTATAGGTGGTAAGTGTTATTCTTCTATATTCAACTTTGACTGCAGGGCCACTATCCCAGGAAGTCTATTATACTTCCCCCAGTTACACAGATTGTCTGTTTTGCAGTGATGTCCCTGTTTATTTCTTTGTTGTCTGTTATCTTGCTATAAATATAATTCCATTTCTGACTATAATATCACCATATTTGTATTCTTCTTATTGCTATTTTTACATCTTGCACTGCCCTCTCTGTTTGGACGTAGCTGTCAGTGTATCTTCATTAACATATTTTTATAGTCTCACAAATTAAAAGTAGTTTTAGAGACTGTGAGCCCTGTGTGCTTTTTAATATTTAATTTTCTTCTTTCTTGTAGTTTCAGACTTAGCCCCTCAAGGCCAGTACTGAAAGTCTTATCTGAAAGAATCACCTAAGAAATGTCCGTTTTAATGAGAATACCTTTCAGTGGTTACACTTACTGTTTCTTTTTACCACAAGTCTTTTTTGTGTCTGTTCATCTTCATTAGCTGCATCCTATCTTAATTTGGACTGTGCATCTATCTCAACCATGTATAAATATTACTTTATCCAGCAGTAACCTTGCAATGACACCTGACCTAAGTGAACAAAGATTTATTTTTTTTTTCTTAATTCTTTCTTATTTCTTTTCTGCCTCAAGGCCATGTTTCTTGTCCTAGCTTGCTGACCTCTTCCTTCTGTACTTTCTGATGACAGGCCAGTGAATTCATCCCTCATGCAATTCAACGGTTCCTGGGATTGTGTGAATCTCCAATCTTCTCAATTTTATTTTTCCTTTGTCTGTTTTGTAGTTACTTCCTCTTTCCCCTGTCCTCTTTCCCCTCTCCTTCATTTAGGTTTTTTAATCTTCCCTGTGTTGTCGTCATCACCCATAAGTCTCAGCCCTTGGATTTTATCTTTGTGCTTGTGGGGTTCACCTGGTCTCTTTTTTGGCTTGTCTGTTTGCTCTATGCAGTATTTCTGTTTCTCTGTGCAGCTATCTTGCCCTGTTACAGCTCTTTCTCTTGCCATATTTGATCACTCCTCTGTATTGTCTTTGTGCTCACATGCACCAAGTTTTTCTGTTTACAACTCACATCATGTCAAATTAATATTTTCTCTTCGTTCCTGTATGTTCTCTTAAAAAATTTTCTGAATTTCTCCCATGTCTCCAGATCCATCTCTAGTCCTTAGCTCTTCTCTTCCATGATTTCTATCAGGTGATAGTGTTATGTTCCCATCAGGTAACCACTTAAGGAGATGTACCTTCATTCAGTTTTTTCAGCTAGTAATGTTTATTGTCACATTCTTTTGAGTCTCCTATAAAAACAGATGTAACCCTGATATAAAAATACTGTTCATTCCGATGTCATCTTTTTTTCCTCCTCTCTTTATCATTACATTTAACTCTCACAAACTTCCCATTTTGACACCTTCTGCTTATTGACTTTACAAGACATTGTCTTTTTAAAATTTTCCCTGGTAACGTTTTTTTTGTTAAAGTTTTGCGGTGAAACTGCTCATCAGCCATAGCTGAAGATACCTGCAATATGCTCTCAAATACATGGTCTTTGCCTCACTCAAAAGTTCAGTGTGCCTAAGTAGATTCTACAGACTGGGAAATTTGACCACACCACAGACTTTGTGAACAAAGCTGTCATCAGCTAATAGATTTGGTTCCTGTTTCCATCTGCCATAGATTTTCCCGCAAGGAGGACGAATTTCCTGCCAAACTCCCTGTTCAGCACTATTTGTTGTATTGTTACACAATATGTTGCTTTCACTTTATCTTCAGAAAAAGAAATTAACATTTGATGGATGTTTTCATATATTAGTCTGAAATCTGAATCCCTTTTCATAGGATAAACATTGAAACAATTTTTGTTTTCTACTCATAGTTTGTCACAAACACAATTGTTAAATTAAAAACTGTGTTCATCCCATAATATTTGTTGACTGTTGGGGTTTTTTTTCCCCTCAGCTGGTCATAAGATGCTTAAAACATACACTCATGTTCCTCTATGTAAATCATTCTGCATAAATGATATACCATATACCGTACTTTATTTTTGGTCAGTGAGATGTAGGCTACTTTAATTAGACATAATGGAAGTTTCCATTGTGAGTCCTTTCATACCTGCGGGGATGGAATAATAGAAATCAGTGGTAAGGATATTATATCACAAGTCAGACGTGCTCAGATTTTAAAATTAAAAACCTATTAGTTTCACTTTTTCCTTCTGGATTTGTACAGAAGCTCAGGTATATCAAAATTCTAACACAAATCTGTGTTTTGTCTAAATTCTACTTCAGAAACAATGGGAAGAAAATTACTGTACTTAAAATGCTAAAAATGATTTGGTTTCAAGAACAGAATCAAAGCATAATCTGTAATGAAAGCTGCTTTCCCTGGAGTCAGAAGATAAGCGGTTTCTCCAGACAATGTAGAAAGGTTCATTCTCAAAACCCCATTTGTCTATAACTTTGCAAACAGTATGTGAGCTTGTGTTAGATGAAGTGGAAATTGTTTCAAAAGATTAAATAAGTATTTTTAAATTAATAACTTTGCCATACTCTTCTGAGTAACTATATGCAAGCATTTAGGAAAAGTAAGTATGTTTTCCAGTCAAATCTGCTCATGGCCCATTACTGTAAAATATATTTTTAATACCATTCTTGCTGCCAAAGATAAAGACTGTCAGTAATGAGATAACCACAGGGGCTTCAGTGCATCTCTGCAAGCTTTGAGAAAGTGTGGGTGCAAAACATCACGGGTTTTGACCCAAATGGTGAATATTTGAACACCTTCTTGGCAGAAAAATCTGGGAACAAAAAGTGAAATTATCTGTGCCTGCTTCTCATTGGGTTTGTGCTGTATATGTACTCAGTGCTAGGCGACTGCTGCCTTTGCTTACCTTTGTTCAGCCTGTAAGGATTTGCATAAAGTCATTAAGACTGTGGACATACAAAGGGAAAGTTAGCCCTTCCATTACCACCATTACTGCTCCCCAAGGGTTTCTTTCCTCCTAGAGCCGCCTGAAAGAGTTATCGCTTGACAAGTACTCGGAAGCCAAATATTCTCATGCAGTATAAAGAAAAGCAAATATTCTTTCCTCTTGGCAGAGCTGATCAGGAAGAATCTTCTGGTTTGAGATGGTTAAGGTGATCTTAAAGTGTTCTTTAGTGCTCACACAGCCTGTGGCACTGTTTGTGCATGTAAAATGCGCTATGACTGACAAGAAGGTCCTCAGACCTGTAAGCATTTTGCTTTATTTATGTATTTATTTTGCAATTTAAAATAAGAGTGCTGTAGGCAGAAAAGGACTGGTTTGAGAGTGATTATGTTTGAGGCTGAGGCAAGACTAGTGTCATCTTCTTTCCTTTAAAACCAGACAGGATTTTTAAGGAATTTAAGGGAAGAGACTGCATGTATGTGAACAGATGAAAAGATGGATAACAGACAGGGTAACCTTTGATGTGGATATACCTTTCCAAGTTCATAGAGTTTAAAAATCCGTAACATATGTAAAATAACAGCCTTGCAGTGTGACTGGCAACTTTGTGCCAGAGGCAATGAATCAGTATTAAACCCATAACTTCATAAAAATCAAAGTGGTCTCTTGACCCTATAGCTGGTTCTTTCAGTTCACAGCTTATGCTGTGATATGTGATTCTGGGAGCTTCAGCTATCATGCTGTCAAGACAAAGCATACTTCTTCTAAAAGAAGAAATTAGGAATGTATAAGTTGTGTTTTCACAGTTTGGTGGTGTGTGCATGTTAGAAAGCTAAGAAGTTTGCATCTTTCTTTAATGATATAGTTACCATCTGCTGTTTATACCTACAAAAAGATCAAACTCTGGAAAAGTCTGTGCAAACTCTATAAAGTTATATTGAACTTCCAATGCAGGCTGAAGTTGGAGCTTAAGGTATTGTTTCTGAGTAGGGCTGAGAGGGCACAGTGTATGAGGTTGGTGGTGTATAATGAAATGTGTTATATCCTGACTGTGGAATGGCTGCTCATTATGAGAATAGAGAGCAATCATCCGTGCTGAAAATAGGTTTATTTACTAAAAGTCTATGCCTGACGAGCCATTTTCAGCCTTCATACCTATGTCTAGTCAACCCCATATAGGTATTCCAAACAAACAGAAAACTTAAACTGCTAAGTTGTTTCAGGTGATTTCTTCTCTTAATGGGAGGTAGGAGGAGAACCAAACCAAACCAACAACAACAAAAAAAACCAAGCTCCAAATGCTGGCCAGTTCTGATGAATTTTAGTTTGTTCTCTGTAGTTTGGCTTTTTCAGGAGTACAGTTCTTAACAAAGCTTTACAAAATTGTCTCTAAAAAAGTGAGACTTTTTAATAGAATATAGATATACAAAGCTGCTATCTTCAAAAAGAAATTCAGTGTCTAAGTGAGCAAAATTTAGTCATTCTTTTCAAAGATTTCATTGGGTCTTCAAAGTCAGTTCAAGGTGTGGCTTTGGTAAAATTTTAAGTACAAGATTTCTGAGAGGTTATGTTCTTTAGTTAACATTAGATTTATGTCTTTGTGGAAATGTTGCTTTGCAACAGCAAACAGCTGTGCAATTATCTGGTGTCACCACTGTGCCACATACTTAAATGGTCAACAGTTACTATGTTTATAAATAGCATATGACATTTGAGCTTTGAAAAGTAAATTCTTACTGAATGCTTTTGGAAGAGTTCCATATACAGTGCTTTACTTTTATGCATCATTCAGTGGAATATGCATTAAATGGAATGGCAACAGAGATTGAATATAATAAGCATTAGCTGTAAAATGAGGTTGAATATAATAAGCATTACCTGTAAAATGGGAATAAGATTAAACAGAAATCCCAAGGCATTACATTTAAATGATTAAGGCTAAAACAATAGGCAATGTCACATGTTGGAGTCAAATCCAGTTGGCGGCTGGTCATGAGTGGTGTTCCCCAGGGCTCAGTACTGGGGCCGGTCCTGTTCAACATCTTCATTGATGATCTGGATAAGGGGATCGAGTGCACCCTCAGTAAGTTTGCAGATGACACCAAGTTGGGTGGAAGTGTCGATCTGCTGGAGGGTAGGAAGGCCCTGCAGAGGGATCTGGACAGGCTGGATCGTTGGGCCGAGGCCAACTGTATGAGGTTCAACAAGGCTCAGTGCTGAGTCCTGCATGTCGGTCACAACAGCCCCATGCAACACTACAGGGTGGGGGAGGAGTGGCTGGAGAGCTGCCTGGCAGAAAAGGACCTGGGGGTGTTGGTTGACAGCTGCCTGAACATGAGCCAGCAGTGTGCTCAGGTGGCCAGGAGGGCCAATGGCATCCTGGCCTGTATCAGGAATAGTGTGGCCAGCAGGACCAGGGAGGTGATAGCGCCCCTGTACTCGGCACTGGTGAGGCCGCACCTCGAGTTCTGTGTTCAGTTTTGGGCCCCTCACTACAAGAAGGACATTGAGGTATTAAAGCGTGTCCAAAGAAGGGCAACAAAGCTGGTGAAGGGTCTAGAGCACAAGTCTTATGAGGAGCAGCTGAGGGAACTGGGGTTGTTTAGTCTGGAGAAGAGGAGGCTGAGGGGAGACCTTATTGCTCTCTACAACTACCTGAAAGGAGGTTGTAGCGAGGTGGGGGTCGGTCTCTTCTCCCTAGTAATGAGTGGTAGAACGAGAGGAAACAGCCTCAAGCTGCGCCAGGGGAAGTTTAGGTTAGACATTAGGAAAAACTTCTTCACCGAAAGGGTGGTCAGGCATTGGAACAGGCTGCAGAGAGAAGTGGTTGAGTCCCCATCCCTGGAGGTATTTAAAGAACGGATAGATGTGGTGCTCGAGGACATGGTATAGATGGACCTGACAGTGTTAGGTTAATGGTTGGACTCGATGATCTTAAGGGTCTTTTCCAACCTTGACGATTCTATGATTCTATATATTACAGTAGTTACTCAAGAATATTACAGCCTTGTAGCCAGAAGTTGCAGTGTATATTTCCTCTTCTGCCACTCTTCCTGATAATTTTCTTCACCTCTAATGTTTCTCTTGATTAACATTAAACTTTTATGTAGGTTTTCTTCTGTGTAGGTTTTTTTTTTCTGATCACCTATGACCTAAGTAACAGGGAACTAGTGCAGTACAAATTTTAAAATATATTATTAGTATATTTCAGTTTGGGTTATTATGAAATCATATTGTGCAAAATGTCATATACACCTTCTAATTAGCATTCATCAGCTGTAGAGGGGTGTGTGTTAAAAGCTGGTGAAGGTTTGGGTCATATTTACTGCTGTTTGCGTGAAATGTCTTACTAGCAACTGAAAATGGAACTCAGTTGTGGACGGTATTTGAGAATTTGCTCTGGGATGTATTTTTCTGGTTTTTTTCTTTTTCTTTTTTCTCCTCTTTTTCTCTCTCCCCCTCCCCCCCCCCATTTTCTTTTTTCCCCTCTTTTTTTTTTTTTTTTTTTTTTTGGTCTTTTCCTTTTTTTCCGCTCTCTTTCTTTTTCCCCTCATTTTTTCCTTTATTAGATTGAGTTATTAACTTGTAGAGGAACTGAGACAGAGGTCAAGAAAGGACCATCTCATATTGTTTGGACAGAAACCATAAATGAAATAATACAGAGTTTGTGGGGAAAAAGAACACTGGATACCTATCCCAGACTAATGACCAGACATCTGAGTAGAAGAGTATAAAGATCTATATGACTGGTTTGGCCTATCTTTTGTGGGAGATTCAAGCTGAATATGCCAGGTTTATAGGCTTATACAACTGGAGGAGCCCAGAAAGGTTAAAATACCATCCAATCTCATGATACTCTTTCAATAATTACTTGTGCTTCGTCGGTACCACTGAGGGAAGAATAGCTTTTCTTAGCAAGGCAGTTCTGCAGAAGAGTAATAAGGAAATATCAGGCTTCATGTTATAATGTAACAGTGCAGGATAACTTGAAAAAACATTCCCACTGAGTGAGGTTTTTTAGTAATATATTTATAGAGTGTAGATCAAGAATGAAGTAATATGCACAGTGAAACATCAAGAAATGTGGATGTTAAAAGCAAGTTATGCTTGTGGTTCATTAATCACTTGTACGAAGCTAATATGTACCAAGATTCAGAATTGACAGCTTCTGTTGTAAGTTTAGGGAAATTAACTGTATCATTGACAGGAGGTAGTGATCACTAAAAGACAGGGACTCAGTAAGCCTGCTAAGTGGTTTTTAAAAAATGTGTATGTGCACATTTCTAGGAAGATGTTCAGAACAAAGAAGAATATAAAATTTCCGGCAAAAAAAATTTTATTAAAAGTACAAATTCTTCATGGAGAATGATGTTCAGTAAGAAAGGGTCAGGTTCAGTGGATTTTCTGATCTGAAAACATATGTCATAGAACGTCTTTAAATTCCCATTTTACCATTTAGAAAAGGAAGAATTTAATATTTCACTTTGAAATGACATTTAGAAATTTTAATTAACCTGTATTAAATAAGAAAAGTAAACTTACAGTCCTGATTCAGTTTACTGCAACTGAGTTTTTTTCTCTTCAAGATTCTTAGTCCAAAATGTCTTAGCTTTTCATCTAGAGTTGGGATGTTGTACTGTGGGCCGGAAAATTTCATTTTAATTCCTGTACTAATGGTATCATTACCAATTAAGCTTTAGAAACAATATCAGTTTGGGGTATTCTTTAATACACTATAATTATTATACAAAGAATTTTAAAAATTATTTTATAAATACTTCATTTTGGCTAGTAATGCTTATTTTATTTATTTATTTTTAATCTATTAAACATTATAGGATTTATGGTCCTCTGGAGATACTGAGCCAAGAGGTATTTATTCAAAATGCAAAGGAAAGAAAGGTTCTAATGAAGTGCAAGAATCTCAGTAACTGCTACAGAGAAATTGTTTTTCTGTGAAGTTCTATTATCTATGCAAGTCACTCCTGGACGTGAACTACACTATTTTAATTGAAGAAGTTTCTAAATATAAATCAGGTATCTAGGGGATATGCACTGAACCCATCTGCTCTACCAGAATTGACTTTTTCATATCTTCTATCTTAACTTATTTGTATCCAAGACATACACAAAGCTTCTCAGATAAACAGGTGCACATTGATACTATCCAATTAATTACTGTCAGATGTATTGCATTGGAAACTTGGTCTGTATCTCTTCTTTGGGATCTAAACCACTTCCTTGATTCCTAGGATGTTTTCATGGACATTTAAATCAAGAACAAAGCTGTTTTTAAAAATATAAGTCCATCTCCTGCAATGAAAGTCAGCAGCTGGAACTAGGTTTGACTCAGGTTTACAAAATGCAATAAAGAAGGTAGTGACTTTTTTTTTTCCTTCCCCATTGCTTTTTACTATAATAGATTTCAAAATGGTTCTGAAGAAATTTTCTTCTTTTTTGTGGAGGGAAGAAAAGACAGTAGTTTAATTTCTCCAAGAATGTGAAGGTAAAAAAAAAAACTTCTGTTGGGAGCAGGTTACTGGCTACAACCTTGCTTGGGACAATAAGAGCTGGAAACAGTTTTCTTTTGAAACCTGTCCAGTGTCAAATGTAAAGTGAGGAAGTAATGAATTGTAAGGGCTGAGACTGATCCCTTATGAAAGATTTGCAGAGACCTGAGATTTACACATGATTACTTCCCCAAGCCCTTCTTTACTTAAACCTTCATTATGAATAATAAAAAAAAGAAAAGAAAAAAAAGAAAAAAAGAGGTTTATCTGTCTTTGTCATGCTGGTTGCTTTAGAAATATGAAGGGAAAGATGACAAACAACCTTAGAAGAATCAGAGATTTGTGATATTTGCCTGTGATGAAGGTGTATCTATTTTTTTTACTTATTTCATAGTAGTAAAGCTGACCTTGAGTATTTCCTAATCTTATCCCCCACTGTCCTGGTCTCTACAAAGAACTTGGGTCTCCTGCAGGCTCTTTCTTCAGATGTTCCCTGGCTAGCTTGCTCTGCGCCTGGTTTTCTGCTGTAAGCGTCCTGGGGGCTGGCTGTTGGCAGGGGCCGGCAAGCTGGAAGACAGTTGCATAGGAGGAGCTTTTTAACGGGGCCTGGATCCTGGAGCTGTGCTCTCGAGATGGTTGGGGGTGTCTCCCGGTGCCACCATGGAGTACTCACCACATTGCAGGTGTATCTGCTCTGTGCTGCCAGCTGTAATTGGTCGTCGGTTGGCAACAACTTCGGTTTTTTGTCCTTTCAGTATCTCTTAGGACACTCTCCAAATTATTTTCCAACAGTGAACTCCCCAGTTTACACTCTCATTCATTTTTTTTCTGGAAAGCTATGATGCTCTTTATCCTCGCTATTAAGGTAAAGGATGCGCAAGTAATACCCTTTACTACTTTGATATCCCTCCTAGCAAAACACGCTGGTGGTTCTTTTATATCATGGATTTCAGGGTGGCAGCCCTTGTTTCCAAAAATGTAGGCACAAGAGGACCATCTGTGTTTGCCACCTGCAAGACATTTTTTTCTACGATCCTGGGGTTGGTTACGGGGCTTCCAGACATTCCTACTGACTGTCCCCCTAGGTACACAGTAAGGAGACAACAGGTTTGTAACTATAACACAGATCCATGTAAGCCTAAACTCTTCAGCACATCCTGCTGTCACTGGAACAGTCTGCCCATGTATGTTTGAACACTCACCAGCATCTCTCTAAGTTGTGTCTGGCCACTCATCCTTACATTTCTTTCTACACAGCCTGCTTTTTGCTGTTAATACCAAGGTGCTGACCCTGGCAAAGCAGCCAGGTATTGTGGAAAAGAGCCCTGCCTATTACTAGCCAGCCATTATATGCTTAGAAATGTTTTCAGTTTCAGATTTTTTTGAGAAGGTCAGGAAAGGATTGTTTCAGTTCTATTTTTTTTCCGCAGAATTGCTTTATTTCTGAACATAGCAGTATTTATTGCTTATTTTCCTAGCTTCTCCTTTTAATCCTGCAACCGCCATTAGATAAAATAATGAACCGAGTTACTTATTCATAAAGGCGTTGTAAATATTTTTCTCTGCTGTATTCCAATAAAATAATATTGTCATGGATTATTGGCAGTAAATTATTTTAAGTTATACATTTAAAAGCACACAAAGCCATGTACTTGGAAATATATTTGATAATTTTTCATGAAGCATCTTATTCTTTTCTTTTATCATTGTTGGTATAAGATCTGAAACCTTAATGCTTGTGTTTTGATTTTCAGTGTCTGTTGCAAATGTTTTCTACTGAGAAATTACATACAGTTTTCTACATTCACTGTTCCCCTTCCCTTCTTCCTAGTCTGGCTCTATTCTGATAATATCATTTATATGTTGTCATTAATAGTGGTCCACTGAGTGAATTATAATTCTCGTTTGGGTTCTGCATTTTAACATTTGGCTGTTGAAATGTAGTTGGGAAGGAAGAAGGACACATAGTCTCAAAAACCCCTCTTTTTTTCCAAATTTGTAGAAGCTATTTGGTAGTCTAAGAGAAAATAAAGGAAAGATGGATGCTCTTTAATTTCCAGTGTGCTGTTTATCTCAAAAGCAGATTTTCTATTTGATAGAAATGTTGTGAGGCATTACTCCCAAGTGTCAACTAGACCCTATGTACATGTAGAGTATATAAAGAACTAGGGTATTTTGCACCTGTATTAGTAATTTTTCCACAAAAAAACCCATAACGTATTTTAGCACATGAACCCTGCCCCAATGGATGGCAGAGCTTTTCCTCAGCCACAGTGATCACACAAATTCCTAGCCTACTGTCTTTAATATAGCGTGCATTTATGAAATAGGCTATAATATAACCTTCAGGATGTTTCATAGACTTTTTCTTTTCTTTTTGAATGGACAGAGGCACAAGCTTAAACAAATGGCAAGATCTTGAACAACTTGAATATTTAAAAAATAATTAAAAATGGGTGACCATAATCTCCCAAGTGCTGATACTTTTTCCTCTTTAAAGAAAAAGAAACTCCGTAAATTACAAAGAGGTAATTTCTTTCTTGTTCTGAGAATTCTGAATAAATTTTCTTATGATATCACAGGTCTCCAGGACTTTGCTCTTCACACTGCTTAACTTCCATGAGACTCCAGCAATACACCTCCAATACAACAGTGCTATCAGAAGGTTGAGACCTCCGAGATGTGTCTTTCAATAGTTCATTTTAGGATCCTTTAGGACAGCAAGGCTGTAAATATAGTGCAAAATCTGAACCACAAAATGCAAGTTTCTACTTCCTCTCAGCATGTCTGGGTTTAGAATAATGTTTCATGCTATGTGTTGCGGCTCTAAACAGAAGATATTTATAGATATTTAAACTTGCCTATCTACGGTTATGTTTCTAAATACATTTCAGGCTTTTAGAGTGTAGAGCCATTGACTTCTGTAGGAGGTACTGAATGGTCTAGCACTCTGATGACTAAAGATAAACTCTTAGCAACCTAAATTTAGGAACCTCATTTAAAAAACTTTGGCCCAGATATGTGAACCCAGAAGAATGAGTTACAATAATTCATTTCAAATTCTCTGGCTCTTGCGGCTCCCCAGACTTAGCATTTATTCATACAAATTGCTCACTGTTGCAGATAAATCACAAAATGTAGCCAATGCAATAACTCTGCACCTGAGCATTATTTAGTTCTGCTTTGCTAATGTTGGCAGCACTTTGCTTTTCCTCTATATATTACAGCACCTGGCTATTTTGGCTTTGTCTGAATATGTTAGGGGGAGAATAGGGAGAAAATCTACAAGTTTTTGCCCTCACTTTCATTACTGCTAGCTTTCCTAATAGCTGCGATTCCTCAATTAGGTGGTCAGTTTAATTTTTCTGCCAGCTTAAAAGAAATGCAAGGGAGACAATTACCAAGGGAGACAATTTTTCACTGCATGCTTAGGAGAGGATTATCTTGTCAGAAGTGTTGTCTCTAGTGGTTCTCATCTGCTTTGACACCAGGGATAGTTAATTTCCCATAATGTTGTTTATGACAATGATGAGAAATACTGTGCCCTGTCTGTGTTGATTTTTCTCTTTCGACTTCTTTGTGGTTTCTCTGTTGGGATTTTTGTCTCTTTAAAGGAGTAGTTCACCTTGTGGACATGAGAAATAGATTGAGATATGTGTTGCCCACAATTTTCTCTCAGGTTTGTGTAGGCTGCACAAATGAGTAAAGTTATAAAACACAGTTACTTAGGCAAGTAATTTATACTTCTTTTTTTTTTCTTTTTTTTTTTTTTTTTTTTTTAATAAACACAGTATAAACCAAGAGTAATGTTAAAAATGTTGGTGTTGACTAGTTAGCCAGTTTTGGGGTTGTTTTTTGCTAGGATCAGGTAACAGTACTCCCTTTGCCTATATTAAGGATGGATATCTTGTCATTTCACTGCAGCCTTATAAGTCGTGGGCGTTTATTCTAAGCCAGTCATCTGTAGTCAGTATCATGAGAGAAGGTGATTCATCCCATCTGATGCTAAATATCTGAGAGGCTTATTATGCAAATGTGTTCTGGAGAGGAAGGTGGTTGATGATGTTCCTGTCCAGCCCAGTGCTGCAGTCTACAGAGCCTCTCTGTATCCGTGCAATTGTTTTTGAGGCCACCCACCATGAACAAGGTGTGGAAATTATCCAGGTTAAGAAACAGTAACTGGAAGTATTTTTTTCATCTGTATTTGTTTTTTTAAACAGGTTCATTTTGGCTATTCATAGGGCCACTTATAACACAGTGATAAGAATATCTGTTCAATAAATGGGGTCATATCACCACAGAAGAAAGAAGTGGTTGAAGGCAGGGACATTCAAAACTTTGTATAATGAACTGCCTCCTGAAATACATGTGTGCGCTGGGACTGTCCTGTTTTATTAGGTGAGATGAATCCACAATAGTTGTTTAACTGTGTGTTAAGCAGGACATTAGCAATATCATTATCACTGTAGTGTACACCTCTTGATGCTTGATATTGCTTTATTAGACTATAAAGTATCTTGAAGTGAGCTTATCTATGTCAACCAAAGTGGGCATTTAGAAACTTTTATGTATAGTGCCAAATCTTTCCACTGAGGTCCTCAGTACTAGTAGTGCTGTTTGCGCTAGCAGTCTTTCCCAATTTTGGCGTCTTAGTGAACCACGAGGGTTATATGTGTATGGATATATATGCTGTCCAATGAGATGGGCTGTTTCTTTGTAATATGTGGTGATTATCCAAGTCCACACCAGGAAGCCAGAAAAAGTGTCTGTGCAAGCCATAACTTCCTCTTGGGTCTTATGTAAATATGAAGAGAGGATGACTCATACGAACTTCACTCGAGTGTCTCAGAGTGGTGTTTTTCATTAAACAGGTTAGCTGACAGTTAAACTATCAGAGTTGTAATGAGGCAGAGGCAGTATATTTTGGGAGGCATATTGAAAAGAAACCCAACCTACTATGATGCATTAGATATATCATATGGAAGTTAAATCTCATGAACGGCATGTTCTATGTGCAGTTGTTCATCATAGGATCCCTTATCATGCTGATGTACCACCCTGCTCTAATATGCTTTTGTGGTTCATCTAGGGAATATCTTCACGGTACAGGGTACTTTAGTTTAGATACTGAAGTCAGAGAAATGTGACTACCACTGATAAGATACTGTTCCATGAAGCAGCAGGGGAAGAGATGAAAAGAACTGTACTGAAACAATGCCAATAACAATGAAAGCCATCAAAATGAGCTTTATAGTACCTTTTTATGTAAGTTCTTTCTGGAATATGTTTCACATGTTTTATTTATTTTTATTATTATATTTCTTTTTATTTTTGTAGGCTGTGGAAACCAACCTTGCATCAAAGGATAGTCACTGGGTCTATGTAAATGAGGTAAGAAAGTCAAAAGAGACAACATAGCTTGGTACGTTCACTCATCACCATCTTTTGTTTCATATACTTTGACACACCAAATTGAACATACACTTGACGTTTTTGCTTTTTGAATGGTACAAGATGAAAACTCTGTGGTGTCGTTGCTTGTCTGTCTCAGTTGAATTGGTATAGGTTGAATACCAAAGGTCAAAATAAAGCTTCCAATATATCTCATAGCAGCTGGGAGACTTTATTTTTACCTTCATGTTGACCCTACTTTAGCTATTTAGGAAGCAGAGAATATCTCAAAAGAAACCTCAGATACATGCATCTATATCTGCCAGAATCTCACCCTTCACTGCTATGAAATCCTGCACTCATACCAGGAGAGGAAGGAGCACTGAGGCTAGTTGCAGGTATAGCTCATTTGAATATGCATTTACATGATACACAGGTTCTCTCTAGTGCAGAATTGTGTTGGTGTTTTGGCTAAGATCCAGGATAACATAGATTTAAAATGTGATATTTCTTCTCTGCAGCAAATGGTATCCTGTCCTGCTACTATGATTATTTATTTTACCTTAGTACCACAATGCCCTAATGTGAATCAGTACAGACTCATATATAAAAAGCAATGGAAAGCTTGAAATGTTGTACAATATATAATAATTTATAATGTTCAGGATAAATGGTACTATCTTATATATTTCTAGTTTTAATAATGATTCATTAAAAGATAGTAAAATATCTAAGTTAAAAAGAACCATGTTCACTGTTTTATTTTTATATTATAAATGCAGAGCCTCTAATTTAATAACCAATTCCTTTGTTAATTTCTCATTCCTTTCTTTGCACCAAGCTAATAATTTTGGCTAAACTATTTTTAAGAGTAACTATATTGTGAGGCATTGGAAAGGCTCTGTAATTAAATAGGGGTTAGGGAAAGCGAGTGAAATATCTGCTTATAAAGGCTTTATAAATTCTTTCTAGTCCTTGTTACATTTAAGTACCTCCTGATTTGTCAGCCGCAGTAACGACCCACTACAAAATATCAGCAAGATGCCCAGAGAGTCAGTGTTTATATTCACGTAAAGATAATACAGTGCATATTTCCCTAAACATTTATAGAGAGGCAATGTTTGTGAATTTGTTATTGCTGCTATTATTCTTCAGATGTTACAACTCACTTCATGAAGCCTGAGTCTGTAACATCACAAATAAAAACCTTCAGCACTCATGCACAAACATGTGCATACACACAGAAACACATCACACAGGGTGTCAATTCTGCTTTTATTTTGGGAACTTTTATTTTTCCTCTTTTATGGCTAGAGACTGGGTAGGGAAGCTATGATAGCAAAATATAAATCTAAAGTATAACTTTTTAATGAAAAATATTAGTGCACATACTTATAAATATCTATCTCAAAATGCAGTTAAATTCAAACAGACATTACAGAAACTTTTCAAATTCATAAAACTTTGGAGAACTCTTTGCAGGCAAAAAGAGGAGGAAAGTCTTGATTACCTTTTTTTTTAAACAGAAAAATGTTGGTCTTTGTGCTTAAAGCTACTGTGAGAACAAGACACATTAAGCATCCACATGGATGTGTCTGTAGAAAGATGGAGGTTCCTTAGGCTTGCTTGTTATTTAATAGTGTGCATACCCCCATGCTAGGAAGAGGATAGATTGATTATGCTTTCCATGTATGTGTTTCCAGTTGGTATCAGTGAGAACTGCATGGGTACTCAATGGAAAATGTGTTATTCCTTGACTGAATGTTGATTGGTGCTGTGATTTGCAGAATGGAATTAACTTTTAATTCCCAACAGTCAAATCAGCTCTTTTTGATGTAATTCCGCATGAATAGCAAGCCAGATGTAGTCCATTCTGTAAATGGACCAAATACTTAGCTAGTCTTTTTTTTCTCCCAGGCAGATTGAGGATCCTACATTTTCTGTTCACCCTATGGTCTGTGTGATCTAATGATCCCATTGCAAGGAAAGAGAGGTATAGGGCTAATTGACCCGAAGGGGCAGTAGTAGGAAGAGAACACAGTGACAATTATTTCCATTGAGGTTCCTTGTATGAAGAGTGTTGGGTTGTAAACAGGTTCTTTAGGCCTTTCTCACTTCAGGGAACCATTTAAGGGCGTGGTACAGGTTAGATTATTGAGGTCTACTGATCTTGAGCACCTTCTCACAATCTACCGTCTCCCACCTCTTGTCAAGTGAATGAGGAACTGAACCTTGGACTTATCTTGCTATAGTAAGAACGACTCTATAGCACGGTATTATTTCAACAGGAGATTTTATTATTGTCTTACTTGAATTAAATCTACTTTGCTCTCTCAGTATTGACGCTCCAATAAACATTTTCCCCCCCCCCCCTCCTTGTGCTTCTGTCCCATATGGCAGGACAGGAGTTAAGTTTTAGAATTTGAATGTATTTTATCACTTTAATTTTGTTAGGTAAGCAACACCACCAAGCTTGTGATGAGCTAACTTAAAACTATGGCTGGTAAGCTTATTACACAGCAAATGAACAAATGTGGAATATAAGAGTTGGTCTCAAATTACAGAGCTGTACTGTCAAGATCCTGCATTTGCAGGAAATGGATTGCATTTCCAATAACCCAAGTCCCTGTGCTGAGTTATCTGTTCAGTTTGGATACCATTGGTGGTGCAAAAGGACCCAGTCATCTTTAGAAAAAGGCTGGTGAATCGGGAGTTGGATTCATTGTATGGGGTTTGAAGGCTGAAACATTACATGGCAAGTCTTTCAGGATAAGACAATACATAGGGATGGGTCTCTGCAGACAATATCATACCCTCATATGTCCTTTTTGAAGCCAAAGTCATAAAAACCTTAATGTTTTAAAAATATATATTTGTAAGTATGTCTACTTTTCTCATTTCAGATGTTTTATGTTTCCAACTTGCAGAGCTGTCAAAAGTAGTGGAGATTCGAGGGAAAAAAAGAAATGTATTTCTAACCACCCTCCCCCTTTTAGATTTATATTTCATCACCTTCGCTTTTATTCATCTGGAAATACTAAATCATTCCTTGCATTCATTTAGGTAGCGATTCTACCTGAATTCTGGGTTAAACATGCCAAGTAGCTTTTTAAAACCAAGAATATTTGTGATTTCTGTATAAATCCTTGCAAAAGCAAACAACTCTTCAGAACAACGACTAGTCCATGCTTAGCTTTGTCTCCAGAATAGTCCAAAACATTTTATTACCATTGACTGTGTTGGGAGTTGCCAATGACCAGCAATTTTGACCTTAAAGAAGATCTGTGAGAATCTATCTGGTGTTCTGCTTGTACCTTTGCTGTTTATGCTTTTAAGTGTTGATGAAGTGACTTACCAGCTTTGATAGGTGTGTGCTATTTCTTCTTTTGGCATGACTGGTACAGTTGTAGATGCCCCCCCCCCCCCCCCCCCTCCTTTTTGGGTCTTTATTTCCTGTCTCTTCTCCTGGTTTTCTTTCTTACTTTTATTTTTCTCTTACATTTCTTTCTCTTTGGTGCTGGACATCAAGCAGCTCTGTCGGTTCCTCCTGACATTTTTCATTCCCCCCTTCTCTTTTTCTGCCTGTGCAGAGAAAGTGCTGTGCATTGCCTGGGGCGTTTGTCTGTGGGAGAGGCACAAGAGCAATACTTGAAACTGAATTTGTATGTGGTTGTACTAGGAGCAATGCTCTAGGAGTCTGTGTCTGCTTTTTTATTAGCAGCAGCAGTAGGTCTGGGGGTGTAAATAGCACTAGAAATCATGTTTCCTTTTTTGTGGGACATTTCATGGTTTTGAAATTTTCTCCATTCCAAGGCGAGAGAAAAGATAAAAGAAATTGTTCTGTGAAACTGGAATACGGACCAAAAAAAAAAAAAATCAAATTAAACACCTTATTTTATTCCCTCATATCAATATATTTAATTCTAATTCCAAGTTTCAAAACATTCATTATTTTTACATGTAAATCAGTGAAGTACACAAAGCAATCAACTGCTCTTCATGGAAATGGAATGGGTACTGAATTTGACTGATAACTCAAATGAGTTGTTTCACCATTATCACATCCTTTCTTTAATTTCTTTTTCAACAAACTTTCATCACTATTCAGAATTTTAATTGAAAGTTGTAAGACATGGTAGGACAAAGCAAAAGGCTACTGGTTGAGATAGGAAATAACTTTTTCTGAAGGACAGGTAGGGATGAAGAGAGGACAACATGTAGTGTTGCATGTCCGAACAATACGTACTTGCTCTGAAGCTAAGGAGAGGTGAGGGTCAAACTTGTTGAATAGCTGCATGGCAATACACAAAAGACATACACTGAGGAAGACTTTTTTGAAAGTGCATTTTTGACAGAAATGCCCCAAAGACAAGAAGTTGAAATAATGGAGGATTTTAATTTCCCTGGCAGCTGAAAAAGTAATGTTGGGACACAGAGAAGGCTTCACAATTTCCTGTGATTGACAATGTTATCCCTACATGTTTAAAAAGTTAAGGCAGCTGTCAGTTCAGATTTCATTATGGCTAAGGAAGAATGGGCTAAGGAACTCAGAAGGTAATTGGTGTGAAAGTGATTGTGAGATGGTAGCATGCACTTTCTGAAGAAGAGGAAGAAGTGAGAAAAGGAGAATAGGGATAATGGACGTCAATAAAAAGATTGTTCAGCTTCACAAGCTTAGGGAACCAGTAGTGCTTTTGGAAAGATAATATCATGAGTTCAGGATGGCAGAACAACTGTGGAGTTCTGTGAAGATGAAGGCATAAGAAGGTATTGCTATGATTCCAATGGGTTATCTTTACAGATCTTGAAATCAGAGAGGAATTTTAAAGAAAAAGTGGTGAAAAAAGGGGCTAAGGAGTGTAAAGGTGTAATGAAGTAAATGATTATAAAATGAGGCTGAGGTGCAAAATGATGCATACCAGGGGTCAAAAAGCAACAAGAAAAGTTTAGATATAGCAGAAAATAAAGGAAAATGTAAGGTGATTACTTAATGGAAAAATGAGGTTTTAATGTTTTTACTGACGTACTTGATTCTGGCTTTATAGAAACTATTAATTGTAACCAGACTGTTAAAAACATATTGTAGTAGTTCCTGTTTATTTAGATAAAACTGAGGCACTCCACCAGATGCGATTCAAAGTGCCAAGTACTTCGGGTGCAGCTACAAAATGAGGTATAGCTGGTGAACATTTCCAGGAGCAACTTAGAATCCTTGCGGATAACAAACAGAATATCAATCAATACTGTTGTGGTCTTGTAAACCAAGCAAATCTAGTTCTCAGATATGTTACTGGAAACATCCTTTGTAACAAAAGGGAGGTATTTATTTTGCTCTGCCTGTTTAAAAACAAACAAACAAACAAAACAACGAAACAACCTATGTTGCAACACTGCAGGGTAGATAACAGAAAGGTAAGTTGTATTCCTAGTGGCTCTTCCAAAATCAAAGATGCTTTTTTATTGATAGAATGTAGTAAGCCAGCCAATCTTCTTGTACTAACCTGACCTTAATAACTAGGGCTTTTAAAAAAAATCATCAATAGCTTTATTTTTTTCTTATGTACATTGCTAACCATAAATACATTTGAAAAAGTCAGGGACCAGTTTGTTATTGGTGAAAATCTGTTTTCAATAAGAAATACGGAATTAATAGCATGAAGCTATAGAAATAGAGTATTATACAAATTCCAAATCCCTAGGAAAGCAAAGTATTCAGTAGTTAGAAGACAGCAGAAATTGTTGTAAGCTTTAATTGAAAAATAAAACTAAACTCTAATTAACATCCAGAAAAGGATGCTTTTGGATATTTTCTCTTTTCAATCTGCAGAAAAGGTCCTGGTTTGGAAAAGCTGGGGGCAGTAAGCATAGAGAAACTACTATAGCAATTGCAGCTGCAAAGTATTTGGTTAAATTCTTCCCAACTATGATGATACTTGTCAGAAGAAGCCCTCATAGTTGAAGAGAAGGGAGAAGTGAAGTAGGAAGAAAAGGTCTTGTAATTTTTGCAGGAGAAGTAATAAAAAGATTTGGAAATATAGCAAGAGTACACGTTTCATCAGTGGCAAGAAGCTTTAGACAGAAAGTTGGAGTGCTAAGGGACTTGGGGAACTCTGAGCCATGTTGAGACGATGTTATCCACATCACTTGAATGCAATTCAAAAATTTTAGACAGCAGTTGATCTTATTCTTCCTTTTTGGACAGGTGACACTTTCCAAATGATGCTGGTGGTGCTGCCCGCAGGTGAATTTCTAGATCTTCAGCTGATTAATAAAACTTTCCCAAACTCAACCTAGGTGATCAGTCAGAACAAAGTGCAGAAAAAAGATTATTGATGCTTTTTCCTTTCCCCTTTCAGAGCATTCACTCAAACCACATTTCTGCTAATCCTTTTCTGGACTCTAACTTAATTTTCTTACTTCTGCTGTTTTCATAGGTCTCTCTTCACCACTGTTTCACTGTCTGTAGGAGGCAGTTTGTTATATGAGGGATGAGAAAGTGTCCCATCATCTCTCTCCTGGTGTGACTTATTTCTTACTTTCCATTTCTATCCTGCAGCTCCATTGCTTCTGTCAATAGTTGTTTTCTTTCCTTTCACCATGTCAGACATGCCCAGTTTATCCATAGTTACTCGTCCTCTTGATTTGAGAATCTAATGGCTTCTCAGCCATCATCTGGGCACTTTTTTCTTATGTTCCTCTATAAAATATTTTTCAAAGGTTGAGAAAAATGAGCAGAAAATAGAATAGTAATTATCAGATAAAGTCTATTTCAGCAAACTACTTTTTCCCCAAGGGTAGGACATGTAGGAAGGTGTTAGATAATGCATGATGAACAATGTTTTGCTAGCACAGGGCTTCTAGAGTAATCCTGGGGAATCTGATGACTTCAGAAGATCCCCTATGACTGCAGTGTTAGTTCTTCACTTTTGTTTGGAAAATCTTTTTCCTTTTTTCTAGAAATTCCTTTGCTATATGCACTTTGGGTCATCAATGGTTAGACCCACGAGCCTGTGCAAATTGTTATGGCTTCATTTTCACTTGGGTAGAACCAGGACTGTCTGATAGACTGGAATTCTGTGCAGTCTTTCTCTACATATGGAAGTGCCAAAAGTTTTTTTTTTTAAGCATCAGTCTGTGTAATGATGCTTGCGTTTACTCTGATAACAAGAAATTAATAAATCTTTTACACTTCTTCATGCCTTATTTTTTCTTGAAAACAAAGCAGAGTTTTTAATGATAGTTTATGAATGCAAGTAGGGATAGCACTCTAAGATCTTTTCAAATTGTACAAAAATGCGCAAACTAAAAGAAGTAAAAAAATTGAATAGAAATACAAGGAACATACTGTGGAAAATTTCTTAAGATTTAGCAAATGACATATTTTAAGGCAAAACTTAACAATTTACAATTAAAATTTATTCCAATATTATTGCAGGTACTCTATATTTACTACTTGCCCAATGAAATCTTGCTTCTCTCCTTTTGGCTGCTATCTTTGACACTGCAGAATTTTTATTTATTTTCACAAAAATGTATAATTTTCTTATATATGCTTGAAAGTTATACGTATACATGAAACTCTACTGTGTGTGTACCTGCATCCTGCTCAAAGAAATTTGTAGGGTTCAGAATTGACCTAATTTTAATGCTGTTGAATTACACAGAAACGGTGTTAGTCAGCTAGGAACAAGGTTAGATGAGTTTTGGTGAGTTGTTTTATCAGTGAAATCCACATTAAAATCAATGGTGATTTTTTTGTTCTGTCTAGCTTTTGTTAACTGTCATTTTGTGTGCTTTTCTTTTTTTTTTTCTGAGATAGTTACTTTTTAGTATGGAATAATATTTTGTTAAATTAGAGGATGTTTTGCTGTATAGGCACTCCCTACGATCTGAGAAAGACTTCTGGACACCGAGTGCAAAGTCTTTATACCTAGAAATAGAGCTAATTCAATTAAACTATAAATACATCCCCGTAGAGATTTTCAGGAGCATCAGGCAAAAGGAAGAGAAGCGAGGTAGTGTTGGATGTGTGGAAGAACAATGAGGATGGGAGATGGACAGGTGTTGGAGTTGGACAGGTGTTCATGCAGACTTGTATTAGAATGTTTTCTGTGCTATGAAAAATGGATTGTGCCCTTGCCTTAAAGGATTAAACTTTACATATATGTGTGTCTGTCTGTTCATGTGGCATGCAGGAGAAGCCAGCATAATGCTAAAGTTGAATAAATCTATCTATAGTGTAAGCTGTCGCAAATGTTTTAAAAAACAGCTAATTGAAGGATGTTTTCTGGATTTTCAACAAGTGAACAAGTGTCCCTTTATAGATGTACATAGTGCATTGAGGGGAATTAGAATAACCCAAGAAACAGTATTGATCCTAATGCAAAAATTCCACATAAATCTGTAGCTTGTCTCCATGAACATGAATGTCCTCATTGCCATTCAGTTTAATCCTCCGGTTTTCTCAGGGATGTGCTTTCTGGAAATCTCTTTTGGTTCTTTAAATTATTAATGTCATTAAAATTTATAATTTTATGTCATTACCTCTAGGAAAATAGAGATTGTAATGTGAAACATAATTGTCTCATTTTGCAATTTGTGTTACGATAGTTGAGCACAACTAGAGCAGATTTAAATATTCCCCTGAGGAATATGGCTAGGTATTACAAACTAACTGAAGTTCTTTGTGTGCAGATAAATAAATAGATAAATTAATTCCCCAAATGACCAA
Source organism: Platalea leucorodia (assembly GCF_965183815.1). Classification (NCBI taxonomy): domain Eukaryota; kingdom Metazoa; phylum Chordata; class Aves; order Pelecaniformes; family Threskiornithidae; genus Platalea; species Platalea leucorodia. Next base: position 32,447,522 of record NC_138826.1, read on the forward strand.
TATTTGTGTGCAAATAGATAAATGAATGCCCCATATTCTTGAAGAGTAAACTTTGCCATTAATATGGCACATGAACAGAAAATACAGTGTTTAAAGGAATATCCTTTCAGTGTTGAGTCGGGTGGTGAGAACTACTGCTAGCCTGGGTGAATAGTCAGTCTTACATTTATGTCTGCCTACCAAAATATTTAAGTGCTCCCTGAAATACTGGGAATAGCCAAATTCTTTCCCTTAGTAAAGGAAAAATCCAGGATAAGAGCACTTAGATATGAGAACATCTTTTATCCCTGGGTAAAGTAATCTCCCTCCATCCTCATTCAAGAAATTCAATATTTACAGGCCTGAGTGCAAACTACTATTAAAGGTGGTGCCAAGCAATAGTTAGGCTTTTTAACCTTCCTTAAAGTATATCCTTGAAACAAGCAGAAGCCAGCATCTATATTAAGTAAAGATTTACCCCATGTTGCAGCAGCAATATCATGGGATCATGAAAGCCAAAAAGTTGGCATGTGATATGGAATTTTGCAAGGAGCACTTGCCTGGCCAAACCAGCTGATAAGCTCTACTTAGAAAACAGCATTCACACATGGTATGAATGGTAATTACTGTGTGCTGTCTAGTGCTGTGTAATGATTCAAGAATAAGATTGGAAATTTGGGATACATTTGTTTGAAAAAATAAACCCTCTGGGACCAAATTAAATTATTTGCTTAGTTGTCAGTTTCACAGTGTAAAGAAAATTTTCATATCACGCTCAGGAAAGAAAACACATTACTTTTAAACAAATAACCAGATGAATAGACTTTAGTTGTAAGATCAGTCTGAAATGTTTTTTCTCATGTGATTCCAAGGCTTACAACTTTTTTTTGGATATATGCTCTTATTCTGATGGTCTTAAAAGTAAGAGCCAACTTCACATATACTTGTTTTCCCTTTTTTGGCTTATTTTTCTTCTTTTTCTCCCCCTGCATTTATTACACTCGTAACGCAGGTGACCTTTCTGCGTGTGACATTTAAGGTTTCACATGCTGCTAAGCCAGGACTGTGAGCTTTCTGGAAATGAGTGCAGGGCCTGCCTGTGTCAGGCAAGAGGAAGGGGTTCAGGCCCCTGGCCAGAGAAGCCGCAGACAGGCAACTCTGGTGTGGGATGGTGGTGACCTGCTCTCTTCTGCAGTTCAGTCACTCAGCCATGCTTTCCTGCTCCCTGGACCTGCCTGAGGTGCCCTGCAATGCTGCCTGTGGCTGTAGCGCCCTGTGAACTGCTATGGAAAGGCCCATAGTTACCTTTAGCTTTTAGAGCACTAGCTCAAAAATGCAGACACAGACCTTTTGTTCCCAGCTCTTCCAACAACAATTCTTTTTTCTATGCCTTTACATTTCTAAAAGGGAACCCAGTTTCTAAAGGGAATGGATCATTTGTTGATATGAATGTCCGTCAGATGAAAAAAATACGGGAACTTTATTCCCCTTGGCGTTATGTCCTGAACTGAGGCATTGAAGGATTTAGTTACTGTCAGCAGTCCACACAGAAAAAGGTGGCACTTTCAGAGTCAGATTTAGCCCAATTTACATTCTGAATTTCCCTCCAGAGGCTCCCGTTTTTCTTCTTTGGCTGTACAGTAACTAGGCTTTTACATTCAAGACTCACTTGGTGCCTGTAGCTAAGTGGGAAGAACCTGGGTTAACGTGCCTAACATAATTAATCTCCTCCAATACCTTACTTCTGGAAATCCCATGGAGGAAGCAGTTCTGGTCTGCTACATATAGGCTTACATGTCTCAGGTCAAGCATTTTGACACAGGTTATGAGATGCCTTTGAAGGGCTGTGCACCACTTAGGAAGGACACAAAATGTGCATGGTGTTGAGGTGAACTGAAGGTTTGGATGATTCGTGGACTTTTTTTTTTCTGTTTCTAGCCACTCAGTCTGAGTTTGCCTGCCAAGGGAAGTAGGCTGGGGGGGTTATGAGTTAAAGCTATCCCATAAAATTGTCTCTCCCTCAGACCACACCTTAGACACGCTGTGTGGCTTTAACACCTCTCAGCCCCACAGAAGAGAAATCCAAGGCAACAGTCTGGAGGGATCTATAGAGCTTGTGGGTCTCCTTCGGTGTCTCCCTGCAAGGCTACAGGTGCCGCCCAGCATTCTCTATTAAGCCTCAAAATCTTTGACTTCTATAAGAATACATTTATTTTCTGTTTTCACGCCACACCAGTTGGTCTGTCGTTAATGCAATGAATTTCACCTTCTGCAAAGTTAAAAATTCATGTTCCTAAAAAATGATGGGAAATTGGCAAAGAAGAACTAAATTGAGCCAAAGCTACAGTACTAGTCAACCGTAACAAGTAATTATAATAACCCCATGGTCATTTCACTCACAGCTTGACAGAGAAAATTGCAAGAAAACAAAATATTTTTTTTCTTGAATGTTAAAAGTACAGGGCCAGGTGTACTTCTGCTGATGATACATCACAAGGTGTGGGCCCTGTTGACCTTGTAAGTACAGCAACATGAACTATTTGCAGTCCCCTACCCTGCAAGGGGCTGAGAGCAGCCCTGTGCAGGCTGGGCAATGGGTTGGCCCAGCTGTGCAGCCGGTGCAACCAACATGTTCTGGAGATGGGCTGATGTGACTTGCAGATGCTGCTGGTGGCAGTGGTAAAGAGCTGGGATGTAAAGCTGCTCCCTGCAGAGGAGGAGCCTGGGGGAACATATGCAGTCAGTGGTGTCACTGCCTGTCCCTCCTCACAGTGAACTCCTGGCAGGAAATAACCATCACAAGCTGTACTGCTGTTATGATTTCAGGATCAGCTAAGCCCATGATTTTCAAACTATTTATCCTGGGGTAAAAAAAGAGGTTTTGGTTCTGCACCTTTTTTTAAACACAAAATACGTAAAGCATGTAGTTGAGTTGGCTTCAGTTGCAATGTAAGGGCAGTAGGTGCAGGCTCTGTCCCAGATTGGATTAGGGGGCTGGGACATGGGAAGGTCTGCAAAGAAGCTTTAGACAGTGTGAAGCCTGGAAAGAAGAGTAGCCTGTCCTTGAGATCATCTTATATCTTATCCCAAATTATTCTGTGTGCAGAAACTTGCATTCATAAATGGGTCAATCCCTTCTATGAAGTTTCTCCTATTTTTTATTTCCTAGTGCAGATAACCTCAAAAATCTTCCTTGAGTCATTATCAGGATCGGTCTGCAGAAATGATCTACCATTCTTATGGGAAAAGTACTTTCTTGTAATGTTGTTCTCAGGTGTAAGGGCCATATTTCCTAAAGACGGTTACGTTTTCGATTTGTTGTTTTGTTCTGAGGATTTAGTGAGGTTCTATTCTGTTAAACCAAGACTCTTTCTGTATAAATTTGGTTTGAAGGCTCTTGGTTTTTACTTAGAAACCTACTGAGACCATCTTGGTGCATTTCTATGAGGAACTACCTCTGCAGTTCATTAGCATTCCCAAGATAGATGGCACTGTGTTGAGCTGTTTTCTTTTGTTTCAGACAATGCGTAAAAAAAATACTATTGTTGTTATTAAACACAAAATAAGAACATTTGTCCTAGACTAAGCATGTGTATCTGTAACTTTTTTCTTCTATTGTCTTTTTAAACACATTTATCCAATAATGAAAGGCATATATAAAATGTCTGGACAAATATATGTTTTTAAAAGACTGTGTCTCCATTCACAGGAAATCACTGATAATGAAATATTAGAGTTGGTACATAGTGCTCTGGGGAGGATGACAGTTATCCGGCAAATTTTCCCTCTCTCAAGGGACAACAATCAGAGATGTATGAGGAACAATCACCGAATATCATCACTGCTGTGCGATCCACAAGAAGGCTATCTTCAGATGCTGCAGGTCAGTAGCTGTGCCCAGCAGAAAAGTCCATCTTAGACATTTGACATGACAGTTTTCTGTGACTGTATCACTTCAGAGGAAGAATGAAATGAGTATAGATAAATCTGAGCATGTAAGCTTTGGTCAACTTTTCCTGACTTAATTATTTATTTTTTTTCCCAGGACTGAGTGCTTTAGATGTGATGTTATGTCCATGAAGTACCAGCAACTGATGGCGCTAACTCAGAGCTGGTTTTGCATACTTCATTCTCTTAAGAATCTTTTTCAATTTGAAAAAAGAAAAAGTTGTGTTATCATAGCCTTGTGGTGTTACTGCTTGCTTATTGTATTGATGCCTATCTGTTGTGAAAGAGTTAATCTGGGAGGATAACAGAATTCTGATAGGTATTGGGCTGTAGAGCATTTCATAGTTAGTTAAATGGACTGAATCCAGCTGATGTATTCAATCTGTCCTGTTTCAATAGTCTCAGAAATCTCTAGCAGCTGATAATTGTCTGAGCATGTGAAATATGCACTAACAGTTCAAGCTCCAGGTTTTGGTAAAAGACTTGACTTTGGTGTAAGCAACATCTCAAGATTTCTTGGCAGTTTATCCCAGATATCAGAATTTTTCTTGCAGTAATTTAAATATTATTTTAGGTGTTATTTCCAAGGATAGTGCAATAATTTAGAAACACAGGTCTTGGACTTTCAATGGGGACTCCATGTGTTTCTGGTTTACTTTAGACACAGCTAAGAATCTGATTTATATCACTGTTGAAGTTGTCGGATAAAACTGAAAACTTTAGTGAGACTGAGAATATAAACTTGACTAGAACCTTTTTATTGCAAATGTCGTCTTAATCTGAGATGGATTGAGTGAGGACACAGTGAGTTGGCAAGCATGGGTATTGTGCATTACGGTGAGTCTAGAAAGGGCTTGGTTAGGCTGTGAGGAGGAGGTTGTTGGCAGTCTGGGTGGCTGCAGCCTGGTCAGGTAGGCGGTGTGGGGTGAGGGGTCCTTCCAGAGGGAACTCATGTGCTGGCTTGGAAGAGCTGCTGAAGAGCAAGGTGTGAGGCTTATGGGAAACCAGGAGAAGCAGGGAGATTCTCAGGGAAAGAAGTGCGTAGGTCAAAATTTTCCAAGAAACATGGATGGGGATGTTTGTTTTACTTATTTGTGCCCTACTGAAAAGTTGTAGCTTCAGAGACTGAAATCCTCTGAGGGAGCGATATGGACATTCCCTCCTTGAAGAGAACCTCTGCTGACTTGGGTTCTGCCATAGCAGTGGCAAAGTTTGAGAAATGCCAATCATATGCACTGTAGTTCTGAGCACTGGTCTATTCTTTCTGCACAGGGGAAAGTCTGTGCCTATCTTGGCTTAGAAAGAAAAGACACTTTTGATCTTTGTTAGCAACTCTGAGGTATGCTGTAATGAGAACAAAGGCCACTGATTTCAGAGGATCAAAGCAATTTCCAGGATGTTGAAAAAAATATCTATCCTGCACCAACAAATCATTCATTGGGGAGCAATCTTACATTACAGGAGGATTTTTAATATCACTGTCTATGCTGGTTTACACATAATCAAATTCAGAGACCCATCTGAAGGACTCTGACAGACCTCTCTGAGCAAGTTCTTATTTGCTAGAAGAGTAACTGGATTGCTAGCTTGAACAGCCTCATGCCCTATTACTAAATTTCACTGACAAGGACCCCTTAGGAAGGACCCTTTTCCTGCTGATTCCCAAATGTGGGTTTTGAGAAGCAAAACATTCTCAGTTTCTATCTTCCAGAAATATTATACCACCTTAGAAACTATCTCTAAGAGAACGGAACAGTAACATTATGCTTTGCCCATTAGTTCCTTCTCTACGAACATAGAAACAGAAAGAGATATAAAGAAGTGCGGAGGTATAAAGTTTGCCCTTGGGAAGTTGATTCCATAACTATCATGTCCAGCCACACTGGAATGAAATGTCATGAAAGGTGAAGGGCACATGTGAGATCTCACAAATTAGCTGCCCCCAGTATATCTTGTGTTATCTATAAGTTTCTACAGATTGAATATAGGATGCTTTTAGCATGTGCAGTTATATCTGAAGTGTTTCATAGCTGCATTTTTTTCATAGGCTTTGCCAAAACATCTTACGTAACACCTTGTGGGCATACAGCTCATATTAATTTCCAAGTATGACTGACATGTTATTAATGGTCCTGTAATTCAGGTACTTCCAATCTTCTGTTTCCTTTTTCTTGCTTAAAAAATAGTTTTGGTCTTTCGCTGTACAGAAGAACATCACTAAATTACCCCTGTTGCCAGAGGCTGCAGTAGCTCCCAGCTCCATGTCAGGTTGCATGAATCCACCAGAGGCAGTGACCGCCTGCCAGCACCAAGTCCTTGCGTTGCTTTGAAGTAGTTTGATTAACACCACAGTTTGGAAATCCCTGCTCATTCTCCCTTGGGCAATCTCATATTAATAATTCTTTGTTGTCAAGGTAACTTACCAGCTATTGTTGATTAATTATTTATTTAATGACTTTGAAGAAGAATAAGCTAATCTCTGTCAGCCTCTAGCTGTAAGGTTTTTATAGGGGAGAATTTAGCGTTTTTAACAAGCTAGTAAAGAAAGAAATATTTACGTCATGGATTATTAACTTTGTTCTGGCTAAATTAATGAAAATCTTTTTGGAACTATTTTGTTCTCAGTGTCTTTAGTACCATATCCTGGAAAGTTGTTTTTCAGTGGGTGATCATCCCAGTTTGGCATTCTGACAAGGCTTTTAAAGATCAGGCTGTTCTGCAAGCTCATCTAAAAACTCATCTGTTCTGAATGCTTTGTGGAAATCCAATCTTATTCCATCAACCCACTTGTCAAAATTTTGCTCATGCCCTTATTTCTTGCACGTATAATATACCCAGCTGGGTTTCTGCTTCAACTGGAGAAAAAGCTTTATAAAGTTTCCTGTCTTGGTCATTTTAACTGACTTGAGAGGACAACATTTATCTCTTTCTTATTCTTCATATATTATTTTCTTTGTCCATCTCTCTTACTTTTTTGTCAGTGGAAAAAGAGACAGTTTAGAACTTGCTGTCTTCCATTGGTGATGAGTATCCTGTGGTTTGGGCCATTAGCATTGTCAGTATTGCCTCATCTGGAGAGAGAATGCTGAAGCACTTCAGGATTTATAGTCATCTCTAGTTAGTCCTAGGTAGACCTAGTATGTATCCCTGAATGGCATTCAAATGGTGTTTAGTGGGATTACCGCAATTAAACTGTTTAGATTATTTCAGACATTTCTACAGAGTCAATTTGAAGAAATTTTAATGCATAACCTGCTTCTTTCCAAAATCTTCCCCTTTAAATATTAGTTTTGAAGCCTGTCTACAAACTTGATTTTTTATGAAGATCTTTTTTTCTTTCATCAGGTTATTCAGGATGTGTTCATAAACTCAAGGGGTTTTTTTCTGTTTATGTTTTTGAAAAAGATTTCTCTTTAGAAATGTAATTCCTATTACAGTTTGTTTCTTCCCATATTTACCATTTATACAGTTAGTAAGTTCAATCTATGTGAGATTCTATTTATATTAAAACATATTACAGGAACACAGTGTATCTGAAATCATTTAGCATGGTCCAAAATATATAGTCAGATTAAAAAGTCAAGAAGAACACCCCAGAAAACTGTGTCACAAAATTAATGAGGTTATTCCTCACAGGATTCAGAGTCCAGCCTCTCTACTGAAGAGCTATTGCAGGCATTGCTTTGACGTATTTGAAGAGAAGATGTTGAGAAGTGTGGGAGGGTATTCATTGAAACAGCTACTCTTCTCTCTGTGAAAAAATTTCATTCTTCAAAGACTTGACCATCAGATATCTTTGTAGGCATCTCTTAGCAGTTGCTCCTACAGAGCTGCGTTTTTATTTATGGACTGTCTTCTCTTCAGGAATGACTGCAATTTAACTACTGTAAGAGGAGTTATTTTTTGGAGAGTCATTTTTGGAGTTATTTTTTGGAGATGCCAAACACATCTAAACTGCCTAAACTGCAGAGCTGCCTAAACTTAAGGGCCTGATCCTGCAGTTTTGTCTAACTAAATAGCCTTACTCTCATTTGACCTATTTACACTGCTGTTATTACACAGCTGTTAAGCGCTGCTGGGGGCAGTAAATATTGATTAAGCCCTATTAAAGCAGTCACTTTCTCCCATAAAGGACTGATAAGCCACATTTTTTTTTTCCTTTCATTACAAACCTATATTTGCATGTCTCTTTAGCAAAGTTTAGTTTGGGCTTTTGGCCAGCTGTTCAGTCACGGTGAAACTTGTTTCTGAGTACCACATGAATGAAATGTGTCCTTGAACTGACTTTACTGCCCATTGCATGACATAGTCTCCCCCTGAAGCCGGATGGCAGGTGTTTTATACAAGGTGCATTAGCAGAAGAATGGGTTAAAAAAAAACAAAGAACCGTGGGTGTCCTCTGGCCATGTGGGATTTTGTGAGCACTCTGGAGGCTGGAACCCCAGGTATGTTCTGGAGCGAGCTTTTCCTCTCTGCTCAGACTACCTCTTTTAACTGCTGGAGTCCTCTATTTGCATAATTATTTCATTGAATTTTTGTTCAGTGCTCTGTCAGGGAACGGACAACAATGGCTAGAAGAAAGGGTCAGTACCTCCATTTTTCATTTTCTATTGCCTCTGAAACCTAATTTGCACCCATATTTATTTATAAATGAGGTAGGGTAAAATGATAATCTTCTACTCTGTTTTGTAATTCCAATATTACCTGTTGTCCTTCTGTCTGACTCTTAGTTGTGTTCAGTTTTCTTTATCAAATGTCTCCTGCTAGACTTTACCTGGACACTTAGTGTTAGCTGTGCCAAATTCTTGAGACATTTAGTGAGCAAAGCCAATGCCTGCAGCTAACAAGCTTGAGCATTACAGAGTACTCCAGGCCTTGTATTATTGTTAACATCTTGTTATAAAACATACTGAGTGAGAAAACACTCATAATTATGATAAATCTCGCAATAGCTGAAGGACAGTGAGCGTTCAGAGAACAGAAACTGTAGGTAGGGAAAAGTGGTGTGAGATGTGTAACTCAGTAAAAAGGGAAAAGAATTTAAAAGGAAAGAAAAGCTGCTTATCAATAAAAAAAAAGATTCTGAGAGTGCAGTCTTCCAAAGAAATCTGTGGAAGCCCTATTGTTTGAGATACTTAAAACTATAATGGGCAAAGCACTAAATAATACACTAGTTAGATTCCTTACTGTCAGAAGGCTTGAATAAATACACAATTGAGATCTGCTTTTCTGTGGTTTTAGGAAAATTTTATTCAGGCTTTCATTTGCCTCAGTGATAACAAATAGCCCTTTGGAAGTTTGAAGCTGACATTTGAGTCTTTAATGAACGTTTGTTATTTGACTCCGGTTTTCTCATGAATGCCAGACTGCTGGCTGTGATTTTGTTCTCCATGAGCAGCGAAGCATGTATTTAAAACACAGGCATTCACGCAAAGTCTCACAATGGGCTCTGCAAACTAATTTAAGAAAATGAAATAGGTCAAATTTTCAGTCTCTCCACTCTAACAATATCCTTGTAAGCACGCCGTCATACCGTAAATAAACTATTGATCTTCACTGCTCCTAGTAAGATGCATCCCGTCATTAGAGACCCAAGTGCGTAACTGCGTTTGGCAGTACTTGAACTTTGAAAGTTGAAACACAGTTTTAGGGCATGCTGGTGTGTGCATACGCAAGCACAATGATATCACTCCCCAGGCAGCAAGCGTTGCTGCTGCTGGCAGGCTGCAGTCAGTCTGAGCTCCTCTTCCATCTGCTTCATCCTTGGAGCTGACTGCTGTGGCCACTCACAGGGTGATTTTGGCAGCAGCAGGGTACAGATGCCCAGCTTGGGAATGAGTTTTTGAAGCAGTGGCATCTGGGTGTCAGCTTGTCTTCCCAGCTGGTCTCTTCAGCGGTCTTCTCTGGGTAGACTTGTGGCTCTGCTGGCAACTCAGAAGTTGGGGTCAGGCTTTGTGGCTTGCTGGCCTTCCCAGAAGACCACTTCTCTGTGATTAGTGCCTCTGAAGGAACTAAAAGCTATCTTCGTATATAACTTAAAAAGTAAAATCACTCTGGAAAATCTCACGAAATTCACATAAAAACCTCTATAAAATGGCATTTAATAATGTGATAGGGAGAGATTTCCATTCTCATTGAAAATTTCTGCTCTGCTCTACTTGTGTATGGTGGATTTTTTCTTCATTGCAAAATAAAGGTTCATAAAGTCTGGAATAATTTTCAGAAGATATACCAGAACATGGCTAAAATTACTCATGTACAGGACATACATATTGGTGAAACAGTCACCATCATTCTTATAGCAGATAAATCAAAAAGCATTTCAGTCACAATACCTCCAGCTCTTACAGCTCTTAGCAATGAAGTGAGGAGGAACTGAAAATTACTGTTTCTTCCTCCAAACAGGACAGAAATGAAACACTTTGTTCTAATTTAGGAATTTTTGTTATATGAAGGGGAATCTCTGCAGGCAGATGTATGTCCTTCCCTCCTCTGTTCCCCCTGTGAATATATAAATAGGGAAAATAAAAAATGCTCCAGGGAAAACCCAAAGTAGCCAAATATATTGCCTTGGTTTTTCTTCTCTCTTGCTTTGCTACCAATTCTGAATGCTACCTGAAGATTAATTTTTAAATTTACTATTTTCTCATGCCTCTGGTAGCACTGGTGGAAACAGAGTATAGCTGATCCCTTGGGTATCTCACAAATTCCCTTTCAGTGGTCATGTTTGTATTCAGAGGGAGTTTGACAGTTAGCTGAAAATTAAAATATGTGTGCAGTTGCAGTAACAAGTTTATATAGGCTTTGTCCACTGAACCCTTTCTCTTTTCACAGCATCGCTATTCTGGAGGCTACAGCAAACTCGTGTTGCAAATACAAACTAGTACATATGCAGAGATTTTGCTGTATTAAATGAATATAATAGAAAATAAAGGAAGTTATTATAGCCCTGGATTTACTGTGAGATCAGGCCAGAATTTCTGTGTCTTGGTTTAAGTAACTTTTTTCTACAAGAAAATACATAGATAGTAACGAATTCAGGCAGAAAGTGAATATTATTTTGAGAAGACGAGCATATTTGAGGCCTTTAAGTATTCTTATTTTTCTACCTCAGAGAAGAATTAGGAAAAAAGAAGATAGAGACATACCTCACAGTAATTTAATAATGTATCTTAATGTAGATATTGAAGGAATCAGCTGTTCAGCTACACTCGCACAACACTACTCAAGCATCAGATTAGACCTGGTTCCATAATTCTGTTTTCTAGCATAAAACTCGTTCCAATTTGGGATTAGGCAAAGACATTCAATCTATACTACTGTGGATGTTCAGGAGCTGGGTTTTGCTCTGCACACTGCGAAGGATCAAAAGGACATTATTTTCTAAGTTACCAGTATATTTTTGGTTGTTCTTGATTATTTTTTGCACTTCAAAGAAGTGACTCTTGACCTAGAGGACTACCAAAACAATACTATCATGTGAACATCCTGCTTGTTTTAAATAAACACACTATCTACGCATTGAATTTTGATCACTGTGCAAAGCTAGATGCTTTGAGTCATGCTTTATAAATTTCAAAGGGTTCCACCCTTAATAGGGTGGACTTTTATGTTTTGTGTTAATTTATGGCTTAACTAGCAGACTGAACAAATATATATTAAAAAAAGATAATTGGGTTTCTTAATATTACAAATCCAGCCTTGGTTGTGCAGATTTTGCTGCTGTTTTTTTCCTAGCGTGCATATTTTCTGTTCTAAAAAAGAAGTGTTGATTGTGTGAATAAAATTCAGCTTACTCTTCCATAGGATATTGACTCTTCAGTGAGTAGCGGGTAAAATGTAGTAGTGTATGCATGTCACTTTTGCTGGAGTAAATACTCAGAGTATGATTATATGAAAAAAGGACTTTTGCTGATTAAAAAGTACGATATACTCATGTTTTGGACGAGGCTTTCAGCAGAAGAGAACTGGAGTGGCAAAATACCAGTGGATAAGTGTGTACAATAGGACATGCAGAATATTCTTTCCATAGCAAAAAGTAACTTGTTGTGTTCTCTGCAACATTTTCTTCTGCCTTGATACATATCTCCAGATGAATGACAGAAGGACGTAAGTAGTGGGAAACTCCTCTTGTGCAGATCCTTTCTTGCTGTCACTCAGTTTATATCATTCTTGCAGAAGAAAATAATGAAACAATAGTGATACAAAATCCATTATAGGTCTGACTGAACTAGGAGGATTAGGTTGGTAAACATGAGATTGTTTTGTTTTGCTCTACAGCATAAGGTAATTTGAGTTGGATGCATGGTCATGTAGGCTAAGATCCTCAAAAGCAGTTCTCTCAAGCTTTCAGTCCATTATACATGCAGAACTGACGGCTTCTCTAAGAGCATAAAAAGTAGAAAAAGAAGGAAAGCAGTGTACCCAAGTACATCTTATATTTTGCCCCAGAGCTCTCTGCTAGCAAACCAAGCAAACTGTTTTTGGGAATGAGGCTGCAGGTTTCCAGAACTGAAAAAGAACAGTGCCAAACTGAGAAAATGCAAAGCATTTCTGATTTGTGGTGGTTCCAAGGCAACAGACAATGAGTTGTCATTTTTCCTTATGCATGTAAAATCTGCTTCTAAGCAAGTGGGTTTTGTGGTGTGTGGTTTGGGGTGGTTTATTTTGTGGGTTTGGGGTTTTGTTTTGATTTGTTTTTTTGTGGAGAGTAGCTTAACACAGAAGAGGAAAAGTGCCCTGTTGAATAATAAGGATTCACTTCGTTGCTTTATTTGAAGTAGTTTGGAAAATATCTGTAGAGTAGGCAGACAAATACAACTGAGCAGAAGAGACTTAGTTGCTGGGACTCTTATTAACTCTTTAACTACTTACTTTTCTTAAAAAGAGAGAAAATCTTGAAAGTAGCTGCTTTGGAAACTCTTTTAAAAGAAAAAGGATTAACGAGATAAAATAACAAACACAGGGAATGTGGACTGCTTGTTCAGGAAGGCTGGAAAGAAAAGAAGGGAAAGAAGATGTCAGTGCCAGACGGGAGAGATTCTTAGTGATAGTAGCTCATAGGTTTTGCATTATTTTCGCATTAAGATCCCTTTTTATGTTTAGTCCCTTAAATGAGTGGGTATCCTCAACGTCTTTTTTGTGTATTTTCATCCTATTTTGATTCTTTCAAAATGCATCTCTGTTTATATATCTTTTGTTCAAATTTACTTATACTAGAAGATTTTTTTAAAGCACTTAGGTTCTCAATTTATGTCAAACTCCAGATTAGAAAACATGAAACATTTTGTTTCTGAAGATTAGGATCTTAAGATATCAGAAGTTTACATGGAGCCAGTGATGCAACAGTAATATATGTTTAAGCTTTCACAGCTGAGTGACATTTTAATAGGAAGTATGCAGCTGCATTAACTTCCACGTCTAGCCTTATCCTGATCTCGAGGCACCATTTTCTATGGTGAATTAGCAAAATCAAAAAGATAAATGACAAATTTGTGGATCACCATGAGTAAAGCCTTCAGCTAGGAGAATATCTTTTTTAATAATAATTAAAAAAAAGCTGTATCTGGCAACTGATGCTAACTGGAGAGTTGAGCTTAGTAAAGAGTAACTCAGTACCCTTGAAACTGTGCATAGGTTTGAAGAAGAGTGCATGGAATTCTGTAAACAGGTGGAGAGTATCTAACTATTTTTTAAATCACTTCCCTCAGCCAACTTCCGCTGCTAAAATTTTACCACTTGCAGTGGATACTGCTGCATGTCAAAGATCTGATCTTGTATTGCTGTCCGTGTCTTGGTTTGAAAAATGAAACCTATAGCATTACTAGTTTGGTGTTCTTACTAGAGTCTTTGTTGTCAATTGTTGTTCTCTTTATCTCTCATGTAAATTGAAGAATAAGGAGGCTAAAATCAATAGCTCCAGAGAAAGTAGAATAGTAACCAGCCTCCTGTGTATTTGGTAGAGAGACATGATGAGACCAAAATAATACTGTCATTTCTCTTCCCTCTGTTCTGAACTGTTGCATTAGTACTATGTTATGCTGTGCCAGAAATTACCAAGGAGATTGCTCGAATGAACAAAAAGAACAAGAACTTAATTCCATTCTATCTTTTTCTCCTTGCTGAAGGGACTGACAAAGTAGCAGTCCTTGTCTTTCATTGATAGATAGCTGTACTCCTTCTATAGCTTGAGTTTATATTTGAACTGCGATCTCTTATGTCTTTACAGCACCGCATTGCAGCGGTGTAGGTAACGCACAGGCAATGCAAGTGTGCCAGAGTTCCTTGGCCAGAAAGGTCCAGGTGCCAAGCAGGAAAGAAGGGAGTGAGCACTGGTATTTGTCTGAATTGCCTTGACTGTTGAACACATCAAACATACCCAGCTTTTAGTTTGTACTTATGTCTTCTTTGGGGTTTTTTTGTTTGCTTGCTGGTTTTTACCATTTCTTCGAAAGGATGCTCAAATAAACAGAGGCTCATTCTTATTATTGTTTGCAGGTTTCCAACCTGTACCTGTATGACAGTGTGCTCATGCTGGCCAATGCTTTCCACAGAAAACTGGAGGACAGGAAATGGCACAGCATGGCAAGTCTGAACTGCATGAGGAAATCCACCAAACCTTGGAATGGAGGACGATCCATGCTAGAGACTATTAAGAAGGTGAGAACAGACAAACCACAATTGTGTGAGCAATGAAAGAGTTGCTTCATTTCTACTTGAGATTAGCTTTTGAAGAGGTTGTTGACCTCTATTCAACTTTACTTTGATTTATTGCAAGCAAGTGATTTACAACTACCAGGAATGATCTATAGCTATTAAAAAAGCAAATGATTTATTACAAACAAATTACACATACTGCAGTGTTGCTCCGGTGGTGTGTGTTCTATTTCTCTTGTTCTCATAGCTACCTTCTATGGAGGTAGTGTGATTAAGAATAGTCATACAAATTGATGTGTGCATGCATCAAAATAATTTCCACAAGATAAGAACTTAAGGAGCTTGAGGGGCCAACCAATGATAAGGCTTAACACTTATGTTCCATTTACTACAGCTCAACTAGCTTCATAAGTTAGCTGAGCATTGGTAAGTATCTATTCGTGTACTGTAGGCCAGAGCAAAAGGGATCTGATTTAGCTAAATTGTCACTAACACTTACACTGTGTTGCAGCATGTTGACATACTCAAACATGGACAGTACTGTGGCTTTGCAGACGCATGGTAACTTCTAGTATGAAAGTTATTTGATCAGAAATACTAGTGGAAAAAATACTAATTTTGTACTATACTAACTACAAATTATTCGAAAAAAAAAAACCCAAAACCCACAACCCTGTTTCCCTGTATATATTGATGAAATGGTTTTCCTCTAGTAAAATGATGCAATTTGATCAAGTGTTATGTCGTGCTCTGACCAGTCCTAATGACGCCGCTCTTTGTTGCTAAATCAATGCAAACTTTAGTGTCATTTCAGGCTTCTTTGCTACAAATCCAAAATCAAACTCTGTGATACTTTCACAGAGAGGTTTTAATAATACTTAAAATTTACATTTTCTTCATGCCTCTCTTGGAAGCACAGCAGGCATACTCTTTCTTTTGGACTTGGAGTTCATGCCTTTGCATTCAACCCCAGAACTGTACCTGCTGCCCTCAGTTACACTGAAAGAGGACTGTTGTCTCATGGTCCACCAAGGTCCTTCTCCTCTTTTTGGGGGTCTGTCTCTGTGAACGAGGAAGACCTGATGGCTTTTTTGCACAATATACAGTGGATGTGTTAGTGCTAAAGTAATTTTCTAAAAAAAACCAAACCAAAACCAAAAGTCTTTTGTCTATGTTTGAGCTATTGAAGAACATGTAATTTCCATATTTAAGTTCACTTGTAAACATTTTCAAAACAGATTTGGCATACCTTTAATGAAGAGGAGTGTTTATAAAGGCAAATTTGTTCTGTTCTAAAATTTTGAAACTTATTTCCCTAGGGCCATATAACTGGGCTTACTGGTGTTATGGAGTTCAGAGAAGATGGTGCCAACCCCTATGTTCAATTTGAAATACTGGGCACTAGCTACAGTGAAACATTCGGCAAAGATGTGCGGAGGGTAAAGATATGCTGCTTCTTTCTTTTGTTTTCCTCTAAATAATATACATTCTGCTTCACAGGAGAAAATGTTATTCTTTAAGAATGAATTAGTGCTACTCTACAGAAGAAATTTACTATAAGAGAAATATTTTCTAATATCTTACACACTTAAATCTTGAAAACTAATTTTATGTTGGTAGGCAGGAGTCCTGCAAGTTGTTTCTACATGTGCAGTAATGATGCAGTGGCATAACAATACTGTGAACATAACAGTGAAGACTGCACAATTCTGCTCATGTATTTTATTGTTAATTAAGATATAATTGATGTAATTGGCACGTGTCTTACTAAGGAAACTAACTGAGAATATAAATTACCTAAACACTCAAAGATGTTTCAAAGTATAGCTGCTGCAAGAATTTGAGATAAATAAATAAATAAATAAACCCTCTAACAAAGATAATTTCCAAAATGGATGATGCTATATAGTGTAAAGTAAAGGATGACCTATCAATGGTAGCTGGTGGAACAAGCACTGATGGGGATTAGAAGGCATTTAGAGTGGTTCCGTGGGGTTGCTAACATAAATTGTCATAGGCTGAGAAGGCTACCTTGAACGTGTTCATGCAGAGGTTATGCTCTGAAAATACCTGAAACTCTCAATTGAACAATGAGGTTCTGATTGGAACCCAAGCTACAAAATGTCCCTAAACTGGTCAACTGATTGAAATACAGATGTTACCACTGTATGGTCAATGGGTCCTACATTAAGCAGAGCTGAACAAAGAGGATTCCATGAAGAATTAAAATTTATGGCACTTTCTATTTTCATTTGACCATTGGTTTCTGTGTTTTATTTTGATTCACCTGAATTACATGAGTCTAAACGGAAAAACAAGCAAAGAACTTGTGTTTACATTATCATCTTAAACACCTAAACCTGAGATTCTTTCTGAGTCTAATTTGGCACAAGGATTCTGGACATGGAACCAAATGTTTGCAACATCTATTAGAAATTCAACAGAAGGAAGAGAAGGATTTGAAATGCATAAACCTTCAGGAGATACAATTGAAAAACTTCTATTGCCAAAAAATGTCTCTGAAGACTTCAGATTGGCTAGGAACCCTCCTGTATTGTAATGACCAGAAAAGGCTATTTCTCAGTTCACTTTCATTCCTAGAAGACTTCTACTGCAAATGAGGAAGTCTAAGTTCCAAACACTACCTGAATGATGAAAGATTATCTGAATTTTGGAAACAGTGTTGCCTATTTAATAAAAAGGAGTTGGCTTAGGAAGTCTAGGAAGCAATTCCGGTTCATAAACAGAAGTATGCACCTCACTTTATGCACAAGTATGCAAAGCAGAAGTATCCGGTGCCATGTGAGATGCTGTGGACTATCCTACTGTGTTTCCAGCTGCCACTACAGAAAAGCATGAGTGTCCTATCAGTGCTGTGTTATCACTAGCAGATGGATGCCATGGGGCATTTGAGTTTCGTTCCATTTTGTTACAGAATTCCCAAGTGACTTTAAGTAAGTCACATGTCACGTAATCACTTTATGCTTCAATTTACTTTTCAGTAAAATTGGCATGACTATCACTCAGAACAGGTTTGAGGTCTTAAAGCGAAATTATGATGTGTGATACATTATTACTTTTTTCCTAATGTACATTTCAAATATGGTAACACATATACAAAAGCTCTCATTTCAGTATGTGTAGCACACTGACCAAATTGATATATAATCCAGATGTGTGAAGTGGAGATAGCTAAAACATCACTCAAAAGGGAACACAAGGCAAAGAAATAGGTAAACTGACTAAATGGGAAAATGACTAAAATGGCTAAACTGATACACTACTGATCACTTTTGATCCCTAATGTGCTACTTTGGATTAGGTGGTTAATATAGGAAGGCTTAACTCTTTGGATGTTAAATGCAGAACATGATACAGTTCCCAAAATAAAAGGGATTATAATTCTAAATGGGTAAAAAGCTACTGGCTGTGGAATACTGCTCTGAGCTAAAATGGAGTTCTGAAAATGATCCTTTTAGCCTAATATATAGAGAGAGTAAAAAGTCAGCAATATGCTAGAGAAGCCTATAGAAGAACTTGGAAGAGATGATATTTCTTAGAGCAAAATTACCATGGAACTACTGGTATTCAATTATTTAGACAGCCTGACTTTTTATTATTGCAGCAAAAATCTGTTACAGCTCAGAAGTACTTTTAAGAGCTCAAAAAGTCATGCTTGTCTCATTTATATTACTTGAGTGAGAGATCAATTCTGATTTATTGTCAGTTGTTTCCATATCAGCCTTTCCTCAGATTTAGCTGTAGAGGAACATATTTTTGGTGAAAACCTGAGGGTTCTTTTTGCATGGTTTTCTTTTCCTCTCTATGGAGAGCATCTGTATCTATTGACCCCTGCCCTGACCCTACAAAAACCTTTGCACTTAGGATCTGTGACAGGGTAGGGCAGAAGAGTTATAACATTGACTGTTGAGCCTTAGAGGGAATCCTGTCAAAAGCTAGTGGACTTTTAATACTCAGCATCCCTTAGAAAGTTTCTTGGGGATCATTTCCACCAGAAAGACTCCTAGGAGCATGTCTAAGATAGTAACCCAAATCTGGCAGGAATTTTCAGGGCCTTTCTGTAGAGGCATCTTGACTCTTCCCAGCTGCCCTGAGATGTGGTCTTTCTGCAGACAATTGTTCTTTCCACTAGCTGTGATTGAGTTATGAGTGCAAGTAAATATATGTATTTGCTCACTTAGTATACCTTCCCCTTTATTCCGCAAGTCTTAACACCATATTTTTGTGGTAAAGGCTGATAGTGGCTTTTGTGTATTTTGTGTGTGTGTTTTCTTTTTCCTTTGTTTGGGCGTAGTTTAGTGAAAGGGAAACTTCAGAAAATGCTCTAATTTCTTTGGTTTAAACATAAAAGAACAGGGTATGTCCCTTAAGGCATACCACCTTGCTTTACAAAAGGCTTGGGTGATTGCCTTCTATTCACTGGTTCATGTAGAGGGTGAGAAAGCATGGTGTGTTCATGCTTAAAAAAAGAGATCAGTGTGGTGACTTATCAGGGCATTTGGAAGTTGAAGGACAAGATTGTTAGAGAAACTGAAAAGGCTTAAATGCCTAGTGCTTGATGATTGCCAGTATGATTTATATCTGTAAATACCTTTAAAAATAGCGACCTGAGTATCTGTATGTTTTTAAAAAAATAATACAAACCAAAACAAAAACAAAAACAAAAAACAAACAAAACAAACAACTGGATATACAGAGATAGGGGAACTGTAAAAAGTAGAATGTAAACACAACAGAATCAACCACAAAGAAAAAAGTTAAGAAACTTTAATAGCTGATGCCACACTAATGTTTTAAATTGAATGAAATTTGAGTGAAAGAAAGAATGAAAGAAACACAGAGAAAGTACAACTTAGAAAACCAAGAAAAAGTGATATAAAGTGTTCAGGTGAAGCATATGGAGCAGAAGGAATGGGACAGCCTATTATGTTCAAAATCCTTTGAGACTTTGGGGATTTGCATTTTTAGTGGATAAAAAAACCCCTTTCTTCTCATTTCACATCTTATGTCCACTTCCCATGCTAAGGGTGTACGCATCAAATTCAGCATGAGCCTGAATTGCTGTAATTGCTGGGTTACTCACCATTGAATGATCTTCCTCTGAATTTAGAGTTACTAACATGCTTCTTTTTTTTCTCTTTTAAATTCTTATTTATGAGTCCTTTATGAATTTATTTTTTTACCTACATGGATGCGTAAAGGCTCTCTTGTATGTTTACATTTTTATGTCTTCTACCTTTAAGCTCCTGAGCCTTTGGTTCATTCCCAGCACTGGCAGTAGCTGGGGGTGATCGTTATGTCATTTTGCTTCATTGGCTCACTGTCCCCATCTGTAGCATGGAGTTGAGGGTACTTAGAATCATAAAATTATAGAATCATAGACTTGCCTGCTTTGTGCAAAGTTTTGAAATCTGATAGAAAAAAAGGATGCTATCAAAAACATTTAGCTGTTAACATTAAGAAATTGAATGAATCATAGTATTAAAGACTATATTCCTAATTGTATGAGAGACCATCCCTTCAGAGCTTGTTTGGAATTATCAATGGAGAACTATGCCCTACTTCCACAGTACAAGGGACATGAAGTGGGAAAGGAGGTCAGGACTACATTAATTCCCTCCTTATTGACCATCTATATTATTAGTTCTTATTAATGAAAGCCTTGCTGTAACTTTCAGAACATCTGAGCTGGTTCATATTTCTTATGTATCTGCGCTTGGGTGGATTCCACACAATATGATAGTTTAATGATCCAGCTGTGAGAGCAAAAATAAGGGAGTCAGGACTCCAGGGTGGTATTCCTAGCAACTCACTTACAGTGAGCTCTTGAGGCGTAAACCTATTTGTTCTCGGTTGACCATGTCTGCAGAGAATACCATAACAACCAACTGCCCTTGTAGGGATGTGATTAGGCTTAGTTAGATAATGCCTGTAAGGAGCCTTATGATTCTCTTCATCCTTGGCAGGAAGATCTTCTGTAAGAGTGAAATGATGTTGTTATTTAGTTTATTTATGACAGGGATCATATTTTTTATAAAGCAATCTGCAATTCTTTCCCAAGCTGGCTGTAATGAAGGCAGAATTAATGGTTTACACACATGCTGTATTTCATAAGAAACATTCTGTTCAAAATGATAACGTTTACCATTTCTGGTTATTCATTAACGGTTATTCATTTCTGTCAGTTGGTATGTTTTCATTTTTTTAAATTAGATTTTCTTGAAATATCATCTGCTTCATAAACAGTCATACTTGTTTCCTCCAGCACTTCTGAGGCAGATTGCAGAAGTCACTGTAAGTAGTTTTGTGATGTGTTTCACAGTTGTTGAAACCCTGTTTTTGAAGTCTGATACAGTGCTTTAATTGGGATTGTTACTTTTAGACAGAATCTCATCATTGTCATGATGGGAAATCCTATGCTGCTTATTCATTGCAAAAAGGAACTGTATTTTTAGGGGTCTGCAGTATTAAGTGCTTTCATCTGCAAGAATATTGCAATCACATCATATGCTGCTAAAAGATATATACTGAAGAGAACTATCTTAGGTGGTTATTACTGTAATTGAATCAGTTTTACTCATATGGAAAAATACATAGCTAAATTGCCTGATTTTAGCTGTAAAACAGATGCCTGCCTCCTGTTTGAGCACTTCATAAACATGCACCTGGGTAATTTGGTTTAATCTGTGTTGCCACGGTATCTTTCAGCTGAAATGTAAGACTGAAGTCTTGACTACTTGTGATCACTAAAGATCCCCTGTTACCTTGCAAAGGGAAGGGCTAATAGTCCTCTCATTCTGGGTAAAATACAATTTCCACATATTTACATTTGGTTTAACTTTCTGCTTGAGTTGGTTGAGTGTCGTGGTAGAATAATTTGGAAAAAGAATATTGTGATTTACCCTATTAATACATTATGTCAAACTGAAGAAAAATCTGGAGCATTTTACTCAAAATAGTAAACCTCCTTCATTTTTTAGGTGTAATTTTCTGTACAAGATGGATGTGAGGAGTAAAAATAAATTCATTCCTTGCAAATTCCATAAGTTGAATTATTCATGGTGAAAAATAGACCTGAACATATAGGAAATGGCTATGATCAATTTTTAAACTATAGAAGAATAGTAGAGAAGAAACATGATGAACCTGAGTGTTTTTTCTGAAATGCAGTGAGGTCCCTGTTTACCCAAATTCTGCAAATTGTTTTTTTTTTTATAATTGAAATATTTTATGTTCTGTATGCTTTCATTGTAAAATTATAACTGAATTATTACACTCACTAACTGAAAAGTAGGTAAGCAAGTTTAGAAATGCATTTTTTTCCTTGCAAATATGTGACACAGTTCTTTTTAAGTTTTTTTATTTTATTTTATGTTTTTGGAAAACACTGTCAATGGGACCCATGCTTTTGTGTAAACTGTTACTTGTATTTGCAAACACAAAATGCTGTATGTATTTGCAAATTATACTAGTGTCAACCCTGAGTAAAAGGCATGTCTTGCAAATTTTGGTTGGAATTCCTCCAAGCATAATATCATGCTGGTCTTCTCCTTTGGAAGATTCTTCGGCTGTTTATATGACATTTTCTCAGCATGAAGCTTGAGGCTAGATTTTAAAAAGCAGCCATGTCTGAGTTGTGAGCGGGGCCAGGATACCTACAGCAATTAGGACACTGCTGAAGTTTCCATAGCCCACATGCACCACTGCCTGTATGTTTAGAAATTCTGTTTAATTCCTAAGTCACACATTATGTCATACTTACCACATTATAATGAGTTTTGGGTACAACGTTCTCCTTTTCTAACATATATGCAATACTGCATAAAATTGGTATGTTAGGAGTGTTAAAATCAGCCTTCTAAAAACAGTTACATCTTTAACTATGGAGTTTTCATCAAAGGTCCTATAATTTATTGATGGATCCTAGGAGAGTATTCAGAATGGCATGAAGAGAAAGCCCCTTTCTGTAGCTCAGCTCATGAAGAATTCTGTACTCAAGTGTGCAGACTATGAAGAAAAACGTATTTCCATAGGGAAACAGGTCAAGATTTTCCAAGCTTAACACGAAAGAAAATAGAAAGTATTTGAAAATAGCTTCACGGATTCTTTTTACCTTTTTGGAAATCCAAAGACAGAGATTATTTGCTATTCTCTTTTGCACAGCATCAATCTTGAACAAAGGCAGTAAGCCCACTACTCCAGAAAAGAGGGACAGTCTGTCTTTGTTTTGTTTCCTGCCCTAAGAAATATCTTTGAATCATGATTGTTGTTTAAAAATCACACCAAAACTTTGTGAACTCTATTGTGTGTCAGACTAGCTTTTTTAGCATAATGTCTGTTTAGCAAAATCTTTTTGCAAGATATTAATGATAATACCAAAATACAAGCTCAATTATTTTACCTAACAAATCAAATAGATGTCATCTTGGCTTTCATAAATACATAAACTAAGGAGTTCTAACATCTCTTCATTTGTAGCATGATTTCAAGGTTGAGGACAGTTGCAAGGACTGTATGTTGAGGGCGATCATGCACAGTTTCCTTTCTGTAGCATCTGAAATGCATTTAATTCCAATTATTGTTGTTGTCTTATATCATTTGGTAAACTGAAATACATGTAAGTGCCAAGCATAGTTTATGAAGTAATTTATTTCAGCAGTAATTTTAAAATTCAAGATAACTATGTTGTCTTCATCTGTATATTGCTCTGATATATTCAGTATGTCAAAAAGTGCATGTTTAAATACAGGTAGTTAAGATATTGGGTCATGCTACATCACAGTTTTTTTCCGAAAAATGACACGATTTTATTCTGTTTAGTCCTATCAAAATAAACAACAGAAATAGAAGTTATTTAGAATTCCCCTTCTATTTTTGCTTTTATTTCTGCCATTTCATGCCAGATTATATTACTGTATACCAGTAAACACTTTCACATGCATGTTTTCAAAAAGACAAGTTTAATGGCAAGATATCTTGGTGGTCAGCCCAAATGTGGGACATGAGGAACTTCTGTGTCACAAAGTGGCACAAATTATCTGGCTTGCTTTGGCTTGGTTCTTTAATTTCATTGTACTTAAAGAAAAGAATAACCTTAATTCCTCAACTTACTGTTTTGGAAAGATACATGCAAAAGGGCATCAGAGTTCTGATTAAACTTCTTTGTCTGTATTGGCTAATTCACTGAAATAACAGTACTTGGCAGAGATTGCCTGCTGGTGTTCCAGTTCCTGGCAGAACTGCCTTTAAATTAAGGACTTTCTGTTTTCAGACCACAGAGGAAACACCCGGTTTTACCTTGAAATAGGTACAATCTATAATCAGTGTGAGCCTGTGTCAAGGAAAGAATTCTAAAATATGCTTGGTTCAGTACCACAATATCTCTTGCTATAGGAGTGAATGAATTTATGTACCTGGGTAAAATACATAGATGTCACAAAATAAAACTTGTTTTCCATTTTGAGACAACATCCTTTTACTAGAATGGAGACAGTATCAGGTATGGATAATAACCCTCAAAATGGAATATCCTTTCTGAGCATGATATCTATGTGACAGGCTATCAGATTATAGTACGTTTGTGTTTTTAATATGTTAATGAGTGAGATGTACGAATATGTAATAGAGGTCCCCCACAATATGATTGCTAACAGGACACATTTTTGAGTTGTATGTTGGCAAAAAAATATATTTCTTTAAGCAATATATAGTAATATATACATATATTTTATGTATTTTCCAGCATAAAAGAGGTACATGAGCAGAACACAATAATAATTAAAAATATTGACACTATTTAAAAAGTCAATTGTCAATATGTCGCCATAGACTGAAATAGCTATTAAATGCAACAACACATTTGAATTCCACTTAGACCCAAGGGGCAAAAAAACCCACAACAACACAAACCCCTTGAATACTGAAGCTTGCCAAAATCCACATTTGATGGAGATTATTGGGAATGATTTCCAGAGGCTGAGTCTGTCAGATGAATCACCCTGTTTGCCCTACGAAGCCATGCCCTAGCTGTTTTAAGTGAAAAATGTAATTGCCAATAGACTGAATGGAAAATGGGATAGACGTGACTTCTTAGGTGGCTTGATTCCAGGTCATACAGAGGTTAAAAAAATGTTAATAACCTAAAATGACACCTGGATCTGAAATGGTGAGTAACGTATCACAAAGAAGAGGTGTACTTTGCTGACAGTGACCGTACATGCAGCTTTTACTTCATGAAGACAAGGCAGGCTCAGAAAACATCCTGTTAGTACAGTGTAAACCAGACAGAAGTGTCACGTAGAAGAGCTGAAGTCTGGTATCTTAAGTGGCCAAATCACCTTTGCAGCCAAAATTCTCTTATGAACAATTATATACCTGTCCAGAAATTAAATTGCAAGTTGCAAAAGCATCTGATTGCATGCCTTAAGCCCATTGGGTTTTTATAAATGGAATTGTACAGAGCATAAAGCATGCAGGATACAAGTAGAGTATTCTGCCTATGAATTTAAGATGCCATGAAGAACTCAGTGATGCAACTCTCTGTATTCATTATTAACTTTTGTACTGTGCTTTGAGATCATTAGATGAAGGATGCTATCTATGATCATGTAATTCTTCAAATGCATGAAGTATATCTCTTTGAAAGACAGTACTTCTTTAATGTAGTAAAACAGCTCCAGCCTGCCAACCTCTACTTCACTCGCAACAATATCTTTTCTATGAAAAGGTAAGTTGCAAAGTCCCATAGAATTTATTGATGAGGTCTGAAGAACTTATAGGTATTGGACTTTGTTGGAAAGCGGATGTATTGAAGAGTAAAAAAAAAAGAATAATCCAGGGACTCTCTGTTATAGTGGAGCAGTTAAGGAGAAATATGCTGCTGCTCATTATTGACTGAAGTGGGTAGCCAGATACAGGCTTTCTTTTAAGAAAAGAAACAGCATAAAAATAGTTAAATCTAACATCACTTATTTGCTTTAAAATTGCTTGCCAATGTCAGTTTCCCTGAATAGGACAACTGAAGAGAAGAAGGAGGGCCTGCTTGCTTATAGCAGTAAATTCCTCTCAATTGGAATACCACCAAAAGGTCCCTTCCTTGTGCTTTACTCAGGACAGCGCTTGCACTTGTTCCCGCTGTGTCTGAAGTTTCTGTGCCATCTTTCCTGCTGTTTCTCCCAGCATCAAAAAAACTTTGGGAAAACAAGTGGGGAGGCAAATCCTTTCTCCTACACGTGCTGTTTTCTGGGGTAATGTGTCTGTGGTGAAAGTGGTGGTGACTGTTTTGGGTTATGTAGTTGACTAATAGACTGGTGATTTTACCAGCCTGTCAAGTGAATCATTGGTTTCAACAGGTTGACTGCTATATCTCCCTGCATTGTTCATCATAAAGTCTCAAATTCTTAAAATTTTATCCACTGATAAAATTTGGTTACAATGCTATGAGAGAGGTGGGTATGTTCTAAATTAGTTGAAATGATACCACATAGGGATGACATCTCACTGGTATCAGTTCTTGGGCATTTAGTCCCTGGAGCCTTACCAGAAAGTAGTCCTAGACAAGTACAAGAATTGGCAGTTGCTTACATGAAGGAAAAAAAGCTAATATGCAGTAACTAGGAACATGGGTGATATTTAATAGTATGAGAACATTTCAGTTCAAGTAGTTCTAGCACTATCTATAATTTTCTTAAAGCTTTATGTGCAATTTATTCTGCCATAAGATTAATAATACAGTAAGGCATAAGTTAGTAGATGCTTTGCAAGATTGCTGTCTGAGCTGTATTGAATCTAAACTGAGCTCACTCTCATTCTCTCTACTCTCATTCAAGATGCCATTCAATACCAGTCTACAAGGCCACTGTAGCTATTTACATTTCAGTAGCACCTGGAGGTTGTTTTTTTTATACCAAGAGTTGCCCAGGTAGTTAACTATATTATTATTGTGTAATACATAAACCATGTGGTTGTCTGTTTAGAAATCTGCTATTGTAGTTTTGCTATCCTGACAGAAAAATGCTATCAAAATCTAAGTTTTGAGAACATTCAGTATTGGGACTTCTCCAGTGTGTTTGCTAAGATAGGGACGAATATTTTTGTGGATCAGGTGTAAAGTATGTTTTTCAGACTAGGTACAACAAACACTGCTGCTCATGGTTCAAACTCAAGGAGGGAACAGCTTACCTCTGGAGTTGAATCTGAAGTTTTGTCTGCTTTTTTTTCTTTTTTCTCTCCTAAGTTTTAAAATAAATAGTTGGGAGTGAAGTATTTCTTGGTAGGTTTTCTGAACTTGCTCAGTGATACTGCAGGGTAATTTCACTATAAGTTTTGAAGAGAAATAAGTGTTGTTACTCCATGTTTTTATTAGGGCAAGTGAGGGCAAAAGAGAGCACAAAATATTTACTTTATGAGCATGAGGGAAGTGCACTGAGATTTTGTTATTATTTTTCATTAACTCTGATTGGTTTCTGAGTGTTCAGAGGAGGACTTTTCCTCGACAGACTCGCTGAAAGGACATTCAGCATCTAGAGCTTTTTTTCATTTGAACACAAATAGGAACACAGTAACCAGTGAAGCAGAAAACACAGATTTGCTGGCTGAGTTGGCTTAAAATGAAAGAGTGAATCTGAACCTAGGGTACAGCCCACAGTCTGCTGCTCTAGTGCAGCTCTCATTATGGGACATTTTAGTGGCTTTCTTAATTAAAACAAAATGTCCAATCATCTTTGGATCTCAAGATGAATCTCTTATGTCAGGGGCTTGCTCTCTGAGTTTGCTTCTCTTCCTCTCATGCATCCTCCCCCAGTTTCATCCCCAGCTACATGGTCCTCACTTGTGTATTGCGTCTTGCACCCTGGAAGCTTCTCTCTATCGAGGATGGTCATTTGCCTCCGTGGAAGCCACAACCTCCCCTATTTCTGCAAGCAATTCAGTGTGACCCTGTGTGCAATCTGGCTCTGAAAGACTGGTACCTTCCTCGGTGCTGCCTAACCACAACTTTTTAATAGAACACAATATAGAGTCATACAGTGAACTGAGAGATTAAATAGCTGCCATCCATTCCACAAATCAATATGACGGAGTAGAATTCAAATCAATATCAGTTTCCTCTCTGTTTCTGTTTTGAATCTCGATGGAGGGTTTGGGCAAAGATAGAAGAATTGTTCCAAGATCTATAACTGTTATTTTAACTATGGTTTGATTTAATAAAAAAGTAAGGAAAAAAATGTAAAGAAATGCCTAGTATTATATCTCAGAAGAAGAAAGGGAGATGTTTTCAAATATGTTTTCATTATTTATGTAATGTATTTCTGTATATTTTGCCTATGGGTGGTATTACAAGACTTCTGTGCATTATCAATTTCTACTATGTCATCCATGACTTACAACCTTCATAACACTTTATCCAAGATGACTCTTGTTGAATCTTTTTAATTATCCATGTATCATGATCTTTCTCTATTTCTTCCATTCCCAAGATGCAGTGCAAAACAGTCATTTATTGTAGCCAATAGAGAAGAACAAATGGAAAACATGGATTGGATTGCCTTTCGTTAATATATTCAGCTTTTGGTGAGAGTCAGATTTCATAAGGAAAGGAGTTCAGAATAGACTAGAGAGGCATTTTTCAGAATTAATCAAAATTTTAAGGCATTAAGTAGTTTTGGCTTTAGAACTATTATTGCAATTACATTAGTTTTACAGTATAATTTATTATGATTTTTCAGGTTCACAAGAGAGAGCTTACTGCAGTGCTAGTGCTCTGTTTTAACAAGCATGCTGCAGGCAAAATATCTCCTTTGTGCTTCAAGGTGGTACGTTACTGAACCAGCCACAGGGGCTGGGACACTCAATATCCCAGCAAATCACACCATTTCCTGCTGATTTGGTGTGATCATTCAGGTGAATTTGTTGAGTATAACATAGTTCAATACTGGACGGTCTGATGAGGATATGAGAGTAATTATTATCTGACAGCTGAGTCATCTGTGAAAAGTCAGAGCCACCATCACTAAAACCTTTGTGTCTGCCAAAGAGGGACTTTGCTTTGGAAAATAAATAACCTTCATCTTAAGGGAGCATTTCTAGTTGGAAAGGGTCGATATTGGTGGAGAGAATGAGGTTGCACATTCCTCCCTCTGTCTCTCTGAAGCACTTTAAGTTGAAGTCTGCTGGCACTGCCTAGCATAAAGCTGCAATCTTCTGTTTCTTATTTGCATTAATTGCATGTTTGTGATGTTGTCTAATTGCTTTTTGTCTTGTTCAAGAAACAATGCATTGCCTGCAAATTTTGTTTATTTTGTATGTTATTTATAGCACAGGTTGGCTATAAAATGTCATAGGAGTTTACCACATTTATAGGTTGAGCTATAACTGCCCTTATAATATCCTAATAAAACCATGAAACAAATTTTCTTGCTCAGAATACATCGGTTGCCCTTACTATACATATCCTCTGGCTTCAGTTGAGGAGAACAAGTACAGTGTGTTTCTTGACCATTTACAGCACTCCAGGAGGATCTTCACCTGTCCGCTGCTCCTGCTGCCTGCCAGATTATCCTTCTCTGTTCTCACAAATTTTGAGCAAAATGTACTTTAAGAACCTGTACTAGTTTTGCTGGTGTCTCTGTACAGGAGGATTTATGGAAGGTGTTTTGAGAATTGATACTGGATTTTGAAGATAGTTGTCCTGTTTTCTCATCCTTTATAAAGCAAAGAAAAAGTCAGTGGGATCTCTGGAAGGACAGGAGGAACTGGAGCAGCAAGGATCTCTTCAGTTCCCTTCCCTCCTGTGTCTCCCAATGCAGCCTGCCCACATTAATAATCCTCATTGCTCCATGGTAGTTAGTCAGGCTGCAGCAAAAATTAAATATCCTTTCCTGTAGCTGTATTAACTTTCTAGACGCAGGTGGTATGAAATACGTACATCAATGTACCTACTGCCTCTCTGGTTTTAATTATTTCAGAAATCCTGTCTGTTCTGAATTCATAATAACTATGAGTATTTCCAAGACTTGGAAGTTCAGGCTCAGACCAGCAGCAAGGCTTTACAGAAGCAGACTTTCCTGATGAAGTGAGGTGTTATAATTCTGATTTTGAAACACTGCTCTAGGATATCTCAGTTCTCTAACTCTGGCTTGCCTCAGTAGGTATTGCATGGTCCAGTCCAGAAAGACTGGATTAATGCTGCTCCAGATCAATGAGCAAAGGAAGTGATTGTTTTCTTTCCTTCTTCTCCTCCATTAGAGATTAACACACCTTGAACCCAAAGCCATTTGTGTGTTTGTGTACAGCCATGATCCTGCCCACTGTCACTGCTTCAAATCTTGCGGTGTTCCCCATGCTTCCTATCATCAAAAATAAGCATTAGCAATGGCTTCCAGGATAGAAATTGGGATGCCTGTTAGTTTGATCTTAGTTCCAGAATTTCTTTAGTTTCCATAGGCATCTGAAAATGCCTGATGACAAATTAAATGGGGCATAGGCCTAGGCAGCAGAACAATGCTCTGTGGGGGAGTGCACCACGAGCGCAGGCAGCTAATTTGAGCAATCCCAGAAACCTGGGGATGCAATGATTAATGAGGAAGGGACCTCCAGCTGGCCTGTAACTTAAGCAAGCTGACAGTCTGTTGAATTAAGTACTGGTTTGATTGACAGCATCTCTACTGAAATCCACATCAGGACTACTTCTATTGCCTTCCTGATGTATATTTATTCTGAAGTATGCCTGGTCTTGGGTATCTCAGACTTTTTATGTCTCAATATGCTGAATTGCAAATCTAGATGTTCTCTTTTTGTTTGCTGCTGTAAACCATTTACATAAAAATGCTGAGTCTTTAAATTGTGGGAAAGATTATAAAATATGCAAACTCATATACTTGCATACATGCATATATAGATTTCACCGTATCTTAATTTCCTCTGTGGCATATTAGAATCTACTTTTCTTGTCAGTCACTTAAAAAAAACCAAAGTCAACAGAAAGTAATTTTTCTGGGGGCATTCTGAGGGCTTTACATGGACACATTTATAGATGGAAAAAGCAGTGCAGTAAGATGCATTATTTTACTTTGGTGTGCTGACTAATGCTGTCAAAAATACGGATTTTGAGAAAAAAAACATGCCCAGTGGAAATACAGGGATGTGAGAAAACCAGAAAGAATTTATGGATAATAATCATCAATAAACCTGACAGATGATATCAGTACTTCCTTTAGCTGATGACAAGCTAGAAATACAATTATGCTTTCCAGACTGTACATTAAGACTTGCATTAATATTGCTGTGAAGCAGAGTCTTTCCATATTTTCTCTACATAATATTTTGAAGATAGTCATGCAATCTCCCTTCTAGTGCTCTGGGCTAGCCCCGGCTGCCTGGTTGGAGCTCAGGCAGTGCTCAGCTCTTGCCCTTCCTCTCAGCGGAGGATCTGAGCTCTGGCACCCATCCAGGTAACACATCTGGGTGACTGCACAGAGAGAGCAACCTCACATCTACTCAAAGGACGGACAGACATGCTGGAAAATACTATAAAGGTGGTGACATCTGGGATGCTTCAGTTCCCTCTAGTATGGGAAACTGGAAGTTAGTGTATCACTTATCAGCTGATGAGAATTTGATAAATATTTTTGGGCAATGCCAAAAAATTGGTAACAGCTTTTCTGGTAACAGTTCAGAAAGACATAGAGAGAGGGCAAATGTGGATATAAAGAAAATACAAGTTAGTTTAGCACATGAAGAAACAGAATCATAGAATCATAGAATCATAGAACCGTCAAGGTTGGAAAAGACCTTTAAGATCATCGAGTCCAACTGTTAACCTATCACTGCCAAGTCCACCTATACCATGTCCTTGAGCACCGTATCTATCCATTCTTTAAATACCTCCAGGGATGAAGACTCAACCACTTCCCTGGGCAGCCTGTTCCAATGCTTGACCAGCCTCTTGGTGAAGAAGTTTTTCCTAATATCTAACCTAAACCTCCCCTGGCGCAGCTTGAGGCCATTTCCTCTCGTTCTATCACTCATTACTAGGGAGAAGGGACCGACCCCCACCTCACTACAACCTCCTTTCAGGCAGCTGTAGAGAGCAATAAGGTCGCCCCTCAGCCTCCTCTTCTCCAGATGAAACAACCCCAGTTCCTTCAGCCGCTCCTCATAAGACGTGTGCTCTAGACCCTTCACCAACTTCGTTGCCCTCCTCTGGACACGCTCCAGCACCTCGATGTCTTATTTAAATAAAATGTAATTTTTTTCAAAATAACAGAATTTTTTCATAGACTAAGAGATAGTTCACATTCTAGGTCAACTTTTCTCTCAATTTTTCAGAAGGTTAAGAAATATTTTTGCTATCAGTTTCAATATTTTTATTTTTTGTTTCATGCATTAATTCCATGTAGGGATTTTTTTTTTTCTATGTATGTATGTATATACATACATTAGCTGCTTTCATGTAAAAGATGAGGGCTCAGTCTTGAAAGCCTAACTAACTGTTACCCTGGTTTCACAGATAATAAGCAATTACTCCTTCCACTGCAACTGGCAGGCAGTGAATACAAGTGCAAGTAGGTGTTCTGTTTGCAGAAAGGTACCACATGTATGATAATCTAGCTAAACATGCAAAACACATCATGGCCCTCTGTCTGGTTTTTCTCTGCCTGTTGCCTCTCTTTGCAGCCATTCTAAACACCTTTGGTTTGGCTGTGTGTCATTACCAGGCATATATATGCCTCAGTCGAGAGATTATTAAAGGCATGTATTTTCTATTCATGAATGTGTGTCTGATTCTAATTTAAAAAGTCTACTTTATTAAAATTTACTCTCATTTGGCATTTCTTTTAATTATCTGAAAGAGAATACTCAAACTCTTTTTTTTTTTCTTTTTTATTTTTCCTTCATAAAGAGTAAAATATCGATTTCTAGCTAGCTGGATTTTGTTATCTTTTTTGTTACTGTTTTATCTCCATAGAAGTACTGTCTCCCTAATGTTACCTTCATATGAAGACTTTTGTACATTTGCAGGACTTTATTTTTCCTTTAGAGGAAATGAGCCTGTCTCGAAAATGGGTTTTGAATGCATTTTAAAATTTTCTGATCAAAGAATGGTCAAAGAAAATCAGTTAATTTGCAATGAAAAGAAGAATATCTAATGATAAGTGTTTTATACATAGGTTTTTCAAAACTATTATGTTCTGTTGGTCACAGCACATGTGATAGGACTTTACCATACTACTTGCAGCCAGTCACAACTTTTCTGAAAGGGTACATGTTGAAGGCTGTTAGCACAGATACCCTGAATAGCAGGAGAATAGCCTTACTTGGCCAGTAAAGTAAGGCCAAGTCCCCACACTTACCCTGTGTGCAGTACTGTGATGCTGCATAAGCAGCGGCATCAAAGTTAGTGAGCTAGGGTGTTCTTCAAGGTTCGAACACAATTACGCAGGCTGTGACCCCGCTGTGGGTAACTATTAGCTATCTTACCTAGTGAGGACACTGCCAGTGATTGACTGACTGATGGCTGTAGAAAAGCAATAAACAGTTATGCCAAATTGTTCAAACAGAATTCATTAATAATACAAAGAGGTTCCTTTTCTGAACCAGCCTTGTATATACAGTGAATATTATTTTCCTTCCTGAAGACCAAGATAGAGAACCAAGTGCGTAGTTACACTGATCTCAGGTGTGCTTCAGAACCCAAACCACTCCAACTGCCTCCAAATGGCAATAGGTGTTTGGCATCACTGCACTCTGTATCAATTTATCACTTTAAAAAAAATTATTTCTTACTGTTTTGTAGTAATGTGCTTTAAAAAAAAAAAATTCAATTCTTTGCAATTACGGAAGATGTGATCTGCCTGAACATCTTTGCGCTAGATAGTTTCTACCTCCCTTAATATGCGTGCTTGGAAGATAGTGACTTATATATTTTAACTTATTTAATTTAAATTATTAATTAAATATAGAGGACCAGGACACAAGTGCATAGAAACTGCCTTATTTATTAAAATGCTTCTAACCAGTGTCAGTAGTGCATATTGGTTTTGTACGCCTGTTTTAAGGACATATCTGGACAATATGGGATCTAGGGGAAAGGACATCCAAGAGGAGCAGCTGCCTGCCTTCTTGTGAAAATCAGGTGCCTTTGAGGTGACCAAAGTCAAATGAATGAAGTCCAAATGAATTTGGATCTGATCACAGCATGACTGACCCTGTGGCTCTGTCTCTTGTGCTTAGCCTGGTGGGTGCCACCAGAGGACAAAGCCAGGTTGCTGCCTTGTTAAAATACTGGACCTGTCCCAAGGCGAGGGCTCACGCAGCTGTGCTGTGCACACATACCCTCTAAGGCATGGCATTATTCTTTCTGCACTGTCCTTTACTAGCCTAGCCTATGTTTCCTTTGCATGTATAACATTGGCCATAATCTTTTGCTTAACTTACTTGGTTGTATTACAGTGCAAATTAGCCCATTTGTGCCTAGCTGGTTTCTCCTCGGAGTTTATTTTCAGCTGTGTGTTTCTCTGTTTTTGAAGCAGATTCTTAGCTATGTTAGTTAATGCATGATGTGAATTGACTTCTGTTGAGATAAATAGAAGCTGCTAGTATCCATCCCCCTGAAAACTCCCTTGACTTTCTCCCCTTCTTTGACTGTTGTGTACTTTGAAATTATTTACCTGGCATGTCTTAAACTGTTGACATTGTGAAACAGTTGTTACATTTCACCACAGAAATGGCTGAATACATGTGCAAAAGATTAAGGGCTCTTTAGGATGAAAATCGCTGTACCACAATGATTATTCTGACTGATGAAATTCTAAACTGCATGTGGTTCTTTTTTCTTCTAAACAAGAAAAAATAAAAACCATTAAAATATTCAGACATGTTATAAACTTCAGATGTGTTTTTTTGAAATAAAATCACAGACATCTACCTCAATAAGGTTTTAAACAATCTTTCAACTTCAGGACTTTGTTACATTATGTCCTCAGGAACCTATTCTTACTGTAATTATGATCCAGAGGAAATATTCTTGAACAGTAACAGTTTTCTATGGTAATAGCACAGTAGATGTTACACTGAATTGATGATTGTTTAGAGGATTTTTGCCAGTATGAGGTAGAATGGTCCAACATCTTTGAAAGAAGATACTAACTTTGGGTTGAATCAAGAACTGTAATAAAGGAGAAATATGTTCTTAGGAAATGTGTTGAAAATTAGTAGGTTGAGGATGAAAAGACTGAAATTATTAATAAGAGTTTTTCTTTCATTGCACAAGAATAGCTGCCATTTGTGATGTTGGAAGTTTTGTGGTTAAAATTAAAGGATCTGTGTTCTCTCATCGCTGTTCTCCTGTCACATGTTACTTTACACCATTGACAGCGTGTCATGGGGTGAGTTTCATAACCAGTAAATGCGTAGGGTTTTGTTAATGTTCAGAGTAGTTTGATGAATATTATCAACACCACAGCCATAATAATTATCCTATATTCTAGAATTTACATTGGAGCCCAGAGCAGTGGCGCTTCCAAATTTGGGAAGATAAGATCATATGAGTTATGGGGTTAGTTACTGCTGCATGTGACTACTGTGGGTTAGAGCATTGTCAGTACATTTGTAGTTTTCTCTCTGATCTAGGAAAGAGTGAAGGCAGCTGAAGGTATGTTCCATGTTCTCAAGCTAGCTTTGATAGATGGCATTCATGCCCTCCTTTTATTTTACTGTTTCTATACTTTAAAGTTCCCTTTTGGGCAAGAAACTAGGGTCAAAACATATGGAAATCAATTTTTTTGTCATGTTTTTCAGCAAGTATTGAAAAACCTGGCAGAACACTCTCATCTCATTTACTCAGTAGACTAATTTTAAAACTGGTTTGGATAATTCTGCTAGTATTTAATCTGGTTAGTATCCTGTTTGATATCAGAAGTGTCTCTTTTGGGGTTTTCATGTATTTCTGACTAAAATGAGGAAAATCCCACAAACCAAATCTAGAAGCCCCAAACCTCTTCTGGCTTTTGCTTGCTTTGTTTGTTGTTGGGTATTTTTGGGGTTTTTTTGGGGTTTTGTGTGTGTGTTTGCTTTTGTCCACTTTTAGAGAGGAACAAAGTGTATGAGTCTCCTCTTCATTTTTCAACATCAGGATAACTAACAGTTGAATGACTTATTTATAGACACGGAATATCCATGAGTTCATTTTTCAGGCCAAAGTTAGATGTCTAACAGACATGCTATCATTTTAACAGAGGCTACAAGCTTAAATGTTTGTCTTCAATCCTTGTAGCACAGGAATCCAAAGTGGGGTAGTCATAGTGATCTCTTCTGGCCTTAAAATCAAGTCTAATAGCTCCAAAATCTGACAATGGAACTGGCTTTCGCAGCTGGTCTTCATGATGGGGAAAAAACAGTGTTTTGGATTTCAGTTGCCTCTGATTTACCTTGCTCAGTATTCTTATTTTTCACCTAAGAGTCAGGTTCAAACCTAGCAATACAGGGAAATGTCCATTAATATCCAAATGCATTTATTTATCTGATATTTATCACCTTACTAAAAAGAAAGCCTTGTTTCAAAAATAGGTATTCTTTGTACTAGTGTGAGACTGAAAACCCACAGTGGATGAATTTCTGAAGAAGAGTACTTGGCTCAAAAATACACTTGAAGCTTGGGTTTAGTAGAACTGTTGTTTACATTTTTGGTTTTAATTCAGAATTTTGGAATCATATTAATTTCACTTTTTTTCCTTTTCATTGTGGCAGAACAATCTGAAACAAAATAGTGTCAGTGCCTAATATCTGTACATAAGTAGTGAAAAGAAAATGTGGGTTTGCGAAGACTTCATATCCCTCAGACTTGATATATGTCTCTAATTCTACGTTTTAGAATGTATATGCAATATTGAAATGCAAGAAGTGAAAAGCTGGTGCAAAACCTTGGTGGTGTTTTATATCCTCTTTCAAAATTTTGCATTATTTTATGTATTTTGAGCTACAGTAATTTTTCTATGTGCTATATCTACCCTGAATATCTTGCTTTCTAAGAATATATACAGAGGTCAGGTTGTAATATGCCTGGTGATACACAATTTATATCTAACTGTTCAAAAAGTAAACTTATTACAGGAGCACAACAGAAGTTGGATTTAAATATGGAGTAAACAGCCAGATAAATTAACTTGGGGAATAATGACAGAGCAGTGTGGAGGAAGATACAGAAGTGACTGAAAAGAGGAGAACAAGTTGGGAATAACTTAAAATTAGAAAACAAAGCATAAGTGACAAATAATTGTATTTTTGTATCAAAATTGCTTGTAACAATTATGATAGTTAATTGAAGCAGTGGCTAAAAAAAAAAATAAACCTGGAGAAGAAAAAAAGAAAAAAATGCCAGCCGTAGCTGTAATAATTACTGGAATATTGCTTTGACAGGCAGGTCTAAAATTAAAGTTTCATTTATTTAGGTTGTAATAGAATGTTTGTCCCATGTCTGTTATAAAAGATTAGGAGACATTATTGACTGTCCTTCCACAAGAAAACTGATAGCAACAATCACCTGCAAGGGGAAGTTAGGCTCCTTTAAACCGGATGATTAACCTTGTCATATTTCTGCTGGTATAGCATATAATGCTGTCAGATGTTTTTGAAGCTCTTTCTGTATTCAACATGTGTTAATTAATTGAGAAGAGAAAGGAGATCAGTGTAGAATGGAAGGGAAAGATGATCACTAACTTGTTCTTATTTTCTTGTGAGCCTACAGTATGTCTTGACCAATATACACAGCTGAGTAAATATTACATTTAAGACCATATTTGTAAAAATTCTTTTTCCTTTCATTTATAAACCTTTGGAAAACCTCTAGTTCTGTAAAGTTAAACATAGTTTTATTTTGTGCTATAGTTCCAAAGTGTAGTTTTCCTATAAATGGAATGGCATGTTGACCACTTCATTACATTAAAAAAATTTAAGGTTTCTGCTGTACTTTAGGAGGTGTAAAGAGACTGATTTGCCACTCACTTGTATTAGTGGTAAGTTAAGAATGACCAAATGAAGCCAATAAAAAGTTGGCAAAAATAAAAGGTTGTAAATAAGAGAATTAATCTCTCAGATACCACTTTCACAGAGGTTTCTCTATGATAATTTGGTGATATAGTCTATGATGTGGGTGTCCACAGTATTGTAGTATAGAAAGCAATAATTTAAGAGAAAGTATACTGGAGTGTACATTCTTGAAATGTTCCTGTTAACGCAGACAGAAAATCACTAGGAGCACTTAGCAAAGATATCACTGGTAGAGTGTCAGCTGGAACCTCAGTTGACATATAGTTGTATAAGTGCAGTTAGGTCAAGGGATCTTGATCAGATTTTGCCAATTAAGGATCTTGCTTGGAATATTTTTCCAATAGGATTATAACATCTATTTGCTCTGCAGTCTGTGTAATAACAGTTCACCTAGCCATATCTAACCTAGCTTTAAATTAACTAATTTAGGTATTGCTAGTTTTATTTCCACAGCACAATAGAATTCATACATAGACTGCAAAACCCATTACATTTATGCTAAAACCTTGCAAGTACAGTCACGTGGATGCAGTAAAAGCAATGCAAATTATTGTAAACCGGACTGCTATATTAACTGCTTATATTCATGCAATTTTATGTTACTTTTGACATTATGCTAATAAATGGGGGTTACGTAGGAGAATATCAGTGTTCTACTAAAATATTACAGTGTCTTAACCACATTATGTTCCCTCTGAAAAACTTGTCATTGTTTCTTAACAAGTGATTTCTCATATCTGGATCCCTCCTGTCTTGAAATGTTCATTGACGTAAAAAATTCAAACACTGCTCATAGCCTGTAACTCTTTTGATGTGCTTGAGCAGAGCATCTGAATGCAGTATATGTCTGCTAGATAGGATACATATGTCTGATTCTGATCTGGAATCAAATATAAACTGGAATTACACTAGTGTGAAACAGACCGGTTGGCTGTCCTGCTCCTTGTCTCAGAAAGGACTTAATTCTATATCAAACGAGAACCTGACTGAGTCTGAAAACCTGCTTTCTAACCCTTACTTAAATGAGTGGCTGGATCTGTTGAATTAGTTCCTCTGGGGTTCTTGAATATGGATTTCAGGATCAGAATCTTTATCTGACATGTCCAGGTGTAAAAGATGATTAATGGTTTGTTGAATAATGGATGATCTTACAGCCTATCTTGAAAGGGACATTTTTGAAATGTTTCTGTTTCCTTGCACTTTATCTTACCATTTGCATACAATAAAATGAACCTTGAGAGGGTGAGAAGTGCTGCCGGAGGTGAGGGTAGCTGCAGGGATGGTGCACCTATATAGCTATGTAGCCTTTACCACATCATGGAGTGGTGGGATTCATCTCTCTTACACCTCTTGTGGTAAATTCAAGACTGTGGGGGCTTTGAAGACTAGAAGATTCTGATCTGGTATTAATTTAGGCCTCTCATGTTCACATTTTACCTTAATCATGGTCACAGTTAGAAAGCATAGAAAGCAGTGGCATACCACATTCAAAGTGTGCTGGTTTTTTGGTTTGTTTGGTTGGTTGTTGTTGGTTGTTTTTTTTTTTCCAAAGAATTTTATATTGCTCACAAGATTCTGCCTACCCAAACCCAGGTTTACTTTGTGTTGTTTGTTCTTGTCAGATTTCTCTGAGCACCAGAGGAATTATCTAGACAGCTCATGAGAAAGGCTAATAATTTATTTGTTATGATGTTTTAAATTTCAAGGAAGCGGTCCTCATGCAGCAAGGCCTTTAACCTGAGTCTAATCCAAAATTCAGAGCAACTATTGGCATGTTTAAATTCTTTGCTGAATTGAGGCTGAATCTTTGCCCGTTGTTAATGTACACAGTTCTTGTTGACTGCAGTGAGAGCCTCATGCTTGTGTCCAAGGGCAGGTTGGCTGGCAGTGCATAATTTCCGGCCCGTAGAAGAAATCTGGAGTGAATGTGATGACTGTGCCAGTGTACAATGTTGTAATTGTCTTGCAAGCTCCCTTTATCACGTATTGGCATCGCTTGAAATGAAAAGATAATCCTGTTTGTGTATGAACATGAGAGAATTTACTGCACTTGTTTATTGTACCATGGATTAAATTATAATGTCAGTGCTAATGTTATAGTTAATAAGTAAGTTAGACATATTCAAAACTGTCTAACATCTCCAAATTCTGTGAAATTAAGGAAAGACAGAAAATGAACAGAAGTAGCATAACCATAATGTATCTGCTGTTTTCTTTTGTATATTTATTCTGCAATAATAAACTGAGATTGTATAATGTAAATCATAAGCATACTTGCAGATGTTAATGCTTGATATTTTATCATCTGGAGTTCTGCTTACTCTGCTATAGAGAAATGTTTATGTTAAAATACAGGATCCTTATCAAGTAAATTGAGGTTGGTCACATTATGGTATCTGCAGAATGGTGGAAAGAAGAAGACTTGAAGAGGTCTTTATCAGATAGCTCATCAGAGACACAGCTAATAATATTTTGCCATGACATCAGAGGGTGTTCTGGGAGGAACAAACAAATGTTCCTCTCTTTCTAAAGGATGCTATTTGGCTAATATGCTGATCAGCCTGTCAGGTGCATTAGCAGTAAGTGATGCTTCTGGTGACTGCAATCAAGGAAAATAAGCTGCATGTCCCTGCTTGCCTTCCATCTCTTCTGCACTGTGGCATTCTTTCTACTCAGTCCTTAGTGCCTCTCCTTTTCTCTCCTTCTGTCCATCTTCCTCCCACATCCTGGCCTTATTGCTCGTGTTTTTCCTGGGCATTCCCTCCTCCTCCTCTTAACCCTCTGTCCCACTGCTCTTTGAGATTTAAACTGTGTCCATACAAACATGCATATTTGCTCTTTTATGTCCATCAGCTACATAGTATCATCAGATGTATCAAGTCTCTGCATGCCTGTCACCTTTCATTTCTGGCTGTTTTTGTTTTAAAAGCGATGTTATTTTCCATTGTTTTTTCTGTAGTAAACTGGTATTAAGATTGTCAGTGTCCTTTTCAAAGAAATATTTTTTTCTT
Organism: Platalea leucorodia; assembly: GCF_965183815.1. NCBI lineage: Eukaryota > Metazoa > Chordata > Aves > Pelecaniformes > Threskiornithidae > Platalea > Platalea leucorodia. The sequence goes on from NC_138826.1 coordinate 32,488,180, forward strand.
TTTGTTGTTGTTGTTGTTGTTGTTATTATTATTATTATTATTATTATTATTATTTTACTCTTCACCTGGGAAGTTTATCTTACAGCTCAATTCTCTTGATGAAGAATGCTTGATCCCCACTTCCGGGAAGTGACCCAAGTCTACTGATCTGTACTGTCTTAGAAGAATGCTTCTATGATGTTGGTTTATAGCTCAAAATATAGTTGAAATTTTACACAGTGATTCATTTCAATATGAAGAATATTCAAAATGAATATTTTAATATGATGCTTTAAAATTATCATGGAAGGTTGACAGGGAACCTGCAGGAGTAAGGCACATAGTGTGCAACTGACATTTAACCTGAATAGTAGACGGCTTTTGTACTAGGTGAAGTTTTCACGCTTTTTCATTCTCTGCAGTTAGTCTTGTGTATTAGAGTTTTTTCTAATGTATGGATCAATGTGGCCAGATCTTTACTGAGGGGAAAGTTGATAAACCAGGTAGTATTATTGTTTAAGTTCAGCAAGAAGTCAGATAGGACCCCACACAGATTTTGCAACTAAGTTAGCTACTATTAGGCACTTCTGCTTCCTCCTATAATTTTGCTCATCTCCTTCCCTTCATTATCATACACTTTACCTTAAAGAAGAGGGTAAGCTGAACTCTGAACAAAAATCTTGTTTTGCGTGCCATTATTTAAAACTTTCTTTTTCTCCCAGCAAAAGTATTTGATACCTCTTATGTTTTCCAACAAATATTTCCCTTCATAGCTCTATGCAGAAAGAAAGACAGGAAGATACTTTTTGATCAGCTTTATTGCTTTAAGCAAAATTATAAGGGCTTTTTAATTTGTCCAGGTGTGAGTACATTTCACTTTAACATTGTCAGCCTCTTTTTCTTTAGGCATAAAGGCTAGAGATTTCCTCTTTAAAATTAGAGATCTGATGGCCTTGTAATCATATGACTTCAGCATCTGAAGACTTCAAACCTTTTAATCAGACTTGCTGGCAACATTGCAGTTAATGTTCACAAACCAATTCATAAACTAGCTCACCTTATTCAAGATGCATGAACAGAATGACTGTCAGTGCTTGGCACCAAATCTATAGTCTTCTTTTTATTTTGCTAAATTACTTTGGCCAATAAAAAAGAATTTATATGCTTTCTGAACAAATTCATGTTCTACCTGTTAGATGGCAGACATGAAATATGCAGATTTTCTCAGACTTTGCCCAAAATATCTTGTGCCATGACTTTTGATTTGGTTTCTATATCACATCTTATTGAGTGCTGATCATCCTAACAGTGCAATTTCCCTGGAATCTCACCTCCAGAATCTCAGTGGCCGGCATCTTTGATTTCACGGATGAAACTTCCTGACATTAAAAATGACTGAGCTTTGATAGTTCAGAGAACCTAATTAATCATGTAGACTGAATGAAAGCTTTTTAACATAGTATTTGGAAAAATCACACCAATAAAACTCAGCTGTAGTGATAGCTGGTTGGCAGTTTTTCATTGGAATTATTTTCTGGTGGATAAATTTGCACAGAAAAGCATTTATTTTGGTAAAAACCTATTCAATTGAAACTTAGAGTTTTTTAACTGGCCTGAAGCATTTAATTTTGACAAGATAATAATAAAAAAAACCCCACAATATAGAACTGTTTTAATATCTTCTGTCTTGTATTGTGGGTCAGGTTCTCTTATATATTTCCTGTACATGGTGATCCTGAGGGACTGGAGTGCATTGTAGGAATTTATTCAGTGGGATATATAATATGCTTTAGCAACTGGTCCACAGGAAGAAATTGAGAACTAGGATTGCAGTGAATAGAAAACCGGGAAATGTATTTTAATACTGGAAGGGATGAGATCTGCAAAGGATTTTCCCAAGGATTCCACTTTGTCAAAACATTTTACTTGAAAATTTCTAAACAAAATGTTTTGACACTGCCCAACTTAGATTTCTCTCTGTGGAAAAACTCAGCTCTACATCCCATTTCAGGAGGAAATCAGACTGCCTGGTTTCTCCTATGATAGCAGTTCCAGTTTTTTCTCAAGTCTAATCATCACGCCTCCTTCAAATACATACATAAATTAGTGTGAAGTTTCAGATGAGAGGAATTCTTGGGCTGCTTCTGGAAAGGCAAGCATACTCCTAGAGGAAGGATGATACTTAAATAGCAGAATGGGTTCTGAAAGGGTTCTACAGCATCCATGTTTTGGAAAGGAGGCAGAAGGAGAAGATGTCAAAGTGGATCTTGTTAAGCATTCCTGCTGGGTTTCTTTCCCATTTGAGTGGTCCCATGCAGCATAGGTAAACTGTTACGCCGGCAGTGTTCTAATTCAGGAGCATTTTACTAGTGAACAGCTATAACAAAGAAAGGCTATATTAAAGTGTGCATTTGGGATTTTGGTTATTATAAATTACATTCTTTGAAATCTCATTTAGAACCAGGAACTAAAATGATGTTGGAAGGCTCAGAGGATTAATTCTTCCCGAACAATAGACTGTCACTGATCACTCTGTAAAGTAATTATGCCAAATTTAATTATAATACAAGCACATTGTATGATAGTCATAGTGTGCCCGAAAGAGAGTTTGAAAAGGTGCCTCACAAGCATATGGACTAGCTCTGGGAGCACAGTGGCAAATTACGCATGTTGTAATTGAGTACAACTTAATATCAGGCTTTCTTAATTAAAGGTTTGGGGTTGTGTGGGGTGGATTCTGGCTGGCACACTTTGCTTTTCAATATCATCAGCATAATGGAAAAAATGAACTCTCCTCTCCCCATTTTATAGATTTTGCCAAAAGCCCTTATGGCTTCCAGTAGCGTAAATACATTTAAATCAATTCCAGTATCACTGCAGTGGTAAAAACAGGAGTAATCAAATTGTTACAGGGATGGAAAAATAACTGTTCCTCCTTCTGATACTTCAGCTTCAGGAACTGCACTATCATGTTGCTGATCTTTCAGTATAATCCGCTCATGCAAACCTAAGACTCCTACTTCACCGTTTCAGTCTTTTCTCCCCAGTTTTCCATCCATCTTCATGTTGGATTTGGACTAGTTATGGAAATACCATTGACCTTTTAACTATAAAATCAAGCACTGATCCTGTTTACGGTTCCACCCCTCTGGTAGGCTGGAGCCTAAGGCACTTGCTAAACTGAGGGAGCCACCAGGATCACAGCCTTAACAGAGCCAGTCCGAATTCAGAGTAGCATTAAGATGCTTGGCCAGAACGTTTTCTTGGGAAAAACAAAAGTTGTGTGAGTCATACATAAACAAATGAAATGACTGTCAGTGCTTGGGGAAGCAGTTCCACAGCTGGAATGACATGGTGCAGTAAGCCTGAGCTGAAGTTTGGTGTTTGTATCATGTTAGGGCAAGTATCTTGGGAGAAAGCTAATGAGATCTAGAGTATGGGTGTCAGGAGTAACAAAGCAGGAATGGTGGCAGTGAGAGGTAGATGCCTTTGGTTTGTATTGCAACATAAGGTGTTTACTATAAAGCAACAAAAATGATTAGGACCATGGGTCAGAACTAGCAAAACGAGTGCATATCTGCTGAGTCTCCTGGGTTTGTACTCACAGCAGGCTTCAATTTGGCTTTACATCTCAATGGAAAAAGTTAAAAATAGAAAATCTGTGAAGAGTAGGAAAGCCAGTCTAATCCAATATGCTTTCTTTTTTTCCTTCTTCTACCTTATTTCTTTAATACACAAGCGCTTTCTTACATAGGAAAACTGGTCAAAATATGAGTCTGGTGTTAGTCTTTCTATATCTAGCACAGAGGCTACTAACACCCTGTGTTGCAGATGCTTCCATATAGCATAACTTCTAGTTATGCAAGGGATGGTGCCAGCACATGCTCTGCACTTTGCTTCCCCCATTCCTCCCTGTCCCAAAATGCCTCTGTTGAAAACTGTTGTTCAATAGAACTAGTGAAACTATTTAAACAAAAAAGTAGAGAAAGGTGTTTTCTCTGTTTTCCTCCAGTATAGACCATTTTGTTTTCCAGGTGAAATGCAGAAGAAAGGTGTTAAAAAGAAATCAAAACCCCTGTATGCATTTTGGTTATTTTGCTTAACAATGTGATATAAATATTCGCCTGGAACATGTTAATAGCCAGTCTTCTGTAATTTACACCATCATTGAAATGTTTATCAGATCCTAAGCCATATCTGCCATAGATGGGAAGAGTGTCAGTTTGTTTTATTGAAGAATATTGAATGTGAAATCTTGCATGAGCTGTAATGTCAGCAGTTTTCACAGCATCCACTAGGTGATATTTAACATGTCTGTGAAGAAATATCTGTTGATATAGTGGGCTGTTATGAGGACAGGAATGACGTGCTGGTGACTGTCATTGTTTGATGTGATTGCTGGTCTTTTAGTCTTGTGAAATGCCTTAACCAAAAGTTTGTGACATATTCATATGCAGACCATTATACAAATAAGCCTTAGTTCTTTTTGAATTTCTATGTATACATGCAGCCTCTGTAATGTTGCCAGTCTAATGCAGACTGAAGTCCTGATGAAAGTCATCGACATCAGATTTATTCATACTAACAGCAAACTCCTGCTTGTTGAGAGATCCAATATTCTTTCCTCTGATATGGTACCACTTCAAGACCAGGAGACTTAGTATAAGTAGACAGAAGTGTCCCAAAACAACAAGAAGTAACTAGGTTAAGAAACTATGAAAACTAGTTAAGAATATTGAGGATTTTTTTTATTATTATTTTTGTAAGCTTGTTTAAGTTGTAGCTCTCCACAGTGACTGTGGCATTTAGTACTGAAAGGCAATTTAAACTTAGCTATATTCTTACGAGGGATAACTGCACAGGCTTCTTTATGCATACATATATACATATATATCTGTCTACACATATCACATATATCAAAGATATATTTTTAATGCCAGCTGCGTGTTCCCTAAAGGAGAGATGAAGAAATGCCATTTTTATGACAGTCCTAGGTGAACATAGGGAGGGATATATTTTTAAAGGAGAACATTTTAGGTAATTCAGTTATGATCTTAGATGATTAAGTCTCTGTTACTCAGCAGAGTGAAGGCAAAGTCCTTCACTGGAGGAGCTGTCTCTAATCAGGATCTGCCTTTTGAAGGACCACCTGAAAAGTTGCATCTTGTCACTCTTGGGATGCAGGGCCTGTGACCTGGGTACCCAATCCATCCAGCTAGCCAGGCTTTTCAATACATTTTGGATGAGAAACAGTCAAATTGTTTTCCCTTCCTGGACTCTAAAAGTGAGTGACTGCTTGTACTGGTACCAGAATGACAGTCCTCAGTGTAGGAGCCCTCCTTCCATCTCCGAGCAACGAACAGACATAGCTTTCACAGTCTGAGCTGCCGGTTCTGGAAGGACCTCAGCTATCAGAGCTTCTTCTCCATCCTTGACTGCATCCAGTTGGTATGCCCATCTGAGCACAGGTTGCTGACTAACTGTGACCTTGGGAGTGCTAATTAGCAGCATTTTAGTAGCATCACTTGGGCTGATGTGATGATGATATTTGCCACCTATTCATTCATCCCTCCCTGTAGTTGCTACAGTCTGAAATCTGTCGGGGAGCTAGTTATTAATCTGTTTAATGCAGGCCCTTCTAGTTCAGTAATGGGCAAGTTTTCACTCAAGTATCATGAGCTACTAAGTTGATGGACAGCCAGCAGATTGTAGGGCCTTTCAACCATCAGTGCTTGTCCTAAGCCTGCTCCAAAGCAGCTGGGAATATTGTACCATGGAGATGTGGACAACAACCCATGATTATTAACACACTGTTAATTTTGTTTCCTTTAATTAATTTGATTTTGTGAGCAAATTCTATAGCCTTCAGACATTCTGGGACCTGCAAGGCAATTCCGTGAATTACAAAAAAAAAAAAAAAAAAAAAAAATTCGTGTTGGCTGGAATGTTTCTAGAGGCCTGATATGCTTTATGCAGACAGAACAGTCTACAAAAATGTTGGAAGTTCAGCAATTGCTGCAAATTCCCCTTAGCTTTATGAAGAGTTGCAGGCAGCCAAATACCAGCAAATGATTTATTTTACTCTGAGACTAGTGAGAGGAGGGAGATTATTGTTAGCTCATAGCTTTCTAGTTTGTGTATGTCACATTTGGTTATGCAAGGGAACGGTTTTAGGAAGAGTTCCCAACTAATACAATGGAGGGTGTTATCATTTTTTCTACTGAATAAAAGTTTCTTTTTCCAAGAAACATTAAATAATTCTACAACTTACTGTGCATATACTAGGTAAGCATTTATTTTCCATTTTCTAAGTATATCTTATCTAAATATATTCAATTTCTATTGGCAAGTGACATTTGCTTTCCACTTTCCTTGTTCAGCTGTGTCTGCATTTTAATGCTGAAATGCTGTGTTGAAGAAAAAGTAGATTTTTAAGGCAACTCTTCTAAGACCATTTTAAAATAAAGGTTTAATACTGTATGAGAAAATTGGCTTTCCAAAGCCAGTTTTCCAGTTGTCCGTGGGCTGATCTTTGGCCAGTCTCTGTTATTTGGATAGGGTTGGTTTTTTGTGTGAGTTTTGTTTTTTTTTCCTCTGAAAAATATATGGAAGAACAGGGTGATTGGAGATAGCAGATTGCTTCTACATGAACAGACTAAAGAGACCATAATTCTTTAGCTCAGGAAGCAGACAAAAGAGGGGAGTGTGGCTAGGTGTTTATGAAAAAAAGAGATGAAGAGACGAAATGGGAACAATTATTCATTTTTTTCTCATAACGGAAACCTAGAGGATACTTAATGAAATGAACAGGTAGCCAGCTTACAACTAATAAAAGAAAGTACATTTTCAGAGACTGTATGTTTATATTTTGGAATTCATTGCCACAGAATGTGTAGACGAGAGAAGTTTAAATGGACTCAGAAGACCTTAGGAAAATGAATGCCTGATGGGTCCACAGAGGAAATAGTCTTTATATTGCATTAAGGAGGCATTTCTCACACTTAGAATTTCATGAGAGAGAATACTGATTTTTTCTTTAAATGTATAAATGGCTGGATAACAATCACCATAGCAACGAAAAGAGTATCAGGTTAAAGCAGTAAGGAAGGAATTTAATGAATGTAACGTGTGTGTTTTTCCTCCTCGGATATGTTTGTCATAATTCTTCGCCGTATTTCTGCATCCATATTCCTCTGAGAGCATTGCCCGTTTTAGCCTTAATGCTGCGTACAAATGAAAGACTACTTGTCCTGCAGCGACCAAGAGCCATTTACACCGTAGGAATAAATCTTGTAATGTTTTAAGCTAAGGTGGTCTGCAAATGTGATCTGACAGTGGGCCATTCCCAGAGAGCTGCTGCCTTTCCCCCAGTGTAGGCTCTTCCTGCAAGGTCAGGGCTTGGTGGCAGGACAGGGCAGAGTTCAGATGGGCAGTTGAAGCTGGGGCTGTCACTATGCATCTGTGACTTTGTCTCCTCCCACTGAGAAGCTTGGACCACACATAAATCATGTCTTGTTTTCTAATTTGATCAAGTTTGACCTGTCAAAAAGCTTTTCTCAACACTTTGGGAACATCATAAATCAAAGCATCAGGTGCATTATTAAATGAGCTTTAGAGTAATTACATAAACTTACTAAATTATTGAATGCTTCCAAACATGATGTAGGGCTCTCTTATAAAGCTTCTTGGAGATCAGTGTTTACTTTTAAAGCTATAGTAAGGAATCTGAAAAGTGAGTCTTTAAACATTACAGATAGTACAAGCTTACCTGCTTTCACTTCTTACCTTTGACTACTTTGCTGAAATTACCACATCCTTTCTGGTGTTGGAGTTTTGCTGGTACATATTAGTTTGCGAAGCTGGGGAAAAGTATTTATTACTGTAATTTTTCTTATATACCCTATGTGCACTATCTGTCACTGCATAAAATTGCTCAGAAATTCTGGACTTCCAGTATTTTTTTTTTAAAGTTAAGTCGTCTCCCAATGTTGATTCAAAGGAGGGAAAAACAAAGGAGGGCAAAAACTTTGTAAGCAAAAGGTTTGTAAACAGTAACATGGAAAAGTATTTTCCGTGCTTACCACAGTTTCTTTGTGAAGAATAATCAAAGATTAGCTAAGTGTATTGTTATATTCCTTGAGAATACTTAGCAACTGGTATATAGTTTATATAAATGATAATATCTATGGATATAATGTTTGCATACTCTCTGCTAATTGGCTTTGTGAGCAAGCTGATTTTATTTGCCTTACAAAACCTGCTTTATGTACGTAACAAAGCCAAAGGGATAAATATATTTTTGAAAGCTGTCTCAATATAGCTTTTTGTTAATTAAAACCATTGAATGTATATCATTACACAGAAGAAAATTCATATTTTCCTTAATACTATCTACAGTTCTTCTGTTTCTTGGAGAGGTAATTATCCATTACCAAACACCAAGTTATGTTTTTTTTACTCAGTTGTTTTCTTTGTTGTTGAGGAGAAAAATGTCTACAAATTATGAAACCATTCTGTGTCACGTTCTATGAGGAGAAAGGAAAAAGATGAAGTCATGTTGTAAAGATCAAAATAAGGGAAAGTTCAGTAAATGTAAGTTCAGTAGAAACTGAACTTTTAAATTTATTAGAGGAATTTTCAGTGTTGCGTAGATATGGGTCTAGATTCCAGTGCCAATAATCAGAGCTGGTCAAAATTCACTTAAATTCTTCGGCAGGGAAACTTTGGCATTTATGGTTGTTATCTATGTCACCAGAGAACATTAGCTTCTCTTGACAGCAGTTCTGATAAAATATTAATTTAAAGTACCAGCATTTCATCTAAGACTTTGACCTCTTTGTGTTAAAGTTTTAAATTTATTTTATAAGTTACATTTACAAATCCACACCTTTTGAATTAAAATGTGAATAGGATATTTTTTTCCTCTAGAATACTGTCCTTATTTCTATACCAAGGTTGCACCAAAATATCATGAGGTAATTAGATAACAGTAATGGTAGGAGAATGAAATAAAATAACAAATGTATACAAATTTAATGGAAAATGTAAGAAGACACTGAATCTCAAAGCTTTGCAATTGAAAATTTTAGTAAAAATTTTATTTCTTAAATAATTTTCTACAAAAAAAAAAAAGACGTGGAGCTTTTCAAAAGTATCTGGAGTTTGAGAGAAGAGCATTTTTTCAATAGAGGATTGAGAGCTAGCTCAAAGGTGATACCAAAGAGTGGGCTGAACTTTGCTTTCTTTCTGAGATGACTCAGAGCCATCAACCAGAATCAGAAAGTGAATTCATGATGGCTAAGCTTCAGAAGGTCTGCAGCTGGTGAAATCACACCATGGTCCCTTTCTCATATGACCACAGAATGGGCCAGGCTATGAAAAGTTCGGTTGCTAGAACTGCAGATACATGTGAGTTTCTTGAATAAGTAGTGAGAAGTCAAAAGCATTCAGCTCAGATAATATCCAAGGAATCCAGTAATCAATTGCAAAAAAGAGCAGATATTTTGGTATAGCCAGCTAATTGTAGTGTACCAGTTAATTGCGTAAGTGCGGAGGTTTCATGTAGAATGACTGGAAAAGATGTAGTTTTCCAGCTGCACAACCCTCTCTTGCTCTCCCTCCCCAGTAAAATTCTCAGAACATTATTGCAGGGAGGTATTTGGTTATTACACTGCAAAGAGCAGGACAAGAAGCTATATAAAATCAACATGAATTTGTATTTGTTGTTAGATCCAACTTTTCAATAATTTTGTTGTTTACGAAACAGTCTGCTGAGTTCACTATTGCATAGATAACAAGGGTAGTTCTGATCTCAAAAGCTAGTAATTTCCCACCAAAAAGCATTTGGAAGCTTTGAAAAGAATCTGTTCTCTCTGTGAAATGGATTCGTTTCCAATTTACCCACATGTAATGAGTAATGGCAGGGGGAATTGGTTCAGTTTTGACCACAAGCGTCTACTCTTGAACTACCTGACTCAGTATTTAACAGCAGCATTCAGAGTATCCTTGAAGTACAGCAACCGCCATCTCTGACTGGGCAGCAATTTTGTTTGTTTTTAAAACCACAGAAAAAAGATGAGGGGCTTGTTTGTCTTCCAAATAGGTAACCCAGCAGCAAGGAACTCATGCCAGTCACTTGTGGCATCTCTTGTGGACTTTATATTTCAATTGGTCTAACTTTTATGATTACTTATCAGTTTTAATTTCATGCTCAGAGGCCTGCTTGTTCATATCAACTGGTAATTTACAACATCCCTGGGAAGTGCCCAATTCAGCAGTATCCTAAGTACTCACAACTAGTTTATTCAGCCCTCAGAAGAATTGTGATGCTGCACGTACATCTTTTGCTACAGCAACACTGCCATCTGATTCAACAACAGCAGTGCTACTTTATAGCATGTTGTTCATATCTTAAAGCCTTGAAAAGTGGCAAAACTGCAGATGGATAGGGGTGGAGGTTACCTGCCTGCTTTACAAGAGTAAAGCCTGCGAGATCCTAGAAGAAAATATCTCCAATTTATTTTCAACACTGTTTTCACCGCATTTTGATTTTGTGTTAGGGAAATGAAATGCAAAAATTTGGGGACAGACTAATACTTTCCTGCGCTTTATAGAGAAGCCATCAGAGGATAATATTATTTTTCATATTGTTTTCATCCCTCTTATGATTGCTTCATTTAATACTACATCTTTCCCAGTGCCTGTGTTGCTGCACTGTCCCCCACTAATAACATCAGCATGTTGCAGTCACTGCTCCTTCAAAGACTAGTATTAATTGAAGCAATTTATTCAATCACAGCTGAAGATGGCCTATTTACACTTTTATATAATGAATATTAACAGGTTACATTTATCCTGTCATGTCCTGTCAGCTCCTTTTTCTGCTTCATGTGGATTTCTTACCCTGTACACGCTTTGCTCAGGCTCAGCACAGTAGAATATAGGTGTTACTTTGTGTTACCTAAGAGATTAGAGATGCTCACCAGCTATTACAACATGGAAAGAGAAGCAATCCTGAATTGGTATCATTGCTCCTTCATTGACTTGCTGGCAAAATATTGTCTCATTCTGCCAATTAATGGAGCAATACCTTATTTCAGCAAAATGGTAATATTCATAATATATGTCCTTCAACATAATATTAAATGTGATGTATATGCAATATACAATATAAAGTATATGGTGCTGATCCATACCCAAGGAGTACGAGAAATCTTACACTGTGTCAATAAAAGCTGTAGGGTTGCAGAAAACTGCTATTTCAATTCTGCGTGAAACTCCTCAGTCCCAGTACTGCAGAAAGCTACTGTATACACAAATGCATATACAAGAATATCTTAGCTTCCTTTAATATTAGAGGCATAAGGCATACTGTGTCTAATCTTCATTTATGTCATAGAGCTCTACTATATGTAAAATAGTTGGGTTTTAATAATATGGCCATTACACTTAATTGAACTGAGCTTTGGCTAATGAAAAACATAAAGGAAACCACTTCCTCTCACATCAAAATATTTTATATTCTCTGCAATGAAGAACCATAAAAATAGTGGAGCAAGATACTGCTGAGTTATGCTAGGTAAGGTCAAAACTGTTGATTGCAGTGAACAGAATTTGTAGGGCAAGAGCTGAATAAATACTTTTATACAGGCTTCTAGAGAATGAAGAAAATTAATGCTGAAATACCTCTACCAAAGCCTCTGTTAGCAGTCCTCTGTACCCCTAAACCATCCCCATAGATCTGGGTTAGGTGTTGCAGTTTTTCCCCTCTAGGTTTTCCATATCTATTATGTAGAAATTATTGTAAATGACATGGAGAGAGAGACTCTATATCCTAGACTTTAATTACTCTCTGGATGATAGTGGTTTAATACTGTAATTGATTTTACATGGCAAAAACATGTTTCTGATACTAATTTGTATTTTATTATGATGTAATTTTTATCCCTTTTCATTGGGTTTGAGCCCTTTGAATTATTTTGAAATTTTTCTTCTTGAAAATTTTCTGCTTGTTATTATGCAACTTCTTGCTGAAGTACATTTTGTTTGCACAACTGGAGTTTTGTGTTTTCTTAAATAAGAATTTCACAGGACTATCCATGTGATAGTGACTCAGTTAATGCTACTCTTCTGTCTTAATTGTGAGCCAGTTCTCTTACACGGTTTGAAGGGCATTATGCTACTTCAAGGGCAGTCTTCATGTGGCATCTTAATCCTAGACATTTGCCATTTATCTCGCTGTGCTTTTCAGAAGAGCAGTGGTGTATATCTGTTTCCTTAGATATGTCAGTTCAGGTCAATTGCTCTTTCCTACTCAAATCCCTCCTTCAGTGTTCTTGAACTTTCTTTATTTTCTATTCTACGTCTATGCTCAATTAACTTTATATAAGTGTAACTCTCAGAATTCAATGATATTATGTATGTTTGCTAAGCTAAAGCACAATTTTAAGTGATTGTAGGCTGGGACCTTAAATTGCTCCTGTGCACTTTCTACATAGTTTCTCCCTGGCTGAGTTCTAGGAATGGCTTCATTTCAGCAGCGGGGAATGGATTTTTCTATTGGAGATTAAAATATTTGAGGTTTTCAAGTATTAAGGAATTATGTCATTCATCATAAAGACTAAACCAATTCCTTTGACCTTTGTGAATGATGGCCCCCTACTAGCCTTAAAAATGGTGACTAATCCACTCAGCTGTGGTGTGGCAAACTAGATCTCAGGCTAAACCTTGCACTCTGGGACTTGAATCAAGTTGTTCCACATTTGAGAAAAGTATCGTAATCACCTTTGGCTGGAAGCCAGCATTACGTGAAACACCAATTCAGTTCTGGTATCTCTGGTGAATTCAGGAACCACCAGACTGTTAGGCTGTTCTTTGATTTCCGTCATATATGCACTTACTCATATCCTGGATGTGCCAAACCTTTCATGTGAAATTTTTTTTTGTTTAGAAATATCCACACAAGCTCTGCGCTTTTCTCTATTTCTCATTTCACAGTCTTCATTGAGAATGAATAAATGCTTCTAGGAAATTGTTTGTATTTCATGTGAAAGGGTCTCTGTAGATTATTAGAAGTCAGCAGCAGTAGTTCTGTTGTCTTATATCTAGTTTTGTTTCTAATTTTCCTGTTTCTTAGTCATCATTATCTTAGATATTCACAGTTGCATCTTTTACTCTTTTTGTACAAACTGACTCCTCCACCCCAGTAGCAGTTGTCCTGTTCTCCCTTGATTTTCTTCCAGCATGCCTGAAGCATGTTCAGACAGATGCTAAACACAGTATTAAGACTGTATATTCTTCTCAGCTGTGTTGTGACTGCTCTCTGTGAAGTCTACACCATGAGACCTGTGGAGTCCAAAATCACACTGGTACTCTTGCAGCCGTACTGTATTACAAGCTCATCACCCATTTGCAGCTCACTTTCACCCCGCACAATTTATTAACATTCATTTCTGTGTTTGTTTCTTCAACTGAAGTATCTCTTTTTCTCATTTTTCCTTTTCATAAGTGTTTGCTTCTAGTTATGCAAGATGCATATTATTATTTCATGTCTGGGTTCTTACCACTCCCATTTATTTTTCTCACTGTTCTAGTCTGACATATTTGCAGCACTTCCCAGTTTTGAGATATCTTTGCATCTTAGACATTTTAATTTTAGTAATTTTCTATTTCCTGTTCCAAATCATTAAAAAAGTGATTAAGTAAATAAGATCTTAATATTGACTTACTCTAAGCCACCTCAAAAGGTCTCTCCTCATCTTAATACATCATTCTTTGTTGTTGCTTAGAAGCTAGTCTATAAATCATGTGATATTGTCTTTATTGAGGAAATTAATTCAAATTGTCCCAGGTGAGGTTTCACAAGACCCTGTATGAAACAAAAGTAAAATTCAGATACAAGTATATTGTCATCTTTGTTTCAGTTACCTATTAATTCTGCAGTACTATTGAAAAAGCAGTCAAGTTTGTCCAGAATGGCTTGTTCATCATAAGGTCTTGATGCCTAATGCTCATCTTCCTGTGATTTTCTAGAGGTTTTATTATCATTTATATAGCACCATAAATTTGCAAAACACTAAAATTAGAATAAGCTGCATTCTTCTCCCTGAAGATCTCATGTTCTTAAAGGCCCATTAAAGCAGCAACAGCCACATAAATGTGCTTCACTGACCTGCACAGAAAACCAGAGTCCTGTTGGACAAACAACAGTGGCATGGTAGCCACAGAGCCCTTCGCTACTTCTCCATTCTTTCTTACATTATATTGGCTAGTCATTGCCTTTAAAGGGCTTTATGTCTCAGGAGATGGATGATGCTGTTTGCTGAAGTATTGGGAATGGGAGAGAGCAGCTTTCCATGATCTCCCTGCCCTTCTTTGAACTTTTACCATGCAGATGCAATCCTTGTGTGGCCCTGTAATGGAAAACTGAGCTTTTTGAGTGTTGAACAGGATGTGATAAAATTTTGACCCAAGAGACTGAGAGTTTCTCTACCACTTAAGACTTAGTTTGCAACCCTCTGCTTCATAGTTTTAACAGGTTTTGGAGTTCTCAGTGGCTCTGTGGCTATGGGTGCATAGGTATTCCAAACCCAGTGTGGATGTTTGGAAGCAAGCTACATATTTAACACAAACAAATGCAGAATATCAGCATAGAATAAGCATATGGACATAGATGACTTGCAGGTATTTCGGTGCAAACAAGGTAAAGTTATGCTGGACCACAAAATATAGTTTAAATCAGTTCAGCTGCTGATCTTGTCCAGTATCTTATCCCTAATAATGATTAAAAGCTTATGCTTCAGAGTAGAAATTTTAGAATATTCCTAATAATTATGTAGCTGTTACAGAAATAAATTGTATCAGTGTTTGGATTTGCTTGCAAGTATGAGAATTGATACTTTTATATTTTCCTAATCCTGTTTTATGTAACTATGGATTATACAAATACAAATTCCAAAATGGTTTTTAAATTTTTCTTAATTATGATCCCATTTTTCAAATGAAAAGATTTTGGTACCTTCAAGGCACCTCCAGTTATAAAAAGGGAAATGATATTTCAGGGAATCCTGTCAGATCCTTAAGAATGACGCATAATCCAATGTGTGAATCCTACTAATACCTTGCTGTGAATGATACTGAATGACAGCAAATTCCCTAGATTACTGATATACTGCATTTAAAAAAGAACCCTGGCATAAATGTAGATATTTGCTTTACTTACTATTTAAATGGAGTTCCTTTTATTCCTTAGAACTGCAAGATAGGAGTGTCCAGTTTGGTCCATTTATTTAATGGGCCACTGCCTTATTTCATATTTGTCTCCTGTAAACATTCATTTTCTTGTTTACATATTGTTTGTTTGAGGTTTTTTTGATTATCAGGTTTGCTTAAAATCTGCTTTTGTAATGTTAAACGTTTCAGTAAGTGATTAGCCATATTGCAGGACTGGCAAAGGGAGTCAGAGGCCCCAACATCAAAATATACATACATGGTACAAGGACATCATATTTGACATATAATACGTTGACTTCAAGTTTAAGAAACAAGTTGTCATCAAAGTGAAATCCATTTCAATTCACTTTAATATAAAAGCATTATCAGATTGTGAGTGGCATAGATTAATTTATTTAACTCCATGCACAGAACAGCTTTCATATTCAGAGAAAACGTGCTCTGGGTTGATACAGGTGTCCCTGTCTCACGGCATGAGAACTGCCTGCCTCACTCTCTTCCATTTCTTGTCTGTTTAATTTGTTTGGATAGTGTAACCTTAGCTCCAAAGGAGTTACCAGACAAAAGTTTTCAGGTTTTAGTAAGATAGAAGATGCATGCTCTGGATTGATTATAGCCCTTTCAAACATTACTATACATTTATTGCTTTATTTCTTATGGGAATCCCATTTTCTGTGAAAAGTAGATCATGTTTAGGATGGCATCATACTTCAAATGGTGTTAGACAGCAGTGACATGCATTATTTGGATAGGAACTACCACATCATGAACTATAATAATGTAGATGATCTTATTCACTGTTGTGATATAAACATTAAATATTTACTTTTTATGCTAATGTCAGTTTTCAACTGTATCTACTACTAGTTTGGGATTATTTTCATCTCCATTCGTTTGGGCCTGAGACAGACATTTGCCATAGTCCAGTGGTGTGAGTGTTCACAGCAGAGTTAGGAAAACTAAATACAAGTTCCTGATTCAAGGAATAAGTAATTATTGTGCAGTAGAGCAGCATGAACATGCAGACCTTGCTGACAAACAGATGTGTAACAAATAACTGAGTTTATCACCAGTTTCATCTCCTAAAGGAAGTGGCATGCAGGCTCTCAATCTAATTGATCAAGTTCACAGGAGGCAGTAAATCTTGCAAATCAGTGCTTAATGCAGGCAGCCTTCATTTATTTGAGCAGAAGGATTGTCTGCCTCATTGTGCTGATGAGGGTCTTCACAATTCTGTGGAGCTGTTTCTGATATTCTCTGGTGTGAGTTTACCATGACATCTCAATATGATTTCCCCTGGGGAACTAATCGCTCAAGTAAGTGTTGGGCAGCCAGCAGCTGCATCATTAACAAAGTCATGAAACTCCTTTGTAGAATTTGGTTACTAATTTATTGATGGGAACTCAGGAATGCCAAAGTTACACTGACATCAAGTTTTCTTTGGAGGTCCTGACAGATATCAGTACCTTTCAGGATAAAATCCTGAACAGCAGGTTCACGAAGCATGCTTTTGATGACATCCTTTATCATTTGACATTCCGAGGTTGTCTGGCCATGTAATTGTTTCATTTGTGTGTTGACTATGTGTGTTTGGAGCTATACATTGCTTGTGGAGGTTGAAAACAATGTTAAAATTGTGACTTTCTCTCTCCAAGCCTTTCCTTGCAGTCCTGGTTGAAAATGCAGTAAATACTGATAAAGGTCAGAAGCATGTCTTGAGTCAGAATTTTCCAACAAATTACATTTTTGTCTGAATTTCACAGTTGTTTTCTCTGTTTTGTCTTTACTGAATGATTGAGCTTCTGATGTATGGCTAGAACTACAGGATTCCCAGCAATATGGCTATTTCAGAAAGAGAAGCTAGGAAAGTTTAAGTTGAAAACCTTGAATAAAGTAGCTGTTTTCAAAACTTGAATTCCCATGACCCAATAAGTTGAGAATCAAAAAAAAAAACCCACCCAGACTGCCATTAAATATATGTTTCAGAGACCATTGATTTTTGAAAGACATCCTGCAAGTGCTGATTCTGCAAGCAGTTGTTTGTTATAATCAGATCTAAAAGCCCTTTATCTCCTACCAACTGATGGCTGTGCTATAACCTTTGGCTTCAGACTTCTGGTAGGAACATGGTACATATTTCTACAAAGAATGAAATTCTAACTGCCTTATCAAATAACAGCAGTACTCATTGTGTTTAACAGTGCTGGAAATTAGTTTCTCGGGCACTGATCTCGACAGGTCAGCTGTCACAAATTGGTAGACGTATCTGTAAATACATCGGTCCTAAAACTAAAATTCTGTCTGCAAGAAGTGGAACTTAAAATTGGCACACTTCTGAACAAATGAAATGTTCTGAAGCACAAGGATGCACAGGAAAAAAAAACTGTCTGGAAAAGGCTTTCCTCATGTTCCATTTATCAACTTTATCTGCATAGCTTGTGTCTCCATAGAGAACACTATGGAGTTCTGTGCTGAAGTGGAATATGCTCCTCCTGCTTGCACCTACCCCTGCTGCGTAAAAGAGGACTCTTTGTCTCTCTCCTTTTGAATAAAAGGAATAAATTTATGTTTTTGCACTGGCATGTTTCCAGCTCCTTTTATGATTTCTTAGTGTTAACACAGAATGCAAAATGTACAGTATTCAAAAAGGCTAAGGCCTTGATATGAAATCAGATAAGAGTTTTTGAAAAGAAAAGGAATGGGAGAAGGAATTTAAATGTCAGTCCACCAGTGGTGAAGTAATAAATGAATGTGTTACGTTTCCCATTTTTTAATAAATATTTAATCATCGTCTGCAGATTGTACAAGCCATTTCGGCCAAAACCTTCCATTTGTCTTTATCATATACTTACTGCATAGGACAGCCAAAGAAGGCTTAGACAGTAAACTTTCTTTACAGGTTTGAGATGCAATATATACCATATGCACCTATACTGGTCTTTGAAGTCTGTTGAACCATATTGATTTATGACAGCTGACAAATTGGTCGATTTTGTTTGGCAATAGCAAAAGCTAAGAAACATCTGGACATATTTCAGAGCAAGCATCTACATTTGAATTTAAAAGATACCATAGCTATAGTTATCTACCTGTATTGCTGCAGACACTTTTATGTACAGAAGCTCATCTGTCACTCCAAACTGGCATCACAGAGGGAGAGTTCTCAATCTGAGATATTTAGCTTTCAGGAGTGTCATTAGAAAGCTGAATATTATTCAGCCATTCTCCTCCTCCATCCTCCAGGTCAGCTGGATAAAAGGAGGTGTAGCTTAATTCTTTCCTCTCCTGTGTCACCTTTGAAGATTTAGTGACTATAGAATAATTTTCATCAGCTGTGATAGTTATGATGGCTTGAATATTCACTGGATATCCTGTTCTTTTCTAGTTCCCTATTTATTAGTTTAGTGCAACAAAACAAAAATAAAACTATACAGATCTCTCCCATGACATTTTATTTGTTGGTTTGATTTTTGAGGCTTTAGGATAAAACTGAAGTCATAGAAATAAATCATGTAGGACATCTAGCCATAGGCATTTTCAGTGAAATAAGTTCTTTCCAAGGTTTTGACTTGTTACATGAAAATTAGCTTCTGGCAGGAAGAAGCCACATTTCACAGATCTTGGACTATGTTTAATTTCTACAGGGCATGCCTTCAGCTAACAACACTGCTTCCACATATGTGAGCATAGTATTGGTGTTTAAGAGTAGAGATGAGAAAAAAAGGAGGAAACAGTTCCTACTTGATACTATTTATGACTCTTCTGAACAAAATGACACCATGGATTCTGTTTGAAGACAAAAGGAGTGTCTGACTGCTGCTGCTGCTGAAAAGCATATTTAGTTTGAATAATCCAAAGGTCACTTAAGACTGACTTTTCTGTTGGACTTATTCTATTGAATTTTACTGCATTTCTCTTCAGAAAATGCAGTAAAATTGATTTTTTAAGTGATACATTTAATT
Source organism: Platalea leucorodia (assembly GCF_965183815.1). Taxonomy (NCBI): domain Eukaryota; kingdom Metazoa; phylum Chordata; class Aves; order Pelecaniformes; family Threskiornithidae; genus Platalea; species Platalea leucorodia. The sequence goes on from NC_138826.1 coordinate 32,507,352, forward strand.
GAAAAATAAAATATTTAGATGTAATGTTCCACGGAAATATCATGAAAACATGCATCCAGGTACATCTAGCAAATGCATGAAGTACTGGTAGGTATGAGATATTTGATCACCAGGAGCCTGGGAACTTGAGAGGCTGTCATTGTTTTACTGATGAGGTAGAAGTAGGGCATGAAGAAAGAAAGTAGGACTTAAGATAGGATCTGAAGAAAGCCCGAGAGAAGGGAAGACAGTTTGACACTATAGAATCTGTGTCAAGAATTTATGACCATCAGTGAACAAGAATGTTATGCAGCAGGAAAAAAGGTCAGTCTTTGATAAGCAGTAGGGAATGATTTGAAAAGTAGGAGGGGATCTGTGCAGAAAGGGAAATGTGGGATAGTGAGACCACAGATAATCCTGAAGACTGCTGGACTTATTGGAGAGAAACGTCATATCAGTGATCTAAGTGAAATAATATGACAAATCCTAGAGATAATGGAGCAGTTATGTTACAGGCATTGATAAAAATGCATTCAGGCAAGGTACTTGTTTATGTCTGTCCTCCGAATCTCACTAATTCTGATTCTGTGTCAAAAACCACACACTTCTCTTATCCTCTCTATATCAGTTCTGGATTCGGTCAAGCTACTGTTAAATGTTTATGTAAATGCTGAAAGATTTCTTCCTAACAGTCCTTCAGACTCACTGTACTTTCTGTTCTAGTTGGCAACGTGGGACTCTGAGAAAGGACTGAATGGTAGTCTGCAAGAACGACGTCTGGGCAATGACTTACAAGGACTGACGCTCAAAGTGGTGACTGTCTTGGTATGATCCTATTTGAGTTTAGGAAATGAATGCTCAAAATAAAAAGAATCTGACTGAGTATTTTGGGCACTTCCCTCAGTATTTTTCCCTATCATTTTCAGTTCTGTATTTTTAGATGATCAGTTACATAAGCAAGGAAGCTAGATGATGGTCTTCTATTATTTTATGTGAAGCTGTGCACTGTCAGAGATACAGAGCATTTGTTTGTTTGCTTATGCTGTTTTTCTGCATTGTAACTCCTATTGGGCATGGAACCAGCCCAGGGCCTGAGTGCACAGGGGTGCTTTCCAGATACTGTACTCTAACTAGGATATGCAGTTTCCAGCATTTCATGGATTTTAAGATCAGATGGGCCAATTATGATAATCTAATCTTGGCTCTTGTACACTGCAGGCTGTAAAATTTAATCAAGTGTTTCCTCCATCAAGCTAATAAATTCCCATTGAGATAAACTATATCTTTTAGAAAGGCATAGTCTTTCCAAAAAATCATTACGCTTTTGGGACTACTGTCTGTTAGTATCCGGAGTGGTAGCAGAGCTCCTGTCAGCTAAGTACTAAATTAGGGGCAAATTAGGGCTTGAATGCATTCCTGCCTAAAAAATTGTAGTTTGCAGCTTGCAGAATGTTGTGTCTTTTTGTGATTTTTATTTCTCTTTTTCTGGATCATGTTACAAATAGGAAGTACCACATAAGATCATTAAGGCACTCTTCTCAGCCCACAGTTTTCTTTCCTCTGTCTGGTGACAGGCAAGGTTATGCTGTAGCTTATGTGTGAGGTGAGCAGATCCCTTCCATGAGAATGTCAGTACCAGGTTGCAAAGGTGACCAACTGCGATGGCTGCGCCACCGGCAGACCCTGCATTCCCCCACAGGAGAGCCCATGCCTGACAGAAAACATACCACAAAATGCTGCATTTTCTTGGTCCCGAAACATACTTTAATATAAAATACTCCAGGAACCAGTAACCATGAAGGTTATTCTTTGACTTTTAAAACTTCTAAATATTCACAAAATGCAGCATTTTTAGCTCTTGTTTCAGTATGTCTCCTGGATAAAAGTTTAATTATTGTCTGTAAAAGAGGGTTTTCTAAATCTGATATGCTCCGAGATAGATGGACAGTAGTATTGTTCCTATCTAGGACCCATGTGCTTAACTTAACATCTAAGGTAGGTATCTGTACCCTGTTTATAGTCAGTGAAAAGAAGCAGGTACTTCAGAGAGCAATTCATCCTGCGGACACCAGGAAACCGCTAGAGGGGGTTGAGTTGTCCTCTGGAGTCTCTGCCTCTTCTCATGAACTGTGGAAAACCCAAGGCCGTGGACAGGACTCAGGTGCTGAAGCACTGGTGTCTGGTTGGGATGCCTCATAGTATCCCAACTGGCCTACAGTTTTTGCCTCAGAAGGTTATGAGTGTCTCAAAATCTGTGCCAAGTTGTTCAGATTTAACTCAGGAAACATCCTTTTCCAAAGAGAAGCAAACTAAAAAAACTGTTTCAAGTTTCAGTTAAGATATTGTTTTGTTCTCAGGAAGAACCTTTTGTGATGGTGGCGGAGAACATACTTGGACAACCAAAACGATATAAAGGATTTTCCATTGACGTCCTGGATGCACTTGCCAAGAATCTTGGCTTCAAGTATGAGATATATCAAGCTCCTGACGGCAAATATGGACAGCAGCTTCAAAACAGCTCCTGGAATGGCATGATTGGAGAACTCATTAACAAGGTACACAGAGAAGAAGCTGCATTAAAAAAAAAAAAAAAAAAAAAAAAAAAAAAGACTCTTTGGAGTAAACTGTCAGAGCTTTGTAAGGGGGTTGTTTAAACTCTCCCTTTCCTTCATTCCAAATTATAAGAGAATGAAATAGGATGAAAGCAGCAGTGCAGAACACTTCTGAGCTACGGGTGGTTTGAGTGTGGTTTAAACTGTGCAATTCAAGACCCTGTACACAGGAGAGGAACTAGAGAGTCTGTTATTCTATTTACTCCCAACTGTTCGCAACGCAAATTATATCAGTGTAAATCTGTGTGTTTACATAGTTGTAAGAATAAGGAGAGGACATGTATGTGTGTGTGAATGAATGACTACAAAAAAGAGCAAAAAACATGTATTCTTCTTAAAACATTAATTACTATTATTTTAATTTGTGTCATTATGTCTTTGCTACTTGTTTGTAGGTATGACTATATTTGGGTCACTTTATGGCAATGTGTTTGATAATGATCAACTGTTTGACTCCAAGACAGGAAAAGTGTCCCTAGTAATATACCATAAAGAAGTGTTTTGAAGTACCAGAATTTAAACTGATCTAAAGATTATTTGTTCATTTAAAACAGAGAGGACCAAATTTCTTTTCTTAATTGCAGTCTTGCAAATCAGGAATAAGTTAATTGAAGTCCATTGAAGTAAATGGGGAAAGTCCATAGCTTAGAATCTCCTGGAGAATGAAATTAGACAGTATTTTGTTCATGCTCTCGCTATTTGACATGGGACAAATGTTAATCAAGAAGTAGAATCAAAGGAATTAATATTCCATGTTGCTGCACTTTGTAGAAAAGGTTACTCTTCTGCAGTGGAGTTATTATTGAAAGTGAAGGCTTTCTCATTATCTAGTAAGTAGGCAGCTCAGCATCTGGTAAGTAGATGTTTAGGAAGAAGTAGAAGCAATTAAATCAATAGCAAATGTGTGTATGATAATGTGATATTCTTGGTTGGTGCTAGAAAATATAAAGAATTTTTTACTTATTTTGCATTGACATAAGCTGTTTGAATTTCATTGATTTGAAAATGTGGTAAGAAATTCTGTTAATTTTTTGGAAATTGCTTTCTTTGAAGCAACAAAGTATCTATTATGGTATTTTTTAAATGGTATTTCTGCTACTAGCTTTTCCACTGACTCCAAAGGATTTCAAAGCAGACCTCCCTCACCTAAATTTGCTTTACTTTCCTAATAAAATGTAGAGATAGGAAAGAAAAAGTACATTCTATTTTTTGAATAGAACTGTTTTTATTAGGATGGAAAAATATTCAAAATCTAATTGTAGCTCTATAAAAGCTTTGGGAATCTTACTTATTAACACCTGTTTTATCTTTCATTGAATTTGCGTACTCTTTAAGGACCCTCTACACGTACAACCTACTTGCTTTACATGTTGAGGTCCAAGCAGTTTCAGGAGCTAAGTTCCCTTTGGTGCATTCTTCCAGTTACTAGTTTTTGCTATCACTTTATTCATAGTAAAAAACCAAACAGAATCTTCCCCCCAGTTGTCATATGAAATCACTTCATGAATATGGGCAGTTGGCAACTCTGCAGGGAGAACAACAAACATTAGCTCTTCACACCCTGCTATGAAACACACAAGCTATATAAACGGTGTTTCTTTCTTATTGCTTGCAGCACACCAGGTTAATATGGTTTGGAGTTTTAGGTGTCCTTTGGAAAACAAGTGAGGGATAAAGGTTAAATAAATTGCACTCATTCCGGAGTGGAGTCAGGGTGATGCTTTTTGTTCTACAATACTTTGACAGGGTATGTTTCACTATTTTGCTTTAGACAAGTGCAATTAATTAGCGTTCAAATGATTCTGGTTTTATTTTTAGACAATTTATTTTGATTTGTCTAAATGTGTTAAATTATAGAAAGAAATGCATGGAGTCACTTGGTTCTTAAAAAGCTTCTCCTTAAGGCTCACGCTGGCAGAATTGATGGTGAAAGGAAGAGATCTGATCTGTTGCGTTTGTCTCGCAGAGAGCAGACCTAGCCATCTCAGCCATCACTATAACACCAGAACGAGAGAGTGTTGTGGACTTCAGCAAGCGGTACATGGACTATTCCGTGGGGATCTTAATCAAAAAGCCTGAAGAAAAAATCAACATCTTCTCTCTCTTTGCTCCTTTCGACTTTGCGGTGTGGGCTTGCATTGCTGCAGCCATCCCTATAGTTGGTGTCTTGATATTTGTCTTGAACCGCATCCAGGCAGTCAGGGCGCAGAACGCTTCCCAGCCGAGCCCTTCTGCTTCCTCCACTCTCCACAGTGCCATCTGGGTCGTGTACGGCGCCTTTGTTCAGCAAGGTACTTACTCTCTTATAAACACCACTGATGGATGTTCAGAAATGTTCTGCCTTGGGTAAAGCTGGTCAGGACATTTTAGTCTTGGCCAGAATGGTCTAAAGATGAAACAGAAGGCTCATATGGGGAGGTAATATGTTTTATTAGCCCAGCTGATGAAAAGTGGGATGAGGTAGGTAAGTTTGGGGGGTTATATTCTGCTTTTCTGTCTCTCAGTAAGTCCAGAAAAAACATTTCATGCATGCTTTTCCACTTTGTGAAAGTTATCACATGACAAATAAACTACAGAGCTGCTTGGTGTGGAATTACAACACTTCTCCAACTCTGAAACTGGTACCTTTTCTAGGTGTTTAATATAATTTTAGAAATGTATATGTTTTTGAACTAATGTGAGACAGGTTACCTTTTGGTTCTTTGAACTGAATAGGAAAATGATTTGTAGTCATGTAACTAACTTTACACTCTCAGGAATCTCTAGGCATAGGACTAATCCTTTTGAATTAAGTAGGATTGCTACCATTAACAAAGTTACTTTTGTAAATATTTGTTTGTAAAATCTGCCCACACAGTTTTTGTCCCATATCTATAATGTTAGTGCTATTCTTGGAAGGCAGGTTTTGTTGAATGCCAACATATAGGTATGTTAACTTCTTTCTACATTTTTTTTCATTGTGATTAGAAGTTTATAAAGCTTCAGCTTGAAAATCCTTACTATTGCTATGAAACTTTGTCCTTCATCTCATTAAGGTGGCATCCCTGATGTGTTTAAGTACAGTAAGACATAATCAGCACAAACATATGCTGAATTGACTTGCACCAGCTGTACGATAAGGTTTGGTCTCCAACAATGTTCAGGCATAACTGTGCTTGAAGCCTGCTAGAGAGAAATCTTCACATTTGAAATGTTGTAAAGAGTAACAAGTAAGGACACTAATGCTTCAGCCTTTGCAGATTTAAATACAGCACAGATAGCACACAAACCATTGGACAGTTTTGTGGTTTTTTTCCAAATCTAAAATGGTCATTGAAAACAGAATATTACTATATTCTGAACACTAATGATTTAATTCCTGCAAATTAGTTGTGCTTCACCATTAAACTTTCTTTATTTAGAATATTTTTTATGTTCTGTAGATTTGACCCTCAATAATTCCCAAGGGAAATATTTTGAAAGATTATTTTCTAGAACAGTATCCAGGGCAAGAGGCTGACCGGAGAAAAGGTAAATTATCAGTCTTAACAGAAGCAGTGCTTTTCTCACAGTGAAGGGGCGGCCTGGAGGGGAAGCAGAAATGCAGAGAGGTAGCTCCAACAAAGTTTAATATAACAGGACACACAGAAGGTGATCGTAAGTGGAAGCTGCTGAGAGACCCTCATTTTCTCTGTTTGTTTGCAGGGGGGGAATCTACTGTCAATTCTGTGGCTATGCGCATTGTAATGGGAAGCTGGTGGCTCTTCACTCTTATCGTGTGCTCTTCCTACACAGCGAACTTAGCAGCATTTCTCACAGTATCAAGAATGGATAATCCTGTAAGGTAAGAGCCTCTTCTTAAGATCAAGCCAGAAACCTGGATTTCACAGAAAGGTATTATCCATTTGAGCACTCATTCTTGCAAGGAGGAGATAACTTTCTAATAAAATACTCTGCTTATTTGCAGTGGCTGCTTTTCTCTTAACCCTCCTTCTCCTTCACTCCTACAACCCCCAAGCAGTTTTGACAGGTGCATGGAGGGGACAATGGCACTTTAATTGTGTATTTTTCCAGATGAGATATCTTTCATGTTTATATGTATTTTGCTTAACTAGAGCTCTCACTGCTTCAGCTGTCTTTATTTCTTTGCTGAACATCAGATGGAACTGTCACCTCTAGGGAACTATGTAACATTTCATTTCTCACCTTCAATGTGTAATTTTATGTTCTCAATATTTTGATATACACTGTTTTTTATACTGTTATTTGCATGTAAGGTAATATAGGTGATCTTTTAAAATATAAATGGCCGAAATATAAATGCCCAGATTCAGTGGCATTATTTGCAGAAAAAGCTTCTTCTCAAGAAGGAAAAGATAACCGAACCTGACTCCAGGATAATAGATGTAATATAGCAGTTGTTTTATTAAATTTATATACAATTCTCTACAGTTGTGTTGGCAATATTGTGATGATGAATTACAGCTTCTGTAACAAACCCAATTTATCTTGCACCTTTGACTTCTCTCCCCTGCCGTTTGCCTACTAATCCATACCCAATGAGAATATTTTCAATACACCCGACCTCTGAGCAGCTCCAGATTGCTGCTGGTTGTTTGGTGGCAATTTGTGTGTGTGTGTGTAATTTGTTTTTCTTCAGAAAATTTAAAGGCTAAAGAACGTTTTCAATTTTTCTCTCAAAACACGGACAAAACTTCCAACTTCACACTGTCATGGCGTACTGGAAGGGCCGTTGATCTTCCATGGTCAATGTTGACAGGATTAGAGCCTGGTATCTCATGTTTGGTCTGATGGTGACGGAGTGGAGAGGTGGCCAGAGGACAGGCAGTGCGACACAGGCTCTCCTCCTAGAAAATGCTGAGCCAAGGATTTTAGGTGCTAGAGAGCGACACAGTTACTCTGTTGGTCTCACTTGGGGTTGCACTGGGAAAACTGGGACTGTAATCTTTGTGCTCAGCTCCTGAAACAGAGGCATTGGCACTTAGGTGAGGCCGGCACTCAAAAAAGCTACTTTGGCCTTCTCTGTGGTATCTGCACAGAAGGACATAAATAAGTGTCTTTCTCATAAACATGAGTTTAACAGTATTTCCAATTTTTAACTGCCATTGTGTACTTGCAGGTAATGTAATGCTTTGTATGGATATAGTGTTATAATAACAATCCCAGCCCAAAACGATAAAAAGTTTTGGTTTTAAATTAATTTTCTGTTAGTTTGGCCAAAATAAATGGGTTTTAACAGTTAATAGAAATAAGAACTGCAAGTAATTTCTGGAGATAACATGAGAAACTGAACAGAATATAACTACCGCAGAGTATGTGTGAGGCCTGGCTGTAATGGGAATAAGGTTAAGCTCAATGAATAAGTTGCTCTTGAAACGCAAGAGAGAAATAGTTATCTGGAATAATGATCTTCTCAAAAATTTCTGAAAGTTCTAGTTCCTTCATGGCAGAAAAGATTGTTTGCTTGGTGTACTGAGCACCTCCCAAAACTCAGCAAAGTTCAGAGGAGGACAAAAGTTGGGTTGAAATGCAGTGAGCGATCTGCAAAAAGAGACACAGGTTTAAGAGCAGAACTACGAATTATTAGAGGAGGCCTTTGAGGCTGAGGTATTACAACATTTACCAGTGGCTTTGATTCCCCTTCTTATTAAAATGAAAGGACATTGCTAAGAATCTTGAGGGAGGGGGAGACAATTTTGGGATAAAGGAGCTGCTTGGCATTGTTTTGGAACTTTAGAGTCCAGATGACACTTTTCAGGTTCCCAATATCACATCCCCCTGTACAAGGTGAGGATACAGAAGGAAGAAAGCACTCTCCTGTGATCTGCAAATGCCAGCAGAATAATTCAGGTGCCAAACCAGAAATATCTAGAGTAATTTAAGTTGCCATAAGGTTCACTGCCTGTGCTCCAGCTACTTGGCTATACGGGCAGCTATCTGTATTAGGTGTTGTCAGCTACCATGTGGATTATTCATGTTGTCTGGGGTGTCTAAAGTGGTCCCGGATGCTTTGGCTTAGGCATCCAAATCATTCCCCAAATAATCTGAAATGATAGCTGTCAGAAAACTCTTTGATTTGATCACTGGTTGGCATAACCGAGCCAGTTAAGGGACTTGCTTGTCTTGGCTTGCCTATGGCTATTTTACAAGGTTTGCAGAATGTCCCTGAGATCCTGCTACTCGGGGGGAGAGAGAGAGAGAGATCTGGACTAAACCTTCTCATTGAAAACTGCTAGTGCCTTAGGAGAGAGGGAGTGGGGTAAAGAAATAGGTTCTCTGGAAACTCTGTTGAGCCTTCATCCATTTCTAAGCTATGATGAAGATATTTTCATGTCCCCACTCTTTAGCAGAAACATCTTATAAAATGTTGTGTCAGATTTAGAACAAATATTTTTCCTGAGAAAGTAAATTACTGCCTTATATGAATGCATTGTGGACCGGTGTCTCAGCTCCCCGCAGTACTTAGCTTCAGCATCGTATGATGTGGAGTGACTATTTTTGCCTTTCTAAATTTGCCACTCAGCTTGCCCGCATTATATCTTTTATGGACCCAGAAAGGAATACTTTTTTTCCATTCCAAAGGAATCAATTTTTCCCACCTAAGGAGACACAATGAATTATAGCTGAAAACTTGCTCACCAAATCCATCTGTGTATAGTTCCATTGTTAAGAAACCAACCCCCTATGCTCTCAGTAAATGTGTGCTGTTATCTCTCCCTCCATAGGAAAGTCCTCTAGTGTTCAGTACTGCTGCTGCTAAATTGCCAGCAGGAGAGAAAATAGTATTATGGTGCTGCAGTAGCTGCAACATAGTTAAGATTTTCATTACAAGACTGATTTTCTTCCCAAGCCCCCTCCAAAATGCCTAATAAAAGTTGTTTCAGCATCAAATTTGGCATGTGTGGTCTGTGACTAGCAGAATAGGAGTATGTTTGATTGAATAACGAGGTGTCAATCAACCCAGTGATCCTTACCTCCACAATTTCACTGCAAAACAAGTGTGTCATAGAAATCATAAATGATATTTATTAGAAGGGGCTTCATGAGACATTCACTGAAGCAAAGCTGAACTGTTGGAAGGCAGATTTTTAGAATTAGCACGTCAGATGAAAGCCTGTGGATGAAGGAATAAGTTTTTTTAAATCTGGTATTGGCAAATCTCAGAAGACTTTTCCACCCTGCCATGAGTTTCAGGGACTGCCTGTGGCTTGCAGAGAGGTGACATACCCAGAGCAGGAGGCAGAGCAGAAAGCAGTTTTGATATGCTGCCTGTATTTCTGTATTTCCTGACAGAGACTTCCTAAAGCCGAAATGGGTTCCCAAGTGCTGTGCTGTCCAGGTGCCCAGATCCCATGTAAGAAACATGCCTATCTTGGAAAGAACAAAAATCCTTTCCCCCGATTTTCCCAAACCCTCAAGAGCTTTATCACAAGCGTGATAACAGGGAGAGGCACTGGCTTTCTGGTCTGGCACAGCTGCATGTGCTGCCTTGCTCCTCACACGTCCCATGTGCCCATCACTCATCCCACTGTGACAGGGTGGTGGGGAGGGTCAGAACATGGCATTTGAGACCCACATCAAAACCTCTGACCCTTCAGGAGATTGAGGATAGCAGAAAATAGTGTGAATCTTCCCCAGCTGTCTTCCATTTTCCAGTTGCTACTGGTTGGTACTTCTGCACTCCTTTGCTCTTTTAATACTGCTTGTCTGAATCCTCTGTCTAAATTACCTCTTGTGCTCTTCTCATCTTCTCTCTGCCCCAACCTCACAACAAGGGAACAAAGGCAATGTAGTGGTTACCTCACAATTCCTGTGTTCATGGAGATTCACAGGCAGGGCAGTGAACCATCAAGCAGATTTTCTGACTGCATGGGGACAAAGGAGCAAAATGTTACCCAGTTCCAAAAGAGAAGGTATTTTTCGCAAATGTGCTGGTGGCAACCACTTTGGAGCTCAGGATAAGAGGCCGTGATCCATGTTCTAACTTTGTAAATTAGCAATTCTTAATTTTTGTTTTTAACTAGAAATCTAGGTAATGTTTAGAGCCTGTGCTAATCCTTGACAAACTTGTTTAAACCCATATAATTTGCATTTATTATTCTAATATTTGCCTTCAGAACTGTATGCAGCTGAGAAGTCTTCTAATGGATCAGTCTGCCAAGTAAGGGCTGAATTATTACATGAGAGTTTGTTCTTTCTTTTGTCTTATTACGATTTCAAGCAGCCCTTGGATCTGCTGTCTGACCTTCCATTTGTAATTATGAGTTTAATTAGCAGTGACTTAACTTCCAGTTTCATTTCTTGTTAACAAGCAGACTACATGCAGTTCAGTAGCTGCACAGATATTCTGAAGCTCAGGTTTAGGAGAGCTTTTCTGACAAGAGGTTAAGAATCATGCAGGAAAAATAGGACATAAAAAAGTAGGCTATTTGCAAATTCAAAAGAGCTTAAATTTAAGATTTTTTCAAATTGATCCTTAACATTTGCACATGCTATGGATGTTTTGAAAGGCATCTGTATATATGCATTCATGGACTGCCTACAAATGCACGTTAGCTCTGCTTTTAAGTTCACAGCTGTTGTTTCATGATTTGAGATTTCCTTATTTGCATTTTAATCCCCAAATTTCATGTGTTTTGGTGACAGCTGAAGATTTACTGCAGCTTAGTTGGGGTAATAGTCTGGCACTTGGAAGACTTGGGTACAAATTCTTTTTCTACCACAAGCTTTGTTTGATCTTGGCAAGCTTAGCCTTCTCTCTGTTTCAGTTCCCTTTCTGTACAACAGAGTAACAATTTTTTTCATATCTTATATGACAAGTTGTCAGTTTAGCTGCTCTAAAGATGATGGTGAGAAATGACCATATTATAATAGCTCTGCAGGTATCAAAAAACCATAGATTTTCTGTGTTGCATACAAAACAGAAACAATCTCAAAATGTTTTAAAAGAAAATGAGGAAAGTATTTTGAAGATGCCAGCTAGAGGGAAATGAACAAAGGTTTCATCTGCTGTAGTTAAGTGGATTTGATAGGGTTCGTAGCAAGAATCTCACAGGGATCTCTCTGTATTTGCAGTGATTTTGGCTTGAAAATCCTTGTGTTTGAAAACAACCTTTCTGTTGTTAATATCATATGTGGCTTTCTAAATATTTCATTGGATTTTCTTTTGTTATGTTTAATTTTGTTATGTTCAATTTGTACTATGTTTTGCAGTGTCTGTGTAGCACCTCAGGCACGTTGACAGGAGGCATGTATGAATGAGCATGATAAAAAATAATTATTGTGATTATTATTTAAGGCCTGTGAGCAAAAGCTTCAATCATTAAATAACTAGATTAAGTTCATCCATAAAAATGAAGGCTAAAAAAGAGTGTAAGAAAGATGCAAGTGAATGAGCAAGGACAAAAACTCAAAACTTTTTTTTTTCTTTCCAGAACATTCCCTGTTTAGACCACATGGAATAAATGCCATGGGAAATGCTCTGCAAGTTATGCAGAAGGGCAGCAGTGCTCAAGGGCAGAGCTTGCCAGCCATTTGCCTTCAGGCACTGTTCAGAACAAGACACTGTGTTGTTGCCAGTGCTAGAACCCCCATTGTCTATCTTTCCATTTCACTTTCTTTCATGGTGTTGCCCAGTGGGTGCTTCTGGGAAACCCAGGGCTTCACAAAGTCTGGAGCCTTTTAAAAGCTTTCTGAATGTTGGCATATGCCTTTCAACTGTGGTTTAAAATGGATCCTAATTACTCCTGTAATTGAGCAAGCAGGCAAGCATATAAGTGCAAATATTTCCCAAGGACATTTTTCTGGGAAAAATAAGAATGCACAGCTGAAAATAAAGCTTGCATTCCATCTCTGCAGTTGCCATTATAAAAATGTGGCATATATTGGAGATCAATGGAAAACCAACAGATTTGTGATTCCACACCCTCTTCAATTCTACTTTTACAACACCTATATCGTAGCATCTCTTCATTTGTTCTTGTTACTGGGAAGTTCTGTGACTTAAGTGGGTTGAGGTATTAACATTCAGATTCACGTACAGTTTAGAGAACAAAATGATTTGGATATGACGTTAGCAAAATCTACCATCTGTGCAGGTAATAAAATGATTTTTTAATTATTTTTTTCTTTTGCTTTGGAAGATTTTTGTGAAAATCGAGCAAGAGCAGCAACCCTCATGACAGGCCATCAAAATGTACATGGATTGGTTCAAATCTGAGATTTGATACACAGTCTCTTCTCAGTTCAGATTGAGTCACCTTTTAAGTCAGAATTTCTCATGTTAATATAGGTTATTCATTGGCTGTCCATAGAGTAGAGTAGCTGTATGCTTTCTGCATACATTGAATCTTGTTGGCCCCTGACTTCAGCCTTCTTTGTTGTAGTATGTGGTTTCTTTTTATTACAAGGATGGTACCTATGGCTTATTTTGTTGGGTTTTATTTTCTATTTGACTCCTAAGGGATAAACAATACAAAATGCAGTAACAGAAGATTTTTGCCAAATAGGATATTTATATTTCTACTGTTTTTCTCTAAAGAAGCTGATTTAATGTCTTATATGAACTGATAATGAAATTTAATATAACAGGATATTAAAAAGGCAAAATAATGATCACTACAGCAATTCAAACAGAGACGGCCTTAAAGCTTCAGACATCTCCTAACTGCAAAGACTACCTCAGCCCACCATTTTTTAAGGACAAAAACAGGAGTAAGAAGAAAACTTCACGATGAATTCTGTTTTGGAAATGGATTCTGGGTGTGGAACAACCATTAAAGCAGGCTTGCCAGTGTGCTCAAGTATTTGAGTTTCACTCCTGCAAATGCACTAGTATTTTTTCCATTATATCAGATAGATATTTATTTGACCTACAATGCAGAATTACCTAACTGCTTTTTGCATGTTAATATACTATTCCATGTGTTTGCCTGCTGGCCATGCTTGCTATTCTTTTGGACAGACAGATACCGTTACATGCTCCTATGGTACCTATCTTTGTCAGAAGAGTATTTAAACAAAGACCCTCAATGTGGGAAGCCAGGTAGAACCTGAAAAAAATATAAATATTGTCATGACACTTGCTAGTGAAACAGCTGTCTGGAAGAAACAAAACAAAACACCTGTAAATTTACTTATATTTTATACTATTCATTTATGCTGGTCAGAGTCATTAGTGTAACAATGGGCTCTATTATAAAAGCCATGCCGATTGTCCTGTTATAGGGTAATATAGTGCATATTTCTGCATAGGTTTCCAAATCATTCAGAGTTGGAAGGTCTCTCTGAAAGAAACCCTGCAGCCAGAACAATGAAGTAAATTGCATTTGCAAAACTACCAGTAATTAGTAAGCACTTTATCACAGTAAGTTACTTCCTGTGAAACAATGAGATGAAGTTGAAAGTAGGTGTACCTACTTGTAAGAAGGGAAAGCTGTACCTGTTGGCTTACTTGGTGTCAGCTCAGACAGGACATACATGAGCTTCCAACTCTGTTAATCTGTTGCGTGTTTTGGAAAATGCTTAATTTGCTCAGGTAGAAAAAAAAAGTCTCCTCATCTTGCACAATTCCTCACCAACATCTCCATGAGAGCAGTAGTTCTGTCATTCTCGTACCATGGCTGTTCAGCACCAGAATTTTCCACCCTCCTGGCAAAAAAATTAATTTTCCCACCTTCTGTTCATTGCCATATATTCAATGTCAGCAGGACGACTGCGAGTATAAAGAACCTGCACTGAATTGTTTATTTCTTTAGATTATTTTGGATGGAGGGAGGAGAGGGGAAAGAAGGGAAATTTCCAGCAGGAGCAGAGGAAAAATGCTTGCCCAGCCATCCTCCCGGAGTAGTGGTTGGTTGGTTAACACTGACCAGTGTCACCATGCTATGGCCCATCCTGTGCTCTGCTTAGATGATCTGCCTTTCACATTGCAAGGTTTGAATTAATAGCCTGCAATAAAAATTAAGTAATGATCGTACCTCCTATAGCTTAAAAGTTCAGTTCATGCAATCAATTCAAAAGCTGATCTCTTGGAGCAAAGTTCAGCAGCCATTCTTTCAGAGAGTAAAGATTGAGCATGCCTATACTGTAGGTTGTGAGGTTGAGTGTTTCAGTTTTGGTAAGCTCAGTGCACTGTCATCTGTTTCATGCTGTGCTGATGAAATCAGCCATAAATTAAGAAATCATACTTTGTATAGGATAGCTGCGGTACAGGCAGGTGTCTTTTTACCAGCTCTGCTGTGGACACAGAAACTTCAGTCGAGGGATGATGCAAACAGCTTTGTGCAGTAACATCTTATGAGCTGGATTAATTGGTGTTGTGAGGAGGATTTATTTTTGATTATCTGATTTTTTTTCTCCCATGCATTTGTAGTATGTATGCATATTTAGTCAAATGGTTGCACTACTCTTTTATAATCACTTAGAAAAAAATGCTTTTGGTTTTTGAGGTCCTGGAAGAACTCTTGCTGACATTATAACAGCTTCTTATGATTTCTTCTTATAGTTCCTCACATTAAGATAGTTTGCACCTGTGTCTTTGATACAGTCTCTTTCAGGAATTGCCAGCCCTTCTGTAGTCCTTTATCCTTTAAATCAAATTCCCAAGAGACTT
The DNA here is from genome assembly GCF_965183815.1 of Platalea leucorodia. Lineage (NCBI taxonomy): Eukaryota > Metazoa > Chordata > Aves > Pelecaniformes > Threskiornithidae > Platalea > Platalea leucorodia. The sequence goes on from NC_138826.1 coordinate 32,522,556, forward strand.
TATCCTCCAGTTCCTGAAGTCTGTTGAGGTCTGGTGTTTTGAAATCCGTTATTTTTATGCTGTTACTCTTGCCTTTTTTTTTTCCCCCCCTCAGGGTAGTGAGCTTCATCATCTTGCAAACACTTTTAATCTGGTTACTTTTCTCTTTGACATTTTCATTCAAATCTAAAATAGCCATTCCCCTTGCAAATGCCTCCATGATAGAAGATAAGTCTTTCTCACACCTTAAACTCTTAACAATTTAAATGATATATAGGATGGTATTTCGTCTTCTGAAATAAAAGTTGTTCCAATACATTCTAAAATGTTTATAGACCCTCTTGCAATGAGGTGGAAAGCTCTAAACATGCCATTTAAAGAAGAGGCTTTAAAAATTGAATATCCTTATAAGGAGATTTTGAAACTATTCCTGATGATGCAAAAAAAAGAAAAAAAAAAAAACCAGCAAAACACACTGGAGCTGGGGGTTCTTAGTTTCCCTGGAAACTAAGATGCTACTGTTTATTACCATGAGTGCTTTCCTATTAGTTCTTAGCTCCTGCATTGCAAAAGATTTTCTAGAGGCAAAAGAAAACTTTTCTGGAAATAATACTGTGTTGCTAAGGGAAGGATTGCATACGTTCTTTCCACTTGCTGGGCTCATCTGCCTTACTGAGCAATGTTCTCTTCTTCTGCACGTGTGCCCCCATATAATATAATACAGGAGCATTTCCAGACTCATCTGGAGATGATGGAAAGAATAGTGTTGTATTAGAAAAGCTATTTTGATACAGCTGCCAGAGTTCCATTAAAAGAAATGTAATCACATGCACTAAAGTTGTTTGCCTTCTAAACCATTAAAACTAGCCTAGGAGAATAAGCCACTGATTTAATTTAATTGATTTATGAATAGTCATATCTATCTAAAAAAGAACAGAAAACCATCAGTCAGAATGGGGTGGATGTTAACTACTATGTTTCTTTCATATGGCAGTGATGCAATTTCCAAGCTCATATTTCAAGGTATGTAATTAGGCTACCCAATAAACTAATTAATCTCAATATAAGGAACAGCTAGTTAGTTTTGATGCAGTGCTGTCATCGTTTCTAGTGTGTTTGGTATTCAGGCGAGACTCGTGTTCAGGGTGAGGTGAGAGAGGCAAAAGGGTAAGGGTCTTTTCCTGTTTACCTTGTTGTATGTCAGGATGAGGTGGGAGGTACACCATACACCAAGTTCTTGCAGTCTGGGTCCTCTGAGAAACAGGCAAGTGGGCCTCCAGACTTTAAAATATGCATATATAATGCATGCACTTTAGACAACAATAATAACTGATGAATGCTATATGTGCTTTCAGTATTAATGAAGAGCCCTATGTTTTGATTTCCCAGGAGTACCCAGCACATGCTCTAGCAATCAAGATGCCTCTTCAGAGCCCTTCTGTTTTCTTCTCTTCTTTCTGTCAACATTGATAGCTTCTGCTTTACACCCTGTGGTAAGGGAAGGGTGTGAAGCTGTTTTCTCGCATCACTTTGTACCTCTGACAGATCTGAGCCATGTGCATTCATCCAGCCCCTCCACCCTGGCTATGACACGGCTGACACTGGTGCAGGCAGCAGCCCAGGGCTTTCCACACCGAGATCCTCGTTCTCATAGCGTGCGACAGCTCCTGATAAATCAAAAATTAATAAAGAGTTGAGTAGGACCTTATCCCACACTGGGATTTCATGGACTTTAATGGAACTACTCACAGTATAATGACATCCTAACAGTCATGGTATAAAGTACCACTCTCCCTAAGTAAGGACTTTATAAGCCAGCACCAAGATGCCAAGCTTATCCATTCCCCTCTCTATTTAATTAAAAAGCTACTCTTTGTCATCTGAGTGCAAAACAGAACAGCAGAGGTATCAGTACTTATAACAGCAGTTGAGAACGAAGAAAGCAACTTCTTCCCTCTCGATCTTAATCATTAATTTTCATTAGGATTTTCAGCTTCCGAATGTGAGTAGTAGAAGACATCAGTGTAGCAAACAATTTAAAGTGCATCTGCATAAATAATAGAGGTAGTTTGTTATTTTCATTATAGGTAAAAGTATGTGTCAGTCGCCAGATGTGTTTGATTCAGACAATATGATTTTCATGCCAACTTTATGATATGTTTGATTTAGATGAAGTGACTAAAACCTGCCATTGGGACTGAGTTGCTGTTAAACACCAGCTGCAGTTTTTATTTTAATTAATAATTTAAGGAGTAGAATACCTTGCTTTAATTAACATGTTAACCCTTAAAGGTACCCAGAGAAAGGTCACAAAGGCAAAGTGGTTTAAAAGTAAAGCAAGAAAATATTCCAAGGTAGTCCAAACAATGTCTTTCTTTCCCCCAAACATGCTATAAGCCCTTGAGATGTTTTCACCTTTTCTTCTTTGCATCTTAATTTCCTCCTCACTGTTGAATGGAATATGGAGTGTGGGTAAAGGACCCAGGCTAACCCAGATTTTTTAGCAGGACTGATTATTCTGGATTTGCAGGATGAGCAGCAACTGCTCATAGCTGCTCTGAATCCCTTTCCAGGCTTTTAACTGAATCTGGGAACATCTTATGGACGTGCTGTTGTGCCAAAACTTTCCTTGATCTGTTCTGAAAATCTGCTCAGTCATGTAGTAGTTTAAATGTGGATCTGAGCATACAAATTAAAGCTCCAGCTTTTGAAAACCCTGGCCTGCATCTTAAAAAAAACTGTAATGTGATTACTCTGAATGTCTCTTTGTCAGTCTACTTCTTTCCTTTGTTAAATTGCAAACATGGTGGCCAAACTGGGTAATATCTCAAGGGTATTAATTTGTTAGAAATATGGAAAAATGGGGTGGTTAAGAGGGGTCCTGTAAATGCCCCTTGTAAATATAAAGGAAAGGCTGCCTTCTGAGTTCCCTCCCTCAATTAGACATCAGATAAACTCATATGTGATCATAAATGCCCAGCCATGAGACAAACTTCATCCAGAGATCACCAACTATTGGGCACCGGTGGATCCAGCTTTGAGATGCAAGTACTTGGAAACTAGCTTCCATCTCTACCATTATTAATGGAGTTATTTTTTATGCTATTTTTTGTTTTTAAAAACATTTTCAAGCAAAGTAATCATAACTTCTACTGTAAGGACCATCACGGTTTCTCTCCCATATGATAACAATGTAGAAAATATAGGACATCCAGAAAGAAAAGATTTATGACAAATAGCAACCCAAAAAAAACCTAGTTAATGGAAAAATCAGCAATCTAAGTGACTTTTGGTCTTATTGCCTGGAGGAGGTTTGGAGAAGAGGAGGGTTGGAAGTATAGTTAGAAACATTGGACTGGCAATCAGGAGATGTTTAGCTTATTTCTAGCTGTTTAACAGATTTCTTTGTGTGTGGTGCTGGAGCAGAGCCAGTGTCAGCTCTAGGCAAAATGAACTTCGATGATCCAGCGACAAGTCAAGTCACACTCGTGCAGATGACTGGAGTTGCCGAGGTGGTCCCGAGGGCATCGTTTAGAAATAGCAATGGATAGGAATAACCAGAAGTCTATTTTTGTTTACAGAAGAACCTGTTTTACTGATGATGATGAGAATCCAGTTTGATTTTTGGATCCAAAGTTGAGTCTCACAGCCAGAAAAACTATTAAGTCTTTTTTTGAAAATGGGCATGTTTCCTAAATAAACCACTGAAGATATTATGAAGTTCTGTGAGCAATGGGACATAGCCTAGTTGTATGGACTTTTGTCCTACATTACCCACACTTCTTTGACTTTAGCAAAAATGCTACAGATTTTTCTGAGATCAGTAAAGCAAAAGTGAGATTTCAAGTGATGGTAACAGAGCATATTCCTGCTGCATCTCAGACTAGAAAAAGTATACAAAGCCTACAAATGTTTTGCCAATACAATGTGTGTAGGTAGTAATTAATTACTATTAAAATCATAAACATGACAGTGTATCATTTATTAATAGCTTGACTGTCTTTGCATTTCAGTGGGTACATACAGTTTGTTCCCTTCTTTTAAAACTTAATCATGCAGTAGCTCTGCAGGAACAGAGTCCCAGTGAAAACATTCAATCTGCAGTGAAAGCATTGCTGTATTGGGAATTTAGAAGACAGTTTAGTTTAGTCTTCTTGTCTTTCCCTTTGCATGTAAGAAGTGAGGCTGGTGGAAGTTGTTTTAAAGAAATAAAATCATTGTAGAGGCTGTACAAGTTCTGTGCTTCTAGTACTTGTGTACATATTACTTGGCTATTTTGTTTTGCCTTTTTCTTACTGTTTGTACTTTTGTCTCCTATCTTAAAAACCTTGAGCGTGTGCTTTTGTGTGCATGAATAGTTTCATTGATCTCAGCAGTACCGGTCTACCTGTTAGGTGTGCTAGGTACCCTAAAAAAGGAATTTCTTTGGGGCAGTAGGAGACAGAGGGTCCTGATACTGTGCTGGAAGGGTGACAGAACTGTTGCCATCACATGTGGCCAGGGGGCATGTAGCAACCCCCTTCCCTCTGTGGCAGAAATAAAGCTGGCTTTACCTTCTTTCCCCCAGTAAATCCATAACAGAATGTTATATTTTGCTTTTGGTTGCACCTAATATAGGGCAGTGAGTCACAATCCAGACAAGGGTTCATAAATGCCACCATACTGGCAGCAATGGCCATTATCGTCTCGAAAACAGACGCTATGATAAGCAGCTGCTGCAGTGCCATTACCTGCTGAGGAGTTCAATCACCGTTTGCTTTAACTATAGTAAAAGTATGTAGTTGACATGGCAACGTGTTCTGTGACACATGCCAATTGATTGGTTTTTCCACTGGAGGAAAATCCCTGCTTCTTTGAAATCATATGTAGCAGCTGTTCCTGCTCCACTGATGATGACAAGCACATACATAGCCGTAACTGTCTGCACTGTTTGTCTCCTTCCGTGATTTGGAAATGTTTAGTCCTAGTGTGAAGGGCTGCAACTCCATTGATTCAGTGTAGTTCAATCTGTCAGTGCTTATGGCTTCCCTTGTAGAAACTCCCATGAGGTTTTTCTGTTGAGGCTTTTGTTTAGAGTAAAGTGGATGGTATTTTTCATGGACAGCTGATGAAATGAGTTTTATATGAACTATAGAATGATATATTTGCTGGTGAAGGACTTGATCCTACAAAGTGTATACTAAGCATGCAAGTACTGCTGCCGATTTCTGCTGGACTACCTCTATAGGTAAAGTGAAGATTTTGCTCAGTGTATTTGCTGAAGAAACCCGTTGCTCTGCAGCTCACTGCACTGAGGCAGAACGAAGAGCATTTAAAGTGACTTGATTTGCAGTGAAATGGAACAATGCAGAATTTGATCATGTCACTATATGGCAACCTAATGATTGATTTAAGAGCTCAGCTTGATAATTTGTAATTTCAAAGAAAGTCAGAGAGTTGCACAAATTAAAACCATGGACTTAATTCTTCTGAAGTCTAAGGTTATTAGATGTGGAGATAAACTTGCTTTCATTTTAATATTTTCTGTGGCTACTGCCATCCTAACAATACTTTGAATGATTTTATTGGCCTCACTAAAAACAATCTTTAAAGTGGCCCATCTTTTATGTATCTTACATCCAGTTTAACACATGCTAGTAACATTCCTACACGGGCCTGGAACAAATGTTGGAAATGTATAGAAATATGTCACAATACTTTTTTTTTTTTTGATGGGTATTTACTTTTTAGGTTCACAAGTGCTAAAGATAGGTCAATTCTAATGTTATCTCATTATTCAGCTAATATATCACTCTTTCCAGTATAGTTGAAGGCTTGTTAAGTATTGGCTGCACTAATGTTTAGGGAGACTAACTTCTATTCTTTCTTCCATTTTTAAGTGTGCTTGTGCTTTTGTAACTTGGATTCAGTAACACAATGAAACTTTTCACGCAAGTCTCTGAGTCAATGAGACTATCATCACCTAGTGGCAATTTATATCCATAACAGATTATTTTTATTTTTTTTCCTGGTCTTCAACCATTTAAACTATTCAACTTGGGTAGATTAACTCTAGAGAATATCTTTATGTGGAAGCCTGAAGTCATTTTCAAATGTCTTAAGACATGATACACTCACTCATAAATCTTACTTAAAACTGGAGATCTGAAGGTTGTTCATCTGTGAATAACGGAATAAGGCTCAAATCCTTTGCCTTGCTGCTTCACAAATGGTTATAAAAAACACACAGGACTCAGGTCAGGACTCAGGTTCTAAACAGAAGGATCTTCTGCTCACGTAGAAGTTATCCATACCACCGCACAACCACACACAACCTTGATTCAGCTTTGCAGACTGTTCCCTCAGTGGAGACGTACAAATGAGAAGCTGATCCTGCAAAGCTTGCCTGGCTTCCAGGTCCGTCTCTCAGTGGGTGGACTGATGTGGTCACCAACAATAAACACCATTTTCTCATTTGTTCTTATTGGCTTGGCAAATACATCCACAGAAGGTGTAGTTGTGAGCAATTTTATGTCTCAAAATGTGAACGCTTTTCTGCAGTTCACAGTAGGCAGAATTCTCTTTCAACACATTGCTTTCCACTGGTGATAACTTTATGAAATAAATCTCTTTTCAGATAGGATTTTATATTCTAGTTTCAGCTCATAGGTATTTCTTCAGCTTATACTGGTGGTATAAGGTTGTCAAATCAATTCAGCTACTTTTATTTTTACTTAGAAGTTTAGTGGGATTACTTTTTTCCCAATGCGTAAAGCACATATTTCCCTCCCATATAGCCTGTTGAGAAAAGAGTTATAGTTAGGAACTCCATTTATATTTAATTCTGTAGATGTCAAGAATTCCTAGCTTTTGAAAAAAAAAATTTAAAAGAAAATAAAGTAGCTTCAAGGTATTTAAAAATACAAATTTAGGATTTGTGCCATACCTTATGTATGCATTTCTAAGGCTTCATTTAGGTAGAGCAGCTTAAAAAGTCTCATCATCTCTGTGATGCTTTATCTTGATGGCAGCCATTACCTAAAACATTATGCTGCATTGAGGGTACTGGCTTCCTTAGGTAAAAGAAGAACATAGCTTTCTCTGACAAATATGGAAAAAGCAGTAAATTTATTTTACTGTCTGTATATGACTTAGGGATTAATAATAATTAAGAAATTTAATTAATTTTAGTTGAGAGGAATTATGTATTGTTTAACAAAACACACGTAGTGCTGTGAAGGGAGAGGTTACTCTGAAGTGTACTCACAACGCAGAAGAACGAGGTTAGAGAGCTCATCACTACTTCTATGTCTAACCTTAAGCTTCATTATTCCTAATAGTATATGTGCAGACGAATGAACAGGAACTAAGCATGAAAAACCTTGCATCATTTTTAAATAATACTGTGGATTCAGAAACTACTGAAATATTATTTTCCCATAAGTAATATCAGACTGGAAAAATCCCCAGTTTTACAGTGTCAGAATATGGGCAGTTGTGAATGCTAATGAGAAACTACCTCTAAATCAAGGAGCTGTCAGGATTGTCCCATTATGGTATTTCTCTAAGGCTGAAGTCAAGATAAAATGCTATGGTTATTACTGTGATGTAAAATACCAGTACTGCATGACACCGCAGTGCCAGCTGATTGGCTTGTTTACAGTCATAGACTTTACACACAGGAGTCCAGATGTGCAGCTTACTACAAACTTTTAAAAAAATGAATGGTAAGGATGAAAAAAAACTCAATAAGCAATTATTTTTTGCTTTTTCTTGTTCCTTTGTTTAAAGACCTTCTTTAAATTAAAAAGAAAATATAGTTGCTACAAAAAGAAAGAAAATACCTTTTTTTTAATTTAGAAATAACAGAAGCCTGTTTGTTTTGGGTTTTTTTTAATACTTCCATCACATCTGATGATCCTGATGACTCTAGTTGAGTTAATTGATCAGCAGTTACTTCAAAGCACCTGGTGACAGGTTTAGTCTGTCACTTAGACAAGATTTCTTTGTATTATTCATCCAGAAAGTCTTGGGTTTATAGCAGTTCCAGAGTAAAATAAACCTATATTGGCAGCATATTTTTAGTCTAGATATTTACAGCTACACAAATCTTTATGAGTAAGAAAACGTCTCCAAAACATGTAACTTAACTAGTATTGTTATTCTGGCAATTATTTCTAGAATTCTAATTATATATGCTAGTACAGCTATTGCCCGAGTGTTTATTCTGCAGCATATGGTTTATGTCAATACATTGCTAAAAAATAAAACAAGCGGAAAGTCCAGTTTTCAGTTGACTCTACACGAGGTAATTGCAACTCCACTGGAAATTATGTATCAATTGTTGCATTTATCTAGCAGGCATAACTACATGCATTAACTATTTTAGCTGGTAATACAGTTTTAAAAGACACCATTTTTGTTTAGATTGACCACAGATACATTTACTTAAATCAATTGGTTTACATGTACTTGCCTGTTATAGCAATCACACAGTGGATGTATTTATCTATAAATTGAAGTTTGGCTCTTATAACTGTAAGTGAGGAACATTGGCTTTTTCTGCTTTACTAGCTTTATCTTTAATCACGCTTACAGAGAGTCCTTAATGGGTTGAGAGATCCAGTAATTGAGGTGGTAAGGTTAATGGGGCATCTTGTTATGCTACACATTTTTGTTGCAAATAATTTTATATATTAAATGCATGAAATCTTTGCCATAGGAAAGGGAGCCAAGAATTTGAGTGGCTAAACAAGGTGGGTCCAGCTAAAGGCTGGTTGCAAAAATAAAGTCTAAGAACGATGAGAGCAGCTGCCTTTAGAGAATGACACAATTGTAAGATACAACCAGTATCTGAAATGTGGCAGGGAATGATTTTGTCCAGCAATGGCAGATCTGAGGGAGTTAAAATAGCAATGGTTAAAACCTGCACTTGTGAATGTCTTAATTCATCCTGTGAAAGCCAGGAGACACTAATCTCCATTCAGTGCCTTTTATGTATGTGACTGTACTTGTCATTCCCAGATCTTTTGATCACCTCTCTGGCCATGGAGGTGCTGAGCATCACATCCACTTTCAGTGCAGAAATACAGTACAGAGACATTTTTTTATACCGGCTAAGAACTGTGGTCTAGACCATTCCCCATCAGGATAATTTCTGAGATAGGTTTTTGGCTAAGTGATCCATTTGGTAAAGGCATAAGGTTATTTTCTCACTCAAACAGTCACCATCCTTCTGAATTTATGCTACAGGAACCGCTCGCAAGCTTGGTTACCTACTGTGACCCTCACTGTGTCCTTTTGCAACCATCTGTGTCTCTCACAGGATATTTCCAATGGTGCCGTATGGAGAATTTCCTGTGGCAGTGGCTGTTCTTATAACACATCAAACGGGGCACTGCAAGAAAGGCACATGCAATCCTTAGGCCACGCAATACTCCATATTATTTCTTCTAAGGAAATTCTGCCAGCTAAAGGGGCAGTAGTTGCCTTACTCACCACACCCAGGCAAAGACTGTACTTCCCTCCCTGCCACCAGTACTGATTATCTGCTTACTGGGCCAGCAAAGCACTTGACTTAAACTCCAAATTTGCTCACTGTGCACTGTGATGTATAGAGAATTGAAGAAACTGTGCTGCTCAAAAAGCAAGATGTACTGTGCTTTTGTACAGCACTGATTGCCAATAAAATGTAATTTAGCTAAAACAAAAGTACTCATTGTCAATAAAGTACAATTTAGCTAAAACCAAAGGCATATTTCTGACAAAAAGCTTCCAAAGCAGTAGAGGCAGTAGAAGTGATCCAGAAAATACTGACATTATTAAAGTTGCAGGTTTAATTTTTTTTTTAATATCCAAACTCTCATGTTCAAACTTTCAAACAGAACGACAGCATGAGCAGTAGGCATTTGTAAAGTTGTTACCAGCTGAAAGCTGTGTGAAAGTACATTAGCTAAACATGTTTCTGCTGTTGTGCTTCTACCAAACATGCACTCCTACACACGCTGGAATCCATATGCCAAACCTGGTGTGAAAAAGGTTGCCGCAGAAACCCTCCTGTGTGTATTGAGTACCTTCCTTAGTCATTTGTACATAGAATAGACAGAAATGTGTCTTTTAACAGCCAGATCATCCATCCCCAGGATGTAAGCAATTCCATGGGATATGATGAAACTTATTTTAAAAAACAAAGAAGGAACTAAATGTAGCATGTAATCATTTAGATCAAGACTGGAGGAAAAATGGTCCTGTTCAATGAAATGTACAGAAAACATTTAGGAGACCAGAATATAACTTTCAGGATTGTTAAACAAAGAGAGAAAGAAAACTGACAGGAATTTTGTCATTTTTCATTAGAATTTTGAATTTCCAGCAACCTCCAGGGTGTTCATTTTGTACTCTACCCAAGTGCCACATACAGAGCTAGAGAAATAACAGGAGGTTTGGGTTTTGATGTAACTCCCAGAGTTAGCCCAAATCCACAAGTGTGCAATGTATATAGAGAAAAACTGTTCACACAGTCTTACTTAAAGCTGCTTAACAGCTTAAAAATGACAAAAAGTCCTTAACACAGTTTAAGAACTTAAACCACTTAAAGTGTTCGAAGCAGCTTGTGAGTTTGAAGAGTTTTGGCGGGGGTGGGAGAGGCATCCCCGCTGAGCTGCAGCTCTGGGGACAGAGCTGGCAGGTTCCCACACGGTGTGTCCAGGCAAAGGGGCCCTTTTGGAGCCAAACCTGGGACACCTGGAGGTGACGTGATGGAGAAGATGGAAGAGTTTTCTATGTATTTCTATGTAGCGTTGTGTATGTGCCCAGATTGCTTTGCTTTAAATAACGTGGCAGGGAATCTTACAGGTATGTGAGGTGTAAGCAGTGGCATCCCCCCAGTGAAACAGGGAAGAGGGTGGCAGAAAAATATTGTCTGTGACAAGTCTTCAGCTGTGGAAAACAGCTTCAGCTCATGGGCCAAGGGAAGGCTCCTCAGGAGCATTGTGAAGAAATTTTCTGCAAGAGATGCAAGGCAAAATGTTTTGCTTTTGTGGCTCCAGGAGCTGGAGGCAGGTGGGAGGCGGCATGAGTGGGCCTTTCAGATGTTTTGAGGAGGATTTTTTTTTTCTGAAAGATTGTTTTTGGGAAAAAGAAATAGGGTGGGGGAGGCAGGGAGGGTTGCTTTAGTTTGACTGATCTCAAACAGCGTTAGTCAGTTGGTCATACCAGAAGCATGTCGTTGTTATTATGTGAAGTTATACATTTATAAAACATAAAATAAACCATTATTTATGGTTTGGTCCCTGCTGCCGCATGTGGTGGTCAATGGTTGAATGTGTGTTTGTGTGTGTGCATGCTCAGACAAAAAAAACGGTGGCACTGCACAAGTGACACCTGAGGACAAAGGGAGGAGGCACAGTAATGGGAATGAACGTCTGAAGATAGAAACCAGCTAGGGTGCTGTTTCTAATGGCAGTGATGCCACCTTAAATGTTTTGAAACTTGGCCTGGTTTCATTGATGCAGGCAGTGATTTACACCTTTCTCTGCAGAAAAGGCTGTAAAACAGGAGTGAATTACATTCTGTACAATTTGAAAATAAATGGTGCATTCACAGCCACTCAACTTGAGGCCCATTTACACTTCCAGAGTGGTATGATGAGTAAATGAAAGTTAGGCCTGTGTGTGAATGAAAAATGCTGGTTTTACCAGAGGCTGTGAAAAGAGAGAGAGAGAGAGAGAGAGAGACTTAGTAGAAATTGCAAGCGAGACCTTTATTTGTTTGTTTAAAACAGTCATATTGATTTGGAGTCAGAGGGAGTATTGCTGTAACTGCAAACTAATTCCACTGAGTTCTGCAAGGTATTTCTGGTTGCGCTGATGGGGCTGGAAGTTTATATTTATAATCTGAGTTTTTCCTGTGCTCTAGGAAGTCTTTATTGCGCAACATTCTTGTGCAAACTTGACATTGTAATATTTAACATGAACGTTATTTGTCCAAAAAAATCTTTACTGGCGTGAAAAAGAGCTTGGGTATAGTTAAATTCATATGATCTCAATACAATTAAATTACCCCTTGGTTTTCTTTTATGACGAGGAGAGAGATATGCAAATGTTACTCGGTAAGGGTAAGTGCTTTCTGATTAATGATAGACATACAAAGAAACCATTTAATGAATGAAACCTTGGTAATGTACTACATAATACTAACATCTCAATATCGCTTGAATTTCAGAACATTTCAGGATCTGTCCAAGCAAATGGATATATCTTACGGTACAGTCAGGGATTCAGCAGTGTATGAATACTTTAAAGCAAAAGGGACAAACCCTTTGGAGCAGGATAACACATTTGCTGAACTGTGGAGGACTATCAGTAAGAATAATGGGGCAGATAATTGTGTATCGAACCCTTCTGAAGGCATCAGGAAGGTAAGACTGGATCATAGGGGTTTTCATTTAATTTTTGTGCTATATCAATGTTGTTTGCATGGAGTTAATAATGTGAAGTCACAGGAAAGCAACTACATAATCATTAAAAAAAAACCCTATCTAAAGTTACTTTTAGTAACTCGATGGCAGATAAGAATCATATTTTGGGGTCATGGTTTTGAATTTAAGTACCTTAGCTCTGCCTATGTCTTCAGTACATAAGTCCTTCTTTGGATCTGGCCATAAGGTTTCTAAGTTTCTAACAGAGCTCTGATAATACGATTTTGAATGTAAGTCATTATGTTATCCAGGTACTGACTCTTGTCCTTTGCTCATTTGAGTGTTTTTTTTTTCTGAGTTGATGGATTGAACATATTGGAAATATGAGTAAGATTCAAGGGATTCACTGAATGTATACTCATTTCTCTTAGAACAGAAATTTAATGCAAGATTTTCTTTGGTTATTCCAAACGTAAGTAAAATGTATATGCTCCTTCACATGTCACCATGCTTTCACCTACGTTTTATTTCTCTCAGATATGACTACATGATTTTTTGGTGAAACTGAGCATTGATGTGGGATTCAAGGACTGATATATAATGGCTTGAGATCCTACATCCTTGTGCCAAGTCCTGTGATAAACAGCCCTGGTTCACATCATGCAAATAAACACATCGACACTTTCTCACTCTTAGTCTGCCTCTCTTCTTCTCTGCTTCCCGTCTTGTAGCTCAGAAAAAACAGATAGTAAATAACATCAAACCACATGTGTCCAGGAGTACATTATGGCAGAAGGGATGCAGACATGGTGAAAGTTTAATGTGCTGCTCCTTTAGTGAAAAGTATCCCCTTTATTTGTCAATTGATTTTTTTCACAAAACAAGCAAATGGCTGTTATTAATGTAGTGATTGTTTGATCAAAGTTATTCTGCTGTCAGTGAAACACTGATTCTGAATAAATATATTACCAGTTCTTTATGCTTTTTTAAGTGGGAAATAATAAAATGGTTGGGGCTTGGGTTTCTTTTTTTTTTCTTTGAATCTTTGAAACCTTTTCTGAATAGTCACAGGGAAAGCATCCAAAATTTACTGGTTTTTACAGTGCCATAACTGGGCTGAACACAGGCCATCCCATTTTCCCAATCAAAGTCCTTTACCGGAAGATTCCCAACTGTTTGTGTGACTTTTGGGCAAAATCCTTATACAAACAGTCCTGCCTCTTCCCAGCACAGGAGTATTTAGTCAATAGTTTTGGTTCACTCTGCCTTTTCTCCCATCTCCCACCTGAGCTTTCCTAAAGCCCTCTGCACTTGGCTCAAGGAGCCTTTCTTCCTTGGTACAAGGTAGAGCTCTGGCAATAGCAAAGTCTGCAGTGTGTTGATTTTTTTTTTTTTAATCTGCTAAGCACTTTAGGAAAATGGGGCCTCTATTTTCAGAGACTTTGTTAGCATTTAAAGGAGGTAGAAATAGAGACATTAAGGAAGTACTTTTCTATGTAACCTGGTATTAAAACCAATAACAAAACAGTTTCCCTTAGAAAAATGCACAGTATTTTACTTTTTTTTTCTTTTTTACCATTCTTATGTCAGTGGATGCTCTTTAGCCGTGAGATTGTAAATACTCTTATTCTGTAAGCCTACTGCATGGTGCCATTTACGATAGCTAGATTTGCCTAAGCCAGAAATGTAACTGCAGATTGGCAGGCTGTTTAGAATACCAATTACATTGTCTGTATGGAGCTGGCAGCTCCATCTTATCTATGTGATAATAACTTTTCATATTAAGTTTGATTTCAATATTGTAGGGTGATTTTTATATAACTCGATCAGCTCATTCAATTAATGTCAACAATAACAAAATTTACTTTAGTCCCCAAAGCTGACCAAGGCTGCTATTTGATTACACACCTACATAAACTGGGCTTAATATTTAATAACATTGTCAACTAAACTGTTGTGTTTATAGTTTAAATGTGGCTCTTCCTAACTCACTGAGCTCTTTGAATAAACAGACAACTTTTCCATGTCAAGTATTATGGCTCGAAATTCTGTTTTTCTAAAGTAGAATTGATGTCAGCAAAGGAAATAGGACTTTCCATCTGTAAACAGGTACTGCTGCATGAAAGAGATGTAAATGTGCGTTAGAAGTGTATTTTATAGGAAATTGGAAATCTAAATCTCTCTAGCATAAAAAGATCCCTAACACATTTTTCTGAATGAGGACTTGCCTGACATAATGCAAAAGAAATCACTACTACACTTTCTCCCCTCCTCGCCCTTTCCATTTCCTTCAGACAGCATCATAGTCCAGCTGCAGCTACAAACAGAGCAATGTCACTTCAATGCAAAACAGGAGAATGCTGCTTATTTATGGTACAGGCAGGTATTTCAGATGTTTGTCTCCATTCCATTTACCCCTCTCCATTTCCCAGAGATTTTCCTACTCCCTTTGACTGGCTAAAAACAAAAAGATAATAGCAGAAGACAGTCCTGAAAGCTTTTGTGGCATTTGGTTGCTATGGCAGAGGTCTCTTTTCAGATGCAGCACAGTCCCTGTAGCCACAGTGACCATCTCCTATTGTCAAGGCACAGCTTTTGCAACACTGGTAGAGCCACTAAAAGGGCATTAATGCACTGCAAAGTCACGTAAGTGACAGAAGGACGTTTCAGAGCAGGAGGGGCAAGTTGCTTTTGTTGTACTCCCAAGGCAATTGAAAGTGGTCATTGCAAATGGAGAATGTCCTCCTATTCATAAATGTCTCTACGTAGCATAAGAAGAGGTTACCAGACAAATCACCAGTCCATACAAAATGCTATTTCACCAGTTGAATTTTCTGGTACTATAACAGACGAGGATTGACTAATGCTGTCGAATGGAAAGATTCTTTCTGGGTCAAGCTACAGCCAGGATCCCCAAGAAGCATGCAGTGGGTAGCTACTGCTGTCTTATCCCAGGTGGACATTGGCATTGGAATCGCACACATTTCTAAGCCATTTGTAAATCTCAGCAAATTGTTTGTATAATACCCAGTTGGTAATCAGTTCTTCAGGGTAATAATTAGTCACCACAACATATGTAATAACCTGTGGCTTTTTTCATTGTGGGCAGACATTTTTGCTTTGAATGAATGAAGTAATATGATCCCAATGTATTCCCATATATATATCTCTTTATATATATATATATACACACATACAGGAGAATTAAACTGTTACTATGTTTTTTAAAAGTCTTACTTTGGTGGAGACTGCTTGTTCCCCTGCCCAATCAATTTGGTGCCAAAATTACCTGGAATCCTTTCTTTTCTTCCTCTAGATCACTTCTGATGAAGTGATCAAAACCAAGTAGAGTGCAAAATGTGAATGTATCACTGATTTAGGCAATGGCAAAGTAAGAGTTTATTCCTTCCCTTTTTCGCTTCCTTCAAAAATTTCTTTCCCTTAATGAACACTAAACATTAAATCAGAGCATTTCTTGTTGAACAGTCACCTCTGTTCATTTTTATTTTGAAAGTAAAAGTAATTTAAAAGTTCAATGAATAGGATTTTTTAAAACTATTTTTTTCCAATAATTTATTGTCCACAATGAATTGTATATTGTGAATTGTGGTTGTGAAAGCAAATGATTCCTTAAAGCCTGAATGTATTACATCCTTTAGTGGCTCCTTAATTATATTAACTTTTAAATCATTTGAACAGGATTAAATGGCATGTTTTCTTTTTATTAGAACTCTGTTGCTTCTCTTAAAGCACTTTCTTATAGATAATAAATGTTATCCAAGCATGTTTTTGAACTATTCCACTAATGCCAAGGTCACTTCTTGATATTTCTGTGGTACCAGCCATATAATGGGATCAGCTACAGTGACACTCTGTTCTGGCAGTAAATTAATGATGAATGTTGCATTAGTCTTGCACTTTTGTCTTTAGTATGGTACCTTCTTTATAAGTTTCAGACAAATCATGGACATATTAGTGATTAATCTGATATTCATCTTTTCTCAAGTTATTATTCTTTCTTACCACGCTTTCTTTGAAAAACCATCATTTTACCATCAGTAAAACAGAATCCTTTGAACAATATTCTTCCATCTCCCTCCATGTTGATGAGTGACATTATGAGGTTGCTTACTGCTTTTCTGAAGTATTACTATTCTCTTTGTGGTCCTTCTTGTATCTAGGAGGCAATTTTCCTTGGCCTTTTAATTTTTTATGATTGTGAAGAAGAAATATTTTTAATGTAAGTTTTGCCTAGGGGGAGTTCTTTTTTTTCTTAAATCCGTTTTCTTAAACTTCTTCAACCAGAGATAAATCCGGTGTCTTTGGTGTAAACCACCACAGTACTTCCACCTGGGTGGAATAAATGAGCACTGCTTTGGCTGAATTTCTATTAAAGAGGTTTTTGAAAGTTTAACCTAGCTATTTTTGTTTTGTTCTGCAATATGCCTGCATGCTGAGAGTCGCAATAAGGCCATAGCAAAGGAGCAAAATATGAAAGCCAATTAAAAGTCTAAAGTATAAATTTTAGCTTATTATTCTGTGTTTCATTTCAGTCCTTCTTTATTCAACCTATCTTACCTATTCTCAGCTGATATTTGCCATATTCCCTTTTACCATGTCTCACTATATATGTTATCTTTGCAAATATGTCCGATCACTAGAACATTTTTATTCTATTTTGGGCCCTAAAAACATACAATGCAGGCTTTAGATGGCTGAGCTGTGAATGCAAAACCCTGAGGATATGGATCTTTGCTGTACTGTGGTCAGGGCTCGGTTGCATGGGTAGGTACATCTGAGTCATAGGCAACTAGGGAGCCTTGATATGTTTCCTGCTCATACATCCCATGGGCCAGCGCCAGGTGTTTTCTGCAATTCTTAGTCTTCCTACCTCCAGTACCCCTCTGGCCTGGAAGCTAAGGGGTATGCACATGTGCATGCATGCATGCTTTCATGTGACAAAAATGAAAAGTTCACACTACTTTTAAAAAGTTTTGGTTTGATTTTTTGGTTGAAAATAAGTGTCAATTTGATTTTATTGGCTTTTACTGCTTGCCTAGTGAAGGTATATAAAAAGTAAACATATCTCAAACACACATATGTATTTGCTTGGTTATGTGTCTTGTACATATGTTTTTCAAAGTTTGTCATTTTTTCTTTAAATTGAACAAATGGTACTGCCTAGCTGTCGCAACAGATATTACAGGGATGTGAAGGATGCGGAATTTAGACCGCAACTAAACATTTGGTCATAAGGAAGCCTTCCATGCAATGAACATTTCTTCAGAGAAGAAAATTATGCAACTGGAAGAAGTTTTGGAAGAGACAAATCTTCCCTTAGGAAAAAGGGATCTTTGGAGATTCTGTTTTTGGCAATCAGAGAGGGGAAACAGTCTTACATTCGGTATTTCTGGGTGTTGAGAAGTACGCATAACTAAGAGTTTAAAACTCAGATTCCTGTTTATGCTAAAATGATCAGGCTTTTAGAGAAATAATGCTCTACAGATGGGATGGCACTGAATAGAATGATCTATGCCATAAAAATATAAAATCGATACGAAGAGACCTGGTAGACTTTGTTTATTGACCACTTACAGTTGTAGGATATAACTTAGGACTGCAACATTGCAAATGCAAGAGAAGCAGACGTCAAAAGATCTGCTGTCTAACATTGAAAGTCAGTGTATAAAGCTCTTCTATATAAAATAACACACAGAAAACTGAGGCTTGAAAAGTAGAATCAATAATGTGATTTTTCTCTAGACATTACCTTATAATTGAAATTGAATATTTGAGGAAGACTGTGTTCCTCAAGTATTACTAAGAAAAAGATGAGGAAGGTATGACATGTTGTCAGTGTTCTTCTTTTGTAAATTGTAAACTTGAAAAGATGATTTACAGAGCAATTCTGAAACAACTAAAAGATACAGCTATTTAAAACAAACAAACATACATAAAAAAAAAAAAAAAAAAACAACCAGAAAAATGCACTATGTGTTTTAGCACAGTGATTTAGGCCAAATCTTTTCTGAGTCTCCTCTTTCTGTACATCCATCCGGCAAGTCTTTGTTCTCTAATAACATAGATTTTGAATAAACTCTGTGTACAGTAACAAATGCTGTTGTCTTTGGTCCTATGAGTACATATTTTTAATGCACTTGGATAGTTTTCTATCGTACGCAGCAAAAGCCTGTGTACTATTTACCATAGAACACAACCTGCTTGAGATGTACAAAACCAGGGCTTTTGATGGTTGTTCCCTGCCAGGAACACCAGCAGAATTAATGCGCATTGCCTGTTGTCCCTAAGCAGGCAGGAGGCCTATCAGCACCATCGCAGATGTGAAAGCATAAAATGTGAATCATTAAAGCCCATCACAGGAAGAGCAGAGGGCAAGATGCAGAGATTTATGGCTAACAACCCCATTAGTTATGGGTACATGATCATTCAGAAAATACCTTTGAAAAGCACATTTGAGGCTTCCAAAAATGTAAGTTGCTGGCTGAATATAGGCTAGATGCCTTGAGGAATCACTCCCTTGCCATCCTTAATTTTTAACGCATCCTTGTGTTGATAGGTTATGAAGCCTTTTCTGGCTGTCACATATAGTAAAGAGCAATTTGTTTGTTCTTTCCTCCTTTGTGCCACCATTTCCAGTTTAGGAAGACAGCCAGGGGTAGTATTACAATGCAGATGTGGAAGTCTTGCTCTGGTCTGGTTTCATACAGTGACATTTAAGTGAGAGATATTTTTATGAACATGCTGGTTTAATAAGTTGTGTCAGCTAAATCAATGTATGATTTTAACAGTAGAGTCTTGTGGCTCCTATTTGAATAACTCCTGTAAGGCCCATACTGTAGTTTAGATTTTAATGATGTTTTGTACTAGTATAGCAATAGTTGTCTGAGGCTATATGGATTAATTACTGTCACTCTGAACTGACCAGGGAGGTGGCAAAGGAGAAAGTGGGGACAAACTCACAATGGTGGTATACCCTTAACAAGAAATTATTTTCAAAGTGATCAGTAGACGCTCATTTATATCTTACCAAAGGGGAAGGATATAATATTTTTACTCTGGTTTAACTCAGAAGCAAATTAATTTGGGGATCTTCAATTGCCTTGATGCAGATAAAAGGGAAGGGGGGGAAACAGGTGGCAAGAAGCTTACAGAAAATCCAGACAACATACTTTTAATTTTTGTTTCCCTGGATTCTATCCACTAGAGGATAACTCAACCATTTGATTTACTGTCATGTTTAAACAACTGTCAGGGACTTCAGAAAGCTATGGTTAATATCAAAGCATGGTGAAATAAAATTAGCTTAATTGCTCAACTGAGGAATCCAGTACAATAAAATAACTAAAGGCTTATAAGCTTACAGGTGAATTCAAAACTGAGCTTACACAAAAATGGAAAATATGCAGAAGGATGAGCTAATTCTGTGTCAGGGCTGCAGCCATTTGCTAGGGGAGATGGTGATTCAGTTCCCGTAATGAAATATATGTGGGACTCCATCTCCCTGCCTTGCTTTGTTCTGACCTAAAGAAAGATCTGAAATCACCTGAAGTTTAAAAAAAAAAAAAAAAAAAAAAAGTCTTGGAAGTCTACATTCGTGACTACTCATCTATTTGCATTAGATATTCCAGCCCATCTGTTCCGTTGTGCTCTGTATGTTCACTAGAGACTTAAAAACATACTACTTAAATACATTAGGAAACCAATGATTACTTTAACCAAACAAAATGATGACTTTTTTCTTTACTGAATCCCGATCCAGTGATGTTTCTTACATCTTACGTTAAGTAAGGTGATTTACATTCATCGCATGCACTGTGTGCAGGCATTGATTTGAATCCCAATTAAGGCAGACATTTAAGGATATCTGTGTGGGTGTGTGCTAAAATAAAACAATATTTGTCCCAAAATTGAGATAAGAGGAGATGTTGGTGATTTTTCTTACGTGTGGAAAAAAAGAGGGAACTCTTTAAGCTCAGAGCATGCCTTTTCTTGCAGGACTAACATAGCTCTTGGAAGAGGCTTTATTTACATGTTTATATGAGGAAAGTTGTAAAGTTACCATTTTGGTGACTGTGATGACTAGGAAGCACCACTTAGTGCTCATACTGTACCCATCTATTTACATGAATGTATGGAACCGATCACACTCCTGCTAATTCATGTCTCCTACAAAACATGCATCAAATCTCATCAGCTAAGGCAATAGCTTTCATTTATAATTAATTACCTGTTATGTAAGCCTTGCTTACACTTACAGTTGGCTATGTTATCCTATGTATTCCTATTAAAAATGGAAGACATCTTAGTGAGGTTTGATGTAGATGAGGTACTGCTGGGAGTGAAGAGTGTTAGAAATGTATTAAGATGTTGGAGGTCTACAGACAAACTGTGACTTAATGAACTACCACCACAAAGTAATGACAAGCTCAGGGTTGGTTTGCTTGCTTTGTTTTTGTCCTACCTAGAAACGTAGTTTAGTTTAGATTTTGTTGTGTTCTTGATGTATTTATAGGCAAAGAAAGGAAACTATGCTTTCCTGTGGGATGTGACAGTGGTGGAATACGCAGCGCTGACGGATGATGAATGCTCTGTGACAGTCATTGGAAACAGCATCAGCAGCAAAGGATACGGGATAGCACTCCAGCATGGAAGCCCCTACAGAGATCTTTTCTCCCAGAGGTAAACTGAAACAAAGCTTATTTTATGAGATTCCTCTCTACAACCAGCAAGGCATCCCGTTTATCGTTCACGTTAATTTTGGCAATTATTGAATAAAGGACAGTGAATAAATGACATCAGAGAGGTTATGTGTTCAGGCTTCAACAAAGCTGCTACTTCTGCTCCATGGGTATCTGCTTAGGGAGGAGGGGACTGGAGGTGGTGTGTGGCCTCACACCTCCAGGCAGCACCGCCTCTGGCAGAAAAAGGACTGATGTCCTCAGAGCTTTGTATGAGCTAAGGGAGAGATTGAAGAGAGATCTTTGATTCATGCTATGTTTTGCAGGCTATGAAGTGATGTGTTGCTCCCTACATTAAGCAAGTAATAGTGCCCTGGTTTGTCCTTTAGGATGGAGAAACAGGTCAAAACCTTGCAGCAGTACAGGAAAACAAGAATTGCTGAGTATTGCATAGGATTGCCAAGACTATGGGACTATAAGACTATGCCATTTAGTGATCTCTGAGCTATCAGCTAGGAATATCTTTTTCATGTGAATGTATACACTTGAAATGAAGACATGCAGTTGTGCAGGCATGTGTGGCCTCAGCAGAAGGTGAGCGGGTGCTCTGCTCCAGGCAGGGAGCTGAAGCAAGATTTCCTCGTCTCACTCCTTCTTTACAAAAAGGGGTAAAACTCCAGCTGCATAGCCAGAGACAAAGCTGCCTCAAGAGAAAAGCTTGTTAGTAAACAGCTAAAACAGTTATCAAACCAAATCCAAAATGAATCATTCATGGAGAGAAGGGACACTTCACAAGAGGCAAAACAATGATTAATTAGTAACTGTTAACACAGTAATTCAGGCATGAAGTAACAGCATTGAAGTAAAATCCTTTGAATAAACTATATTTGCTGAAGTAAATGAGTTGGTCGCTGCTTAAACAGATTTGTATTAAGTGGCACACAAATAGTAGCATGTTTAGTCTCACATGATTTTGAAATTATTGT
The DNA here is from genome assembly GCF_965183815.1 of Platalea leucorodia. Lineage (NCBI taxonomy): Eukaryota > Metazoa > Chordata > Aves > Pelecaniformes > Threskiornithidae > Platalea > Platalea leucorodia. The sequence continues at coordinate 32,544,617 of NC_138826.1, forward strand.
GGGAGAGCAGCAGTGGAGTGGGTCGAGCATTTCACTTGTGGGAACAGCTGTTGCAGCTGAATGTAGCCAGACCAGCCATGACTAACTGGAATATGGTGATTTCCCTTGGAACTGCTTCTTGCATTGCAGCGGAATTTTTGACAGTCTCTTCTTTTTCTAAAGTTACCCAGTGGAGTTTACCTGCTGCTGTGAGTAGAAAGAAATCCTGGTATAACGGAGTTTCAGCTGAAGAATAGTACATGGTGGTGGTGGTGGTGGTGGGATGGAGTTTTGAATTGTGGGACAGTAGATTTAAGAGTTATGTGACACATGGAAAAGACTAAGAAACTGAAAAAGTATCACTGAAAGTAATACTTGTCTTTTGAAATTTCTGCAGGATCTTAGAGTTGCAAGAAAGCGGAGATTTGGATGTTCTTAAACAGAAATGGTGGCCACGGATGGGACGTTGTGACCTGAATAGCCATACCAATGCACAGACAGATGGGAAAGCACTCAAGCTTCACAGTTTTGCAGGCGTTTTCTGCATTTTAGCAATAGGCCTTCTTCTTGCATGCTTGGTGGCAGCATTGGAGTTGTGGTGGAACAGCAACCGTTGTCATCAAGAAACACCGAAAGAGGTCCATAACTTTTATTCTTATCACAATTAAAAGTAGAAAACACAAAAGAAAGAGAGAGCAAGTGGAAGTTGTGGGATTTTAGGTGCTCTCATACAATAAATTTGATTTATTTTGATTCGCCATACTAAGCTTTGCATATAACTTTTTGGGTGGTTGTTTCTAAACAAATAAAAAAACCAAAATGTGTCTTTTGTGCACATGGAAGGTGCCAAACTGATAGCCCTGGAGACTAAAGTCCTCTATTTATTTATAGAGCAGATACAGCATGGGCAGCAGCAGTGCAAACTTCCCCACATTGCCCCACCAATGTGCCTCAACCCTGACCTGGAGAGACCACCTTTAGGGGTAAGAGAGTAGTTCAGAAACATGCCCTTGGCCTCTCTGCTGTGAGTGACAGGGAGGCCAGTCATGGGCACCCAGTTGTGCCATCTGTGGTAATGTTTTTTCTGATCTGAGACCCCATCCATTGGTTGTGAGAACCGTGTCCATCCTGCGCAGGCTGTGCAGCTGCCAGCAGCTGGTAGCTGTTTTCCTTCATGGCTGACCTGGGCTGAGTTTGAAGAGGTACACAAGCAATTAAAAATAAACCAGCTAGTTATTAACTGAATAAGCCATATTGCCATGACACTGTTTCAATGCTTTCTTTCTTTTGAAATCAGTTTTATTTCTAAAAGTACGGGCCTCTGAGTAAACTGACCTTCATATAACATATTTTACCTAGAAAAATGTATCTGAGAATTTCTTGGTTTTGAAGTTTTCGTGCACAGCAGTGAGTAATAGTTAGCAATGCTATGATAGAATAATCAGTCCATACTCAGATCTGTCTTGCACGAAGCCTGTATTTGTTCACATAGATTAAACGTTTAACAAACTAACCTCTTGTAATTTTGGAGACACTGAGGCATTTGTAGGTGCTTTCATCCTGGAACAGATGTTTGTTACAAGCAAATAATAGCAGCGAGCTGCACTACAGCTGGAAAATAGTACATAGCCCATCAATTCCAATCTATGTTTCTCAGGTTGCCAGGAGTACTACACTAATTGACATACCTATCACCTGTAAGCAATTCTGGCAAACGGGATCTGAAGATATATGTTGCAGTCTGTAATGTTGTGAAATATTTATTACTAAGATTCCATTTTCTGAGTTCCTGCTTCTCCCATTTGAATTCATCCATCAAGAGCATGGTGCTAAACATCTGTACCACATTTGTGGGACAAAGCTGCAAAGTCACCTGCCTGTGGCTCCACAACATACAATAGTGACAGGGAAATTTTGGTAAAAGGAAATGTCTCTGCTTTGCACAATGTAGTACTCCAAAAGCAAGCACAGGGAGAGCACAAGTAGGTACTCTGGCCTATTAAGAATCTTTCATATGAACAGAAGTGCATATTTAATTGCTCTTTGGTTATATACTGCAGCATTTTGCCCTGCTGCCCTTTAGACTTCACTCCTGCTGTAACCCCAAAGGCCCGACCCCACGTTGCACTGCAAAAGCCTAAACCCTATCAGCGGACCATTCGCTGCCCACTGGGAAAGCCTGGCAGGGCAGGGGGCAGGGACATTGTCTGAAGTGTCCTCACGCTGCATGTGCACAAGCATTCGTCTTGCCGTACTCTGCAGTGTGTTCCCCTCTCTATGCTCAGGGACTCGCCTTTGTGCATCTTTGTAGAGTGAGATGAGAATATGCCCCAAAGGCAGAGTTTCATATAGATAAGGTGAAATAATTCACTCTCATTGCAAGGAGTTTTAAATACTCAGTTTCCATCTCTGGAAAAGGATCTGTCTTCCTGACTTTAAATATTTTCTTTTTGCCCATCCTCTTCAATTCTCTTTTTAGATCTGTGAGGAATATTACACTTCCCTGGCTACCCCATCCCGTCTTTTCCCCCCTTCCCATCCCTTTCCTCCTCCTCCTCTTTCCCTCCAGTGCGTTCTTGATTAGGATTGCTCCGTGCATCCTCTTTTGCAGTTTCCATGACAAACAATAGAATACTTTCAAGCTGCCATTTTCTAAAGTATACTGAAGTTACCTATATGGTAAAGCTGCACTTGGGAAGATCACCTGTGTGTGGGGCTGGGTCTGCCCTTACAGTGCAGCCAGTCTGGGTTAACGGAGGCAAATTAAACTCAGGCAGAGCACACACAAACAGGCTCAGAAAAGGCCAGTGATGCGGGTGCTGCGGAGAGAGGGAACGGAGTCAGTGGGATCCTGGGCACAAGTAGGTGTTAAGGTTGAACGAGAAAGTGCATGTTGCAGAGGAGAGGGCACAGGGATGGGGGCTTGCAGGCCGAGCCGGCCAGGAGGAAAGCGTAAGGAGGGCACATGGCATCGGCAGGATGCAACATGGTGAGGGGTCCCCAAAAAGGACAGTTGGGTGCAATGAAACGCAGGTGGCTAGAAGCACCTCTGGATCAGATCAGAGTAGCCAGAGGGAAGGGTGACTGCCGCCCAGCGCCAGGGACAAGCAGGGTCCTCAGGGATCCTCTGCTGGGCCGTGACACAGCCGCGGTGCCGGTGCAAGCTAAACTTGACTTCCCCAGGGCCCCTGCAGACGGGGCCGTGTAACACCGCGCCGCACCCCGCGCCCCAGGGCGCACCCCGCCGCCCAGCCCGGCGGCAGCGGCCCAGGGCAGCGACCCCCCCGCGCCCCCGCTCCCCGGGCCCGGCCGCGGGCGGGCTCGCGGGCCGCGCGCCGCGCGCTGATTGGCCCGGGCGGGCGGGAGCCCTGTGGAGCAGAAGCGGGGACGTGACCGGCCCGCCCGGGGGTAATGGCCGCCCCGCCCGCCGCGTGGCGCGTCAGGGCCGGGGGGGGGGAGCTCCGGTCACAGTGAACACAACATACACTCAGATAAATTATCAAATGAACGTAACAGATATTTCTTGGTAGATTAGTGGGCAGAGATATTTTGTTTATGTACTACTTGTGAGGAGGGATTGGAGCAGGATTGGTGATGGCTACTGTAATTAAGATAAGAAACCCAAGTTTCAGAAGGGATCGTGTAGATTGGTGGAAGATTTTCAACGTATTTAGGAGAACCAAGTTTCAAAACTTCGGAAAGGACAGTATCCAGGGATGAGGGGAGCGTTGAGTCCTGGGGACCCCTCTGCTTGCGTCAGGAACAGTGGCTGAGCATTGCTTAGGAGACCAAGAGCGAAAAGAGGTTTTGAGTTCCAGAAGGAGTGTATTTGGGCTATCTCATTTCTGTCACTCTGTATTATCCAGCATTTCTACAGCAATAGCCATAATAACAAGAGCTATGGCATGCATAGCATATAGAGAACATTAAAATCTGCTTCTTAGTTGCATCTGATACTCCAGCCAAGTCATTAGTTCAGCAACAGCTGCAAACTTAAGTCATGCTGCTGATTTTCTTCTGGTTTTGGGAAGGCTTTGGCAAAACAAGTGTTGTGATATCACCTAAAAATTGTGGGAACTGGATTGTTTCCCAGCCGTCTTCTGTGAAGTGCAGAGCTTGTGGCAGGTTATGGAAGGGGCTGATTTTCTTGCAGCCTAAGATGAGGTGTTGCCTCATGCAGAAGTCACCTCATGAGGTGAAGGACAAGGAGGCAGTGTTTGGCTTCTGTGACCCTTGCCCTGTTAGGAGCTTTGTACATCCATTGTAGAAAATCACAGTGGATTCAGGACTGAATGAGAAGTTGTCATAACTTGCGGAGCCCTTGTGTAACATTCTGTCTTTGGCTTGACCCACTTGGTAGGCTGTATCATGCCAACAATTGACAACTGAAAAAACAGATGTTGGGAAGATGGATGCACGACTGCTCTGTCAGATTTATGACGGGGTTGGCCAGCCATGCAGCTTGCTGGAGAGGGAGAAAGGATTTTTTTAGAGACTATCATTTTGTATGTCACGGGTCTGTGAAGTCTGTGGCTGGAAGAATGTGAACAGCCTTCATTAGTATTGGGGAACTGTTTTCAGCTGACATTCAGGTGTTGATATTTGCCAGTTCGTTGTCTTTTCCTCTTCTACTTTGTATTCCTTTGGCTTTTGTGTAGGTTAGCCTGAGCCAATACATTGGGGTGTTCAAGGACGCAGACGTTTCTGTGGTATAAATAACAACTCTTAATTACAATGAATGTGAAAAATGTAGTGTTAACTACGTAACTGGGAGGAACAGGAAGCCTGTCTTTTGAACCATGACAGCATAACTTGAACTTTGACATGAACCTGATCTACGTTTGTAGAGACTTTATAGGAAGAGTTATGTCAGATGGAGACTACTCCTAATTGGAATGTTTTTTACATTGTTCTCACATGAAGAAAATCTGTCCCACCCAATTAAAAAAATAGTATTGTTTCTACCTATTGAGTCAGTTCATTAAGGTAAACCTGCAGGAAAGATGAACTTCCTTTACTTTCCCAAAAATACAGTTGCCATTGGTTCACAATTCTATCATACAAGGAATAGTGAAATTTCTTGCTCAAAGAGTGAAGGCTGGTTTGATTTTGGTTTTCAGGATGTTGATACAAGATATTTTTATTCTGTTTGAAGCAGATTTGTAAAAATGTTTCTAATGAGTTCTGCTGGAAAAATCTTAATGTTATCCCTTTTAATTCTTCATTTAATCCTTATCAAATCAGATTAACAAAAGAAAGATTAACTCCAACATCAGGAAAAAGTGTATAGCTGCAACACCGTGCCGCATTCTTCTGTGAGGGCTCAAGTTTGTAATCTCTTAAAGTTGGAACGATATCTGGTAATGTTTAAATGCCCTTATTATTTTCTAATTCAGAAAAAATTACATTTGGTCATCTTTTTCAAATCAGATTTTCTAGAATTCATAGTCATCCTCTCCTAATTATTGTTAATACCCATCCATCCTATACCTAGAGTGAAATTTAGCCAGCTCATACATCTATCTTTATGTGTTAAAATCTTGAATTTACACAGCTGCTACTCAGCCTGCAATACTGATACCTAATCTTTTGACTTCAATAAGCTTCGGAAATTTGGAGAGTTGTAAAATAAAAAATTACAATATTTATTCTGGAATCTCTGTTCAGTCACTCTATGTCCCTTTTGAATAACTGAACAATCAGATAAAGTTATTGAAACCTGGTACCACAGAAATGTTGAGTTTTCAGTAATTATTTCTGGATTTCTATATCTTTTGGTATGAGTCCTATGCATTTATTTCATTATATCACTAAGCTATAATATAATTTAGATCATTTAACTGTCAAGGGCTTTGCCGTATCATCAGGTTGCTGGTATCTTTTATTCCATTTGACACACTGAAAGACAGTTTTCAAATCTTCATTGTCATTATGATCAGGTGTAGCTGCTTGCTGCAGTGGACTCCTCAGCATCCTCTGTGCTTTATCAGCTATATTTTATTGTGATATACTGTTCCCCTTGAAGATTATTACTTCTGAGATCTCTTCAGAACTATTAAGAAAGCACTCCTCGTTCATCCGTACTATACTCCAAAACAATGTAAACTTAGAAACAAAGATGAAATACCATATTATTCATGAAAGAAAGTTGAATTCCCATATTTTTCACTGTGCACAAGACGTGTTCACTAAAAACAAATAAACAGACAGCCCCACATCAAAGAAAATTAGTCACTTACACAGGATGATTTTTTTTGCTGGGAACTGATACTTGTTGCATCTTCCATAAAAGGTGATACTGGTTCACTTATTGTTAATATAGCTCTTGAAAGACAATGTTAGAATGAGCTCAAGAAATTCTTGATTTGATTCTTTCTTAGCTCAGATAATATATATTATAAATCAGAAATGTATTTTCTCCAAACAGCTGTGCTACTTCTAGCAATGGGAGTGTTTCAGAAACTGTACCCGGTGTGTTTGTGATTTTGTAGTGCATGAAGATTTTGGGGGTTTACTGGTTAAGGAATAGCATAATTTTCCACCTCCTGAGTTGCTACTAGTCATTACCTCATAACTTGTGTCAAATTTATAATTCATTAACAATCACAGTCTTCACAGCTTAGTTTGCGATTTCTTAACTTTCTCATGCTTCTGCAAAATCATTTTATTCAACAGACTCTTTTCACTTTTCTGTTCTCACTTTTTATTTTTAAATGATTAAAAGGGGGCAGCAATTCAAGTACTGTCCAGAGTGGGAACAGACTTGTGTACTAGTAACAGCACCTTATCATTCCTGTTTCCTGCTACTCCCAGCTTAATAATGTTTTAAATGTTATTGAATCTCAAAAGGTCTAGACTCTGCAGTACTTCCTAGCTCTATACAATAGTGGGAGGTAGCAAAGTTACTGTAAAAGTTATCATGAATATCTTGGCGGTATGCAGGATGAAAGAAGGAACACCTGTATCTCTGGCCAGGGCACCCTTATATGATCTGCCTTAAGTTCCCCTGTTTCCATGTTTGATGATATGCAAATTCCAGCCTACCTCAAAAATCCGTATTTCCAGCTTTAGCAGTCATGGAAGTTACCCACTAGGACTCTTCTCTGGCATTAGAAGACTATGAAACCCAGTGTGCCTTAGAAATGGAAGTATGAGCTGGCAGATATGAGTCCAATGGATCAGAATTTGTCACTGCTAAGAATTGTGGTTTCCACCATATTCATCTCACTTCAGTTCTCCAACTGGATACTATTTCATGGCAATCGAGGCTTCTGTACCTTCAGCATGGTGTCAGCAGTATTGTTTTTGATTATTAAAGAGTCTTATGCTTTCACCATTATTTTCACTTTCCTTGTCTTTTTCTTTGTCACTTCATTTACCTTGTCTTCTTTGTGGTGTTATCTTTTTATCTGACAATTTGATTTCCCCTGGGATGGTTCCTTTTGAGAGTGAAAGGAAACATGAGATCATCAAACTGATATTTTATTTCCCCTTCATTGCATGTCCTCTCTATTTTATCTTGTTTTTATTTTAAATTATTTTTTTCTGTATTTTTATGACATGTCTGAAATCTTTGTACATTTTTTGCTCAGTTGCATATAAATGATCATTTGTTTGTACCACTGTATTGTATTCTACTTTTCTGAGAATAAATAAAGTTTTTTGGGGAAAATAAATAATGCAAACACTGGCAAAATAATGCATTTTGATGCCATCTAGAAATTCAGTGTCAAACTAGCTTTGAATATAATAAGCTGAGAAATTTCATTTAACTAGCATTTTTAAATCAGCAAAGCAGTGTTAGGATCAGTCATTCCAGAATGCAAAGTTTAATGTTGTTTGATGATGAAGTATAAACTGGAAGAATCAGTTAAAGAAAGAAAAAAAGAAGAGGAGGATATAATACATAAATTGCCTTGTACAGAAACTGATAATAGCTGGAAGGGCATCTTAACTAACTCAGTGTTGGCTTTTTACATGAGTGAAGAAAAAAGATTTTCTCGTTAGAGGTCCCTAGCAGTGAAGCAGATATTCTGTAATATCTGGTCACAGACAGTGTGCTCATCGAGAATCCAATGAAATCAGTCAACTCTTTGCTATTGATCACCATAGATTTAGGTCAAGGCTGTAATGGATTTAAAAGTGACATGTCATCCCATGATTAATGACACTGGGCCCAGGCTTCTGCTACCCAAAGCAGTGTTGAAGCATTCAAGTTTGGTTCCAGCATATTTCCCTAGCTGCAAGGAAGGGATTTTTGTGTTTGGTTTAATTTTTCTCTCAGTCATGTAAGAAAACCCTGCTAATGGGATTCTTAGGGATATAACCTGGACTTACTCTGCATGAGCATTGTGGGGGGGGAGATAATTGAACAGAAATAAGCTTAAAAAATGAATGTTGCCGTGCAGGGAAGTCAGAAAGAAGCAACCTGATTAAAGTTCCAGTTTGGTGATGAATTTAAGTACTTGGCTTAAGTTGCATTACATCACCTATCCCAGAGAACTTCTGTGGCTACTCATGTGCTTGGCATGAGCTTATGTATTTTACTGAATTGGAGTCTTAATGTGTCAGATTCTTTTAGATCCTTCACACAATGTTTATGGAGCTAACGTTTGTATATTTTATCTCAGCCTACACTGGTATTTTAAAGTTGACTTTTTGAGGGGGTGTTGAATGTTCAGTAATAACAAAATCGGTAAAAGTTTAAAATAAAAATCATAAAATGTGACTGTTTTCTCAATACTTTTTTTACATTTTTGTGGTTTATGAAGTGCCTTAGGCCTTAATCCAACTGAGCATTTAAACATGTATGTAAAATTAAATAAGAGTTTGATCCTGATTTCACCCTGATCACCAAAACATTTCCGTTCGTTTTAGTGGTGTAGGATCAAACTGAGTTGCTTTGAAACCAACATGTATAGAGCATAAACTGGAAGTTACATGTGCATTGAAGTGATTTGCCGAAGGTTGAACTTACCGTACAATACTATTAACAAGCAATTTATAAATCTATTTATCCATTGAATTTAATTCATTTTATAATACCTGAAATAACCTGTGCTCAACATTAGCAAAATATTAAAGATCAAATGTACTAATACTATGGAAAAAATATATTTTATTTTGCTTTTTAAACTTGATGGTTTGGTTATGATTTTCCGTAAGTTCAGAACCACTTTTATAAGCACATATATAGAAAAGACCTACTCGGACTTATTCAACGTAACAGGTACTATTTCTACAGAAGTACTCAGCATCCAAGAGTTCTCTTTTAGGAAACTGGTGGCCAGATTTTTATTATGCTGAGCTATTTTAATGATTTGGCTGTCTGTGTCTTTTCTCATGTCAAAATAGGAGCTTGGGCAGTTTCCAAAATACAGCCCTGAACAGGGGTACAGAAACCTTTTCAAAATTCAGTTTTTAATTAAAACATTTGTGGCTAATAGTCAGGAGTAAGAGTTTCCTAAGGTTTTCACATAGCTGGAGTGGAGAGGAGAGGCTTTGCAAGGCAACTATTGCTGGGCATCAAACAGGTTGTAGAAGCAACTCCTTGTGTCTCCTGTGCCAACTCTCTTTTGTACTCCTGGCGTAACAGGAAAAATGGGAACTCTTGAGATTTGGATTTGACTAGGCTAGAATGGTGAAGAAGGATGATGATAGAGCAATCTGTTATGCCTGATGCTCCAGTAGAGTAAATCAGACTGGTAAAGGGCAGTATTGCTTTGCTTTGGGCTCAGTAGAGTGAAAAATTACATCTCTTATGGACTAGATAATAATTTAGGATTTAAAAGCTGTGTAAAGCAATGTAAAGAATCCATTAATTTTTAGTGAGTTTTGGAACAGAAGCTTTGTGAATTTAATCTTTACTTTGTAAAAGAGTAATCTGTCACCTCACAGGGTCATTTTAGATGTAGTTGAATTCTGAAAACACCACCCTCTTCAGGGCCATCCTCTTTGTTTGCAGTGGCTAGAATTTGCTATTTCAAACCAGAAGTATAAGAAGTAATAAGTATATGTTTGCTAAAAAGATTGAAATATTAATCACATTATTAGCCTCACTATCTTGATCCTTTTTTTTTCTCCCCACATCTTCCTTTCCCTTTCTATCTGGAGATGGCCAATGATGTGAGGTTGGGCCTCAGAAGCATGGTGAGAATTTATAATAAACATACAGATAATTGGTTTGTTGTTGAAAATGCCTGCACAGATGAATCCTTGCTAGTTTTCTCCTCATCTTTACCTCTCCCTGGAACTCCCCTTGAACCTAACCTTCGTCTTGTTGGAAATGCCTGTAACTACAGTATATGCAGTGTGTGCACAGTAAAGGTTTCTCCATGTGCAAGTTCTCCTTTCTCCTGAAAGCGTTCCTTTGCAGAGACATTGGCATGCTCATCAACCAGCACTCATTCAGTACTGCATTTTGCTGCTTGTGTTGAAAAATGTTTCTTTGCATTCTCTTACTATCCTGTTTATTTTTAACCTCATGAAAACTGTGGAAACACCTGTCTAATATGAACCAGTCATTCATTTTCTTTGTAGTTGAGTTACCAGCTTCTAATGCCTGTGAACCAAGGTTGGTAAGGATTTAAAGATTCAGTACCTCAGCATGAGGCTGAACGTCCCCTTTCTTATTGAGTAACAAATGAGGATGCTATCACAGCCTCTTAACCTTGTGGGTTAGAGTCTGCTGTTGGTTGTGAGGACTAGCCAGTGTTTCTCTGTGATTGCACTTAGTTCATGGATTGTGATGAATGTGGGAGCAGACCACTGCAAGAGACTGTGGGGCTACCTGCTGCCACCTAATGTGTAATGTTTGTCCCATTGGTACAGTCTCCTGCATATTTATTCATACACTACCATAGCATCCAGATGCTGTTGAAGAGAAAAAATAAAACAAAGATGGATGTTTAGCTGGTTTAAATTGGTGTGCATCATCAGCTTCAGTGGCCTGGTGGGGAGCTTATTGTCCAGTGCATTTCTGGACAAGGCTCACAGGCATGGACTATGGGACAGTCACAGCCATCTTCAGAACTAGATCCCTGGCTAGGTGTGATTTCAGGTTCGATAAATCCAACCTGGGTAAGGGGGTCTACATGAGAGTGGGAAGAATAGGGGCTGCTTCGTGAAGCTCCTTGCTACTTGTAGCAACTCCATAGCAAGTCACTGTTACTTGATTGGTCTCTAGGTTTTTGGTAATAGTTTCTTTCACAATTATAGGTATTTTCTGGCTGTGGGTAGGTGGGAATAAACTTTGGCAATGTATTTGAAACAATTTTCTATCACATTAACATAATCTTTGCAGTATTCTGTTATTTCTCACTTTTTTCAGGTTTACTTAGAAGGGAAAAGAATATTACTCTCCTCATAAAGGAATTTCTGCTCTCTGGTGAAGGAGAGCACCTCCTAGTGAATAAGGTGGCCTCTTGTACATAATTTTTTATGAAGTTTTGTTTCTTTGAAGATGATTACACATTGAATGAAATTAATATATTGCAAAGCTCTTTCATTTCTTTTATCCTTTCAATTAGATAACAGTCTACTGGACCTCAACTGGTGTCAGTCTCAATGCATTCTTCTAATAGCTGTTATATGGATGATAGCTTAGTTAATTGCTAATTTAAAATACATGGTATAGTTTCTACTTATAAGAGGAGAAGGTTGATTGCAGAGTTGGGCCTATTTATAAAAGTAGTTTTTCAAGTAGACTCTTGAGGTGCATCTGTACTTATTTCTAATAAGATACTGTTACGGTCAAACTGGCATCTAGCAGAGTACACTCAGAAACCACTCAGCAAATTTTATGTAACATTAAGTGCTATTTGACTAGGTCAGTTGCCTGTGTTAAATTAATGACAGCAAACATACATCATTGCTGCATCTGTTTACACGTCTGTCTGCATTTCACTGCATTGTCGACTGCGAAATCTCTAGAATAATGAGTGTGCCAAACTGAGTCGTATTAAAAAGGGGTTAGTTGTATTAATATAACACCATACTGTGTTGTCATTGTTTTGCAGTACATCTATTACATATATCAGCACTGCTTTTTCTTCTTGAGCAAGCCAATTATGTCTAGTTTTGCCACTCTGTCAGAGCCTCCTGGAATAAATTAAAATTACAGCTTTACGTATGCAGTAGCTGCAGCTGAAAGTAATGATTATGACCCTGGGTGAATACAGAATTTCAAAATACTGTTAAACAAATGTACATATGCAGAGCTGCTGCTTCTTCATTTCTTCTTAACAAGCTAAATATTTTGAGCCCATGATGTCTGAAACTCCACGGACAGAAGCTGGTAGCTGGGTGGAGCTGTGGGTTTTGACGCTGAGCTGAGAAGAGAATAGCCTGTGGATACCTGAGTATGGGAACCTCGCTGTTTCAGTTTCATTTCTCTGCTTTGTTGTTCCGTTATGCAGTATGCCTGTCTGTGCATGGAAGTGCCTCAGAGACTTCCTTTCTGCCTAGCTGGGACATGCATGCCTTCCATCATCTGTGTCTCATGACTGCTGATACTTGTATTTTTTAATGTATGTTATGGGTTAAGAGGTGTTTATATGGATGGTAGAGGGACTGGCATGTGACCTGGTCAAGATCAGAAAAGGAAATATCTGTCTGAGGCTGGGGCTTGACTCAAATTTTGAACCTCAGTCCTAATCACAAAATTGCCTTATTTTTTTAAATAGTTCTTTCATAGAATGAAAATGTAATACTGACATTTACGTCTTGGTTTCATTCTGTCACCAAAAGATAATCCTTCATATTGTCACCCAAGACAGAAACAAACAAAAAAGCAAAACAGAAATGTGCGATGATTAATGATTAAGACTATATTACTTTAAAAGATCTCAAGCATTATTTTCTGCATATCTCCTGAGGCTTATTAAGAACTGCATTAACAGGCTTTTAATACTTGGCACAGTTATCAGCATCTGACCGGGAGGTATCAACACATTTATGATAGTCCCTCGGTATATGTGCCTGTCTGCCCATATTGGCTATGTTTCTGAATTTTTAGTGCTTGATATTTAGGGTCAGGATCATCAGTCTTTTTCTTTTGCTCTAGTCTAGTATGGTTTTATTTGCATGTGTGGGATGCAGATGCGACTTATCACAGTTTTGGCATAGTTTTAGCATCAAATTTCTGCAAATATTTGGCCTTCCTTTTTGGGCATTTGTCTCCCTTTTTGGCCTTACTGAAACTGCTTCATCAGCTTGCAACGTTTTTATCTCTTCAAGTGGCTTCTCTTGAACTTTGTGATAAGATCAGAGAAATCATGAGTAAGAACAAGAGGCCACATTAGTGTCTTCAATAAAAATAGTTTTCTCAAAAATCTTCCCTTTGGAAAATCCCAACCATTTCAAGCCTGACAGCTGAACAGTATTACCTTTGAATTAGTTGTGTTTAGAGTGATGTAGGCAATTTCTTGAAAACATCAGCCAGTAGCTCCTTTCCAACACTCAGTGAGATATTTCTGAAATTTGATAATGCTAACTCACTCCAAACCTCCCAAGTAGTTTCATATTCTTTCAGTCTGACTGCGCACATGCTTTTATTAGAGCCCACTGTCAAAAGTCACAGAAAATGAGCTGGAAAAAAATATTGGTTACTCTGTAAATCATGCTGTCTGTATTTGTCTTGTCATAATTTCTCTCCGCATGATAAGGACAAACTTAGTTAGTCTTGAAAGGGAGTCGTAGTTTCTTGCAGGTGCAGTAGTGCAGGGTTAGTCATTCCCAGATAATTCTGGTGAGCATCCTTCAAATCCACGCCAACGGTTGCCACGGTGTGCTCCTGCAGTCAGTCATAGGCCATTGAACCTGTCACTCATGATCAAGTGCTTGGGACGTATCAGAAACATGCCCTTCATTCACCCTTACAGAACTCAAACTCATTGGGGAAGAATGACATTTAAATTGGTATTTATGAATAAGCTAATTTCCTGACCAGAAGCAATGTTTGGTTTAGCTGTTTTCCTTAAGCTTGAGGAGGATAAGCCTGTGTTTATAATTCATTTTGCTTACACGTGATATTTTTTCTTCCCTTCACTGATTAATTTCTTCAACTGATCTATTTGGAGTACAACATTAATATTGAATTAATATTGAAAAGGAAAAATATTTGATCTCCTTTTGGCAACACAAGTGTATACATTTATCCAAAGTAGCTATATATGAAAAGTGAAGTTGAATTGGCATGAAACATCTGAGATGTGACATATTTATAATATTAACTTTTTCATATTAAGTACAAAAAAGAAAGAGAAGAAACCTTTGGTAACGTGTCTGTCACAGACAATGAAGTATTAAGTTTGGAGCTCATTCATTCAGCTCTTGAAGAGACCTAACAGGATCTAACTCGAGCTGAAGCCAGAAACCTTTGTGAAGAGAAGCAGTAGGGCTTCCCCCGCAGGGCTGCCCTTTGGGTAAGGGAAGTCTCTGTGCTAAAAAACCGTCACGCTGGCCTCCACTATGGCTCCTATTTTTTTCCATCCAGCTGCCAGGTCAGGTGCCTCTGCCATTCCCTCGCTCCAAGCCTCAATTTATTAATTTATAGTAATTCATTAATTCATTAATTTTGTCATAGAGAAATACAAATATAGAGAACAGTTGCATCATCAGAAAGCTTGGAAATCTTTTGCAATACTACATTACCAATTCACAATTAAGGTGACAAAGCCTCAGGAAAGGGAAAAAAGTGCAACCTAACTAGGTGCTTAAAAATTATAACAAAAGGCTCATATTTAATGGGAATTATAGAACTAAAAATTAAGGAGAACACTGAGCTGACAAGGGAGCAAAACATCATAACTTTTAAGATGTGTTTTTCTGGCTTTATTACCATTTAACCTTTTTTCCATTTACCTTGTTAATTTCAGTAACATATGCTTTGTTACTGAATTTTCCAGGAGAACAATAAAGGAAAAGAAAGACGAGGTTTACAGAATTTACAAATTCTGAAAGCTTGGCTTGTCAAATAAAGCTATCCCAAAACCTTCAGTTCTGGAAATCTTGGGATTCAAGGCAGTCTTCTAGTATGTAACGACAAACTAGTCTTTTCAAGGGTTTCTAATTTTTGTCTTAGGTTTTTTTTTAAAGCATTTGAAAAATCATTCATTCAGCACTAAGATAGTTTCATACAAAGCTTGACATTTAGTTTTTTAGCTGCTCTTCATCTAATAAGACAAAGAAAAAGGGAAGAACCTTTACAAATATGTTTTTATTATTCCTTAGAGACAGAGTTGTTTTCCTTAACCTTTACAAACATTTTATTTTAACAACAAAAAGAAGGAATAACGTGAAATTCTAGGCTCTTGGAAGCCTTTAAAAAGTTTTCTCTGATCTTAATAAGGCCAGAGAGTTGTCCTTAATGCTGAAAAGTTAGAAGTAGGCAAATGAAATCCCCACCCCTACCTCTTAAAAAAATCCCAAGCATTTACTTCTCTACGTAGTTCATAAAGTATTCTGTAGTAGATAAAAGGTAATGTCTCTGTGCAGGAATTATATTTTTCTTGATAATGAAAACTTCAGCAGAGTGAAACATAAGTTTATATTGTGAAACATAAGCAACAGTAAATCCACCATTTTTTGAGGAGTGCTGTCCCAGGGCTGGACTATGCGTAGTAAAAGAAAAGAGGGCATTCCTGTTAGGCCAGCAGAGGGAAACATTCCAAACGATGTGGCCCTTAATAACCCCTCTGGTCTGGACCAAGAGATGTCTTTTAAGAGCATCCCATCTGTGGCTCTTCATGTTTCCAGAGCTAAGCTAAATATATAATGAAGATTAATTCATCCTTTGAATTTTATGACCTTTTGTGCACAGATGCTCCAAATGAAGAGCACACTTCATTCACAAATGTATTTTTCCTCTGCAAACAGTTAATGACTTCATGTTGCAAATATTGAAACTCTACCTTTCCCTCTGGCTTGGCTTGTTATCCCAGTCACATTATATTTGTTCCTGCAGCAAAGCAGGATGGAATGCACTGAGGATGTGCTTGCAATCAAGAAATACAAATAAAATGTTGATGTATATTTTCACTTGAAATCATCTGAAGAAAGCAGTAGTATTTGGCAAAAGCTCAGAAAAATGCAAATGAGTCCTGAACATTTCTCCAAAGTCTTATTTAGGAAAATTTGTTCTAGTATTTGCTCAGTTCTAACCGGAGTGCTCTACTTTTTTCTTATTTTGTAGTAGGGGCTTAGCAAGAATATGAGTCCCAGATAACGACAATGCCAACCTAGGAGTCTAAATCAAAGCTAACAGCATTTTTGAGAAAAGAAATAGTATAGGGTCCCTAAAGAAGCGTTATATAACGGGCTTCTGGGAGGTGGCTTCCTTAGACATGGATATCGTCATATGTGGTTGTAGCTGAAGTTTGCGGATAAGCAGAACTTGGCAGCAAGCTTTTGTTGGCAGACGGCTGAGGAAAACACAGCAGTATGCAGCCAGGCGGCTGTGCAAAAGGAAGCTGCCCATGGAGGTCAAGCTCTTACTCCCAACAGAGGATAATTATGAACATGTCTCACACTTGCCCCCAGGCCACAATTTTACTTCAAGAAATAGAAATAAACAAAATTATTAATTAATTCCATGTAATCTTCTGGCCATTATACCACAAATCCTTAATTTACCTTGCTACAGAGTTTATGAAAGAGCCTCTGTGTTATCATCAGCTTGATGTATTGTCTAAATTACTGAATGAAGAGCGTGACAGGTCAGGTACAGCTGTTGGCGAGAAGGACTTAAAGTAGCTGCAGTGGTTATCTGATCAAGTATTGTGTGGTCCCTGTCTGCCACAAAAGTTTATTTTGTATTTATTGTCCATTGATTTTCTGTAACTCAAAATTATCTGATTAGAGGATTTGGCTGAAAAAGCATTATTTTTAAAAAATAGTTTGTTTCTCTGGTGAGAAAGATGATATCCCTACGGTTCTTGGGAGCTTCATTGAGAGTTTGGTGGATTTGTGATGTAAATGAAATAGGAATTCATTTTCCACTGATTAGCAAAGGAGGTGCACCGTGCAGCTCAGCCCTGTAATTGTTGAACAATTGTACTCCAGCTGAAATCAATAGGGATTTAGCCTAAGCTAAAGACACAGGTTTGGGTTCATTATCATGTAACACTAATTCATTTCAAAATCCTTGCAGAGATCAGCAAATCCAATGGTTCTTGAGTAATAGAGAAGTGGTGTTAAATCACAAGGTTAGAATCAAATCTGTCGTTGACATTGACTGGAATCAAGGGCTGTGGAGTTAACTTGATTGTCAATTTACAGGTGAAAGCAAAGTTGCATAGCAGTGGATACTACTGGAATAATATTGTAATTCTCTGTGCTCCACCTAAACACCAGTGGCAAAAGATCATGAGGAGTGGGTGGCAGTGGCACCTTATACTTCTCTGTTCCCAGAGCCGTTTTTTTTTGCATGAATCAGAGCAACTGTAGGACTGCTGTTGTTTGGTTTAACCAACATCTAAGCACACGTTGGTCTGTGGGCAGTGGGGGATTACTGGAACACAAAAGTTGCAGGTAGTCCTAGTTTCCTAGGCTGGGATTCTGCTGGCTGCCCAGTGTAATTACAGGTTTCTGTCAGACCAGGGATTTTCTTTAGTTCTAGGATTGCTGGGCTTTTATAGATGCTTTGCTGCTAGTCTGCTGTACACTTGCACCAAATAACTACAACTGCAGATCATAGCTGCTTTATGAAATATAGAGAAATGATATAATATAATACCTTTTTATTGGCAATACAATGCTAGCTATTAAAATTCAGTCATACAGCATCCCAGGTGGTTGACTTTACCCTGCCAGTTTTGTTGCTTTCCAATTTGAGCACCCTGAATGGTGTGCTGAGGTGATAAACAGCCCATTGTAGGTCTTTGCTGCTTCAGTTTTTAAAGACAATTTCTTTGGCTGTATTTCCTCATGGAAGCTAAAATATGTTGAACAAGTAGTACTGAAAGTCCCTTGAGGAAACCACCCTGAGACCCTTAGCCAATGCAGTCTCAGAAGATGGTGATGCATTTTCTGAAGACCAGTGTTGCTTTCCCAAGCTTTGACCACGGACATAAACTTTTACCAGATGATGTGTCAAGATGACAAACAGTTTGTATTTGGTCACACAACTGTTCAAAACACAAATGAGTGGTCCCCTCCCAGGCCGCACAGAGCAGGTCTCTCTGAGTGCTATTCTAGTAGGTCAATAGTCTGTGCCACATAGGCAACCCAGGGCTTCCTACTGGGAAGGGAGGACTTCTTCACCACCGCAGTCCCTGGCCGGTAGATTTTTGCACGTGAAGCAAGTACCCTGAAGTAGCTAGGCTGTGCGCAGTGTTTTGCTGACACGTTCCTTAGAAAATTCACTGCAGCTAGATGAGAAAATGGCGAATTTGGAGTCCCAACTTGCTTGTTTGCCTGCCATATGCTTTTTTTCTGGGCTTGTGCAAGTTGAGCTAAGGGCTTGCGGGATCTGCTGGTCCCTGGTGCCAGCTCTTGTTAGCTGAACCAGAGCCATCAGTTTACCTCCAAGGAGGATGATATTGACATCAGAGGCTTTTGCAGGCTGAGATTGAGCTGGTGTTTCCTTCAGCATGTCTTTCTCAGCTGGAGATATTGGGCAGACCTCGAGGTTTTGCGTAGGCACAGATGAAATTGAAGCGATGTAATGAGTGAACAGCAACTCCTGGCACACAGAGGAAGTGGAGGGGGGCCAGATGGGATTGGAGATTGTGTTTGGACTGATTGTTCTGGTTTCTTCCTCACTAGGACAAAGAAGTAAACCTGGAGCAGGTCCATAGACGCATGAACAGTTTAATTGACGAAGACATAGCCCACAAGCAAATCTCTCCAGCGTCCATTGAAATCTCAGCCTTGGAGATTGGTGGCATGCAGCCTACTCAGACCCTGGAGCCGGTACGCGAATACCAGAACACGCAACTTTCTGTCACCACCTTTTTACCAGAACAGACAACTCATGGTGCCAGCAGAACACTCACAGCTGCCTCCAGCAGCAACCTGCCGCTGCCCCTGAGCAGCTCGGCCACCATGCCCTCCATACAGTGTAAACACAGGTCGCCAAATGGAGGACTATTTCGTCAGAGTCCCGTGAAAACCCCGATCCCAATGTCATTTCAGTCTGTGCCGGGGGGAGTCATTCCAGAAGCAATGGAGCCCTCACATGGAACATCCATATGATGAAAACAAACAGTAAAACAACCAGCAGAGCTTTTTAATACAAAATTTAAAAGAAACAAAAAAAAGAAAAAAACAAACTCTTACATTTTTCTTGTATATACCTGTAAATAATGAAAGAATGAAGTGGGGTAAAAGTGTATTTTGAATATTCCCAATTTTCAAAGTCAGTAAAAAACAAAACAAAAAAACAAAACAAAAATGTATGAATGACTTTGTAAATTTTGTTCTATATGAATAAAAAGGCAAACTACTTGTGATCGTTCTCAAGTGCCAAAGAAGACCAGTTACTGGGACTGAGGGCCGTACTTCTTTTTTCCATGGATTTCAACACTTATTCCCTTACTGTTTGGTTTTTGGTTTGGTTTTTTTTTTAAGAGCAAAAAATTATCTGTTTCTTGCTAGAAAAGTTCACCATGCTCAGATCTCTCCTTTCCCCAGAACCCTATTTTATAGTCAAGATGGCAATTCACTCGGAGAATCTAACAGCTGGTATTAGCATAGCAGTAACAAATGTTTTAAATGTGAATTATAACTAAAATCCAACAAACAATAAACAGAAGAGAAATTTTTCCTTCTAACAAAGATTTAAACTTCCACACAGTTTCTAAGTTTAAGCACAGGATTATTGAATTGTGTTTTTACATGTCTGCTGCGCTGTGTGGCTCTTTTTGTTTAACCTTCTGTGTTTTGTTATATATATAATATATATTATATATATATTGTATATATGACATATATATTATATATATAAATGCTTTGATACACAACAGGTTTTAGATTAAGGGGAAAGCTTTTAAGACAAACTGATCAGCTCTTTTTTCTGTCTTGTGTACATGACTGAAAATGGGGAGGAACCAATGGCTGAAAGGAGTGAGACAAGGAAGAGCTTGAACGGGCAGGAGATAACGGCATTACAGTGACTGTGCCCTCTGGTGCCGTCTCTTTCTTTAAGATTTCAAGGAATTTGCTGCATAATGGATGTAATGCTCTCTGTTGAAGTCATATCCCTGAATGACAAGGCTAAGCTCATGACTATAAGCACAGCTCTGCTTTTTTTCCATTGATTTTGTAAAGAGAAACATTTTAACGGCCATGTCTATAATCTTGGTAGAAATGGCTGTAAAATGCGTTTTTTTTTTATCTGTGAAACACAGAGGACAAAGAGCAACACATATAGTGAATTTAATGTCTCGTTCTGCAAATATTACCAGTGCAATTTCATATGACAAAAGAATCAAAACAAAACCAAACCACATTGTTTCCTTCCCAAATAGTGGTTCGAATGCTCAAGATAACTGATCCCTGCCCCCCCCACCCGCCCACTGTTGCTAATGGACCATCACTGTCTTTCAGAATTGGGATAATTTGGTGTCTTCTCAAATGTATCCCTATAGCTAGGTTGTAATTTCCCTTTGTAGCTGGATTTCTTCACTTTATTAGCACACTGCTATTTAGAAAAGGCTGTAGGTCTCGGTGCAGCAAAATCACTGCCTGCATTAGGATGAAAAATTATGTTTGAACAGAGGTAAAAATGCATTCACATTCCAAGAAAGTCAGCAGGCTATCTGGGTCAGGTTTTTGGATAAACAAATATTCCATTGACTGTTCCTGATTTGATTTGCATAATTATGCAACAGATGTATTTATGGGATGATAAAAGTCCCCAAATTTTTACATTTCTAGTTTAAGCGGTAGAGAAGAAAAGTCAAACTGTGATACAAAAACAGCCTAATGGAAGAGCATATTCAGCATGCTACTTTTTAAATTAGGAATATTGATGGTGAGCTTAGAAAAGGAGTACTCTTGCAGGGATTAATTTGTCTGTTGTCAAGCTGGTTCCTCGTGAAGACAGTGCAATTTTGCAGCTTGGCACAAATTGCACTATTTGCTTCAAACTAATTAAAAATGAATAATGCTCTAGTCAGCTGACTAGATTTATCCTATTTAGAGACGGCCCACAGAAGCTTGGGATTTTTTTCTTCTTTCATCATACTTTTTCTTATCATTATCTTAACAAACCTGTGACCACAGGAAAAAATTGACATTTCTTCCCCTGATTTTTTCCCCACCTTCCATGAATACACCAGTTAGTTACGGCAGAAATAGCTGCGCAAAAAGACTATCCACACCTAGGTATCTGTAAAGATGCTTGGGAGAAAGCATGCAACTATTTGCATTGTAAAAATCCCTCATTTTTATTACCAGTTTAAGATTTTAGCAGCTGCAGAGCAACATGCTCCAGAAGAGGTGCAGGGAGATGCTTGTGTAGCTACAAGGGTGCAACCTGCAAGCTAGGTCTTGGCTGGAGTAGATGCTCCCTCCCTGGCAGTAGCAGAGCGAGGAGCCCATCGCCCCTCGTCCTGAGCATCCTCCAGAGCACAGGTGGGTGATAGCTCACTTGGCCATCTTGGCAGCACAAGGCAATCACCCAGCCACATCCTCCCTTCTGGATGGTGAAGAGCCGTGGTGAGCTGCTGGTGCATGGCAGCATAGCCACTGCTGCTGGCTCTGCACCAGGGTTGTAGCAACCAAGGTTGTCTGAGCAGCTCCCTTGCCATTTCCCCACAAAGCACACTATTTATTTGCTGCAGCAAAGCTCAGAGCAGGGGATTGAAACCCTCCTTTACTGAGGCATTGTTGCTTTCACAAAATATATTAGATCTTTTTCATATTATAGTCTAAACCACTGTACTGAATAATTTAAACTGAACTGCATTTGTGGAATAAATTGTGAATACAGTGTATTTTGGGGATTAACTTTAACATTCTCCATATTGAGTGTTCTCCTGGCTTAGTCTTGCCATGTGCTGTAAAGTTTGGAAGTGTGGTTTAACTTATAAACAATGTTGAATCTCACTGATTCTTATGCATAGAATATGACTCGCCTGTTTGAATGCTCTGCCGGATGACATCTAAGATGATCAGGATCTTGAAGTATCAAACCACACAGTCCTCTTTCAGAAAAGTATTTAAGCATGTGTGTAAGCCCTATAGAAAGCAGCTGCTTTATGCACAGGTTGAAGTGCTTTGCTGATTAATGATGGAGTTAAATGCACGTCTCAAATTAAATATATGGCTAATTTTAAGCAGGTGAGTGAGCTCACCAAACTCCCTGGGACTAGTCAGTTGCTTAAAGTTAACCGTCTTGAGTGCTTTGCTGCACCAGGGTCTATACTGTGAAAGCAGGAATCCACAATGGATCTGTCACTGTCTAGTAATTATTTGTTTATATAAAAGTTAGCAAGTCATAGCTTGAGCCTGTCAACCATGACAGGAAGCTGTTAAATCTTTCATGTGATGGTGGTTTGGTTTTAGATTATTTAAGCAAATCACCAGGTTCTCCTTGAACATAAACAATGTTTCTTTCCCCATAACTTTCAAAGTAAATGCAGAATGTATGATTTCCATATTCTGTCTCCTGTTTTATATTTATATCTTCATTTTGACAGATCAAAGCATTCACTTTCTATAGAATATGTATTCACCACACACTCATGCATATATATACACGTGTGCAGTTACTCAGAGAAGTGAGAAATATAATTTCCATGTGATGTAAATGAGCATAAGCTCAAAGCTCTCACAGAGCTGTGCTTATTTACACCACCTGCAGATTTGACCCTTCACTTTTAATATCCAGCAAGTTGAAGTAGAAAAACTGCAGAAGTTCCTGAAAACTTTGAAGACCAAACTGTGCCCTTGATTTTTGCATGGAACTTCCCTGAGCGTGTTTAAAATAAGGAATAATGTATAATCCCAAATATTCCAGCTTCTCCAGGATGTTTACATTGCGAAGGTGGTTGTACATGAAATGGAAATTGAGTGCCTATACCTTCCTTTTATCATGCTCTTTTGCTGATGAACTTTCGCGAAAGTGACATTTGTGGCACAGCACTTGTAGTGCGTCTTGTTCTATTGATCCATTAGTTTAGAAATGACTTTATTTTCATACAAAAATGTGACTTCGTTTCTTCCATTTGCTTGCAATCCATGGGCAATCTGCTTGCAATCTGAAGAATGCATTGCTCTTATTTCTTAGTATGTCATGTTTTCCTATTGCAATGGAAAAAAGAGTAATTGTGCTTTTTAATTTCAGAGTTGAAACTTGATAGAACGTTTTTATGCTGAGTTACAACTACACGTGTGCAATATTTGTCTCGCAAAGTGAAATTCCCAATATCTGCCTTGCTTTGATAACCATTGCTGCACTGTAGATGAAGTCTCAGCAAAACAACTCTCTTAGTCTGCTGATAGAATAAAACACTTAAACCTGGGTTCTCACCTGTGTAAATCAGCATCCCTCCAGTGAAAAGGTCACGCATACTGAATTTCAGTAGGTGAAGGTTTGGCTCTTAATATTGGACATGAGAGCACTGCTTCCCCTAAACTTGTATTCAACAATAGCTCTGAAGAGGAAAATGTTTTGAGAGTCTTAAAAATGAACCTGAAAGAGGAACATCTATTACTATTTTGAGCACTTAACATGGATTTGAATTTAAACTGTATGCTGAAATAGCTTAGAGAACAGATTTCTTCTTAAAATCTGTTCAAATTTAGGTATACCTCTCCTCTAAGAAAGGTTAAAAGCTGTTGGCTTGGTGGCAAGTGGAGCATTCCTTTCAGAGGAAGTCATGTTAGTGGGGCAGTACAGCAACCACAGTGCTCAGCCTGTTTTATTTCATTTTATTTTGCCTTACTGACTTGAACTTACATTGTGAGCACCTAAAGAATGACATAGATCTAAACACAACACGTTTTGGGGACCCTGTTGGAAATTTCCCAAAGAATCCCCATCCTTTGGCAACCCTGGGAAAGGCAAGGAGAATGTTAGAAGAAAACTCTGAAGAGAACCAAAATTAAAGGTAAAAATGAACATGTGGTGAAGGGGGAGGGAGAAAAGGGTGGTTACAACTTACATGTCTAGCAAAGCTATATTACTTGTATGAGAAGCCTCGATTACATCATACAAGCAGTTGCCTCAGTTAATTACTATTTTTCTTAATTTTTAGGAAACCAATAAACACAGCATTTGTTCTAACAGAATCCGTTGTTATATTATTTAAGAGTGGGAATTATTTGTTTGGTGATGCCAGTTTTTTGGCTTGATTCTCACTCAGCTGGGGAAAATCAGCTTCAATCAGTGATTTTCACCTAAACCAGCTGTGGGCTGTTTGCTGCATGACACTCCCGATGGCTGTTTAGGTCTGTAGTTGGGAAAAATCAGCCTTGCTCAGCTACCCATAAACCTCTAACTTCTCTGGTTTTGGGTAAAAGTTAAGGCTTAGCTGTATATGTCTCTGGATTCCCGGATAAGGATGGTGCTTTGCTAGTGTTCGTGTTGGAGGGAAGCAGCACAGAAACTTGGCTTCTTCAAGCTTGCAAGGTAACTGATAACAGAAGCAAGTAATGTATAAGGCTTCAGTCTCTTACTGAGTTTTATTTTCTCCTAAGTTTACAGTCAGGCTTATTAGAGGGATTTTAAATTTTTTTTTAACTGTACGCTTACAGGGTACTACTTAAATTACTTTCTTTTTTTTCCCCATTTGAATTGATATCAGATAGCTTGCTTAGAAATGAATTAATGCTGGTAGTAGCTTCATGTCATGTTGTAAGGGAGCACTAGTATAAGAAAGTTGTTTTGTCTTTTTTTTTATTCCTTTTCTTATACATTTTATTGTAAGATGTCTTATCTCTCAGTAGCTGTTCAGTTCTTTTGTTGCAGTTATAAAGCTCTGTAGTTTTGAGGGTGTCAAGGTTTCTGTCTGTTTTGGTCTCTATATAACATAAGCAGGGGAAAATAAGTCCTCACAATCGTAGATAAACACAGACATGGAAAGTAGCAGGGTAGGGGGGGAAAAAAAAAAAAACTTGAACGAAAAGGAAAAAAAATGTTTGTGGATCTTGCCAAAGCTTCAACTCCTTGGATGACTGGCTGGGACAGAAAATGATTTCTAAGTAATATGTTACATGTGACTGACTGTACTGTAGAAATTATCTGAAATGTTTCTAGGTGGGAAACCATAAATCACAATTCAATATGCCCCCAAGTTGTTTTCAAGATAAAGGATGGGTTTTTTTATTATCAATTGTTTTGTTATAATGTCATAACTGAAGTTGTATGTGAAGGGATATGGAACCAGAGGTTTTAAAACAGCTTTAGTTAATTATCAGACTGCTTTTAGACTCTGATTCTAAAAAGTCACTCACTCATTAAAGGAAATATATTTGAGATTTTCTATATTTCAATATTTTTCTTAATTTCTTTCCCTCTTGTAAAATGTATGTATTTGTTTTCTGATGGAATTATTTTCAAAGTGATTAAGTATAGCACAAAGGAGCCCAGCACTTCAGGTGATAATTGCAGCTAAAAGAACTAAAGAGCATGCAACCATGACAATGAACTGTGAAGAAAAGAGATCCCAGATTTATGTTTTTTTTTTTCTATATATCAGCAGAAAAAAACCTTGACTTCTGTTTAATGTACTTTTTATATGATTTATATTGGATTAATCCCATCAAATTAAATACTTACCAGAAGCAAAATATTCCAGCCCACCAAAGTGCTGAAATGCGTATTTGCAAATAAATCTAAGCAGACACTGGAAATGTTTCCCTGTCTTATATAGAAAGCATCATTTTAATCTGCTGAAGTGGGTATACTTATTGGTTAAAGATCTAAAGGACATAAGCATTTGGTAGCGCTGTCCTGCACCCAGGCTCATCGTGCCCAGGGCTCATGACGTAGTGTAGCGTCCCATAGTCATCAGTAGCCACACCAGCAGCACAGGGAAATGGGGATAAGATTAGGTTTGGGAATTACTTCTTCATCCTGAGACAGAGAGTTCTCACCCGTAAATAAACCTGGGATGACACTAGGTGAAAATCTTTATCTGCAGTCACAGACCTTTTTTCATCTTGGTAAGGATCCTAGAGGACTGAGCTCATCCCTGCTTGCTGGCTGTCGCCCGCAGCAGAAGGGACAGGCACGTCCTGCTCTGGGTGAACAGAGGGATGCGTCTATGTGTGCTGTCATGTGGGTTTTGCCCATCCATCAGGGTGCTGTTTTCCAGTGTTGGCGACGTTGCTGCTGCTGGGTGGATCAGGTGTGACAGGAGAAACTCTCCTGAGAAGCGTTGGGTGTAAGCAGCTATAGCGTTTACAAGCTGTTGAAGATGAGTAGTTCCTGCATTTCAGGTGCCATTTAAGAGCTGGCCAGGAAAATACATTGCAATATTTTTCTTGATTCTAAAGCCAGCTTGAATTATGGTGAGAACCAACTTCCAGTATAGCAACCACTAACATGGCGGTAGAGCCCATGGCTCAGCACGCGCCCTGCAGGGACCCTGAGTCGATGGCAAAGTGAGTGTGGAGTGAGGCATTTGGCAGTGTTTGCTGCGAGCTTCCTGGAAAGCTTGTGCCTGCTGCAGTGGCGGTGGAGGAGCACAGGAGAGCCCCAGAGCAGCAGTGGGAGGGGGAGCTGCTGGGGAAGGGGGATGTGAGGCAACCCCAGAGAGCCGGGGCAGTAGCTGGGGGGGCCACAGGTCTCTGGAGAGGAGTGCTGATAGTGTAGGGAAGGTGCTGGAGCAGGAATTACCCCTCAGCAAGGGTTGGTGAGGCTTGGAAATAAAATGGGGAAAATGCTGTATCAGAGTATGAATACCCACTGGGGTATGAACTGTTGATGCGGACGTTGCTGGATGCCACTGTCATAAAGGTTTCCTAAAATCCACGTGGTGCTAAATGGAGAAACTTGGGTCAGGCTGATCCTGGCACATGGAGAGAACAAATAGCGATCGTATTGGGCTGTGCAGCTAGTGCTGTGAGTTGCTCTTTTAAGTCCGTGCTGCTTGATTTCCCTTCCTGTTCTGTGTCTGTAGATCGGCTCACTCATCTCTTCTGGGCTATGATTACTTGTGCAACGTTTACCCAACTCTTTGACAGGGGGAATGCGCTTTTACAACACAAGAACAGTTTCCTCTTGCGCCTTTGCATTCCTGGCTTTGTCATGTCAAAATGTCAGGCAGAAAAACATATGCTTTCAAATGGAGTTTCTGCAAACCATTTGGATCAATAAGGACTGTCTGTCTGCATATTTGTAACATCTGCCACGGAGGAATATGAAGCTCTATCAATTCAGTGGCTTACTAAGCCATATTTTACTCCAGACTCTAGGTTGTTTACATTCAGTGACAGGAAAAAAAATCCGTGCTCTGGGCACTGCAGAAGTCTATTTTAAAGCAAGTCCTGCTTTTTAGAAAGTAGATGTCTCATCTTTTGCATGTGGCAAATACACGCCATCCTGACAGGCTGGGGTATTAATCCGTAGATGTGTCACTCTGAGCTCCTGACACCTCAATGCAGCTGCTGATCATCCCTGGTCCGCTCTGAAGGCCGGCGCAGGCAATGACTTTGAGTATTCTGAGACAGCACCTGAAAAAGTGCCAGGGTGTTGGGAGGAGAAACCACCTGTCTGTGGACAGCAAGAGGGATTTGGTGTGGAGTGGGAGGGAGTGTCTGGCCACAGTCCATGGGGGCAACAAAGCCAAAGGCTCCCCCATGGGGAGATTTGGAGGATGAGGTACACCTCTAAGGGCTGAAATATCACAGCCAGAAAATGGTGGTGGAGCACAGTGATAGGAGAGAGATCTGAAAAATAGGGAGAGATGGTACCAGAGCGTGGGGCAGGTTAACACCTTGCTTGGCCCCAGAGGAAAGCTGCTGCAGTGGTGTAGGTATGTTGCCATGAGAAACCATGAGGTTGCAAAAGAAGCATCCTACAGTGCCAGCTTGGATATTAAGCACCTGGGCAAGTCCCAAACCTTTCGTTATAAAGCCTACTTAGTTCCACAGTATTAAGTGCCATGAAAAGTGTATTAAACCTTTTATTAAGAACTTAAACAGCAGACAGTGAAAGCATGCAAAATGTAGAGTGTTAAATTAGACCATCAATTTAATTATTCTTTCTCACTTAATCCCTTTACCTGTGTGGCTTGTTAAAGGGAAACCCTTCTCTGCCATTCGGGAAGGAATTGCAGAAGACAGCAGCAGTCCTCTGGGAGGGAGGGGAATCAGGGAAAGCCATCACACAGGAGTGGAGGCAGCCTCTGTTTGCAAGAGGCAGACTTGAGCTTCAGCAGGTCTAATGCATGAGCAGAGAGTGAGAGGAGATGGCCATGATGGAGGAGACAAAGTTAGTCAGCATTGCAGACCCTGGCTTTCCAATTCACTGTGGGTGGGGCAAGGCGTGGTGCCAGCAGCCAGAAATTACACCACTCTTGAACTGAGATCTTGGGGGTTTAGTTTTACCTGAAGGTGGAGAATGGAAAGTAGTTCTGCTACACCACTCAGGCTGTGTCAGCAGCACCCTTTGGGGTGCACTGGTGCCTTGAGCGGTGCTGCTGCAGGCTGGCAGGAACAGGCTCAACACCAGCCGCTTCGGGGCTGACAGCTGGTTTACTTCAGTGGTTGTGACTTTGTCTTTCTGGCTTGACCTTAAACTTATAAAGAAGCATTAAGAAGAGGAGGTAGATTTTTAAAAAAAAAAAAAAAATTATATTTCAGTAAAGCCTTAGGGAAAATTCTAGTTTTTTCCTCGCCAATAAAGTGCTTATTTTCTCAAAGGGAAAAGCTGCTGTATATGTGGGATTTGATGAGCAGATAAAATAATAATGTATTAAGAGAAGAAAAAAAAAAGCAACAACAAAAAAATGTCCTGCTCTGAAGTTTCCAGTGCTTCTGGAGGTTTGTGGTTTTTTTTTTTTTTTTTTTTTGTTGCATTGGAATACATCATTCAACATTTTCTCGAGTTGAATTTTGATCAAAGCTTGCAGTGGAACTGCGGGTCTGTAATTCATCTAGCTGGGAAATGCATAGGATTTTTTGTAATACTGACCAGCTAATTTAAACACAAATACCAGCAAAAGTCAAAAATGAGTACTCAGTGAGTTAAAAGTATTCATAGTTATTAAAGAAACATTAAAATTTCATTTTGCTTTTGTTTTTAAAAGTAGTAATTAATTGGAAATACTTAGCATTAAATTACTCACCTGGCTTTAGTTATGATGGGTTTATTAAGTCATTATTAAGAGATTCAATGGTGGCACATGTTGATTATGTTTAGATGTCACTTGTCTTTGTTTTTTTCAAGCACTAGAAAGAAATAGTTCAAGTCTTCTGACAGACAAAAGAAAAGGTAAAGATTGATGCTATGATTGAGTCTAAGACATTTAAAGTCTCCAAACTATTAAATTTCAGTGGGACTTATAAGCTGAACTCCACAGAACCCCTTTGATAGTCCCTGATCAAAGTAGAAGTCGGCTCACTATTATTTTGTGCATGTCATGTCAGATGCATGGGTGGAAATTTCAAAGCTGTTTCACTATTTTGGATGATTAATTCAAACCCATACGCTAATATTCGTGGAAGGGTGGTTTTTTCTTTTTTTACTTTGATCAGTTTTGAAACTTTCATTATTTTGAATATGTTTCCATCTTAATAATTGAAAAACTTCAGAAAACAAGTTTTGCATTCTTCTGCCAGCAGAGGAGAATACTGAAAAGAGGACTTTAAATTGCAGTTGTTAACCAAGACACCCAAAGCACCTGCCATTTTGTTTTGTCTGTGGGCAGAGCTTCACACTGTGGGGTCTTTGATCATCTGCTGGGATCCTCTCTGTTGTGGTCCTGCAGATAATATAGAAATAGATGTGTGTGGAATTCTGATGATGTAAAAGGTTTCAGATTCATCAAATCTCAAATACTTAATGTTTACTTATGCTGACCTTCCGTTAGATAGCCTGTATAACCCACCTTTGTGGGTCATATGGACTTTAAGTCTCATGAAAGGATTCAACTGTTCAAAAATAAAAACAATGCAGAAATCTTTCAGCACTGTAAACAGACATTACTTCACTCCTAATGTTGCATAGAGAGAGAAAGTACATTTCAAGGACTATTAATGCAGAAGCCATTAAATAAAGCAAGTAAATATTGCTTATATTCTATTAATGCTAATGTTGTTTGTATTTTTCAGTCTCCTTTGGTTAATTTAGTTCAATAATTCATGCAGCATTTGCTATTGTATATATATTTTTAAAAAGAGATTATATTTCTTAGCATGTAAACACAAAGGCAATGTTACCTCTTGTGATGGGAGTAGGAAGGAATATTTATTTTTATCTGTATTTGCTGTATTACAGCTCTCATTCAAAGCTCAATAATTTTAAAAGCACAAAGAATTATCTTGTGCAAGTGAATCATTCTGGTTGAAAAACTGAAAGCATTTTTGAGGAATTGGGCACAAAATAGGGTCCTTCTGTCTGCCTGCAAACCTTGAAATTAAAATGTTTTGTTATTCTCTTTAGGTAGATTTTTATTTTTGCTGTAAACTGTGTTTGAAATGTCTTTTTTTGTTCTCGGCAGGGAAGAGACAATGTGCAATGTTTCTCTGGCTTTCCTTTGCATGTTTACCTTTAAGGTTGTTGTGATACATGTGGCATATGTAGTTTTGAGGGGTTTTTTTGGGGAGGGGGAAGGGTGGTGTTTATATGGGTTGGGATTTTTGTTGTTTGTTTGTGTGTTGTGTGGGGTTTTTATTGTTGAGATGAAGAAGAATGATGTCCCAAAGAAAATGGTTCCAAGGTCTCAGCCTTAACACCAGGGAATTATTTGCTGTCTAGCAGAATCTTGTATTTCTAGCTGTCATCTTTGTGGCTAAGTCATAATCTGTTCTTCTAACTCAAACTTCCCAGAGAACCAAAAATTTTGATCTATTGCTGTGGCTGGTGTAAATAAGGATAATTTTCTGTGAAATGTGATCTATCACATAGTGCCTAATTATGTCATCTCGAGGCTTGACCTCTCTTCACTGAGACAGGCACAGTTAGCAATTTTCTCAGATTTCCAAACCAGAATAAAAAAACCCCATCTGGTTATAATTGAAGGAAAAGAAAAGCAGTGGGAAAGAGAAGCATTCAACTCATCCCAGTGCTATGGTGTACTGTATTCCTACACATCAGGCATGACTCCTTACTGAGGTGGTAAATGGATAATGACTTATTTGTAAGCAAGATTTGCTGGAGCTGGAGGTCTGTTTTATTGCCCCAGGAAGATGAGATTTTTAACTAGTCTTTTGTCCTTCCTGTGTGCTTCAAGAGTCCTAACTGTAGATATTGAGGAGAGCTTATGAATGCTTTCTCATTGCTCCTTGCTCCTCCTTTTGGGACTCGCCTGCGTGAAAACCCTTTTCCTTCCTGAAGGAATGGTCCACTCTGCAGTTGACATAGCTCACATAAATGATATTTTGTCCACTGGACTGACCTGTTTTTTGTTTGGTTTGTTTGGTTTTTTTTATGGAGTAACTTGGGAACTTAGGAATAGCTGTCTTCTTGCTGGCTGATGTACACTTGTGCAGCTGAGGGAGAGCAAAAATGAGGCGGGGGGGATCAGCAGACAATGATAAGTAAAATCCTTTTAAAATCTGAGTTCCTATGTCTGGGGATAATTCTGTTTAGCTAGTAAAGATTTGAAACTTTGTGCCTTGAATACAATATATTAACAGTTTTACGTTAAAATAGTCACCATTGTGAGCAAGAAGATTTCTCAACTTGGCCTATATTTATCCTTGAGTTTGGTTTTGTTACCTGCTGTACTGGCTGCTTTTCTGTATTTCCCTGGCACCTGTCACCGGAGCCTCTCCAGCAGCAGAGCACAGACTTGCCCCCATGCATTGCGTGGAGTCAGTGCTGGATGAAGTGCTTAGTTAAGTAAGTTGTCAGGCTTCAAGACATAGCAATTGCTGCTTTTTTTTTTTCTTTCTTTCTTTTTTTCCTCTTAGTAAGTTATCTTCTCAGCCATCACACAGTACCCTTTATTTTGAACACCACCACTGGCAAACCGAGTCCAAGGTGGAAACTTGGGGGTGCCTGAGCAGAGGCTTGGCCCTAGCTGTAACTCTGCAGGACTGACTTGTGCCTGGGTGCTCACTGCTGTCTGCCCCAGACAGGCACTCGCCTCCCCAGCCCTGGAGCAGAAGCATTTGTGGTCTGATACCTACCAAACCTCCATGTTTCACATTCTGCAGTCTCTCTCATTTAGGCGCTATCATAGAATCATAGAATGCTTTGGGATGGAAGGGACCTTTAAAGGTCATCTAGTCCCTGCAAGGAGCAGGGACATCTTCAACTAGATCAGGTTGCTCAGAGCCCCATCCAGCCAGTCCTTGAATGGTTCCAGGGGCTGGGGCATCTACCACCTCTCTGGGCAACCCGTTCCAGTGTTTCACCACCCTCATCGTGAAAAACTTTTTCCTTGTGTTTAGTCTAAATCTACCCTCCTTTAGTTTAAAACCATTACCCCCTCTCCTGTTGCAGCACACCATACTAAAAAGTTTGTCCCCATCTTGCTTGTAGGCCCCCTTTAAGTATTGAAAGGCTGAAATAAGGTCTCCCCACAGCCTTCTCTTCTCCAGGCTGAACAACCCCAACTCTTTCAGTGTTTCCTCATAGGAGGGGTGTTCCATCCCTCTGATCGTTTTTGTAGCCCTCCTCTGGACCTGCTCCAACAGGTCCATGTCTTTCCTGTGCTGAGGACTCCAGAGCTGGACACGGTACTCCAGGTGGGGTCTCACAAGAGCAGAGTAGACAGACAGAATCACCTCTTTCTACCTGCTGGCCACGCTTCTTTTGATGCAGCCCAGGATATGTTTGGCTTTCTGGTCTGCAAGAGCACATTGCTGGCTCATGTCTAGCTTTTCATCTACCAGTACCCCCAAGTCCTTCTCAGCAGGGCTGCACACAATTCCTCCATCCCCCCCAGCCTGTACTGATACCAGGGATTGCCCTGACCCAGGTGCAGGACCTTGCACTTGTCCTTGTTGAACCTTATGAGGTTCACACAGGCTGACTTCTCAACCTTGTCCAGGTTCCTCTGGATGACATCCTGTCCCTCAGGTGTGTCCCTGCAGATGCAGAAGAGATTACAGTTGTGTTGGGTCATCCAATATTGATCCCATCTGTGAATGCTTCAGTATTCAGGTTGTTACAGAGGATGGGCAATCAGCTCCTGCCAGCTTTGGAGGAGAGAAGGATGGTTTGAATCTTCATCTACTATCCATAATCTAACTGCTCTAATCTTGATATATAATTTTTTCTGCTTTTTAGATATTATCGTAGGCAATTATAAGATGTGAATGAAGTCACAGGTCGGGTACAGGTCTCTGTGTTAGCAAGTACATGTGCATCATAACTCAGTCTTGTTTGAACCTGTGGATTTGTTTTATAATGGGTAGCTCAATTTGCATGTGTGAAATGCCTAAGTTTTACTTGTGTGACCTTTTTAATTGTTTGACTTTTACATGTAAATTGGTTCTATGTCAGCCAAATACTACCTTAATTAGAAAACAAAATATGCAGCCTAGCACCTAATGTTTCCATTAGCTTGTTTAAATAGTCTGCAGATTTGGAGTTGGGCCAATTTGTTTATTCAAAGTGTATTTTTAATTGGATTATTGGTACGTAATAATTGATATATCACTGATCCATTATTAAAATATAGATGTGTTTGAAAGTGTTCTGACACATCCCAGTGGAGTTTGAGATATTTACTCCTACACAGCAATATAGGCCTTTCTTCTTTCAATGCTAAATAATAAAACACAAATAGTTTGATGATATATTTAATATATACCTCCCTTTGTCAAAAATAGTCATCTTTTGCTCATATTTGAGATGTAGCTTTTTTATGTGTAAAGAAAGCTATTGTTTTCCTCTAAACCTTCAGAATGGATATCCCCATTTTTGAAGTAGAAAACTGAAATAAGTACTTTTTTTAGTCAGAAAGCTAGGAAATAGTTTTTTCTTGGAGTGCACTTCCTTTGAAAACTGACCAATTGTTTCCACTTTTATTTTTTTATCTTTTAGTCAGGTGTAAAGAGAGAAGTTGCTAAAAGATAAATTCATTCTTAATCCGAGAAAAGATCTCTTGCTATCTCTTGACAACCGAGTTGCACTAAGAAGCACTTTTGAGGAACAGCTTCAAATGTTTTTTTGAAAATACACCTTTATTATGTCAACTGGGTCATCCTTTGTGACCCTTTCAAAAGGAGAATAGATTTGAGAAGCATAGCCTTTCCCTTCTGAAAAGGCACAGTGGTTAGTGAGGGGGTTTTTTTGTCTGCCCCCATCCTGCCCACACACCCCCCACACACCCCCATGCTTGTTTTTGTATAAACCCTGCTGCATGGGCTGTACATGGTAATTTGGGAGGAGGGGACTAGAAAAAGAGCAAGACCCGAGGGTTGCCCTACTCAGCTATGGCTTCCCCAGCAGCTTGCAGCAGGGCTGCTGGCTCCGAGACCCCTTGGGTGCCTGCAGAGCCGCATGGCCGAGAGCGTGCGGAGGGTGTGCTGGCTGTGCTCCTGCCCAGTCCTGTGGGAGCTGCACTGGCTCGTGTTCACCTCTGTCATGATGTTACGTGCTCCTGGACATGCCTGTCTCTGGTCGGCTCAGTAATGGCCTGAAGTCTATGCTGGTTAAGGATAAATGACTAACAAACAAAAATATTGGACGGGATCCTCCTTACTCAGTCCAGCTGTACATCGCTGTGAGTTCATCGCTTTACTCTCAGTCTTTTCCTGGCTGTAGATATCTCCCACCCCATAAAGCCTCTGCCTGTGCTCAGTTACCATCCTTTGAACCAACTGTGTTAGCGGATGCTTTGGAGGTTTCTGGTCCAAAGGACTTGCTAGCTCAGACCCGAGCTGGTCTCTCTGTGAGAGGTAGCGTCTTTTTCAAATCCCTTTTCTCTGTGTTCTTGTACGGAAGGGTGTAATCATGCCCTGTCACTCAGAGCTGCTCTGTATTTTGGAGAGGGTAATGACATTTCACCACACTTCTTTTCTTGAGTGATGTGATGAATATTTTTTTTTTTTGGTAAAGTTCATGATAAAGCTAAAACTGTTTTAAGCAGGCACTGGTTTCAAGTAACTGTTACTTGCCCAGCCAGAATCAGATGGATTTGTGGTGGTGTCAGTGTTTTTTGCAAGCAGCTGTATAAATTTGTCAGCCTAGTTTAAAGCCCTTACAGAAGATTTTCATAGCTTTTCTCCCAAAGAGATGAGAGGAATGTGTGCTAAGGACTGGAGCCTGAGGCTGCAGTGTTGCACGCTCTCCCCAGTGCAGTATTTAAACCCCAAACCAAATTTTGGGTTGCACAACTTTGAGCTAAAGATAAGCCTATATAACTGGGGAGAAAATGGATTTGTTTTGTGTGACTTCAGTGACTGTTATGTTGATGTTTATCTGTACGCTTTTAAAAATAAAAGAAGCCGGGGGGCGCGGGGAAGGAACATGTTGTTTTACTGCTAGATGGAGGTTCCCCCTCAGGAGCATGCAAGGGTAATGATCCTTCTGTGTCCCTGTGAGTTTCCAGCTGGGATCTGAACCGCACCTCACTTTGCATTGCTGAGTCAAGAGTGACCAAGGGTACCGAGGCAGAGAAAATGACATGCAGCCCATCTGTCCCTCACTGGTCGTCTTGTGGAAAGAATTTTTGTCAGATGCTGTTGAAAATTTGAGAAGGCTAGAAAGTGTTTTTTTTGTCCTTTTAGGCTGCTTAGATTTGAAGATTCTTCCTCTTCCTATCTTGCAAACTTTTTAGCTATTGACACTAACTGCATGTCTAGATCCTTTCAACATTTGCTTTGTTAATCTGAAATCTTAAATGATTTGTGGGTTTAGCATAAACCCTTTGTTTCCAGTTCCTAGGCAAAATGTTTTTATTTGTATGAATATCTAATCAGAGGAATGAAACCTCTTTTCTTTAATGACACTTGTTGCTGAAGACTCACTGCCCCTGCCTGCAAAGCAGCATTTCTGATGGAAGATGAAACATTTTTAGTCATATATAATGACAAGTTCATTCCAGAATATCAGAAATTATCCTCTGCAGTATTGCCTCTCTTGCTTACCAGAGTTACCAGATTCTTGTAGTTTGAGGCATGTCTGAAATGCTTACCCTGCTGTAAAGGTTAATCATGGAGGAGTTGGAGCTGGGGTCCATCTTCCACTCAAAATGAAAAACCAAAATGCCACCTCCATAGCTTGTTAACTCCTGTAACCTCCTTGTCCTGGCCAGGATAGTCATTGCCCTATCTGCCACATGGTTTAACTCGGGTTTCCTTCAGCTAGAAACAGTTCATAGCTGTTGCCTTCTCTATGCCAGTGCAGCCCTCTAAAAGCTGAAGCCGTCTGTCTGTACACTGAGCACCCACGGTTACAAACTACTTGGTTGCATCTCAAAGCAAGAAACCCTTTCCCTGTTTGAGATGACAGGTCAATCACTGTCACTGGGGTTCTTCCAATCATAATAATCATTATGGGTGTCACAATTAGAATATGGCAAAGGTCACTACTAAGTCACTGTGGAAGCTCACTGTTAATGGAGATAGATATCTATCTATCTATATATTAAAAAAAAGTATTTTTGGAGTGATCTTGCTGAACAGATTTCTGTGTTGGCTGTGAAATCTGTTTTATAGGATTCGGAGCCACAATTGGGGTACTTTCAGAGGGTGGGAACTGTAGGAAAGTACAGCCATCCCGCACAAACAGATGGCCAGTACAGTAATATGAGTTATCATCGTTCTTAAACATGAAAAAGCCAACTTCTCTGTAGAAGGAGCAAAAGTGCCCTGGAGGGACAAATAGAGGTTTTGGCTCTTACCTCAGGAGGTGAAAGAATGAAAATGTACCTGACGCAGCTTTTGTTCACATATGGCATGGATTCACTTATTCTTTTATTTGTAGTAGTGCCAATGGTCAATTTGAATCCTAGATCATTTAAGAGTAAGGAAAGCCTCAGCAGCAACATCTCTAATTCAGCTTGGTATTTCTGGAGGAAATTTTTTTTTGCAAGAAACTTACTTCCTGGGGAAGGGAGCAATTAATACCTGATACTCTGCTTACATTCCCAGATACTACTATTCTTGTTATAACATTGCATGAGCAATTTAGGATTTAAAAAAAAAAAAAAATCACACCAGGGTAATGCAGAAGAACAGATACAGTCAGTAGTGAGTAAGGCCACCAGCATGTTTTGGAAACGTAGGGACAAAAGACAGGGTAATTTTCTTTCCTGAAGAAAACTTTATCAACTCTGCCTTTATCAATCACTTATTTCCTCTGGAAGAAAAAAGACTCCTGACAGTCTTGGATCTCTCTCTGGAAGCTCCTATGCCTGTTCTTCAGCCAGGATTTACAGTCCTTGGTAGATTCCCAGCACCAGTGTGCTGTTTCTTAAATGAATCTTAAAGGGCTCATTTCCTTAGTTATATTCCCATTTTATTTAATTACACTTCCTGAAGAGAAGCCATTCTATTTTATGTTTAACACTGCTGTCTGCATGGGAAGTGAGAGGCAGATAGAGCTGGTAAAAATCTACTGCAATGAAGCTTTTTGTGACAGTAATGAAGCTGTGACCATACCACCATAATATCTGGAAAATACATTTCTCCAACATTGTTTTATTTGTTTTTGCTCTTTGAAGATTTCAAGCAAAGCATTTTATAGAAATTATTTATTAAAAAAAGTTTTTAGACAGTAATGCTTTTTTTTTAAGGTTATACTTGCTGCAAAATTTCCTCTGATTGTAACTCCTTTGTCTGAAAAGCTTGAAATGATTTCATTTTAGCTGAAATAAGTCCTTCTGTGAATCTGAAGGGGAATTTAGTGTTTACTCCAAAAGAGACTGGTTTTAACTTTTTATTGCCAGTAAGCAGGCCAGTTAAAGGGAAGATAACTGATCTTTGATGTGCATGACCTCCAGGTCCCTCAGATACAGACCCTTCTGTCTGAGTGGGGATTCAGTGTGAGAGGAAGGGTGAGAGAAAGCAGAAGTCTTTCTTCCTATTTCTGAAATGCCCCATTATGACTTTTGCAACTGTTCTGTCCCCCTTTCTCTAAGGTGGTAGCTTAGCCCTCTCTGTGCAAGTTAGTACTACTGCTTCCCTGGTTTCTTAAGTGTGTCTCAGCTGGAATATAAAGCCAAGCTGAGTGCAATAAACCCATTAGACTTTCATCTTTTTAGCCAGGTCGAAGGATTGATATATAGACCATCACTATGCATTGCTGCTGTGATATGTAAAAGTGGTTGAAAACTAGAGGTAAAAAGATTAAATTGGTTGCATGGCTGTAGCAGTTGACATCAAAGAGTAAAAGACAAAAGAAGCAACAAAACCGTGGTCTTTACCACTCTGATAGCTTTTCTGCAGCCTCCCCACCAGCGCATGCTCTTGCTTAATCTCAGACCTAACAGATATTGATCAACAAAATTGCTTTTCAAGGTCATTGCTCTGGACAGAGCCTTGCACTAGAGATAAGCAGCACCTGCTTCGCAGGCAGAGCGATGCCCAAGATAGCCTGTGAGAACTGCTCCTCCAGCAGCTGCGGAGGCTGTGACCTGCCTTGACAATGCCGGAGGCTCCTGAGGGTTGTTCAGATCACCCAAATGCTGTCTGAGAGCAGTGTGGCCCTGTGGCTTTGTTAATTTGAGCTGTGTGGAGTAACCCAAGCTTTATCTGAATTTAAAGGGACCATTCTGACTTTTTTTGTGAGTTATTTTTTTTTGTCTGTGTTTATTTTCAATGTGAGATTCTGAGGGTGTGTTTGTTTTTTTTACTGTACATGAACTACTTGATCTTTCAATTCATAATCAAAAGATTTTCTTTTTAAAGTTTTACAAGTTTAGTGAAGAATGTTTAAAATGAATGGTGTCTATGTGAAGTCTGTCTGGGGATAAGCTGAGTGAGTTTAATCGCTACTGGAAGACTTCTCCCCCAATTAAAATGGGGGGTGAATCTAACTTTCTTAGAATGCAAAGTATTCGGAAAACTATTACAAAAGATGTTAGTTTGTCCTTGTATTGAGAGCTAAAAATGGGACTTAAAAAAAAAAAAACAAACAACAAAACAAAAACCAAACAAACAAAAAAAACCAAAACCAAACCAAACAAACAAAAACTTTGGTGAAATATTTTCTGTTCAGTAATTATTACTTCCTTACAAATGACAAAACCCCTTCTTCATCACTGAGGACAGCTGAACTACATGGGAACAGACACTGGAGTGATTTTTGGCTACAGTAGATTGAAAAGCTGCTTCCTAGTAAAAAATGGATACTTGAATAATGGTAGCAAAAACCTCAGAATTTAGTTACTAAAGGTTAAGATTTGGGAGTCACCCACGTTTGGGATGCTGTAAAATTTGGAGCCTAAGCTATTTTCTGTTTTCCCTGGAAAACCTCAGTGATGTCACCCACCTTTGCACCGAAAACATTCTGAAATGAGTCCAAGCTACTTAAGTTCTCTTCTGTTGGGTAAGCTGGATGTATAATGAAAATCTCAGGTTAATTATTAAAAAGGAAAAGGACTAGGAAGACACCTGATGGATAGCATCTTTTCTAAACTCTGATTGCTTCACTTTGCAGTGAGGGACCAACTGCCTGATAAATAGCAGGGAAATCCTTCAGTGTTACCACGTTATTTTTGGTGCAAAAGGATGGCAAAAATTGAAGTTCAGCCTCTTTCAGAAACTGTCCTATTAGATTTTGGGGTTGGATTTGGGCTTAATGTGCAAGTAGTGTGTTAAGCAATTTGACAGCCCTGTCTCTGGACAGTAACCTGTTTCCTGGGGTAAGCTAGTACATCTCCAGTGATGCTGTAATTTGTATTCACCTATACTGTATGTTAGTGTCTGCAATAGCAAATGGAGTTCTTGGGGCCTCCCCAGCATCCCCAAAACAGCTTGTTTTCCTTCTGTATGCCTGCCCTGTGAACATCAGGGCTAGAGTTGGCAGGCTTGAGTAGATTTTAAAAGTACACCTCCACTTATGTGTGACAGAAAGTCAGCCGACACATAATCAATTTATTTCTCTGGTGCAAAGAAATAATAGGTTGCAACTGGTTACCATTTTCTAATGATCTCTGTGCATTGAAAGAGTCATCAGCATTGTTCCGTGTAATTGCATTCTTTAAATGTGGCTATTTGAGGTAGATTATAGCTTGCAACTACAAACGCATTTGAGTAGACAGCAGATGAAGTCCATTGGTTCTCCTTTTAGCCTTACCCAAGCAGCTTCCTTGGTTTTAGTGCAGTGACAGCTGGCTTACCTCCATGAGAGGCAGTAAAAGTGATGTCTGAGGTGCACTTCAATTCCACAAAAAATATCCAGTTGTCTTGGCCTGATTTTTCTATTTCTTGAGTTATATATCAGTATAACTACAGAAACTTCAGTTTCCACTGTTGTGAAATACTCCTTAAAAAACTACAGAATTAGCAAGGAACTCGATGCAAAATATTCAAGCATCTTTTCGTTATGCACTGTGTATTTTATACAACATTTAAAACACACACAAAAAAAAAAAAAGACAGGGCTCCTCTATTAGTGTAGAGAGTTGGGGAAGGTCTTCGCTGTCTTCACTCTAGGCTGTATCATTCTAAAGTCAATACTGATCCTATTTTCAGTGCCTCAGGTAACTTATGAACCCAAAGAGCAGAAGTTGCCATTTTTAACCTTTAGTTCTTATGTAGTAATATAGGCTAGTTAGCTATTTTTTCCAATTTATTGTAAGACTTGAGTGGTAATTCAGTCTTCATGCTAGCTTAATCTTCAGCTCAGTGACTGCCAATTACTAACAGAAACACACTGATGCTGCTTTAGCAATTATGATCTCAAGGTCAAACAGAAATGAGAAGTGACCGCTCTTGTTTCAAGGTGCCCAGGCCTGAGACATGCAGGAGTCTTTTCCAAACGCTGATCTTGCTTTACTGAAAAAGAGCCATACCCTTCAAACTTTCCCAAAATCTTAATGACCGTCCATCTCTTCTGCTCTACTTCTCCAATACTTGCTTAATCTGTATTTTCATTTTGAGAGTTATTAGTACATTAAAAGAACTCATCTGTGTGTCAGAAAACATGCTATGTGGATGTCTCTGGATGGAAAACATGGGACTGTCTCATACTGAGCTCAGGGTGAACTCTCCCCCAAAAGTAACCAGCATGGTCTTTCTTTTTATGCGTGCATGTGACTGACTGTGTGTGCGCACACACAGAGTATATTTAAACCATGGTGAACATGATTATTCTTTGAATAATAATGAAATTTTTAAATGATTTCATTTTAAATGAAAATTTAAATGATTAAATGAAATAAGGGTTTGGTTTTTTTTTTCACTCTAAAGGAGCTACTTTAAAAAAAAAAAAAAAGTGTATGCATTGGGTAGGGGAATGCTTCCCATGTGGTGTCGTGTGAACTAGCAGTTATGTTTCCTGACCCAGTAATGGTACTGGATAAATGTGAGCTCCAGAACGCATTCCCACCCGCATCCCTGTGCATGAAAAGTCGATTGATACACCTCATTTGAAACTGTCTTGCATAGAGGAAAGAGGAGTTGGGCATCTATCACGTCTTGCGGGAAAAGGGTCCTCTCACTGAAAAGCAGAGGGAAATGGTAGATGAAATCCCCACTTATTTATTTTCACATGCCAAGGGGTGTTGACTCCCTGAAAGCAGGCAACTCCCCACACATTCTGTGTCTCGTTCTCTGATTAGCAGTGACCTTGTCTCGCAGCCAGGAGCCTTGTCTTTACTAAGAAAGGGAGGCTAATTTTCTACAGCTCTAAAGCAGTGCTCCACTGAAAATCATCCCTATTTTTTGTGCAGGAGAACTAGTATTGCTGAAGGGCAAGCTACTTGAGAATCCAGAGAAAACTGTACTAGTGTCATCAAAGAGGAGAAACTCAAGGACTGTACCTAAGGAACTTCCAAATGTCAGACCCTTGTAGGGGCAGAGGGGGAAACCTAAAGAATGTGCTTGTCTGAGGCTGTGCTCAGTAACACATCATGCACAGTCCTAGTACACATGAACCACAAATCCTGTCTCTTGAAACCACAAGCCCTGGCTTCATTTGTTACCTTCAGTTTGCTGCCAGCATATACAAGCATAGATAGCAAATGCAGTTTGGTTTTTACATGCTTGTGCTAATAGGTTGCATGAAAGAAGATACCGCTTGCAGCACATATAGGCAATTTAGGAACTTTTACAGTGAAATGCCATTAGCAGATGGCAGAGGAATATTACAAGTTGCACAAAGTCCAGGTGTAGTAGCTAAGCAACTGCGTCGCATGCTTCTTGTCCTTTGGAGAGAGGACTCACGCAGGAGGGAGAACAACAGCTTGTGTTAGTGTTGGAGCCAATTTGGCTGACTTCCTCATCCAGCTCCTTCACTTCTTTTACCCTGTTGCAGCTACCTTTATTTTACCTCTTCCAGATCCTCTTGGCCATTCAGAAGTACTCCCTTCATGCCCAAATGCTGTTGGGGGGAACACCACGTGGTCCTGGCTGGAGCTGTGCAGCCCTGTGCTGACATGGGCAGCTGTGGTGCTCAGGGCCGTATCCTGTCCACTCACCTCTCATCTGTGCTTGTGCAAGAGAACTTGTCTTGGTAGTTCCTACTCTCCAAAATTTGATCTATCTTAGTTGACGTTATAGCAATAAAAAAGCAAGTGAAATCATTTCTATTTCTGCCTCTTGATGTCCTAACCCTCCCTAACCCCCAGCATGCTGAAGTGCCCTGGATCTGTATTTCATGTTTGATCAGAGGGACATAGGTGCTTTTGAGGAACTTTACTTTAGTCCATTGTTAAAAATTATTCGGTGGGAAGTGACATGGTGGGCTCTCTGTCTGGGTCCTGTTCATCTGCCAAGCCTGCTGTCACAGGTGCTGCTGTGGTCATTTTTGGGTGGCAGACATTAGCCTGAGGTGAACAAATTAAATTCTTGTGGGTCAAACCCAAAAGCCCTTGAGAGTAATTTCAAGGCTTATTTGAAAACTTTGTGTCAGTCCAATGCTGCTCAGCTCAGCCCAGCCATGGCTGCATGCCCCTGTCCTAGCAGTGCTCCTCGAGGGGCCTGTGCCCATGCCCTTCCCACCCGTTTCATCACTGTGCAGGTGACTGTCTTTCAAGCCAGTGGATGTTTGGGAAGCCTCTTTTATCTGTGCAGCTTCTGGTGCTTGTGTATGAATTAGCCTCTTTGGCCACAATTGTGTGTCCCTGCCAGGGTAGCTTGCTCACCCATCTCCATGCCTGAAGTCTTCCAGTGCCCTGAAGGAGGTGGCAGGTATGAGGAGGGCCCTCAAGAGTTTAAAGCCTCAAGCAAATGTGCCATACCAGCGTGAGCAGCATCGGGAAGAAGTGGGGGGAAAAGGGGAACACTTAAGCAGAAGGAATGTTGCTCCCTCTGCCCTAGGTTCGGAGGTGGCCCTGCTGCCTGCAGGATGAGCAGGCAATGAAGAGGAGGAAGGTGTCATCTTGGCCCTACTGTGGGGCCAGCTGCAACTCACTGCTGTAGCACTGGTAGCAACTGCTGTTATTTGATCTTTCCTAGTCAAAAAAGA
Source organism: Platalea leucorodia (assembly GCF_965183815.1). NCBI lineage: Eukaryota > Metazoa > Chordata > Aves > Pelecaniformes > Threskiornithidae > Platalea > Platalea leucorodia. The sequence goes on from NC_138826.1 coordinate 32,588,241, forward strand.
GGGATTTGGAACAACTAAAGTCAATTAAAAGTGAATGCAGAAGTGACAGAGAGCAGGTATCTGCAGCAGTTGGGAAGAGGGGAAGGAGGGAAGGAAGCAGGTGGTGTGTGAAGTGGCTCATCTCCTCAGAGACTCATTGTAAACCCATCTCTTTTTGCCTTTCTTCTATTTTTTTCCTCTTTCTCTAATCGTTGTTTTTCTTGGGCATTGCTCCTGTTATTGAAGGTGGGTTGTCTGGTCAGGAACAAAGGCCTTAATATCAGACTTCATGGGTCCAGGTGCATGGCTGGTGTGCTGGACATCACCTGCTAGAAGGAGTATCTACTCCAGTAGCTTCTGAAAACACCATGAATATTATGTCATCTACCATTTTTTAATGTGGTGCTGTGTCAGAAGCTTCACGTATGACTACACGGCTGTTCCTTGTGGGTTGTTATTGAGCAATAGTCTTGCAGTAGTGAAGCACGGTAGAGGTTTGGTGATTTAGAAAAATTTTGAGGCTTGTCATGTTTTTTAAAAACTCTATAGAAAAAAAAAACCCAATACCTCTCTATGGTTTCCCTGAGAGAAAAATGTATGTGAATAGCCAGCATCTTGGAAAATCTACAGCAAACCTCACAGAGGGAATTCAGTGAAGTCTTTTCTCTGAAAATATCCATGGTGAATCATGTTATGTGGCTATCAAATTTGCCACTATTCCTTTTGAGTAAGCGGCTAAAGAAACAAAATTTACCTAGGTTGTAAAATCCAAAATTATTGGGGGGGGGGGGGGATCCTCAAAAAACCTACCCCAAAAAGGTACATACAACAGAAATAAATTTCAAAAGTAAAGCCATCTGTTTCCATGCAAGTTGTCCTGTAATTCTGCAGTACTAAATCCTTGGTGAAAAGCTTGTACTCGTCGTTAGTGCAGGAAAGAAAGATCAGAGACACTTCTAGTCCGTGTAAAGCATTGCTATTTCTTTACATACTGTTAAACGCTGACCATAAATACTGCATATTGCTTCTAATTATTCATGTCTCACATCAGCTTCTAAATCACTGAAACTGTTCTCATATATAATTAAGGAAGAAAGGCTATAGTGTCCCAGGAAGGTACCTCACAGTGCCACTGTCTGCCTTTGCTAGCAAAAGCATGAAGTAGGTAGCAGCCCCTAACAGAGATGAGCATAACAAGATAGATTACCAAACATTTACAAAATACATCAAGAAGAAAAAGAACTTTGTTTGAGAAATGTTATATTAATGCTTCATTAGACAGACCTCACTACTGTAAAATATTAATGAGGCCTTATTTGTTAAATAAAGGGTGGGTGGGTGTGGATATGTGTGTCCGTCCATACCGATATATTATAGAAGAGCATTTATTTTATATTATTTTATAGAAGATAGACCCCTCTAGCTCTCAGAACAGAGGGTCTTTCTAATTGACTACAGCTATTGCTACAGAGATACCCAAAGTCCCCCCTAATACTTTATGAGATGCTTAACTGGGTTATGTGTTGATATTGTAATGGATTGGAATAAAAATTATCAAGTTCTCCAGGTTAAAAAAAAAAAAAAAAAAATCTTTTTAGTTCAAAACTAACCTTCAGTGCTGGTAGCTGCCTCTGGTGTTTCCTCTCTGTCCTAGAGAGGGATGCTCCTGCGGTTTGAGGCACTAAGCAGTCAATTGCCAAGTGGTGGCACAGGGCTTTCCAACCCACAATGTCTTCCAGATAGTGCAAACTACATGCAGAAGATTTCTGTAAGTCTTTCCCAAGTGAGCAGGCCTCTGGTGTTTTGGAGGGCTAACAGGAATAACTTAACATGTTCAAGGCTTCACTTAAGAGATTCACATGCTGAAAACAGTTTGTCAGCTGCAGCGCTGAGCTGGGCCCGGCGGTGGCTGACCTTGTGATGCTATTCGCAGGCGCGTGCTGTTTCCAATATTTTCCTTTCGGCAAGGAGGAGGAAGGAGTAGATATCAAAACCTTTTTATATATATATCTTTGACATTTCACAGTGAGTGTGTTTGTTCATCAAGTGTACGTGGTTTATAGGTACTGTGCATTCGTGATATGCTGCTCTCGCTCTATAAGAGGGATTGCCTGTAATGTTGGCAGCGGCAGAGAAGACTGTGGCTAATCCTGGTAATCCCTCTGACTTGTTTATGCTGTACATATTTATCTGTTGTAAATGTATGTTTGATAGGCCAAGAGTTCAACAAAAGTGAATTTGTGTCTGACCTTGTAATACCATAGCTGCTGCCAAATTAGTTCTCGGGAGCAGAGGTCTCTGCAACCTTAAACACTGCTGGGAGTGCTGCTTACGCAGGCCTGCTAACATTTAAATAAGCCTCCTCCGTGCAAACAACTGTTCCTTATTGAATGCAGGGTAGATAATTTGTGGTTATGTGTTGGCAGTGGAGCTTAGGAGATGGTGTGCACCTTGGGACAGTGGCCTGGTGTTATGTACAGCTTCAGCTCAGCCTATATTCCAGGCTGGCAGCAAACTCTGTATTATCAAAGTTGGCTCAGGCTACCTTTATACCTATTACAGAGATTTACAGCGAACTTGTGCTTCACAGAACTGAGCAGGGTTTTATCAAAGACTTTGTGAGTTCCTGTTAGCCCCAATAAGGGTATTATTGTTGCTAGTCCCATTATCGTCAGATGAATTACTAATGTGTCGGTTACCACGCTGCAGCGCGTGACTGCAGCTGCAAATGGGACAGAGCTGGCTGATGGCATCTGAAAGCCTCTGTGGGAGGCAGATAAATGGCAGAAGTTTAGAGCTGGGCTTGGACTTGGAAGCAAACTTCCACTGAACCAAAAGAAATATACAGACTTTTCAACACTTGTTTGTTTGACTTCACTGGAGTTAAAACTAGGCACGTGAATGTTCAGAGGCCTGAGCGAGGTCTCCAGAAATAGCACAGGAATTCAGAGCATCCCAGGGATAGGAATGCCCTGTTACTAGCAGGTGCCTTTTTGGCAAACAGGTTGGTGTTTAAGTTGTGTTTCCACTCAGCTGCATGCTCTTACTTTTTTTTTTTTTTTTTTGGGGGGGGAGGGGGGAGGCAGGGCAGGCGTAAGCACTGGTCTTAATTTAGAAATGCTGTCCTGAGAAATACTTCTTTGTTCTCCAACTGATATTTGCTCATAGAAGCTTTCTGCTTCAATAAATCCTCAGTTTGAAACGGGAAAGAACAGAAACTTCTTTTTGTTTTCTTTATGGAAGGTTTCTCACCTGCTGTATTTCAGAAGATGTGCTACTGTGAAGGCTTGAGTATCACAGAAGTAAAGCTCATGCTATTACTTCTCAATGGAGATCCTAAATCCTTTAGCATTTGAGAGCCAAATCAAAGCTCAATTCAAGTGAGTGTCTGGGGCTTTTGCTACTGTGGGATGTAATGTTTCCGAGGCACCTCACTGTGTGTAGGGAAGCCACGGGTAAGCTGTGATGGCTGGGATTAAAGGCCTGCTCCAAAGCTCAGTGACTTCAGTGGGTACCCAATTAGCCCTTATGGTGTGCTTTTCTCGTGGTGGGGAGTTGGCAAGAGGGTCATAAATAAACCTGTCTCAGCCTCGGAGAGCTGCGGGGATTTGGTTCATGCGTGGATGAGTGCTTTCACTCTTCCAGCACACTTTCTCCTCTTGTAATGTATATAGGATGACCAAAATCTGGGTGCCATGTTTATGAAAAGGTGATGTGGGAAGATATCTTGTGGACAGATTGGTAAATCAAGCCCTGTGCCTCATCTGTTCGGTGAGCTGCAGATCCTTTTTTGTTTTGTTTTGGTACCTGCAGCCCCATGGGAGAGGAGAGTTTATTTACAAGTTACAATGAAATTAAAGCTGAATAAACAAGTTAGCTAAAAACACTGCAACAGCGATGGTCATCAAGCTTGGAGGAGCAGGAGGATTGCGGTGTAACCAGCCACTGTATAGTGGTGCTAGTTATTAAGGAATTAAGCACATTTTGGTAGGTTGATGCAGAAAGGTGGCAAGCATCTGAAACCTCCTGTGGGGCTGGAGCTGCTCAGCACCTCCTGGGTTTGGTTGCAACATGTGCTTGGTTTATCTGCATGATGAGCACCTGTCTGACTCTGCTGCTTTGTTATTTACTTGTGAAGTGCAGTAATGCAACATAAGCCTTAAGGTTCACTAAATTCCCTGTGCTCTCACAGGAGGTATGGTGAAAGTATAATTTGCATGTACACTGAATTGCTATCTGGAAGAAAAAAATACCTGCTGAAATAAAAGCATCTGAAAGATATATGGTTATTTAGGCTTTTGGTTAACTCTTCTGTAGTGTTCAGTAATAATAAAAAAGATGGTGCTTTGGGGCTGGGGTGGGTGTGTGTCTTTTCTACCGGGGGCGGGGCGGGAATCCTCATGCATTGGTAGCTGGTTCAGGTGAGGAAATAGTCAACATGGCACTAATTTGCCACTGGAGCAGAAATGTCAGGAAGGATTGTGAAAATGCACTGATGGTAGCAATTATATTGATAACCTACCGTTCCCAGAAGCAGAGAAATCAATCTTGCACTGACAGGACTCTGACAAATTTCTATGAAAATCAGAAAGGAATCAATATTCGTTGTGTGATAGAAATAGCTGTGAGGACTTTCTTGTTTTTCATGGTTTTCCCCTTTATTTTTTTTTCTTCTTCCTTCAAACAGAGTGGTTGAAAACACTGTAAATCAGAGAAGTAAGAGAAAAAATTAAAAGACAAGTGTCATTAGATATGTAGAGTGGCCACCTGAATAACCTGGCTTCCTTTACACTTAGCTTTACGTAGTATTTTAATAGCTTTGACATTTAGGAAGAGTGTTCTCTGAGTCCCTTGCTCTGTGCTGAGGAGTGAGGGGGGTTACATTACTGATACGGAGTTTTACACTTTTTTTTTTTTCTTCCCTCTGACAGCTCTGCATCAGAGCATTAGAAACAATTTACCTTTTGTCCTGCCATTAGTTAACTAGATGAGTTCATTGCTCTGTTAAGGGGACATGTTCCTACAGCTTCACCTCCCTGGCTGGTCATTTACTCACAGCTGTGTGCCAGGTAATAACTTTATTTGGTAGTGAATGAAAAGTTTTTGACACTGTGGAAACTTGTCTCACCTCCCCTTCTTCTTTGCAGAGATGCTACAAAAACTTATACCAGCTCACGATCTTCTCAAACTCTGGTTTCCAGCCCTTTGGTGTGTCACCAACCATACACTTTGCACTGCATTTCATTTTGGTTTTCACACTGTTGTGGATTTTATTTTAGTTCTAACACATATGGAAAGGGAGCATTTGGACCTCAAGAGAGCTTTCCGTTTTGAAATATAAGTGAATTTGTGATTGGGAAGCTGAAATAAAAACAAGTGTTTTGAATGCACTGAATTTTTTTTCTTCAGATTTTCAGTTTGCTCCTTTGAGATGTTTCTTTTTAACCCAGTTTGGAGTGGGGAGAACTGTAGAAATGTTCTGACACCTGTGAGCTGAAATGAGTTATGCAGACTTACAGTGATGGAAATAAGGGAATAAAGTTGACTGTCCCATCTGCATTCTGTTGCTTCCTTGTTACTTGCTGTGCTGAGAAGAAAGCATAATATTTGGCAAAAAAAGGTAAAACTAACGTGAAGCCATCTGAATCCTATCAGATTATAAAGGACTGCAAAAGATATGAAGGAGATGGTTAAAAGTTCATGAGCTGAACACAAATCGCATACCATTAATTGAGAATTTGCCCCTTTCCGCAGTATGTGCAAGAAAACCAGAGGCTTTGGAATATGTTAGATTGGGAGCATTAAGTTTAACTAGAAATTGCTAAATGGAATGCTTAATACAATCTCAGTAAGAAAAGAAAGAACACTTTTCTCCTTGAAGCCATATCTCCTAGGAAATGTATATGAACCCAACTGTCTGGGCAGAGCATTGACCGTGTATTGCAAATTTGTGTGATAGGGATACGTAATGTGAGTCTGAACTGCTAGAGAGCCAAACTGCAAAGGTCTGGGCAGGACCAATTTATTTTTGCCATGAATAATAACCAGGCCAAAGTTACGTACTGTGCAAAATGCTACATTTCCGCAAAGAGCAGCGAGCACTAGAGGGTGCAAAGAAAGTTTGCTTTTTCATAATGAGGAAATAAGGTAAATGCGTGTAATTATAGAGGCCTATAAAGGTGTTTGAGGAACACCAAGGGACTGACACTACCTCTCTTGCTGTGCCTTCGTGAGATGGCATTTAAAAGGGCAGTGAAAGGCCCAGATTGAACTCTTGCAGGTGTCTCAGAGCCTGCAAGTCCAAGGACCGGGAAGTGTCTTTGGGCTGGGGTGGGGGGATGCGGGTAGGAGGAAAGTGTTCTGGCATCCCAGGAACATCTGTGGTTTGGAGGGTGCCTGTAACAGGTGCAGTAGGTTGACATGTAGTTGCAAGAAGGCTTTTTCCAGGAGCAGGGGTAGTTAAGATAACCCTGATATCCAGTATGTGCTACCCTCTCTAATTCTTCCTCCTTTGTCTTTCTAATGGCTGAAACTTTTAAATAATCTCAACGTGGGGAAGCCATAGCATACTGCTGTGAATGTAGCGCCAAGAAACGTGGATAGCAAAACCCGCTTTGTTCTACAGTAAATGACTTTGAGACATGTACTTGCCATAATTAGAATATTGCAACAGTCTTTGCAAGTCTTAATTAGCACCGCCAGATTAGCAACTCAAAGAAAACTGTAATGCCAGCACCTAACAAGCTTTTTGAGTTAAAGGAAGCTAATCCCAAATTACTCACAAATGACTCGTGCACTGTGAACATAGAGCAGGGGAAGTGACTCCTAAAAAAACAAATGTAAAAGCAATTCTTCCATTGGAAATGGGATGAAAGGAGTTTAGTTTGCCATGCAGAAGCTCGTGCGTCAGAACTGCTCCTTGGGTTCACAGGCTGGCCTGTCTCTGAAAGGCTTTGAACAGAGCTGGTCCCATTGGCAAAATGAATTCCATAACATAAAATAATTTTTGAAACGAGAGGATTTTTGTTCTGCATCTCAGGGTAGCATGAGCAGCCTGGCTTGGAAATTTTCATGAGTCTGAAATGCCCAACAGTAATGTAAATCAAGTTCATTTACAGCATTTCATTTCTAGTTTCTTTAATTCTAAATTAACCTGTCTTCTGGGAGAAAAAAAAAAATTGTTGTTCTTCATCAAAAGGAACTGTGTTTAACAGTGTCATAATATCCCACTCTCAACTTTGATATTTTTTTAAAAGAGAACTTGGTGTAAATGACTCTTTCTACGTGTAGCTGAGCTTTAACAAAGTGTTATTTTCTGGTGGAGAAATGTCTCTTTGTAAAATTCCCAAGAGTTTTCACAGCAAATGATACTCCAGAGGAACTCATGCATTGTGGTTTGGCATCCCAGTGCATTTTTAATGCTTTCAGCAAAGCAAAATATGTGTTGAACCAGTCGTGCCTGGACTATTCAGTGTCATGTGAATGTTCCTGTTATGTATAACCATAACTTTTGTGTTTTTCTTGTAGATATTCCATGGCACTCATTCTTTCTTGTTGAGTGCATGCCAAAACATAATTCATTGTAACTTCAAGTTCAGAAGTTGGGGTTTTTCTGTCTTCCAAGACAGGCCAATGTTGCTGTCCATAGCAGCAAAGCTTATCTGGCAGCTGACAGCAACTGGTATAGCACTGGAAACGGAACAGCAGCACAGTCAGTTTGTTTTCTAGAAAAGGCATCACCAGCTGGGCTCTAAACTTAAGGACTACTGACTGGCCAAGCAGGTTGCAAACCCTTTATATGGAAGTCTTTGTATCTGGCAGAAAAATGGTGTATATGTTTTCAGTGTCCCCACGAGATGCACATATTTCAGCACACAAAACATCTTCACACAGTGAAATGGGTCTCTGGATTTCTTCAGAGCAACAGGTTCTTTGCGTTCTTTCATGCCTCGTTCTTTTGTGCACCTCTCTTGTCCAGATGTTACTGCTCACCTTTTTTTTTTTAATCAGGGCTGTTTAAATTGTGGGGAAGTAGCCCTTATATTTGGCAGCACCAACTCCTGACATAGGCAGCCAACTGAGTATATTATATGTGAAGAATATCTTTTATTCTATGTCCATATAAAAATCTAGCATTAGATTTTTTTGAGACTAAACTTATTCTACTACCAAAAAAAAAAAATCCTTCATTTATTTTACTCTTTCCTAAATACAGACAATAAGGCTCACTGATGCCCATGCTCATCAAATTGTTAAATGAGTTTGTCCATTAAATATACTGACTCTTATTTTCAAAGATAGATGTTGCATTATACTCTTTAGGTTTATTACACTGTCTCTTAAAGGTAAATTTGGCCTTCCTTGACTTTCAAAGCAGAGATAAGTAATCAAATCAAAATCATGTTGAAAAAACACAGGGTTTTTTCTTTATTTTTTGTTTTTTTTGTTTTTTTTTTTTTTTTTTTAAACTTGGCTTGTATATCTCATTCTTGCACACAGAAGCTCTGAAATTCTTGATTGAAGTATAGAAGGTTGTCAAATACAGAGACATTGGTCTGGTTTGAGGCCAAGGATAAGGCATCTTTTATCTTTCTTTTGCTTTTTCTAACTTTTTTGCTATTTGGTTACAAATGATGTTTGGCTTCAGTTAACTTTCCATCAAAGAGAATTTTTTGGTTTGAGCTGACAGCTTTGTGCTGTTGCTGAAGCACTATTTCAGCACTTTACAGACAACATTTGAACTCTGGAAAACAAAAAAAAAAAAAAAAGGAAAATTCAGAACCTGCTGTCTAATCCAACCTCCTGCACATTCAAATCTGAGTTATAAACTTCACTCAAACTGAAATTTCTCCAGGCTTTTGGGTTAGACCTTAGGTCCCTCTTAAACAAAGAACCCTCCTCTAGTTTTGCTAGAGCATCTCCATTTAACTTGTGGATCACAGGTATGAAAGCCACCTTGATAAGCAATTGCCTGTCTGTTGGCACTGGCCATTTCTGCACTTGTGCAGTATGGGTAGAGTAGTAGCACCCTTTGAGGAGCCACAGCATGTGGTCTCTCAAGTGTTAATCCTGAAGCAGACAGAGAGCAATTCTCCACCTTTTGTGCATATTTGTATAGCCTTATGATGAAATCTTCCTGCCTAGATTTGGACTAAAGGTTCTTAAATATCTCTTGTTTCCGTTTCAAGAAACGGTCATTTGCTTTTCTTTCTGAAATGGCTTTTGGAAAAGTCAACCATATGCCTCATTGCTTATAAGAATAATAAATACCTCTGGGCTTTGGCAAATCTTTAGCTAAATGACTCCAGGGTCAATTTTCTCTAATAGACTTAGTCACTTGGTGCATGTTAATTTCTGTAGGAAAAAGAACAAAGGTGATGTATATTGAAGAGTGACTTTATAGTGGATTTCGTGAGTGAAACGTCTCACTGTAAATTCAGAGAAGGGGCTCTGAGCCCTGTTTGACCTGCCTTTGCCTGATGCTTCTTAAAAAGGGTTCCTGTAAGTATGGTAGATGGTGGTGAATTAAATGAAAATAGGCACAAACTGGATTGCTCCCTTTCAGTGCGCAGGAGTCAAGTGCCCACCACAGGCTGTTACCAATTCTGTCATATTTTTAGCCTGGGTGTTGAGGTAAATTAGACCAAGCTCACTTACAGGTGCCTCACCTTTACCTGAGAGCAGGGTCTGAGCTCAGTGTTACCCTTCCCTGTCCCCCTCCTGCCTTAGAAGGTCACAGAGCCTTGTACTTACCTGTTGGCCAAGGCAAATAAGCATGTATTTCAGCTGTCTGTATCTCAGTTATTCTTGCTTTTCTTGACCTGGTTAACCGGTTAAGGCTTGTGATTGCAACGTCTCTTTGAAAGGGAAGAACAAAAGCAAAATGCTTGCTGTTTTGGCTGATGAGCTGATCATAAGGAGAGCAGTGACAAATGGCTGCGTTTACTGCAAAAGCTTTCATACTTTGCACTTGATGGTGCTGTCAGAGGTTTTGTCAAGAACAACATAGAGTTTCAAATGTGCTCGTGGCACTGATGGTCAGTAATTGTCAAATGAAATGGAATGGCAGTGAGGGAGGCAGAGCTTCAAAGCAGTCTTTCTCAGGCACAGAGAGATGAGACTTCAGTTGAGTGCTCCAGAGGTCCTTCAGCTCTGACTTCATAAGACAATTAGTGATAAAGGATACAGGGTCTTTCCTTTGTGTTCAAACTTTTGTTTGTCTGTCTAAAGGGATACTTTTAGTGAACAGAAACCTAAAACAGTTAGAAGCATGGAGACTTACAGGAAGGTTTCTGAATGCCTGTGCAGGGACTGGAAACATTTCCTTGATTTTTTTTTTTTTTTTTTGAAGAAGCACTCAGAGGTAACACCTCCTGCAGAGGTCGGTGATAGTGGGTCAGTGCTTTTGATGCCTGAGTGTCATTAGACCTAGTCCAAAATCCCCTGGTGCAACAGGGGTTTGTCAGTATGTGCAGATTCATTGGGATATAATTGTCCCAGTGAGACTATTTTGATTGATGAGAGGCTGACAAAGTCCTCTCTGGCCTCTTGCCAGTTTGCTGTGTTGTGTAAGACCTCAAGATAATGAGAACTCCTCAAAGTGGCCAGCTCCAAGACTTCCCAGTCAGCTGTCTGTCTGGGTCCTCTCACTCCATCGGTAGGTTGAGGGGGAGATAAAAATCTAAAAATTCTGAAAAACAGCATGTCTGGGGCTCTGGTCTCCTGGACCATTGGAGATTCCCAACATTTCCAAACTGGAATAAAGCAAAATGCTGAAACTCCCCAACTCTCTGGGAATTATCATTCTTTGCACAGCTCCCAGATATATTTAGAAAATTAATTTCAGGCTCTTCTGGTTTCAGCTTTTTCTTCTTTAAAAGGCCCCAGAGCTGAATTAACTTTCAGGATCTTCAGCATGCATTCAGCCCCTACTGCTGCCGTAATCGCCAGATGAGCGCCAGGTGAAGTGAACCCCTGGTCTCGCATGGGTCTTCTCATAACAATAGCCATTGTCTCACCTGATGCAGATTGGCTTTTTTGGCCAGAGTCTCATTAGAGAGCTATGAATAACAAATGAGCCTGGGAGATGAATTGTCTTTTCGTCCCTATTACAGGATAAGGCCAGGTAGGAACTGAATGTCTTCAATAGGGCAGCAAGGCCTGCTCTTTAGATAAATAAATTATTTCAGGTTTGAGAGCTGTCAAACCAGAACTTATGACCAGCGCAGAATTCAAATAGACCCTTTGCATAGGTGCAAACGTAAAATAAAGTGAGGGTGGACAGTGCTGAGCAGTGTAAAAAACACTAGGAAGCTTGCAAGTTCTCACACTATGGTCTGTGCCAAGCAAAGTGTTTCTTCCTCTTCCTCCCATCTCCGAGCTGGGATTGACAGTGTTATATCTCATAATGATATTGTAAAGGAGGAATCACTCAAGCCTGGAATGATATGGGAGAACTCTAAAATAAATAATAAATTATAATAATAGATATAACATCTGGGAACTTGTTTCTTCTAATGAAGGACAGCATTTTATTTCCCCGATTAATTTCCCTGGTGTTTCTGAATTTATCCCTGGTAGGGCCAGTTGCATTATAAATCAGAGCTATATTCTACTTCTGCTTTCCAGCAACATGTCATATGTAAGTGAAGAGCATTTTCTTGAGGGCTTTTTAGAGGGAAGACACTGACATGACAGCTTCAGATGGGATCAAAAAATAAGTGGGTTTATTTCGTTGTCATTGAACTGTGGTGCCCTGAATAGTCTCCAAGTTGCTTATGTACTTCCACTGCCTACACAGGAAATTTAGGTACCTAGTTTTGAAACTATGCACATGACATTGCCTCCAACGCAGTGAAGAGACCTCGAGTTATACTATAGCAGTATTGGTGGGATATATGATGGACTGATTTTGGTCACTCTCTTTTCTGTTAAGATACTGCTGTCATAGAGGGGAAAAATGGATTTGTGGTTATTTCCTATTATTAAAGATAGGTCATGTGCTACCTTATTTGCATCTCAGCCATCCCTAGTTGTGGATGGGCAGAAGCAAAGAACTGCAGTGTCTGGAGAGAGGCAACAGATGACACTGCTTTGGTGAACCTCCTGATGAGGTCAACAGGGAGAACTTTTTCCTCTCTGTCTCCTCTTTTTTTTTTTTATTTTTTTTTTTTTTATTATTATGCTGTTGTGAAGTCTGTGTGAGTTTCAACTTGTAAATCCTTCAGCAGCCTTAAAGGTTGTGGAGAAGGCTGAGGAGATAAGGAAAAGGTTTAAACAGTGCTTTGAACTGTAAGTGGAAGCTACCAGAGCTAATAAAAATGAAGATTAATATAAATGTTTATGGGCTGGTGGTGCAGGGGTATTGGGGGGTGAGGTAAGAAAAAGTGAAGAAAAAAAATGACAGCAGCTACCCGGTCTGTATAGAAATACCCCAAATCTAAATAAGTGTATAGAAATGGTAATAAGTTCCTTCAACTATTCTAAAAAAATGTAGAGAAAACAGGAAAATTCAAGGGTTAAAGCTAGAATACAAGTATTCCTCAAATAAAAGGCTGAGCCTTTTATAAGTCAAGAAAAACACTGTGTACTCAAAAGACATGCTCATAAAAGGATGCACAGCAAACCTAGGCATACTGTAAAAAATAAACACTAAAGCACCATTGACTATAGTAATAATTGAAGCAGTGTGGTTCAAAGGAAGCAAAAAGCTAGGGAAGCCAAAGCTCAGCTTGAACTGCTAAAATAAAGGAGAGGAAAAAAAAAAAAAACCAAAACCAACCAAACAAACAAAAAAACCACAACAAAAAACAATTTATAGGAAAGTACAAGGCAAAATAAGGAAGATTACATTTGCTGAACTTGACAAAGAGCATGTTAGTAATTGGCACAGTGCAATGTGGTGCTGTGGCAGAGCTCCTGGTCTGCTCTCGGTGAACTGGCACTCCAGCACCAACCGGTGTAGGGATGGTTGCTTGAGGCTGGGCAGCAGTGCCAGGGCAAAGCAAAGTCCCTTTGCACAGGCTGCATCCAGCACAGACATGGTTCAAGAACTTAAAAATGCCCTAAAGGATAAACAGGAATATTTCTGTGAGAATGACAGCTGGAGAGTTTCATCCCAGGGTAGACAGAATTTTGCTGGTGATTGCAAGCAACATGGAGAACCCAACAATTGACCTAGGAAACCACTTGCGTTGAGTGTGACCCAGTACTTGCAACACCGACTGAGGTGGAATCAATCAGAGTTCTTGCTCATTCAGGATCTAGGCAAATAAATATATATTTGCCTTGAGAGCTGGAAAATGTGCTCTCCCTCCCTGACTCTGTCCCAAAGTTAATAGGGGCAAATGGCTCCCGATGTTTGAGCTGGAAGGAGCTTTGATGTTCCTCTGTCCATTTTAGGAAAGCAAGGCATCACATTGGCAGGTAATATCAACAGTAAAGCTTCTCAGCCTCTTAGGCTACATCTTGTAGAGGATGTTACTCATATTTTAGCTAATAGATAAGTGTTTCTCAGACATCGTAATGCTGGGGGGCACCTGCAGCAGAGAAACAAAATTTTTCCTCATTATTGTGCGTATGGCAAGGCACAGACAGTGTGGCCTGCGCAGAGGTGTAAAGAAAGATTTCTTTCTTGCCTGTTTGGACAGGCTGTTATTTCCTGATTGCATTTAATTTTTATAAGGTTTTGAAATTCGTTGTGGGCTGTATTTCCTTCTTCTTGACAAGAAGCCCCAGGCTATGTTATTCCTTGTGATACATACATTGCTTATCAAGACTATGTCAGTATGTTTTGGTCGCCTGCTTTGCTCACAGTTATGCTGCACTCCCTTGCAGAGGTGGCAGGGTGAGCCGGGGCATGGGGGACTGCTTTTAACCCAGGGCACCTGGGCATCTTCAGGGTCTGCAAGGGGCAAAGAAAGGAAAGACCATGGGGATGGGAGGCACATGGTGCAGAGCTGGGTGGTTTAACTTTTACTGCAGATCATGTAATGAGGAAGAGGGGGCAGCCAGGACATTGGTTTCAGAAGTGATAACAAGACTTTATTAGGGTCCAAAGTGCACTGTACTGTGTCTAGTGATTCAGAAAGTTATTGAACAAATAAAACTAAGTAACAGATTTGCCAGAAAAGACAAAAGCAGGTGGGAGGACAGCTAGTCAAGTCATATTTTTTCCTTTCCTTTTTTTTTTTCCTTTCCTTTCCTTTTTCCTTGGTCTGCCTTGCTTTGAGTCGTTGTATGTATTTCAGGAGTTAATTATTTTATCTCTTTTGCAAAGCTCAGCAGAAGATGTTTATAACATGATCCATTTTACACTTTCGGCCAACTCAGGGCCATGGTAAATACATACATTACTAAAAGCAGTCACTCTTTCCAGATGCCCAAAAAGTTTATTTGAACTAACTGTAATATTATATGTAGCTATGACAATGCTCGATAGTGCTTGACTACTAGAAATGTAGAGTAAGCTGGGAATGAGAAATGAAAGAAGCAGCATGCCAAGCAGAAATACCAAGCAGAACAATATGTGAATAAATCAATATTTCCCACTTGTGCAGCTCCCACACAGGGAAGGAATGTCAGTGATTTTCTCAGTTATTATGAAAAGCACAAAAATAATAGTTGCTGTACTAAGGAAAGTATTTAAAAGAAGTCATGGGGAAATTCACAATGATGGGAAAAAAGCAGGCTTCAGGTTGCTCATTTCAACTCTGTAGGTGATATGTAGCTAGAATACATTGGAAAAGAGGCTGCCGTGTGTGCTGGTTTTGGCTGGGATAGAGTTAATTTTCTTCATAGTACCTAGTATGGGGCTATGGTTTGGATTTGTGCTGGAAACTGTGTTTGATAACACAGGGATGTTCTAGTTACTGCTGAGCAGTGCTTACACAGAGTCAAGGCTTTGTCTTCCCACCCCACCAGCGAGGAGGCTGGGAGTGCACAAGAGGTTGGGAGGGGACACGGCCAGGACAGCTGACCCCAACTGACCAAAGGGATATTCCACACCATATGATGTCATGCTCAGCATATAAAGCTGGGGGAAGAAGAAGGAAGGGGGGGATGTTCAGAGTGATGGCGTTTGTCTTCCCAAGTAACCATTACGCGTGATGGAGCCCTGCTTTCCTGGAGATGGTGAACACCTGCCTGCCGATGGGAAGTAGTGAATGAATTCCTTGTTTTGCTTTGCTTGCATGCGTGGCTTTTGCTTTACCTATTAAACTGTCTTTGTATCAACCCACGAGTTTTCTCACTTCTGCTCTCCCAATTCTCTCCCCCATCCCACAGGGGGTAAGTGAGCAAGTGGCTGTGTGGTACTTAGCTGCCAGCTGGGGTTAAACCACGACACCATGCTACTTGTTCATCTTTCAGGTCCCTGACTCAGTCCCCAACTTAGTCCAAGCTCATTTCTTTCTTACGATTACATGATCAAAGTATGAACCATTTTAGCAAGTTTAATGTAGCGATAAGAGAATATTTGCCACCACAGAGATTAGGTACATTGCATTCCCAGTGAATTTCAAGGATGTTAGTACTAGGGACTGTACAACAATTAAAAATCAAGTTTTTGGGGGGCTTTGCTAAATTATATACATTTCCTCCTGGACTTCAGTCATAAATTCGTAGAATATGGAATCTGTATAGTTAAGAACTTCTAAGAAAGCACTTGGCACAAAAGTATTCTCTTAAAAGGAATCATACAGTAGCCTTGTAGAAGTTGCTGGCAGAGCTTCAGTACAATGGGTGGTCACAGGTGTTAGCAGATGAGCTGTAATCAGAAGATAGCAAATAATCTAGTGATCTTTACAAGTTGAGTACATCTTAGAACATAAGACAGACAGTAATATGCTTTTCCATGATGCCTGGCTTAGATCTTTAACATTAGGGAAAGCTGAAAGGAATATGAGCATTTAGCATTCCAGATCACCTTTGTAAATCTCTGCTTTTGTTAAAATACAACAGGAGGGTAAGCAATCGGAATAAGTCACCTCATCTATAGCTTGTTGATCACATAGTGCAAATATTTGATGATAGATGTATGAGTGCAACCTGGGGGCAGAGGAAGAATTGTCCAAGAGAAATTCGGCAAGAGCAAATATTTAACTTTTATAGCTTGTTCTCTTTTGCATTTCTGAGACACATGCGAGTTCAAAAAAGTTGTAAACCTGTCTAGTCACACCTTTCTTTACTCCAAATCCAGAATTCCTGAAGATGCTCATTGGGTCATGTAAATTGTGAGGAAAAAATATGCCCAGGTGCAGATTTCTTAAAGTTTGGTCAGAGAATGAAGAAAACAGGGATATGAGAGTTGCAGAAAGCATTTTGTCCCTGCCATGCTGCTTTTGGGTTTTGCAGATTCCTGAGTATATAAGAACCATCTGGAAAGGCTGTAATAAATAGTATACCATTTTTGCAGTATAAACTGTTTCTTGTTAGATTAGAAATAAGTTATCCAACATCCTGCCTTAGCCACCTTTGCACCATGAAAGGCATTACTAAAGCAAGTACTTTCTCAGAAGAATTGCAGAAACTATTTGGGCTATACTTAGAGTTTAAAAAAAAAAAAAAAAAAAAAAAAGGCACTTGTAATGGAAGTTAGTGGGTGTTTTTGGGTTTTGTTGTGGTTTGGTTGGTTTGTTTTGTTCCCCCCTGCCCCGGCTGCTGGAAGGGCTGTTTGAAGGCACAGCAATCTTACACTGACATTCTTGGCAGAGATAGGGGTGGCTAAAGAAATCAAGTTCTTATGTCCTGAACTATAACTGAAGTAACAGTGAGAGTCTGTATGAGTGAATGGTTCTTCTAAGAGTCCTATTACTAAAAAAAAAAAAAAAAAAAAAAAAAAACAACAAAAAAAACCTGTTTAACTTTATTTACATAAGACCCTACTACGTTTATGCCAAACAGGAGTGTGGGGAAAGGGTTGCTCTGAGCAGACGAAGGGAGAGAAGAAAGCTTATTGTACTTAATGACAGCTCTCTGCCTACCTTTGCAGGTATCTCTTGTCATGTGCTTCCAAAGACCCTGGCTGTGGGCAGAGCTACTGAACACATCACTGTGGTCCGCTCTTAGAGTAACCGCAGAACTAGTGGCAGGGATAAAGGTGCCATTAACTACCCTTTAAATAGGGGTATGTCTTTTTGCACCTTTTGCGTGAAAGCAAAATACGCAGACTCTTGTTGGCTTTGTCAAGCACAGAAGTGCAATGTTGATCTTGCGCTTTTGCCCAGGGTTGTTGTGACAGGCTTCAGTAGTCCCAGTGTTGGGCTACTTTCTGCCAAAATGAAGGCAATCTGATCTGCATGCGCACAATGACACTAAATTAGGTCCACTGTGCTTTTCTGCATCCATTCTGGATGTAACCCACAGTAATAGCTTTTTTTTTTTTTGTCAACCATGTACCAGTATTAAATTTTTGGAAAAGTGCTATTAGTATAAAAACAACCACATTCATGTAATTGAAGAAGATGCACAGGTTACCACTGTATCCCCTAAAGTAATAAATGGGATAATTAAGGAGGGCAGTCACAAAAAGAAGCTGTGGGGAAGGACTTGTCCCTGCGAACGTGTCTCCGAGGCTCTCTGCAGGCTTGGAGGGCTTTGGCTGGCTGCCACTTCCCCTCCTCTGCCATTTGGTTAAATGCTAACACCACCCGAGAGGCTGTTTGGGCTGTGTCTGAAAAGAGTGTGCTCCAAATGCATGGGAAAGCGTCTGTGCTGAGACCTGGCCCCAACCCAGGGGGTGAAAGTGTTGCTGGTGGGAGTTTTTGGCAGATGTCCCCTTGCCTGGGCCTGGCCTTTCTGCTCTTGACACTGCAGTGTCACAGTTGTGTTGTTATGACGTCATCTAGAGATTAAAGATGAGTTGTGGCAGGACTTGCAAAAACACATGGTAAGAAACAGCCTCCTGAAGAACTTGATTCTAAATAAGAAAAACTGATGAAGAGTAAGAAAGGACATGGAGGGACAAAGCCTTGCAAAAGGTCTCACAGCAGGGTTGGTGGCAGAGCTGGCAATTAGAGCTGGTCAGAAAAGTCAATCTTTTCCCCAGCCAACGTTCTCCTTGAAGGCAAAAAGTGAAATTACAAGAGCTTTCAAGGAGCTTGCTGGAAGCTAAACAGCCTGGCTCTTTGCCGCCTCAGCTCTCTGTGGTCTCTCGGCTGTTGGAGAGGTATCTAAACCTTGATTAGGAACAAAACATCCCAGTCTGTTGCTTAAAACTGTAGCAAAAAGCATATGGCAGGAACACTTAGAGCATTGCTTTTTATCAAGCAAATCTCTTCACAGATGTCAAGAGTACTCACTGAATACTCAATATATTGACTGCTATGTTTAGTAAATCATATATGTTAGCTGGCTAAATGTGTATTTTATTATAGATGAGGAAGTATTTTCTTGCTGGGAACTAATTGTCTGTAAGGCAAGTGAGATTCCATTTCTAGGGGTTTCTGTTGAACATCTTCAACACAATTGGAGTTAGCACCACCCAGAAACGTAAGAACTAAACTAACAACATACACAGACACTAAAGCCAAGGACTTAATCCAACAAAATTGGCCTACCTGATGTTCATTAATTTACTCAGAAGAGTTAGAAGAACAAAAGCACTCCAGAGTGGCAGAGCAAAGAAATGCACTAAAACCCAGGAACTGAGCCTCCATATTAGGTGAGCAGATTTCACTCACCTGAGCTATGTTGGCCTGGGACTTTTCCCGCAGCTGTGCCTGTGTAAGGACCTTGCTAATGGTGCTTAACCCCTGAGGCTGGGAGAATCTCACTGCTGTGCAGACTGCTGTCCTGCTCTAAACAATACACTATTTCCACCGTTTCTGCCACCTTACCCCAGCTGAATTCACCCCAGCTGAAATCATCTGATCTTCAGGAAGGCTTGTGTGTGTTTTTGCCTTAGCTCTCCCCTTTTGGCAGCCTTGCTGCAGCCACCCACCACTGCTTTGTTACAGCAGACCTTGTCCAACAGCCCACCCCACTTGTAGCTGACCCAGTAGCCAGTGCTTTTTGCTAGTGTATCATTGCCAATTCCTCACACTCAGCCCAGCAGCACCTCTTGCAGCTGCCTCTGCTGCTGTGCTTCAGCTGGTTTAGGAATCAGCTTAAATCCACTCTACAAACATTAAGGTGCTCCTGGATGGAGTTTGTAATTTATTCTCAGTTTCCCAAAGCTGCTGTGATTGATGCATTCCCTTCTGCGTGGGGCGTCTGTCCTGTGGAGGTTTTAGGAGGCACTGTTCTCTGCTGTGTTACCAAAGGCATTAACTGACTTCCCCAGGTTGTCCTAGGCTAATGTCTGACTATGTTAAACAATGATTTAATTTTACATTTTGCTCAGGCATATAGAAACATAACCCTGTAAAAGAGTGCAGTAGTTCTATCAAAGGCATATTTCAGCTTTTTCTCTTCTTCTTTTGTCTTTCTTTTTGTCTTCTGAGAAGGCCATTAAAAATCAATAGTTCTGCTTTAAATTTAAGCTTTTAAAGTGTCTATTTTTGTTGATACAGTGTTTGATAACAGATATTTCTGCGAAGGAAGTGGGTGAAAATACTCTTCAGGATGATGTTTCAGGCATATCTTTCAAGCATTATGTCGCACTTTATGCTAGGCTATAAACTGATTTTGAATTGAAATCATATTCTGAGTGGCAAAATGTATACTTTTTTTTTTGCTTGCCTTGTCTCTTGAACACGCTTTGCTGCAAAGTCTGTTCATCTGTCAGGTCACTCCATAAAACTGTATGGCCGCTTTTCAAGAAGTTCGTAACAGTTTTTGTTGGAGAGCAGAAAAGTTTGCCTGCTATCTTTGGTTCTTGGAAGACCAAGCAGTAACGTACCTCTTCACTAAGGAAGAAGTCCTTGGGAATTTTTATTTTCCTTCTCATGCTTATCCTTGTTTCTCAGAGTGTTTCATGGACAGCTGTTCTTTGCCATCTGTTGCACAGTCTGGGGTGCTGCTTGAGCACATATGGATTAAGATATGGTAGCTGGGATCTGGTGGTTTGAGTGCAAGTCTGATGCTGAGCTCATGAGAACTGCCTCCAGCTGAGCCTTAAGTGCATGGTTGGCAGTTCAGAGCTGGGAGCGAAACATCAATGGATGCAGCTATCAAAGATAATGTACCTTATCTGGACTAATTCAATGGGCTTTCTAGCCTTGAGGCAAACACTTGATTTAACCAAGATTTCTTTCTGCCACATGTGTGTGTGTATATATAAATATATATGCTTTTTCATGGAAGTGCCTTGTGGTAGTATGACCAGAGTGTTCCTAGGTCTAGATTTCTAGGCTGAGATTTGCATTTGGTTGGGAGGAATGAATAAACTGCCCCAGATGTAGAGCAGTAGCAAGCAGAGGCTAGTTGCTTGTCTCAAGAAACATCAGGCAGAGCTGCTGCCTAACCTGCCTGTCTCAGCTGGCTGTCTGCCCCAGGGGCTGGAAAAACCTTCCTGTGGTCTAAAACTGCTGCCTTAGATAGGCAATGTATCACACGTGTTTTCAGTACTTGCCTCCTTTTCAGTCTCCTCTAAGGATGATTTACACTTCCCCGAGTTGCTTACACTTTGGCAAGGGTTGCAGGGATCTCTGAAGAAGGACTGTCTTTCCGAAAACACTACTGTTGCTCAGGACTGGCCACAGACTATGATCACAAGCTGGGTCAGGTTACTCTGGCTGAGCTATTCTCAGTATATTGCCTTAATGGCAAGGAAGTGGTTCTCCTTTCTCATTAGATCTTTTAGTTTTGTTACTTGGGTTCTGGTACCTCAGTAGCTTGCCCTGATGAGCAAAGCAGTGGCTGCCACTGCTGACAGACAGGACTTCCTCGGATTTTAGAAAAGTTCAGGGAAATGCTAAAGCTATGAAGAATTATTTTAAAATCAATGAGTCAGAATAATTAGCATAAATGCAGTCATTGTTTACAGCCACATTTACATGCAGAAGTTATTTTGGGTCAGTGTGGTATAAATAACAATGGCATAACTGAAATGTTAACATTCTTTCTGCATTCTCCAACTTGTTTTCCATCTTGATGGCTACACTTCGGATCAGGGCAAGGAAAGCCATAAGGGAGAAACACACAACAGTGTTTTATGATTGAGAAACACAATGAAAATGTCTGAGGTGCAGACTACAATGTAGTTTATCTTTGAACTTTAAGCCTAGGGTAAATTAGCTGGCTCTGAGCTTCCTGCTTCAGTGTCTTGATTAGTGCCCAGGTTTGCACCAGATCTGTTAGATGAGTCTGGGCATTTCTAAACTACACTGCAGATAGGACAGCTCACTTTGCTCCCCTTCCATATCTGAAGAGGAACACAAATAGCAGCAGGAAATGGATGGGGCTGCAGTACAAAGCACACAAAAGAAGAAAATTGCATGTCCTTTCAGTTTCTTACCTCTGTGTGCCACCACTTAAATAACACAGGTTCAGCCTTGGGAACTTGAATGTGTCATAGGGCCAGGCCAATTACTGCACCTTTTGAGTTATTATGGAAAGGTGTGATGTTTGAACCTGTGCTCTGAGCATGCTCAGGGACTTTATTACTCAGCTTACAGTAAGATCCTGAGTTACTGGATGAGCTGTGTTTTATTGTGACTATTGAAGAGGCTATTAAAACTAGACAGAAAGACAAAGCCCTGTTCAGCCGGCTATCATCTCTTTAAATTACCTTTGCAAATTCCCAGACCTAGGGGTAGCTGGAGGCCAGTCTGACCCTCTGCAGGCATTAAAGCAGCCTCAGGGCTGCCCTGCATCCTGCCTGGTGCAGTCAGCTCTGCCCTGCTGCTGCTGGGGACCACTGGAGCACGGTGGTACCTGACCTCCACTTGGGTGCTAGTCTAGCCTAGTTTCTCCCTACCCTGAGAGAGTGGTTGCTTGCATTTCTTTTTTCTGTTATTGAAGTGAGTGGGCTCAGGATCCAGAAGGTAGGACACCATTCCAAATATCAGTAGGGTTTTGGAGATAATACCTAATATTTAGGATGTGCAGATATTCTTAAGCCACACCACACGGTTCCTGTAGAATCTGCTTTTTGAAGTTGGGTGGGTTTTTTTGGTTTGTGGTGTTTGGTTTTTTGGGGGGTTTTTTTGGTTTTTGGTTGGTTTTTTTTTTTTACTTAGGTTGGTAGTGTGCACCTAAAAAAGTAATTAAAAAAAATTGAACTTTTTTGTTTGCTTCCCAGCTACTATAAGTGTTCTTTACCCCAGTTCTCTAATTCCCTACTGTTCTCTTCCCACTAACAATTTTTATATCTCCTGTTTTAACTTCTGTTAAAACCCTGCAACTTGGGCACGTTTCATGTTGCTGTTTCCTTCCCTCTGTTTCACGGAGAGTTTAGATGCAAGTATCTAAATCAGAGATGATGAGAGCTTGCTGTGACAGGTGCTTGAAGGAACCCTGTTCCCAGGTCCTTTCCAGCTTTTGCAGTCCAGTGCCATCAGGGCTCTGCTCTGTTCTGTTGTGCAGTTCCCTACTGTTTTGCTTCATCTGGAAATAAAAAAAAAAAATTCCTAAAGTAGTCACCCAACTTGTTTGCAGGGTGGAGTGTGGACATCTCAACTGACAGGTGATGGAGATCAAGAGGCAAAGCATGGGATAAAAGACTGCAGGTTGGAAGAAAAAGCCCAGGATTAGAGATCATGTTTTCAGAAGAGTCTGGGGGAATAGCTGTTATCAAAATAATGGAAATTACTCCATGTGCTCATGGTTTGGATGCTGTGTTGCCCTGGCACGTTAATCCTGAACTGCCTCCTATTGCTAACATAAAGGACACACATTGGATTTAAATGATGACGAGCCAAGATTCATCAAAGCATATAAATGATTGACCAGTAGGGTTCGATCCATGCCAATATGCTACAGATTACAGCCAGATTAGTTCTTTATAGCAGACTAGATCCTACTGTAAAAATTCCCCATCCTCATGCATACCTGCTGTCCAGTGCTGTGAACTGAACATTTCCTCTCCGGATCGAGGGAGGATGTTATCGGCTGGCTCTTCAGCCAGCAGCACAGTTTTTCTAGGACTTAATTGCCTTGTCTGCCTGGCTAGGCTATCCGACTGTCAGCCTGAGCAGAGGGAGTGCTTTACCAGGTCTTTTTTTTATTTACCTGTTGGATACATCATGCTCTTTTTTTATTACCTGTCACATCTTGCCCCTTCTTACTTTATGAGGAGCCCCTTCCACAGCAGGACCCCAGGCTCTCTGGCAGGAAGATCGAGGTTTTGCTCTGTACAGCAGTCAGGAGAACAGTAGGAGCATGGCGCATGTTTGGCATTTCTTTCTTTTCCCCCGCTGTCTGCATATATTATATCTTGAAAATCACTGGGCAAGAGCACAAGAGCCCAGTTAAGCATTTCAGTGATTTGAAAGGTAGTAAGGCAAAACACAAATATTGATAGCTTAAGTAAATTGTGCCTGTAAACTTCTTGAGGAAGAATTGCTCTGGGGACACAGAATTAACAATCAGTAAGGAGTACCGATGCCTACAGCTGCGCTCTTTGATTCATGGGTATTTTGACAACAGTAGCAAATCTTTTCAGAACTCAACATAGGCAAGCAAAGAGTATTTCAGTATTGCAACTGATAATTGGAAAAAAAAAAAAATCACCAGGAAATATCTTTACGTATCTAGCAAGTATGTCAAAATGTGGTCCAAATTGCAGACCCAGCATCAGCAGAAGCTGTGTCATTGAGTGGAGTGCTGCTCTCCCTAGAAAGAAAATTATGGACAAATTAACTGCTGATGTGCACTCTGCAGAGTCACTGACCTAGCAGAGTCTGAATTGAAAATGTTACCAAGTTAAAAAGGTGTTTGATGACTAATTTCTCATGTGTGTAAGTGGCTGGGTGTGGAGAAAAGCGGTGGAGAAGTTGGCAGCCAGCATTAGACTCTGTGGGTTGGATTCACCTCTGTCTGCCTGCTAATGCCCGAAGGGCGGGTGGAAAGCTATTGGGAGCCTCTGTTGCAGGTGGGGAAAAAAAGCACTTCCAGAGCTCAAATTGTTTACTTCAAATTATTCTATTTTGGGTGCTGATTAAGTGTGGGGGTTTTTGTTTTGTTTGTTTTTTGTTTTTTGGTTTTTTTTTTTTTTTTTCTGGAAGGAATAAAAGTATATGTAGACAACCCATTCAGAGGGAGAAACCTATATTTAGACAAATGAATCGCACCCTATGTGCCCGCAGCTCCCTTGAAAACAATGCCAATTACCAGCTCCTGGGGATTTGAGCCTTTGTTTGACATTTAAGGGAGAAAAATACCTGCAAGCATTTAACTCTGAGAAGAATGCTGGACAAATTCATGTATCAGGAAATATCTTCACTATCACAATTTGGCTAACTATAAGTGGAATGTTATATAGAAAACTATGATGATTAACATTCAGAATAGACAATATTTAGTCCTGGATTATTGATAAACCTAAAATTTCTAACTGTGTGACCATCCAGAATTGTGCCTAGAAGTTTTTCACCTTTGGGAAAGGGGACAGCTGTAATTTTCCAGCAGGACAGCACTTTCTTCAAGTTCTGGTGGGTCATGAGTTCTGAGAAAGTAAAAGCTACAGCAGTAAGTTTGAGATGTTTTAATTTTTCAATACCTCTGAGCACAGTACAGCATGGCTTATCTTAATTAAAGTCTGGTTTGCAGTTGAAAGGATAGTAGAAATGGTCCCCATAAAATTTTTTAAGACTCTCTAAAGTGTCTTGTATAGAGTTTTTTCCTTCCTGTAAAATAAGTCACATATGTAGAATATATGGCAGTTCTCATATAAAAAGGTTTTATTGGCACTTGTTGTAATGACTTTCATAACTTATTCATGAGTTCACTGCTCATGAGTAATTTGGTCATCCAAAATACAGGCCGATAAAACTTTTATCTCATACCATACTGTCATGTCTTCTACTCTTTGGGTAGGTAGATAAGCAGAGGCATACCAGAAGCATGTTGTAGATCCTTTAAGGGAAGAATTAAAATAGAATATAAGTTCAGCTGTGATGAAAAGAAAAGCGATTAGACAAGGAGAAGCTGATAAAACCCACCAAAGCAAGTGTGTTCTGGTTTTGACCTGATAAAATTGATATCGCTTTTTAAAGTGTCTAGGATTATATACTTATGGCTCAGAAGCTGGTGCTTGAGACTTTTGCTGCTTATTCTTGCAGGTCTCCTTTCTGCTTTTTTTTTTTTTTTTTTTTTTTTTAAAAGAACGAGTGAGTGGCAGTGGGACAGTTGTTCTTATATAACTAGAGCTGCAATGCACTGGACTTTTTTATGGCCTCTGAAGGTGTTCAGGAGGGAACACTTTCATGCAGTTGGAGCATAGTTCAGATGTAAATCTAAAATTGGACTGTCTGCACACAGAGAAAGCAATCGCTTGTAAATCTAGTTTGACACAATTCCCTATTTTTAGCTCTGTGGTACAGTATCATATGACTAAGTGCCCCAAGGGTATCTGCTGCTCCCACAGAAGAGGAGGACTCCCACCTCTGGAAGGCAGGCTCATATTTGTTATGCTACTCAAGAAATATAATGAACTCCTGACTAATGTGACATTTTATAACCAAGAGAGCTTTTAGGTACCTGAGCTTGGAGATAACGTACTGATTACCACTTATTTCATTTCTCTACCACTTTAAATCAGTGGCATGAAATTTATCATCTTTGAGTCTGTTTTTCTGTCAGACTACTTATGCTATGTATGTCCTTTTCTTGCAGTATATGAAGATCTATGCTTATAAACTCTTCTCTAACTTTTTTTAAAAAAGCATATACTGTGTGTGTTCTCCCCAGGACAGGGTGGATGTCTCCCCTGCCTGCTAGTCCCTACTCATTCTTAGGCAGAGGCTGTTCCTTCTGATATGGAGGGCACGAGCATGCACCTAGTGCATTTCTCATAAGAATATTGACCCTTTAGTGGCTTGGCAGAGATCTGGCCCTTCCCATAAAAACGCAGTACGAGGTTATGTGGTACTTGCTGACTGCCATAAGTAAGGCTCATGAAGGGGAAGGGCTTTCTTTGGCATAAGTGGTGTAAAGAGGGCTGGTTGTAGAGGGACTTTTGCAAGGCAGGAGGGTCTTCCTTCCCAGTTAAATGGAGGAAACTTTTCAATCTGAGTAAAGGAGAATTTTTGCTTAAGGAGCTGAATGGCGCTGCATCTTTTATTTGCCATGGAGCAAAACCTGACCTGAAGCCATTCTCTTGGAGTGACTGGGATTTACCATCCTGGATATGGTGGAAGCAAGGTCAGGCTGTAGAAGGAATAAAAAGGAGGGGGGGGGGGGCATGAGAGAGTGGAAATGTGTAGCTATAAGGACCTAATGCAGTAGGTGAGACTAATTCACAGATTCTTCTGGTAATTATAACAGAAGGGTAGCTTTAGGGTCACCTAGCCTGATAAGACTGCAGTTCTTGATGGAAGACAAGCCCTGCGGTGAATATGCCCTCAATTAACAAAAATATTAAGGATTTTTGTCAGCTCAAATACTTTAACACTACTTTAGTAACCCAGGAGAGTTACAGAAAATGCCTGGCTCAGTAAAGCGACTACCTAGGCCTTTGTAAGGCTCTCCCAGTGTCCAGACTGGCAGTTCCAACTCATAACGCAGTGTTGTCCATTGAGGCCCAACCGCACATGTGATAGTTGGAGAGGTTTGTAGGTTAGGTCTGTTTTCTGGGTATTCTAGGTATTGAAAATGCTGTCTGGTATTTACAATCCTGTTAAATTGGGCTCATTTTATTCAAACAATTTTTCAGCAAAGGAGACCTTGTCATCTATGGTTCCTTGCATTATTATACAAATATGCACACACATCTACAGTTCCTATTCCTTTTTTTTCCCACATATCTGTCATTAACCTTTGTCATTTACAGTGGTTCTAGCAGACTGTGTACATCGTGTTCCTATTTTACTGCAATCTGAAACATGAGATAAAATTGTATACCAGACAGATTGCATACACACCACAACATCCTATGAGTTAAAACTCAGAGAGACATCGGTATTAATGTTAACTATTGTTTAAGATAGTATTTTAAGGGACTGTTTAATTCATGTTGTTCACTTTTGATTCTCTCTGCTAAGGAATAGTGTGTATCCCTCATGCCTGCCTGTAGTTACAGGTAGTGCCACTGCACTTAACAAGGTAGGAGGTCCCATCAATTATATATTTCCATGCATCCACTGAAATGCTGCAGCACTCAGACTTTTGCACCCTGCTGCTATCACAGGAAGTTGATTGTCAGTCCTCCGACTGTACAAGTGTCATTTGCAGGTTAAAACGACTATAAATTAGTTATGTCTTTCTGGAGGATGGAGGGGAGTGGGTAAAAATGCCTGGATCCCATAACTTGTGACAGCTCTCTGCTGTCTGCAGGAAGGGTTATTAATTTTCACCTCCTTGCCTTTCCGCCGTAGCTCTTCTAAAGGTCGGTAATGAGGGTACTACTTACAACAGCAAAGTGTCTGTCTTGTTCATTTTGTTGCATATGTGGGGTTCTTTTTGCTTTGCTCTTCTGAGTATTTTAGATTTTTATAAATGGTGGAGGGAAATATCATTTGAATGATGGTTTTGTAATTTGTGGCTCTCTGGGAATGAAAGATGAGGGAGGTGGGTTTCCCTGGAATCTCTTGGTGGTGTCCTGGGCAGAGATTATACACAGGTTTACCCCAGAGCAAATCTTATCCTCCAGTTTGCACTGCTTTGCCTCCCCTTACTGGCAACAAAACACTTCTCTAAATAACATGAAGATTAGATCCACATGGAGAAGAAGCTGCAGATGCCTTGTCTAATGGCTTCTCTAGGTGACAAAGCCTAACACATAAATGAACCATAATTTGTATTTCTGCATCTAACTCTGGACTACTTTAAATTGTCTTCGTGCCCAAGTTCCTCTTAGCAAAAATCCCTTGTTATTTACAGTTTTGCTTCAAGGTATGCCTAGAAAAGCCTACAGGCTAGGAAGCTGCAGCTTAAAAACTATCAGGATCTATAAACCCCACAAAACTACTTATTTCTGCTTCAGATCCTGCTCTAAGAAATCCCAGACCACATTTACAGGACCAGACCCTGTACGAAACAAAGCACTTCTGTGCAGTGGCTCACACAAGCCATGAGAGACCTCTATGGAGAGCCCTCCTCTGTTGAGGCAATCTGGGCTGCTGCTTTCCCACCCACATGTAAACTCTTCTACCATTCAGCTCTGTAAAAATCTGCACCGAAGCCTTCCCAATTTTGTCCATAAAAGCTGTTTTATTTTGTGTGATGGTAGTGAATATTATATAGGTCTGGGAAGATAAAAGTGTAAAAATCACTGCATGGACTAGTACATTTGTCAGGGCATTCAATGAGTAGTTCATTTGCTGGTGGGATATATAGGCTGGGACATCTCAGCATCCACAAGCAGTAAATGCTCAGGATGAAATTCCATATTATTAAATTGTTTTTCTGAAAATAACCCTGTTCGCTGAGGAATGCCTAGTCCTTTCTGAAAATCAGGCCTAGCTCACTACCTAAATCATTACTGAAAAGGAGTACTTGCTATTTTAAAACACAACTTCATGAAAAAGATGCACTGAGACACATTAAGATACTGGAAAAAATAACTAGAGAGTTTATATTGTCACTCTCTCGGGAAGTTATTAAGCCTACTTCAGTGGTGTAAGGAGACTAGTTCTTTGTGTTTGATATAAACCGTATTTATTTATTATCAATCACATCTGTGAAGAGAACAATATCCTCCTCCTTTATACATGTGGCTATGTTTGGCTGTAGTCTGCACACTGTGAATCATGGTTGTGGTAGCAGTAAAGATTATTATCAACAACTCATTACAGAATTGAAGTTTCTCTTCCAGAAATACTGCAAGTTTATGCATATTCTTCAGCTGTTACAAATGCTTCTCAGCTAGTGTGTAAATCATTGATAAAAGTGATGACTGGAAAATGTGAAACTTCCTGTAAAAACTTCAGCTGAAAATATTTGTTGTTTTCAGCTGCAAATCAAAACCTGACATATTCCAGTTGCAAATGAAAAAATATTTTAATTCTGAATTACTGCTGTTTCCTCTGGGGAGGTGATTTAGGTGTCTTGTGTTTGTCTCTGCCATTCTCAGGTTCTATCTTCAATGATGCATCATGATTTTTCTCTTGTGATGGGACTTACTGGAGTGTGATGCTAGATGTATGAATGTAATTTAATGGCAGATAAAGAAGAGAAAGGAGGAAAAGACATTCATTTTCCATGAAGTATTGATTTTTTTTTTCAGATTGAGATATTTTGCTATTTGTTATTTTGATAAGAAAGTGAACTTCACCAAAGCAAGCAACATCTTATCGTATAAAAAAAAAAGTGCTCTGTTAAAAACTCTATATAAAAAAATATTGACCTATCATAGTGAACAAGAACACTGAGCTGTAGACTACTGTCAGTATGCAGAACACGTCTTTTGGTCATAATGCATATGTATGAGAAAATTATCCTGTGAGAGGCATATAGTGAAGAAATCTTGATTGCTTTCTGGTGTTATTTATATATTTAAATTAGATAGAATTTTAAAATCAGTTTATGCAGAAAACAAAGGGGATATTTAGGACATACCAAAATGTTATGATTTATTACTAATAATTACTGTGCTGCAAATCTGATACAACTCAGTAAAAGTCACTTAGTTTACACCAGTATGAAAAAGATGAGAAGACATTTTTTTTTTTTTAACACTTTTGATACAATGAAGAAATCATCTCTTAAATCTAATTGGCTTGGATAGAAATGTTGTTACAGCAGGCTGAAAAAAAGATGTTTGGTCCACTGTCAATCTGTATCGTTGATTCCAATGTGTTGAATAGAGAGAAGTCATTCAGTCCTGACTATATTTCCACTTAATGGAAAGAAAACCTATGAGTGTGATGGGTGTTAGAGAGGGATGCAAAATGGGCCCTGTGCCTCCAGGCCAAGAGTTCTTCTCTGAAAAGCAAGTTGTGCAAAAACCGAGATAAATGGAGAAAACGTCTGCTTTGCCAGACTCCAAGAGGAAGTCCTTTATTGTCCCTATTTATTACAGAACAGTAGATACAATGATGTGATCTTATTTTTTCCAGTGTATATTTGATGTTGCTACTTGTTTAGATCTTTCTCCTCTCACTTGCATGAATTTAGTCTTTTCAGGAGGGTTTTTTTGGAAATCTTTAATCACAATTAAGTGAATTGATTTATACGTAGCACTTGTAATCATATTCAAGCGGATGCAAGCGGGGCTTAGAAAGGACTTTCAAAGTGCCAATTAACTGTAGGACAGTGGATGATGACTTATGCATTGCTGAATAAATCAGTCTGCAACACTATAAAATCAATTTTGCTTCATGTTGTTCATAAAACAATTAATATAAACAATCTGACTTCAAAACTATAAAATCAATTTTGGTTCATGTTGTTTCATAAAGCAATTAATACGAACAATCTGACTTCAGATGCCTACTGTCATATAAGCCGCTGGATCATTAGCCTTAAAAACGCCAACAAGCCTCTGACAATTTAAACTGAATTGCCAGGCGAGGTAGCACAAGAGATGATGTTTCAGCTACTGATGTTTTTATAGGCTAATGAAAGGATGTAGCAAAAATGATGGTCACAAAGTGAACTCCATCGCTTCTGCTCCACTTGCCCCAGCTGAAGTGGGGCCAGTCCCCTCCGCGGAGGGCGATGTTTCTGCCGTGCTGCAGGCACCCGTATGGCTCCCAGCTTGAAGCCAAAGTTTTGCCCGAGAGTCTCTGCCTTGGGCTCTGTAGCTTGAAGCCCTTCTTAGAGATTTAGCTCACAATTTCTTATTTCTGAACAACCTAGACACTGTCCAAATAATTTCTTTAGGCTGTGTTAGCAGAGGTAATATTTGAGGAAAGAAAGTATCCTTGCTTTACGAGAGTTAAATGGACACAAATCAGGAAAAGGAATTCAGAAGGATTCGTGGACGCAGAATAGAAATGCTTACAGAAGACTAAGAAGATGGTAAACAAAAAGAATGAAATATTTAATTTCAGACAGATCTAATTTTGTCTTTCTCAGCCATAGCCGTGACTCATTAACAGACAGTTTCTGTAGGAGGGTAACATGCAGGATATACATCTAACAGACTGTAAATGGAAAATTCTTGGAGGCAGAGGGCTGAGTGAAACTTTTTGCATGAAACTTTTCAGCAAAATATGCAAATTTGACAACAGTAAAATGTTTTGCTAATATGTGTTGTCTTCATTTTTTATTTTTTTTTCAGTTTCTGAAAGATTCAAAACTAGTTCCAGCACTTCTTAAGAATATATTGACTTATGGGTTATATATGACTTATTATTAAAGGTATTTTCTAATATAATTTTAAAATATGTGAAGTAAAAGAATAATAGAAAAAACTTCATATGATATGATATTTTTTTGCAATTATAAATCTGGCACAGATATAAAAAAATATTTTTTTCTCTGTGGTCTAGTTTGTGTCACATTTGGTAGGTGCCTACAGACTCTGCCAAATTATATTTGTTACTCTAGAAACAAATATAATAGTAATAATTAATCATACAAATGGAAAAATAAAGTCTCCATGAAAAATGCTGATAGGAGTACCGTGCCTGATCTTGTGTAGTGCATGTTGATACTACATCATAAAAATCTCATCAAGAGTAAAAATCATTGGTAAGTGGGTATGTCTCCTAATCGTGGTACTTAAGTGCTGCAGATGTCACCACTGGTTCTGCTGATCAGCAGAGGAGCAGGGATGGCACAGGATGGCAGGAGTGGTTAGGAAGTGTTTTGGCTGTTAACTTTGCCTGAAGCAATTGCATTAATGTTGGTTTTCTAAGCAGGTTGCATGGTGTCAGTAAGTCTGTGCTTACTGCCTTGCAGCTGATCAGGGGTACCCGGGAGCCTCCATCTTTCTAATAGATTCTTCATTCTTTTATTTCCTCTGGAGAAGAAGAAAAAAAAAAAGCGATAAAGCAGATCTGCCACCGAAAGTATGGGATGCGGTCCAAAGGCTTTTTAGGCACAATGACAGATGTGGTAATGTGTTCTTGCAGCCTGTGGAAGATCCTCAGATGCTGCCATGGGCTTGCTGAGGCTGCTTTCAGTAGCTGTGGGTGAGGAAACGGGGAGGTCATTGACTGGAAAGCTGGAGAAAAGGAGAAGGAAAAATAAAGCTCCCCAAATTAGACCATGCTTTGTCAGGTGGGGCTGAACCAACTGGCAGGCCAGTACTGGTCTTGCCAAAGGACTGGACTTTAAAGGGGAATTTTAGTGAAACTTAAGTGCTTAAACAGCTTTTAAAAACCTGTGCCCAAGTGCAGATGCAGGTGGAGCGGACAGTTTCGGGTGCATTTCAGCAGAGAAGTAAGGAGAGCTGGGAGCTCAGCTGCTGGTGCTGGTGGCTGGGGGGTTGATCCGGGACCCCAGAGAGCCCTGTCCTGCACAAACCCCATTACTGCTGCCTCTTAAGAAAGGTCTGCACAGCAAGCTTCATTTTCTGTCGATGCAGGTCAGTAGGTTGGCTGATCATAACCATAGGCAATACAGATTTGCTGCTTTCTTGTATTTAGGGAAATACATCTATTTCTACTTACATTAGCTGATCCACATCTGGTTTGGGGATTTATAGCATGATCTCCCATTGACTGCTGTTCTGGGTATATTTATAGTACAAATTTCCCAGTGAAATATAAATTAATTATAATTTATATTACAATATTATCCTTGGGCACCCAAGGCTGCTAGTTCTGCACAAATTTATACTGTAAAAAATGCTTTATTCTCAAAGAGGTTACTATTATTATACGTAAATCTGTAAGACAAAGAATGTCTAAAGAGGCATTATAATCTCCATTATTTTCTCATCCTTGTTTCAGATAGGAAACCTGAAATAGATTAAAGTATTTTTTTCCATGGGTCTCAGAGAATTTCATACAGGAGACTGGGAATTCGGCCAAAAATGTCTCAGATTTCAGACCATGTCCATAAACAATCAGTTATACCAACATTCCATATAGGTATTGATATTGAGTGTATGTAAATATGTATAAATAATAATAAAGCAGTGCAGTAACTGATTCTGCAGTAGAGAGATTAGTGTTTTAATCTGGAAGTCTAGAATCTAAAATGTGCTTTCTGCCATTTGAAAATTATTACAGTTCAAGTTAAAAGTTAAAATTATATTTCCTGGGTGGAGGTCTGTGTTAATGAATATTTGCTACCTGAAACTAAAACCTGAGCCTTGCAGAAATAGATTACATTCCTAAGTTTAGCAGTCTTTCAAACTCTTGATGTATATGCATAGTATATAGACTTACCTGAAAAGCATTTGACTGATATCAGCTGGTGACATTAAAAACTTTGTTTTCAGATGCTGCTGTCATCTTTACTAATTATTATTAAATGCATTGGAGATTTTTTTTTTATTTTTTTTTTTTTTGTCCTGGCTTTGGGATAGCTTACTGTCTTGATGAGGGGCTGCAGTCCTGCTGCAGGGGAACCGAGGAGCAGGGAAATCCCTGTCCCAACTGTTTCTCCCCATGTGTGGCAGGTGAGAGGGCTCCTAGGTGGGTCCCTGCTGCAGGGCTCCACTGTCTCCAGTGGGATTTGGGCAGTGGCATCCCTGGGCCATGATGGGAGGCACTTCACCTCCCCAGACGGCTTGGGTCATGACTGGCTCTAGGAAGCTGCACAGGACGGGGAAAGGAAGCTCCAGTTATCTGAGGATCTTCAGTTAAAGATAAATAATATTTTCCCTACCTACTTTCAGTAGCCACAGGAAATCTTAAAAGCCCTAGGTTTCAGTCTAGTCAGAACAATATCTGTAAAGAAGAATGAGGACAGCCTGTACTATGGAAACCTTGGCTCTCTCTCTGGTTTTATACCACAAATCAGTGTCTTGTTTATAGCTAAGCTGATTAAACTTTACCCATCCATTTTAATAGATCCTCAGTAATAGTTTCACTGAAATCAGCATGAGTAATATATGTCAGGTATGACTCAGGTGGAGACGTGTGTGTTTCTGTGGGAAGAGGCAAGCAAACTTCTGGCTTAAAAATTTTCTTAAAGCAATTTCAAATGTGGACTGTTTATTTTGTTGGGAGGGCAAGGCTGATAAAGACCTGTTCCAGGTTTCAGTTAATGAATTCCTAATTGAAGAGAATCTTGGCAAGATGCAAAATGAGAGATGAAGTAAGGCCCTCTGTTGTAGTTTCTGGCATACTGGCAGCAACTAATTTCAAATTATACAACCTATTTCACTCATATACAGTAGTTATCTTCTTACTTTGGGGTTTTCCCCGAGTAACATATGAAGGAAATTATTATTACTATTGAGGTCTCTGTTAACAGAAGAGAAGGTAGGATTTGCAGGGAAATAAATTATACTAATCAATTGTCACATTCATGTGGTCTGAGAGAAATCTGTCAAGTCCCTAATACCAGATAGAAAATAGCTGAGGTTATATATCCCACAGACCTGCCAAACAGAAACACTTGGTTTGGCTAATTTTCCCAAATAAAGCCCTAAATCTGGAGGGCTTTAACATAATCTATCTGAGTAGTGAGTTGGTTTCTAACTTTGAAAAATTGTTAATGAGCAAAAGGGGAACCACCAGGAAGGCAACTGGTGGTGTTAAAAGTCACACTTACTGAAAGGTGTGTATCTGGAGTCCTCAAAGTCTTCCTAACTCTAACCTGCTGGTGTTGGTAAACTAGTGACATAAATATTCTCCACAGCACTGAAATTCAACTATAGCTCTCTGCATTTGCTGGACTGCAGACAACCAGCAGCTGCTTTACAGGAGGGCTCTTGGACTGCTTTCCAGCCCTTTAGAAAGAACTGCCATCCTCAGTATAAGAGACTCGGTTAGGGCTAATTTTAGGAGTTTGATGAACCATGGTTTTCTTTTCATTTGCTCATAGGGTTGTAAATTGCTAATGATCTGCAGCAGAAATTAATTATTGCTAATTATTCCCTTTCAGCCACAGCTCAAATCTTCTTTTAGCACAGTGTGTGGATGCAGGTTAAATGAAGTCCAAATCTCATTCCCTTTTCTGTCCTTGAAGTAAACAGCAGATCCTGCTTGCTCTTTGCATCCAGCTTGGCTCATGCAGGAATGCAAGAGGGGGGATGCTCATCATGTTTTCAGAGGCAGAGAGGATGTCTGTACTTAAAGCGTAAAATGGGATTAGGGCCTTTCTTTGTCACAGGTTCACTCTTTCCTCTGGGGTTTAAGTAGGACAAGGTGAGACTGATATCTCTTCCAAATAAATATATTGAGGGAGATTCTATTTATGAGGAGAACAGTGCATCTGACTTCATGTAAATGAAGGTCATAATACTCCACATACACTATGCAAAATGACGCTATTTTCTATGCGGTCTGCATATAAACAGTTATGCTGTTATTGAAAAGTATAACTTGCAAAATTTAAAAGATGGAAATTAATTATATAAAGTGTCTCCAGGATAACTGATGTTGAACTGATAAGGCAAACTAAATGAAATTTCGCCCAGTCCATGGTTACCTTGCCAAAAATAGACGTGTGGCTTTGGTCAACACGGGGTGCACTGAAGCCATGTATTCCTACTGCCTCTGTCAGCTGAATCTGGAGATGGACAGGGAAATCTGAAAACACCTACCAGCAAACCACAATATTTCAGGGGACAAAGAGAAGTCAAAGTATGGGTTTTTTTTTTCCCACCCTGTCACAAAGCTATTGCCACTTGGCCTTGTAGCAAACTATCTTTAATGAGGCTAGTGTGTGCTGGCTGTCAAGGTGATGGTCTCCCATGTCTAACCTTGCAAAAGTGTCGGCTCTAAAGCATTTACGAAAGTTTGGTGGCAGAAAAGCAAGTGCCTCAATTCCTGCATTTCATCACATGCATAATTGCCTGAATATTGAGCTACACACTTGTATGCAATGGCAGAGTCCTCTTGGCGGTGAACGTGGCCCTTCCTGGGGCAGGCCAACACAACATGCTTTCTTCATACAAAGCAGCCCCAAGCTGCTCTCCTTTCATTTAATAACCCAGTGCTTAAAGGACTCTTGGAGTTTGGAAAGGTGTTTTGAATCTCATATCTCTGACTCAGAGCTGTGATTTCAGCTAAAATACGGTAATGATCTTTGAGTTGGGAAGAATTCAGGTGGTTTTCTTAGTCTGTGGTAGAAGCAGTATGTGATTCGGTGAGTACTTCTGCAGAGGAAAGCCGGGACCACCAAAAGCCCTGTTTTTAGGTGCTGTTATTTTGAGATAAAGTCCCCGTGGTGAATGTAGCCTCCTGTTGACTTTAAACCATCAACTGCAAAGCTGCTTCTGCTTCTTTCACCTGTACCTGGCAAGTCCTCACACAACTCGTTTGATGTCAATCGTTCACTGGTGGGAATTGTGATAATTTTGTCTTCCATTATGTTTGAAGTTGCAGGTTAAAAATTGTCTCTCTAGCAAATCTCATCCTTTTGACACCAACTACATAACTAGAATATTCATTTATTGAAAGGGACAGCGTTATTATCTGAACAGTGACAGTGAAAGCTGTTAATTCCCACACACTTCTTAATGACACAGATCTGCTCTAAAGAGTGGTTTTGTTTCCGTGGAGTCAGCTCTTCTTCACCTCACCATATATCTCTATTATAAAACACAAAGAAAATGGAGCATGCATTGGTCCTCAGCATCATCTCTTGTTGTGTGGAAGGTACAAGTACCAATCTCTTCATCAGAGGGCTGTTGGGGAGACCAGTGGGCTTTCCACAGCCCCGTATCACAGGAGGTACAATCGCTCAGGCTGGTGACAATTAGCCATGTGCCGAGACATCTCCTTTGCTCCCTCCAGCACCTGCTTCTCCTCTGTAAGAAACCCGAACAATGGCCCTCCTACTGAGGTGTGCTAAAGAGACTCGCTGTGCGTAACTATGTGCCTTGAGAGCTCATCTGCAGTCTTTATTACGACAATTACTAAGGATCATTTGACTGTAAATGCTGGTTCTCTCTTACTATGAATCAATCAGTCATTAACCTTAGCAGTATTGATGTGTTCTCACTATGCATTTCAAGCAGATTAATAAACAAGAGAAGAGTTAAGAGCCCATTCTGCATGCTGTGATGTATTCCTGCATTACTGGATCTGGATAAACACAGTGACACTTCATTGTACTGTGAGAGATTTATGAAGGAACTACAATGTGGGAGAGAAGGGGAAAGAGAAGCTTATGCTGAGACGTGATGATAAACAAGCAAAGCCAGACAGAGAAATGGGAGCAACGTGCATACATGTGCATATCTGAAAAGCAGGCATCTGACAATAAGCTGACACGTGCTAGGTAGGAATCGCTTTCAGTTTCTTCTGTCACATCACTGTGATTCTCGATGACTTTGAATCATTCTGGGAACAATCAACATCAGTATTTTGGAGGAAAAGAAAGAAGAAAAAAAAGCCACATGCATGAAAGTAGCTTGTTCTGATGTGTCTTTTTAGGTGATCATAGTTAAGAGCATGTGCTTGTGTCTTGCCAAAGTATAGTCCTGTGTATTACAAGGTGGTGGACTTGGCAGTGCTAGGTTAACGGTTGGATTCAATGATCTTAAGGGTCTTTTCCAACCTTAACAATTCTGTGATTCTATTTTAAGACACTCTTTAATAATAAAAAAACCAACCAACCAAACAAATAAACCACACCAGGAAACAATTGAGTCATTCAGAAATCCAACTTCTGACTGTGTATAAAATGACTTGGAGATCTCCTCCTCCCGCCCCCCCCCCCCCCCAAAAAAAAAAAAATCTTGAACATCTTTTTTTTTAAATTCTTCTTGGCCAGCAGTCCCCAAACAGTGGTACTGCCCAACATGATGCCCATGAGGCTCTTGGATGTTTGCTGGAACAATATTCCTGTAAACAGTCCAAGTTGAGGAAATATGATGTTATATGCAGAGCTGTCTGTTCTCAAGATTTCTGCGTGCAACAAGGAAGG
The DNA here is from genome assembly GCF_965183815.1 of Platalea leucorodia. Classification (NCBI taxonomy): domain Eukaryota; kingdom Metazoa; phylum Chordata; class Aves; order Pelecaniformes; family Threskiornithidae; genus Platalea; species Platalea leucorodia. Next base: position 32,626,200 of record NC_138826.1, read on the forward strand.
GTTGGGGATCTCTGCTTCAGGGCATTGCAGCCCAGCTGGCAGGTGTGGTGAGGATGACACGCAGTCCCTGAGAGAAGGGGCAGAATTGGCCATTGCGGATGAGTGCTGCTTGCCAGCTGACTCTCACAGCAACGCTGGCAACTCGTCAGGCAGCGGAGTCCTGTAATGGCAGCCAGAAATTTGGGAGGACTGAGAGCAGCCTGCTTTTCATTACCTGATGACTCCTGGGTAAATAAGGAAACAGATGTGACAAGCACAGCAGACAACACTGGGCTCCTCCACTCTGGGTTCTGAAGCTGGCTGTAGGAGCAGCCAAACTTTCCAGCTTCAATTGGCAGAGAACAGGCATCAGCTTTGTAGCTGTCTAAAACAGGAGGTCTGGAAAATAATGTCCTTCCTAGGAAACATGAAGCACTTCCCTGAGCCTCCTGCCTAAGTGGTAGGACCTGAATCTGCAAGTCCCCAACCTGGGGCAGCCTTTGCGAATGAACTACCTACACTGAGTAGCTGCAGAGAGAGGTGCCCAGATGGTGTTTGGAAAACCTGCCCCTTTCAGTGCCCATGCACCAAGCATGCTGGAGCTTGACAGGTCACCAGAGGTCTCGGCAGCTTCATTTTTCGTAATTCCTAACATATGTAGGACTTCAGCTATGACACAATTAATTTAAGCCATTAGCGAGAGCTGGATCTAGGCCTTTGCAGAGCTGCATGGCCTATATCTTGTGTTTTAGGAATGAAACATATTCTGCTTCTTCTGAACAGGGGTTACAAGGGACTAATCTACCTTTGTGTGTATTTCCTCAGCCAACTTTAAGCAGGCCTGCTGCTGGGTGAGGTACCCCACATCCTCGTGACTCTGCACATGGGTCTTGGGGACACTCAGGAGTTAGCAGTTTGCAGGCACAAACCCTCTGAAAAATTTCAGATAGGGAGTTATTTCCAAGCAGACTGGTCTAAAGCTCATTTCTTTCTCTCCTTTGTCTTTATTCATCTTTTTAAGCATGTTCATTCAAGTCCCAGGCAAGACCTTATTAATGACCTGTTAGCTTCTCTTTCATGAATACAAATATCTTTGTTCAGTTTTGCACATTCAGCTTCATAAAAACATGGCCATTAAAATCAGCAGCCAGGATCTGGAAGCTTTAAACAATCTTCATGTATACTGAAGAATTTCAGTTCACTTTTAAAGTTCTCAAATAATATTTTATATTCTAAATTAATATATATAAATAATTTTTGAAGTCTATCCTCTTGAGTTTCAGACCTTCTAGCCAGTTTTATTTTACTGTCTCAGACTATGTAAATGTATATATATTAGATGTATTTGTAGAATAAGTAGCTATTACAGCTGAGTTATTTAAATAAAAATGAGGAATTTATACAGATATACTGATTTTCTATCTTAGACTTCATTAGAAAAATCATAATTTTCTTTACCAATTCACTGTCTTGTATTACTTCTATGTAATTCTACAGATTGATTGGGGGGGGGGGGGGGGGGAGGAAAAAAGCCCCAACAAAACCCCTCTGTGAGTATCTCAATTTTTAATCAATCTATACTGATTAGTTGTGTTTGGTCAGATGTGTAATATGACATTGTTCTTCTGCTGTGACTGGATGAATGCACAGATAATCATGATATGAATCATTACATTTGCAAAGCAAAATCCATTTTCTACCAATTCACTTCCCATGAGCATTTTTTATAAAGATGAATTGCTGAAAGGCAATATTTTTGAATATGTTGGTCATTTTTAAGTGTCTCCCTTGAGCAGCTTTTGAAATTATTTGCACCTGATTTTAAATGGGGGGGGTGGGGGAAGGAGCTAGGGCTCTGACTAGGACTCCAGCAGGTGTTACTCATCTGAGTCACTGGAGTCAAAGGTGATTAAGTTGGAGGAGGGGGCCAACCTGGTCTGCCCTCTCCCATCCACTTCTATAGCCTGGGGACTGACCTGCTTCAGAGAGGCTCTCCGAAACACGTGGGGGAGGCTGGAGGTGTCGCTGAGTGTGGGTCTGCGACGCGCCCCATGGCCGCGGAGGCTGACCCTGTACGTGCCGCGGAGCAGCAGGTCCAGGGAAGCAACTGCTCCCCCGTGGCTCCTGAGACACGGCACCTCGAACGGGTCATCCCTCAGTGCAATGTGTGGCTAACGGGGGGAGCTCATGGGTGCACTTCAGAAATGGTCTCCCAGTCTGGACTTAAACACTTGTGCTGCTGTGTTTTTGTAGCAAATGTTTACGCTTCAGTAAGCGGGGAGACAGTTTAATGAGTGTTTTTGTACTGACTTCCTTATGGAAGGGAATACTGGGAGTGAATATTCCTATTCCATCAGTGTATTCTGCCTGAACAGTCTTCAGTTTAGAGGCCTTTTGTCATATGTTTTTGGGGATGCATTTCCCCTGTAAGTTTACCTTGGTGAGTAGCCAAGCTCACAGCCTGAGCAAGCTAATCTTGAACAAGTTTGCACATGGATGAGAAGATGCAGGAATTGGAGAGGTAGATGGTCTCGTAGTTACTGCAGTTCACAAGGATCAGGCCCGTTTCAGATGCTGTCTCTGGTTTCTTGTGTTACGCTGGGGATTAGTGCTTTCTTTCTCTCAGCCTGCCTGGTCTGTCTGTCTAGGTTGTCAGATGTGCACAGCAATAGGAATTATTTAAGTAGAGCATCTGGTGCAGCTGGGACCCAATATCACAAGGTGTCATTAGACACCGTAGTTATGCACGAAATGGCAAAAACAAAGTACCAGAGCAGGTTAATACAGAGAGAGAGACACACATAAAATTATAGCGCTGATTGCCCTGTGCTGATAAAGATGAATATCTTATAGACCTCCTTGAAAGCAGAGAGAAATTCTAGCTCTTGTAAATTATTTGCAATGATGATGGCATCTTATTGCTCTCTTAAAAAAAAAAAAAAAAAAAAAAAAAAAAAAAAAAAAGAGAGAATTTCCCAGATAACGTTGAGGTTTTGTGGTGCCTGGAGGAAAGAGATGACAAAGTTTTTGGCTGTGAGTACACACGGTGGCGAAATCGTCACTTGTGGTACATCCCAAAGAACAACTTCAGGAAACCAAATGCTTGAATTAATACTACAGAAGCAGGATAAGGCTTTTGAAGATCTCATAGGCAGTTAGATGCCTTAATCTCCTATGGATTTAACCCCAAATGAAGTACTTGCAGGTTTAAAAAAAAAAAAAATCCTGCTCTGATCAGGGAGCCAGAGATAGCACACAGTGAGAGCTCCCCTCTCAGCAGCCCAAGCATATGCTCTGCAGAAACCAAATGGTGAGCACAGGGGGAGAGTTTCTTGGGTGGATAAAGTCCTGGCTGAGGACAGACTGGCATGAAGGAGTTCAAGGCACTGATTAGAAGGTTCTTATTCTGCCTTTCAAGGGGAACAGCAAAAGGAAAAAATAATTTGAAAACCTCAAGCACTAGAGGAAGCAAATTAAATTATTGTATGAAAAGAATAATCGCTGGTAGAAGTGTGAAGCGTTATCTTATGTATTTTTTGCACATTGCAGAGATCCTTAAAGGCTGTCAGCATTTTAATTAAATATGTCAGCTTGACAAAAGGAGCAGCTAGGTGTGAAACACATATACTGCTGGAGGGAGGCTTTCTGCACAACAGTGACCTGAAATCAGGAAGTCGCTGACTGTGACCTTCACTGTGCTTTGTGGAGCAGCCAGAGCTGCAGGCGGGGTTGTCAACTGTGCAGTCCCCAAAACTGACACACCACATTCATTACTGCATGAGTCAGGCACAGCGAGAGCACCGCCACTGCCACTTGCTGCTATTCATGCTTGCTGCACACAAGTAGGGAAAAGAGCTGACCCTTCCCCTTGACATGGAAGCTTGGTTTCTTGTTGGTGCAATGGACCTCGCCTGAAAAAATGCTCAGAAACTGAATTTTTCCAACATTCTTTCTGTTGGGGGCCGGGGGGGGGGGAATCTTAGTTGTAGGATTCTGATACTTAATCTTATTATTATCAGAGACCAGCCGTGACTGTAGCCTGTGACTAAGTTCTTTCTACCATTACATGGCTTTTCCATCAAATACTCCCTCCAGTGTAAAACTTCCTAGCTCAGTAACACTTTGCTGCATTTCAGGCATCTCTATTATTAATTGCTATTCACTGTAATAAGCCTCGTCACAATGAATTTATTTAGCATGCTGTGGATATTTCATGTCTTTTGATTATGCTTCCTTGACGGTTTCAATTGCAGGATTTCCCTGCTGTCAGGACACCGTACCTTCTGATATCCTGATGCAGCAGATCCTGACCTGTATTCTGTCAACAGCAGCTGACTCTAAGAAGACTTGAAACCCACTGCAGAAATGGAACTGAAAATGCTTAAAAATTTTCAGTCCCTTTTCAGATATTGGAGGGTTTGGATATTTCAGGATTTTCAAGATGAGGGCCAAGTCTCTGCTTTGAGAGCAGCCCTGGGGAGAAAGACTTGGGGTACTGGTAGATGAAAAGCTGGATATGACCCAGCAATGTGCTCTTGCAGACCAGAAAACCAACAGTCTCCTGGGCTGCATCAAAAGAAGCGTGGCCAGCAGGTTGAGGGAGGTGATTCTGCCCCTCCGCTCTGCTCTGGTGAGACCTTACCTGGAGTCCTGCATCCAGCTCTGGGGTCGTCAGCACAGGAAGGACATGGACCTGTTGGAGCGGGTCCAGAGGAGGGCCACAAAAATGATCAGAGGGGTGGAACACCTCTTCTGTGAAGACAGGCTGAGACAATTGGGGTTCAGCCTGGAGAAGAGAAGGCTGTGGGGAGAACTTATTGCAGCCTTCCAGTGCTTGAAGGGCAGCATATGATTTGTTGTTAAAAAAAAGGGTGTGCAACAGAGACAAGTCCAGCTGTGATGTTTTTGCTGTGAAGATGAGCTGGATGGGGCTGGGAAATGCAGTGGGAGATTTGCTAGTGGAGTTTGAGGTGAACTGTGTTAGATGTGGAGACCCCTTCATCTCAGAGGGGCTGGACCAGTGCTACTGAAAACAGCAGAAATACTCATTCAATGCCTGGCGACTGTCGATCTGGCCCATACATCCCTGTAGCCATTTCAGAAACTTGTACAGAGAAGTGAATAGCACTGTAGAACCCAGCATGGGCAAAATCAAAACAAAATATGTGTTCAGCAGGATGATCAATAAATGTGTTGCAATGGAGCTTGACAGCTTAGCTGGGCATTTTCTGCCTTCCTACTGTTGAGAGAACTTTTTGAGGGAAAAAAAAACCAAAACAACAACAACAACAAAAAAAAACCAAAACCCAAAACCTTTTCTAAAACTGTAAGTAGATTCAGCTTTGTAGTAAAACAACTGTGCTATTTCAACCATATCAGCTTTCACAGGGAAAAGGAACCCAGAAATCACAGGCTGTCGTTACCCTGACATGGACTTCAAAAGCAATAAAAACAGGTTTTAGATTGCCCCCCCCCCCCCTTTTTGTTTTACTCTTATGCATGCTCCATGCATGAGGTTAAACACTTAGCCATGCTACTCAGGATGATTTCCTCTCAGTTGGGGGAGAGGAGAAGTGAGAGAAAGAGTTGAGGTTCATCAGAGCAGCTTTGGATATAACCATATTTGCAATTGTGCACAGCTGCATTTGAAAAGATGCTACGTGTTTGACTGTGCTGAATAACCCAAGGAAGTTCCTGTTATGGGTGCATTTCTTCGGAAAGGATTTCTCTCGATCTGGGAGGTAATGTGGCTGTATGGGTTAAGCAGAGTATTGGTACTGATCTTCTCTATGTACAGACCTAATTCCACTTCTCTGGGTGAGAGGGCAAGGCTCTGTAGTTATGAAGGTCATGCAGATATTTTTTTTCTTAATTGTGCGTGCCTGGCTGGATTGGTCTGGTGTACAAAGGAGGATATAGTTGTTGTCACAGACAGTTGATGGGAATTGCGTGTTGTATATGCAGTAAGAGAGTGGTGGGACTCAGGTGAGAGCTCAGGTACTCGAGTTCTACCTCACCCTTCTTCTGGCTGCAGAGGAGTGTGCCTGTGAGCCTGCAGTTTCTATACACCTAGTTAGCTGCTATGTTACTGAACTTACACTCTGATCTAATTCTCCTGAAAGAACTAGGTTACGCTTTGAATCCCTTCCTTAAGCACTGGTGGTTTGCTCAGACTGAAACTTGACACGTAACTTTCAACTTCTAACGGTCATTTCTGTTCATTCCTGCTGTTAATACATGGTTGAGACTTTTAGAGAAATATGAGTTTTCACAATATTAGAACAATGTTATTGGAACAATAATATTTGAAAATAATCTCTATCCACTTTATCAGAAATCAAAACAACTTCTAAAAAGCTTAGCATGTACATGTAGACATCTGAAAATATTATGCTTCTGTTTTCTGCTGTCTTCTTAGATAACATTAAATGGTGCAAAGGATATCATTATGATGTTTAGGAAAGGAGAAGACTTATATTTCTTTTAATGTATTGAAAAGCTGCCATGGTGGCATTTTTTGAGTGTTGGTTCTGATCCCGAACACAATGGATAAAGGAAATGGATACATGGAGAGGTGCAACACCTGTCACAGTCTTTACCCCAGATATTTTTGCAATAACCCATCCTTCTCACCTCCAAAATCTCTCCAGTATAGGTTTCATTTAACTAGAAAGATTACAAAATCTATTTCTAGATGAAGTCTAGCAGGAAAGGTTAGACTGGAAAGAAACCTGATCACCTTTTTCAGTTTAGATTTTAAAGCAATGGCTGAGCCAGAATTTGCATCATTTGAAAACTGTTTCATGCTGCTTGAGATGGCAATTTTTTATCTATTTCTAATTGAACTGTTTTCTGTCAATAAAAAAAAAGGTGGATTTTTTTTTTTTTCCCCCCAAGATTCAAAGAGGGAGAATGTGTTGAATTCAAGAAAAAATTGATGAGGAAAGTTTTGGGGTTTTTTATTTTGTTTGTTTGTTTTAATTTCCCATTTCATTTCAGTGAGCCCAAACGTTTGTACCATCTCTTTCTTTGGTCTAATTAATTCTGGGTTTTTTGGATACCTGCAAAATATTTGCTTCCTTTTCTATGTTTTCCTGAGCCACAATTTACCTTCCCAAGCTACCCCATCTTCCATTGCTCTGAAGTTAAATCATCAAATAAAGATCATAAAGAATAAAAGTAACTCCCTTGATTCCTTCATTAACAGTGTCCTCTGGCTTCCCCAAATCGCTTTCAGTGCGTGAAACGAGAGGGAGCAAGACAGCACTACAGCTCGCTCTTTCCCCAAGCCCCAAGGAAGGGTATGGGGAAGGAAACCCATGTCTTGCATCTCCATACAAGCCCTTTTTTGGACCTTTACTTCATAGCTCTGCAGGAAGGACAGACACGCATGTAAAAAAACACAGCACGTGGTTAGAAGCAGCCAGAGAGTGATGGTTACTGTCCCCTGCACAGTGTGTCCTTTGCAAGCACAGCAGCAACTTCTTACTTGTTGCTACTGCTCTGGGCCCTGGAAGCCAGCCAGGAAAATCACATTGAAGTGATTTGCAAACCCTGGTAGAGTGCTACTTAGAGAAAAACTGTTGACTCTAATCCTGATCTTGCATGAAGCCTCTGTGCGTAGCTTGGTGCGAGCAAGCATTTTCAGGAGGCTGAGCAGAGTCAGGCTGATTTTCAAGGCCAAGAAGGGAAAAATAACAGATCTGTATGCTCTCAATGGGTGAACCCAACCTTGTATGATTTGATTTTGAGTTATTTCTTGGTGAGGCTAGAAGTGGTATTCTTTTAAAATATCAGTTAGAGGTCGTATGGAAACTCTCAGGGGAATGATGGATCTCAAGAGCCCACCTCCATCCTTGGCCCGTGAACTCTGAGGAGTGCATCTGTGTTGCAGCATACCTCCTCCTGATCTTGGTCTACTGATCTTGCCTGCAAGCCCTGAACACCCTTCTTTAGGGAAATTCCAGCTGGGGACATATTCTGTTTTGTCCCTAGGGTGGTAAACTTCTATGAAATCAGAAACCGCCTTAGGGAATACCAGAGAGGAACTCGGAGGCCTGATGACCCCCTTTCTTCCCATCTTCTGATTTCTGTAAACCCAGGGATTTTGGGTGGTCCTGCACCTTTATGGTTCAAATCTCAAGCCATGTAATTTATGCCAAACTAGAGGAAAACATTTTTCTAAAACATTGAGCTTCCCAGGGAGAGGGTTGTTTTGATTTTTCTGGCAGAAGCATTTTTTTGAAGCTAACTTCTGTTGATTGATTTTTTTAAATTTTTTTTGACGATAGCTAATTAACAGATGTTTGGCAGTGGAGCTGTTTCTATGCACTCTCTCCCAACTCTTCAAGGAAACGTGGACAGTTTAACAAAAATTATATTTAGGGAAAAAAAGCCTCATTTGCTGCACAAAGGTTAAGTACTGAGGAATCTGATCCCCTCCTGCCGTTGCTTCAGAGTCGTTTCCTCTCCCAGTGCTTGCTCTGTGTGCCTTGCATCCTTCACCTTCGCGCATCATCCCACCTTTGCCGTGCTCCTACGAATGCTTTCCCCTAGCAGCCGAGCTTGGCGTGATTTGCTGCTGAGTGAGTCTCACTGCAGCGTCCTCTCTATGCACAGAGGTAAGTTGCAGGATTTATCTGTGTAGTTTCTCCGTGTCCCATTGTTCTTCCCACGTACAGCAGAATAATTACATCCTAGCACAAAAAATGAACAGAACCAGAGCTTTTGTCCTTATCTCTTCCTGCCTCCCTGCTTATTCTTTTCCTATTCAGTCGTGTTTGAAACAGTTTTCCCTTAAACATTGCAAAAACCTCCCCATCTCCTCCCTTCATTTTTAATCTTTTTTTGTTAAACGTTATTTAAAATGAATCCCCACAAATTGATTCCCCACAAATTGACACCCCCCCCCCCCCCCCCGCCCCGAAAGACCTCCAGAAAGAGAGGTCCATTTTGAAGAAAGGAAAAAAAGAAACCCTCAGGTGTTTGAAATTTCTGTTCAGATCTGCTTTTGGTGCCTGCAGTGCTCTCCCAAGAGTCAGGGCAACATTTACCCCTGAGGTAGCAATTAAAGATGGAAACTGTAAGTGGAATTAAACTTAGTTCCCAGGGAAAGTCTGATTCTCTTCTTTGAATAATTCCCCATTTTATTGGACAAGTCATTTCACAAACCCCATTATTCTGGATTGTTTTTTTACACTGGTTGTATGGCTTTTTGCTAAATTTACCACAGTATTGCTCATTCAACATTCATTAGGATTTTTTTTTCTCTCTAAGAAACATTCCTTTTTCACTGTCAAACATCTAGTCATTACAGTGAATGAGTAGGGGAAATTTTTACTGTGCAAAGCAGTATGTAAGCCCCTCTCCAAAAAAGCACCTTTCCAGCGGATGATTTGAAAACACGTCTGATATCTCAGTCACTTTATAAACAGGAAAATAAGAGTCAATTATTCACTCAGAAGAAACTTGGGATTGTCTTGAGGCTCATGGCAGTCCATGTAAAAAAAATAGCCTTGACACTGATTCTGGAGGAGATAGCACTAAATGAGGGACAGATTTAAGTTGATAATTTGAATGACACAAATAAAATAAAGCATAAAGCATATTCTGTGTGTGTTGTGCTTAGGTGATTTACCTCTCGGTGATTCTGTTAGTAACGTTCCTGTTATGGAGTACCAGAAAATCTGGTAGTTTCTGCCGGGATTTGCCCAGCTGGAGTCATCAAATGTTGTGCACTGTGTACTGTAGAGCAGAGGTAGCCTGTACCCAATGTGCATTTTGTTTAGTTCCCAAGGTATCTGAGATTTAAAGTGCACAGATGTCGGGGGGGGACAGGGGGGACGGGGAAGAAAATAAAGGAAAGAAAAAGAAAAAGCCCCCTCCCATAGATGGTAAAATCCTACCAAGGACTTTGTGTGATAGCACTAAATAAGTGCACATGCTCATGCATAGGCAAGCACAGGCTGTTGGGAATGTGATGCAGATCTCAGTGTCTGCTCTGCTATAGTGCTTTGTGCATGGATTCAGGCAGCTCCCTTTTCATTCATGTCAGCCACTGTCCAGGCAATGGCATAGTTTGTTACACTGATTTTTCCCCCACAGACTTCAGAATAATTTTCAAAGTCTTTCCATCATTTCTGGTTTATCATTCTTCCTCACCCCTTAATGTATTCCTTCTTTAGGCTTAGTCTAAAATGTTGAGGACAGAGGTTTTTATGAAGAACACTGTAGTTCTGAGTTTTGTTTCTTTTTATTACTGCACTTCTTTAAATTGTATATACACTAAATAGAAATGTCATCTTCTAGTTGGCTTCAAGCATAGACAAAGCTTTAGTGCAGTATACTTAGGCTTGCTTTCAGTTGAGTGGGTTAAATAAAAGTAATCAGCATTTATATCTGAGTACTGCTCCAAAGCAAGGTTTTCAGGGGCTTCAGAGTTTGTTGAAAGCTGAGAGGAATTCTGTGTTCTCTGGGTCTACAAACATCTTAATTTTCTGAAATAAAAATATCAAAAGAGCATGTCTTTCCTTACATGAATTCTGACCTGTCTAAAATCCAGCAGCCTCAGATAACTGCTGGACAGTTTGGGATACAATCTGTATCCATACACACTGCCCTCTGCTTTTCAGAGAAAAGGAGCTGGGTGAGCTTGATAACAATCCAAAGTTTTAGATGTTTATCCAGAAAGAAGCCTTTGAAATTCATCAGCTGCTGTTTGGGATATCATAGAGACTCCTGCTCTCTAAAAAAATGATGCCATGCATTCAGACTTAAAAGCTTTCTTAAAAATCAAATGCTAGAAACTTAGAAAAAACTCTGTGAGGAAAAAAGGAAACCTGGGTGGAAGTATCTTTTACATCTTTAATTGCATAACCTGCAAGGATCTATTCCTATAATAGAGGACATATGATAATTAGCATAAAGAGGCAAACTACAGGTGAAAAGTCACTGGAGTTGTGTTAAAGAGGGATATAAGTTTTCTTTATACTCAGTTGGAAAGTCCTTTTTTGAAACGTTTATTGCAGAGTTGTAAAAAATAATCCATAAAGGAAAGCAATTTTGCCAGGAAAATGATGTCTTAAAAGCTGTTTTCCACTTTACAGTGCATTGCTTGTCTTTTGTCATGATAAAAATGTTCAGCATGTTTCAGAGTCCATACTTATTTATCCCTTCTTCTACTCAGGAAATGTCAATAATCCCCAGAAAGAGGTGGAAATGTCGGCAGTGCGGTTCTTAGCAGGGATTACACATTTCAATAAGTAATAATTGTTGGTATCTCATCGTAGAGACAAGCTGGTATCTGAACCCATGCAAACAACCTGAGGCAGATTTTTACAGTCACCAATGCCAAAATTCCCCCCCCCCCCAAAAAAAAAAAAACTTTCTCAGTTTTTTGACCACTAATTATAATTAAAGCCAGTCTTTTCCTTGTTTTGAAACAGATGGGAAAAATCAAAATGTTAAGTAGCTTCATTTTCACCACAGGGCTCTTTCAAAGGCTTTAAACTTCTGGATGGCAGCCAGATTTTCAGTTGGGTTTTTCTCCTTGTGTTTAGTCCCTACAGCTCTAAAGGCACGAGAAAGAGGAGTTACATGCACCTCCCTTTAGCGTGCCCTGCTTGCTTTCTCTGCTGCTCAGTTAGCAAACTTTACTCAAAGTAGGTTAATGTTTCTGATGCACAGCAGACTCCAAAACCAAAGCTTGACTTTTACTTTTTTTTTAAGCTGTCAGCACTCATCCATTCAAGGACCTATTCTATCTCTCTGTTTACCTACAACAAGGTATTTTAGAATGAAAGTCTCAAAAACCTAGGCACTATTTTTAGAATTCAGGGGGGTTGCTTTAAAGATAATCAGCCATTTTGTTTTTCTGCAGTGACAATTGTGATTTATCTTATTGCTAAATAAGGCTTTACTTGTGAGAATTTGCATGGGGAGTCATCCAAGAAAAACAGGAGGCAGTGGGACTTGTATCAGAAGGCAGGTGTATTTTTGGGTAGTTCTTGTTTAGCATCTCCCCCTCACCATTCCACTTGCCTAAACTTACCAGGCTCTGAAGACTTTGGACCTGAGCTCTGGATCAAGACTCTGTCATGATGGGCATGAAGGCAGGCATGGGGCTGTTTGTGGCAAAGAGAAAGGGGACGCAGCGTGGAGGAGGCAGTCAGTGTGTGTGTGTGTGTATGTACCCTTTTCTTCTTTCCTTTGCAGTCAGAGATATTTAATGTCCGCTTTCCTTTCCCTGTGTAAAAGCATCTCAGTACAGGCAGGTTCCCTGGCACCGTGGTGCCAAGGGGTGCGTTGTCTGTAAATTTGTGCAAGTTTTGTTGCATGTGCTTTCTGTTACTTGCCAAACCCACATGTGTGCTGGGCAAGTGTTTGCAGTGTTTAGGATTCTTTACGAAGTACATATGGAAACTAATAACTGGATTTTGGGAGGACAGGACTGTCTCTCAAACTAATCTTTAAGAGGTGGGTTCATTTGTCAAAAAAGAGAGGAAAATAGCCAGTGCAAAGTGCTCGCTGCAGTGTGTCAGGAGCTAGAGACTGGAAACTATTAATGCAAGTATGTGGCCTGGAGGAATAAATATATTAGATGATCTCCTAATGGATGATTTTAACTTTAACTTTGGGGGGGAGGGAGGTGGGAGAAGGGAGTTTATATTACTTTGCTCCGAGTTATTTGCCTGACACTGATGATAAGTTTTTGTCTTTCTGTGTCTTCACTGTTGTGAAGAATCACAGGAAGTTTCTTGGTTTGGGTTAGGAAAAGACTTGATGCTTCACTTTTTAATATCTCTGCACTTATGAAATATGTTACAATTTGGGTGCTTCTCCTGAGAAGCCCTAGAAAGCAGCAGAAGTGGTTTCAAAGGCAGGAGGAGAGTTAAAAGTAAAAAAGCAATCTGTGTAAACTGTTTTACAACTTAAGAGTTATGCAAAGCCGTATCTTACCTTGGCCTCAAGCCCCAGATTGCATGTCCATAAAGCACTGCAACCCTGCCTTGACACATTTTATAGTATACTTCAGCTTTGAGGAAAATAAACTAGTTTTTAAAATGCTTCTGCAAGTCCGATGGTCTGTCCTATCAGCCTATGGACAAGTGGACGTATGACACTGTCTCGTGTCATACGAGGATGAGAAGTCTTGGTAGCTTATGTGCTTGATGGTGTTTGTACTATGAGTGAGGTGCGCTTACTATTCCCAGTTCTGATGATGTATAGCTGTACAGTAAACGTGTTCCCCACTACTTGTCACATAGTTATCCAGGTGATTGCATGTAACTGGTGTTACACAGCCTTATGAAACTGCTGCACGGTCTAGTGCGTAGCCTCATCGTAAGTAGCAGTAGTTGTACCATAAAAACTGCATCTTCAGCTTAGAAGGGGTGCTTGTAAAAGATGAAGTCATCAGCTTCTAGAAAATAAAAACGGGATCTAAATCATAATTGATGTGAATAATGATGAAGAACTCATTTTTCACATGCTATGCAGTTTGTGGTGTCTTAATTTTGAGTGCCTAAATCAGAATTCTTTCAATGGTTATATACATTTGTAGTTTTATGCATACAAAAACCTTACGGGAGAATCCTACTGGGGCAGAACTCTGAAAGTCTGGCAGGAGACAGGCAACAAACTGTGCCGAGAGCGATTGTCTGCAGCCATTTCCCTAAAATACCCTTGAGACACGTTGTCCTGCCCACTGTCCTCAGGGGTCTGCGGGTGGGAACCTCCCACAGCACTTCTGCGCTTTTACATCTGATCCTGGATGGATCCCACGTTGTATGAGGAGGAGGAAAAATGGAAAGCTAATGAGCAGAGGATCTCAAAGGCAAACTGCTTGTTATCTATAAAGGGCTTGATCCTCATTGCACTGATGTGTTTCTTGCAGTGTAAAGGAGGAACTGATGTGTGATTTAGAGCAATTTATGCAGATTTAAAGAACTTTATGATTCTGTAATTAGATGGGCATCTCTACAGAAAGTACGTGTCAGCAGCCTAAATAGAAAACTGATACATTTTATGTCGCTCTGTCTCTTTTAGATCCAGTGCACAGTCTAGCTAAAAGTTTCTCTAGATTTTGTTTCCACAAGAGGCTCTTATTACAACAGCATCCTACAAAGAGGGCCTTTTTATTGTTATTTTGGGGGTGTTTGTATGCACTGGGGTAACGCGACTCTATAAATAGAATGCTTTTTGCTTTGTTTTTAAAATAGTTTTCTGCTTTTAATGAAATACTTTTTAAATAGGTCCTTGCTTTCAAAAGAGCAAAATACAGCTGCTACTGGCATCTGATTAATGCTTGTTATTTCATGATAACTGTAATTAAATTCAGCTAATTCTCCACTGCAATATTTATGGAAAACAAGGACCAGAAGCTGTAGTTCAGCATTTACACTGGAGAGTATAAGAGCACAGGAAATAGCTACGAAAAGCTGTAGGGCAGGGGCATGGGGTGGCTCGCAGGGAGCCCGGAGCTTCCCTTTGCATTTTACTGGGTGATGTGGAGCCAGTACGTGCACACCCTCCCTCATAACTTCTCCTTGCCTCCATTTCTTTTCTCCTGTTATGAAGAATGTGTTGGCAGAGAAAAGCGGTCTTGGGCCTGTTACAGAAAGGATTGCTTTGAGCTGTGCCTCAGCCTTTGCTGTGGAGATACCCCTCTGACTGGGCAACCATTAGGGGTATTTATAGCCACCTTTGCCTTCAGTTTAAGATTTAAGGGAAGAACAGAGAAACATCATTTCTCTGGAGACTCCTCTTTGATGACAGCTTCTGAGATACCCGAGCTCTGACAAACGGATGCGGTGGCAGTTCACGGATATGTTAGTGGTTACAGCAGTGCCACTGCTTTCAGCTTATCACACGGACGTGGAATGATGACAAGAATGTATCCAAAACTGTTTTGTTTTCCTATGCGGCTGTGCCTGTCCAAACTGATCATAGGAATTCCTGCAACTAGCTTTCTAAATCATTACCTAAACCCCTCTGTTTTATTCCTCAGTAGGCAACTGTTCTGTTAAAAATGAGTTTTCACTTTATGTGCCCCCAAAATGGTGACGTGGTCTGCACAGTAGCAGGTGGGTAACCCTCCAAAGCCAGTGGCCGGAGGAACATAGCCTGGGAGAGGCTGAATGCGGGTGGATGGTGAAAAGTACACCACAACTGACTTGCCGTAGTTTTACTAACATGTTTTTTGGAATGAACACCAAGTACGTGTAGCAACACCATGTATCTTGAGCATGAAGACAAAGACTGTTGCTCAGAGAACAAACATTGCAATAGACTATTGGGACATGAAAATGGAGCATTAACCTTGCAAACACCCATGGGGTAAATTTAAACAATGCTCTCTCCCCCCATCAGCTGCTGTGCTTAAACACTAACGATAGATTTCTAAGCTCAGAGCTCCAGGGTGTCATTTGTGAGCAAGCCTGTGACCTGGTTTCACCCAAAATACAAGTTTTGTTCATTATACAAAAGATGGATGCATGCCTGGGTTTGAAGTGGGAAAGCACATCATACATTTTGAGGCATATGCCAGAGAGCTGCCTATCCTAATATGTTTTCTAGGGTGTGCCCGTAAGTATACAGAGGAACACATCATTCTGGTTACGTACTAGGCGAGTATCTTGCCATGCAGCAGGAGAGATGCCAGGGCATGTGGTGCTTGAGTGTTTCCATAAAAGGCAATAGAGGCTGCATGGTCTGAAAAGGCTGCTGAAGTAGCCTGCATGGTCGCTGTCTTCCAGCTACCAGTTCTTTCTTAGTATTTCATTGAAGATGGTTCAGTGGTTCAATCATAACTTCAGCTTTGGGACTTCTTGGTTAAATTTCAGCCTTGCAGTAGATGTGTGGGTACCAGTTACCCTGGTGTAAAGTGGGGACTAAAGTAAATCTATTAAAAAGCCTATTTCACTAGGCTATTTCCTCATCCAGACAAAAACATCCTTTTTGCAGGGTAATAAAAAACATCGCCAAATATTTTTGATAAGCCTGACAGGTGTAGAATAGAACATTTCAATTTTTAGTTTCAGTACTAGATGCTTTTTTTCAGTGCCCTACTTTATCGGGCTTTTTTATAATGTTATTGTATGTGGCTAAGAGAGAAGAGCTTGCTTGTCTTCCTCAAGTTTATTTAGAGCTTTTCATTGACTAATGCCTTTTGTCACAAGTGACAGTGAAGGACCTGTTTGGTAATAGAGATCAATGAAAATGAAGGTGACATTTCAGAGCAGTGTTTTAAAACTAATGGATGGCTATTTGTCTGACCATGTCACCTAGGAACGCTGGCTCGCAGTCTAAGAGCATCATGACCCTGTAACTTCTGTCCCTGCCCTCCTCCTCCTAAAATGCACATTTCCTTTTCTGTCACTCTTCTCCAACCCAGTACTTTTCCTCTTCAAATTTCTTCTTGCCACCTCTAGAAAGCTCTTTCTCACTTCTCACACTACCGGTGGGGTTAGGCGCCTGTTGGCTGAAGTGGGGCTTTATCAGCAACCGATCAGTGACTTGCTTCCCCTGGGTAACTGCACCCTTTGATTTTGCAGGGATAGAACCTTTAGTGGTGGGGAGGTCCAAGGGCACGAAGGGTGTCACTTCCGAGAAAAGTGTGGTGTTGGCACTGAGCAAATTAAGGGAGTGTGATTTCATGCTCCAGCTCTCTCTACAAGTTTAAATGCACTAAAGATACTTGTGAAAAGTGCTAAAGTGATAGACAGTGAAGAACATAAGGCTGCTTTTCGCTTGGAGAAGAGGTACAGCAGAAGCTAATTGTCGTCCTACATTATATACTGGAGCAATCAGCTTTGAGTATACAGTACAGTTCAATTCCCAAACACATTTAGGATTTAATCCATATCTTCTTTGCTAAGAAATCCAGGAAGGGTGGTAGCTTTCAACTCTGCACTGATCTAAGACCACCATATACTCAAATAAGTTTCAAAGCAGCTGCCAAATTTAAAGCACTACCAGTGTTGACTGGATTTAAGTTAATATTTACTGCCTTGCATCCAATTACTCCTCTCTCTACACGTAAGCTTTACCATCTGTGTCCAGAACTACTGGCTTTTGTGGTCTGTTTGCTTGACATCCTCCGCACTTAATTCTAGAATAAGAAGGTCAATTCAGATAATGCATAATGCAATTACGTATAAAACATGATTTCAGTAACTTCTGCATATAAATGAAATGAAAACATATTAATAACCTACCACACATTCTGCCCGGTTGTCTCGCACGATGTCATGGCAATGTGTTTAGCACAGACCAAGCAAAAGAAAGACTGATTGCTTTCCCAGAATTCACTCAGTTAATGGAGAAAAATCCACCCTGATCTAAGCAAGCTCCGACAGTTTCTCAGAAATATTAATATCTCAAGCTCTCATGCCTTTAATGAAGTAAAACATAATGTATTTCAATGGAAAACAAATTCTCTATTTCTCCTCTTCTGGCATTTGGTGCAGCTGATAGCTACAGTACTGGTTTCAAGCAGAGCATGCTGAGCTAATTATATTTCTTCTAAACACTGTTGATTTCTTGATTGCTAATGTGGTATTTCAGAGTCAGTGATTCTTAAATGTCAGCTTAAGAATCCATCTTTACCAGTCTGAATCCCCTAAATGCAGGTCTTGTTTTACCAATATTCCCAGTAAAGAATTACTCTCTCTACTGCTTGTCTGGCAAGTGAGACAAATAACAATTTCCAAAGGCTGTATTTTTTTCTGCCCCACATTTAATTGGTGGGAGCATGGAGACACAGAAACATTTTCATTAATGCTTCATTATTAATCAGTGGAAGCTGGATGCAGCACTTGAGGGAACCACTGAATGGTGAATTCCCTAAACAGTTTACTGTAGCTTCCTTCAAAGAAGCAGCTCTTTGAAAAGATGGACAGCCCTGTTAGTGCGAATGTTGCAACAGCACAATGACAATGAGCTCCCCTTTTAATGTGCTTTTTATGAAAAGGGAAAAAATCCCAACAACTGGATAACTGTAAGCTGTTTGGTAAACAAATGCAAAGGTTATTTTTTTTTCTTAATTTTGCTAAGGTTCTGTGGGTACAGTATTCATACAATTTTTGGATGATGAGTCACATAAATATTACCTTCATATTTTTAGTAAGCTTCCACTTATTCTTTTTACTTGTTATAATACTTTATCTGTTATTTCTTTTTACATGTTACAACATTGCAACACAATAGTAATTAAACCTGGTTTTTGATTTAGATAGAGATCTCTCTAGACATCCTGCAGTGAAGGGTCTACCACCGTGAATGCCCCCTTGGAGGAGGAGAGCCTCACTGACTGCTGTTTAGAAAAACAGTGGCTCTTATTCCTAAACTTGCTGTAGTCATGCAGCTGAGCAGCGTGCAAGGTCTCTCAAGCAACAATAGCAGGGACTGCGAGGTGCAGAGCCATATTTATATGGGAAAAGGGGAGGGAGTGAAAAATGTGTCCCTGATTGCCGACATGAAAGTATATGAAAAATTTTGAAAAGAAATCTGGATACATAAGTTGTTCTCTAGTTCTTGCTATAAATCTGCCTATTTGGGAGTCTGTAAGGATTGGTGATGGGAACAGTGTGTGAATTTGGTTGCTCTTGTAAGCAGAACTCTTGATTTTTTAGAAACTTTTCAGAAAATACCCTGATTATGTACAGAAATCTTTTCTCACTGTGAGGAAAGACCCTCTGCGCTACTACCAGCAGTAATGCAGAGACTTAGGTAACACGGCATCCTTTTTTACTGCCTTAGTTGCATTGGTACCTCTAGGCAATATCAGACTGATGGGATGTGATGGATGGAGCTGTCATAAAACAGTAAACCATGGGGGTGTTACTCCTTGTGGTACCAAGGTATGCCAAATCCCCCTGCTCCACCCGTCAGTTAACCAGCTAGCGGTATAACTCTGCAGTCTGGGATACAGTCAAGACCTACTGGGGCCAGACAGGCTGAGCTCTGCCTTTTTGCAGGTCGTGGCCTGAGTTAGGGTTCTCCTGGCATCATGAGTGAAAACGATGGCCAAAGCAGCTCTCCAGCATATGGCACACATTATTGGATGGTGAAGACAGAAGAATCTACTCTTCAGTCTCAGCTTACCTCTATGCAGCTTCCTGAAACCTTTAAGTTGTCTCCTGATTGAGCTAAATCTATCAAACATCGCTGTCCTGATTTGCTTGGTGCTGAATTTCCTCCTTTTGTGTATCTTTGGTTGGGTGCTATCTGACTTGCTTTATCTCTTCTCAACTGATACTTGTAAGCTTTTTGATTTCCTTGGGAGCATTCATTCATACTAAGATATGGCATGAGGGAAGTATCCTATTATCCTGTTAGTCAATCAAATAATGTTCAGGCATAAAATACCAATATCTGCAGATTTGTAACCATTTTACCCCTTTGGATGACAGTATTTGGGAGTGGAGAAACTGAGGAATGTGGTTAAATTGAAAATATGGCACAGTATGTTCTCATCCAACATGGAAGAACATCGATTGAATGAAAAGAAAATAGCACATCTTTTTGCCTAGTTTTCTCTCTTGTAGGATTTACTTTCTCATCAATGCAAATCAAATCAGATACATCCATGAGACTATTTATTGCTTTCAGCTCAAATTGGAAGGGCAGCAGGTAAGAACTGGTATATTTATTTTCTTTTTAACTCTCAGGAGCAAGTCACAAACCTGGGACCTATCATGATTGACATAGCAAGTCATTAGATAATTATATGGAAACCCCTTTTATTGAAACATCTGTGTTAAAATGTGCATGCTAAACAGAATTTTAATAGCCTATGAGTCTGACTCCCTAAGCTTTAATTTGGTAGCAGAGAAACTTCAAGCATTTTCAGCATTATTTCAAAAAAACTTTAAACAGATCCTACTATAGGGCAAGAGTTTTTGAAGAGAGACATTATTTTGCTTTGGCATCAAAGCAAATATTTGATAAAATGCTTATTATGACATAAAGCATATGCACAGTTTCAAGATATAATGTCTGTGAGTTCTCTTTAGTTTCAGCCTTCCCCTCCAGTTCCCTCTTCACCTTTCTGCCAGGTCACCAGCTCTTTCCTTTCACTGTAGTTACTCTACTATATTTTATTCTTTTCTACTGGCTGGAGAGGGATCAAGTCTCTGTGTTGTTATTTTGATGCTTCACCAGGCATTACATTTTCGGGTTTCTTAGTCAGCAAAGTCCTAGCCTGCAGACCTTGGGTCTTCTCCCAGTCCTGTATCCCAAGAAGTCCTGGTCTCTTGGACTATGCTGATATTAGCAAATAAGTACAGCCCAAAGGAGCAGATCTGCAGGGGACTGCGGTTGCTGTGCAGCTGGTGGTTGACACCCACCCTATAGACATTTTAGAAGATTTTTGCTTTGGGCAAGTCCTAGTCTGGTCCTGTGGTGACCAGCTGGAGCACACCTTTCAGTTTAACTTCATCTGAAAGGAGCCCAGTTTGGATGTCCTGAGACTGCTTGCTGATGGAAACTGAAACATGGGGATTTGCAGAGGTAGAAGAGCAGTCTGAACTAAAACGCTAACATAAGTCCCCCCTCATTCTTTGCTGGCTTTACATTTCGATCTCTGTCCTTTCCATTATCTCTTTGTCTGGTCAAGGGGGACTTTTTTTACCTCCCAGGTCCCGTTTATTTGTGCTTAATGAGTGTCTCCCTTCCTGACATGAACTTTCCTGGCTTACCCTTCCTTCTCCCCACTGCCTGAGTTCCCACAGGAAGAGGAGGGGGTGCTCTTTCAGCCTGGCAGTTGCCAGGAGAGTTCCATAGACCAAGCCCTGGAGCACACTTAGCTCACAACACAATACCTTTAGCTTACAACAGTGCCTGGCACTGCTTGGCACATGTGAACTCAGCCTTTCTTGTGTGTTAACTTGACAGCATATAGATAATCTCTTCCTGTGAAGAAGTATAGGCATAGGACTGTACTTCTATTCCTTCTTCAAAATGATGAAGGGTATCAAATCTCTTGATAAAGTAGTTATTAAAAAAAAAAAAAATGTTGTGAGAAATAATATTATTTCCTTAATCTTAAATTTAGCCTGATTTTTTTTTTTTTTAATTTAGCCTAAACAAGGAAAATTTCATCTTGAACTCTAGGAGTTCAGCTATATTATGAGCCCTGAATGTACAATCCTATGATAGGAAATAACAGACATCTCTAAATTTGGATATTTTTCTTGTGATACTGCACCCTAGGAATCCTCCACATGACACAGATCTAGAGCTGCAGTTGATCATTTTTTTATTAATGTTTATGCAGCAATGTAAATATGTTTTTGGTTTTTGTTTTTTTTTTTTTTTTCCAGTAAGTCAACACACACAACCTTCTCTGTGTTGTAAATCTGTCAAAAGTCCTCAGGAGACCTAGACTCACAAGGCTTCAAGTTGAAGGTGCTTATAGTAAAAGCTTCTTCATGAAAATATCTTGGGTGACTAACTCTACTGATGTCTGTGGAATTATTTGTACAAAGGAGAATATTAGAATAGTTTCATACATTGGTAATTGATGTAGGTGTCTGTATGAAGTATCTTTATCTATTAACTTCACTTTCTTGTTTTCTTTTTCTCTTTTTTTTTTTCTGTTTTTTTCTTCCTAAAGGAATACATAAAGTTTTCCAAGGCTGTAAATCTGGGAATTTTTTTCTTCTCTGTCTTTGAAACAAATGCATGATGAAATGTTGCCTCTGCTAGTGTTTGCCCACTAGAGTAAACCTTCCCATGAGGGCATTCTTCTAGCTAGGATCCAAATAGATCCTTTACATGTATAAAATTCTCAAGCATCCCATAATGTCTATTTATTTTTTACATATTAGATGTAAACAGCAACAGACAGAGAGCATAATAGCTACGTGAAAACAGGGGAAAAGGTATAAAATGTTTACACATGGCAAGAAGAGTTAAGGATCTTTGGAAATTGCATCTTGTGTGAAAATTACAGCATCACCATTCTTTCTGGGTGACAGTCATATTCAGTTATTTTGCTTTTCAGAACAACTGTTGAAATCTTTTGATGCATGCCATATAACAATTTTGTTCATATTTCTTTGACTTTAGTTTCCTGGCCACATACTGTACATTTGTGAAACAAAGCTCTCAAACCTTGAAAAAAAGTGTCTTCCTTTTATTTTGATTCTGCTTGTGGGAATGGAAGATTTACGTGCATTGAAGAAACATAGTCTGAAACAGCCATTAAATACAATTCATAAAGTGGTATCGCTATTTAAAACATGTAGGTACTATATTTACTAGACTATCTAATATCCAAAGAAAATGAAGGGACAAATAATAAGCACACACTTTTGGATTGAATCTACTTCTAAATAATACCTTTGACATGAAGAAGAGATTTCTGAATCATTGCTTTCATACAGAGATGAAACCATGAGGCAGTGATAGAAACCTGCAAGTTAAAATAGTCTCTAGCCCTCTTTTTATAACATAAACCAATTAGAAATATTAAAACTTATCAGGCCTATATTAGCCATGAGACAATGACAATCAAGATAGTCATCCCAAGAAAAATCAAACACCGTCTTCTTAGTAATAAGATTTTCTTTAAAACTGTATTGATTTTCTGTAGCTACATTATTTTCTTCATGGCCAAACAGGCAATGAGAAATAGAAAGACAGACTTGATCCTTGTCTCAAGGAGTCTCCAATTGCAGGTCCTAGGTCTTACAGTAGCTTACACACAAAACTAAAATATCAGGTTGAATTGCTTGCTGTGTAAATGAGTTATTCCTCCCTGGGTGAAATATCTGGGACAGGAAGGGTGCACTGGATGCACCTAGCAGGGGCACGCACAGCCCAGCAGTGCAGCTGCTCCCCTGCCCACGGCCACCACCCGAAAGTAGGAGAGAGGAACGTGTGCCTCCTGCCATCTCTCCTAGTGCAGGTGAACTGCCACCTTTACCTCATTTTAATGCTATCCAGGCTGAGTTACCAGTGAGTTTTCCAGTGTCCCCTCCCCTGCCTTCACGTTGCCAGCCTCAGCATCTCAGACACCAAACAGTCTGTGGAAAGAAAGTGCCAAGTCTGGTCTACTGCTACTTGTGCACCGGCTTGTGGAAATATTTAATTTTATCTTGTCTGGTGGTAGGGGCCATGCTTGCCATAGGTTCATCTGAAGCCAAAATCACTCAAATTCAGTCACGCGGTATAAAATCAAGCAAGACTTGGGTCTAAAGTACCTATTAGTGTTAAATTGGATGATATAAACTGTTAGCCTAACATACTTAATTTTACATTTGTGTTTTCCTAAGAGCATGGGTTTGGTTTGTTTCATTTCATCCTGTACCCAGCTGTCTGTAATTTTACTACCAATTTCTATACTTTTATGGTGACTTAGTTAAATATTACTAAATTATGGAGATTTTATAAAAGCCAAACAGGTAATGCCGTTAACCTCAGCCAGTCAGAAATAATCCTATTAATTTCCAGTCAAATTGCCACACAACGAATGTGCAGTCAAACTCACAAAAATTAACCATTTCACTGCAGATCAGTAAATTACGCACTGAATATTTTGCTTCATCCGTTGATATAACAATATGTCACCACAGAGTTGTCAACAGCCAGTGGATAGTGATAGAAGTATGTTCTGGTCTGAGGTCCAGCTTGAGGACACTGGTGGTTTTTGACACCAGCAACTGCCTGCATAAATACACAGTCATATTTGCACTGCTTGGCTCTGGCCATAGGAATGGTTTCTCCAAAGACCTCAAAGGCCAATGAAATATGATTTGAATTTTTTCTGCTGTTTTATTTGCCTCAACGGACAAATGTTTTTCTACACTTTGCATCATTTCTGCTCTGAAAGATACAAGACTTAGATTGATCAAGCTATGCCTGCTCTTCTCAAGACCCTAGTAAAGCTATTGGATTAGGAAATTGAATCAGTACAAAGAATTGCCATATGGAGATTTCTATTAATAGCTTTGCATTTTTATTAAAGCAGGATAACTCTTAAAGCCTCAGAAATATTGATGAACTGAAGAGCTGAAAGAGAAGTTCGTTGGTTGGCAATTTCTGCTTTGTAGGGGTTTTCTAGGAGCTTGCTTCATTCTCTGGCTGAGGTCTGGCTGATTAATCCTGGATCATGGGAGCTGCACTGTACGATGGCTGGATCCAACCAGCGCCTGTCAGAGCCTCTGAATGATACAGTCCCCTACAAATTTGGCGAGTTTTATTTCTTTAAGGCTCTCCTAGGGCTTAACAGTTCTTAGCATAATTAGGAAGAATCAGAGCTGATATTCATAATGGAGCAATTGTCACTCCAAGCCCCCAAATCCCTGGATGATAGCTCAATGCATCAAGTGACCTTCATCTCTGCAAGAAAAATGTGAAATAATTAGCCAGAAGAGAAGTATGTCTGAAAAATGTTCCAAATGCTCCAAAATCCCAACCTCGACACCTAGTGGCTCTTTTTACTAGCAGCCCACTGCTGGGTAGTTCACAATTTATGTCTGTGAAAAGCTCTTAGATCTAGGTCTGGACCTCAGTGTGAGCTTCTCACATCCTTCCCCCCCCTCACAGTGAACCCTCCTCACCTCTTCACCCCAGGGCCCACTCCCGCAGAAGCAGCTGATGTGGAGGGGGTGAGAGGCTGAGATTTCAGGCAGCTATTCCTGCTCTTTTCAGGTTTTTTTTTCACTCTGTTCCTAGCAATAAGCAGTTCAGCCCTGAGTTTTATCAGGACCATCTACATCTCCAGCATCTCTGAAGAAACACAGACAGGGGGAAAATACCTGGCAAAATAAATATATTGGGGAAGGGAACAAGAGAATTGCCAGCAAGAAAATAAATGTACAAAGGAGGAGATGGATGAAGAGGAATGAAGGCATGAGAGAAGATAAAAACAGACATAAAGAATAAAGAAAAAAAAGAAGAGGGGGAAAAACAGACAAAAGTCGAAATGGAAGCACATGCTGGGGAGGGGTATGAGCCACCCAGGAATTTTTTATTACACTACTAAGGGATTTCAGCAGACAAAAAAACATGGGAAATACTGACTCAGGACTCTGTGCTCCCCTAAGCTGTTTATGACATGGATTATCAATGCCTAGATTGTTTCTTACAATCTTTTCTAGCAAGAATATATTTTTCTTTTGTCTGTATTATACTGCTATCTTATATGTCTTCTATTGTTATTCTTGGGGTAAATGCTGTTAGTTGAAGACACTGCTATGTTTTCCTTATGAATGTGATTTCTGTCTCCCTCTGATTCCTATTAAATATGCCAAAGTGTAGCTACTATTACTAGTGGAGAAATGTGGCACTTGGTTAACTGTTAGCAGTAAAGCAGCAAAATCTGCTTGAGAGTTATGCATCCAGAATGAACATACAAGGCCTCTAAAATATCTCTCTAGGATGGGAGTTAGAAGGAATAAAGCATAGTTTCAGTATATTTAAGTAGACAAGGATAGCACAGTGCTTTCAAGGTACAATACTATCCATTTAAAGTATACCAACCAGCCTGTTAAATAAATCCTTTCTTTTAGTACACAGAGCTAAATGTACAAATCTCCACAAAACCCTTTCTCTTTTCACAGCCTATAAATCACGTGCAATATCTCTGCATTATATAGCTTCCATCATGCCCACAATCATGTTATTGGAGCCTAGCCTCAGAGTAATCATTATCCAGCATCCGTCTTATCTTTCCCTGTGCTGGAAAAAAACCACGCACTTAAATTCAGAAATGATTTTATCCATCGAGAATTGAGTAGCTCCAAGAAATGTCACTGTTCCCAGCCATTCTTCTTGCATTTAACCTCCACAGTTCTTCCTTTTCTGGGGGGTATAAAATACTTGTTTTCCTTACAGCAGATATGAGGCAAAAATAAGTCTAAATGTACTTTGTCAGTTCAGCTGGGAAAACCCTGGTACTCAGGGTAGGCTACACGTACTCACTGAGGTCACCTTTAGTCTCCATCCTCTGCTGATTCATTTTGGAGATGTCATAGCTCGACAGCTGAGCCTGCGCCTTCACCTGCCGGGCTGGTGTGCCTGACTGCAGAGGCAGAGAGCTCTCCCGGGCTGCCCAGCAGTGGCAAGACCTGCCAAGAGCATCCCCTCAGTGCACTTCCCTAAAGGTTTGTCCTCAGCCTGTATGGCTGGGCACATGGGAATCCACATTCCCATCTGACAACGCGGTCCAATGTTGTCTGTCTTTTACTGAGTTTATCTCCCTGTTGCCCCAATTTCCAAACAGCTGCTTTCACTCTCTAATTCTGCATGGTGGCCCTAAACTGAGTTTCCAGTTTTCTTTCTGCTATTCCTCTGGAGGCTATGCCATTTTTCCAAAATCTCTGGTTTTGGGGATATATTTCCACTTGGGGTTACCTATATTTTGCTATTTCTGTTGATATATTTATGGTAAATGGTAAATGAAAGGGGGAAGTAGATGTTAAATCTGTTACTATCTTATCTGGACTCTAGAGATTTATATTCTGTTAAATTGTTGCCAAAAATTGCAAGGTATATAAACATAGCCAAATAAGGAACCGATGGACCTCTAAAACTGAGAAATAGATTTGTTCATAACATGCAAAGCTGATGAGGAGGAGACACAAACAGGTTCTTAAGGTGCTAAGCTGTCAGCTGGCAAAAATCCCCATCAGTTCACTGCCTTCTGATTTTCATAGAAGTTCAGAATCTTACCTTTGCGTTTATTTCAAGAATGATGTAAGCATTTTGGTTTACTTATTTTTCTGCTTCAATTAATTTAACCTTAATAATCTTTTTGGCTATTGTAAGTTTGTAGTTTTATGCATAGAATATGTGTACTTTACTCCTTACAGATTTATGAGTGTTTTGAAACTTACATATTTACACAAGAGAATAAAATCTGTATGTTATTTTCTTAATGTTATAGGAACTGTCAATGGCTTAATTACATCTTAGGGCTCCTGATGCAACTATGGAAAAGTGTAAGGGCCTGACTTGTAGGAGCTCTCAGCAAATGAGAGCTGACTCAGGGGAAGCGCAGAGCATCAGAAAGGGATGGCATAACACTGTCTCTCACTGGAGCTAGGACTGAGGTCATTTATTGCCTGCTTTATGTGCTGTTGGTTTTGGTTTTGCTGTAGCTTTCAGGGTCCCTGCCTGACTTCAGGCTTCCCATTGCTCCAAGCCCCGAGCAAACCTCCGGGCATACGTTCCTAATCTAAGGAGACAAGGTTGGGAAGAATTGCTATTAACCTGAGTTAGAAATACAAGGTAAGGGAAAGTAAATCTGTTGTTTAAGGTGTTATTTGGCTCTTAGTTTTACCTGAGGTGATATATGAAGTCTAGGGCAGAGGAGGGAGATGAACCTTAACCTTCCATTCAAGTGCATTTAAGCATAAAACTGTCATTTGTCATAGCATGCGTGATGAATGCACAAATACAACCGCTTTCCACATTGCTCTTCGTGGAGGATTTTACAGTCATGACACTGTACAGGGATCAACTGGCTTGATTTAGTTCCCTACATCTGCTGTACAGCCTCCTCAACACGGTGAGGAACCAGCCCTCAAGGCTGACGTGCCTCTGCTGAGACAGCGTAAAAATGCACATATTTGTGTTTGGAAAGCTTTGTGGTGGGAGGATGCCGGGTCCAGTGAGACAGATAAAGATTTTTAAATCGCTTTCTGAAAGCTGCTTCTGGGAAGTCTGTCTGTGTACTATTCAAAAGCTCTCTTAAGAAGTTATATAATCAACACTGGCTGAAATTAAGAAATTAAATTAAAGCATATGCAACATTAAAAAAAGCAAAACCAAAGCCAAACCAGTTGCTTAAAGAGGGAGCTGTGCCTCTAAGCTTTGTGTGTTTCAGATAGACTGTGTACAACCCATACCAAATGTCTTAAAATACTTGGATTCTCAAGGGATCAGTAGACTTTAATGAGTAAGTATGTTATGTTATTCCTGTATCCTATATACTTCCTGCCTTTATGCCAATACTAATGTGAATTTCTGAGTTTCCTGTAGCCAATTAAAAATTTCCATTAACTTCAGTGGGCCAATATCCGAGTTCTTGATGTATATCCTTACTTGTCTTACATGTCCACTGTTTAGATGGAGGGTGCTCGATAGTGGGCTCCTTCCAGGATCCTGCCCGTCCCATGCAACGGAGCCCGTGCAGCATCCCTCCTCACTGCTGACTGTGCTTGCTCTGAAATGAGGAGGGAGCCGTGTCACCCGTCCTGTGCCTGGGCCAGCTGGCCTCAGGGGCTGGGGCATGGGGGGGATAGAGAGACCTGATGGCTGAGGAGAACTGCCAGAAGAAAGCAGCTGTAGATGAGTCAGATCTTGCAAACATCCACTCTACTCTTCGCTTGATATTGGTACTACGTGGGCATTTTGGCTTTAATTGTGTTGGTCCATTTAGTTCTAGTGACCTATTGCTTATATGTGTAATGGCATTTTCTTTCAGATGCTATATTTTAACACCTTACCACTTCACATTATATGGTATTCAAAGCTTTTTACATTATCTTATTGTAACTTCAGAAAAGGCAAGTTATTTAGTACGTCAAAGGGAATAGCTTCCACCCACTGCAACCTTGGGCTAAAAGCAAAGGTTTGTAATCTGTCCTCAACTTTATTAAAAAGCATGAGGTATCAGCCTTCACGTAGCTCAAATACATTTCCTTACATGGTGACATACCATGTCCGATACCGTAGAATGAACTTGATATGAATTTCTATTCACTGCACTAAGCATACTGAATATTAATTAATTCTCCAATGCTGTGTGATTGAACACACTGATCATGGAAACAGAACAGTTGCTCAGCCTTGCACAGCCTTGTACTGCTTTCCTTTGCTCTCTCTTGGTTTTGTTTTTTTCTTTTTCTTTTTCCTTTCCATGTCGAGGATTGAGCACTGCTCTCTCCATTCCCATGACCAAGAAGAATTTAATTCTCAGGCCCTGTCCTTAGTACCAGGATTGCACAGCCCTGCCTTGGCAATAGCTCAGTAAATGTCTCATCCTATGCAGCAGCCATATGTCTCTCTCTGTACATACGTGCTTATACGCATATACGTGTATAGATAGAAAGGTAGATAATTTGATAGTTTTAACCCATCTGAGATTTCTAGTTTGGGCTGTCCCAAAGGGACTTCTGTGGCTGTAGCATGAGGGTTCTCCTGTCACTGCTTAGTCCGGGATCTCAGTCGCACCTGCGACTTGGTGACATCCAAGTGTCATCTATTGGCTCTCAGGGGAATATGACTTGCTACTCTTGATATCATTAAGTTTTTGATATGAAGTACATAGGGCTAGAAATTTGGGACACCTGTGCCTAGAGACTTAGAACAGATACTCACAAATTAGGAAAAACAAATGATTTTATGTAATTGGGATAGAAGCTAGTATTGAGGTTAACAAGGGAAATAGTGTTTTCTGTTCAAGTGCAAAGCTCTTATTTCCAAATGAATCCAAGCTACCGGCTTTTCTGCAGAAAATCTCCAACTATGTACATCTGTTTCTAAGACAATATCTATGCCCGTGAGTATTGGTTTTAGCAATTACAGCTGGCCTAGAGGAACATGGGAAGCGGACAATTTACAGGGTATGAATGCCCAAGTCTCTTTCAGGTGCTGCGATTGGAAAGTTGTTTTATATTACAGAGGATAAAATTTCTGCAGTCTCTGTCACGTCTTCTACAGATTAAAGGAAAGATAACCTGTCCAATCATCATTATATGCTCAAAAGCATAGATGGAAAAATCCATGCGTATCTGTTCTGTAAGTCTCAAGGAAATTTGCAGAGGAAATAAATGACCCACAGCAAAAATGGATAATACTTTGCAAAATTGGTACTTGGGAGCCATGTGGCTAAACTAGCAGTAAAAATGACCCATTCTTTTCAACATGAAATTAGTTCTCTGCTGAAGTATAGAACAGATTTTTAGGCTGTTTTACCATGTGCTCCTCATCGCTGGCATCTGTGTATTCAGTTTTGATTTATGGGGAAAAGTGGGGGGAATCAGGTGAATTTTAAATTACATATACCAAGATCATAGTGGTTTAGTCTTTTCTTCCAGGCTATATATATTTTTTAATCCTATATTTGTACAATAGCAAAATTTTAGCTGCTTTCAAAGTCAGAGAGTTTTGCGTTAACTTCTCTTCCACTGTTTTATGACTGTTCCTCTGTCAAGCAATCCTTTTGCTAAAGATTAAAAGTGAGCTATTTGATATGCAGTGAGGCTAGCCAACCATTAATTTGACCATAGGTCAGATCAACTCTTACAATATATTTTTTTCTTATTTATGTTAATAACTTGTATGTATGTGTACATATGTGCATATGGGTGTATTTAATGCTCTCAGAAAATGTCAGTCTAACTCCCCTGTCATCAGACATGCTGTGCAGCAGTGATGTAATTTTGCTATTGCTCTTCAATAATACAGATTATGCTGGACATGTTATAAGGCCATTCTAAAAATAGAAATAAATAGTTGGACAAGCTAAAAAACCCCCCACATTCCATAAAAAAAAGGTGAATTGTCTCACCCTCGTGGAAAGCCATGAACCTAGGTGTGCAATTTGCCCTCAAAACTTCTATCAAATGTCTAAATATCTCACAGTAATATCTTTACTAGTAAAACTTTGCTTCTGTTTCACCATAGGAAAATAGCCATCTTGGTCCTACAAAAGTAATAGTGTGTTGACAATTAATTTTGCAATTCACTCCAGTTAGGTCACTGAATTGCACACTTCAGTCACTGTGGACCAAGCGGATCAAAGTCTATTTGACAGTGCCTACCAGGAGACAAAAGTAGGAGGGGTCTGGAGTCAAAAGTGTTGCAAGCGGGGGTCCAATCTCTCTGTACAGGGAAAAAAAATGTAGAGCTATGTGTACTGTGAGCGTACTTTCCTCTTTATAGCTGAGAAATTACATGTACAGTTTTTAAAGAGAGTCCTTACTCTTTCTGGACCCAAGCGTCTACTACTGCTGGTTAAGAAGGATAAAAATGGAGATGAAAAAGGTAATAGAAATCAATAAAAAAATCCCTCTTTCCATGGATGTAGTTAAATTGGCTGACATCAAGTTATACAACTGATATTTTTAGACAATCTGAGAAATTTGGATATAATTAATATTATTAATTAATATTAATCAATCAGTGGTAAACACCACTGGTCTATGGAGATAAAATTAAGTGTAGCTTCTTTACAGATAACTTTGGGAAAAAAATTACCATTGAAAATTCTGCTGAAATATTTTCTTTATAACTTTTTCTCTCTTTCTGTTTGTTACTAAACCTTTCTTGTTCTGTGCTCTTGATTAAAAGTTTATCTTTTCAATTTTCAACTCAATTGTAGGCCAGGGGTAAATATCGTTCTTTGGGACTTGTGAATACAGATGTCTAATGAATCGGAAGAACAGTCTTTATATATACTTAGTTTTAAATATGGTATCACTGTGCGTTTTTCCAAAAACTCCTTTTTTCTCACAGTAATACTGTTTTTCATGTTTCTCATTAAAAACATCCTGATGACTAAAAATTACTCTCCCAATCAAGAGGTCAGGAAACAGAGAGAGCAAGAATGAAGAGTTCCTGCCCTGAAGATGCCTCTGTAGGTACTAAAAATATAGCAGTCCTCTGGGGTATTTTGTGACAAATATCTGCTTTTGACCCTTCTTATTGAAAGTTCTTGTGTAACTCCGAACTCAATGTTATTTGAAGCTGTAAAAAAAATTTTAGTTTTAAGAGACATTGTTTTGACTTTTCATCTTTTCATATAGAGAGAATGCCAACTGCATGACAGAAAAGCAAGTCCAGGGTGGAGAAATACATAAAATTTACAGAAATGTCTTTTCTGGAGAATATTGCCTTTTGTGTAACTCTTTTTTTGTTTTGTGAGAATTGTGATATAGGCAAAGTGTTTAAGAGACTCCCTTTGTTAGTGAGTAATTATATCACAGACTTTTACCTTTAAAAAGAGAAAAGCCTTAAAATAATCCAATTCTAAAATTCTATCTTTGAAGTAGAGTTCTACCTATCTTTGAATCTTTAAATAAATAATGTCAGTCTTCTCTCTTTTTACTTTTTTAATATATGTGAGACTTAAATAGATATGCTATTCTTTCAGTCTCTCTAAAATAAATGTATGATATTTTTTGCATATATCTTAAAGCAAAATTATTATGGAGACTGGCCTTTGCACTGTTCCTCATATACATCTGGGTCTGAAGTAATTGTTATTTAATTACTGTAGAGAGAGATGTTTTACTTGAAAAATGGCTAAATACCAGAATGTTAAACCATGTTCAAAAAGAATAAATTCTATTTAGTCTGTTTGGATAGACAGGTATCATTCTAGGAGGATTCTTGGCATGGGTAGGGGGTTTACGAAGGTGTGAGTTATTGCCCAAGAAGTGTGGATTTTGATCTCGTAGTTCTGGATGTGCTCCAAATGTTAATGTGTGTGATCAGAGGAATGAGCTATTACTTCTAGGGGAGAGCTAAGTGTAGAGAAGTTTCAGGGTTAATGAAATATACTAATCTATTTCATGGCTGTATAATTCCTGAATATCATCTGAGAGGAAAAAATGAGTTTATACAATAAAACAGAGCTATTTGGATTTTCACCATTATAGCAAAAGACTCTTTTATAGTCTTTTCACAAGCAGTTGGGTTTAGTCCTAACACAGCCTTGGTTGTTGACTTGCAAAGATCTTGTCCTTGTGGAGTTCATTCCACACTTCAACATTTTTTTGTGGATTGTCCTGGTCCCACACACCCTGTGGTTCTTCTGGGTTTCTACTTTTCCAGGGGATCCAGTGTGCGCTTTTTCCCGTGTGCTAGTATTGGCTACAGAGACAGGGCAATACATGCACTTGATGTCCTCTGTTTGACTCGGAGCTTCTCAGTCACGCAAACAGCCTGTTCCAGCTTCCTCAGATCGACACGGGAGTGAACTAAATAAGACCAAAGTCTCATAGATCCATTTCAGGACCTGAATCAAATCTAATTTACTCTTTTATTGATTTATATTGGGTATAGTTATCTTTAAAACCTCATCTTTCATAGCTTTTCCATCTTTGCTTCTGCTTCTTTATCACCATTTATCTTTATCAGTTTCTATGGCATTATGTCCAGAACAGTGCACAACAGGGGAACACATTCAGTCTGTGATGAGGGAGTGAATACGATCGTGCAGGGATGCATAAATATAGGAATTTACAAAATAATTTGTTCACTCTCAGCATTTCTCACTTTTAATGTAATATTTTTGAAGATATTCTTTTAAATCTTTGTTCTAGCCTTCAGAAACATAGTGTTTTCTCTAATAAGGTGAATGTAACTTCTTTTTTTACATGATACAATGTACAAGATCCATACTATATATATATTCTTGTCAGTGCAGTGCTTTTTTTGGTTCGTTTGGTTTTGTTTTTTTGGTTTTGGTTTTGTTTTTTGCAAACAATATTGGATATTGAAATATTCACCAGAATGAGAAGAACGATACTGCACACAGAAGGTGTTATAATTCTACAAGCAGGATGTTTGCTCTGCCCTGTTGCCATTAACATTATGGTGTGCTTTAAGTGCTAATGAATGAGAACTGGAATTCCTAATTGTGATGAGACTTTCATAAAACAATAGGTAAATAGTGAATATTAAAGGAAAAAACAACTGAGAGACAATGTTACATTGCACCTGAAGTCTCCTAAAGGGACAGGTTATTATTATTATTGGGCACATTATTTTGCTCTCATTATCTACCCAGCCACCTATTTTCTTTTTCTCAAATGAAAGAAAACTACCTTCTTCAAAATATGAAGACAAGACTTCTAGGGGATCATGAATGTGTAATTGCAAAAGAGAGAAAAGACTTAGTGTTTGGCATAGCATGGGTAACTATTCACAGATATGTTTTCTTGAATAAAAGAAATAATATGATCAGGTGAAGTCATTTGAGGATGGTCTTCACTCATCCCTCTAAGTGTTTTCATTAGGGCCTAAATTCAGATTCACGCTATGTAAGTATGCAAGAAATAAATTATATCTTTGTGCAGACTACCTGGGTTAGGGTTTATTACAGTTAGCATATGCAGGGCGGCACGGATGTACTTTCAATGCATAGGGGTAGAGAAAGGGAAGGGAATTTGGAGGAATACAAAAAAGTCATGGTGCTATTTAACTACCAGCTCAGGATGACTGGGAGACTTTAAATTTATTACTCATAAAACATGTAGCAAGCTGCCAAGCAGCTGTAGGAAATCAAGACCAGGAGGCTGAAAGCAAGGGATTTGCACACTTTTGCTTTTGTGTATCTCTGTACTAGTCCTGTCTTAATGCTGTTTATGTGATTTAAAAGCAGCTAAATGTAGCTTCTGTGCTGCCCTGTTCTGAAGGCTGAGCCTCAGCCAGCTCCGGCTGATGATCAGGGTAGAATGAAACTCTTACAGGAGCTGACAAGCTAGGAGGTTAATCTGCAGTTCTTGAATGAAAATTGTGTCTTCTAAGTGTCCGGTACTGGAGTCCTGCAAAAGACCTCTTAGGACTTCTCACTTTTGAATCTTCCTTCTATCTTTTTTCCTCAGAAGATATTTTTTTTAAATGGAGTGACATTTTCCTCAGTCTTTTTGGATCTTGCATTAGTCATGAGCACAGTCTGCAGCAGAACTGGAAGTATGATTGCACTCCCTATTTTATCCAGACCATTCATTGAACAAATCTGCACCAGACTTGATAACATCAGGATAAAGAAACACAGTTTAGCAGAAACATATGTGTGATAATTCTAAATAGAAATCTAGGACAGACAAATAGAATTGAAATTGAATTTTAGAGTATCCAGAAATTAGATGCCTGATTTTTTACTATTAATAGATCTATCAGACTTTCAAACATTTAGATTAAGCACCAGTGCTAACTGATAGCTGCGTGCTGAAAGAATAAGAATTTATGCCAGCTCCTCAACTAGAGACATTAGCAGTCTTTGACAGAAACAGGAACAGTTTTATTTTTAAGGGCAGGATTGTGAAGTAAGGTGGTGTACGTCTAGCACAGAGGGACCAGGCCTGTGTAGGGCTGATGGTAAGCTGGGACAAAGGTTCAAGCAAGAAACTCAGGGACAGATTGGGCTGGATTCTTGGGGATTAAGACTAAGGCAGAAGCAGGAGATGAGGTTATGGTTTAGACAGCAAATAGCTAAGTAAGTTAACTACCAGGGTAAGCAAATAGGCTTGATGCTAGGGCTGAGAGAAAAGAGAGGAGAGAGTTATACACAGCACTCAGGCTAAAGCAGCATCACTACTTTACTACAGCGCCGTGGTGCCTGATCTTAAGCCGGTGTACAGGAGCGCAATAACAAACCTGCCGGCACAGTGCAGCCCTGCCGTTTACATCTGTGCTTGCTCATTACACTTGGAACTTCTAATCAACAACCAAAGGTCCCAAAAGACAAATAACATCACTATAATGTACATCAGCTAGACGACTCCCTGAATAATTCTCTTTGCTGCAGCTGAGAGGATAGAAGAATGGATTTCAAGAGCATTTTTTGGACATCTTCACGCTTTCTTCTCCTGGGGTTGTGATATGTTTAGAGAAATTCAGCAGATGATATTCACACACTGAAAGGGCTTTTTGATACAAAGCAGTCATAGTAGTATGAACTAAGCATTCAATTTTTTTCAGGCAGTTTAAGCTGAAAGTCAAATATTTAAGACACAGAATGTTTTGTTTTTAATTGTGCAACCCAATTAGATGTTCCTACTACCATAATACATTGGCTAACAAAACCTCATCTGAAGAAATGTACAGAAATCAGAATGAATTACTGTTTGCATCCACTGAGCCAATACCTGCTATAAATGCTGCAGTGCTGTGAAGGTATTATTTGCCATTATGGGGAAATTAATTAAGTTTCAAGAGCAGAATCTCAAAGCTCGTCTTGTGTTGGTATCTGCCTGCTGGAGGGTATTGAGAAAAAAGGGGTGAAAAAAATCCTTTTATTCATGAAGGGTGCAAGAAATTGAAAGAGTTAATGGCTGGGTCTACTGTCCTTGGAGTCACTGGGACATTTTCTGTTTTTCTGAGTGAGCTGGAGTCAGGCCCTGCGTGACTTAATTACACAAGATACTGAATGGGACCACTACTGCCTAAAATCAATTCTTGCGCTACTTCTTCCTCTTTACTGTCTGGGTAAAGGGATAGTTCGTTTCTAACCTAATTGCCCTACTTCACAGCCTGCGCTCAACCATCTCTGGAAGCCCTGCTTCCCTTAGTTTGCTGCTCTGTGCTGCAAATCTAACAATTTACAACATTAAAGATTATAGCCTCCATGTATCACGTTGCTGATGCTGTTATATTAGTCTAATCACCAAGACGCATTTTACTGAAAGCTGACGAAAGTATTGGGTTATTGAGGCTCCATTTTAGCTTTGTCTATAGATGATTTAATGTAGAAAGAAATCAGGTTAGGGAAAGCTCTGAATATGTATTTTCTAGGGGGAACAAAAAAAGTTTTTTCTCGCCTCCTCTCACTGCCTCTCAGTCATCGAGACAGAAAGAAATGATGAAAATGACACATGAGCTGCTGTAAAGCCTAAAAATAAGACAGCTTTTATTTTATATTTGGAAAGGGAGATTAGTTTGTTCTATGGCTATTTTTCTTTTCTGTTTTTTTTTTTTTTTTTTTTTTTTTTTTTTTTTTTTTTTGTCTTTAGACAAGGTGGCATTTAAAGTAGACATTCACCATGACAAAAAAAGCAAACAAATTTATTGCATATTATTGCTGGGGAGGTGGATAATGGGAAAAGAAGAGAAAAGTGGGGGAGAGGGAGGAAAGTGGGGGCAGTTACAGAAAAATGCATTTGTGTGGGTTGGGTTTAGCAGTTTGAGACAGGAAAGTAATCAAATCTCTTCACATTTACAACCAGAATTGAAGAATAGCCTTTCTCTTAAAAGGAATTACCTATGAGCCATCCTTGAAGCTAGTGTTTGGTAGGCAGGACTGAGGATGCTGCTGGTGGAAGGCTAATTGTGAAAGTGTTAATTGTGGCCAGACCAAATGTGTAACCTTCCTGTTCAGCAGAAGTAAAGGTCCTGAGGTTAAAAAAACGGGAACAACTGAATGCTGAGGGATTTTTTTTTTTTTTTTATAAACTATCTCTATAAAATTAGTCCTGCTCCTTACAAAGAGTTTTGATATCGGTCTCAGACACAAACTTCAGAAATAAAAAAAAAAAAAAAAAAAAGCCACCAAGTTCATGCTTTGAAGTTCGCTAGGATTAGCCATACAAGAACAAATTCCAGGAAGAGAAGGTAATCAAAATGCAGGCAAGCAATTAGATCTGCATATTAAGTATGAAAATACACAGTGCTGCTTTGCATATTAAGCTAGTGCAGTAACCTTCTGCTTCCGGAGCCACTTGGTGAGGTTACTGTGCAAAGGAGCTCAGGACTCACCTCCCGAGGGGCAAATTGCTTTCCTTCAGCTATAATCATCAATACAGTGCTGTAAATGTACTTTGTGCTTGATTATGATTAGTGAGCGGGCTTGGGACAGCGGGCAGCAGCGAGCCCTGCCTGGGCTGGTGGAAGCCCAGCCAGGTGTGGTGGGCATTGGGCAGGGCTGTGGGAACTGTGTGGGGCGAGCAGCTGCCCTGGCAGCCCTGGGGATGCTGTTGGACACCCAGGGTGGATGCGAGATACCTGAGCAACGGGGCATGGGGAGGTTTGCAGGGTAGCTGCCTACACTGTGCTTGACTCATGGCTCTGCTCCGAGTCTCTCACCTTCTGAATCATTACATTCACTTTGGAAAAAGAAAGAGCAGCAGCCTGGGGATTTTTTTTTATTGTTATTATTGTAGTGGGATTTTACTGCAGTAGAAGGCTCCTATTCTAGTTTTGGAAAACAATGCTACTGGAACAAACTACATTTTATCTGTTGTTATTATTATTAACTTTTTTCCTTCTCTCTTTAAAATTGAGGGCTGGGATTATCAAATGCTCGTGCGGCTGTGCTGGGCTCTCCCTGCTCTCACCTCTTCCTCACTGGCAGTGACCACACAACTGGGAAAAGGTCTGGCCATCCAGGTATCCATCCAGGTGTCTTGCTGTTCATCATTGCCAGCATAGGTCATGAGTTTCTAAGGTTAGATTTTCCTTACTTGTAAAGTTTTAGCATAGAGCTGCTACCCTGTGCCCATCTCCTGTCCCTGATAATTTGTCTGTGCAGATGCTATAACAGCTAAATCTAGATAAACCCCATATTAAAGGCCTAGACATATTTGCTCGCCCAGGATCCCAAGTACTTCTGTTGGTTAGGACCCAAGAAAAAAAAGATTAAAAAAGGCTAGCTGCCTGTACTCTTTTAAGTGTCCAGCAGATCCAAAGGCAAGCCGTGAACTCCCGGCTTGTTGGCCGAGTAATTGCTTTCTAAAATCCCTTGGCCAGCTTCTGTGGAGGATAATTGGGTGTTTCCAAGGGAGATTTATCCTTACGCTCTCAAGAAAGATCATTGGCTTTTAGTGAGAAACATGACCACAACACAAGTCTGAGATCACTTGACAGTTTACATGACATGGTATGTACAAAATAAAATAAATGCCACCCTGTCTTCCTGTCCTTCCTGTCCAAGTCCTTAATTTCTCTGTGTATCTCTAATCTTTCCATTTCTAAAAGTCTCTCGAAGATGAGGTACTCACTCATTCAAAGCTTTTTTCGTTTTTTTTTTTAAAGAGCTTGATATTGTGGGAGGGATAGAAATAAGAAAAGGGTGGGAAGAACGATCACCTCTAAGGAAAGCAGCTTACTATTTCAGGAGCCAGGCAAAAAATCATTTTGGATGAGCATCAAATATACAACACAGCCAAAATGTTTTATTTTTATCTTTTTTCCCCCTCTAAAATAGCACATTTGACAATGCTGTCCCTTTAAATCTACTCAACTTTCTCACTTCACCAAGTTTGAATTTGCTGTATTTCTCAGCCCTGTGTGGCAGTGTGGGTGTCAGAAATACGCAGGTGATGTCATTTTTCATTCCCTAACCCGGGGTTTAATTGACACCATCATTCCACACCCCTCCTCCCACCCTTCTTCCACCTCTTCAGTTTAAACCTTGTTCTCCCTGGCCTTTTGGGTCAACACACTTCAAAAATGTATTATTACCTTCATCATTTAAAATATTCTCTAAGAAAGGGAAGCTTCGTGACTCCTTTTCATTTTTACATCCTAGTTGATATGGAGATGAAAAATATGTCCAATATGGTTTTACTTTAGTAAACCTATCCAGTGATAATCTCTTTGGCACACAAAATGAAGAGATGACACTATCAGTGGTGGAGAGCAAACTGGCCATCAGAATACTTTGAATTATGAAGATTTGTTGCCTTCATTTTATTATTTTTTTAATAAACAAAACATATGCCTTATAAGTTATCTCTTCTGCATAGAATTTGGTGTTGGAATATCAATTTTCTATATAGCTGTATTAAATAAATCATAGCAATAAACCCTTGGTATATTGTCATGCCCTCAATCCACACAGCAAAGATTCCAGGATAATCAGTAAAAGTTTTTCCTTTTTTCCCCCAGTGGGATATAGCTTTAGTAGAGGAAATGCAAGTTTAGAAAAGAGGTGGTTGGGTGAAAAAATAAAAGAAAAAGGCAAAAACTTATTTGCGTTGACAGAGAAAAGGTCTCCATAGCCTGGCTCCTCTCTTCTTCAAAGGATCTTCCTGCTCCTACTATCCTAGGGGCTTTTCTGAAAAAGGAAAACAAAAGCCATAAGACCAGCAGTGATACACGGACTGCACCATAGACAAGTATCCTTGGGACTGTACTGAGAACCAAAAGTCAACCTGGGAGGCAAAGCTCTTCCTCTGCCTTGTCTTCGCCCAAGTGAATGGGGACGTGTGATGTATTCAGCTCTCATTTCCCATCCCCAGCTTCATATGACTCATAAATATGTAGACATAAACAAAACTACCTACTCATTTCAATGAAGCTGTGACTGTTGTGCTGGCTGGGAGGTAATGGGTAACATCTAAACCATCAGAGTAACTCAGGATCATAAGCCAGCCCTTTGGAAAGCTGGGCTTTCAGGCTTCTGAAATTGTTAGGCGAAGCCACAGCCTAGCCTGTAGTCTTTTAGCTTAGTTAGTATCTCCCTCATTATGGTTACATTACAGATAGTTGTCTGTGATTACTTACTGAGTCAATTAATGAGATAAAGTAAAAATGTGAATGAGAGCATATTGGGCAATTCAAAGGTTGAAAGGCTATATTGAAACACATCTGGTCATAATTAAGATTAACTGTACAATTTCATCTGGCCAAACATAATTACTTGCAACTAAATGTATCTCAGCATAGCTGATTGATTGACACATATACTATATAGCCATTGCAAGCAAGGGATAAGATTTAGGTGACTTGCAGGAAAAAGTAAAGAGCGAGCATGCTTCCAGGAATGGGGGGGAAGGGAAAAAAAGGAAGGAAGGAGGGAAAAAAAAGGTATTGCTGCCAATTAACCTCACACAGACTTTAAGATCCTTTTTTTTTTTTTTTTTAAAAGGTATTTCCCATCCTAGAGCAAGGTTTTCTTTTACTTTCTTCTGGACTATCTCTTCTGTCAGGTTAAATGCAGGTATAATAATCCATAGTTACAGTGATTATAGTTTTGTTCTTTATTGTGATTAGCTAATGCTATGAATGGAAAGCATTACTGAAAAGAGGAAGGAAAATGGTGGTTTTAGTGTGTGCATGACAGGAAGCAGTAGAAGTGACTGATGGTCATGCAGGAGTTGGTGATTTGCCAGTGCTAACCCAATGTTGAAGCTGATTAGTTTTTGTCTAGAAGTAGTACCTATGTGTCCTGCTGAACAAGACAAGCCTTCTCCAAAAGAAAAAAAAAAAAAAAAAAACAAACCACAAAAACTCTTTGAAATGTGATTTGAATAATGTTTGTAACCACTACTACTTTCACCATCTTCTTTCTCCACCTACTGAACTATTACTCCAGTAAGTAAGTAAGTAAGTAAGTAAGTGTTGCACTTGTGCAGCCACGTGTTTGTGGGTGTCAGGGACAAATAAACTTGAAGCCTCACTCCAGAATTCATCAGAAGGAGCTGGGGAGAGGAAATTCCTAATTGGAAATTGCTTTTCACTAAATTTTTCCTTGCTAGGAAAGGCTGACTTCCCACAGACGCTATACTTCACAATGGGCTCTGCAAGGATGCCAGTTTTACTGAAAGGTCAATCTCTTTACTACAATAGAAGCCCAGCTGAGCTGCCATCCATAGCAGCACTCAACTAACCCAATGAAAATACTGTGCGATTCATTGATTGTTGTCAAATGAACTTTCGTTTCTAACTTTGGAAAAATATTAGACAGAGATGAAACTCACTGTAAGGGCAGCTGAGCAGATTCAGTTGTAATGATGAGAAAAAGGAATAACTACAACTCTAAGTTGGACTGAGGAACAGCTGGGCCTAAGCTGCTTTTTTTTCTTAAATATTACTTAGACTCCTGCAATTCTGTTTATAGCACATTTCAACATAAGGTGCCATATGGCAGTAGATGAGTGGGTGCTAATAAGAGCACATATGAGACGACTGTGTCTCTGGGTACCCCTTTCCTAGTCAACCCCAGGCGCACTCCAAATTGAGGCTTTAGCCTGGAGACAACTGAAGTTTGCTGTAGAC
Source organism: Platalea leucorodia (assembly GCF_965183815.1). Classification (NCBI taxonomy): domain Eukaryota; kingdom Metazoa; phylum Chordata; class Aves; order Pelecaniformes; family Threskiornithidae; genus Platalea; species Platalea leucorodia. The sequence goes on from NC_138826.1 coordinate 32,667,858, forward strand.
TTTTCCTGGTACCAACCCAGGTGTTTGGGTGGCCATTTGGCGCATGAATAAATTAATGCACATTAAGACTATTCCAAGGCTGTGTCTTTCAGGAGGATGTATCACCACGATGCTTTGTGATACTGTTAATTACTACAGAGGACTTGGAGGCTTTGGGTCTCAGATTGTCACTGCAGGTGATGGTGCAGGTCTAACTGCACTCAGTTCCTCATCCACATATAAGCCACACAGCCAACGTGTAGCAATGAGACCCAGGCTCCCATCTGAACCTGTCTCCTGAAAAGCCAGCTGAGCATGGTGAAAGGCTGGGGCACTCCATTCCCATCCCTCCCTGCAGTACAGGAACAGCTGGGCTGTGACTGCCAGCACTGCCCTTTGCTTTTGTTTCATTTCCCAGTCTTATGCCTCTTGCTTATCGGCCATGCCCCATGCCTTAGCTGGGGACTGTGTTAAAGGAAGGCACAGACTCTCTTTTTTTTTTTTTTTTTTTTTTTTTAATATTCCTCAGAGCCTTCCAGGTGCACTGCCCAGATAGATATTGCACACATGTATCTGAGATACTTTACACATCAGTCTGAGAAAGATGATCTCTGTGGCCTCTGCTATTGCCATGATTTGAAAGCATCATTTAATAATGTTGATCCAGCTGGAAGCTTTACTGGGTATATTCCTCCTCCACACACACTCTGTTTCATCATTTTTCAAGGAAGTAAGAGTCTAAAACGAAGATAAATCAATATCCAATGGAATAGATAGTGATTCCTTTCCTCACCTTTGGCATGAATAACTTCTCCTCAGTAACCAGCTATGGAGGGGAAGCCATTGTTCATCTCAAACAAACAAGGCTCAATAAATCTTAATCCTGCTAAAAGATAATGCTGAGAGGAGTTCAGCATCCTTGCAACCAAACATGACGGTACCTTTCTCTCTTACTGTTAGGTCTACTGTTTGGGCTATATTTTTAATGTAAAATTGTTTAAATGTTGGACTAAATCCTCATTTTAACAGCGAATCTGTTTCCATTTGTTCTAATTACATACTCAGGGGACTTCCACATTTGTTTCATTGAACATCTGACTTTGAACTATCGCAGCACCTCACTTATGTATGTCATTCTTGTCAAGGCTGATGGTGAGTGCAAGAGCTTCCAGTAGAATATCTCCACAGGGCTGGACCAGGTCCGTATGGTCTGGTAAAGTTGCATACTGCAAAATACAGGACAAGCATATGGGTACTCGTTCTTAATAGTCTCCCCTCCTCTGACAATTTTCAGGTCAGGGAACTGCCTAAGTCTGTGTGTGAAGAAACCCTCAAAGGATCTCCCTTCTGTTTGTTAGTCCTGTGTCATTTGACCCCTGCAAACTTGAGACTGCTGAGAGAAGACACAAACCATTTAAGAAAATAACCTGGTATTAAATGTAAACCAAAGCAAAAAAAAAAGCAAGGACAATGGAACATATAGTTGAAATTTTAAGTTAGGTGGATCTCATTAAACTCAGGAAAAAATCCCAGATGAAACGCAGAAGGATTTGTCTTTTTATGCTTACCTAACCTCCTGTAGGGTACTCTTCTGTCTCAGCTGGGGTGAGAAGTCGACTGTTGTCAGATATAGGTGCACATCCAAGGTTTCAGTCAGTGATAGCCACCTGGCAGCCCAGAGAACCTCCATGCTGGTGTGCTGAGAGGGGAGGCATCAGGGTCTGCGTAGCTGCAGTTGCAACTGCCTTATAGAAAGCACTGGGACCAGCATTTCTCCAGTGCTGGTGTTGTGTGACCCTGCAAAGCAGGGTTACCATCACATCGACAAATCAGCTTCACAGACATGGAAATAATAAGCAGAATTCCATGTTTCAGCTCAGCACTGATGACCCAAGTCCTCAGCCTTATTCACGTATCTGAGCTGCTGAAGACCTAGGCCTATCCCAGGAATTTGAGGATCTGCAATCTGACTGCAACCAGGTGCTTAAAGCTGGAGAAATGGGTCAGTAACTTCCAGACTCGGGCTCCTATTCTATGTTCATACTAGAAATATTTCCTATGAATATTTTACAACCCTTTTAAAATGTATTCATTTTGCACAATTACCTTTTGTATTTGCTTGCCATGAATATTTATGCACCTGGCTTTTGCTGTGCAAAATCTGCATGAAAAGATATTTTAAATCGCTCTCTGGGCTACTCACACTGGCACTACCTTCAGACACTCTTCATCAGTGAGAAGAAATGGCACGAGGTGCCTTTTGGGATCAGCTGCTGCTCACCGTAGAGCTGGGAGCCTCGTCAGGTAGCAGCAGCTTCTTCTCAAATGCACATTAAGTCTGTTCTCAATACCTCTGCGTCCCCAGGCAGATAGCATCCGAGTCTACCTTTCTGGCTAGTGCATCAGCTGATACAATGGCAAAGAAATGGCATTCAAAACAATTCAATTAGACATATCTTGATTTTTGTCATTAGGTGTGTTAGGAGCTGCTTAAAAAAAGGCTGTTATTTGAAGCTTTCTTTTGTACCTCCTTTAAGACACTTGCAATGTGAGAACATATAAATTATATATCAGAGTGACAAAGGGAAAAAATCTGTGTCCAGTAAGCCACAGTAATTTTTTTTCCCCTGCTGCTACTCAGTCTTTGTTATTCTGGCAATGTAATTCCTAGTGAGCAATTATGGAATGACCTGTGTGTGGAAGAAATTAGTTTTTATCCAAGATAGATAATTATGAATCAGTATACCCACAGAGCATGATGACATCTCTTTTCTTCTGTATACATCTTCTTATTTTTATGTGTGTATATAGTTGTATATTTTATAAATACCTAAGAATAATTAATAACATGCTCTGTGTTTATATGTTTATTTTAAATATACGTATTTTAGACACACAGTTCAACATCTATAGTTTGTAAATTATATTTACTCATATAATTTAAAATTAAATAGACATTACATAATTTTATCTAATATACCTAGGGATTTTCTTGTTATCCACCTAAACTTCTTTTCTTTTATTTTCTTGTAAGTCTTTGTTACCTGTGACTCTATGTGACCAAAAACTATTTGTGGTTAACATATTAAATCTGTGTTTGACTATATTTTTACTTTTTTATATATATACACATACATATAACATTATAATGTGTATATAATATATTATATATTACACATCATGCATATATACATAATATAATGTATTGTAATGTAATATAGTATAACGTAATGTATGGTATAATACAGTAGATTAGCATAAAATATGCAATATGTCCTATAACAACATATAAAATAACTCACAACATATAACACGACTTATAGAACATATAATGTGTAACATGTGAAATGTAACACAAAACAGGTAACGTAACATGTAATATAAAGTATAATGTATGATATATAATGTATAGTCAGTGTAACTTTACAATTGCTGTCACCTACCATAATTAAATCATGCTTTGTTTTTTAAAACCTCATTAAAGAATAACTCTCTGAGCACAAGTATGCCATTAATTACTTTGTCTAACAGGAGCTTGTTCTGTCTGATTTATCTCATTTATGGTAAACAGGTACTGTCATTTCACATTCTCTCCCTATGAAAGTTTTTCTGTGACACCGATCATTTTATCTCCATTCTCTGCAGACCTGTTTCTGCCATTCATATTTTTGAGATGCAGCCAGCAGAACACACTATTCAAGATGATGGAGTACTGATTTATAAAATGGCATTCTGCTACTTTTTCTTTTAATCAGTATTCCTTTTTTAGCCATGTTAATGTTCTGGTTGCCATCCGACCGCTCTTGTACATTGAGCAAAATTGTTTATGACTACAGGTCCCCTTCCTCAGTGATCACCATTAATTCAGACTCCAAATGGGAGACAGCTGCTTAAGTGTTCCCTGACTGGTGTTGCTTAGTACAAAGGACTGAGTATCAGATTGCCCAATATGCTGGGGTTGAATTTTTTTTTTTTTGGTGTTCAATTCAGTCTGCTTAAGTGGTGACTTATTTGAAATAAAGATTTATTTTTTTTTTTTAATCTGCACATTTCACGATTTTTGTGGGGTTTACTGTTTTCTAACTTGGTCAATCTTTAATAAAAGACTCCCCTCTCTCTCTCTCTGTGGGTTCCCCATCAGGGTTTATGTGTAAGAAATGCTCTTCCACACTACAATGCCAGCTCGTTCCTCCACTACAAAGAAGTGCTGAGACTGCTAAGGCCTCTGACACAGGAGGGACAGACCCCACGTGTCTCTGGCACCGAGGCGCTGAGAGGCTTCTCTCAGCAGCTCCCAGGCAGAGGCCAAGGGAGACCACAGTGCTTGAATATCATGTTAATGGCGCACAGAAGGAAGCAATGGCAATAGCTCCAAAGCTGTATTTGCTAACCAGAACAGCAAAATGAAACAAATATTCCTTAGTGAAGTTACTAATGCAATAACTTTGTCACATACTGTATTGCTTCAAGAAATGGGCTTCAGGGTTTCCCCCGTCGCAATGGATGCCAGAAAACACCTCTCTCTGTTCAGCAGTGCCATGGACAGGTTTTACCCATCCAATTTCTGCTCATAAACTGACGGACTGACATAGTGTTTTCATAAAGGGAAGCTGCTCGTATGGTTAAGTTGTCCACTTTAGTCTCACAACATCTCACTTTGGCTGCATGATTCGAAAAGGCATCCCTCTGTGTTGTGGGGGATACTTCTCTGTAAATGGGGTGTTATGTATATCTACATCTATAGTCTGTCAAGGGAAAGTAAATTCAAGTAATGGTTAAAAAAAGAAAAAAAAAAAGGGGAAAAAAAAAATCAATCAAGCAAGCGCCATTATAGACTCATTTACATACCATAGTGATGCATGGCAGGAAAGTTGCATGTGGTTTGAATTTAAAAGCTCTCACAAAAAGTAACAAACACACTGTAGGGCCTTGATTCTGACATCACTTTTAGTTTCCATGATTTTTACGCAGAGCAAATGTTTTGACATTCAGTGCTGAACAGAAGCTAAACTACATTTTCAGACCAGGGTAAGTATCCTAAATGACCCACTGCCTCCTTACACAGAGCAACCCAAGGTTTAGATCACCTGCTAGGGAACACCAGTGGGTAAAAATAAAGTTCCATTTTCTGCACTTCAGGATTGCAGACTTTTTGTTGTTCATTTTAGAGAGGGTTTTTTTGTGGGATGGGTTTTTTGTTTGTTTTTCTCTTTGCAGAGCGCACATTACTGTCAGTTGGAATACTAATGGACATCAACATAAACATCATCTCCAGGGCTGTTCAATGAAACTATCTAAGGCTGATTGTCTTGAAATTAGCTTGACTCATATCTGAAAATTGCCAGTGATTAGCTGATTATGGTTTGAATTGAACTCAGATTGCTACAAAAAAGCTACAAAAAGTCATCCTCAGATACATTCTAGTAAATGATGCCTCGGATGCTCCAGTTGCTGCCAGCGCTTGCATTAGGGATGAAGGTCTATTACCACATCACACTGATGGCAGTCATTTTAAAATATATATTCTGTCTGGGGAGAATCTGTCTCCTGGGGAGAATTCTGTCTTTTTACTTTTTAACCTACTCACTAGGTGCAAAAAAAATTGAGACGTCACAAACAGCAGAACAGATTAAAATATCCTCCCTATGAGAGAAACTTGTTTCCCCTCTGTAAATACAATTAGTGTAATTACAGAGTGGTTCAATCCTAGTGTCTTACTAGGAATCATCCCTTCTATACTGATAATATGTGACATTTGAAATAATTTTAAATAAATTAAAGGCCCAGCGCTAACAATGCCAATAGATGTCAGCTCTATTTAAAAACAAACAAACAAAAAAACCCCAAACCCAAACAAAAAAACCAAACCCCATTATTTTGTCATAATTATAAAGTTCTGTGAACATGTCTGGTTTGAGTAAGTCCTGTGGATTTAAGGACTCCTCTGATACAAACAACAGAAGACCTTATCAGTTTCCCTGTCCAAAACCACAAAAGACATATATTTGTCACATATGTGTCTATATTTCTTAGAGTTGAAATAAATACAGTTCAGTTTCATGAAAATAAGCAAGTTCCTCATTTCAAAACTGGTCATTTCTGAGCTATGTCTCTGCACGGTTGACAGTCTGCTCTGCTCTCAAGTGCCTAATTTTTTTTTCACCCCAGAGAAGAGTGCCTTGCAGTCTTTAGATGTGAAAATGTATTTGAGCTCCAGTCCTTCTTGCATTACGAAGCATATTGCACAAGGAGATATTCAAACGGTATCTGCAAGTCAGGTGTCATATTTTATTCACATAAAAGTGGGCAACAGGATGCTGCCATGCCATTTCTTACAGGTATTTGATTTAGAATACTCACAATTGCTACTTATTTCTTCTTTTGGTGCATATTTGTCATCCCACAACAAAAAAAATTGTTACTTGGTATCTCTGGTGATGTGAGAAGATGTTAATGAGAGTCCTGCACTGGAACCACTCATTTGGGCTGTAAGGTTTGGGGATCAGGATTAGGGAAACAACAAAGACACTGCTGGACATGTTAGTGGTAGAAGCCATTATGGGACAAACAGATGAACAGTAATTGCCAGGACCCAGTGGCAGTCACAGACCTGTAGGACACCTCGGTTGAAAGGGACCCCGGGAGGCCCCCTTGCTCCGAACCCTGCTCTGTGCCAGGCAGCAAAGACGATACACCAGGTTGTTCAGTGGTTGTCACCCATCGCAGAAACCCCAGGATGGGGTGTCTGCACACCTGACTGCCATGTGCAATACACAGCTTAACACCAGCCTGGACGTAGAAACTGGAAAATGGCAGGCTTCATGTCAATCTGAATTTTTACCATTTCCAGGCAAAATCCTGAAGAATAGGGTCCAGTATGACATGTGAGTGTCAGTTTTTACAGTAAAGATGAGGGCTACAGGGGAGGTTTCAGGGACCAGTGCAGGCATACACTGTCACAGCCTGGAAAAGTGGCTTAATGGGGAGGGGATGACATCTGCTGATGATAGTAAATGTGGTTCTTAAAGGAGAGGGGCACATGTTCAGGACCACAGAAAGAACTGCTAAGACTATTGACTCTTAAACGACTGAAAGAAAATTATTTTTAAGAGACAAAAAATTAGCAGAGGAAATTCAGTGACAGAAATGAACATAGGAGACCCTTCCCACCCCCCTGCAGCTTTTCATATGAAATGGTTGTTTCTGTACCATTTCTAACCACCAAGAAGTGCCATACTTACAAGCTAGCATTAAGGCAGCATCAGCACTGTGCTAACAGTCAAACAACAACAAGAAAGGAAATCTGATATTAGGAATCTTAGGCACAGTACACAAAGAAAGACCATCATCAGGCATTATATAAATCTCTGTTTTGCCTACATCATTATTACTACTTGTGGTGTTGCTTTTCTCCGTCTTCTCCATCTCATAAAAGGGTGTAGAGAAACTCTAGGTGTTACTAAGGATGATCAACCAGCTTCTCCTGGAAGGACTAAGTAAACAAGACCACTCCAAAGTGTAATGTGGCTAAGTAAGGCTTTGTAGAGGACAACAAAATCTGGGCAACAGGCGAGCGTGTGTGTCAGGAATAGTCATAGCTATCTCTAATACAATGATTAGGAACAGTCAAAGGAAATAAGCAGATGGCTGCTAGTTTCAAAACAAACAAGAGGAAGTGTTTTTTCTCTTGGTATGAATTTATGCCGAGACAAAGCTTTACTTTAGGATGTTAAATGGCTTCAGAGAATCAAAAGCGAACAAGACACAGCCATAGAGTAAAAAAATCCAGTGAGGACAACGAAACTAAAAGATGGCATATGTGGCTCAGAAATTAGCTGCCATATAAATTCTTGATAGGTGGCCAAGTATTCTGGGGACATCAGTCTACACTTGCCTTGTTCCTCAGCTCATGCCCAGGTGTCTACTGGAGATATGGTAAGGGGCATGTTGAGCTAATGCAGCCTGGACAGTCTCATGTTCTCCTTCAGACCCTCACCATGGCATAACCAGCAAATGAAAGGGCTTAAAAATATTAAGGTTGCTAAAACTATTAACTTCTGCTTGGATGGAATCAGTACTTGATGATGTAAAATTTGGGAAGAAATATGTGATGTCTGTGCTGTTACAAGCACAAGGTGGACCTCTTAAAAGATACATTTTATAAATGCTTTCATGCTATTTAACACCTAAAACTGAATTCTGACCTTAGTTATGTAGTATATATTCCTTGTCTGTCCGCTTGTAAACTAACTACAGGCTTTATGAATAATTTAAATGACCATTAAAATCTCTCCTGTTAAAGAAAATGGGACTGTCCCCTAGTCTCCATATTTAAGAAATAATTTTAAAAATCTTTACACTTTCTCTACATGCCCTCAAAAGTTTCAAAGTCCACGCAAAAAACAAAAGAAGAAAACACATAGCTGGAATTCAAACATCTGCCTTTTAAAAAAACCAAACATTTGTTATGCTAATTAATACCTAAACAAAAGGCTTGCAACAAAGATGAATCTGACATTCTCAGGCCTTTCTGTTCAGCACCATGATGGGAATAAACTGATATTTTATTACTTCTTCATTTCAGAATAAAGTTCTTGAGTACAGGGTAGCCTTAGTATCTTAGGACTTTGAAATGGTCTACACAAAGAAACTACAATTAAAATAACAGATAGATGCATAAAATTCACACCTAGCTCCATAAAAAGCAAAGAAAGAATGCGATACTAATTTGACTCTCTTTCCCTAGTGACTTTCCTTCATTATCTTATTAAACAGTAGAAAAATGAAAGGTGCAGACTGAGAAACCTCAGGTAAACTGGAAAATATATTAATTTTTATGATGACTCAAATGACCTGCTATTTTTCTGCCTGATTGAAGTCTGACTCCTTTTTTCACCAAGAAGGGAGATGGTGCCATGAGCAGGACTGATGTTTTGTCTCAAGAGCCTAGGGAAAGTCTGCAGTCTCATCTCCTGCACCTGGTGGGTCTATTGAAACTCCATAAAAACAGCTCCAGGGCATTCCTCTGTGTGTCCACGGCACCAGCAGCTAGGCCATTCATCCCAGACTCACCCATGGGGTGGGAAGACCTATAGCCCTTAAAAGGGGGTTAATACCTTATTTCGTGTGTGTTGGTGTGCATGGGGTGCTCATGTGTGGGTGCAGGAGGACAACCTGGGCTTTCAGAGGCTTTAGCTGGCTCCAGAAACTCAGCTGCCCATCCACAACACTGCAAACAAGCCTCCATGGAAGTGCCTTGCCTATGCAGTACTGGAGTGCTGAACTGGCCCTCGCAGTGGTAGTGATAGTGCTAAGGAAACAGTGAAGAGCTGAGATCCCCCCAATACCAGCATGCAATTCCAGTTCTGTCAGTACCAATCATGATACATTAACAACTAAGCCAGGATGGCAGCCATTTAGCAAGCTTAAATATTTAATTTAGGAACAATATCAGGTCATTTAAATAATTAAATTCAAAGGAACACTCAGACAACTCACAACACCATAACCATTGCATTTTGTTTGACATCAGTGTGTACATTAACTACATTAACTAACAACTGCAGGTGCTCAAGCCCACACCTATGCGCACACAAATACACCTAGACCAAAGAGCTGTGCAGTACAGTACTTTGCTTTGACCAGAGTTTAAGAGAAAAGAAAGAAAAAAAAGAAAAAAAAAAAAGGCAGGCTACTGCTGTTGCCGTGCGATCTGCTCTTGGAGGACCATCCCTTGTCTTGGCCCTGGGATACCTCAGCTTGCTGGAGAAGTGGATGCAACAATTATTGCTATAAGTCACCATCAGTCTGTACGTAAAGGCAAAGGGAGTACAGCCTCAGACACTGCCTGCTGAAGTGTGCAAAACAGCCCTTGACACTGCTGCCCGTGTGGCTCCTCATGCCGCAGTGCCGAAAGCAAGGATGGCTGCTCCGCCAACAGCTTCTTGGCAAACGGTATAAAAGCATCTAGGAAACATGATGAGGAGCTCAGGGGATGCCAGTTTGTATGAGTGTGCCAACTCTCAAAAAAAGATTATTTTCTTTTTAAAATCCAAATAATTAGCAACCAAAATCTTTACTGAGTTTTAGACTCAAATGGATTTGATATGAACATTTGATATGACACAGTTGATGTCTGCTAAAAAGTATTACATAAACATAAACTAATTACATATGTTAACTATTTCAATGTGCCTAATTACTATTTCTTAAATAACTACTTGTTCATAGGTAAATAATGTTTAGGAACATGTTGCCTTATCTATGAAGTAAAACACACACACACCAGACTACATTGGCTGTGCAGAATTTTGTATCTCTGGCATGAGGCTTGGACGTGGACAGGGAGCTGAAATGTTAGCTACTTGCAGGTCAGGAGGCAATCTTTTGTGCACTCATTTGAAATATCAGCTTTTAGATCAAATGGCAGACTGCAAGTCTCCTACCAGCAACTAATGACGAGCTAAGCTAAAATCTAATGAAACACCAAAGAGGAGTCCTACAATGCCAGTAGCGAAGCAGCCTGCTGCACGGTAAGATGTCAGTCTGTTCACATTACCTACAACCGCTAACCCATTCAGGCCCAAGGACCAGCTTAGCCACTGCTGTTGTGTCCTGCTGACTTTCCCAGACGTCACTGGAAAGACCCCAGTCTGGGCAATCCCTGGTCTACTGAGTCACTGATCTACTGGGTGCCACCCTTGCTACACGTGAGCGACAACTGGGGATCCTGCTCTGTTACAGCTTCATGGCACTTCAAGAGGTTGTTGCCTCTGTGGGCACCTTCACCCATCTGCAAAGTTTGCCACTCCCTCAATGCATTCTGCAGGGTGGCCCTTTAATTGCTATAAATGGGTGATGACTCAGTAAGAAATTTCACACTTGGAGGTACGGTGGATAAGGACCAAGCACGAGACCTGTTCAGCTGTTTATGTTGCAGAAATAGCAAATTTCAGTAAGGCCAGGAGGCAAATTATACCCTTGTTAGCTGTCACAACAAAGTCCAACAGTGAGGCAAAGCCCTATCCTCCACAGCTAACTTATCTACTCTTATCTGAAAGAGATATTGTACCTTTAATAAAATCCTACATTAAATATAACATACGTAGATAAATTTAATTCTGTATGCTAAATATATTAATTTTCAATAGCCGAAACAGTGTTGTTGACAGTCCCACTCCTGCTTACCTCATTTGCATCTGTTTGATTAGGGGAATAGACCTCCAGCATCTCTGCTGGTTTTTATATTTCTCATCTTCATGTAATGCTGCCTGAATTCACAGGCAGCTTCTCTGGGACTCCGTGTTCTTCTCAGATGTCTATCAAGGCATGGCAGTTTTAATGCCTAGCGGAGGCTGTTGGGGAAACTTGCCGACTCAGTGAACCTCCTGGTATCGTGACACCTTGCAAAGCCCTTGTGCTCCCTTTTCCATCCAGTACAATCTGATTTTCTGCTCCTGGACAGATGCAGCCTGCAAGTCAATGGGAAAGTGAAGGAGACTGCCTATTTCCCTGCCACTATTGACAGCTCAGAAACACCGCACCCCAAGCAGCAGCCCTGTCCCCAGACACTTGGCAAAGCTGCCTTTAGGATTATTTCTGTTCTCTTCCCATCAGAAAAATCCCTTTATCCTATCAACTTATTAGCAACTGGATATTTTACTTTACGTTCAATTATGTTCCCAGAGAAAGAACAAGTTATGAAAGTGCCTTTTGGACTAACATCCAATGTATTTCTTGATGAATTGCAACCTGGTAAACTACTTGGAAGCTTATGAAACGTAAAGTCTATTAAGCCTTTCAATAAAATAATGCTGTAATGTACTGTACTTTTTTTCTCCGAGAATGGCAAATATAATAGAACAATACCTACTACTGAGTGGAGATTGTATTTGTCAGTGGGTATTTGTGTTTTCAATCCTGTTTTTTGTGGGATCTCAAAACCCCAATTAAGTAATGACGGATCATCACTGTGACAAACCCCACTCAAGCAGTCCCCATCAGCCACAACAGTAAGTAGAGTTCATGTGCCACTGAAGGGGCAATCACTAAATACAGCCTGGTGGCCTTGGTTTTAAACACAGCTCACCAAACTCTGCAGTCCACATCTCAATAACTAATAGCAAACTGTTGTCTCTTTAAACTAACCTGAGCAAACGGACCCATTTTCTGGGATCCCTCAGGCAAGGGCACTCATCCTGCAGGACACTCCTTAATGTAGGTCAGCTCACATCTTCCAGAAACCAGCCACAGCCCTGGCTTAAACCCTGATGCGGATCCTGAACTAGAAATACTTGTTAAAGTTAAAATATTGTTTGCTATCAATATATTTAGCCTTAAATATAGATGAGTAAATATGTTTAAGCCTAGTTTAGCTGGAGAATATGACCTTAGCAAGACTAAATGGCTATCAAAAAATTATGAGCAATTTTCTGCAGTAGATGGAGAAATTAAACTTTGCCGTTTTTCAGCTTCTGTTGTGAATACAACCTTAACATTAACCCTGATACAGAGAGAAACCAGGCAAGGGACTATAACCTCAGCTCTAACAATTTCTCCGTAAAGGATAATGGCAAATGCCCTTAACCTTACTCAACAAGGTCTTTGCACATAGTTAGAAGATTTTTTCCAAAGCACCTACAAAATTAACTATATCCTAACTTTGGCTTCTCCAGCATGAAGAAAAAGAATCCCCCAAAACATCATTTCTGAGATTCCCTGCAGAGCCTGCGATTTCCCCAGAGGATGCTGCAACAGCTAGGGAGGGACTGAAAAATGGGAAAATATGTCCAACTCTTCACAACATATTTCTGAAACTGTTTTCCCAAAAGACCTATTTTTTATAGTGCAAGAACACAGAAATACCTTTGAAATCTATTTTCTCATTTACTATGTTCTGAGATGGGTTGGGAGCGGGTGTGTTAAAGCGTATTTTTTTTAAAGCACATAGAATTAAAACTGCATTAACACAGAAACTGATAAGCTCTTCTTAGTAGGGGCATTACCCACGGAGTTGTAGAGCCCCTGTATGCTCTCCATGGACTGTATTAACGAGGTCAGTTCTGCCCTTCAGAGAAACTCGAATCAAGACAAACTTCAGTCGTAACCTTTTCTCCCAGAGTTGGCTGCTTTCAGGATTCTGTGCCAAGGATTATCTTTTCAGACAGCATTCCCATTTTCCCCAAATCTATGGCTGGACTACTGAATTTTCTGCAATAAAGAACTGGGTAAAGAACACTTCAAGTGTGTCACTAAAACTGCTGTTTTTTAAGAAGGTGGGGTTTCCAAGCAACATATGCATGAAGCTTAGAAACCAACAGCAATAATCATCCTTATGCATAGGTGGCCAAATGAGGAGTTTGTTGCTCAGTAAACCAAAACTTTCTTCTGAGCAGGTTAAATCCTTTGAGATTTATGTTTCAAGAGTACCCTCTGTCCAGTGGCTCAAAACTGCAGTGGCCGTAAGTAAAAAAAAAAAAAAAGCATCATGCAGGCAGGGTTATAGGTCACTGAAGAAGTTCCCTCAACACATTATTACACAAAGGAAAAAAAATCAATTTTATAAATTTGGGTAAACCTCAAACAATAAAAGAGAAAAGGTCATAATAAAATCAAACAATTTTGCAAATAATTATGCAACAATAATCCTCATGAGAATGGTGTTCTGAAAGCAGTTGCTTTGTGGTCAACATTAATGTCATCTAATAGCATTTTAATTTTTATTCTACTTGCATACTCTAACAGTCAAGTAAAAATCGTAGAAAATCAAAGTGTGTTTAAAATTGCTGGGGTTTATGTGTGTGTATAATCACAGATTTTTCTCCTCAAAGTACTGTCCTTCATTTACCATGAACTAGAGAGGATACACATCTAGCTATAGATCCTAAGTAGAATCAAGAGGTTAAATCACTAAAAGACCCTTTCTTTGAAGTGGCTGAGTTGTGATCCCCTGAAGACTCCACAGACAGATGGGTTTTTTGCTTAAACAGAGGAACACAGAATGTCATGATGTCATTTTTGCAACACTTGATCTAAAGTGTCCTAGATCAACAAGTCAGTTATGGGAGGATTAAGCAAACAACCAAACAAAACCTCCGAAAATACTACGAGTCACATGCTAAGTCAGGACAAACCAATTGAGAGCTTTTGAAAGCAATTTCAGTTTACACCAATAAAACTTGAAGAGTCCACAAGATCAGAGGCAGCAAGGGAGGCTTGAGAGGAGGTCACCATTATCATTTTTGTTGACCAGGGAGAAAAAAGGGGGAGGAGTATTCTGCCAAGGAGTACTAGGAAACAAACGAAAGTACAAATAAAGACAAAATTTATTTGCATGAGCTTTCTACTCATCAGTCTTTCAAATGATGCTCTGAAGTGCCTCCAGAGCTGTACAGAAATTCTTAATCAATTGCAAAGCAATATCAAACAAAAAAGGGGGAAGATCCTTGAAAAGATGCAACTGTAAAACAGTAGACACCTTTTCACTTGTTTGCCATTTATTTGCTTTCTTCAAAAGAAGATTTTTACAAAGAAGAAACTTCTTGGTGAAACTCAGCTATTTACTGAAACCTCAAGGCAACAAAGAGCCAGTACAAATAAACTCTAGAGAGAATTTCCTACTTAACATGTAAGAAGCAGAAATCAATATATCTGGGTTAGATAGTAGAGCCTCAGAATAACTCTTTCATTAAGTGGGGAAGAAAAGCCTTTCTGACTGCACTTCTGTATTTAGCCCATTGTATTACTGGATTTTTCGGTCCACTAATAAAAAATTAGATATAATCCTACACACAGCGTGGGAGATGGGAAAGAAGGAAGTGGCAGACAAAAGTATCATCTCAGAAGTTTATGGAATTACATAGAGAACTGGCATTAATGGCTATTTCCTTGTTACAGTACCTTTTATTATTTATAATTATTGATTTTTTGTTGCCGTATTTACTGATGTTGATGCTCTGCTCTCTCATGCACTAAGTTTTCTCCTGGTTTCACTAGCAGCTGAAGAAATATGTCCAGGTAAACACACCCTGATTAGGTTTTGCTAGTATCTACAACAGAGCTTCAGCTGAGTTAATTTAAAATTGTAAGTATAACCACACTAACCAAGGTTTGCTTGTGCTTTCAACTTTCGCATAAACGCTTGTTCATGAGGTCTGTGCATACCATGCTCAAGCCCGAGACATAATTTAACTGCTCAGTTAAAGTAATAATCATACCCAGGAACATAATCGTGTCTCAGCCTATGCCTGTATGTCATGAAAATATTGAAATAGGTATGGCTAAATTCAGCCATTGATGCAATATCAGTTTGCAATAGTGCAGATGATACATACTGACTATAATGGACATAATCTCAAATGCACTATGTGTAATAAAATAGTTTGAAAAGTGACAGAAATCTGAATATCAGGAGAAACACCTCCCAGAGACCCCCAACGCTTTTCCTAGCAAGAAAACCGGACCAGAATGAAGATCCAGCAGACCCCCTCTGTCTCATGTATGGCATCATGACATACACAGACCTTTTATTGTTAAAAACATTTTCAGCTTAAAGTTATTTTGCAATAAAGTAATATTTTAAATGTACTGATCACATTTGTGTAAAAATAAATGTAGAATTTGATATTTTGTAATAAGCAGCCATGATATGCCCAAGTTTACAACTTTTGCAGCCATACTCGAAAAACACTCTCGTTTAAATCAAACACCACATTTTTTTGATACAAACTCACTTTGTCAATGTTGAGGCTTAAATCCAAATGAGTAATAGAAAGGCATTATTATCATACACTAAAGGACTGATATGGAAATTTTATGCAAGAATTTTACAGCAGCTGTTAATTACCAGTTTTGTCAATATAGACATGAAATTCTCTTACAGTTAGTGTTTTAGAGAAGTGGCATGTGAAACACTACGAAAAATATACAAAGTATTTGCTGCCAGCTAGCTGTACTGTAAGAGTACACTACAGAATACATTTTTTAAAGAGACTGTATAGAAAGCCAAAATAAAAAAAAAACAAATCAGTATGTTTTCCTTGTTTTATCTGCTGCCTCCAGATCAGCTTAAGCTTTGCAAAAAGGCGGAGAGAAAGCAGTGGTCTCTCCGGAGCCACAGAAATGCTAGGGCTCAGGGAGCCTACTGCAATGTGGGTGATCCCACCTGCAAAACACCTAAAAGGAGGAGAGGAGCTTGCTACCATGGGTGTTACACTTAGAGCCAACTGTAGAGACATGGTGGAAATGCAGAAGCTTTTCTAAAGGCTTTGGACTAGGCGTATGCTGGAAAGTCCCCCAAATGTGCTAGAGTTTAACAAACAATGGAAGAATAGCTCTTGACTCTGCGGTTAGAAGTCTTCACGTGGTGGTCAGAAGAGGACTGATTTTCAGGCTTTCTATTTAGTTCATCTCAGCCATCAACCCGATTTAGAGAGCGGCATGAGTCTAATTTCTTCTATGATCGTGCCAAAACCATAGCTCTAAAGATCAGAAAGAGCTGGGAGAAGGGCCCATCACAGTCCTAGACCTAAATTGAGTTTGAATTTCTTTAGTGTGGACCACTGACAATTATAAATTATTTTGTAGGAACCGATCATTAAAAGAGAACACTTAGAAACAAATTTATTTTAGAGGTTAAATTGTGACTGGTTGTTTTAATTTGATTAGTAGTCTTCAAAGAGGCAACATTTTAATTTAAGGGTCAACTTGTTCTGAAAGGCTAACCAATCATGTAATCTAGATAAGTCTCAGTCTAAATAGGATAAAGATAGCCATGCTTAATTAAAGTATTCAAAGGCACCTTTGCCAGTTCACTGCAAGCTTTTGCGATGCCTTGAACCATACTAAAGGAACACTCATTGTAGCAAATAGTTTAAGAGATCTATCATATTAGTATGGGTAGTGAATCCTATTTTATACTAAGAACTAATTTTAATATAATCATCCCTATGTGATGAGAATTTGTAAAATATATTAGCAAGGTTTGATTATTTCTACTTGAGAAAACTTGAAATGTTCCATGTTAAATTTGCAAGTTTATCTCTATTACTTTCTTACAGCTCTTCTGCTTTTACTTCCCATAGCTCCTTCTTTACTAATGTCACTTAATAAAGCATAACAGTTCACATAGTTCCACCTTTAACTAAACACCAAGAAATCTAGTATGCTAGTAAAGAATGTTTTATAAGTTATTTTTTATTTGCTTTTCGTTACGAAGTCTTCTTAGGTACTTTGCACATAAGTACGCTGCTGTAATGCAAATTTCATTTTTTTTTCTTGTTATTTCTTACTCAGAAAGGAAAAGTTGTCTTGAAAAAAGGAAGAGCATGGAAATTATAATTTTGAGTTTTGAAGGTCCAAAAATAGAATTTTATTTACCTCTTCACACCTATAAGCTATTGCTGACAATGCAACTATCAACTGATACCTAAGGGATCATATATTTTTTCTGCCCCTCCATCTTTAAGTACCTTTTGAATCTATTGACCTGTTTCATATGCAATGTGCCTCATTTACATAGGAAGTGAAGCAACAACAGTTTCTTTCTATTTTCAGAAACTAAGTGAGAAACTTCATCCCAGTCCCCTGGCTGGACATGGAAAAATAAACACATGCAGTGGACACTTGCTGGCTGCACAATTACAGCAATTTGAATCAGACCTCTTGACCAATTAATCTGAGTCCCGGAGCCTCAAAAACTAACCCCAAATCCACCTTTCTCTCATGAGCACAGCTGCAAAGGAGGAGTTTGCCAGTCCTGGAACAAATGACTGCTGTGATACCCAGAGCAGGCCTCGTCTGATGCTATGAAAGGAAACTGATGATCTAAGGGGGAAGGAAGGTTTATCTTCGAGTAGTAAAACACAAGATAATACCAGAATGAAGTCACAGCTAGCAAGGCAGTAACCTAACGATTACTTGAAGTCTTCCCTGTAATTCCCTGCTTTTTCCTTCCAGGCAAAGAAGAGGAGGATAATCTTTACAGGAGACATATGTTACATCTGTGATTAGTTCTAGTGAGCTCATTTTGGAGGCCTACTAAGGTAAATTACCAACACTTAGCTCCTGATCCCCCAACGTGGTTCTCGGGCTTCCTCCATGCAAACAGAAAACTTTCAGTTCTTTCACAAGGCAGCATAGAAATAAAGCAACCTTTCCATAAATCAGAATAATGTTCTATATTCGCACATAATACCGAGAAAGAACTCGGGACCAGACACTTACACTTAAATTCAAACTAAACACTGATCGCAGTTCTTTGCTACCCTCTTTCTGATAGTCTGCCTCTATGGCTTCTGAAGACTAAGAGGTCACGTTAGACCTGAAAACTCACGTAGTGTAAGCAGACTAAACATGGCCCATATGAAGTATTGACCAGAGAGCTGCTCAAGCCTGATCTTATGTTTAACTAATGGATTTAACTTATGTGAACATGATCTTATATGGAAGCCAGATTCATATGGGGAGGTGGTAGCTTTCATTAGGCCAACTCATATTATTTGAAAGCACAGAAAAGTTATATAGGTCCTTCTTCAGGTCTGAAAGATCTTTTCAAGTAAGTCGAGGCTGAAACCAGGCTCTGACACCAAACTGATTGTGCTTTATATGGCTTCCTGCCAATGCTGTGATTTGATGGTGAGCCTAATTACAACAGATCTGGTCCATTGTAGATTTAAGGTACCCGATGCAAATTAAATACTGTGATAATACTGACTCCTTTCCCTAGTGAATAATAATACTGACTCCTTTCCCTAGTTCTTCATTTTGGAGAATTCCATACTCTGGGCATTCAGTTGACAGAGCAAAATCTGTTAAAGTGAAGGGTTCATATTAATAATTAAGGTCATTGATACAAAAATAACTACAGTTGTATAACTGAGCTTTTGATGTTAGTAAGATTTATAGTGAGAATTATTAACTCTAACAGCTATTTTATCTAAAGCAACGTCCATGAAATAGGATGACCTTTTATCTATTACCTGTTGGGTTTACAGCATCTATGAGTTCCAGATTGATGAGTTTCAGACTCAGGCCAATTCCATTACATGTTCTATTTATACCACACTTCTTTTTTCCCTGGATGATTGTTTTCTCAGGAAGAGGAAAAAAAAAACCAACAAACAAACCCCAAATCCTGACATGTTTATGGCATGCAAACTTGATCAGTTAACTACAGTGGTTATCAAATGCACAGTGACTCTGAGCCCTTGCACAGGGGAGATGAAGCACTGAACCCTGCAACCCAACAGCTTAACAATGGTAAATATTGCATTATTTGTCATAACACGTTCATTTAACACATGATGAGATAAGGCTCCTGTGATCAAAACTAAAGACATCACAGGGATGTTTGCAGCCATTGAAATGACTGAAATTCATAGAAAAACTAGTTTATTAAGATTACAGGCAGGGAAAATGCCCTAAGCAAGCACTGAAAACTTTCAAAACACTTCCTGACCTTCAAGGAATCTTCCTCTCTGTGTGGATATCACTACCTAGGCTGCCACATGGCAGTCTTCATCAAAACAAAGACCATTTCTTATTTTGGAGCTTAAAAGAAACAGCTGGAGCTTCAGAATGCTCAGCACCAGGCAGATCCAATTGGTACTACAATCATATGGCAACTCGACGGAAGGATGCTGAGCCAGATGAATGGCAAATAACGAGAAAGGGTTACTTTAAAATACGTGATGAGGTGGCTGCTAGAGCATACAGAGAAACTGTAACCACTTTGCCATGTTCTCCCATCAGAATATTGCTCAAGTGCTTTCAAACCTGCTCTCACAACACCTCTGAAACTCCAAATGAATTATAGAGTACATCAGTCATACTGTGGTTGACTGGTTTTAAACAAAATTGACTATTAAAATGATCCAGTCCCTCTATTTCTCCTAGAATATCTTTATTTCCCCTCTGAGATCCACAAATCACGCCTCCCCCTGCTTTACTCTCTCAGGCTCTCTACTGAAGTACAAAAATCTTTAATTGGAGTATTATTTGATCCTTTATAGCCCCAAAGTTAACTTTTGCTGACTGGCCTCTTAAAATGCTTCAAATGACAGAAACATTGCTAGACATCTCCATGAAATAATTAATAGTGCTGAAATTTGCACCATCATCATTAAACCTTGGGACTAGCAGCCAGCTGAGATAACTGAGGCCTTTTGTATTTCTTGTAGATTAATGACTTTATGCTTTCTATTGGAGAAGATAATATCAGCCTGAATCCCTCTGCAGGTGGAAGAGTAGCCTCATGATAAGTACAGCTAGAATTTCTTTGCCTTCTTCATAACACTCTGTTAAATAGTGAAAAATTAAGAAAAAAAAACACCTAACAAAACAAAACAAACAAAAAACCTCAAGAAAAACAAAAAAGTAAAATATTTCTAGAGAATTTTAGCAGAATACATACAGTGGCATCTGTTTGCCTACAAATCAGGATTGGAATGGACATTGTGCCAGCTCTGACAGAGGGATGTTCCAGATCGACTTATGTCAGTGGTGATCAAAAGCAACCCTATTTCATAGCTCTATCATATCCTTGACATGATAAATTAGTAAGCACATCTTATCTGTATCAAAGAAATGTTCAAGCTACAAATCCATAACAGGAAAGACTGGAGACTGTACAGCTGAACAGTAAAAGATGCTACCCATGTTAATCACTAACAACTGTGTGGGAAGAACATGTGGTTATTAAAACCAAATAGACTTTAAAAAAAAAGAAAAAAGAACCAAACCTTAAAATTATAGCGATGTAAAGCACAGCACGAAAGTTAATCATGCACACATGCCTAAGCACACATCTCCAATAAATCTTCAGCAGGTGTAAAACAAATCCTACACAGTGTTTCACACACTGGGAGAAGTTCTGAATTCACCGTTAGCTGGGCTTCATGGCAAACCCTGCTGAAGATAGTGAGTGATACCTACAATATTAGGGCCACAGCCTACTGCCCTTTGAAGACGGTAAAAGCTTTGAAGATAAGACCATTGATTTATGCCAGTCAGAGGAACACCCATTTTTCCTTGGGTATTTGGTATGGGTTATGATCCAATGCAGCCAACTAACAACATTAGTCAAAGAAACTGGGAATTTTTAGATTATCCCTATTTGGCGCCCTGCTCTGAATAAAACACCTCCTTACACAGTTTCTCTTCATTTTTCTTTCTTTTTTTTTTTTTTTATAGTACTCCTGTCAAGAAAACTGTTTATCACACACTCTACAACAAAAGCATCTGGTAATTCTAACCTGGAAGATTAGCATTAATATTATTATTATTATTTTCAGGTACAACACCCCAGTGTGGATATAGTCTAGTGTTTCACACACACCTGTATTTAGTCTATTGTGACTTTATTTAAGTGCTTATATAAATGGCTTCATATTCAAAAGTTCTGATTACCTAGCAGTAGCTCGTGCTGGCTTTTGACTGACTTTTAACTTTGTGAGGGCCTTCATTTCCACAATATTTCTTTTCTTTCTAAGCAGCAAATACTAATTTTTACTATCCACACTAGTGGTTATGATTTTATGCACTGATGATAGCCTGCTTTGTTTTAAACCATATCACTGCTCTGTTCAGTATAAAACCATAGAGATTTTTGGATTACTGATTACTTCTCCTAAAGGGCATCACAGCCTCAAAGATTTCTTTCTTCCTAGGAGATGAGTAGAATCTGCATAATTTGTATTTCATGACAACACAACAGCTCACACTCTGAATTACTAGTGTTATATTCTGATGCATGTCAGCAATAGCAGTGCAGTGCTGGCTGGTTATTTAACAACGCTAAATTAATTTGTAGCTGTCAGTCATGTTTGCCAGATTTGCTTAGATTCTGAAATTTATTGACAAGCTATAATAACTGACATTTAAATTGTCTGTTCTTGTAGAAGCAAACATGAGGCATGGACCTAAAATATGACATTTAGTTCTAATCCCTGTTGCAAATGAGGAGAGGAGAGGAGAGGAGAGGAGAGGAGAGGAGAGGAGAGGAAAGGAGAGGAGAGGAGAGGAGAGGAGAGGAGAGGAGAGGAGAGGAGAGGAGAGGTCAGGTCATTTGCTACTTCTGTAATGCTTCTGTTTAAAAAGGATATTCTCAAAATGGTCCAGCATCCTTTTAAAGTAGCATTTGAAGGCCTTAAATTTACCTCTTCCTGAAATATTTACATGTATTTCTCAAATTCCTTGAATGCAGTTGATGTTGTTCTGGCAGACAAGTGCAAAAGGGTACATTCATCCCTGTCTGTACCTATACTACTGGCTCATTCAAAACATAATTAGCAGGCAGTTTGATGGTGAGGGGACTAAGGGGACCTGACTGCATCACGTTTGCTGCTGCCACATGGGAATGGGACTTTCAGTCTTTTGTGTGCCACTTTGTGTGCCTCTCCGTGTGACTGCCCTTATGCTCGCACATTCGCAGTGATGGGGAAGAAAGGGGAAAAAACTCCAGCTTCCTCCACTTCTCTGGCAAGGTGTGTGAGGGCAGAGAGCACATGCCTTGAGACAGCTTTGTGCCATGGTACAGAGTGGATTGCGACATGGCCCTGATGATACATCAAGGGCAACTACTTTATTAAACAGTGACAGTAATGCTATAAGCATATTATACAGCAAGCCTTTAACAGAAAAAAACCACAAATTGCAAACCTTTTTTCTCCCTCTTCATGCCAAATGCTCCCCACCAGAGGAACAGCTTGATGAGCTGGCCACTGTCTTGTGTGCAAAACTCGGGTCCTTGCCTGACTTCAGAAATGTCAAGACCAGAAAGGAACAGTATGTTCCTTTGCTATTTTAGAATAAATGCTTCACTGCAAAACAGACCAATAATCTATGTTAGAAGTCTGCCCTTCCATACGGACTCTACTATAAATCACTGAACTTGAACATGTATAATAGGCAGTATTACCAGTCTGAAGAGTTTGGCATTGAGGTTTGGCTCAGACACAGACTCAGAAGCTCATTTACTCAGCTGAACTTGAACACCTGAACAACGTAATCTCTCATGGCTGTGAAAGCAAATGAAAAAATTCACAGGAATGGAATGTTCTTCCTGGATTTTGGACATTTGGCTTTTATCAGAACCTCAGACTGTGCACACAAAACAAAGGGAAAGAGTCAGACTAAATTGTCCAGGAAGAAAAAAAGTATCTGAAATTAGAACTGGGAGATGGGGGGGGGAGGGTGATGTCTGACCTGCACAATGCCACCCCTCCACCTGTCTGGATAGCTTTTTTAATGGCTCACCCTTTCAATCCCTCTGATTGTAACTGCCAGCATGTAAAATCAGCCCTTTGTGTAGATCGTTTTTAGCTGATTATTGTAAAGAGTCTCCACTTCAAATAAGGGGTTAAATCCTCTATCTGTTACATGAGAATGTTTTTCTTCAAGGGGTTTGATTGGCCTGGTGCTCACACATTCACTCTGTGAAGGACTGGGGCAGTGATTGCAAAAATCACACCCATCCAGCTCCGTTAAATCTACTATTGTGTCAGAACACAAAGAACAAAACTAGCTCCTGGTTGCCTTAAAACCTAGAAGTAATATTTTCTTTCTTTTAATAGTGGACACATTTTTGAAAAGCAACAACATCTGATGTTAAGTCCTTCGCTGGTCCCCTAATGATGACCGACTGGAACATTAGAGCATCCTTGGCTTCCCTTCAGGCCTTTTAACTACTCCAGCTGGTCACTAACTGCTCTGTAAAAAGACCTCTGTGTGACACATTTGTACACGATATGGATCCTGCAGGTTCTCTATCCCCAAGGCACTAGTTAGGCAAGTGTTCCCTTCATGTATTGGCTATGCCCTGCCTTTCAGGCATGTGTGTATATATTTTTTTTTTTTCCCTTTTTGTCAGCTTCTCTGACTTCTGTTTTTAATATTCAGTTAACTTTGTAGAAAGTAATTATATTCTGCTCATTCTACACCAGCTGGTATTTACTTCATCCTCCATCAGGCATCAACAGAGCATGGGGCTGCAAGACAGAAATATTACTCTGGCAAGCATAAATATTTCATTTTTCACACCACAAATGCGTTGATGATTTATTAATTAGCCTAAAGGCCTGCTGCTTGTGCATAGCTGAGTAGCGAAATAACTCAGCTACGACGACTGAGAATGTCTATGGCTCACATCCCATTGGAAAGCTTTGACCAGCAGCATGTCTGAAGGCTAAAAAACATTTCCAATGGGCCAAGACCAAAATTACCAAGATAAATCTTGGCCATTACAACCTTTGGACTGGCTTTGGAGAAATGCCTCGTCGAATTTCAAGCAGTAGCAGCTCAGATGCCGGCCTCGTGCTGGTTCTGCAGAGGGAACCTGTCTGGCTGCTGTCAAACACATTCTCAGCAGAACTGATACTCTATAGCAGCCATAACACTCAAGCAAGCCAATAAAAGCAGGAAACTGAGCAACAGTGTATTATTATTATTCCTTGGTGTTCATAATCTCAGATCCAGGCTGGCAACCATATCTGGCTTTTTGCTTTAACAAAAAAAAATATCCTGAAACTCTCCTTTAAAAATTCAAAGGATCATTCTTATGTCTTAATATTACTTTCAGAACAGGCTGAGACAGTGTCTACTTAATTTTATTTAAAAATGCAATAATTTAGAAATCGATTCTAGCAATCTCTTAATTTTAAATGAAAAGCAGAGAAAGGAAAGATGAATATATCAAAATAACTTATACCAGTTTTAAAGTATGATGAAACACCATTTCAATTCCGGAAAACATGCCAATGTTCCCATTTTTATTCTGTTTACCTTCTTTTATTTAATTACTTTAATTATATTAAAATATAAAATATAATTATTATATTATAATTATTACAATGATTAATTTGCTTTAGACATGGGTAAAAATCTGAACTGGACTGCTGGGTTTGAGTGGGCAGTGGTTCAAACCAGTGGCCAGTTATGAGTGGCCTCCTTAGGAGTCAATACTGGGGCTAATGTATCTCCACCAGGGACCAAAATAACTGGAAAAAATGCACCCTCAGCAAATTTGCAGTGACACCACATTGCAGTGTGCAGAGAACGCATTGGAGGGCAGGGCTACTGTTCAGGGAACACGGCAGGCTGCAAGGATGGACTCAGGGGAGCCTCAGGCAGCTCAGCAAAGGCAAATGCGAGCCCTGCACTCTCATCCTGGGCAGCTTATCAAGAAGGTAGCCAACAGGTTGGGAATTAATTATTTCCTTCCACTGGGCACCTGCAAGGAGCCCCCCCCATGGAGGGGGCTGGAGCACACAACTTACAAGGAGAGGCTGAGGGAGCCAGGCTTGCTCAGCCTCGACGAAAAGGAAAAAGGGCGACCTGCTGTGGTCTTCAACCACCTAGAGGGGGGTCTAGAGAAGACAGAGCCAGACACTCCTCTGTAGTGGGCAGTGAAAGAATGAAGCAATGTTCATAAATCACAGCAAGAGAAATTAGCGCTGGGTATAAGGTGAGGGAAAAAGAAGAAGAAAAAAAAAAAAAAAAAACAAAAAAAACCACCATGAAAAGGTTAAGCACTGCAATGGTTGGGCAAAGAGGCTGTGGAGTCTCCACCATTGGAGGTGTTTGGTGCTCAGCTGGAGGAGCCCCTCAGCGAGCTAATTGCTCTCTGAAGCTAGCCCTGCTTTGAGCAGTAGCTTGGACTATTTAACCCTCCCAGTGGTCCATGCTAACCTAAATTATTCAATGATTTCATGAATCAATGAACTTAGTGGTAATCGCTATTTACATAGCCTACTTAATAATGGATGTTATTTGATGTTGATGTCACAATGTGTTGACCCTATTCCAAAAAAATATCTGTTTTCTTTCCCTGCAAGGCAATATCTTTTACACTCTGGAAAATGATCTAACATGACCAAAATGGCAGCAGTTCCAAATACATTAGGGGAGCATTTTAGTCTAAGGTTCTCAAAACATAGCCTTTTGTCCAATTTGGATTGAAAACACATTTTAAAGTATCAGAAGTTTCCACAGAGTTATATTCTGCCTGGGAATCTCAGTGCGCACAAACACATCACTTTAACTCGTGCTAAAATAAAGCCTGTTCTTTTGGCTATCTTCCCCTCTTGTTAAGACTTTTTAGCAGGATGTTTTGAAAATAAAAATTGAAATTGGTCCCATTAGCAATTTCCCTTTAGTTTTGTTATTAACCTTTTGCGCGTAAGCAGAGACCCTAGTCGGGACTTGGTAGGTGGTGTAAAAGTGTGCAGCAAAGAGCAATCGCTGCCCAAGAGAGGTGGTGTGTGACGTGCCAGGTACATGGTGGAAGGGTTGGAAAGGGTTAAGGAGAGGTACCAAAAACATCAGAGCTGGGAATACAGCCTCTGTCTCTGGGTCTCAGTACAGTGCTATCTTGTAGAAAAAAGTTGGTATGGGAAAAAAAAAATCTTTTGCTGACAACGGTCTGCCTGAGATTAAAGATAGAACAAAGTGAGTGTTAGACTTCTTCCTAAGAGTTATTTTTAAGGTTACTCCTGCTCGCTAGATAAACATCAGGAGCCAACACAAGGGAAAAGTCAGGGAGACGCCAATGTCTGCTTCATTCATATGCTGGTGGCAGGAGGCAGTTCGCAGCAAGGGCAGTGGGAAGCAGCAGCGTTTTAACCTCTGGTGGGTGGCGGTGCCCTCCACCTGCCTGGCCTCCCCACCAGGGAAAGGTGCCCCTCGCTGCGGCACCCTGTCTGGCAGCGGGGCTGGCAGAGCTGGGAATCAGCTCAGCACGGGCACCAGGCAGGCAGAGAAGGGCTGGGCATTTAAACCTCAAAAAACAGTGGTGACGGGATTCAGCAACAGTAAAAACCCCAGATATAAACCCTTCCTTTTCGAGGATTTCCCAAGTGGGTTATGCCTTGCAGGGGACTTACAGCTGTCAGAAAATTCAAGGTCCACCAAGACTTCCCTGGACACTCAACATTTTCTCTAAAACGTTGGTAACAGACTCGGCCATTTCTGACAAGTTGGTTACCCATGTTTCTGGGAATGCTGAAAACAGGGCAAGTGGTTCATTTCAGAGCATGCCCAACCAAGCATCAGGGGAGCTAGGGGCCTGTGCTTTGGATTAATTAGTTTGTGAGAACAGTATCTTTACATTAAGACCATGCTTATTTCTCACTTTTATACTCCACATTTTGAGGTAAAAAAAAAAAGGTTTTGGCACACTTAAACATATTTTGCTTCAGCATGGTGTTAGCAGTAAGGCTCTTCTAAAAGGACCTCTGAAAACTGTGTTTTAATGTAGCAAGTTACATCTGGACTTATTTCCCTTGACACTTTCTAGCCGCTCCTGTCAAATGCTACTTTATATATTTATATTACTTCACTTTATTACACATTAATAATGTATGTGTTGTTATTATCAACATTAATATCCAGTGAATAAATGTAGCTTTACTAAATTTTCCATTTGTATTACAATGAATGTACATGTTAATATGCCTGTGATTGCAAGTGCTTTTTAGATGGACAGTTGTCCATTAGCTTCTTAAACAAGCAGTAGCACCAACACATTAATTTACACAGGAAGACACTGAAGGTTCAATTCCCAAGTCAGAAATTTTGATTTTTTTTTTTTTTTTTTTTTTATGATCCTGGCAGTTCTGTGCACAGTAAAGATACAGAATATAGGTTGTTATTGTAAGGAAAGAGGTAATGCAAAGTTTCCTGTGTTTTTTTGTTTTTGTTTTTTTTTTTTTTCTTTCTCTCTCTCTGAAAAATTCCAGACTTTTCATTTCAAGTTGCTGCACAAAAATGTCTGAGATCTCACACATTTAAGACATCATCACATTTTCTGCCAAGTTTTTACTTACGAGCCAGAAGGAAACCGGCAGAAGACATAGGTTGGTTTGTTTATTTTTAACAAAAAACATCAATAAAATATGATAACCTATATCTGAGAAATCTGTCTCTCTGCTGCACACATTCAATATTTTACTCACTACTTCTAGGCAAGACCCTTTTCCCATGATGCATTTTCAAATGGTAAGTATCATGGGAATTATCTGATGAGCACCTTTGCCATTCCTGTCAACACTTTGGTTGCCTTATGCCCTCAAGAAACTTTGCTTAAGTCAAGAATTCAAAGTTATTAATTGCCAGCATGCTGACTTTTTGGGCTGCCTTGAGCATATGTCACTTATTACAATATATAATGCATTGTAGCTGTGAAATGGAGCACCATAGCAACAAGGGCATGTAGGAGAGGGCTATTAAACCAGAGAGGTAGGTGTGACAGAAGGCCTGGGGTTTGTCAATAATTCATACTTTATGGCAAGAGGAAATTGATAAAAGGCATTTAAAAAGAGGTAAATCTATTCTATTTCTGTGATCACGTAATACATCCTTCATGAAGATGTGAACTAACACCTCTAATAAAAGGTAAAGGACACACACTTCAGCAGCTGATCACTTCGATCTCCCATTTCCTTGCTGTTCCACACAAATCAAAATGAAATACTGTCCTTGAAGGCAAGACACGATAAGTAGCTTCCCAGAAAAAGAAGGGACAACAGCCAACGTGATAGGGACAAAAATGTTCAGCACTCTTGGTCTGATTCTGCCTCGCTGTTGCAATGCTGCCCTCGTAATTCAGGCAAACACTTGGCCTCACAGAAGCCAGGCTGAGGGGCCTCTGTGTACAACAGGGATGGAAAGTATTGTGGGGGAGAGCAGGGACTGAACAAAACTGCAGACTTGAATTTGGTTAACTTCTATAACGACATCAGAAATCTTTCCCAAAGATCAGACTGTGTAGGGACAAAGCCAAAACCAAACACCAGATATGGATAGTGTTGTGTATATCTGGGTCTTAAACATCAAAGCAGCCAAAAAGCATTAACTTCCCTGCAAATTATGATTTATAAAGGACATAACTTCGATGTTGCTTGAGTTTTTATTGCAGCAGTCGTCTGCTCATAATATTTCATTAACACACCACTAGAAATAGTGTGAATGAGCTCTTCTTGCTTATTCCAACCTGATCTGGAAAAGCATCTTTTGAAAATTATGTTTTGGATTGATTTGTTTCTCTGTTGTTAACAAAGAGAAGCATATTTCTCAATGAGCATAACACAAGGTGTACCATCCAAAGAGCATATAATGGACAGACAGTAAAGTGATGATATATAGAAATGTCCCTTTACCGTGTACTGCACGTGGGGATACAATAGTCGGAGGGCCAGGAAATGCGATGCTCCCAGTGTGGCACTCCCAGGGCAGATGAAGGGAGTGGATACTTACAAGGGGAAGGAAACGATAGCTGTGTCCTGCCAGATGCAGTCAACAGTGACTGAAACCTTTGCCTCTGACATGGCATGACCTCAGCCACATTGCTCTGCGGTTGGATGAAGGAGAAAAGTTTTTATGGAAGGAGGAAAGGCCTTAATGCACATTCCTTGTGTTGCATGTACTTGTTGAAGTTATAGGAAGTGTGGCTAATGCTTTTGTACCCAGAGAAATAAAAATTTCCAAGTCCTCCTGTACCTTAAAAGAAGAAAAAACAGTCTCCAGGATACCGATGTCACCAGCACTTGGGACAAACATGCTTGTTCTGCTCATCAGCTTTTGTGGGAGCAAAAGCACCTAACGTGGCTGAAAGATCTGCTGTCTTGCAGAAATAAATTAATCATGTGTAGTGCTGCTGGAAATAATGGAAATATTTAGGTGGACAAATACCACCATAGGAAGAAGATGGCTTAGTTTAATAGCAAATAATGAAAAATTGTAAAAAAAAAAAAAAGAAAAAAATTTGAAAGAAATTAAAAATTCACAGTTAAGTGCCAGGAGAATTTTGTAGTCAAAATATAGTGATAAAAGCTCCTCTTATGGACACCAGATTCATAGCTCTTCACTAGAATGTTAAAAGGAAAGCTGAGGCAAGGAAAAAATATGAAAAAGAAAATTAAGCAAGGACTGATCTAATTAAGAACTTGGGAATAAGTGCCTTGGCTAAAATACATTTCCATTCTTGTTTAGAGCAATGTAGTTATCCAGCAAAATCTAAAAGTTTTTCTGAGGTGATGTTGCCAGTGGTGGCCTTTATAAGATTTTGAAAAATACTTTAAGAAAGACAGGGAAAGGAAAAGTGAACGTAAAATTAGATTATTTGCTGTAGCGTATCCAAACGAGATTATGGTGTGAAAAGCTACATATGTTCATCTTTCAATGCACCACTAATTAAAACATGCATGACTTGCAACATAAAATTAAGAAGGTGAACAACTGGTGGAAAACAGAAGAATCTTCCTCAAACGTATCACTCTAACTCTGTTAGCTGGAAATCCCTTTTGCTTTGATACTTGTTCTGCTTTAAAATCTTTGGTGCATCCTCTGAATAATTTTACCAGTGGTAAAACCCGATATTTTACAATAAACTCCTATTTAAAAAAAATTATTCTAATCTACTGTTCTAATGTAGAATAAAAATCTTTGAGGTCTTTATTATAATCTGCATGGTCAAACAGCTCAGATCTCTTTAATGTTAGTGCTGTCTCCTAGCTGACACTGGAGCAGCACAGCTATGACTGTGTGCTCAGAAAAGGACCAAAACCCACTCTGGAATGCAATAGAATGGGATAAATACTTCTTTATCAACAGCTTAGGTGCAATACCCGGCAAGAAGAACTTTCACTCTCCAACATTAATACTGCTGCATGGAAAAAAGCCTAAATCAAGAATGCTTTGTCCCCTCGCATGGGAGTTAAATATATAGAGATATATTTCCAAGTGTCATAAAAGCTTCTAGAAAGCAGCTCTTGAAGCATTCTATTATTTCAAGTTATTAATGATTTCAAGGATTATTTCAAAGTTAAGAAATAGTCAATTTAAGGTCTGTAAGAGACAAAGCTTTTTGCAAAGTGCTGACCTGGCTGTAGGCCATAGAGGTGCAGATAGGGCCTTTGCATATTTCCCAGCTCTCAAAGATCAGGAATTTTTTGGGAGTGTTATAGAAATAGGAAGTTAGAGAAAGAAAGGTGGCAGTTTACAAACGCCTGATGATGCTCAATGCAACTATCTATTTTCTGCAGCTGAATACTGCCAAATATTCAGTGTGGGGAAAACGGGAAAGGCTTTAGGGAAAAAAGGCAGAGAAATCTTTTTGGTATACGTGGAGTCAGCAAAAAAGCTCCATCTATAACTGAGTTTAGAAATGAATTGACCCAAGTGACACAGGTCCAGAGGAAAGTAGTTTCATTAACTGTGCTTGTTCGGTAGTTCCCTTTGGGACCAAGGGAGATCTGTTCCTCTGCAATTACACATGGTCTCAACTAGCATGAAGGTGAATGGTTAGCGCATTAGCCTGCAGCACCATTAAGCCTGTATAAGCACATTGAAGGACACAGCTTTAACATAGAAAGCCTTTGTAGGCTTGCTTTTAAAGGTTTGCACGAAGTTACATTTAGATAAATATTCCTTTTGTATTTGCTGAGTTTGAGCAACAAACAGCTCTCCTCCCTTGATCCGGTGCCCTATTCCCCTCTCCAGCTGCCATAAAGACTGTCTGCAAGCGTTTCTGTAAATGATGTCTCCAAAATTGGTCAAATGCATTTTCACAGAAAGCTCCCACCAGCTTTTTGCTTAATCCTACCATGTCATCCTTATGCAATCTGAAAGGTATGGTAGCAAAATCCCTAAGTGGAAGAGATTGCTACTGATAATACGGAGATTGCTACAAAAAGTGCTCCATTATTAAAGTTAACAAGTTCATGACTAGCTCTCTGGGAGAGACAGGCACAAGCCAGCCTTACTGGGCTGCATATGAAAGTCATGCAAACTTTCAGAAGTAGCCTGCTAGAATGCTATATGTTGCTGAAAAGCTAGTTGTTGTCTCAAGCATCTCATTGCCTTGCTTTGTTCTTCTGAGTATCTTCTTAATGGCAAATACACTTTTTCCTAACACAATGGCCAAGATGTTCTACTGACAAGGGTTTTGAGAAAGCATAAAGTGGCAGACACTCCTTAGAGGAGTAATCTATGTTTCATCCTTAGTTTTTTATTGTTTTAAAAGCTGCAGAAAATTACATTGAAAGACTTTCCATAAGAATCAAGAGAGCTTATTATATTATGTTCTGACAGAATGGAAGTCTAGAGTACAATTGTCTCCTCCTTTGTTTTGAAACAAAAACTGCAAGTGTATTTTCTTCCATTTCTCCTTCTGTATGCATTTATTGTACTTTTTCCCATCGTCTTTCATGTTCAGTAAGACTGCTAACTTACTAGCTGTTCTTCTTATTCATTACTCATGGACAAGTTTACATTTAGATTATACTTTTTTTACCTTTTTATTGGAACAAATGGCAGTAAAAGCACATTTGATACAATGTTTACATCCAAACATAAATAAGCATCAATAACCGGTCATGAATTTCCCAAGCCCTACAAGAAAATAAAATGCTGTGTTATGTCACCTAGCTGGGTCTATAGTGTGAAGTAGACAGAGCCAGACGTCCGAACACGTACACTAGAGTAGTAGTTTGAAAAAGAACTAGGGTGTTATGAGCTTCACTTCATCCCACAGTACTGCCCTGCCTTTGGAGAAGCCAACCATTCCTTAGCAACCTTACCATTTCCTACAAAGCCAAATGTCATCAGTTGCACCGTGAACATAACCCTTGCTTGTCATAGACAGTCATGGTGTTCTTGGGAGAGCTAAAATACTCCGTCCATGAAGGAGAGCTGCAGACACATTTGGCTCAGACCTTCAGCTACTGAATGACTCTGCAAACAATAAAATGTCTCCTATCCAGCAAGCCAAGAGAAGTTACCGTCTGTGCTAGCTAAAAAGCCAGCTCTGGAAAATGAGAATCCCAATCTCCTGGTTGTTTCTGATTCTTAGTAACCTTTGATCTCAAACTACATTCGTGCCATCTATTGAGTATGAATAGACTGTAATAATTTCCAGAAGCAGCTATAGCAATAAGCCAAATTCTGCCTGATCATCTTTGTGTTATCCACAGAATTATTGAAACTGTTTCCTTGCTAATCATCCAAATGCTGGTGCTGGGGAAGACTGAATTCTCACATATGTCTTTCACAGCAGCAAATGCTCATTTTTCTAATAGTTTTTTTTTATGCACATCTTCCCCCCCCTGCCCTCGAAAATTCCACAGCGGAGAGTTTAAAAACCTAAACCTTCAGTTTTCACTGAATGTAATAGAATCATTGATGCTTTTTTCTGTTTTGTTTTTGTCCCATATTGTTCCCCCCCTTTGGCAATCTCACTTTTGAAAAGGACAACTGAAACACGGTAACTTTCTAAAAGCTGAAAAACTTTCTTTATCCGAATTTCATTTTTGCTACAGAAATGGAGAAGGGTTAGAAAAGCTGCAGAGTAGCAACAGAGGAGAAAAAAGGGTAAGCGGATAAAAATAACAAATGAGAAAGAATAGATATCACTTACTGCACACAGTGTCAAAATAGAAAATGTGTGTGTTTGTGCCTATGCCTTTCCAGGGTTTGCTGGGAGAAAAACATTAAATATTGAAGCACCTCAAGATATAATTTATTTCAAATATCATGTTGAGAAAGCCACAAAAAAATTGGGAGAAAACACCCAAAGAATAAACACAAGAAATGTTTAATTCAAATACCTCAAAATGGTGACAGCCTCAAGCATCTGAGTGGGAAGGTGAGCGGAGAAGAGAAGCGTTATCACTTCTTGAACAAGCTTGGGGAGGGTCTATTAATTCCAGCTGCCAGGGCGAAGGTGGCTGGCTTGGCTTGTCTTCCAAAGGAAGGGCAGGTGATGAGCATGGCTCTGCCAGTCTGTGAATTCATATGCAGCACTACCATGCACACCACTTCAAGTGCCACCTGGCAAATAACCTAAATATTAGTCCCATAGGCCCTTTGGCTTGCAGTCAGGGGGTATGAAAAAACAGGTTTGGTGTACAGGGGCTGGAAGCCCTGAGGCAGGTACAAGACAAGGAGTTGAGCCACGGGGCCTTGTCACGTACAGCAGTCACAGCTCGTGCAAGGCAGAGCCAGCCCATGCTGGCCTCACCGCAAGCACGGGGAAGCAACTGCACCATAAGCAACGCTAAACACCCCACAGATACTGGTTTAAGAAGCAGCATAGGAAAAAAGAATCCCTGAGGATGGCCAGAGGGAAAAAGCACAGAACAGCAAACTACCCATACAGCCGAGTTTATGAAAGCAGTGTATTTTGAGGTTTAGCTTTTGCTGTTGTGCACAGAGCTACCAGCAAAGTGTGTATGAGCGAGCAGATGATACCGAATTATCTGAGCTCTTGCCTGTGTGATGCATGGGCTCTGAGGGCTCTGCCAATGGCTGGCTGGAGACAGCTCATTTCCATTGAGCCTGCAGCACTGAGGTGAGCAAATCTGATTTTTGACACCCTTTGGGGTACCCTATTCTCCATTTCCCCAGACCTCGCTGCTCTAGGAGGAGCGATTTAAACCCATGAATTCAAAAGAGAAAAGAACAACATTTTCTAGCAGTAGCAGAAGGGTGACGAAACCAACTTTTCACTGCAGTCAATCCTGCACAGGTCTATTAACTTTATCAAAGAGAAGACCCAGCTGTTTAAAATAACAGCACAACAGCTTTTCTGTCTGTTCTGCTCCAACAGCAGTGCGAATCCCCCTCAGTGCCTCCCTCTGGCTGCGAGATGCTCCTAGGGTAATGAGTTGTAGCTTGGGAATTTGGAAATACTATTCTACTCTTTGGAGGGGGGGGGGGGGGGGAAAGTGGGATATCATAAGGATAGAGAAAAGTAATGGTAGGTTGACATAGGGGAATAGACCATTTTCACAAAGTTTATCTGCAGCAGATTATAATTTTCAAATGTAAAACCCATTTAGTGAGAGAAGAAATCAAGTAGAAATATACTGAAGAACATAATCCCTGATCTTTTCTCAAGAGAAGGAAAGAAAGTATATTAGAGCCGGTTGAACAATTTGTAATGAATAATGTAACTGATGAATTCTACCTTTGCTCTGTTTGTGTGTATTGTCAGAGAACACCGAGTTTCTCAACTGTTTGTTCATTATTCAGAAAACATTTGCCAAACAATTTGTGTGCGTAATCAGTTCTCAAATACAAAATATGCTCTCAGTATGACTATACACTTACAATTTAACAAAAATACTTGGGCAACACAGGTATGTTTCATGGTGTGCACAAGTCGCTCAAAGAAAAGCTGCTATAGTAAATTACCATGATTTGTCCCAAGCTGTCATTTGGTGAATAAGGTGGCTGAGACCCCCCCCCTGCTGAGGAAGGCAAATTAAGTACAGCTTGGAGGAAGCCTGGCACCAGCTAGCCAGGCCCTGAGCTCTCAGGCCACACACCGCTGCTCACGAAGGTAAGGAAAATTCTCATGGCTTTGCAGTTAATCTCACAGTTAAAAAAAAAATTACTGGCTTGAACTCAACATACCCACAGCTCTGCAGGGCTTTTCTCTAAGAATATAAGCTAAAGTACCTCCTATAGCCACCACTCTGCTATTTTTCATGCTTTGCTCCCCCTTTCTGACCCTCAGTGAGTAAATTAGAGTTATTTCTCTCCCCACTATTGCATTTCAAGTCCAAGCACGTTACAGAGCTAACACATTTACAGACACTTCCTGAGCTGGAACTTCTTCATTCTTATATTGACTACAGTTAGTCTCCAAGTAACTCGCAGCCCACAACACATTAGTGCTCAGACCCTAAGGCACTGCACAATCACCCCCATTCCTACAGCCAAGGAAGATGGGACACAGGGGTTAGGTGCAAGGGTATCTATTTTGAGGACACAGGGATGCAGCTGCAGTGTAGTGAGCAGAGATATGGCTCAAGCAGGCTGGATTTCCTAGTAAACCTGCCACCTTCTCCAAGAAACTGTGATCTAGTCTCCAACTACCAAATTTCTATCAGTTTGTTCAGTCATTTGGACCAAATCTACAGTTTACCATTGCTTTATATCGCCTCTGAAACATGACCTAGGGCTCCATTTGTGGCATGGTACAGGAGAGATAAACAAGACTGGACAGTAAAGAATTATGGAAGTAAACCCCCATTTTCAGATTTTTTTTCAGTGTCTACTCTAAAGTCTGAAGAGAGGCCAGACTGAGCCTGTAAAAGCAGCACATCAATTACTTTCTTTTGCTTTTGTTATGGAGAATGGTTAAAAGGAAAACAGATCTGGTATCACCCTCCATCAACAAATTTAGCATGTGCTAAAATAGATGCAGGCACTATAAACTCCAATCCTGTTAGAATGAAAGAATGTTTCCCTGCTTAGAGAAAAACAAAACAAAACAACAACAAAAAAACCAAACAAATCTCCATGGCTCTTTTAAAGAGATGCCACAGGCTTCAGAGATAAATCTACCCTGCTGAACAGCAGCATCATGTTGTCAGAGCCCCAGCAGTGGAGAAGGTCATGAACGGTTAACATAAGTATAGTATTCCCCCCTTTTTATTACTAACATTTAGGAATACAAACCCTTCCTCCTGTTGTTGAGCCCATCAAGACAGAAGTTGAAGGGTAGCACAAAGGTACTATAATGGTTGTCGTGGTTTAACCCCAGCCAGCGACTAAGCACCACGCAGCCGCTCGCTCACTCCCCCCCAGTGGGATGGGGGAGAGAATCAGAAGGGTAAAAGGGAGGAAACTCGTGGGTTGAGATAAGAACAGTTTAATAATTGAAGTAAAATAAATTAGAACAGTTAAATAGGCAAAGCAAAAACCGTGCACGCAAACAAAACAAAACAAGGAATTCATTCACTACTTCCCATCAGCAGGCAGATGTTCAGCCATCTCCAGGAAAGCAGGGCTCCATCACGCGTAACGGTTACTTGGGAAGACAAACGCCACCACGCCCAATGTCCCCCCTTCCTTCTTCTTCCCCCAGCTTATATACTGAGCATGACGTCATATGGTATGGAATAGCCCTTGGGCCAGTCTGGGTCAGCCCTCCCCCTGGCTGTGCCCCCTCCCAGCTTCTTGTGCCCCCGGCAGAGCAGGGGAAGCTGAAGAGTCCTTGACCAGTGTGAGGGCCATTTAGCACCTATTCAGCAACAGCTTAGCACTACTTAGCAAGAACCAAAGCATCAGTGTGTCATCGACATTGTTCTCATTCTAAACCCAAAACACAGCCCCATACCGGCTACTAAGATGAAAATTAACTCTATCCCAGCTGAAACCAGGACAATGGTAGAGGAGGGGTTCATTCTGTTCCCAATCCAAGTCTGCACCAAGCTTTGAGTATGTATGATATACTGCTTTTGTGCTAGACCAACTTGATTTGCTAGAGAAAAATCAAGTTGGGTGACTTAATTCAGTTTGAAAAAAAAAAAAAAAAAAAGATTTTTGCATTTAGAAGACAAAGCTTTGTTGGATGAAAGTAGAGGTAGATGCCAACACCAAACTGTTTTAGTAAAGCTGCTGGGATGCATGGGAAAATTGGCTCAAATGCATGTTTCATTCAGCCCTGATTTATTGCTGTTAGTTTTCATTTCTTGAGCAACTCAAAATACACTTAAGTAGAAATAGTGTTTAAGAAGAGTTGTTCCAGCCTTTTCTACAGCAGGCTTCCACAAGACATGGGCATAACCCTAAGTAAATTTTTTTATTTTTTTTTTTTGCTTCTTTCTCATCTTTGGCTGTGCTGGCCTTCTCTGTTCAATGAAAGCCGTTACACAGCTGACAGGAAATTTCCCAGTCGAAAAATCTGCTGACTGCCAACTGAAACTTGCTGAGTGGTATTTCATCAAGCAGCCACTGTGCCTCTTTACAGTATAAATGATAGACTGAGCCATGAGGCCTCCGAGAGGCCCACAGTTGCCTTGGCCTTGACCTTTGTTTGCCTGCTCTTAAAGCATCTTGCCCTAAGTACCAATTCTGTCTTTTCTGGGTTGTGGAAGTGTACTTTCATTTTTTTTTGTTTGTGGAATGGTAGCATCTTGCTTGTTTAATACAGTAAGAAATTACAAGTTATCATCAGCAATCCACTCTCCTGTAAACTCCAAGATTTGAAGCATGAAGCACACAGTGGTGACCCATTCGAGGTACACACAGAGGAACAGTAAAGTTAGATAGGCATTTGATACAAGCTAGGCTCTCAAAACCCACTCCAGGGAAATTAAATACCTCGGAGCTCTTTGCTTTTGAAAACTTTCCTTGGGGATAAAACCTGTCAAGCAATTTGCAGCGTAGAGCCATCTCTATATGCCTTTATCATTCAGAAACTATTAAATTAAGTATATGCAACTTTCTACTGAAGGTTCAGGGTGGCCAAACAGATCAAAGCTGGATATGAAACAGGATTATTACCAGTTGTTAGACTTCTTTTCTATCTGTTCATCCACTCCGTGCTGCCTCAGTCCCTTACATGTAAATGCCACCTGTGCCCTGCTGATTGAAATTAATACTTTATGTCCATAAATTCCTTCCAGCTTTATGACTGGTCTGTATATTTTACTGAACTAAGCCACTTGCACATCTGATGGGTTTTGTCTACATCTACAGGAATTGCAGCCACTATTCTCAGTCTCCATTTGTCCAAATTTGGCTCAGACAGAACCACCTCTCTGTACAGGCTTAAAAAACTGGAGTTCCTATGCCCTAAAGTTACAATTTTGTCAAAGTTCACATTCTTGACATAACTTTCTAAGTCTATAAAACATTCAGGAGACTGACAACTCCAGACTACATTTGTTTTAGGAGAACGACTCACAGAAAAGTTACAAAGGTTGCTTTTAGGCATCTAGTTTATATTTTAAACTTGATTTACCCCTGAATGGTCATTTGTAAGCCATTTAGGTTTCTCATTTAAAATAGAACAGCTCCAGATTCTTCTGTTATCTAAGCATGTCAGAAATGAAAATTAGATTGTTTTTTGAGTTTCTTTTATCATACTAGCTTGACTCCATGCCACACATGAAAGCTTGGACTCTGCTTTCTTCTAGCCAGCAGCTTTTAATCCTCTGAATGGGTAACTCACCCATCTCACTTAGTCTGGTCAGATAGGAAGTCATCTGCACAGCCAAAGAATTACAAGTATGGAACAACACTGCATGAAATTACCTCAAGGATTTCCATATTGCTCTTGCTGTCTACAAGACTATCCTACCTATTAAGCCCAGGGGATTCAGATAACATTTACAAACCCTACTTCCATTGATTTTTTTACTCTTTTCCTCATTAAATAAGACAGATAACCAATTTAAAGTCACTAGTTAACATCTAAAAGCAACTTTACAGGTTTTGTAGCAAGTAGGAGTGACAAAAACACCTCTTCTATCACTTCCTGTAGGTCAATAAAATATAACATGATGAACCATCTGCTGCTTGTATAATGGGTAAAGGCTGGAATAACACATCAGAACTAATCTAGTCTTTTCAGGGTTGTCTTCATGAGTTTTAAATGTAACCTCCCACTGGCTACATGGAAGAGCTTCTGATTTAGCTCTGGGACAGCTGAAGGCACTCTGCACTCACAATCTTCTCTGCTTCCATTCTCACTACAACCAGCTCGCCAAGCAGTCAAAATAGAAATTAAATTACCAAAAGCACCTTTATATATTTCTTACAAGTCCCCAGAATAGACTAGTAGTTTACCAACACAGCCAAAGACATAAAAACAGTGAAGATATAATATTAAGGGTAAAATCTTGCATTAGGATGGTCGCATCTGGGAGAAAAATCTCTGAGAATAACAAGTCAGGGTACTTACATGCTACACAGAGCCAGATGGGAGGTGGATGGCAGGCTGTCATGAGCAATAGGCACAGGCTGAAGGCTCCTCATGCTGAGCTGGAGGAAGCTTCATGGCCTTGGCAGGGATACACATGGCAAGGTGCAAGTTGCAGAGCAGGTAAGGGACATCCTAGCCTTCTGTTTGGCTCCAGGAGTGCTGAAAAGCAGTGCAGGAGGGTCAGCTGGACACAGGAGATAATACAGAGGCTAACACCCATCCCAGACACACACTGAACCTAGTAAATCTGGAAACAGCCCAGCACCTTGCTGCGAAAACAACCACCTTTCCAGAACCTGTCCTGGCTCAACTCAGGGAAAACTCCCACCAGCTGCTATGTATGATTACTCTTTGCCTCTCCTCATGTCATCAGGCTCTGCAGAGAATACAAGGTCTATAAAGAAGACTGATGGGATTTTCCATGATGCCTTGTAACACTGATCTGTGCCCTTCAGCTGGTGCAAAAGCAGAAACATAGGAGATTAAAATCCTGTTGTTATCTTCTGAAGAATAAGGGAGGGCATTTAAAAAGAAAGAGCTGCAATGTAAAAGGATGTATTTAATTGTCCTAGCTTACTCAGCAGTTAAAATTACATTTAATTAAGAAAACAATAATCTTCTTGAAATAGCATTAACTTTAAACCAACCAAATCCATGAAACATCTTTGGCTTAATTTCTAAATACTATTAAATAATTACTGTATCTCTTCTGATATCAATTTAAGCAGAAAATTTAGTCTCTTGAGGCATGTTGGACAAAGACTCAAATATTAGCATCAATATCTCCTTGTTATTTCCACAATTAT
The DNA here is from genome assembly GCF_965183815.1 of Platalea leucorodia. Lineage (NCBI taxonomy): Eukaryota > Metazoa > Chordata > Aves > Pelecaniformes > Threskiornithidae > Platalea > Platalea leucorodia. The sequence goes on from NC_138826.1 coordinate 32,708,352, forward strand.
CTTTCTTAATACTAATCACTAAATATGGTTTAGATGTGGTACTTTCTCCAAGTCTTAGCTTGCTTTGAGTTTCTTGCTTCAGCTGAAATTCAATGAAAACAAGGAGTGTTAATCCAACAAGACAAACAAAAATAACACAAACTTCTCCCATCAACAACTGGCAAATTAACAAACCAACTACACTAAAAAGAAAGGGAAATCCCTGCATATGTAAGTGTTGTAAGTCACAGGGGTTTTGGTTTTTTTGCTTTATTTCATCCTGTGTACAGTAATGGCACATTTTAGCTGGAGGCAGCTCGTTAAACGTTCAGTTAACCTGTGGCTTCCTAAAAAGAGAGATATTCAGACTGTTCTCTTTCAGAGACACTTCTCATAGTAATTTATCTACTTCCTCATATTGATATATAAACCTAAAGTAAAAATATTTTAAATATTCTATGTGTTCATATTTTTCAATGTAAAACAGAGGGACTACTAAATTTCTCAGTGTTTCCATTAAAAGTTACTCTCTGAGATCTTCTAGGGCTACTTGGAACTGAAACTGAGGAGAATTTTTAGATATTTCAGAACTTTACAAACTGTCAAAAAGTTTAAGTCATTAACATAACTTTTTTTAACTCTTCATCTCTCAGAACTCAAGTCTCCCAGAAAACAGAGATTAATGCATAGATTTAAGAATGGGAAGGTTTGTACAATAAATTATGGCCCAGATTGATAAACAGCAAATCATTCAAAACCCATCTGAATAATCTTCAAGACGCTTACGTCAATACAACAGAGCTCAGTTTCTGAATCAAATTTACCTAAGCTCAGATGGGGTGATCTCACACTCATGTAAATTAATGAAACTGTGGTAGTGAGATGTCTTTCTAAGGCAGAGTCCTAAAAGAGCTGTGAAGTCTTTTACACCTCTAAATGTAAAGTGCCACACACATCTGGCAACAGTCTCATTTAAGGGAAGAAAGAAGTTTCCACATTAACATTAAGATTGTGTCCCTTACAAAAAGCAGACCTGATCTATCAAGAAGAATCAAGGTGATAGTACAAATCAAACGCAGTGACAACCTGGTGTCACTGTCTCACATTTCTGTAGTGAGGTGGCTGCTGTCACCAGAACTGACATGATCCTTGGACTTCGAGCATGCTCTGAACATGACTGTGACTTAAGACTAGTTTCTGTATGACAAGGGAAGGATATCTTCTTCCTCACTTTTTTTTTTCCCCCCCCATATATCATTTTAATGTTAGATGCTGTCTTTGAGCTATTTAATCAATTCAGCTAAGGGACATTGATCTTGTGTCTCACACTGGCCTCCACATTTTGGAAGAAAGCGCATCTCTATCATCTGTGCTTTCCTGCAATTACATACTTCCCACTCCGTTGCACCTCAGGGCATCCTTCTATCTTGTGCGGGACTATCATGCATTTCTCCCCAGCCTGCTGAGCCCTATGGCATTACCCCACCTTTCTGTCCCAGGGGACTGCAGGGTGTCAGGAGGGTTCTGCCCTCAGAGCCGGGATGTGTTTTTCAGAGAGGGTAGGGACAATAGTTACTGCTTCTTCTGTGCAGAGCTTGCTGTGGATAGAGAGCACCCTGCCAGGGATAAAATGGTCCCTTATCAGCTGCTGAGATTCAGATTTCTGTGCAGCATTCTTGCTTTGCTAAAGAAGGTGTTTTTTTCCCAGGCAGCTGGCAGGCTTGTCCCTCTCAGGAGCCTTCTTTCAGCTGAGTCCAGGCCCTCCCATCAGTTTGACTGGTCTTAGGAGAGAACCAATATTTAAGCTGACAAAATGTTGGCTGTCAGACACCTAGAGGGAATAATATCACTGTTGACAGGGTCTCATGTCATACTCTAGTAACAACAAAAATTGACTAATTTTGAATAATTAGCTTGTAAACCAATTTTTTGCTAGGAAAGACATCTTCCTTTTTAGGACTTTCATCCTATTAAATGAAACATGAGTCAGGGCCTCTCCACTTTCCCCAGAAAGCCAATCTTCTTGACTGGAAATGACCTCCCAGTCTAGACAGTTGTACTGCCGCACTCCAAACAGTATTCCTTCACTGTATATCCTACTGCTTCTCATTTGCATTTTAGACTAGGTTATCTTCCCCCCCGCCCCCACTCAGTTGAAACATTGATCATGTATATCCATGCCTAAGCCACATAATTCAGGATTAATCATTCCACTCTGCTAAACATCTTTGACTTCTGCTCATTTTTCTTCAATATTTTTTTACTTAAGGGCTAAGTAAATGGTAATAGCCAAGGATAGCTTTATCCTATACATAAAGTGCGCCTTCCTTTTTGAACCCCTAGCACAACCTTATACCAAAGTATTCCAATGTAATTGAAGCAAATGTACCAATTAACGTATATTTTATTTCTGACTTCAATAGTTACTTTCAATCCTCCATTAGCTATTTCTTATTTTTACAGCTTTGCAAAGAAATATAATCAAACTTGCTTTTCGAAAAAAAAACCCCAAATCCTCATAAAACAGCAAGAAACCATCTGAAACTCTCCCTCAGCAAAGTTTGTGCATTACAGAATTGGCAGGTGCATGCAAGGAATGTGACACAAAGTGCAGTTTGTGTAATGTGCTAGAGACTGAGGCCTGACAGCCAACTGCTGCCTCCGTCATCAGCATCACTGCCTTTCCTTCTCATACTCACAGGCAACTTTGACACTCATCTGCAGTGCCCTGACCTCCTCTGCAGTTTGCATTTTGTACACCTATGATGTTTGTGAAGTAAAGGCATAGTAAAAAGCAGTAGAGTTAGGGTTTCTGATAAGGGTATGCCAACCACTGCTTTAAAGTGAGTTGCTTCAGGCTTAATACTGGTCTTTGGCTCATAGTCACTTTCCTGAAAAACTTAAGTGGCAAAGTAAACCTGACCCTGCTGGCTCTGGCCCTAGTGCCGAGGTAGGGCAGGGAACATCAATGACAGCAAGAACCTGTGTTGAGGGAGAGGGCAGAAAGGGGCCAATCTGAAAACACGACAGCTGAGTGACACGGCAATGACTGTGCTGGTGCTCAGACGTGCAGGGAATTGCATGATATTCTTCATCGTTTTCTAACACAGTCAAAGCAAACTAAATTAAATAGGAGTTTCTTTTTGTCACAAGATCTGCACAGCTGTGTCTCAAATGATACACAAATTTTCCCAGGAGGGTCTTAGGTGGGGACAGCAAGTAGCAACTCTTACAAGGCCAAGTTTCTGAGGGATGCACCTTCCTAGCTGGCTCCTCTGAGAAGCCATTTTGTGACCATTCCTCTTCTCTGCCTAGGCTATTGATGTTTGCCAATTTTTTTTTTTTTTTTTTTCCTTCTTCTCTGAGGAATACTAATACTATGCCCTATGAAACTCAGGAGTTTTCTTTTCAGAAATGTGTTTTTTGTGGATATACAGGCAGGATTGCATTTGCCTGGATGTAAATGTAAATTTCTAGGTAAGTTTTGTTTAAAAACTCCTGCTTGCTTGGAGTTATGACTTCTTCTCTCTCACAGTGTCTTAAAGAAATAAGGCTTAAATATTTTCACCATTTTCCTTGAGCTGCTCAACACTAATTCAAATTACAAAGCTATCTGCTACAAAAAAAGCACCTGGCTACAGATACTGCAGTACATAAGTACATAAGTCAATGAGTTTGCTCACATGCATGCATGCAGAGCACTCTTGCTTAGGACGGACATTTCGGAGCTATGCTGCTGCCCCAGTTCTGGGAGCAGGATAAAATGTTTACACGGCTTTTTGCATGAGTTGGCAACCTAACCCTGGGAAACACTATGCACTATCAAAACATTATTTCATGGCTTCAACGGAAACAGAGGACACTCAGACCTCCTCAGAGCCACTTATCAAGCCGAAGATCAAATTTAGTATCTTTTATATGGGCTTTGAAGAAGAAATGTGAAAATATTTCAGAAGACTAGTTTGTTCACAGAAAAAGCCCTCACGTGCATTTGCCTGAATCAATCTGTAAGTCTACAGCTGGCCAAGCCGTTTCAACAGATCAATGCAGCAAGGAAACAGGAAAAAAAAAAAAAATCAAGGCAACAGCTTGGAAACAGTCTTTCCTTTTACCACGTGGAAATAAGAATTTTGTTTTGAAATTCATACAAATTTACTTCTGAAAACAATCTCCTGCTCCCCACAGAAAATAAAATACTTACTTTGGGATTAAAATAAATTTTCTAGTTATTTGTAGTGGCTTACTTCCCCCCCACTCAAAAAAAAAAAAAAACCAAACCCAGAAATTTCATTCCCATTTGACCTAAATTATTTTTCTTGTCTGAGTCACCACCTGTATGAAACAAACTGACAAAAACAACCCAACCCCACCACCCTCAAATACTTATTTACATCCACATATTTCATAGGCCAAAAGGGAAAATACCTTTTCTGCTTTAGTCTACAAAAAATAAGCTTCCTTGCAACAAAGCACAGGTATGAGTCCTAATCCAGCAGACTTAAGAGTCTAGCAGCTGAGGTGGTTATATACCTCCTGCCCTTCCAGGTGTTTTCCCTCATTAGGGTTGATTGTGCTTTTGCAGCTGAACCTAATTAAGGGGTTCTGCAACACCCAGGTCCGAGGGCAGTTTCTGTGCTCCCTGTCTCCTGTTCCCTTGTAGCTGTTGTCATGCTGGTGAATGGTGCAATATGAGATTTAATGTGCTCCCATGTTTGGCACCAGGTTATGAACATTGCTATTTCAGAGCAAGGCAAGCACTGCTATGCTTTATGCTCCTTTTGAGTCTAACCTGCCATCCTTCTCTTACACATAGATATGGAAGGTCTCTTGGAAATGAGACAGAAGCTTATAAAAATAGATCACTTGTAGATCTGCTTTAGCACTCTTCCTGCAATATGAAATTATACTCACACCTTGGTTTGTGATTTCAAAAGCAATGGCATTACTTTTCCTTTGAAAGTACAAAACCCTGAGACAACTGGGTCTCTTAAAAAATTCATGTCTTTTTCATGTACTTTTTTTTCTTTTTCCATAATTAGTAATTATTTTAACATGTGGTTCTGTTCAGAGTCTGACACTCCTGTAAAGTTGATTGAGTCTGTGTTGAAAGCACCAAAATAAAAGCAAGAAGAAAGAAAAATGAAGACAGCTCATATTACTTGACTTCCCTGCCTACAGTGCTGTGTGCCTATGATTCCATTGATATTTTGCTTGTTTCTATTTAATATGCAGCTTCTACATTTTAGATAACACAAAAAAAATTGGTAGTTCATTTTGTTTGTTTTTTTTTTATATATGCTTCTGATTTTTTTTTTTTTAACTGGGGAATGTGACTTACATTTTTGAACATATGAGGAATGGAAAATGCCTTGGCATTAAAAACACAATGGGAACAATTTTAAAGCTGATAATTTCCATAAGACATTTAGATACATTTGAAATCTAAATGAATGGCTGATGAGAGAGCTATTTTTTGTGTTATGTGATAGCAGAATCCTGAAATCCTTGTTCAACCATGACTCTCACTGAAATTTAGGAAGAATTTGCCTGAGTCAAGACAGCAGGACTTGAGTCAGACCCAGGGATTTTTCTGCAAGGCCCTAGGGCCAAATCCATACTTGATTTAAATCAGGCCAGCAGAACTGAAGTCAATAAAATGCCACTGATTTATATCAGCTCTTATTTATTGCTATAGCACCCATGCTTACTTCTATGCCCCCACTGTAATCATTCTCCACCATTCATTAGCTGCATATATAAAAGCTGTCACAAAGCACTAGCTAACTAACTGCTCTTTGGAAAACTCCAAATGTCTGATTTCCCTCATTTGCAAAACAAGTTCTTGGTCTTACTAATGCTGGTGGAAACAACGATTCCTATAACCCAGCCCCATGATATTCCATTGGCATAAATGAGATAAAAATCAAGACTGGAACACAGAGAAGATTTCATCTACTGTGAGCATTACCGTTTGTGTTGCTTTGAGGTGTGACATGCAGGGAATTTTAGGGTTGGCTTTTTCTGGGTTATCTTACTCTGGTAACGTCAGTTACCTCCTAGTGTAATCTCCTAGTGCCATTTCTAGGCAGATTCCCTGTCATTTCCTACTGAGTTGCTTTAACTTTTTTCCTTCTGTTGTTGTTCCACAGAGATGCTCAAAACTCATTTGCATCAAAATGCCCTATTCCATTATTTATGCAAAGTGAGAAATCACTACACTGTCCGAAGACAGAATGGGGGGATGCCTGGGCTGTGTCCAAATGAGTGGTTTGCTGCACACCAATGGGGCAGCTGTGAAGTGGATCACCTGACTGCCCTTTGGTTCAGTTCTCAGAGTGATTTGGTGCCCCCAGAGCAGATTCCTTTTGGAAGAAACCCAAGTGACAGCTCCATGCCACAAGCCATGTGGTCCAAAAGGCCCCACTGCCTCCCCATGGCTCTCTTGGTACATGCCTAATACTTCTTCCTTCCATAAAGCTTCAGACCACAAATCCTAGAGGCATTTATCCCCAAGGACTAGATTATATCTCATCTGGAGTAAAGCCCCCAATTTAATTTCTTAGGCATTTACTGCTTTAAATAAACAGATCACAATCTGAAAAGTAAATCTAGAACACTTTCAACCTGAAAGTAGTCTTACTTACCTGATAGAGTCATCTTTCACATAGGCTGAAGCACAAAACCTTTGGTCTCAGTTCATGAAGTACCAATCGTCTTCTGAAAATTGCTTTTTTTTCCCTGCTAGCCTGTTTTTACATGAGTAGATCACATCGAAAGATGGACAGATTGTTTGTAAATAAATGAGTAAATATGACTGTGAGATAGATGACTATTCTAGTGACTACATGCTGTAAATCATGGGAGGACAATAGAAGCTTGAACTTAGAGAGGTTTTCCCCCTTTTTTGTCCAACTAGTTGTAGTTGAATCAAAACTACAATCCTCTAGGTGTATTTCAGTATGTGGGGCTTGATTCTGATGAATTAAGTCAGCATAAGGATGACATAATCCAGCAGTTTGTCCAGCAGCAATTACCTGCCAGAATTTTGGACCTGATTGAAATTCCATTGAGGTTAACTTGATTTCATTGACTTCATAATTGATTTCAACTCAACTTGAATCAAGGCATTTGTTACTGTCTTGAGATATTATTGAGTCAAGTTGCTGTGTATAGCTACTTTAAAAGTTAAGAAACTTAAAAGAATGCCATCTGAGCACAACACAGCTGGGCTGCTCTTTGTTCTTATTTAGATACGTATCTAATCTTTTTAAAAAACTTCACTGATCTGCTTGCCTTATTAATGTCTTGAGGCAAGAAACATAATGTATTAAGATGGGTTGATTTAAATTTGTTGATTTCTTTGAATGTCCATACCTGTAATGCACTAGGGTAAATATAAGCACATACAGCTATGTTCTCCATCATATATATTAAATTGTCTATTTTTTTTTAATTCTGTATCTCTTGTAAATGCCAAAACTTTACAGCTGTTATAGTCAATTTACATGCAGAAACTTCTGGCTGAAATTTTGTAGTTCAGTAATGTTTGCCTGAAATTGAAAGAAAGACATGTAATCTTAATTTAAAGATCCTGAACTCCCTGTCCCAGTGACTTTGCATGTTGTGAGACTGCTTCTATTAATGTTTTCCCCAACAAATGATCTAGATAAGGAAAGTAAGATTAAAATGTGGAAGCTTAAATGAGGCCATTCATCCAGCTGTCTAAATAGGCTTTATATTTTCAATCACAGTAAATCAGTATTTGATTTGTTCACGGAAGAATCCTTCATTGAAACAGATAAGCATATATAGTCAATGGTCATGATGGTACTGTTACGTTTCCCTTACTGTATGGAGTTGACATCTTTGCCGAGTCACTCACCATGATGGGATTTCCTTCATTAAAAAAGCCAGTTTAACTATAACTCATTTCTTTACAGTTTGTGTTGCATTTTCATTATTCTCAAATGACTTTTGCATCATCACCTCCTCTAATCACCTTAGCTCTGTTAGATCCTTCTTGAATTCTTTAAAATCCATCTTAGTATTCATAAAGCAAATCAATGTGTATGGGTGGGAAATGACCCTACTACTCTTATCCTTGCAACGCATGGCAGAAATTATGTTTGTCACTTTAAACAGCCTGTGTAATCTTGAATACTTAAAGTAGAAAGTCCTGAAAAGACATGCAGACAATGGCTTGCACTTGAACAGAGGGAATTAAAAGGAACAATGCTGTTGCAGAAAGGAGTCAGTCCATAGAAGAGGAGACAGATGTATCAAAGGAATGGACCAATACATCAATGTATTTATGAGCATTTGTCTGGGATGAGGAACGTCAGCTGTGAAAAAAGGGACTGCTCCTGAAAAGCCACAACAGGTGGGCTGCCTACACAGATCAAATTCACTGAAAACAGGGGGGAAAAAGTCACTGGATGTCACTACTTCTCTGCAGAAATCCAGCTGAGGGAGTACAGTGCTCCATCTGGCAGAAAAGTAGTCAGACCTACAGAAGAGGAATTTTGACTGTGATCACTTTGGAGAGGCTGAGACATGCATCTAAATATGAAAAGCCTTTCGTGAGAAAGATGAAATTTAATTTCTTGCTTCTCTTTCCCATTTATTTTTTCCTTCTTTTTCTCATGGGGGTGATTTTCTTCATCATTACTGGCTGGTCTGAAAGCAGTGAAATATCTAGAGCCTTCCAATTTTATCCCTAAGGGTCATGCCATCTCAAAAGGCATTTTATTATCATGACATGTAACTTTATTTTGTCATTTGTTTAGCTCTAATTGTGATATGCATCTTATTTATTTTTTTAATTCTCTGTTGTTAAATTTTTTGCACATGCTTGAGGTGACCCCTAAATGCTTCCCATTTGTCATTTCTTTATTTCTGCTCTGCAGCAGAATAAGAATTGGAGAACATCACATTCTCTCTACGATGTCCTGCTCATTTTTTTTTTCTTTGATGTATTCTGAGTGTGCCCTTTCCTTTGTCATATGCAGTGCTTTCTTGCAGCAATTTTTAACAATTGTGATTGATTTCTTGGCTTTCTTTTTAACCACAGTCTAAAACTTCTTTAGTTTTCCAGCTGCCACCATCCTTCAGTTTCCGTATCTTGACATTTTCTCTAGGAATTTGCTAAATGATTCTCAAGAATCCATGTTTTGAAAATTCTTCTCAATGTATCGTTATATACTGTGCTTTATCCATTTGTAATAATAGAGCATTGAGACAGTAAACAAAAACTTAATTGAGAATTCTCCATAAATATTAAATAAATTTAAATACTTCTGCCTTCATATTGCTAGAGACAAATGCAATTACCATAAACACAGGAAACACATGCCTGGCTTCACTTGAAATACTACTGGTAAATATCTTTGTCTTCATGTAGATGATCAGCTTCTTTTTAGGGAATACCTAAGGAACATGAGACATTGATCACAAAACTTTATGGTGTCACTGAGAGCACGTTACAACTATATAGTACCTTCTTGTATTCACAATACTATTATCAGCATGATATTGAGGATTTAAGGCAGTTACCTAGGCATCCACATTTACAGAATTTTTGAACACCTTTGGCTATAAGCAGGTGGGACTGGTAGATATGCCATTCATCTAGAGGGAGACATGAAAAACACTATCTCAACAAGGCCCATTGCCTCTGATTTTATTCAGAAATTAAAATCCTGCAAGATTTAACAGCATCCCTTTGCAATATAGTCTTCTGTGTGAGTATGCCAATTTACTGTAGAAGTCCAATACCAGAGGAAACCAGAAATAAAAAGCATTACCCAGGACAGTTATGTGCCCAGTCAGTATTACGTTTCAGTGGTGAATGCAAAGAAGAAGCATATGTGAATTGTTCCTTATTCTTCTATTCCAGGCAGGGCAAAGCAGCCAGTGAATCCAGTTTTTCCAGCATCAAGGATGTTAGTCTTAGAAACAACTGTGATATCATGTGAAAATTAGGAAGCAGTTGAGAAGCTGGTGGCAAAGGAGAGAAGTCACACAACTTTCTCTTAATCCTCCTTCTGTATAATTTTGCTGCAGTTTATTTGCATTTTGTGATATTTCACAGAAAACAGGATATTGATTTATTTTAATGCACAACATTAAAAAGGCAAGCAGAGGAGATGGGGACAAAGAGAAGGAATTAATTATGTAAGATAACCCAACCATGCTTTGCAGATGTATAATGCTAAGTACAATGCCCAGGTGCTGGTAATCCTTCATACATTGGATTATAAAGCTCCAGGGTTCAGTGAAGGTTTTGGATAAGAATACCAGAGGAAGTACTAGTTCCTGCCAGTAGTGAGAATGGACTAAGGGAGCAGAATCTCTTCAGTGAAAAGCATCAGCTCCAGAAGGGATGATGAAATGTGGTATTGGTCAACCAAAGGAATACAACTGGTACTTTGCCTGGTGCTCAGTTTGATTGAAACCTATAGAGGTGGGTGCATTTAACGAGGTGAGAACTCTTATGTATGAGGTTAAGACTTTAAAAGATAGAGTGAAGGAGTTAACTGCAATTGGCAGGGGTATCTGATTCGTGTACAAATGAATCAATGTGCTTTCTTGTCTCTCTCCAATACCATATAAATCTCAATAGCAGTTGGATGAATCAGCAGAAAAGGCCTGAAAAATCAGTTTCTCATTGACCTAGGATCTCCAGGACTTTACTTCTTCTTTTTGCCTTTAGTGTTATTCAATATAGCCTATTTGAAAATAAATTGTCAGTAAAATCCAATCCTTTTGGAAGTTTGAGCTTGATTTCAAAGCAAAAATGCTCATTTAAAACAAACATTTGAACGTTCACTTTTCAGCAATCAGTTGAATCTAAACATGTGTAAACCCAACACCCACAAACTGAGCTGAAATTTTAGTTGTGTGTACGCATAGGAAGAAGTTCCTCACTGAAGACACTATGATTTAAGTAAGACAAAGAGTAGAGTAAAAGAATATGACTTCTGGCAGAGTAATAAGGATGGGTAAACCTGGAAAATTAGGCACATTGTTAATCACTGCATGGCGAACGTCTGAAAAAGCTAGGAATTCTTCAGTGCTAGGGTAGTTGTTTCACCTGAGGAATACATTTCCTCTTCAGCCCTGAATTTTTTTCAGTCCTTGACTCTGGAATGCCCCTGAAGTCAGGAAAGACTGAATGAACAAAAACCATGGGAAAAACGTTATAGATAACATTGGTCAAAAATTTATTATTATTATTATTATTATTATTATTATTATTATTATTATTATTATTATTATTATTATTATTATCTCTTAATCAGGTGAAGTATCAGAGATAGTCAAACCTCAGAAGAGATTCAGTTCAAATCTTGCTTACCTTCTCAGTACAGTGTAGAGCTGTTCCCTGTTTTGCTTAAATGATTTCATAAACTACAATATGTTTGACAGGTAATCATCTAGCAAGCCAGGTGAGGTGAAGGATGAGAGACATCAGTACCGTCCTGACCCTGGTCAGAAATGCTACATGCACTTTTCATGTGTCTCATGAATCTGTGGGTGCCCACCCCACCTTCTTCCACCAACCTGTTATATTGCTCTGCTGTAGCATAGGTGAAAAGGAACCTGTGTAGAAAAGTCCTTCTGGAAGAGGAAAGGAGAATGAGAGCAACTGTATCTGTATTATCATGTAACCCCACATATCTTGTGGGGAACAATGAGATCAGTGTTGTGACTGCTTAAAGTCATGGTGGCAATTACAATAATGTGGAGAAACAAGTCATTGAAGAGAGAAAATTTCCATCATCATCATTATTACAGTTCTTAAGCTCAGCTCCAAACTCAACAGAAATTGTATTTCATTTCTAGGAATGTCCTTTTGAAGGCATTGATATTTGAATAATAACGCAAACTCCCCAATCCATCAGATCATTTAAGCCAGTTCTCCTCAGCCTTAAACTCGTGGGACCTTAGACCAAACCACTTACACAAAACCACCTGGTTATACTTGTGCCTATTTTAAAACTGAGAAAAACAGAATTCAGAGAGATTAAATAACTTGCTCAGGGAAACAAAACTGGTCAGCTACTGAGCTATGAAGAAACCCATTTGCCTAGTCTCCACAAAACAAGATGATTGTGTTAGCTTTATTCATATAAACTTAGAACGCAGAGCTTTCGCCATACCCAACTTTGTACATACAGGAAATGCAGGCGGTAGGAATACATCAGGAACAGTAAACATACAGGCTGCCAACAGCTAGCTGTCGTTTATGTTTTTCTCCCTCTTGTCAAGAAAAAGGCCAGATCTCTAGAAAAATGGGACTTTGTGTGTCAATATATACAATTTTCTGAGAGAATATGGAAAGGTATTATTAATTTCTTACGCCTCCTTTTCTATAACATTTTCCTAGCTGGGGTGTTATTTCTATTTATAAAAGTTATGACATCAAATAAGACAATAAAAAGCAGACTGTATAATGAAGAATCAGTCACCCAAGTGTTGATCCCAAACATAATACAGGTATGAAAACAGCACTTAATCTGGACAGTTTGCCAACACTTAAATAAACAGGTGTAGTCATAAAACTGTATTGCCATCTTTTCTTCAATGATAAAAAAAATGCCTAAAAAAGCTGATTAGGTTGTTGATGGTTCGTTTACAGAAAAAAGGCAAAGGAAAGAGTTGACAAATCCTTTTTAGACTGCTTTGTCCTTGATAACTATGTGGGGCAAACTCACTGGCAGACTAGGGGAAAAGAAAGTCTATGAAACATTCCCCTCCCATGAAAGTTTGAGAAATTAAAACATACGTGTCTATTGAAGCCTATAGTTAGGTTTTCTAACTATGTAAAAGCTATTACTTATCAGCTTCCTTTATGTTATGAAATTTGAAGGTTTTTTAAACACACACACACACACACACACACACACACACACACACACACTATCTGATGGAAAAAAAACTTCTTAAAAGTTCTTGAGAATCCCTTCCACAATTTCTCTCTTTTTTATTTTCCAAAAGAAGCAGTTACATGCGTCCTTCTCTCTGCTTTCTGCCACTCAGCATATCTGATCTCTCTGAGAAGAGGCAGGAAAAAAGGAAAAGATGACCGCTGCACCTTTCTCCACCCCTTGCTATTCCAGTCCTGAGAGGAGGAAGATGTTCTCTGCTGATACAACAGCCTGCTCCTTCCTCTCCTCAAAGAGGAAAAAGATATGAGACCATTCTGGAGAGGAAAAAGAAAACTAATTCTGCTGGGGAAAAGCTGCAAAAATATAAGCCCCAAACATGAATTCTTAGGAAAAGGATAGAATTCAAATTTGGATCTTTAATTGTAGGGGCTGTTGGACAAATCTGGATTTAAAGCAATCAGGGGAAATGAAGGGGCTCCAGGTGACTCTGTCAACAGATCTATTAATAAATGATGGGTTTCTCACATATGGTACACAGAAACAAGAAGCTGCCTGCTGCTCATCTGCACACTGCTGAGAGCAAAGCATATTTGCACAGACCATTTCTGGCACTTAGGAAGGGGAAAAGCTAGGGTTTGTGCTGAAAAATAAAATGCTTTCTTCCCAGATCAGCTGCTGATATCACTCTGTTCCTAGCAGTAAGAAAAAGGTTTTAAACGTTGACAATATTTCTTACGTTGTTCATGAGGAGTAAGTGGACACACTCCTTTCTCTCCCTTTATACGTTCCTACCTTAGCTTTTCCTTTTCTTCACGATGTGTTTTTCCATTTAAAAAGCAGGGAAAATTAATATTTACTCAGTTGAAGCAATATTTATATCCAATACCTTCCCTGATTTGGTTCACATTTGCAAATTGTCTATTCAGTTTTATCTCCTTGCTTTCATAATTCTCTGTTTTGTTTAATCGGCAGTACACAGGAGACTGGTAGGATTACAGGAAGAAAATGAGCTGTGTAATGCAACCTGAGGAGGGTGTGGTAGAAGGGAACTTACTGGCAAATTGATCCAAAGGGATTATTTTTAAGTCATCTTTTCAAAAACTCTATTTTAATGGAATTAGACAGATGTCTGATACATATTTGATTTCACCAACCTTTTAGAGACCCTTGCTTACCTATGATACTTCCGTGTTGTAAAGGATGCTGCAGCTACGGTAATTGTTTTATTTCAGGGTAAATTCCATAGGACGGTAGGGTATTTTAAAGCTGTGCAAAAGATGTCAAGAAATCAGAAAATACTGACAGTACGTCTTTATAAATACCCTCTTCCTTTATTTTTCTTTTTATTCATCATTTCAGCCTACAGTTACAATATCTAAGGAAGTGCAACACTTTCTCTTATATATGAGATTGACATATTTTATCTGATTTTACGTGTTTGTTTTAAATCTACAGTAATCTTATTGGCATAAGGGCTCAGTGTATTTTAATTGACTTAAATTTATTGGATGGGATCTTGACTCTGGTGAAGCCAGTGGCAAAACTACAATCTCTCAACTTCCCATCTTTCAAAGTACTACTTTATTAATCTCATCACTGATGTTACTCATACATTTTCTTCTCAGCTTTCCTCACGCTGTGCATACAGCTGTGAGATGAAGCTCTCTGTCCCGATGGATAATTCTCCCTGAATACAGTCTGCTGAGGTACCCGAGGTGATGGTTCTGACAATACAGGCTGGCGAGGCCCTGAAGTTGATGTTGCCTTCATTAATTCTGGCCTTTCTTTAGATTCAAATGTTTACTTTTGCAACATGAAAATTTTCCTAAAGTTGCCATTGACTTACACTTAAAACCAAGGAAAACTCTTTTAAGAGGAGTTGAAGAGGGCTACCTAATTCCACTATTACTAAACGTAGACAACATCCATGCCAATCAAACAGAGCTCAGCCCTGGGGTCCATTTTGCGCAGGGGTCCAGTCCAGGTAAGTATTTCACAAAGTGCTTAGCGTTAAGCACATCTAGTCTCACTGGGCTGGGGCTACCCAACAGAAACACAAACTGACTGCAATTATTTCTTCATTAAGCGTTCACTGGAAGTTTTGGTGGCTTTGGCCCCGGGGTTTACAACCAGGTAGGGGTCTTGCACCCCTTTCGAACAAAGAAAAGAATCCAGACAACTCAGAGAAATATTTTTGCTTCTCTCTTTTACTTGCCTCTGAATATGTTTTATACTGTTTGGCTAAACAATACAAGACGTGGAGATAGGAGAAGGAGAAGTGTTTCACAAAGAATGATAAGATTATTATTATTATGCAAAAGCAGAGACAAAATAAGACTATTTATTTATTTAAATTTTACAATGTTCCACTTTTTTACACAAGACTGAGCTCAAGAGGCTAAACAAGTGGCACATCCTAGAACAATGGCCTTAATTTACTTCACAAATGAGACACAGGAGCCCCAGAGGCAGAGAGAAAACATGAGATAGGCTGAGGGGAGGTTTCAGTGTAATTAGTTCTGCTTAATGTACTTTCAAATTTAGTGTGGGGTTCAGCTCTTCCAGTTCACCTTAAAAAGGTAATGGGGCCCTTTTTAAGCTGCCAGAAAAGATTTGGCTCAGGTACTGAGCGGCCTCCAGTGCAAATTTACTTGTATCATTAGAAAAGCCATTTCCTTTTACGTGTGAGCCTAATGAAAGTACACTTAATTTGTAATTTTGTATAATTATAGATCTTGATGAGACAGATGAATGTGAATTCAGTATCAGCTAGTGAGTTCATCATTCCTTGTATCATCCATTTCTCAATTATCTCTAATGGCTGTCTTCAAGAGATTTATATCTTGTCATTTTCCTGCTAACCCACGTAACATATCCTAGCAGAATTGTACCAGTGATTTGTCCTAAGGACACCATTTTCAGTGTCCCACACTCAGTTTCTGAAGGTTAGGCTTCTAAAATACTTCCAGACTATCTTCAGATATTTCCAATGTAGATAAGATTTCCTTCCAGCTCATGGTATTCCCATTGTCTGCTTTCCACTTCCAAAAGAACAGCTAGGTACTCCAGCACTGATGTCTTCTCATCTCAAATTTCCATCCCCTTACTTCCCTTGAAACCTTGCTCAGGTACGTGTCAGACCTTAATCATACAGCCAGTTATTTCTACATACACTTCTTTCTTATACATTAGTACAGTTTCCTAAATGTCCTGTGGGGTTTTCCATTTCTCTGCTTTCTTTTTTTCTTTTCCTCTTATGCCATCACAGATAGTTCCATGGCAAAGTGACCTGCATCCTGGGCTCTGGGCTGTATATCACAGAGGACTTCTGGGTCTCTTATTGCTCCTCATATTCATAGTAATCTTTTCCTCACAGTCATGTTTTTTGATTTTTTTTTTTAAACTGCTTAACTTACTCCCAGGAGCAATGCTTACAAAAGAACTATAAAGCCTAAAAGTAAAAGGAAATATAAGGCACCCTTGGGAGAACCTGCATGCTTTTCAGAATTAGTTGGTGGTTCTTCAGGGAGCTACATGTATCTGAAAAAAATGTGTTATAGACAAAGACCAGTGGTTCCTTTTCCACGAATCTCTCATCAGGAAAGAGGCTATCTGAATCATTCAGCTGCAAATAAAAAAAAACTGCCACATTTCTAATCTCCCTTTTACCCTTTTTGTGGTCATCGCCAGATATTCAGGGCAAGAATTCATTTCCATTTTGAAGTATGGAAAAAGTAAGCTCACATATTACGGTGGATTTTCTGTGCTCATTCATCTTGCTGACTTTCATCTTGAAAGCTTTCAGGATTAACTGAGAACATTTTTTTTATTTTTTTTCATACTAAGGTGATGGAGGCAGCAGCCTTAGTAGAAACAAATCCTTTTCTATCAGGAGGAGAAGTGTTCATAATGCAGCTCTGTTTATCATCCTACAAAATAAGAAATATTGCAGCTGCTCTGTCTGCCACTTTGAAATGTTCAAAACCATTTATGCTTTGTCATTACAACACCTACCATTATTTGCTTGACCAGGAAAGTATTTCAGTGCTCTCATGATAAATGTTTTGGTTATGAGTATTGTTAATTTTGCAGCGTATGACATAATTGAGTTCCCTTAAAGATCCATAAATTGTCAGGCACTCCAGGTACCTATCAGCATCCTATCTGATTATGGCAATGCTTGTAGGTAAGATTTTTTTTCCCCCCAAATTTCATAAACATAGTTTTATGAAATACATGAATAAGCAATGTTTAGAGATATGTAGATTTGAACAGGTTGGCAAGACATTAAATAAATGTAAGGCAGATTCCATCTTATAGTGCAAGAAAAGATACAGGTGACTTTCCATCACCTGCTGATCAGTCCTTATTGTATTGCAAATGCCAATGTTATTTTGTCTGGTTTTATGAGCAATAAGCTCAAAACTACAAAAGGCTGGGCAAAGATAAGGAGGGGACAGTGCCTTTCCTAGAACAGAACTACTTGATAGGACTGGCCTTGCACTGTCTTTTTCAGAAAAACTATGATTCATGTAATAACAACCCTAGACCAAAAGCCACAGTATCACTCTATGCTTTCAGCAGCTGCTAGGAAACAAGGTTTCCTATTTTACTTAGGAATGGGACAGAAATGATAGTTTTCAGGCTCATAGGATAAAAAGATTCCCCAAGGGCTCTCATAACTTAGCTTTATTGCTAAATGTGATTCGTGTTTGGATGGTATTTAGAAGAAGCTCTTATGTGAAGAAATTGTGAGCCCTTCAGTGCCTGACTACTGCATACTGATCTGGGTGAGATCTTGCCCTTGCCAATGAATATGAACTGGCAAGTGGGTAAAGGCCTGTCATCATGCTCTCACCTGTCACTGCAGCTTGGTTTAGACAATCTCTAGCCTCACATGTCTTCATTTAAAAAAGCTTGTAGTACCACAAACACAGAAAAGAGGCATAATTTGGAGAGATTAGAGAGAAAAGAGGGTTAATTTGGAGAGGCAAGGGAAAGAGTACTGCTTAAGAAGAAATATGTATGATTACATAAATGAAGAATTACCAGAAAAAAAATGTACAGGCAAAGAGTATGATTTTTTTTAAGTTTTCATTACAAAGTAGAAGATGGATTTCAATGTAGTTTTTGTAAAAATGTATTTACTGCAGTGTTTCTTAGCTTAGTAGTAATTTGTGGATATATCTGGCTGAAAATTGACCCTGGAAACCATTTTCAAAGAGAAAAACTTGGGGTCGGGTCTTTGGCTGCTACAGTTCCACAATTCTACTTTGGACAACCGAGTGAGTTGTCTCACTTCCTCCAGCACAGGATTCACTCCTCTCCTCTGTTACAATCCTGATGACTAAATAGATGCAGAGACTGAAAAAATTCTCAAAATGTTGTGGAAAGAGGCAGTATAATTCTTGAGAATTGCTCAGGCAATAACAGCAGTACACAAAACTAGATTTGGGAGCTGGATAAACATCCAGCTTCTAAGTGATGTCTCACTCCTACAGTAAAAGTGCTATATATTTGAAGAAACACAGAATGAGAAGTGATTTTTCTTAAACTGAAAGAAGTACTACTCAAGATATAAGAAGATCAGCAGAACAAAGAGATTCCATGAATCACAATTTCCTCTGTTTTCATCTTTTCCTTTTTCCATTTATAGAATGAAAATATCAAGCATGCAGATAGCTTACCCGTGTAATGTTTCATTTCATAGGCTTTTTGAGAGAAGGCAATAGAGGAAAAACATAATAATCACATCTTGCCTGTCATATCATAACCATATTGTAACCTGGAAGATTTAGAAAGGGGAGTAAGAAACTGAAATGTTTAGAAGATTGCAATGCATGGATGTGTTCATACAAAAGAAATCCTTGGCTAAGAAGTGATGGTTCTCACTTTTCTTTGCTAAAATGTACTGCAGACAACGGGATTTCTATGTAAAGCAGCAGCAATAATCCCTATCCCCCCAAACTGCCACAAGGTTGTACAGCCATTTGCATAGTAGGAATTTCTTCTGGATTTGCTGACCTCCCCACAGAGCTTATCATATGGATTTCGGTAATTTTACATAGCTTTGCTCTAGCCTTATATGCTGTGTTGCTGACAGTATTGGCACATAGTAGCGGCTTAGAATATAATAAGGTGTTAGTTTTTGCTTGTTTCCATGCCTGCTGCAGTCGTTGGTGTGGATAATTACCGTATTCCTTTCTCTCTCCCCCTTTCCTTTTTAAACCCATTGTTCCAACTGCTGGCAATGGAGGAAACACTCGGGATGCCAGCGTCGCCTCCATTTTGCTGTTGCACTACTCTGACTCTGTTTCCATAAGCTGCTTATTCCATCTCTCTGCTGCCGAGGGAAGATGGCCAGGAGCAGAGGGAGGGATGTGGGAACCACAGAAAATAGCCCTGGAGAGCAGGAACTTTGTTAGCTCATTTGGCCCCATTTTATGGACAAGTCTCACTGCTTCCAGTGGCTCAGGCTTCACACCCTCCTGTAACTTTATACCTCAAACTTTACACCTAGCTCAGGTAAAGGCTGAGAAGATCATCTGAGCTGCCTTTAACCTCATTTCTTTAGCCAAGGATTTAGGGAGGAAGATAAAACCACCAATTGTTTGCATCAGCAGACTCAGTTAATAAATCCCATTGTGACATTATACTCCTCTTTGCCTTGAACACTCCTATTCCTTAGTCTTTTTTCTTCCTTATTTAGTGCTTGGGTTTTTATCTTCCAGTATGTTAACAGAAAGTGAAAAAACATTTGAAAACACAGTATAAAAAAGATCAGATACAAAAGTAATGTCTGGCATGAGATACGACATCATCACTATCCTGAAGTCAGCTTAAGTCTGTCTTTCTCTTGAAACAGTGGGCTCTGGAGAAAGCCCTCAAGCCCTATATTACTTTTAACTTTTTCAACCCCCACTTGCTTTAGCACTGATCTGACAAACTGTTCTGCTAGTGCTGAACTCACTATTATTGAATGATTGATTGGCAGACTTCTGCCTTCTGAGATCGTGTGGCTGCTGCTGAGCCTGTGCTCCTTTGACTAAAAAAGGACCGATGAATTTGGAGATGCTTTGCTTTCTGAAGAGCCTCTTTATTATCCTCCAGCTCTTTTGACCCTTCAGAAATACAAAGTCAAGTTTTGCCTCTGCCTTTTCCCTATTTGAAATGATTTTTTTGTTGCATTCTGGCTGCACAAAGGATTGTAGTTCAAAAGTATGACCAACTCTGTTAAATGAAAGGTAGTTGTTTATCTACATCCTTTGGCCCTGGTGTACCAGAGCACAAAAATTCACCAAGTGGTGAAGAATGGGATGGGAATGGGAGTGAAGTTGGGCTGCAGATAGATCTTTTACACCTCAAATCCTCAATGAAGCCTTGGCAGTGGAACAAAAGGAAGATGTGAGTTTATCTGAACCTGAAAGAAAGGCTTCATTTACAACTGAATCTGGATTGATCTTTGGGCTTGGGATAAAATCTTGTTCTGCTTTAATCTTTTTTCTTCCACATTGCTATTGGCATAAACTGTAATGACCCCAAACACATACGATAGGAAGATCACCTATCGCACTGGGAAGATCTACTTCCTTTCTTCTGGAAAAAACTACTGAAATGGATGCTTAAGATCACCGAATCCATAGATATTTGCTTCAAGTCCATTTCCACAAAGAGCCCTCACACAAATGACAGCTGCTGTATTTGTGCCAGAATGCTTAATAGATTTAGCAGTGACGCACATATGAAGAGACAGCACCTGAGCTTTTCTCAATTCAATCTAATGCAGACTGTTCTTTATAAACTAGAACATTTAGCTTCTTTGTACTCCCTCCAGAAGCAAAATAGAAGTTCTTTAGTGATGAGAATAATGACTTATGACTAGCACCTTTCATTTCAGAAGCTAGCAGCTACTATTTTAAAAGACTTTAAGTAAATATATATTACACTCCTCTGTATCCAAATTTTACTAACACAGAGCTACTGTCACAGTGGTTAGTTCATCTGTTATTTACATTAATAATAACAACAAATATTATTCTTCAGCTTCAGCATAGCTTATAGTTAAACATTTTAAAAAGTTTGGCAAATATTAACCCTTACACATCGCTGTAAGTCTGGAAGGTGTTGTCATCCTCCCTGTGAAGAATATGAATGCCGAATATATTAATTTCTTCCAAAGTTTCTTAATGAGATATCTGATACTTTCTAGCTTATTGTCCTTTCTCTTAACCATTACATTTTATTGATTTTCAAGAAGCATCTAAAAACCAAAGGTAGAAAATAAAAACCAAGACTGTTTGTATGTGGCAGAGTAAAAATAAAATCTAAGTGAGATGGACTACAACCAAACTGGAGCTTGACAAGTAAAAGAGGATTGGTGCTCTTCTGTCCCATGGCAATACTTTTATTTTCAAATGTCTTTATCAGATACAGCACTGAGAAACAACACAGTGTGTGTAGGCAGGCTAATTAGTTTGTTAGCAAGGTTAATCATTGCATCAGTATGGTACCCTAGCCTCCTGCTGTCACCTATCCAAGAAAACTGGCTAATACAGTTAGATGTGGATTTTTTTTATATTAGGATACAACTTTTGCCTTTTACCTTATACTTGAGAAGTCGTATTTTAGAGACCATTGGTGAAGAAGGGAAAAGAATATACCATGATGATTTATTTATTTAGCACTGTTAATGGTGTTTTCTGGAATCAGGAATAGAGATCAGAACTGAAAGAAAATTTTGAAAAATGGTTTACGCTGCCATGGTTTTGATAACTGAAAAAAAAACCCACCATTTTTCTTTCAAAATTTTCCTTGAAACAATGTGGCTGGACATCTCCTTTTGCACTAACTCCAGCTGCAGTTTACTGTTCTCTTTCACTTTCTGATTATATTTTTGATTGCAAGTTGTCAAACTAGGCCTTTTCTGCTTCTTTCCTCACATTTATGGGAAATACACAATTGTATTCTGTTTTATATTCCCCTGGCTTTAGTTGTCTGCCATCTTTGCACAGGTACTGCACCTTCTGACAACACAAGCAGACCTATGACAGGCTGAAGGAAATGCAGTCCCCTGCAATGAAGCCCATCAGTGTTATTAGACTCTAAATCTAATTTTTTTTCTTTCTTTTTTTCTTTTGTTTTTAAATCTCTTTCAAGAGAATGGCTGGATTCCCACCTAGCCCATTTCAATGTTGACCTCTGAGGTCCTAGACTGCTTTACAGTCTGCTGAGAAAAAAGCACAGAGGCCCAAGAAACAGGATTAAAATGTTCAACCACACCAAAGATTTTGATATAAATATTTGCAAAAGACCAGAGCTAGAAGATTGAAAGAGAATAGGATATAACAGGAATGCCATAACTTTGAAACTATTTTTCAATAAAATAAAACTATGGTTGAACTTCATGTTGGAATGCCAAGGTGCTGTGATAAACGGAGGACTCAATTCTGTTTCACCTGCAGGAAAGGGAAACAAATTCTTCACGATGCACTTTATTAAAATGCTGATTTTGACTTTTTGCCTATGACAGGGCAATCTGTAAGGAAAAGTAATAAAGCAGTGAAGCTTTGAATTCTAATACCTCTCTTCCTCCTCTTCCTTCACTTCATGTTTTTCTCCCCTCCCTTGGCTAGCAGAGGATTGGATGACTATGTCTCAAGCACATACAAAATTAAAAGGCTTGTACAAAATTAAAAGGTTTACCCTTGCCTGCTTCCTTATTGACCCATGTAACTATATACATAAAAATCTCGATAGTCCCAAGAAGAGGTTATCTGAGAGTACCAATGGTGTGACTGCATGACTCTTCCAGATAATTGACTTAAGTTGATGCTCTTAGGTCACTGTATAGGAAATCCAATTTGAAGTCAGTTTCAAATTAAACTCATACCACTTGGTGTAATTTCCTGATGCCTATTTCTTCTTAGTGGCTCATGCTTTGTATTACAGACATAACGTCCTGTAGAGGTGTTATCTAGTGGATTTAGAACAAAATGAATTAAGAAATATCTCCCACATTGTGTATTCACCAGGTTATTTAAACTGAAGGAATTGATTTTTTCCTGTCAAGTGTCACACTAAAAGCAGATCTAGGAAGACAGCTGGTGTAAAAAGAACAGCCAAACAAACCAACAAAAAACCAACCATGATGGCTCTGGGCAGAAAAGACTTCACTGATATTAATAACGTTCAATTTTAAGATCGCTGTACTGAGACTTCAGCACAGGAATGGAGACTTGTGGCAGAAGTAAACAAAGCAAAAGCTTGCGAAAGAGAAGCATCCCTGGATCTTACAGTCTTGGCTTAGCCAAGGCACTTGGTGTGCGACCTTGGATAAATCACTTGTCTGATTGTATCTCAGGAAATCAGCTGGAAGACAAGAATAAAGGCTGGCCTCTCTGACAAGCTGCTTTGAACAAACTGAAATGTGCTCTTGTGACATCCCTTATTGATATGCATTTCTTCAGACAGAGGATTGCCTAATGGGTACGTTGGGGGGGGAGGAGGAAGAATAACCAAACATGACAGATGCAAAACGTACCTATATTCATTTACTGCATAAAAGGTTAGAGTTCCTACTCATTTAAGGTTAACAGCAGTACACAGGATAAGACAGCAAAAGACTGGTAGCAAAGCAGATGTTTTTCCAACTTCTTTTCTTCAAATCTTACAAAAAAAAATCAGATTTGAGTGGTTGGTAAAAGGTTCAAAATTCATTTGAATTTTATCCCAACCTGTTCCTCCATGCCAAATGTTATAGTCTGTATGTGGATCAAAACATGTCTCAGATGGACACAACTAGTGAATACAAATACTCTGGCACACGAAGCCTTACCCACTGTTTTACCCACGTCAATACAATCCCAACCCAATGCACGCACATCGCTGACCTTGCAGTGATGCATCACCCTTATTATGAATGAAATATTAGTTTTTGAACAGAGTTGGGAAGCTGGAAGAAGAGTAACAAAGTTGATGCTATGGCTGACTAGCTGCTAAAAGGTGTTTCAGAAAACTTAAAAGAAAAAAATGTACCATTTATGTAGATGAGTATATATAAGAGTTAAAAAATCCACAAAATACACTATGTTCCTGGTGACTCTTTAAACATTGGTGCTTTACTTTGTTAAGCACTGCTTCTTGGAGCAAGTGTATGTATGCAACTTGGCAGTTGCTAAGGTAACAATCATTGGGGGAAACAGCAGAGTAAAACAGACTTATAAAACCTACATAAAATTGACATTAAATAGCAATCTCTTCCCTAGGCTTATAGTAACTCCCTACATGTTCATGAATATACATATCTAACACAAATTTTTCAATTTCCCAGGACTCAGCTAATTATGTTTCTGTTTTGAAGGTGAATGGCAGTGTCACTTCTATTTGTT
This sequence comes from Platalea leucorodia, assembly GCF_965183815.1. Taxonomy (NCBI): domain Eukaryota; kingdom Metazoa; phylum Chordata; class Aves; order Pelecaniformes; family Threskiornithidae; genus Platalea; species Platalea leucorodia. Next base: position 32,732,608 of record NC_138826.1, read on the forward strand.
CAAAAAATAAAAATATGGGTTAATAATGGAAATGTACTTTTGTCTAGACCCATAACCAGTTAGTGCGTTAACACATGAAACATTTACACCCACCCCCTGCCACTGTTTCTTCCCCAAAGGGACATTCCCCAGCTCAGCTTCAGGGGCTGCTGAGGGACCTGTCATGTGCTGTTCCCACCCTTGAGCCTGCCCATGCTCTGGGGCACCAGATACACTAAGAGCCATGACAGTCATATCTTCCTCCCCTGGCTCTTTTCATCATACCCAACACATAACACTGTCATAACCAGCTTGGATTTTCTTATGCTGTCTTCTTTTGTAATCCCATGAGTTTCCCTAGTAGTATGAGCCCCAGACAATTTGAGCATAAGTGGATATTAGCATCTATGATATTTGAAATAAGGCACATGGATTTATACTGCACCCCACATCGCGTTCCAAGCTTTAGTTTTATGAAAAAAATATAGGATGGTTTAACTAATGAAGATAGTCTGAAGCTGCTTTACTTAGTAATAGGCTATGCAAGGATGCTCCTTTTATTTTAAGTAAAATTGTAACAAAAGAGAATTGAAAATTGAAGAAAGTCATGCATATGTCTTTTTTGTTTAGGGGTTTGTCATCTTCCCTCTGGGAACCATCTGACTCTTCCTGCAGGTCTTGCACAGCAAGTCCTACCAGTCTTGGAGGATGCTTCACTGATGTGAGGAAATCATTCATTCACTTAGGATTTTTTTTCTTTATATAAGATATCTGCATAAGTTTTTTGGTATGTGTGAGACATGCGGTGTTCTTAGATGATGACGACTGAGAGATGGACCTCTTTATTAAATCTATGAGTAAAACAGCAAATTTTTTTTAAAAAAGAGAGAGAGGAAAAGGAAGTCTCCTGCAGGTTGCTAACACTTTCTAACAGGCAACAACCCATCCCAGTCAAAGTGTTTGGGGTGACTGTTCGGCATTGACTTCTTAAAGACTCAGTCATCATTTTCTGATAGGAAAGCAGAAAACAAGGGTGGTCACAGCCACATAACAAATCCAAATCAGACAGAAGCACAGATGTTGACAGTATACAAACCAAGAAAACAACAAAGCACTCCAAAACTGAACAAAACTCTCTATCCACCCTTTAAAAGTAAACATGTACAAAGGCCTAGATTCCTCTAACAAGAGTCACTTAAGCATTCAGTTTTCTGTCAATAATCAAGGAAAAGATAGGAATAAAAGGCAGGGCGAGTCCTCTAGCAAAGACCCACCACTCAGAGACAGAATCCAAGGTGTCCAAGGTGCTGAGACAACTCAACAAGATGCCTCAAGATAGGCATGATAAATTCAAGTCACAATGATCACTGAGTGCTCTCAGCAGCCCTCAGACTTTAAGCTGAAATCTGGTCATAAGTTTCACACCGGTGAAAGATCATTTGCATTGCTGTATATGTTTCATTTTTAGAAAAACAGGGAAAATGCAAGTCTTCAGGCTAAACACTTCCCAGGTGTAAGATTGTACTTGCCCATAATAAAAAGAATTATATTAGTTCAGGTATATTTTGTAAACGTCTTTGAACCTGTTTGTCTACCTGCTGGGTCGCAAAAAAAAAAAAAAAAAAAAGAACAAAGCAACTTCCAACACAGAAAGATGGCTGTAGCTAAATAAAGCTTCTCTGAATCGAACTTGTACCCTGAATATCCCAGGGGAATCAAGTTGTGTCTAGTGTTGTCTATCTTGATTCCCTGACTGCCTGTCTGTGGCTCTCAAATAGTGATTTCTAAAATGTTAGCCCCGCTGGCAGGCTCTGGCTAAGGCTCCCAGGGAGCCGAGCGAGCAGCTCTGCTCTGTTTTCAGCAAAGAGTTGTGCCCTGTGGCATGTGCCCAGCACACGGGAGGAAATCATGGTAGGGAGGGAAAGGGGGCACCAGCTTTGCCCAAGGAAGGAGACAGCCAAACTCCACTTTCTTTGGTGTTTCCTCCCTCTGGCAGTCAGAGCAGCAGCGACGTCGTTTCTGGAGAGAGAGGCATTAACAGTCCCAGTTAGCAGGCACCCAGCAAGTTGCCAGAGGGAAGAGGTAGTTTGGAGATGCAGCTGGGAAAGATCCCTCCTGCTCTTTTTGCTCCAAGTTCACGTTTTTTATACTCACAGATTAGAAAGTTTTGGCTTCTTCTTGTGTTGGCATGAATGCAAATGAGGCATCTGCCTCAGGAAAACATGAGGACCACCGGCACAAAAAAGGCTTTCTTCTTAAATTGGCATTTCCTCCGCCGAGAGCGTTTTTTGTCTTTAGTAGCTAGTGTGCTCAGTGTCCTCTGCAAGGCTTTTCCTATTAAGGAGAAAAAGTCCAGGGTGCTGCATGAAACACTTGATTTCACACTTCACAGTGGCTCGCTCTCCCTAGGAATTTACAGCTGCTCCTCATGACAGGCACCAGCCAAAAAAAAGTGTGTGTGTGTGTGTGTGTGTGCGTGTGTGCACACGGGGCCAAATATTCCAGTCTGCAATACATTCATGAGTTTATAACTGCACAGTAAATCTCAGAGCAGACAAAAGTTGCCATTCATTACTCCTATTTTGTCTATAATTTTCTTCATTACATTTTAATACCATTCCTGTCTATGAAAAGAAAAATTATGGGGACCACTCAAGTACTTTCTTACCATGAGCAAAAGGGAAAATCTAGGACACAAGCCAGTGCTCCAGAAGGATTTTGCTGTATGAATTAACGTGTGCAAAAGAAGAAAAAACACCTAGTTAAAAGTAAGTGATATTAAACAAAAGTCAGCTGACACCAAAATCTGTAAGATAGATCGGTGTTACAAGACCGACTTAATAGCCTGAGAAATCTGACGGCAGCAGACAGATGTTGCAGCAGGCCTGGGACACAGAGTCCTCATGATACTTTCCTGTTTCAGTCCAGTATGTGCCCAGGCAGTTCCTCACCCTCTTAATGATCTCTGCATCACCATAATCAAATCCAAGTATCTTGTTATAACATCACTTGGAGAAGGCCAGTGTGTCTAAAACCGCCTTCGGATGTGAATTTCTTTAAGCTAAATCAATGTGTTTCAGTGAAGTGTGTGCTAGGAGTCTCAGGTAGGTCTTTCGAAACTTGCCTACCTCAGATAATTTTTTCAAACCTAGAACTAGTATTTTGGAATAGCTTGAACATGGCAATAAATAGCGGAAAGAAGATTTTTATGGCATGAGAGTGATTTCCATTGTGATCTAATCATGTGCCAAATTTTATTTTTAGGACAAATGGGGGAGTGGCAAGAAGAAAGAGTCACACAGTACAAGAGTAATTTAGTATCATTTACAAAACCAACAAAACTTTTCCTGAGGTTTTACAGTGGCACTTTACAAGAGTCGTCTACTAGCTGTATTCTAATTTACTTGAAATCTCCCTGTTGACTTAAATGGAATTTTTCTTCTGCGAGACAAGCAGAAATGGGTGTCCTTCTGAAGGAAAAGATACATTTGCCTCTTAGCCAGGAATAAGTAACGTGAATGCTTGCACATCCAGAGAGTCAGGGGAAGCAAACGTTTAGCTGTACTGAAGGTCCTCAGGGTTGCTGGGGATTCTTTCAGCAGAACTGTTTTTTACAGCTTGTCCTCTATTTGATGGTGGAAAAATGGACCCTTATGATACCTCTGGTAGGGGCATAAGGTAAGAAAGAAATGGACCCTGTGCTAAATTGGACCTGAATCTCTGGCAAGTCTGGCCCTCCTGAAATTATTGAATTCACTAATAGGATCCTTCTCTGTGAGGAAGGAGATAAATATCCAGACCATTTATCACAATCAGATTATTAAACATTTAAAAGTGACATTAAAGGAGACGATACTCAGACTAATGCGCATACCAGAACTGGCAGCCCAAAGCACATTAGCAGTCCAAATTGCTAAGCCCTGAACCTAGAGGTGCTAATCACAGTGTGCTGGGCTGGGTGTCTGGTGAAAACGAACATCATTTGCCTGAGGCCTTGGTGCTGTAGTTTGACTGTTCAACACTACAGTAAAAGCAGTCAAACAGAAAAAGCAAACCAATATTCAGGAGAGCTCTGCACAAAAGCTCAGATCCTTGACACAATCACTTTGTTGTGGTATCATCTTTATTTTTAGCATATTTTGATATAAGAGAAGAGGCTTTTTCTTTTTGTCTCAGCCTGATGACAGTTAATTAAATAAACATTTCCCTGGATCCCGATGCATATTTTATGTGATGAACTGGTTCAAAGAAAAAACCTGTTTGAACTGCGGTGGGTAGATGGGTGTGGGGGGTGGAAGCCCTTACATAAATAATCACATCATTTTATGAATCACCACTTAGTGTTTTTCATCACCTCCTCGCCTCACTCTGATATTCCTTCTCTAGAAGTCCATTCTGTTTGCTTTGTTAAATTGACATATGAACAAATCAATCTGTCTGCTACTGAGGGGAAAAAAAAAAAAAAAGAGAGGAGAAATTCCTTCTGGAGTGCATGAAGAAGATTTCTTCCTTTTCCCTGGCAATTCAGTTAAACCCTGAAGGGCTATTCATTAGGTTTTGATGTTGGATTTTGGAACAGAAAGGCTACTAATTGGAAGCAACAAATGCTGTACGATCACTTATGTGCCCCGACCTCAAAAGGGAAATCAAACATATCGTTAGAAATAAACACAAGAACACACTTCCCACATATTCTGGGGAGCTCTGCTGGGTAATCTGAAGGACAGCAGGAGGCTGAAGGAGACGTGAAGCCTTTCTCACCTCTTCATGACCTGAACCCTAAAGAAGGGAGTGAATATGACGGCCTGTGTGGCAGGAACTAGCAGGAAGATGTTCTTTCTAACTGTCTTCCCATTTGCTTATCTTCATGAAGAACCAGAACAGCCCCTGCCTAATTGACTACCTCTAACCCTGTGGCTACTGCATAAAAAAGCAGGAAAGAAAACGTTATTCCAGGTAATGACCCAGTTGCAGTTATGTCACTTTTATACTACAACCCAGAGAAACACCAGCTTTAACATTTTATCTGGCTGGCCATGGAGAACACAGCAAGGATTTCTCAACTAGTACAGCAGCTAGTGAGGGTGGATTACCCTTTCGTGGACACCAGTGGCTTTTCTCCTGTGCAGAAAATTTTGATTCCTATTCTATTATTATAAATAATTTTTAGTGTATATTAATTATGAATACCACAGGAGGTAGCAGAGGAAAATTTGTGTGACAAAAATGGCAAAAATGCAATGGATTTCAATGACGAGGTAAATGATTCTCTCAAAGACTCAAAGTTTTTAAGTGTAGGATAAGCCTCAGTCAGTTTGTTCTGGAAAATTTAGGCCACCAAACTTCACGCAGTGACTTCTGTAATGAGCCTAATAACTTAAAGATAAACTAAAGCATCTATTTTAGAGAAAGTCCAATCTTAGAGCTGGGAGAAAATTTACTGCATCATTTGGAAAGTTCTGCAATTACAATTATCCTCATTATAAAAACGTGTTCCTCCTCATTATTTTAGGTGCTGTTGTTGAAAGCTTAATGGTTCACACTCATTTATATGGGAAAAAATAAACAGTTTATTATGAAGTATGGAACTATGGTATAATGTTCTCAAAAATTAGTTCAATTTTAATGAGGCTGCAGAAAAAGTAAGTTATGTTTTCATTTTTGTTCTGGCTAGGAGCTGAAATGCAGCTGTAAGGGCTGTTCCATCCCAAGCAGACAGGCATAGCTGAACTCTCACACAAAACCCTGCCCTCTCAGGAGATGATGATCAAATTTTCATTAAGACCTTTGAATCTTTCTGTTGAAATCCTTAGGCTATAGGCAGATCCAAAACAACCTACTTTTAAACCAAGGTATTTCACCTTGGGGGGCTTATTTGATATGAAACACAGCTGCTTTTCATTTTTTAATTTGATCGAAAACTATGCATTTGAAATCTACCTTGGGCTTTCGAGTTCACATACAGAAGCACTTGGAAATGCAAGTATAGCTCCATATTCTTTTCCTACAGAATAGTGGCAGAAAAAGTTTACAACATTCAGGGCAGCCCCTGAATTTTCACACAATTTCCATTCAGTTTTCACATGAGCCTTTGGAAACTGCCAGTATTTACCTGGAGAAAACAATTTTCCACAATGCCAAAAATGAAAATGGAACTGTAACTTACAATTGAAACAAAACAAAATGGTTTTCATGACACTGGATTAAAAAAAAATAAAAAAGAGATTGAGGCTAAGCCAACATTTTGTTTCAGTGCTTCACTTCATATAAATAAATCTGTGCCAGAGGAATAAGATAGCTTAGCATCGCTGGAAGCTGAACAGATGCTCATTTCTTTACGATTCTCAGCCCATCTCTGTGGTACCTAGATTCCAAATTGATACTAAAAACTGGTACTGATAACTCCTTATTACCACTTTGAATTGCACCATGGATGAAATCTGCTTTGACCTTCATGATCCCCATATACTCCTAGTAAAAATAAACAAACCAAAGCATATCTGTTTTTCTTACACTGAAAGAGAACAAGAGGGGCTCTTAAAAGATGTAGCCTCCTTTTGTCTGTACATATATAGATACATACACACACACACACTCATATGCCAGCCCTTATAGATTTTCTGGTATCCTGAGTCTTCACTATAAGCCATACCAGCTTGGAGAAGAAAGAGGCATACTTCCATTGCATGTGTGACATGCAGATGTGTTAATTGTGTAGTCCATCTAAGCAGCAAAATGGAAAGATGTAACAAGTTCTAGCCATACCTATGTTATTCCCCTAGGGAGAATCCTTTCTTCAATTGTACTATCCACTTCCCAGGGCTGCTTTGTAGTCGGAGTAAAGTTTCTTTGATTAATATGTGAAAATATATCCTTCCAGTTTTCTTAGATCTTAGTAATTTCTGCTTTGTGGCATATACTTCCAACTGAGATTTTCACAGGGACAATTAAACTTCAGCATCATCTTCTCCATTCTAAGTTGGTGAAATAACCATCTGTTCAAGATCTGAAGTATAAGGAAAATGTCACAAATACTTTGGAGCTCCTAGCAGAGCAGGGCACTGGCTTATAGGTGTATTTCTATGCTCCTGGATTTTTTCAAACAGTCCCTTGTAGTCCTGGGAAGAAAAGTGGGACAGATGTTTATGAGTAGCAGAGAATCTGCAAATCCTACAATTTATGCTTTTAAAACAAGTGTGTCATATGTGTAAGATTTATTTTGAATTCTTGCGGCTGACATTGGGTACCTTTTCTTTAACAAACCCCCCATAATATGAGATACGGACCAAGGTAAATCAAGAGTCAACATTTACTCACATTTCAAACCAATAAGGACAAAGCATCAAATTGCCCTTGAACAGGTAGTGACTTGGGGCACACAGAGGTGCTGCCCTGACCATTACAATGACTGAAAAAAAGACCCAAACCTAAAACCAGAAATATTTGTATCAAATTTAGCTTTGTTACCATTTGCACCAATGTTTTTCCTCATTTTCATTTGCCATATAAAGTACAATCAAGCAGTGACCTTACAATAGACTGAGTCCCGTCATCAAAAAACATGGATGACATTTATGGTTTTTCTTCTTTTCCTGATCTAGGACATGCAGGGATTACTCTCAGCATTCCCTTCCCTCCAAAGATGCTGAGTCAGGAAATCAAATCATACTCAAGATTAATTTTTCATAGACAGAGGTGAAAACTATATGCTTCAAATTGAAATCTAGTAAATCTAGTATATATCAATCACATGAGATGGACAAACCGGTTCACAGTTTGAAATTTTTTGTTACAGTGGAAACTGAGGTTCCATTTAAAGGTTCTATTTCAGGATTCAAGGAAAAATATTGGGGTTTTTTTCTGTTATATTTTGACAAAATTCAAGTTCTGTATATATTAAATAGTGTTCCTAATTTGAAGACAGCAACTCACTTGCAGAACAATCTTCAGGTTCTGAAGATTTCCTTAAAGCACTTGACGTAAGTTATACCTCAGCAAAGGTCAGCTCTTGCTTTAAGACTATTGAGAAGGTTAATTTGACCAGATGAATTCAGACTTCACTCTGAAACTCAGTTGACATTTTTAGATGAAAAGTGAGTGATAGTAGTAAGGGAAAAAATCAGTCTAAGCTGCTTCTGTGTTCAGTCACCAGGGGAATCAGAAAATTTTCTAGCATACAGAAGACTCAACATTAAAACCTCAAATTTCTCAATTATTATTTCCATATGGAAGCTGGATTCTGGAGCTCAACAGCTTCAAAGAAGTTTTTTCACACTGTAGCAATAGTAATTTATACATTTCTGTCATGCCCATCATCTTGGCACCTCACAAAAGTTGATTTTTGATGTTATGTTCCCCATCCTGGTGTAGCTTCAGCAGTCAGTCAGGAGCAAGAGGGAAGGAGGAGATGGGACTGGGAGAGTGCGTCTTTCCAGGCTAAGGCAGGAACTCAGCTAACTGCGGAACAGAGCTGCTGGCCTCCAGTGCAACGAACAGGACTTGAAGTGTGGTAACAGTCCTTGCTCACCGCACTGACAGTTGCAAATAAAGGGCAGAGAAACAAGGATCTGCGATTTTAAGGATTGCAATTTGAGTACAAAATAAATGTTGGAAATAATCTATATTTGAAGGAAACAAGAGGCAGATGTATCTGTGTGTACACATGCACACATATACATGTGTATAACATATATATACACACACACACACACTCACGCATACATACATGTAAAGGAACTCAACCGAAAATTCCTGAGAAACGTTTGCTTTTTTACAAGACAAATATGACTGTTTAAGTTGCCATTTTCACCTACAGCGCACAATCCACTTTTGTAGCACTGAGTAATTTTTAAGCAGGCACACTGCCACTTTAGCAGATGGGTAAGAGCACAGCCATGCCAGCAAACCAGCCTGTCCCTGAAGTTTGAGACTCCCTCAGCAGCTCCCCATCCCAAAATGCTTGAGCAGCATTTGTTGTTTCACTTCTGTGGTTAGCGGGGATGTGTCACTGCCTGAATTTGGAGCATAGATTAACTTTTAAAAATCCCCAATCAGCAGAATAAAATATCTATTCTGAGAAGTAAATCCACCAGGGGTTGGATTTTCCGTGAGAGTAAAACAGAAGAATAAGCTACATGCGGTGTTACGTGCTGCCCTCGATCTGCCGGTGTCCCAAAGCCTCTGGGATCTCAGCCAGGACTCGGCAACCTGCGGGGTGGCAGGGTGATAACAGGAGTTTGCTATCCCTGCCTTGAGGGGGGCAGGACTCTGCTCCACTAGCATGACCTCTGTCCGTGTATCTCTGGTCACAGACGTTTATCCACGGGAAGCTCACGAAGATTTCCTTGGCCTTTTCTACAGAGCAGCAGTATAACTTTTCACTATACACATTTTTCTCAGCACAGCCTTACTATGAGACAGACAGAGTTTACATGAAGTTCTGCTTCATGTAAAAGCAAGATACAAAGCATGTCTTTAAATTCATTATTACTTAATTCTTCCCATATAGCCAAAAGCAGTGCCAATAGCTGCAGGTGCAAAGACTGAAATTCTAGAGATCATTCAACTGCAACAGGTTTTTTTTTTTGTCTTTCTGATAATGCTGTATCAAAGCACAATAGTTAAAGGATCCGTTAGAAATTACTCCTTGCTCAGAAATTAATTTTGATTTCCCACTGCTTTCACTTCTGTTTAGGGCATAATTTTTTATTGGATAAATCCTCACCTGCAAGGGAGTAACAAAGCCACAGGTAAACTGTTTGAGCTGAAAACTAGCTGTATTTTGTAAAGTGCTGATGTATATAGCTTTGGAAGTGTTTACCTTAACAAAAGTGAAAAGAAAATACTCAACAATGCATGCACTCTACAAATAAAGCAATTTAATTAATATTGATTTAACACTGAATGTCCCTTGCAAAATATGGCCATTTAACACTTTTCTTACTGTCAAAGATGCATATGCTACAAAATGTTTACATACATGTGTATACATGCATGGATATTCAAATATGTATAAATATATATATACATCCGTTTGTAGCCTTATATTAATAGGCTAATAAATGTAGAAACACAATTTCGATCTGGATATGTCATAATTTACCCACAAGTGAGCTAGCTGGACAAGAGCAGCTAAAAATTTTCCCTCATTCATGGCTGTAATTAAGTAGGAAGAAGACTGAAGTGGCTGAAAGTTCATGCTAGAAGCCTGACATGATGTCAGGTTTCATAAGTAATAAGATGTCAAATTATTGTTGAGGGAGAAAATGTCAAGGATGCGCTTAAAATTAGAATTCTTATGTAAAAGTCCCAGTGAACAAGAGGATGCAGAAGAAAGATTATGATCAATGTCCAGATGCTGGTCTTCAGGACAGAGTGATGTCTCAGACTCAAGTGCACAGACCTGTTTGACTTCTTCATTGACACCTGGAAAATATTTCAGTTCTGTGTCTTTTCCTAGCTATTTCCACAAAGACATGAGCTTCTTTATTAGGGTTAAACCTGGATAAGATATACCTTCCTCGAAATACATTCCTTCAGCTTTTCAGCTGTTTTGTTTGGCCTGAATTGGCATAGCTCTAATGGAGTCAGTGGAACTACACCCTTTTACTCCAGCTGAGGACTTGTCCCTCTTTTGTGTGTTTTGGGTTTTTTTTAAAAACCTTTCAGAAGAACTTTTGAATATGAAAGTGCATCATTTACTACACATTCTGAAACTACACATTCTGAAATTACATGTCATGCCAAGAAACACTTAATGGCTCACAGGACTGGCATGCCCCAGTTTAGGGAAGTCTTCAATAAGATAGGGCATACTGCAGTCAACCCCCTCAATCCTCTATAATCAAAGTACTTGAAAGTGAGTAGGCAGCTTTTATCAGTAAATGCTTGGTTTTAAATCATAACAGCTATTCAGGTTTCCTTGTCCTTGTTTGTAAATTGCCTACTTTTTTTCCCCAAATGTTCCAGACATCTACCAAGGGAAAAACTCTAAAACTTTATGGTGCATCTGAGTGGATGATTAATCAATCTTTGAACTTACAGCTTGAGAGCTGCACAGCCACAGAAGCTAGCTGTTAAGAAGCATTAAAAGTATGCAGCTACCCATCACTCAGTACACATTTCTTCTCTCCCTGCCCTGCCCCTAGTCCCTGTTAGAACTTCTGTTGCCATATTGCTAGTTAATTCTTTACATAAAAGAATGTTATTTTTATGTTTTAGAGCTATATCGTTTATTGAACAGTCTTTAAAAAAACCTCCATGGGCACTTGTTTTCAAAACTGGGATTTTTCACCTGTTTTACAATGCTGTATTTAGCTGAATTTCTGAAGTGGAAGTCGCAGTTTTCTGACAAAAGGCTAATACCAGTAAACAGAGAACTAGGATTTTCCTGAACTACAGAGGGACAGTCACTACATATTTTATTTTGCCTTGTCAGGTATGTATTATGGTTTGTGTAATTGTTACTGCACACTTTTTCTGTGGGGTAAAAGAGGAGGAAGGACCTCAGTGAGGTCCCAAGAATCCAACAGGTGAGATTCAGGTGGTTTACATCTGGAAAGCTCTGTACATGTACTGTTTGCACCCTGAATTTCAAGAACCACAACCCATCTGTTTTAAAATTACACTCAACATTTTATTTTAATTTCATTATGTTTATTCTTCTTAAGACTAGATATATTAGCACTGTATCTGAGCACAAGTGGCGACACTGGTGATATATAACACTAACTCCTCTCTGAATGTGGTTTGAATAATTTGGGATTACATTTTGGGAGGCTTTATAACAAATAGAACAGAAAGAATAACTGGTTTAGAAGAAGGGCTATATAATGAAGAGTAAGGCACTCAAGTATTTTGTTGCAAGTCAGATGAGTCTTTGTTGCAGCTGAATATTCGATGTCCTTAGAGAAAGAAAAAAAACCTCAGAATGCCTGTGTAATCTCAGAATATCCCATTTTAGGCAAGATTAACATCAATTGGACATTAAATATGAATATATCTGCATTAAAATGGCTGGTATTTGCACTTAAAATCCATGTTTTATTATGGTTTCAATATTCTATAACAATTTTCTTAATGCAGATTTTAGTATTTCAAAGTTCAGTGCAGTTTCATCTATTTTTCATTTGGGATAAAACAGTTTATAACTACATCTTCTTCTTCCCTACCAAATATAATTTGAAAAAGATATTTATCAGTAGTTAAAAATATTATTTCATTTTTTACATCAACTCAAGATTGAACTATCTATATTAATGTAAAGTTTCCTAGAGAAAGCAAGGTGTATTGGTGTGATACTCGGTAGGAGATAATTTAGTTTTTATTAGAAGAATGCCTGGCTAACAGAGGGTCACTTTTACATTTGAATGTATTTTATTATTTAATTGACTTTCCAAAGACACAGAAAAGCAAAAAACCCCACCTGGTACTGTGGTAAAAATATATATATCATGCAATTAATTTTATCTGTAGCATAAAAATAGGAAATGCAAAACAAGAATCCACAAAGAAAATTAACTTTACACCAGATTCCTGGGTGAAGCCTCTTTTTTCAGAATACCAATTCAGCTGTTGCTTACCTTTAGCACTGGGTAAAATCTCACTGCAGTTAGCATTAAATATCTGTTTCTTAGACACTTTCCTGTATTAAAATGGGTTTAATGTGCTGCTGAACTGGTCCTTAAAGCTCTGACCAGCCAGGAGGAGCTACTTATGAGCCTCCTTTGAAGCAAATTGAGTGCTGCTATATCAAATCATCAATAAGCTTATGCCTGGAGCTGCTGCATGGTGGAAAGCATCAAGGAGGGCAGCAGGGAGCAGAGGGACTATTGTTTCATTAGAAGCATGTGAAACATTCATACCATAAAACTGCAGGTTTAAAAGGGAGCCATTTTACCAAGAGAGATGAGAGGACAGAGTTGCCCCACACCTGAAACCTCTGTGTATCTGATATAATTGGCAGGAGCAAGAAAAGTCTTGCTGCTGCTGCTGCTGTTGCTGCCTGGGAAATACGCCTTCTCTATATGCAGTTGCATTGTCTCCGACCTTTTTTTAGGTCTTTAGGTAATAAGTTGAGCAAGTAATGTTTTGCAGCCTATGCTTTGATCTTCCGGTCAGATGATTTTGGTTAGATCAGACTAAGAAAGCCACCTTACTGCAGTCTTCAACTTACATCATGTGAAAAATATATGATCATCTGAAATACACATTACACACATACAAAAGCTGAAGGAAATTCAGGTTCATCAGGAGGAGTAATGACATGAGTGATGTTTAACTGGACATCTATGTGTCACCAGTTAAACAGCACATTATATGCTATAGGCTTACTTTCTTTTGCTTTAATATTCGTTCTTATAAGTCTATGAACCAGATGTCCTGAGAGAGCCATTCTAATAAGTTTGGTAAGGCAAAGTAGGAAGGCTACTTTATATTTTCTAGAATTCTGAATTGTATTTGTTTTGCAATAGTTTGGACCAAAAAGCCTTAAAGTGTATGCATTCCCACCAAAACATATAATTTGACTCCAGATCTTTTTATTTCAACTGGATGCTTGCATCCTATTTATAACTTTTGAGTTAGCAATCTTCTATTGTCTCTTTATCTTACCATAGTTAGTTCTTTGCTGCTTTGGAGTATATGACTGATTTGTGTGAGTTTTTTTTCCTATCCCTAGAATTATTAGCTTAGTTTATCCCTATCATGTCCACTACCTCTCCCGTTATGAGGTCTGACATTAACAGATTGTGGTAACTGAAAAATACAGCAGGAAAGCAAAAAGAAAGAAAGAAAAAAAAAAAATCTGCTTTCACTGCAGTTTCACTTAGAGTTTTCACTGTATGGTAAAACCCAGGTATTTCTAAGTACAACTGGCAACCCTTCTTGTGCTGTGTTATATTTTGTTGTTTATCTTTGGATTGTCCGGAACTGCCCCTGTTTTCCCCTTAGGTTCCTGTGGCTTTAACGGACGTAATCCACATTAAGATGATGAGACACAAAGCCAAGAAGATACATTGAAAGCCATTGAGCAGCTTTGACTATTTGACGTTCTTACCATCTATGCAGACCACTGAGTACTTTTTCCATGTCTCATTACAGATTCTTTCTTATTAACAGTCTCCTTAACTCTCCACATTTCATATGCTCATAGTGCTATGGATTTTAAAGAAATCACACGATCCCACGATTTACTGATGAAATTATTTACATGTCAAGGATGCCAGCCAAACTGCTGGAGAGGGCACCACTCAACGTCTGCTCAATCCTGTTGAGAGGATGAGAGAAAAATACAGGTTGTGAATAGAACTTTACTGGAGTGCCTTGTAGGGATTAATTTCACTAGAAAAAGATTACAGCAGCTGTTAGCATTGCTTTCCAAGAACAATCCTTTTTGCTGTAAGATTTGAGGATGTTATTTCTCCCCTCACTTGGGTGAAAATGCTCAGGAACGGTTTTCCTGGGCTTTGTGCCAGCTCTTGCAGAGCTAATCTCACCTGTGGAAAAGTTAAATGTCTGGTATAAGGTAATTGCCTGCTGTCACACTTCTGAGGGCATGAAACGCACTTCTCTTAGCTACTAAGCTGTCACTGTAGCCACCTCCCTTGTTCCGCTGACCACAAGAATAGCTGTGGCAAAGGCTGACACTTGCACTTGTTTTGGGCAAGGTCACTTAGGTGCTGGACTTTCATAGAGCTGAAGGTGGACATGCATTTCCCCGCTGCTCATCACCACTCGTACATGTATAACGTGGCAATGGTACCCAGCATTGGTACTTTTGGTGTTTATTTGCAATATAAATAACTAATAATTGAAATCAACAAATATGGTCAATCATGGTAGTGGTAGTGATCCTGCTTAAAGGAGAGGGCCAGTGCAGTGCCACCATGGAAAATAGAGCACAAAGCTTCAAGAAGTCCTTGGAAAATGTCAATCTGTCTGCTGTAACCAGAGATTAGGATTACACTCTGATCCTTCTACTGTCCTTTTACTGGACATGCACTCTTTTCTGGGCTCCCTTAGGAAATTTATTATCAAATATTTTTTTTCCTTTTTTCTCTCTCCTAAATGTTCCAGTCACTGAGAGCAGAGTACAGAACATGAACTGCTGTGTCACTGATCAAAGCAAGCCACAATACCTTAGATCAGAATTTGATCCATAGGTGTAGGCAGGCAAAATATAGACTGGTGTCAGCAGCTTAAAAGGAATGATAATTAGAGAGTGTTTGAACCTCCAGGTGGCAATGATATGTGTTTACTTATTTATTTTCAGCATGGCACTTTTGTCTAACAAGAAGAGAGATTTACAGGGCCTGATATCTGGAGAGAGAAGTGGGGCTGTCAAGGTAAAAAAAAAAAAAAGAGAAGCAGGGACCTTTTGATAATAGTGTATCTAAAGGAACCATTTTAATTTCAACTTTTCATTGTATTTTATCAATATTACAAAAATAGCACTTGTGGAGATATAAAGCCCTGAAATTATAAATCCATCTTTATAGCATGATGTTGCCTAAGATTCACTTAGGCTTCTCCCAAGACATTGTATTAATCTCCAGTGTTCCCTGATTGATGTGCATCTTTGAAGTCCATCTCTTCTCAAACAGCTTCCTAGTAATTGTATCCTTCTGATTTGCTACAGATTCTTCCATGCCAGATGCTCCTGCTCAAACCCTTCATGGATCTGTTACAGGGAGATGGAATTGTTGTGCATGCTAATTTTGCATTGTTGTCAACAAATCTATCATAAGCTGAGCGGGTAGACTATTATTCAGAAAATATGTTCCTTGATTAATTTCTCTATTTTGCATTTCACTAATGCAAATTGTCTTCTGCTGTGCTTAACAAAAGAGCTCTTTAATAGATCCAAGACTGGACCAAACCTTAGCATGTTCATCTCATTCAGATTTCAATGCAGTTAAATTATTTTGAACTCACTCTAAACATAGTTCACCGTTCTGTAAATATTTATTAAATAGGGTACTTGGATGCAGCAGTGAAACTCAGCAAGTAAAAACTTTTTGCTGCTAACCAATTAGCTCATATATCACAAATGTCCCATGAACAAGAACCATGTGAGAAACAGCAGAGATTCCTTCTGTTCTCCATAAGCCATAAATGTTCTTCCACATCCTAGAACAAGGAAAGAACATGAATGTGACTCTGCATGTTGATGTTTATGGATATGAATTGTCTACTAGGAGTGAAACATAAACAGAACGAACTCAAAATTTCCTAAAATTTTCTTCCGCTATGTGGAATCTACTTCCTACTGTGATATTTAATTTTAATACAGGCAAAATCTCACACAGACAGAGCTGTTTATTTCTAGGTTATGTATACTGGTCCAGCGTTTCTTAACCTTCTACTATCTGTGCTGGTTTTGACTGGGATAGAGTTAATTCTTTCCATAGTAGCTAGTATGGGGCTACATTTTGGATTTGTGCTGCAAACAGTGTTGGTAATACAACGATGTTTTTGTTGTTGCTGAGCAGTGCTTACACAGAGTCAAGGCCTTTTCTGCTTCTCACCCCACCCCACCAGCAGGTAGCCTGGGGGGGCACAAGAAGCTGGGAGGGGACACAGCCAGGACAGCTGACCCCAACTGACCAAAGGGCTATCCCACACCATATGATGTCATGCTCAGCATATAAAGCTGGGGGGAGAAGAAGGAAGGGGGGGGATGTTTGGAGCGGTGGCATTTGTCTTCCCCGGTAACCATTACACATGATGGAGTCCTGCTTTCCTGGGGATGGCTGAACATCTGCCTGTTGATGGGAAGCAGTGAATGAATTTCTTGTTTTGCTTTGCTTGCCTGCGCAGCTTTTGCTTTACCTATTAAACTGTCTTTATCTCAACCCACGAGTTTTCTCACTTTTACTCTTCTGATTCTCTTCCCCATCCCACTGGGGGCGAGTGAACAAGTGGCTGTGTGGCACTTAGTTGCCGGCGAGGATTAAACCACGACACTATCTTAAACTTCAGTGAAGCCCCAATTTACAATAGGATCTTATGCCGAATGAGCAGCATTTCCAGAGAGAGGGGAATATTTTCATTTGTTCACTGAAAACTAATTTTCATCCAGAAATAATTTAGTTTGGCTTGCCACCTTTCTGCTCAGCCTTCCTCCCTGTATGCCACAGATCCAGTCATATGAAAAAAATAGATTCAGATATATTGATTTTCCTTCCAATGGCTGTCTGTCATCAGACAGGTGTGGGAATCTCCTACAGAGACAAATGATTGAGTTTGCTGACAACTTCATGCTGTAGTTTTATTTTCCGCTTTTATTTTTATTTTATTTTCTCACAAGCCATGCCAGCTTAACCTGAAGGTGAGCAGAAAAGCTAGTGAAATGTAAAATATGAAGGTAATGAATTTGGCCTCTGACCAGGCACATAACCTTTGCTGTCTCTATGCTAGTTTGTGTTACACTACGTACTTGTGCTTTCCAGTCCCAGAAATCCTCTTGAAACTGAAAGGGCCACTAGTATAAGCAAGCTACTCTACAGCATGAGGAAGAAGAGAACAACCTGTCCTTACAGTAGGAAGGACTGATTAACAGCGTTGGATTATTATTCTATCTGCATCATCTTGAAACAGGTAGAAAGGAAATTATACATTCAACACGCATCTAACCCAGGGATATATCGCCAGTAGCTTTTCCAAAAAGTGTTACTGCTCAAATAAAGCTGATCTATGAGCCTCCCAGCTCAGAGAGTTTTACAATGCAGTCAGCATTTTCTCCTTTGTTCCCTTGATTGAGCAGTCACAGATTTAAAACTGAGAGATTTAACGAGACAGCATAAGAAGGAACACAAAACATATGATTTAGGTATCCAGAGAAAAGCTATACATCCCATTGCCAACCATGGAAGTCAAAAGGCAAAGACTTTCAGGGTCACATCCCATGTAAGCTATAGGAGTGCGGGAGAAGGCAGCGATGACTGGCAATGAATGCTCTCAGGCAAGGAGTCTGGGTACCACAATAAAACCCTACCCACGCCAACAGCATCCTGACAACCATCAAGATAACCGGGCAGCTGCGCTGCTTCCCTTGGCCACAATCAGTACATGATAATGCCGGTGAAACATTGACATGAATTAACCACAGTGCCAAACAGATCGATCTAATCCTGCTGTTAATCAGATATGACTTGAGGTGGAGCAAATTTGTGGTACTGATGCTAAAGGCTGGCCCAGAGGGTTTAAAGTGATAATTCTACATCCCAGTGGTGCTCAGAGAGCCAAGTTCTGAAATAGATGCTAACAATAAAAAAGCAATTTCTTTTTGCTTTAGCAGAAATTAATCTAATTTCAAGTGCCTATAGTTGTAGTCTGTACTGAAGACTGACAGATTAGAATGGATTGGAACCAGCCAGGAAAGTTCTTTGTAATTCATAACAGGGTAGACACAGTGATCTGGATTTAAAAATAAAAATCAATCTGAACCCTTGCTTGGAAATGAAAGGGAAACCATTCTGAGTACTGAATCAATTAGACTGGCAGCTTTTAACTGCCAGTTTTTGAGATTTAAATTGCATATTACAACTCAAGTCACAAGTGAAAATGAGTGCAAGGGCTTCAATCACTAAGTGTTTTCCTCACTAGAAGTATGATCCACTTCAAGGGATCCTGGGCCAAGGGAGGCCCAGGACTGCAGTCTTCTTTGGTGCTTCATAGCAGCACTGAAGTGTCCTGGTGGACACCTGGGGAGCCAGGAATGAGAAGTTTGAGCCAGGGTGATCAAATATGGACGGCATATCTCAAATGCACAGCCACAGCACTGTCTCCACTGCTAGGCTGATATAAATTTTTCCTCTTTTATCTTTTCTTTTTTTTTTTTTTTAAGTCTGTGTCTAGTTTGTGTTTGTGTTGTTGTTGTTTTTTTTTTCTTCTTCTTTTTAGCTGTCTTTCATTTTGAAGAGCACTCAATCTCTCAAACTAAGAGATAAAAAAGTGCCCTGTGAAGATATTGGAGACCCTCCTTCTCCCACTCAAATCAATAAAGAAAGCCAACTTTTGCTTTTTTATCAGTCTCTATTTATCTACTTGCAAGCTGTCATGTTACCCTCTCTCTGTGTAACTTACTGCGCATGCCCTTTCCCTGCCACAGTGCTCATAAACCCATCCCTGCCTCTTTCTGCTCCAGGAAGTCATTAGATGCCAAACACGTGAAGTGCAGATCACTGGCAGTTTCCTAGAGAAACACAAATCAGAGAGCGCCTCTGTGCTTTAACAGTTGAATGCCTTTCTGTGTCCAACATTTGGAAATATGTGACAGCTGGGGACAAACTCCTGCCCATTGGAGCAATGCTGCTGAGGGGATGTCCAGCCCGGAAGCTCCATGAAGAAGAGGGCTGTTGTGCATCTTCATGTAGAGACATGGCTTTGGTGTCATGTTTGCTTCGTCACAGTGCCTTCCCAAGGTGGAATTTGAATGAAGATTTATAACAGTTTTGCTGTGTAGTGGCTGGCCTAGAAAGCTGATACAACCCTGTTGCTCATAGTAGATGGATTCTCACATAGGCCTGTGAGTTTGGATTAAAAAGCTGCAATTACTTTCCCGTGTTTATGGTGGCCTATAACTGTGAGGAATGGTGTCATGTGTTAGTATCACACCTTCCTTTGGACAGAGCAAAAAAACCTCTGAAAAAGTAAAGCTCGCATTTTAGAAGGTATGTCTGGATCTCATTTAAATTTCTGGAGAACTGTGCAGAGGATGAACTTGATCTGATAAGCTTCCCTGAGAAGATCGAGCACAACCAAACAATCTGCTGCCCTGGGAGGGTGGTGGGAAGAATGGGTCCTTACTGTCAAAGACGAAATGGGAGCCAGATGCAGAACTAGTACATTGGACAGAAACAGGCAAGGGCCATAGGTTGACTGCAAATGCCAGAAACCATGAATCAGGTTTTGCTGCTCATGAGGCAGTTCCCTCTACTGTTATGAAGAAACAGTGGCTTTAATAGTGAAGAAATTTATATTCTTGTCATTAAGCTAATTAGCCACAATGCTTCTTCCACATCCTCTGTTTTCCATGGAATTCTTCTGCCCGAGGACTGTGATATCTGACAAGATCTATGGATTAACACAGAGAGCAACAGGCACTAAGCTGTGCCTTCAATCAATTCAGGATCCTGGGGCTGAAAAATATTTATGCAACAGTTGGAGACTGGAAGCACTACTTCTTCCCCTCACTGTACAGAAAATTTAAGAGACATCGACTACTAAAAAAATCTTTGAAGGCAAATATTTACCACAGAGCTGTTACCTCTTTTCTAACATTACAGCCAGCATAAAAAAATCCGTCAATGGTTTAGACATACTGCAATCTCCATTTACGTACCTAGCTAAGATAGGAATCTTAGCAGGGTAAGGAACAGTTCTCCTATATGAGGAAGGGCTAAGCAGTTTAAGACTGCTTCAATTTGGAGTAGAGATAAGTGAGGAAGACATGATAGAGGTCTATAAAATCAATGGAGCAATGGAAAAGTGCAGAGAGGACAATTACTCATTTTTCTTCTAATGCAAGGATTAAGGGGAATTAAATGAAATGAACAGATGACAGATTTTAGAAAGCATAAGAAAAAAAAGCTTCACACAAAATGCAATTAAAACTGTGGAGCTCATTACCACAGGATGCTGGAGATGTTAAAAGTTTATGTGAGTTCAAAAAGTAACTGCAAAACATATTGGATGAAAAATTCACTGAGATTTCTCTCCATGCAGGCACTATACGTGTCTCAAGATTTAAGCTGCAATTCACTGGAGATTCAGAGAACGTACCTTGGAAATATCACTCTGCCTTAGATGTCCACTGATTTCTACTCTAGGAGGTAAGATATCTTGCCTTTATATACTTTCAAGCTGGCCTGGTGCAATGATCTTATGTCATTATTAATAGATTTGCAGCCACAGAAAGCTGCAAAGCTGAGACAAGACCATGGATACTTAGCTGTAACCGAAGCCACTGTGACTATTGTTGCCTGTGGGATTAAAGCTTGCACAGGAACACCTGTCTCTACTAAATACATCCTTCTAGTGAAGAGCCACAGCAATGCTCTGATTATCAGCTTGGACATCTCCCATTTTTCCATCTGTAAAGAACTAAAAGAACTGATTTCCTTTTAGCTTTTATAATTCTTCCAACAAAGCGAACCGAAGATGGAAAATGAACTTCAGTGACTTGAATAGTAGAAAAGGAGGTAGAAAATGGCACATGACTTTGACTTGAGTGAGACAGAGTGTGCTGAAGAACTAAATACTTACTAAAGAATTGACCCTACCAGGGTTAAAGCTGCTGCATATCTCAGTGCCAGTTCACAGGAGAGTCTGCTAATGCTGGGCAACAGAAAAGCTCACATGGATGCCATGCAGAAACCTTACAGATAGTTATACTATAATGCAGTCAACTTCAGCAGATCCAGTATTTAGAAAGGCAAATACAGGCTGAACATGATTTGATTATTCAACAAATTACACTGGATGGAAAAGGTTATGCCATTTTCATCCTGCTTTGCCTCAGCTTCCAATGTTCTCAGGTTTTCTCCCTTTGACATACATTTTGATAAAGAACTTTGAAAATCAGAAAATCATAACCAGAATTAGTTTAAATTTAATACAACAGAAATTCTCACCTTCCAGTAATACTCTCTTTGCAGAAAAAGGGGATAACTCACAAATATGACATTTATGGTATATCAAAACTGAGTCTTCCTTCCTTCTACTTATTTTTCCCTTGGTCTATTTTTACTCCTGATTTACACCAGTACACCTGAAAAGATAATGAAACGTGTTTTTAGGATTGATAATTGACAAGGCAGGGTCTGCAGAAAGAGAGTGCTTATACGTGTGTTTGATGTGATTTCCAGAGTGGCTGCGGCAGCATGTACAATAGCACAGTAATCTTTTTGCCACCTCTGTTAGACAGAAACATGTTGCTATACTTAACTGGATATGCCCAGAGTCTTTTAATAAGAAGCAAAAGACATTTAGGTGCTTATTTTATTTTGATTAACAAAATTGCCAGGAAGTTCATGCCGAAACATTCATGGCAGCAATTTTAGCCATCAGTCTGGTCTCCCAGTAAACATCCAGTAATTTATTTAAAATAAAATAATAAGGGGGGGGGGCAGGAAATGGATCAGGACCTGGATTATTAATGACTAATTAAATAAAGATTAAAGATGAAACCTAGAGTCCGGTCATGGAAATTTAGCTGTCAGATGATGTGGGGGGTGGCTGTTTTGAGGGAATCTGATGAACGCAGGCTCATGGGAAGCTGTCACAATGATGAAACAAGCCCAGCCTGGGCTAATAGATTTATCTATTTCTACCTGGGAGATTATAATAGGATCTGGAGCCATCCTGCTGATCAGTGGGTATCTGTAGAAAGCTCATCACACAAAGAGTGTCATTAGGATCAAAGGGGAATGTTTTTTGGAGCTAGATACCCGGAGACATCGTCACTTGAAGAATAGCAGAGAGGGAAGATTGCATGTTGGTGTATAACTTGTAACAGATTGTCAAACCATCTGCAAAGAAGTAGCTAAAATAGCTGATGTGCTGCTGTTGCCTGTTCATGAAGAATTCCCACGGGAGATTCCTTCTCTTATTTCCCTGGAGAGCTAACAGTGCTGTACATCTAGTGCTGCATATTTTTCTCTGAATGTGTAGACATTTTGATAAAGGAGAGGCTGAAATAATCAGTATTTCCAAAACCTGCAGCTGAAATGCTGGAAGAGTCAGTTGATTTTTCCAGTTTGCTGAAGATAGGTGCTAATAGAACACACTTGGAAAGCTGGAGACAGTATCATTAAACAGTTGACCACAATAAAAGACAAGACGACAGCATATGTGGTATCTCTACTATACATGTGTGAAACAAACCCCTCTTCTAGCAATTGTTCTGGAACTTGGGGTCATTCCTGAATGCAAACACAAATCAACTTCGCTTTTATTGCTCGAGAGCAGAGTGGTCAGTGCTGAAGGCACACCCATGCCATCAATATATTATGTCTCCCACATCTACCGAGAGAAAGAAAATATGGAAACTCTCAGCTGACTCCATAAACGTGCATGAATCTGTGCAGTGGAGAAAATGTCTGCCAGTGAGCTGGTCATTCCTATGCCACATCCACACCCAGCCCTCAGGGTGAGGATTGTCAGTAATGTCTTGACATTGACTTGGCTTAAGCCAGTCTCAGACATCTCATTTTACTCAGTCCAGAGGACCAACCATATTTGTATGAGATACCTGTCAAAGTCACACTGTTCAAATCCTAATAAAAGTTGCCAAAGCCATTAAATTTTGCTTTCTTTTATTTTTCGTCGTTCTATGAATTCCAGAGAACAAAAAGAACTTTTTGTTCCTCTCCCTATCAGTTTTGAATTGCTCCTTGCATAACAGTAGCAGCCATCAGTGCCAAAACAATGGCCAACATAGCTCAAACAGTCAGCGTCTTTTTTGATTTTTAATATTAGAAAATTAACAACCTGGAAGCTGCTTAAAAAAAAACAACAAACCCTAAGCCCACTCAAAAGTCAATATTTTCAAACACAGATTTTGCATGTATGAAAGGGAAAAGTCTGACAAAAAGATCAGTTTTGCTAAAAAAGAAAAAATGTTTTTAAATCAAAGCTTTAGTGTAGAAAATTAATGACCATTACAGTATTAGGAAAAAAAGCACCAGAAAAAGCAATTCCCCTTTCCAAGATATTTCAACATGAATAAGCAAAATATATAGTGTATGATGAAATAATATTATTCCTGTTTTTCAAATTAGGAAGTTCAAACTGAAGTACAGCTAAAGGGAAATTGTTATGTACACATAATACCTATGAAGAAGTCTAACAAAGCAAATTTTATGCAAAATCCCTAAATACAACCCACTTTTTCTTTCTGTAGTATATTTTTGGTCATGCTGTCCAGTCAAGAAATAAAATGTGCAAACAATAAATGGAAAGCATTTGATTCAGATATCAACAGCAACAGAAGTGAAGGGCAAGATTTTCAGAAGTTGCTATACAAACAACTGATATTTTCAATGGGAAAAAGAATGTACAAGCTAATTGGAAACTCTAATTTATCTGCAGTGGCCACTGGATTTGTATTAATATTAGAACACAGTGTGGTGATCCACGAGCCTTTCATTCAGTGACAAAAGATAACAGGTTCTTTAAAGTTGGACCCCTGGGATTGTATATACCAATGGCACCTGACATATAGACATACAGCTGCTGCCCTCAGTGGGAAAAGATGGTAGAAAACAGAGAGGCAAGAAGAAAAAAATTGTGACGTCAATGAACAACTCCTCATTCAACTCGATCTCTGTCAGTGAGGGTCTGCAAAGTCACTGAGACTACAGATACTTTTGCAAGTACTTCAGACAAGTACTTGGACAGATCAACTTCTTGTCCTCAAATTTGCTTCTCATTTAGAGTGCAAAATGCCAGCGATTTATTGAGTAGGCAAACAATAAACAGTTTTAGAAACAATACTGTATTTCCATCTTTCTCCTCTGAGTACATAATGACACGTGTTCTTCCACATGCTTTTCTGTACCTGCAATACACCTTCACTTATAAGAGTGGCTTGTAGTGGATGGGACATTTAATGAAATCTCATTTGTCCCTTTACTAGTGTCCTTCAGAGAAAAATTTAGGATCTTATTTCTCATGTGGGATCTGAGCCAAAACTTCTTATTAAATTCTGTGGGTGTTGGATCAACAGGCTCTAAAAAGTAATAGGAATAAATGGGATCTCCTGGCTAACCTTTCATTTTTCTTTTTAAATAAGATTTCATATGCTTTGCCATTTTATGTACACACCTCTGGCTTTGGACCAAATCCTAGCTAGTGTAAATCAGCCTCACACCACCCAGTACATGCAGTGGAGCTATGCAAGCTAACAGCAAGCCTGGAACTGGCCCACTGCAAATAAGTTATAGATTTACCTGCTTGTGTATCACACTACTAGTTCCTGTTATTGCTTTGTAAAGTGCTTTGGGAAATTAAGGGAGTAGTAGGAGCTACATTAAATTAGATTCCAGTCTAATACAGTCTGACTTGTATTTCACAGTAAAAGGACTTCTACTTTTGAAATGCTGAGTAATAACTTTGTATAAAGTATTCAAAGTAAGGTATTTCAGATGGCTCTATGCTACTCTGTTCAGAATCATATGGGAAAATCTATTGCTGGCATATTGTTTTTCTCTCCTCCTAATTATCATTAATGGTAATTAATAAGTGTATGTTAGTTCAATCTCATTGTTACTCCATAATGTGTAGTTAAAAATTACGGTAATGAATTCTAACTTCCCCAGCCGAATGTAATAAAATGGTGATTAATATTCCCCAGGGCTGGGATGGAATATGATACAGGGTAATGTAAAATAGTTGTAAGTGAAAATTTTATATCCATCAGTTACTGAAGCTGACACAGTAGATGTAAGGTGTGATTAGCAATGTGGTGAAGCAAATAGGTCACTGCTCTCTGCTCAAATCACAAGTACTGCGGCCACTGTGACCTGGACAAAATTGCTTGCCTGAGTATGAACTGGTTGTGTCCTTGTTTTCCCCTTGTTCAATTCTTGTGTCTCTATTACTCTTGAAATCTGCCCATGTATAATGTATAATTTTGTATGGCATGAAAAAAGCAAACCTCCCACTTCTTTAAATAAAAATTATTTTTCTATGGGTCTAGGTAGGATGTGCATAGTTAATAAAACAGAGTAGAAATTCAGCATAGTTCAGAGTTATCCAGTATCATGTCAATGCGCTTACAATCAAAAATTTCAGGCCCTATCCCAGATGCAAGTGCCTGTCATAGATGTCATCCACCCTCTCATGACAGTATCACAGAAAAGGTTCATATGCAATGACGCATGGATGGACGCATGACATGACTTTGGTGAGGAACCAGCAGGCAGGTGTCCATGTGAGGCTACGACAGCCGCTGGTTCTGAGAAACTGTGACAGGTGGGCCAAAACCACACCACTGAGCCCTCTTCTACTGTCAGATTTTCCAGAACAAATCTGAAGCTTGTTTGCCAGAGGACATGCAACAGGCTGAACACTCAAGAATATACAATGCTTTTATAAAAATGCAATTCTCTGTTATCTTATATCTCTGGTACTGCCAAAATGGTATTTTCTGTAGGAACAGAAGGAAGCACAAAAGTGGGAGCTCTTGATCTTGCTCTGAAAATAATACATACATTCATGCCCCAACATTGCTACTTTACATAATCCAATTTATACAAACATGTTACTCTAGTCACATGCTGCTGTGACTGCTGCAATCAAAGGAGTTACATAGAGAACAGGTATAAACCCTAGATGAATCCCACCCTGACTAGCTATCCTCTCACACTGCATTGTACACCTCCATCTCCCTTCAGGTTCCACAAAATGAGAAATTTTAGGTAAGAGTAACAGAAGAGATGCACAGAAAACCACCCTTTATTGCAAAATTTGTTTTATAGCTGCAGATAGGTCTTGGAAATGAAAATAGACACGGAGTTTAATCTCTCCATTTCAAACACTGAAAATTGAACTCCTCTGTATGATTTAAAAAAACAAAACAAAACAACCCCACCCCCCCAAAACCAAGAAATTACTGTTAAAATCAAAGTACATGAAGATACAGTAGCAAGATTGCCTTAATACTATAGGAGGAGATCTGACTGTGGCTCTCAGTCTTTCCATCCCGTATTTTCCCAAGTATAAAATGAGAAAACCTGTTTAACAACAACTTTACTGTAGCACAAAATATTTTATAGGTGCTCAGGTGACACAGGATTGTGTCACGAAGATGTGCAAGGTATGAAGCATCTACAGTGTATGTATGTCTGTGTGTATATGTGAAAATATCACAAAGCTGATAAACACTGCCCTATGCATTTTTGTTTATTTGAAAAGAAAAATTTCCTTCTCTCTCTCTCTCTCCATACCTGTATACATGAAATGAAAAACGTTACAGCTGTCTTGTGTTCCCTAGCAGTGTTGCACATCCAGATAATAAAGAGACGAATTTAGTGAGGGGGCAAGTGAGGGATTCCTATCACCTGACAGCTCCTAAACCCATGCTTCTCTTTATTTTGCAGCACTTCCCTGAACCAGCTGAACAAAGGCAGCGCAGATTTCATCCACCCTGTCCCATTACAATCTGCAGGGAAACTGGGGAAGCAGATACAAAGCTCCATTCAAAGACTGCATTCCATTTATCTGTCCTTTTTTTTTTTTAACACTAAACACTGAATATTTATTAAACTGCTTCACTTACAAGTCACTCAGAGGCAATATACAAAAACTGCTTGTGTGCTACAGCACAGAAACGTTGAACTTGCTGAGGGAATCGCATTGTTCTGTAACCAGTGGGGTACCTGAGGCTTGTTTACTTGTGGATTTTACTCCTGTTCCACCATACTCTTACTTGTATCACCTATGCCACTTCATCCAGGAAGGAAAAAGTGACACATGCAAACTCACTGCCCAAAGCCCATGTGCTCTCAGGTCAACCGACGAGAGGCAAACACGTTTGTGTCTTTCTTGCCTCTGATGGGACACGGAAAGGGGTGTCCTTTCTTACCTGGGGAAGGAGGCTATTATTTTACCATTATCTACTTTCTAGAACACACAAACAAATGACAATTGAAAAATAATAGGTTATTGGGGTTTTTTTTCTAACTGGTAGGATATATACATAGAACACTTTGTTGAAAAGCAAACCAACCCCCTCTCTGCTCTCATTTTTGCAGTGGTGGGTATTTGCAGTGAACTGGAAAGCTGTTGGAGCAGAAGAGGTGTTACTTGAATTCTAGAGTGCTGTATTTGCTAACTGTCATGGTTTAACCCCAGCTGGCAACTAAGCACCACACAGCCCCTTGCTCACTCGCCCCCAGTGGGATGGGGAAGAGAATCAGAAGAGTAAAAGTGAGAAAACTCGTGGGTTGAGATAAAGACAGTTTAATAGGTAAAGCAAAAGCTGCGCAGGCAAGCAAAGCAAAACAAGAAATTCATTCACTACTTCCCATCAACAGGCAGATGTTCAGCCATCCCCAGGAAAGCAGGGCTCCATCATGCGTAATGGTTACTGAGGAAGACAAATGCCACCGCTCCAAACATCCCCCCCCTTCCTTCTTCTCCCCCCAGCTTTATATGCTGAGCATGACATCATATGGTGTGGGATAGCCCTTTGGTCAGTTGGGGTCAGCTGTCCTGGCTGTGTCCCCTCCCAGCTTCTTGTGCCCCCCCAGGCTACCTGCTGGTGGGGTGGGGTGAGAAGCAGAAAAGGCCTTGACTCTGTGTAAGCACTGCTCAGCAACAACAAAAACATCGTTGTATTACCAACACTGTTTGCAGCACAAATCCAAAATGTAGCCCCATACTAGCTACTATGGAAAGAATTAACTCTATCCCAGTCAAAAGCAACACACTAAGTAAAAAAGTAGAAGTTTCACATGTTATCTTGGAACATGTGAAAGTAAATTGATGCAGATAGGGGGGAAAGAGGACTATCATATTATGCAATCATAAAGCAAACTCAACAGTGACAACTGAAGGGACAGATTTATGAAAAAATCATAGTTTTCTACCACAGGATTTATGATTTATTTATACTGAAATACTGCAGAGCATAGAGGTTTGTTTTTTTTTTTTTTTTCTAAAAAAATATAAAAATTGTTCTATTGTTTTGGCATAATTTGCCTTCTGTTGGTTTTAAAAAGTGAAAAGAATATATTTTTTTCCCTTCACTCACAGAAAGAATCCCTTCCTATCCATTGACACATGAGACACAAAGGGAGGGAAGGCTTATCAGGGTAAGAAGTGTTTATCCAAAGAACTTGTTTAAAAAGCAAACTGGTGTGCCTCTAAAGGGTGTTTACACCACACCCGTAACGCTCTATTAAAAAGCATAACCACACAGAACGAGTTGCTTTCCTGCCTTAGGTCTGCACAGGCTTCCAGAAAGGAAAAAGCTCTGACGTCTCCTATCTGAGCAGCCTCGCCACTGCCCATGCACATCCTATCCAAAGCTGACACCCCACTACACCACAAGAAGGGAGAGCAAACTACGTGTGCACTACGTGGTGCCAGCAGCAACTTTGAAAGAGTCCTTGCGATCATGCAACAGGCACATGCAGAGAAAAGCAGCTTGTTCGGTACTCTGACTCACAAACTGCCTGCAAAATAGACACATGACTGGTCTCTAAGCATCGAAAAGGTACAACAACTTTTCCAAAACTCTCTTCCACTGAAATCTTTCTCAGGAGAAAATAAATAGGGACTGAAGTAATTCAGGGCAATGAGTTTTCAGTGTTTAAGCTTTCAGTATCTAAACCTGAAGAGACTCAAGGGAAAGCAAGAACCTGGCCTTAGACAGTGCTCTCATCAAGAATTCCTGTTAGAACATCAAAGAAAAGAATTTATTTTCTTTTCTTTGTCATCATCAGAGGGATACCAGTGCGCTGAGGAGATGTTCCGTGGATGAACAATAAGGTTAAAGATATTTAGGAATATTATATCAAGACTGTTACAGGAGCCAAAGAGAAAAACTTCATTGATAGAGGAGAAATGGAAGATTTACATGCTTTTAAGTAAGGGCACATCAAAGGTCACTATATTTGATCATCACTTTATGCATATACCTACCACAGCATGCTTTCACCATCAAATGCAGGTACAGACACAAAGCAAGTTCTGTCATAGTTCCCCTGGGTAAGGTCAGTCATTGACCCCAAATGATTTGCCACAAATGACTATATTATTTGTTTACCTCCAAGTAAAAGCAATTTGCAACACTGTGACATTTATCCTTGCATTTTAATATATCCAATAAAAGGCAGAAGACTTTTGTTTGTTTGTTTTTGCTGAATGATATCTCACCCCAGGTGAGTTTAATACAATGCAAGCCAATAGCCAGTGCTAAAGAAAACTGAAATGTGATTAGAAAAAAAATCCAGAAATAATATCTGCAGTATATCCTCCAGCCAAGGGGAGACTGCTTCATCATTCAAATGGCACATAGAAAATAGAGATTTGATCTATTTAAGAGTGACTGTAAAGAGTGCTCAACAGAAGGTGAGAAGAAATTTCAACAATAAATATTTGCAATCACTCACTGTATCTCTCTGAGGTGTCCAGTAACAAGGTCTGTACAAGTCTGTCTGGTTGCTTGAGCTTGAGCTTGATTTCTTGAGCATAAGAATAACTGGAAGATGCAGTCCAGGAGCACTTCTGGATACCCTCCGACAGTCCACAAGATCAGACTAGACTGCATCTGAACTGCGACTCCCTGAGATGCCCATCGTATGGACATCAGGTCTTCAGCACTAATTGATTTACATTATGAATCCACTCATATTGGTCTACACTATGTACCAATGTAAACATACCTGGAGAGACACAAAGCCATCCATGTCCATCTGACCTGCAATGATCACTGGATTTGAGGAAACATTACTTCCCAGTTAGAGACAAGTTAAAAATTGCTCTTGACAGAGTAACTGGGAAGACATTTTGCAAGAGAAAGCTCCAACCCCTCTGCTCCAGTTTTGCTAACACTGGATTTTCTGGCACTAAAAATTTAATTTGACCATATAAGTTCACTATCATGTGTTAATTATATTTAGGAGGTAATGATTCAGTAACCTACTCAAATAGATTTACCTCATGCCTGCAAGGCTCAGTTCTTAATAACATAAATAGAAAAAAGCTGAACTGCATTTCACTTGAATATTTTGACTTGCACTTTTGTGTGTGGGAAGATTTTAACCAAGCTGCTAATGTAGTAAATAATGAAAACAAAAGTGAAACGTTAATTACGGCTTGGCAATTAAATACACTACAAAAAAGAAAACAGAAAAGCACGGAAAGGCTTTCAAGAGGAAAGAGTGATCTTAAAAACACACAAAAGGTACTAGAAGCTAAAAGTCTGCATCAGAATAGAGGTCCAAATAGTTAAAGTTTACCCTGGTCTGAAAGGAAGGACTTTTTATATGGGAATTCAGTGCTGCTCAATGGAATATGCCCTGTGGAACATAATGCCTGTTTATTAGTTTTATACCAGATTAATTTCTATGCTTTTTATAGGAAGTATTTATTTAATTAGTACACGTTACTGGTTACAAATGAGAAATTAATGTACTATAAAGTGTAATAAAATAGGAAAACTAGTTAAAGACTTCAAAAAACAATAGAGCTTGGCTGCCAAGAACAAAAAGGAAACCACTAGGAACTGGAATGATCTAAAGTAATAAACTATTTTGTTAACCTTGGAAATCATTTCACATCTTGTGGAAACTATGGAAATAATAAACACTTTTTTCCCCAAAAAGCTTTCAGGAAAGTGTCAGTTCAATGTGTGATAGATAACCTGGGGGGGGGGGGGGGGGGGGGGGAAGAAGAAGAAAACACAGAACTTCAATAGAGCATGAGTTAAAATGGATCTCACTCACCATATCTTCAGCAGAAGATAATGAAGGAAAGGACCAGCTTCAGTAGAACCTCCTACTATTATTTCAGATAGCTTTTCCCTATTTACATATCATTGAGCTTTGCTCGTAATGTAAGAAAAAGAAACAACAAATTGCTTAAACAAAAGTTTTGTGGTGGGGAAGGGAAAGATGTTGGTTACACTGCTAAAATATCTATGCATTTCATGTACAGTAAAACCGAGTTCACATAAGGTTAAGGCTGTCGAGGGAGAACTCATTCTGGACTACTGATGTGCCCTGAGTTACAGCCAACAATTTTTATCTGATTTTCCAACAGAAAACGAGCAGACAGGCAGCATTCGCATGGGTATACATCTTCCTTCAGAGGCTTTTTCTACATAGGAGTGAGAAGCACTGCTTGCTGTTCAGGTACCCAAGCCATGTTGCAATATTCACCTCCTATTCCTCATCAGCATTTTGAGCAGATTGCCAGCTGACCGTCTCCTTTGCTCCTGCTACGAATATGACTGACAAACACAGAAAGAAGGAGCATTTACACCAGTATATCAAAGGTCTACCTTCTCATAGCAGATAGCACACACTGACAAGCAACCACAGACTGTTGTCACCTTTCAGGCGATGCATGGATAAGTGAATGGTGCGCCTAAGCTAGGGGGCTCTTATGATAATTTTGTAAAACAGCAATAAGGCAGCATTTCTGGTCTGTGTTTGTAAAGACCATAGCCCAGAGGGGTAATAGTTCATGGCCCTTTAGAATCAATGAAAAAACAAGGTACTTCCACTATGCAGCTCAGAAGGACCACTGAATGCTTAGGCAAAATTGAAACACCTTTCTTGGGTTTTTTTAATCCATTTTTTAAAATACAGAAAATTCTTTTACTATTATCTGTGTTTCATTTAGCCTTGTTTTTCAATAACAATGAAAACGGTGTTTAAGGCTGTAAACCCATTACTTCGGAGTAAGACTAGGACAGTAGATCGGCATAAATAGATGCCACAGAAAGAAGTGAAACACATCAGGATACAAACACAGTCCCTTTTTAAATCCTCAAATCTTATCATTTTCTGAAAGAAGAAAAACAAGCAAGCATGTACAAATTAATTTTATTTTGAAATCCTTCATATGTTTCTTTATGAAGGTGAACCTCGGAGTCCAACTCGCTTGTTACAGGGTTGCCCTCTCTAAATTCCTTTCCTCTCTGTTCTATCAAAACATAACGTTATATTACTTCAGTTACAGATGTAATAAGGTATAGATGTCAGGGGGAGTGAAAGTAAAGCTTATGATTGTTGTGCATGTATTGCTTTTCACTGAATAATAATTAAAGGAATTACATTTGATCAAGCTGCACTTGTGAGAGAACTGATGGTGGAGGGTGGTAGGGTTTGGCGTTTTCCCAATGGAGTTGCTGGGAGGGCTCTGGGGGCTGTGTGGTGTCCCTCATTTCCATGTAGTCCCTAGTAGTGCAAGAAGCCTCCCTGTAATTTTGCAAATTAGCAAACTCTGTGCAAAATACAATCGTGATTTTCAACAATAGGGACAGATCAAAAGGGAAACTGTTGTAAACCCTCTGATTCAGAAAAAGAAAAATACTGAAGTCATGAAGGACAACATGGTTATTTGCTACATAACAAGTCTGGATTAATCTGAAACACTTCAGACCCTGGTTTAATGCTTTGAGTGAAGAAGCTAGGCAGCATTTTCAGTATTGCTAAAGAGCATAGCATAAACTGAGAAAAAGGAGTTAAATGTTCAGCTGTGAATAGGTGAATAGTGCCCTCCTTTTGCAGGCCATGCATGTAAAACAAAAGATTTGCATGAGTCCTTGTAGCACAGGCAGCATCTTTAGCAGGATATTTCACATACTTGCAGTTGTCTGTCTTCTGTGCCCTTCATCCCCTCCTGGGATCGTGCGTAAGCAATGCATTTTCAGGCTGCTAATGTTTGCTTATATCCCACTGTTCCTAAATCTTTCACATTTATCTTTGTCTTTCAGTGCTGATGAAATGTAGGAAACAAGGATGACAGCCAATAACCAGCTATTGGCACAGACCATGGGTGCCCAGTATATGAAAGGAAGAGGTTCAAGAGCAACTATGGAAGTCCTAAGAGAGAAAGTGGTGTAATGATTGGGGCAGCAAATCAAAAGTTATTGCGCCTTGATTCAACATGTGATTTTGTGACTGCCTCACTTCACAAGGTATGTACACTCTGAAGAGGAGGTGCAACAGCGTGTCAGACATGCGCAAAGCTGAAACAAAAAACATCGCTTATATCATGGGTTAGCAGAAACCCAAGATGCACAGAGGTGCATCAGCCACAGCTCCAAGAAGGGGAGATGCTTTTTACATGGTCATTATGAAATTGTGAAGAACTGAAGACTGCAGGTCTTCATGCTGATGCTGCTTTTTAGATGCACAGGCAGCGCTAGGAAACGCAAGATAGACAGAAGAATTTCTTTTGCTACATGTGAATTACTTTTGTTCAAAAATATAAATCTCTGAGGAAAGTCAGAGGCTGTTCCTGTGCTGCTGCCTGAAGGAAGGTGGTGAAGAGTTCATTGAAACTCCTACCGGGAAGCAGGTGGGATGTAAGGCAGCACCACTGGACAGGTAGCAATAGGGAGCCATGCTCTGTGCCAGACCAACAGAGCTTTGAATGTGGGTTTTGGCTGTGCCACAAGCTTGATGCAGCAGTTTGACAGTTTCAGCTGCAGCAAGGGAATCAGGGGAAGGTGCTTTGACAAGCAAGTATTTTTAATTAATCTAGTTAGGAGAGAAATATCTACACTAAATGTCTCCCTGTCTTGTTGGCCATACTCCTAACACACCACAGCAGAGGCAAGGTGACAAAGGCACTGCACACGGCTCCTGAGGAAACACATTACAGTATTTGGAGCTGCATTTTTAAGCATTGTTGACAAAATTCCTGGGAGTGTTTGGGCTCCAGTCAGCCCATGAAGACCCACCGTCTTCTCTCCTTATTGACAGGAGCATTCCCTGCCCTATACCCTTAAGCACTGGTTGGGCAAAACTTCGTGCATTCCTTTTTTCCCTCTCCAGCAAAGCTTCAGCAGCAAGTGTCCTTTTACAGATAAAGGGTTTATAGACTTGAGACTAGACTGGATCACACTGTCCCTGAAACCAACCATCAATTTAAGGGGTAGCAGAATTTCCTTCTGCAGTGAGCAGAGTAGTCTCTAATCAGCTAAAGCATATCGTCCTGTCTTGTTCGGAAACTTTTAAGTGAGAGGTATGCTACCTCTTCCTTTGTGCGTTTACTCCCAAGGCAAATCCCCCTTCACTTGAAATTACTTCTAACTTGAATTTTGTTTCAGCTTACAGCCCCTGAAGTTTAAAACACCGGTTTTACCACCTAATGTGCGTTAGTCAATTTAAAATGCAATTACTGTTCTTGGTCATAAAGGCAGACCCCTATTGAGGGTTCACAATGTCAATAAAGAATGCTGATCAGACTGATTTGTCATTGATCTTCTGGGATTTCCATCGCTGCAAACTCTAAGTCCTGAAGAAGTTTCTGCAATATGTATAAATGAGCCTTTAATCCACCTTCTTTATTTCTCACTCTCTTGTGTTGGCAGAGTGCTTGGTACCCTATGGGAAATGCAAGGAAACAAATATGTAACCCCCTTTGTAAGATCTTGTAAACAGAGAGAGAATGTAGCTCAGATGCAAAACATATTGATCTAGACATAAGCTCTTCTAAGAGGATCTGGAATCTGCAATTTCCGTCTTTCATTTCTTTCTGCAGGGTTGTTCCTCTTGTGATGGTGCTCCTTTTAACCAAACCACTTAGCCTGTCTCCCCTTTGACTTACTCCATTTAAAACTTTTTTCCTTAAGACTGTTTTTCTGTGCCTAGAGTTTTTTGTGATTTGCTCTGCAGAGATCACTATCTAAAAATGAAGAGCCCTATAATGTCTGTGACAAGAAATTCCTCAAAAAAACAAGTAACTGCATAGTACCTGAGACTCCCTATGGCATATTTTCCTATGGCATTCTTCCTTCCAAACGCCACAGTGAAACTGAAGCTTTCATATCCCCTTCCATACCAAAGGTAGCATGTGCTTCATGGCTGGATACAATACACCGTCACTGCTGAGCTTTGCCAAAGTCTGCTAAATAGCAATGTATTTTTACTGTAGCTAGCCCAGTGTAGTGTCTTGCAAAAGGCACTAAAAGGTTGGGAATGAGGAGGAGAGCTTAGGTTAACAGCATCAAGGCTGAAAAGTTACTCTCAGTGAATAGCAAACATGTCTGTCTCCAGATCTCTGGCAACAGGAATAGAGGGATATTGAGCCTCAGACCATAAAAGAAGATCTGAAGACTGCCTTAAAGGCAGCATCTGAAACTGCCCAGTGCTGTGGGGACTTGGCAAACCTTTCACGGAGCCTGATCATCTCTAGGCAACACCCCAAGGAAACTTGCCTGCTTTGCCACTTCTGTGGAACTTATGTGAAACTGCAATTTGCTTGGCTTAGCCTGACGCTTGGACAGGCACATTGCATCTGACTTGTTTGTCGCTGACTTACTTTATTGCCCAGATACAAAATTCAGGTGGTGAACCGTGCAAAAAATCAGCCCTTTTCTTCCCAAAACCAACATTCAAAACTGATTTCCATATAAGCCCAGCTGTCCCCTTTCTGAAAAGAACACCAAGTAGAAGCATAACAGAATCCACAGGAGTCACAATTACTGCCGTCTCCTCTTTTTGCTGGTTTAATGGGATCACAGTGAGCAAACGTTACGTGTTGGCCAACAGTGAATGGAATGACCAGAGGCCTGAAGTGCAATCACACCCAGTAATTCCCAGGGAAGACAAATTATTCATTTGTAACTAGTCATTCTTTTCAATTGCAGGGTACTTTTCCCAGGAAGCTGTTTTCTCACTGATCTTTCAGCTGCATTGTGCCCTCTATTGCCCTGAGACATTCAGATACTCTAATAAGCTGAAATTTGTGAAAATAGCAATTACCGTGTGTTGAGGCTGAAGAAAGCCTCGGACACAAGACGATATGCAAGCCCCTAGACAAGTAAACATTTACTTAACATACTATGTCATCTTCCATCAGCCTCTGTCATGTGACCTTTAAAGTTCATAATTGGTTTACTGTAATGTACTATACAAGATAACTTCTAATTTGTGTTATCATACTGTTGCTGAGTTACCGCTTTCTATTGCATATGTTGTTGCCTGTGCCAACTTGTAGATAAGATCTTTTTTAGAGTTCGCTGAAACTCAAGAAAATAAAAAAGGTGTTCTACTTCTGAAGAGAGTTTTGTGATTACTGCAACTGCATACATACACCCATTCTTTGAATAATTCATGTGTCGTCCCAGTACTAAGATCTGAAAGGGAAATACTGCAATAAAGAGAGCAGGATATGGGCAAAGTCTAAAGCCAATAGACAACAAGAGAAAATGATCCTGGGGTAAACATATTGTCACTTTGTGACATGTCTGAGGTAGACACAGACTGGATGGATAACCAGAGACAGGTCAGGGGCCTGAGCTCTGCCAGGCCAGGGCTCAAATGAAGCTGCACAGCATGTCAGGTCAGGATTTCTTACAGATGTATGTGGCATTAATCATGGTAATCACATCATAACCGTGTCCTGAGGGGAAGCAGATACTCTGCTCTGAGCTGTGTTACTTCAAAAGGAGTAACCATCAGGCCCTATTCTCTGCATGGCTCGTTGTAGGAAAGACAGACTTGAATATCAGGGTGAATTCTGAAGTTCTACCCATTTTCCAAAGCCCTGTATATCCTAGAACATAACTGTGGAATAGGGGTAAGGAAGCAGAGCGGGAAGCTGTAAGTAACCATGATCTGAACCACTTGTGCAAACTGGAGGAAAAGGACCCTGGATTTTAAGATGGACACCATAACCATGTCAGAAAGTGCAACGGAGATAGCCTAAAGAGAAATGTGCAAAACAGATTATTCTTCCTCGAAGTTACAAGGAAGACAGGCCTAGGTAATATCCCAAAATACATCTTTGATGCCATCATGCAGCACGTTGAATCTCTCTCCCAGAGATTTGATAAACCTAGCACTATCGCTCTACATTGACTGAGGAGCAGATCACTTAATTTGCTGAACATGGACTGTGTTCACAAATCTCAGGGGCAAAAAGTTTCCACAGCATTTGCATAAATTATGAGTGACTCATCACAATATAACTACTCACTCTTCTGTGTGGTAAACTCATTCTCTTTCTCTGCTCTTCTACATCTACGACAGTAGCTTTACAGAAAGCTGAAAACCTTTTCTAGTCATTTTATTGTTTGTTTTTAATTTTTTTGCCAAGTACCTAATCCTATAAACAAAACCAAAACCCACTCCATAGTATCTGTTACGGCTGTGAGCTTGTTATCGGGGTGCTAGGATACTTCAGGCAACTTTAGGTTTTAAGAATTGCCTAAGACAACATTTATCATGTCATCAGGAAACAAACGTTAAATCCTCTTAAGCTGTTGAGAAAATAGACACTTCTTTTAAAGTATGTTCTCCTTCATCCTCTCACTCTTATCTTACTAAAGTACCACAAACTGACTCTTGGCAGGGCTGGGGTATATCGATGTACAGAAGGAAGTTATGTTTCTGGATTTCTCCTGCGCAGCATAGATGCTGTCTCTTCAGCATGGAGATCCCTTTCATAATGGCTAGAAAGCAAGTTTTCATTACATTTTTCTTCTCAGATTTCTTTGCCAGATTTCACCACTGTTCCAGACCTGGTCATTTTTGGATTGAGAACAGGTTTCTTCCCAAGTGTTATTTAATCCTCAAAACTGTAGATCATTTTTGAGGGTCAGTTAGAAATCCCATAGGTTTTGAAACCTGTTAAAGATTATAGAGACATAGAAGGCTGGGTTGGAATGTGATCTTCAAGAACTTATCTATTTTATTGCTTCCAAGGGGCTTGTCAGCTTCGTACTGAAACACAGTTCGGTAATTGCATATTGAATATAAATGAGAAGGTAGCTTTTTATTAGCACTAAATGATCAGGTTGATTGACATTAGGGATCCTCTTTATATAATTTAATTGACAAAAGCATATGCTGGAAGGTGTCTCTATTTTCCAATAACACACTTCTATACATAATAAAACAACTCATTAAGCTATCTTGTTACTGATCACTTGGAATATGCCTCGATTCTAATTCCTCCTCCTAGCCACACTAAAAATGTATTAACCCATTTTTTAAATTTTACTTAAGCTCACTAATACCAAAAGTTACTTATAATTATTTTGTCTATGGTTCTAAGGTTCTCTGAATTAAACATTTCACCGTAGGGCACTCCTGAGAGAAACTTTCACGGTCTTTTAAGCAAACACATTTCATTAATTCCCATTACATCCCTTCGCATTGTTTATGGAAGTCCACAGTAATACCTCCCCCTTTCACAAGGAGGTTTCATATTTATACCATACTTCTGAGAATCAAGCACAGCTCAGCGTGAGGTGTGCAGCACCTCATGCACTCACAAAAGAAAAGAAATTGCTATCATGAAATAAAGGGGTTCATAATGGACCAAATTGAATATATGTAATTTCAAAACCTTGTTAGGTGTTGATCTAACCCTTGCTAAGAGAGCTTTCAGTGATAACATTTCTACCATTTCCTCCAGACAATCATTTCCAGAATATAACTGTTCTCTCCATAAGCCTTTTACATATTTGTAATGTTATGCCTCCCCTCCTCCATCCCTTCAGTCTTCTTCACAGTCTTCTCTTACCCTTTGCTACTTTATTTTCACTCTTTTCAGTTGTTCTTGTATCTCATGTTTTCTAAATGCCAACCTTTTCTATTGGTGTCCCTGAATTCTCTGTAATGTTTATTTTCTCTATATCAAATATCATATCAGTCACGTATGACTGAAAGG
Organism: Platalea leucorodia; assembly: GCF_965183815.1. Taxonomy (NCBI): domain Eukaryota; kingdom Metazoa; phylum Chordata; class Aves; order Pelecaniformes; family Threskiornithidae; genus Platalea; species Platalea leucorodia. The sequence goes on from NC_138826.1 coordinate 32,771,953, forward strand.
ACTGGCTGAGTCCAGACAGAATAGATGTTTTGCAATGTATTTCTTCATAAGTTTTACCAAAGATTGGACCTCTAGAAATATTTGCCTTATGCTTTTCGGGACAATACTCAAAAAGGAAAACTGGAAGCCAATTTAGTTTTTGATGAGAGGTCAGATAAAGAAAACATGCCTCCAAAGCTTAGTCCGAAGTTTCACAATCTTAATTATTCTTTCATGCTTCAAATTTCAGATGTCTGGGTCAGTCATACAGCCAGGTGGCCATTAGAACTGAACACCTGCAGTTCCCAAGATCAAAATTAAACCAGAGGGTAAAGCAGGAGCCATCGATGGAAACCCTACAGGTGAGTACTGAATCCTCCAGTAGAACCTCATTTACAGAAGACTACAGTAACTCAATGTGTAACTACTTGCTTCATTTGTTGCCTATGGCCAGAGATTAACCACAAGATAAGCTAATGCAAGATATCCCGTTGAAGAGAAAAATAATGTCCTGCTTTGCATAAAACTACATTATATCATGGGAACTACTAGAGAGTTAATAAAAGTTGCACAAAGGCAAAAGATTTATTTAAGCAAAAAAAGGCTGAAGCTGGAAGTAGTCCAGTGGTCACAGAACTTTTCTTATGTTGCCCTATGTTCCCTAACAGATTAAATGTTTAGATTAAAAAAAAAAAAAAAAGACAGTACCGATGACCTGAAACATACACTATTTGCAAAGTCATTTCCAAGACGTGTCTTTTTAATTTAGTAAATTTAGTTTCCAGGATAAAAATAAAAATTTGATTGAGGAATAGTTTTTCTTCCCACGACGTAATTTTTTTTTTTAAAGCGGTGCTTAAGAATGCATGAAAAAAAGAGTTCTGGGATTTTTAAATCTCTGAAAATAGGGAAGTCATGTGAAGTGCAATTGTGATGCATCTATTTGGATTTTATGAAGAATGCAACAGTTTCATGAAAATTACTCTAAAAACTATCACATTTAATTTTTTATAAAATGGGTGGGAGTTGAAAATGAACATTGTTATTGCATTAAAAGCTCTCTTTGGGATTTCTTTGACTGCATCACTTTTGAACACAACATAGTCACATAGCTCAGTCAGTAAAAAGATATGAGTAACTAGCTAGTTGTAGGAATACTAGCGCTCATGGCAGGCAACCTTCCCACAGCTGAATTTAGACTAAGGTTTTGATTCAGAAGAAAAACTGTCATCCCTCTTGCTCACCTCCTGTTTAAATGCAATGCTATTCAGGGGGGATACATAAACATCTAGGGCTCTCTGCCGATTTGTAAAGTAGAGATGTGAAATCATGTACAGCCTAAACCAAGATACTACTATACATCCCAGAGCCTTTTAAGTAGTTCTCATCCACTACAGGGTTAACTTATTTGCAAGTCCCTCCCCTTTCTTTGCCACTGAACCCCTCAAACATCCGGAGCTGAACATGCAACCTCAGAGCACCCTGTCAGCTAAGCACCCTGGCAAAGCCAGGACTGAGGAGCAAAATCTCCATTCTACTGCTCCTGGCTGTGCTATTAATTGGCTGCTCTCCAAGCAGATGGTAATCCTTCAGCAAGTCGCCAGGTTAAAAAAAAAAAAAAAAAACACCAACAAAAAAACCCAAAAAAACCCAACAAACTGAACAGGACACTGATTCTTTTCTGTACAGAAAGTTATCTGACAGAATTGTTATTTCCAGGAGAAAACAAAAGACTGGTTTTAGTTGAATCATGCCTTTTTTGTTTTAGTTGATTATACCAGATAAGGTGCTTTTTACATCATGGCTTTATTTTTTTCTTTTCTCCAAAACCTGAGTTGTATTTGCATGTTCTTCAGAATGACAGAGCTGGTGCTGTGACATGTTTATGTGAGAAGTCTAAACCTCAGAGAAACAGTTGAAATTAATCATGAAAAATCTCAGAAATAGATGTCCAGTAGCTAAAAAAAATATGGCAGAATTAAAGGAATTGATGCAAAATAGGAAGAGTGAGATGTAACTGGTAGAAATGTCATAACAGTCACTTATAACAGTTGGTAGGATGATTATTTCCCTGTTCGACTTGTAAAACTCAAGAGAAAAAAGGAGAGCAAAAGAGAAAAGGAGAGGTGAAAATAAGAAAAGAAAAAAGCTAAGTGAGGAGGAAGCAAGCATTAATAACCAAGGAGGAATAAAAATGATGCTTATGATTATTAGTTGATATTCTGGGGAAAGAAATGGACATGGACTTACATGAACTTTACGGAAGCTTTACTCTGCTATTTAATTACTGGGGTAGTAGAACAATGGTAGTCATAAGAGCAATAGTTAGAGATATAAGACAGATTTATTGGAAATCCCTCTAATTTCTATCCACTTTCTTTCATTTCCAAGTAAATCATGAGGTGTTATTGGAAACATTTCTGAAGAAAAATTTTTGCCCTTTTTCCCAATTTTCATTGCTGTAAGAATTACCACATGTTTACACAAAAGAAGCCTCAATCTGCACTCACTTGCAGACGTAAAACCCACCTGAATAATAGGACCAGAAAGTACAAGTAACTGATGGCTAGACTCAAATCACAAATCTGAGTCTTCTAACATGTTGGCAAATCACTTCTTTCTGTAACTCCTCCTGTCCTGGTAAAGCCCAAGCTGATCCACTATTTCTATCCCTTACATAGCAAATGCATCATTCTCACTCATGCGCTTATGAATATGTTATAAGTTGTGACTAAATGTAATTATGTAAATGATAGTCATTTGTTTGCTATACAGATTAATGTTCTGCTTCATTGGGGTCCCAATATGGAGCAGCAGAAGTTTGAGCTTTGCAGCTGTGCCTCTGTGTGGTGCTGCCTCTCATCTAAAAATTAAAATGAAGATGAAATTTGTCTTTTACCTTTTTTTAACAAACCATCCCTGTGTTCCCTAATACATTATCTATTACTTTCTACAGGTAGCAGAATCAATCACCTTTCCCAGTGGTGGTAAATTCCCAGGGAACGATTTCATACACCTCCAGCTCTATAATAAAACGTTAAAGTGTTAATTAGAATCCCAATAATGGTTTTGCTTTTTGTAGTGATGCTTTTTAAAGCTAAGCTTCCTTTGTCAAACTGGGACCTGTCAAGAAGCATGAAAAGTAAAGTTCTGCTATGATGAGAAGATTTGGCTAATAAAGATTTATGGAAAATCGGTTTCCTATCCTGTGAAACTTTTTGGCAATTAACGGGTTTTCCCATTTTGCACCAGGATTAATCTGAGAGCTTTTAACGGTGGGAGGAGCGTCTAACAAAAAAAATCTCTTCCAAAAAAGTAAATACTTGGGTGCTCCATAAACTTGCATGCACAGGTGTTTCTTTTTAAGACAAGTCACGCTAGAAATTCTGTGTATTGCTGGCTGTTTCTCCTCCCTCTCTAGAAAGTTACCCAGAAAGGTTTTTCAGAAGCAGGCTATACTACTGTTGTCAGGCTGACTGGGTCCATAGGAAGTCCCAGATCTGAGTAGTTCTCAAAGTTAGGGAGCCTGTTTCTCTTGTTTAAACCAGTAACATTATACGCAGACTAAACAGAGCTTCATGTTGTTACAATAACAGTTCCAGTGCTCATAATACAGTTATTCCAAAGTGTTTATATTAAATTTTCTAATGATGTCTTTTGAATTATGCATGTCTCTACCTAATATAGAAGGTGCAATGTAAGTAGCTCTAGGGAAGAAGCGTAAAAAAGTCTGCCAGACTTAGAGACGTATAAAGGTACCAGCTAGTTTGTTAAAAGTGAGCCCAAAAGATATGCAGTTCTCTTGCAAAATTTTGTTTTACTGACATCAGTCCTTAGACTTGCTGTATAATCAGTACGGCACAGCAATGGAGGGAGGAATAAACTGCCTACACACTCTACTACTTTATTAGAAAAAATCCAATACTCAAAAAAAGGAAAATGGTCTCTCGGGACTCTTGCATCTAGTAACAATGAAAACACCTCTGCTGTTCTGCACTTCAGGTTCATGGTGTCACCCAAAACCCTTTCCACAGAATTTTAGCCCTTCATTACTTAATCAGCTTTCTATTAATTACACATGTAAGAAAACTACTAACATTTTTCTCTTACTCTTTAAACTATGTATTACCATTCTCCAAGCATGGTTACAGAAGGACTAGTTAATAGATATTGTTGGGATCTCAGATCTCTGGCAGTGCCTGGGGAGCACTTGGTGATGCAGAATTGAGCATGAGATGGGTTAGGATCCCCTCTTGAATCCTCTTGGGCCATGAACTTATGTTTCCAGCTACTCAAGAGTAGCTTTGGAGTGACCCTCACTGTCTTGGTGGTGTTATGAAATTGTGTAGGAGCTCCAAGACAGCAATCCATGTGAGAACTGGACACTGATTTATACTGACCTTCTCAGGTCATCTGTCTCTCATTCTAAAACCAAAAATTTCTGTCTACACAATAGAAAACAGAAAAGTAATTTTGTAGATGGTAACCAGTATGCCTTGCTGGCTCCTCATATAGCTCTAGGTGATGTAACAATACTTTCACACCTTAGAAATAGCCCTGCTTGTAAATTACTCAGAGCTTCTTAGGTGAAAGGAGGATCTTAACCTGGAAAATAGTATCTTTGGTAGTATGTTGTCTTCACAGCTATTATCCTTTCAAGTCTTACTCCTTTGAAGGAATATGTCCAGGGTACTTGCAATATTTAAAAATGCCACCCACAGCAGGAAGAAATGAGTTAAATATTTTTAACATACTCCTGATTGATTCATGAGGATTAACATGCATTATTTCATTACATACATACACAGTGAAAATTACAGGAGGGCTATTCATACAGCATGCTCCCCTTTTATAATTTAACAGAAAACATTCTTTATCCCCATTTTAATCTTCCCCTACTTCCATGCACAGAATGATAATCAGTGTACGGGAAGTCTGCCTCCAGTCAACCCGGATCCATTTCTCACAGTACTTGCACGTCACAGAGAAACATAATTGTACAGCCACAGCAACAGTGACAGCAGACCTGACCCACCAGGATGCTCCATGAGTGCAACCAACTCAAATATTCATAAAGCTACTAATTTACGGCAAGTAGTTGTCTCCCATCAGGGTTTTCCCTTTGACTGCATGCAGATTCCAAGCTTACTATGTCTTCTTGCAATGCAGAACTGTAAGAAATTAATATTTCAGGAAGTGGAAATAGGAAGAGGGAACAATGCCATGACTTTACATACTTTTCCTAAAGGAAATATTTTTCTAAGTTATTATTAAATATATGTGTAACTAATTATGGTTGAAGAGTTATTTTGTTAAAGAGCAATGTATTGCTGTTTATTGATTTTTTCCATCAAATTTAAGTCTTGTGGAATTAACTATGCTATTCAAAAATATTTAGTTGTTAATATTATTCTTTGTAAACACTGTTAAATGTCAAAGAATTTTAAGCTGTTATACAATAATGCAATTTTAATATGTTTGTCACTTCTCATTTTGTTACAAAGAAAACGTGCATTTCCTTTTTTCCATCAGAGTGAAACAAAACAAGTGACAAGTGACTGAATAAAACATAGAGCGCTAACTAAACGTTCTTGTGGCAATAAAAGCATTTTTTGTGAGAAGATTCCAGTTAAAACTCCATGTCAAAACAGTTGTCTTCTAAGGGTTGGCTTGAGGTCACTGGTTCCAATCCTTTCCAGGTTATGAATTAGGGAAGGTGCAATAGATATTGTAGACAAGAGGTAATCTTTAGTGTGATCAACTAATGTTCAGACTACAAATTCAAGTATAGAAATTAACATCATCTTTAAAAAAAAAGAAAAAAAAAGAAAAAAGGAAAGAAAAAAATGTAAGTAGCAGCATTTGGCAGCATAAGAGTGTGCTAAATATAAAGTGGTCATGCACTACAAGCATTGCACAAGCCAAGCTGTAAGACTGCAAGCCAGGTCTCTGCACGCTGTCTTGCCAATATGTCTCAGCCCTTCTCTGGAAGGCAAATGGTATTGATGTTAATTCAGTCCTTGGCTATTCAGCTAAAACTACTGATTCCCCGCCCCCCCTTGTCCCCCCCTCCCCCATCATAAAGCAAATTCTTGACAGTACTTCGGGATCTACCAGGTCTAAGGTCTATTCTCAAGATCAAAAGTCAATGATGCATCTAGAGGAGGCACCTAAGAAGTTCTGGTGACCTGAGATACAATTGACTGCTTTGGCTTCATGTCAGGCTTGGGATCCTGGTTCTCAGAAGCTCAGGGGTCAGTCTGGAGAATAAGGCCTTCCTCGCAGGGAAGAAAATGAGTCTTTTTAAATTCTGCTAGGCTGACTTTAAGCTGCAAGTATGAAGATATTTGTGACAGTGACACCAGCTCATTTTAGTAACTGAGGTAAATCAATGTCAGTGTGAAGAGGCTGCAAAGAAATTCTAAGCTGATGAATGACTTTAGGTCTCCAATAAAGTGACGAGTCTGAATGGTCACTCACTGCTGGAGGGCCCATAAGCTTCCCATGAAGTCTATTAGCTCTTTAGTTGTCCAAGCAAAACTGCTGCTTCCCTCTGTAAAGGCTCCCAGTTCCCCTAATTCCTATAAGGCTGGGCTTTGTCTCTTTACCAAACTCATCATGTCAGCTGTAGAGAACTGTGCTTTAAACAACTCTGGCAAAAGGCAGCTGGAAATGGTTATTTTACTGTAGAGAGATTCATGTTATGCATTGCTGATCAGACATTGAATGAAGCAGACCTCTGTTAGGCACTTTGGCTTTATTACTGGGAGTATAACAGAGGAAAGCATTCCAAATGGAAATAAACAAACAAAAACCCCTCAGAACAGTTAACAGCTCTGCCAAAGTTGGGGGGTGGGGGGAAACACAAACCCTTCAACAATGAGAACAGTAACTACAGAAGGTTAAAGTCTTCTAACGGGGTCTGAAGAGCAGACTTCATGACAGTGAAAAGGAACATGTACATTAAAGGGTTTGACTTCTTACACTGTTTAGGAGCCCAACATAACATTGTACTGGCATACTTTGAGGACTACTGACTCTGTAAAGGTTTTGTTTTGGGTTTTTTTGGTTTTTTTAATCATATGGTTGGTTTAGTAAAGGTTAAAAAAAACAGGGAAGTATTTTTGAAGTTCAGAAACACATCTCATGAATTTGTGAACCTACACAATTCCCTAATAAGAAACTTGTCTGCACTTTTACACTGAGACAGAACGTTACTTTCAGCCATGAGCACAGGACTCAGAATTAAGTCTTTATGAAGAGATTGCAGTTTGCCAGGAAGTCACCTACAAAATTCAAAGTTGGGATCTGCAGAAATGGGAATAGCCTGTGTTGTGAATAACAACACTAGCCTACAGACTTAATGAAAACAATGCCATGGGGGATGCTAAGGGGGAAAAATGGTTGAAAGTACTTGTGACATCAGATGAGAGTTCTGCCATTGCTACCTCACACAACACGTCTCAGAAGGGAGGCACATGCAGGTGATGAGCTGAAAGTTAGAGAAAATCTTAGCTAGGAAGAAAAAAAAAATAATAAAAAAAAAAATCACACAAAAACAAGACAACTGAGCCCTAAGAAATGACAGAAATGAAACCAACAGAATCACCTTCTGACAATAATATTGTTGCCTAAAGGCTCACCTGTCATGGATCTCAGAACATGTGTACCTGGACATTACTAAAAACTGTTCTTAATAGGGTGCTTATTGATATTTGAAACTACAGGTATTATCTTCAGGTTGGTTGCCAACTAAGATTATGCTTAGCCTGGAAACAAAGTATTAGAGCTTAAAAAAAAAATAAAAAAGACAGAAAGCAGTTAACTCAGTTGCTGTGTCATACAATGGCTCAGATACGCAACATGGACTGCTTAGAAGCACACCGAAGGAAGCAAACTTCTATGGCTTTGGTAATTACAGAGCTACAACTGAGACAACAAATGATTTTCTAACAGGAGAATGGAGATGCTTAAATAAATAGGAGTATAAAATAAGTATGTTAGGTAGAGGGAAAATACAAAATCAACCTGTAACACTCATACTTAAAGTCAGAATTGCAGTCCACTCTTGTGCGTGCTACAGGTTCCTTCATTTCCATGCCCAAACCACCTAGCTGTTTACAGAGCACACAGCCTGGAAAATTTTGTAGGCACTAACTTGAAAACAGAGACCTCTTTGTTCAGAGGTGTTTTAGTAAGTGATCATCCCTCTCTTCAAAGGCCAGGCAAAGAAAAAGACAGTAAGAGTCCGACATGTCACAGCAGGTTAGCTCATTATGAACAAAAATGGAAGCAAGTGATCACAGTGTAGAGAGATCCTAAGTCTACAGGTTAAACATGCTTCAACACCTGGGGTCTTATCTCTCTCCACTGGGTCTAGCTGCCATCTCTCAGCCCCTCTTCTTGCTTGACTATGGCACTTGCAGCACAGCTAGCCACCATTAGCCACTTCCCCCCTAACTTCTCAACAGTTCCCTTCTCCTTTAAACCTTGGTTTTGAACCTCTCAGCATGAGCGGGCCGAGCACAAGGGAAGAAGCACTCAGAAGTCCTTTTCTCCCTGCAGCCAGCCTCAGAGAAGAGGACTTCTGTCACTAAAGGTTGCCTCTGTTCCCCTTCACACACAGATACTTCTGCCAACACCCCCCCTTACTGGTACTGCTTATGTGGAAAGCCCTTTTATTTACTTGTTTATTTATGGGGTGGGGGAGTTGATTTCAGTATGTGTAAATGAAAGCCTGCAGGAGAGAAGGAGGAGGTAGATCTTTCAAATTAAATTTGCCCATGGTGCAGCTACTAAATTTTCATTTTATCTATCAGGCCATCAATAAATATTCATAAGCCTATTAACTGAAGCCTTAAGATCTTAGAAATATCTAAATTCTCATAATTCAAGATTCTTATCTACTTTTCACCCACTACCTCTTAAAACTACCCCTAATGACTGTACTTGCTTTCCTAGACATCACTACTTAAAAAAAATATATTACGTGCCCCCCCAAAATATCAAACATTGATATATGCAACCACCTTTTGAACAGAATTTCTTCTCCTTTTTTAAAAAAAAATTATTTTCTTACTTTTTCCAGTAGTAGCGTCTTCACTATCCTGATTGTTATGGTCTTTTCATTATTATTATTATTTTTATTTACTTCCCATTTTTCCAAATTTGCCCTGCACACTTATACTGACTTGAAATCATTGCAGAAATTACTTCCAGCAGTTTATAAGTGACTGGGAAGGACACTCAATGCACAAATGTGCTAGCAATGAAGTGCAGATGTTTTAGTTGTTCCCTGGGGCCATGACTCGTCTCTCTCCCATGGAAGCCACCATTGCTGCCTGTGGGTGACGATTAGCTTTTCCAGAAATAGCTGAGTGGGAACTCACAGGATTCTTAAGCACAGTTAGTGAGCTGATGCCAGACTACTTAACATAATAAGGCTAATAAAGCCAAGACAGAAAAACAAGTACCTGATTACATTAATTTGAAGTTATCACAGTGGGCATAAGTACAGTATATCCACTCTGGGCACACAGGCAGGTAGGAGATGTCATTACTAATGAAGCTGCATGTTAATCTTACGTAGAAGTATCACAAGGCTTTCACTCTTCGGGCAAGACAGCGCAGGGAGCATTACTGCTTGTGCCTGGGCACATGGCCATTAGCGGCATCTGAGGATCAGGTGGTAGCAGTTGTGATTGCATAGTGTCTTCCCTCTGCACAGTGGGAGGTTGTTAATGGTTTCTTGGGATCACAGCAAGTGCTCTCTTCACTGGCTGTTTCAGCACCTCAGGCCAGTATTTCCATCATCAGGTGTGGCTGTACTAATAGGAGCAATCCTCAGGTGTCTGTCATGTCACTTACACACTTATTCCCTAACTTCACATGAACTCAAGTGTTGGTTACTGAACTCCAGCTACATCAACTTCCCAGCCCTGTTATGAAGTTGCTTTTCAAAGTTTTCAGAGTTATGGCCTTTTATTATAATGGGATCTTTACTGCCTTCCTCTATCCAATCAACTTTCATTTTGCCATGGCTGGTAGTGCTGGGAATCAGGAGAGATACTTGCAGATGTTATTGATTTCAGCACCATGCTCAAGATGTCAAGATGCATGGATGAAATTCTGACCACAAAGGTGAGGTATGAATGCTCTGCAAAATCAAGGGAAGGTTTTGAACATCTCTAGCCTTGTTCAGGACCTGCTTTACTGGGCCATGGGATTATTTTTCTGCTAGTCCATGGAAGGATGAACTGAAAACCACTGAAATTTTTCAGGGGCACGTGCAGATCCACTAACCATAATGAAAAGAGCACTGCATCTGGTGAATATTACCTTGGCCTGAATTGTTACAAGAAATCTTGCCTGCATTGCTGCTTTCAGGGCAATTATATAAATACTTGCCCATTTCTTTTGCTATTTCTGATAACATCTTTATACAGACCAGTTATTTTATCTCATTCACTTGTTCCTTTGAGTCTTCCATGCTTTATCTTTTGTTCTTGTTCGTTTTATCTCAATCTCTCCAAAACAGTGCAGGAACTGATCTGCTACTGGAAATTCTTTCCTGGACAATATTGCAACTTAGGCTTCACCTTTGTGGCATCAAGATCAAACACAGGAATCTCAGCAATGTAAAAGCTGCTGCTATGTTGAGAACATTTTTGTGAGTTTTGTGATATATTTTAACTATACAGCCATACAATACACACACCCCTGCAACACCCTGACATGTTTCTGACATCCAGTGACAAGAGCTAAGGACAGCAGAGCTGACATCTGCACTCTTGAGCCAAACACCACCAGAGAATCTTCTTACAAGAATACTTCTCCAGCTACTGCTTCTGAAGCACTGATTTTTAGCAGTTTGCTTTCTAACCTTAGTTTTCTTCAGAAAGTCTTCTCTATGTCCCAGTTACTCCTTAAAGATATCCCCACCTCCTTCTCCCCAATGTGTTATAGAAGTGCTGTGATTTCTACTTATCTAGAGTAATATTGATGGCATCTAATCATTCCTAACCTGATTTCCAAAGATCAGAAAGAACAGGTAGAAAGAACTGTTGCTCCAAATTGCTTTATTCTCAGTTTTTTCTGATCCAGTTCAATTACTCTTCATTCCAGGATGTGACACAAGTGATTTGTTTTCTCAGCACTGATTTCATTTTTTTGTACTTCATTTTAACATTTAAGTTCCCTTCATCTGAAGCCATGCAATTAGTTTTGTCTTGTGCTTCTTTCAGATCCTGCCATATGCAAAAATTATGTGGTATGATTTCTGGAATATCTCTTGTGCTGAAGAGACAGCAGAAGATGTTTTCTTGAAATCTCATCTTCCAAATGGAGTTTTAAAAGCAATAAATTCTTTTCCTTTTTTGTCCAATTGAACCAAATGAAATAGTAGACTCCCAGTTATCTAACCAAACCTGGAATAAATATACATATTTTTATACTTTTGTAAAGAGCATCCATTTATTTGAATAAATTCTGTTATTTCAGTATCTTTACTTTTGAGGATTTTCACAGGTCTGGGTCACATCTATCTTTTCTTTCTTAAAATAGCCACACACAATCTCACAAAAATTCCTTCATTTCATTATCCTCCTTCACTTTGGGCCTTATTCTTAACAAGAGTCAGTTTTGTGCTTGGAGCTTTTGTGATGGCCAAGTAGACTACTCTAAACATACATATTCTAGAAAAAAAATCACATTTTTTTCCCCACTGCCTTTTTTGTGATGTGACTGCCACATAGCACCTAGCTAATAACATTTTCTCTTATGCTTATCGGTGCAGTTCCCTGCTATGCTGAGGAAACAGCTTCTCTACCACATCTCAAACAGATATTTGTGCTACAAGCTGAACTTTCCCTATCTTTCATCTCTGGGATGCAGTTTACTTTTGTCTTGACATCAGCTGAGAACTTTATAGATCAGTTAGAAAAACATCATTCCTTTTTTTCCTCATTTTGCTCTACAGTCAAAAACAAGTCTTCCTCCATAGCTGCTTGAGCTTGCCTGCACAATATGCCCTGCTTTTCCCCTAGAAGCAGTGGTTTGCACTGAAGTTTGCCCGGTTTCCCATTTGCAAGTCACTCCTGCTGCCTGTGCCACAGGTCATGCCTGCTGTGAAAGGGTGATGGCTAGGTCCTTCCTGGGAGCTTTGTGTAGGTCATGGTCAGCTATTGATGCATACATGTGATTCTTGGTTGTACTTCAGGTTTATCAGATATGTCTGAACTGGTTCTAATGAGAACTTATTTATATCTATCCTGTTCCCCCCGCCATTTTTCAGCTATTCCGATTACTTTTTCCTAATATTAAAATTCCCATTAAGATCCCATCCCTCAGTGTACCAATTCTACCTGCTGTCCTGGTTTCAGCTGGGATAGAGTTAATTTTCGTCTTGGTAGCCGGTATGGGGCTGTGTTTTGGGTTTAGGATGAGAACAATGTCGAGGATACACTGACGTTTTGTTCTTGCTAAGTAGTTGCTAAGTGGCGCTCACAGTGGTAAAGGACTTTTCAACTGCCCATGCTCTGCCGGGTGCACAAGAAGCTGGGAGGGGGCACAGCCAGGACAGCTGACCCAGACTGGCCCAAGGGCTATTCCATACCATATGACATCATGCTCAGTATATATAAGCTGGGGGAAGAAGGAGGAAGGAGGGGGACATTGGGCATGATGGCGTTTGTCTTCCCAAGTAACCGTTACGCGTGATGGAGCCCTGCTTTCCTGGAGATGGCTGAACACCTGCCTGCCGATGGGAAGTAGTGAATGAATTCCTTGTTCTTTTTTGTTTGCGTGCACGGTTTTTGCTTTGCCTATTTAACTGTTCTAATTTATTTTACTTCAATTATTAAACTGTTCTTATCTCAACCCACGAGTTTTCTCCCTTTTACCCTTCTGATTCTCTCCCCCATCCCACCGGGGGGGAATGAGCGAGCGGCTGCGTGGTGCTGAGTTGCTGGCTGGGGTTAAACCACGACACCTGCAAAAGACATTTTTCATGGCTATAAACTTACAGTTGACTTGGATATTCCCTGACTGCTTCCTCAGGAAAGTCTATTTTCTATGATGCTGTTATTCTTTGGAAAAAAAAAAAGTTTGAGTAATCAACAACCTCTCCAGATTTCTCCTGTCTGTTCACATGAGACTGCCACAAAGCACCCATGTTCTGTATCCACCTTTTTCTTCCCTTCCAATAAGTTTTAAAAACTAAGCAGATTTCTTTGAGAGCCTACCCACCTGCCTCAGGATGGAGCCAGGTAGTGCCCTTCTGTATAGCTCTGTTCACTGCAGTACTTTAGGTTAAAAATCCACAGGCTGCACTTCTTTGTCTTATTTATATGAATGCCACAGTCTATTTTTCCTTCTCATACCACACTATTTTGGTTTAGATACCTGCCAGCAATAGAGACTAACAGAAGATAGCATAACCCAAGTCAGCTTTTATTACAACCTTCCTAAACACTTCTGTCTCATCTGTGCTTCTCACTGCATACTTAGAGAGTGGCCAAGCTGTTAAACCTTTCTCTCTCTTAAAGAAGCAATATACCTGTACAGGGACTAACACACACCTGAGTAATGTGCTATGACTATGTCGTTGCGATGGTTTATTAGATCATCTGCAGTCACCACCCTTGGGCATCTTCTAATGTGAGCTTCTGAAGAGAAACTAGCTTGGCAATGCAGAGAGATGATTTTTGTGTTTCACAGATTGTTTTTGCTAAATTACAGGTGAAGCACTTCTGCTGTATTTAAAAAATAAAAAACAGAAAGCGTGCTTACACATGCAAATGAAATAGAGACATGAACAATGATTCTGTTGTTGGTACAGAACGATGGTTTTACACTTCAGCAGGGATCACAATAGGTGAATATTCTCATATAAACTGATCATTCAGTGTTTAATGGATGCACAAGGTCAAAGAACAGTATGCCTTGATAAAATATTAAAGGATTAAAAAAGAAAAGGTTAGGATATGTAATTTAGAGAATTTGAATTTATGGGAAACAATCATGCAAAATATTCATAAAGTGAGCAGTATCTCCTAAAATTGATGAGCACCTCCTGGGATGTTGCTATGACATAATAAATCACTTTATCTAAAAAATATCCTACATAAAATCATCCAAACATATTTCATTGCTGAAAATATCAAGGAGCACTTGCTGAGCTTTTGCTGTTTAACTTACATACCTGAACTACCAGTCTGGACTCCCTGTGTTATCAGGGATCTTTGCCAAGTCGTCATTCAGAATACCTCAGTTAAAAGCAGAGTCTTTTTTCACTGACTAACCAAAAAGTCTTTGAGTTATATTCTGCAAATATCCATCTTTAACCACCTTCATGACTGATACTATTAAATTACTAGTAGATTCATCACTGACATGTCTAACACCTTAATTTCTGACTTCCCTCTACCCTGCCAGTAGAGCACATCTCTCTGTAAAAGCCCAGCTACAGCTAATTGCATGAAGATATTTTGTTTTGAATCTTTTCATCATAAGAGTTCCAAAACAGAAATGCAACCTCACATTAAGGCTGTGAACTCTTAAGGTAAACAGATTGATTTGAGAAAGCTTCACTTTTTCAGAAGTAGTGATTTTGGTTACCTTCAAGCTGATGTGGCTTGTGTGCACAGGAAGCAGGGAGCTGGCCAAGGCACAATCTTCCGTCACATCAGGTAACACTTTTGCATCTTTTCAGCATTTTTTTTACTGCAAGTCTGAGGGACTAATAGCTAATAGAGGAAAACTGCAACTCTCAAGGAGGATGCAAGAAGCATCAGAGTTTCCTGAACTCGAAGCAGCTGTTGGGAAGACCTGTCCTGGTAACCTTCGGAGTGGCTAACACAGCCCTCAACCTGTTAGGTAGGAAAGTAGGAAATGTTCTGCGGTAAAACTTTGGAGAAAAAGATAGCAGAAGGAAAAGCAGAATGTGCTTCTGATGGAAAGCACTAAAAGTGGGTCAAAACCCAGTTCTGAATTGACAATTGAAATGTGGCATACTTTATAGGCCATAGGGTCATGACTAGGACTCTAAACATTCATACTCATTATCCAGAGACACTACAAAGATCCCAAAAGTGAAGCAAGTGGAAGGAAAAAAATGCTGTGATATTTTTGACAATACAAAGAGTGACAAATACCTACACAGCAAAGTTACATAAATAATCGATTGTTGGAAGAACAGTGAAAGGATTTTCATGGAGGTAATACACCTGAGAAACAGGAACACCAACGGAAGTTGCCATGTTCAAAACCCAGAATATTGGTTTGTATGTCCAAAGGAGAATTAGGGAAAAAAAGAAAAAAAAAAAAACAAAACCAAAAAAACGAAGAGCATGATGAGTAACTAAATTATAAACAGCGCGTGAAACAAACGATAGAAAAAAACGTGTTATATTCTTCAAACAAAAGTAATAACTAGAATAAATTTTCCCTGGTATGTCAGTGATGTTTCCTAGACAGTTGACTCACTCCTGGAAAATATGCCTCTGCCATGCTGTCGCTGGACCACCCTGCTTGCAACTTGGCTAAATCCATGATTTTTCCAGCTTTAACAGGTTCTTTAGAAAAGATTTTCAAATCTCTTTTTTCCTCCTTCTTGCTACTTTCTAGGTTTTTTTAGCACGCTCCCTACCTGGGTCAACTGCCTGAGAAGTTTCCGTCATGAATGGTATACCATGAACGAGTTTTCAAAGGGAGGAGAATGGAGCTAGCTTGTTGTTTTCTACCCAAAAGTCACATTCACAAGAAGGTTGATTGTTTTTTAAAGTAACTGAAAGATCAACTATAACCTGAAACCTTCAATATCTACAGGTTGGACTAGAGAAATATAGTACAACTGCCTGCAGAAGTGTCTTTGCCGGAACTCCAGGAAGCATCTAACACATCAAATGAACCATGTTTTACCTGATTCAGTTATTAACAGAGACAGCTTTGTCTTGCACCTCCCAAATCTGCTCCAGATTACTCATCTATTCTCATAAAGCCAAGAAGCCTTACTGCTACTAAATCAGGCAGAACATGGAAGTTATTGTAGCAACTATACTTTGCTCGAAGGATCATTTAAGCAACATATTTGCCAAAATGCTACAGCCCAAGCTTTCTCTGGACATCTCACTTTGTAGAAGAAAGCAAAACTAGGATAGCAGAAATCTACCCTGCTATCACCATTAAGATCTTTTCTACTAAGAGAGGTTTCTTCACCTCATGGACCAATCCATCACCCAAGAGTCCTGGGAGGTGGCTAGTACAGATGACCCTGGGAACCATTTCAGAGAGGCAACAGGGGGTGCTGGGTATTACTCCTTAGAAAAAGAAAAGGGAGATAGATCAAAAATTTGTATTTCCAGACCTGAGCAGCTATCTAGTAAGGTTTTACGGTCTGGCAATATTAACTTCATAGCAACACAAAGACAGCTGACAAGCAAAATTCCTCATTACAGTTGACTTCAAAGCTTTTGCAATAAAATTACAGTTCTCGTGAAGTGTGTGTTAGTGCAATGTGCTAAATTAAGACATTTATTTATAATGCACCAGTATTGCTGACTGCGGCCTGGACCTGCTTGTTTGCAGAAACAAAGGAGTCTGGTTGCATTGCGCCTTGAGGGCCCCTAGTGCACAGTTGTCTTTTTTCCAGTGTCATCCTGTACCAGTCAAGCATGTACTCCTACAGCCCTCTTTGCAGGTGATGTGAAAGCATTTTGTGCTGTACAAGTGTTTTACATCAAGCTGCTCTCTGGGTTGGCTGGATTTCCATTAGCCCTGTCCTCCTGAGAGCATAGCATGGCCTCTCAGTCACATTACAGTGAGTCTGCCATGAAAGCCTTCTGCCCAGCCAACAGGAGCTCAGAAAAAGCTGATACAGCTCTTTAAATACTAAAGAGATGTTGCCTAATGAGGAATGGAGAAGGAGGGGGGGAAGGAGATCTGAGCTACTAAACCTACCCCCCTACCCACACCTCAAGTAGACATGAGAAACCATCCCATCTGTGGTATGCTAGGCACAAAAAACATCTAGGAGAAAGAAAGGGCCGGTGTACATGAAGAATTTTTAGCTTTTACATCAAAATATGGCTCATAATCAGTGTCCTTAAAAAGCTGATTGTTTGAAAAAACTGATTTTGCTACAAAATTGCACTCTTGGCATCAGTGTGTGTTTGCATGCTTATATATATGCATTTGCATATTGACACCTCCCAGCCCCATTACAGCACACAATTCTTCTCTTAAAGTTTGTTCATTAAGCATTTTAGCAACCAACCCTTATACCAAAACACATAAAACAAATCATGCTTATTCCTATTTTCATGGGAATCTTCCTTCTTCTAAACTTAAAATATTGAAAAACAGGGCATATTTAGCCTTCATACAAGGGACCATACTGGACAAAAAAATTAGCAGCAGTATAGCCTAGGCAGTTAACCAACATTGTATTTCTTGCATTGTGCTTAAGGAAGGCCAAGTGCCAGAAGAGGAGAACATTATAATTGAGAAATTGGAAGAACTTTCACTTGTAGACCATTATTTCATAGCTGGTAATACGTAGCATGTAACTATTGCCATATGTAAAATGCTGCATTAAATATTAATTTATGCCTTTGTAGATTATGTGAAGAACCATTCTACATGCCTTAAAAGAGTACACAAGAGAACACAGTTAATTATCTCATTTTTCAGAAATGAGTAAAAATTGGGAAGATGTAGTCCACGTGAATTATCACATCACTATCATCCAGAAAAGCCAGGGGCAAAACCAGATTGAATTTGCTTAATTAGGTCCAGATCCAGTGAAGTAGATACATATCTCTAAGCCAGTGATTGAGCCTGTGGACAGCAAACAAAATAACTATGTTGAAAGAGAGTATAAAGCTAAATATGGCATGGGTTTCAGCTTCAACATGCGATTTCTCATATGCTCAGGATAATCTGCATGCTCAAACATTTTGCACAACCTTTGTCTTGTCTCCTGTCAGAGAACTGCCTAGCAGAAAGTTCTAGAAAACTGCCTTGAAGCTGATTAACACCCCATTTCGTTCCTCCTCATTTCTCAGTCAGTTTTATAGACACAAGTTTCCCTGTAAAGGAAGAAAACAGCTATCAGGACTGCAGACTGCTTGAAAGAGCATGTATGAAATTATGGATTTAGAAACATTTAAAATCTGACAAAATATGATTCAAAGTGTCCACATTATAGTTCAAAAAAACTGGGCAAGAAAAAAATGCTTGCCACCGGGCAAAGCAGAAACAGCATATGTTATCAACTTGTGGATGACACATGGGTTTTAGAGATATTTCCTATCTGCACAGCAAGACATTCCTTTTTTTTGGTATTTTCTTGAGATAAGACACCCATCTGTCAGATCATTACGGGAACGATAGAGAAAATATTTGCCAGTATTATTTGACATATTGCGGATATAAAGCAGTTCTTGGCCAGAGGGAATTCCCCAAATGTAGTAAAACAGGATACAGCTTTTAAGGGGCGAAGCCCATAACAAGCATTATGCTAAGCTGCGAAGAAACTCTCTCAAGACAACCCAAGTCATGCAGAGGGGCAAAACCACAAGAGGAATACAATAGAGGAGAGAGAGCTCACAGATCAGACACCATATTGATTTAGACAGATGTGACAGAGATAAATTATGCTTGACCTGCAGCAAAATAATAATTAACTTCCAACTTCCAGTCTAACCTAAAAGCCCACACTTTTACCGAAGCAAAATGTTTCACCTAAATTCACTTCTCAAGAAATTCCAATAATGCGATATAAGAAATAATTCTAGAGATATTTCAGAGTGAAAGAATGAGATTATAGGAGAGGTACAAACAAAGAGCAAAGTAATCCCAGGTATTTCTCAAAACTTTAAGCCAAATTTAAAAGGTTAATATTTTCAGAGATGTCTAAATTTTGAGTCCCTCCTGAGTCCAGAAATAGAAATGTTATGTTGCTCCTGGAAGCCAAAAGTTCGAGGCCATTGTGTGTTTAGATAACTCATGTTAACAACTGAGATGGAGGGGAAACAGCCATGCTGAATTTTGACCCTTTTGAAGTTTGCAACTGTTTTGCACTATAATGTACTTTAATATGCATATAATTATTTTCTGGTTCTCTGGCCTTGAAGAATAAATAGATCCTAGCTGATAAAGGCTGAATATCCCAGATTCAAATAATAGCTCGTGATAAAATTATAGATGCACAAAGGACAACTTTGATTCCACTCTCCCACCCCCCCGATATTTGCTCAGTTACTTCAATTTTCTTAAAAAGGTGAATGTGTCTTTAAAGAGAAAGTGAACACACTGAGCCAGCTTATGCTGCAGTAGCTATGACAACAGACTTTGAAACAAGTGTGGAAAAAGCTAGACTTGAATTTTAATTTCATTTAATTATTTTTTTTAGTCTACTCTTCACATTGACTACTTTGCATTTTACTCTGAAGTTCTACAGAAATTGTGATCTCTTTTTAACACCAGATGTGTAGTATCTTATGCAGCAGATTCTATAGATGTTATTTAAGTTGGAAAAGAAAATACTTATTGAATTAGTGGACATCTCCTAATGTCTTCAGATGAACATCAGACTGGCTTCTGGGGAATATGCTTTACCAAAGATGCTTGGCTCAATGCAGATGGGCACGTGAGAGATATCTGATTTCATGAAGGAATGATCCCATTGGATCAACTATTAGCAAACTGTATCCTATTGTTTATTAGAGGTGAATTTTTCAAAATCAAAAGACAGGAGAGGAGGTCGAGTTAAAAGTCAGATTTTCAGTTGATTCAGTAACTGGACTGGAGTGAGAAAGAAGAGACTTCAGTTCTAGCATCTCCTCCTTTTTTCTTCCAGTCCTTCCCATCTCCCTTGGATCGATCTTTTATAGATTATATCCACAATCATGGACACTATCAGCTTCACTAGACAGATAATCTGGCTTCCTGTTCGCATCTCCTTTCTCATTCCTCTATATTCTTTCTAGCAGATGGAGCAGAGAACAATTTTCCCCCTCTCCATCAAGCACAGCAGTTTAAAGATCAAGAACATTTTCTTTAGGGGAGGGGGAAAAAAAAAAGGAAAAGTGAAACTCCGAGCATTACCACTAACATCTCTTCTTACTCCATAAATATTCCATCTGTTTCCTTTGAACAGGTCCAAGGCTTCACAGGAAAACCAAACCACTTTACAGGCATGACTATACAGAAGAGGAGTCACTTTAACCTCTTTAGAAGTGACCCATGCCACCTGTGCTCCCAAAGCAACTTATTGAACTACAGCCACGCATAGGCACCCATGTAGCTGACCAGGCCAGGGACATTATGCAGCACCTTCCCCAATGGCCCCACTCAGCTTCTCTGGGACCAGGGTCCCTTGAGCTCAGGGTGGTGAATTTTAGGGCACCGCAATCTGCATTGCGGAGGTTGGCACTATGAGGCATGCAGGCATAAAATATGGAAACAGATTATCATCATGCTACTAATTGCTTATTAATTCCCTTAAGAACTGATTTTTGTGTAATCAATCCTCATAATTCTCCCAGAAAGCCAAAAATGCATAAGGAGTGCATAAAGCATAAGTCATTCTTTCTCTTAAAGTCTGATATCCTCTAATATTTTTTTTTTTTTCCTAACTTATCTCCCTCCGGTTTCTCATTAAGGTGCCTCCTGCTGCAATGACTAAAGAAAGACTGGTTGAACAAGGCCTGTAAGTAAGCAGCCTAAATCTGCATTACCTTTTCTACTAGTGCATTGCTTTTTAGACTTAGCTGCCTGCCTGCTAGAAATTTGTACTGGGACCATCTCATGTGTAGGTAAACAACTACAGACACATTCCCAAGAGGAGGCTCAGGCCTTGCTCATCAGGCATTTCCATCCATTGCAGAATACGAGCTGCCCCATATTCATATACATTACTCTCACTCCCTTTGTTCTTTTTTCAAACTGGAGCCCTCTCTCACATTCTTGTAGATTCTCCCTGCATTTCTAATATCTCCAGTCTAACTGAATTGCTGTAGTGTCCCATCTACTATTTGCAAAGCTTTGGACAATTTTGAGGTACTTACAGATTTAATCTGTAGCTTGCAAGCAGCTGAAGACCACCATCGTAACAAGTCCTCAGTCAGAAGAAGAGATTCAGGTTTTACTGACTGCAGCAAATAAAACAGATATTTGTGTAACCACTAAGGAAGAAGAGATGTGAAAGAACACAAGAAGCAAAACCTGAAACCAAGCACAGCCCCAACTTACCCAGGCACCATTTCTATTTCATATAGGAGTGCTCTGTCTGGAGAAGACTGTATTTAAAGAGGGCCTACTCCCTGGCACAGATGCCACCTTTTATCCTAATTTGCCACCTTGGGAGTGGAGAAGCAGCATTAACTCTTCAGTGGCTGGTTCAGGCAGGATAGGGCAGAGTGCGGTTCTCAGAGCACTCCTTGTTTCTGAGAACTTCTTGCCATTTCATTTGGAAATGCTCCCAGCATATTATTCAATCTCCACTCTCCTTGCAGCAAAGCTTTTTCTCTTCCATCCTCACCAAAATTAGGATGAAAGAGTCTCACCATACGTTTTGTTCTTTCCCTATGTATTCCAAATAACAACTGTTAATAGCATCTTTGTTTCTGTATCCACTACACTCAGCACATAAAGCATTCATTTTCTTTCTGATGATGAGTCTCATGAAGTGCATGCACAGCTAATTTCAAATTCTTCCTCTTTAAAGCAGGTATGATTTTTTAAAAACCTTTCTCCATGGGCCCCAGTGGGCGCTGAATGCTAGGGAAGTAAAACAAAGCCACATTTTGTACTAGAGTTGGTACAGCCTTTCCATTCTTCCTCTCTCTTGCCATGCAGCAGCACTGAGAACCCTGTTTCAGTCTCTCATGTAGCAAATTTGAAAGGTATTCTTTTTTTTGTAATCATGGAATGAGACACGGGCACCTGAAGTTCAATAAATCCCCAAAGGCAGCCAGCTTGGTTTACTTTCAGTTCTCATGGCCCACAGAGGCAATTTTTTTTTTTTTTTTGACACGTAGAAATGGGATTTTTTCCTTATTATATGTAAACAATCCCCCTAACATAGGAGGGGGAAACAGTTCATATCAAAAGGGAATGTTTACTAAAATATCAGCTTCTCCCAGCTGCAGGAGGATTATTAGCATGACTGAATTCCTTCTCTGTTCAAAAAATCTATGCCCAGATTTCTCAGAGGAGCACTTTTGTTATTGCTGCTCCTTGACAGCAAGCACCTGGGCAGTTTATCCTTTGTGTGAGGACAGTGTTGCAAAGAGAAAAAAACAAGGTGCTGAGTTTCCTGGTAAGGGGTGTGACAGAAGAACCCCCTTTCCAGATAGGGCCATTGAGTTTGAAGACTTCAGCAGAAGCATGAGATGAATTGCTTCCTTTCTAGGAATCAGTCTGATATAGCCTGAAGAAATATCTTCTTAGAAAGAGAGGCATTTTTACATTTACTGGTGTATTTCATCCATTGCTCCATTACATACAAACATTAGATACAGTGGCCTGGCAGTATTAAAGGAGGAAAGTGAGGATGATGTGCTGGTCACATTGTTGTGGTTTAACCCGGCAGGCAGCTAAACACCGCACAGCCACTCGTTTGCTCTCCCCCGGTGGGATGGGGGAGAGAATTGGAAAAAAAGGTAAACTCGTGGGTTGAGATAAAAACAGTTTAATAGGTAAAGCAAAACCCGCACACACAAGCAAAGCAAAACAAGGAATTTATGCACTACTTCCCATGAGCAGGCAGGTGTTCAGCCACCTCCAGGCAAGCAGGGCCCCATCACACCTAACGGTTACTTGGGAAGACAAATGCCACCACTCCGAACATTCCCCCCTTCTTTCTTCCCCCAGCTTTATATGCCGAGCATGACATCATATGCTATGGGATATCCCTTTGGTCAGTTGGGGTCAGCTGTCCCGGCTGTGTCCCCTCCCAGCTTCTTGTGCACCCCCAGCCTCCTCGCTGGTGGGGTGGGGTGAGAAGCAGAAAAGGCCTTGACTCTGTGTAAGCACTGCTCAGCAGTAACTAAAACATCCCTGTGTTCTCAACACTGTTTCCAGCACAAATCCAAAACTTAGTCCCATGGTAGGTACTATGAAGAAAATTATCTCTACCCCAGCCCAAACCAGCACATGTGTACAGTGACACCTAACAATGAGGGGACACAGAAATGATACACTCAAATGGAGCAGAATGAGTATAAATTGGTTCATAATATGTCTTAAATATTGCAGAAGGCTCCATGTAATGTTTCACTGGGAAAATTTTTTAGCTTATTTAAGTCTTGCTGCACTATGTTTCTTTCTACTTATTTCTTGAATTCATAAAGCCCAAAACAAATTCTGATTTTTAGTGTAGAGATTTAGCATTCAGGCTACAGAGTGAATTTAGCACTCAAGATGCAAAAATAGTGCTGTCTTAAAAAGGGATACTTTTTTTATTTATTCTTCAAGGAGAAACTGAAAAAAATACCTAATTAAAGTGTTTTCAAAAAAAGAGAAAAATGTGTGAGAGACAACATTTATTTAAATCTTTAAAAACCTAATCTCTTCCATGGGTTTCATTTTATTTCCATGCTATGAAAACATATTCTTCTCTTGTTTCTCCCAGTTTTTTCTAGAGCAGACACTTAAGTAAAAATACCTTTTTATAAAGCTGTCTGTATATTTGCTCAACCTATTTTTTAATCCATGTTTCTTTACAATGTTTGATGAAAAACTACTGACCATTTTGCTAAGAGAAAAATGTTCAGTTAAAGTTCCACATTTAATTGCTGAATATTAGGAACACTTCTGTGCACTCTAGCCATAAGGATGGCTTCCTTATTATCAACCCCTCTTCTCTCTCTACCCATTGTCGTACTGGTTGCCATCCAAGTGGGATTTTAAACCTTTAGGTGTGACAAAAAGAAAGAAAAGAAAAGGTCTGGTGGCTTTCTAAGAGTCTTTTCTTTCAAGGATATATGAGTACTTTGGACAATCCCAGACTTCCTTTCTAGGAACATCTGCCTTCCTTGTATGACCAGTTTGTGATAATACAGGGGGTCCCACACAGAGATCCACATTCCCTCCACCAGTCATCAGATGACTGCCATTTTCTGGTTTTTTGGTGTTTTTTTTCATTGAGTCCCTCAGCCACTGTTGACATGTCATTTTGTTTCTCTGTGCCTTAGTCACTTAGAAGAGGTGTTGAAACCTCTTCTGTATAGAATGTAGTTTACAGGGATATCCTTGACTCTTCCTGTATATTTATATAGCACATAGCATGAATCTTGTTTTGGTTTGATACTTTAGACTGTATACTCAATAAGTTGTGAATTGTAAAATAATTGTGAAGTTGTGAAAGAAGTTGTGATTTATACTACTGCACTTCAGTCTTCAGACCCACTTATGCTCTCCTATAAAAAATCAGAAAAGACCTAACACGGGATAGTCCATATAGTCCAAATAATTTTCATTTCAGAACCATTTTATTTTCTAAAAAACAACACATTAATTGTTCAAAATGGCCACAGAGAGCACCATCAGCCCTGGCTTGCACTTTTCAGAGAGCTGTAGACACACGCTTCAGGTAATTTATAGTGAATGAAGAGGCTACATACACAAGGGGAGGCGGGGGAGGAAGGAGAAAGATAGCTTTGAGAACACCTGGCTGCTTTATGCTGGCTTTGCACTGCATCATACACCTGATGAGTACTAAACATAACAGAAACATTTTAAGTCTTGGCAGAAAAACATGCTACGTCTTCCTAAGAACAGTTGGGTCATTAGTGGTCATTCAGTCAGACAGACCAAGGCTGTCTCAAAGCTATTAGGTAGATGGTGAGAGGTTGGTTGTGAGAAAATGTTGTACTCGAGGATAACACTGAGCAATTACTTGGCTCAGCTGTGTGCAGAAAGACAGCCCTCATTGCAGGGCTGATAGACTGGTGGAAGCCAAAAGGGAAATCAGCACTTCATAAAAGTTAATGACCAAGGATATACTTCTTATGAGTCCTGACAACAGCAGGATTCAAATGCAAAACACAATACTGTTCCCTCTTCCATTGCTCCCGTCATTTTGGACCAGTCTCCCTCTCTTTTTTTATTGTTGTTACTGTTAGTTTTTAACATATGCATTTGTGAGAAAGCCCTGAACAAGACACCTTCCATCATTTTCTTCCAGTTCACTATCAGATCTGACTCAGCTAGGCCATCCTTTTTCTTTTCTACTTTCCCAGAGGTAATATCTCCAGCGAGATTAAACATCCTCTTCCAGATCGCCCATTTTTTGGTAAGAAAGTTCATGCATGAAGCCAAGCAATGGCAAATCTTAAATCAGCATCCTGCACAGAGGGGAGCGCTGGCATTCTGAATACTAGGCATTTTGACTACTACTATCATATTGTCTGTACTGACATTTATTCCAAACAAAGATATTTCTTATGAATGCTGAACACTGTGTGATTGCCCATCTTCCAAAGATTACAGTTTTATGTTTCATAATTTTATGAGTATTTTATTACTATTATTATAGTTCAAAATTATTAATAAATAATGATATTTAAGAACAACCATTAAATGCATAATAGAAAAGAGATTGTTATCTTTTTCTACTGGCTGGAAACAAGAGAATACAGTAATCTCCAATGCAGCTTTCAGCCCTGCGGCACTTAAGTATGTACGTATCTATGTTGAGGACTCAAGACCAACTGTGACATACTAAATAACAGATTAACAATAACAAATGTAAATACATCTGAATTTCTTTTAAAAAAAACAATGTTCTCATAATCATTATTTATTTTCTTTCTTTTTCACCTGCATATATCCTTCTATTCTACCTGGCATATCTTAATGCTTTTCTATTCTGTAACCAGCTCTGCAAATAATACTCATAGTTAAGCACTTTTTTAATTCATGTAAGTGGGCAAGGCATGTGAGATAAGTTACAGTGTTCGTTATCAAACACAGGGTTGGAAACACAGATTGTGCATTACAGAGGAGGGCTTAACACTGACGACGGTGTGCCCTGCAAGAAATGCCCACGACAGCTTCAAAACTAGAAGCATGATAGTTGTGTCTGCGCAACACAGCCTGGAACTCGTCAAGTCTTCTGGCTGGTTTAAAAAATTAGGATTTTACTCCAAACTCTGCGTGATTCACTCTGTGACCACAGGCAAAACATCTCCTCTCTGTTTTCTGTTTCCCCAGCTGTTAAGCATGCATAAAGATGCTTCTCATTTTTAAAGCATTTTGAGACTTACGGGGGAAAAATTTCATGGAAATGTTAATACTCAATTTTGATGATCCAGATGAGTGGCATAGGGCAGGAAGAAACCCAAGGAAAAATTCACTTGTAAGTATGGTTCCATAAAGCAGGCTCTGGGATACGTAAGCAAGAGACAAATCTAAAAACTAGGTAATTCCAATAGAGCTTGTAAGATATAGAATGAATATGAGTATACTTCAAGTATTCTGTCTTATCAAAACTGCATTTATGTTGGAATAAAAAATTACTGTATTGCTAAAGGAACAGTCATAACTGTGAAGAAAAAATGTTGAATTATTATGGCAGACCACACAGCAACAGAGCATTTATGGCTCTGCTCAGGGCAGACTGCTCAGTCAGGATTTTTCTCACATGTATTATCATATAAACCTCCTGTGCCACATGCAGTTTTGGGGGGTTCAGCTGGTGAAAGAGCAAGAGGGGAATAACTTTACTTATTGCTATGGAAACCTATTTATCATCTATGTCTAGAATTATTGTCTTTTTACTCAAGTTAAAAAAGTTTTCATTAACCCCCCAACTTCTTCCTTTCACCCCAATGTACCTTTCTTCACACACACATGCACACCATTTTTATTGGAAGATGTGCTTTTATGAATTGTACTACCAAGGTTGTTACTACCTATTTGCCATCATTGTGCAGCACTAGATTATCATGTCAAAATAAATGATAATAGCACAGCACTGTCCCAAAAGTCAAACACATGAATAGTAACCCTTTTGTCTGACTATTTCTGGGATAATGCATAAGCTTAGTGGATTGCAAATTAAATATTTCATGACAGTTATATGATTAACTCATGAGATTTTTGAGGTTTTATGGGCAATGTGATCAGGTCTGTCTTTGTCCTTGTCAAGTAGATGTATCCTTTTGGTTTCCATCTAAGGTTTCCTTTGCCACAGGCTCTGAAGTAGGAGAACAAATCCCAGTATTGACAAGGAAAGAGAAAGAAGGGAAAGTGAAAGGACTATCAAAAGTCTGCTGAGATCTCGAGCTGTTAGTCTGTCTCCAAACTTATACTTTTTCATGGTAATACCAAGGGAAAGAACAGCATCAGTGCTGCAAACCTAGCTTGGAGACAGCTTTTGAAATATCAGAAATTTTTTTGCAAGTGCAGATGATACTGAACATATGGTGTTTGAAAGAGTGGCCAACATTGCAAAAGCCTTTGGAATCATCTGATGTTTTATTTTGTGTTTCCCCACGCTCAGTTTTTAAGTCTGTCATATTTTCCTAGTAGCAATATAGTGACCCATTTATGACAACAACTGCACATTCAACTTGTTACTAGTGATGTTATTTATCATAGTGAAATGGAAAGATTTGAGAATGCAAAGATGACCCTAAATGTGAGAAAAAAAGCAACGTTTGTCCTTCATTGTATGGGCTGGATTATCCTTCCATAACATGCAAAGATTACTTGGTAGGCACAAGTTGACTGTACATGTTCATTGTACATATGCAGCTTAAGCAAAAGTCCTTTCTTGTCTATGAGTACAGTGTTCTAGATATTTAAGGCAGAGTGCACATTTTCTATCATTGATGTGAAATGTCAGTCTGAACTGGGAAATGCCATGAAGCATGAACTGATGAATTACCATCATTTTTGCCAGGCTTAGTAATGCACAGTGGCTTCACATTACACTATTTTAACTTGTGCCTATGTTATTAATCTGGTTAGGAAATATCTAAAAAGTAAAGCCTTAAAAAACAGTGTTGGCCTGTTTCCTTCTCTCTTAAATTTTGTGCAGGTTTTCTCAACCTTACATTTAAGTGAAAACTATTCTTTCTCAACTCATGCATTATGCAGTTCCTAACTCTCTCCATGCATCATCTGCCTCACACTGAGGGATTGTAGTTGAGACAATTGCATCATACCACAAATTTGATTTTCTGCTATTTATTCTATGGAAAAACTACTCTGGAATAGTTTAATTCCCTGGCATTATCTGGGTATCTCACTATTTGTGAATTCAGGCTTCCAAAACCTGCCTACAGGTTTCATACATGAAATGAACATCCTGACCCAAAGGTGCCAAAATTCAGGTTTGAAAAGTCTATAAACTTCTGCTTTGGACTGTACTGAAAACCTGAATATCAGTACTTTGGGCCATCAGACTCTCAATGTTGTTCTTACATGTCATGAGACACTAATCCAAAACTGCATTAAATTAATCATTCAGATGAGTAACTAATAATTTATTCAGAAGGTGGCAAAGAGACATCCTTCATATTTCATGTGTCTGTCCATGCTCTGTAGCTAGGCAAAGCTGAATGAGAATTGAAGCAGAATGCTAAGCCTGTATATCTTTTTCTAATTGCTTGCATCTGCATTTCAGCCAGATCAGTTCAGAGTAAGTATTGGAGTCTACAGAACACTCAGTTTCTGCTCACATCTCTGCAGTTTCAAGTCACCCAAATCAGTTTACAGTTGGGATCGTCTATAATAGCTGGTAGGAGAGTGAGAAACGTCTGTATGCTGACAGACTGCCACAGGATATACGCATATTGTATCTGACAGAATTAAAGCAAACCCTGGGAACGGATTAAAAGAAGAGCATTCAGACTCCCATCTCTGGAAAAGAACGTAAAAGCAAGAGAAGAGTGATGACATCATTCATTGAAAGCTCTCTTGCAGTCAGCTCATGGGAAGTCCATACATTGCTGAGGGGAGTTTATAGTCAGTTATGGCCTTCAAGTGCTTTTTGGTTATACAGTGCTTCTGAACTGTTTCAGGGGGAAAAAAAAAAAAAAAGCTAAACAAAGATATGAAATGCAGGCTTTAAAAAAAAGTTTTCAAACACTTAAGGAGGGAATGTACCTTTGTAGTTGGAAGGGATGGAAATATCAAGAACTCAATGCCATGGCAAGGGTCTTCAAAATCTTCCATAAGGAAGAAACTCTTCCCTTGCTACTGTCTGCCTCACTGAAATCTGAAGGACAGTTTCTACACTTCATGCAATTCAGCCAATAAGTGGAGATACTGGGGCATATAGGGCCTTTTCATATTTGGTCAAGTTTTATAATTTATTTAACCAATCGTTGGGTTAATGGATTTGTAAACGATATTTCAAGCTGTTTTATGTTGCTTGATTGATAACGCTATGAACCTAAGTCCTGAGCACGAGCTGCACAGGGCATGGTGGTGAATGCTCCCTCACTGCAACTGAAGAAATTGGTTGCAGGGCCAGCCTAGGTTGAAAATTTAGTTCAGAAATAGTAGAGGAACTAGTGAGTGTCACAGCTCCATTTGTATGCTTCTGCCTTCTATAGTCATTCCTTGGCTTTCGGACTGAGACTTCCAATAAAGGTACCAAGTGCAAAAAATGTTTTCTCTTCTGTATCATGAACATCTGCCTATTAGGAACCGGTTTGACACAATGAAATCCTCTTTAACAAGCCATAAAAAGAGCTATCATTTGATTACAAATCTCTGCTTCGTAATATGATAATATCCATTTCATCATTTGTAGCCAGTTGTTCAAATAGTGATTTAATTCTTTTTTTGCAACAAAGCAATCCACTGCTAACAAGATTTAGATACCTAATTGCATGAGATTCCAGGACTGAACACTCAGGATGCCAGTTTAAACTTGAAAAATGTTTCCATAATATTAATCTCTTAAATATGGCCACTGGAGACGGGTGGACATGATGCCCTTTTGATTTGTACTACAATTCTAGTCACGGAGATGGCCTTGCTTTTAGCTTAGAGTTAGCTAGTTGAAAGCCTGTCAGCAGTCTGCTTGTTCAGTGTGGTTCTGCTCAGGTTGCCATCACTAGCTGCTACAGAGTTAGCAATGAGAAAGTGAAGGGCCAACCTCTGCTTCCTGCAGATGATGCATGAGTGAGCCAAGGAGACATGCTGAAGTATGCTGGCTCAGCTCGGGGAGGGGTATGTCACCCTGAGCCTGCACCAGGGCCTCACCGACACCCTGTAGACAACTGTCCAAGCCAACAAGGTTGGAAAAGTTTGGACAAAATCAGTGTGGGTTGCTGTCTGCCCTTATAAAACATGGGACAGAGAAAGGTGACCCAAGGTCCTGCTACATGCAGACAAGTCTGTTAGCTTCAACTTGCTGTTCTCTTAAACCTCTGCAGTCACTTGCAGGATGGCTACAAATGACCTATGGGTAGCATATGAGAGTGAGCTCCAGTGGGTTGCTGAGATCTTGGCTTTCCATAAATATACTGGTCTTTTTATGGGCATGCACGAAATGTATGAGTATAATAAATATATATAAATGTACAAACACACTGATGTATGTGCATATATGTCAATGTATATGCCCACAGAAAGGGCTGTACTGAGTATGTCTCTGTGGAACCGAACAATCAGATATAC
This sequence comes from Platalea leucorodia, assembly GCF_965183815.1. Taxonomy (NCBI): domain Eukaryota; kingdom Metazoa; phylum Chordata; class Aves; order Pelecaniformes; family Threskiornithidae; genus Platalea; species Platalea leucorodia. The sequence continues at coordinate 32,802,574 of NC_138826.1, forward strand.
AAGATGAACTTTACAACAGTTTACATTATTGCTTTTAAATGTTTTTTCTAGAGAACTTACATTTTAAAGTCAAGGGTGGAAAAAAAAGAAGAAATAATAGGATTATTGCAGCTTCTGAAAAGCACTTTCCCCTGCAACCCTTTTGCAGCCAAAATGATACTAAAGGGATTGAAGTAACCTTAACACTGCTCCATAGCAACACCAATCTTCCCTCTTCCTTTCTTCCAGCCAGGCAGTGAGACTGTCTCGGGTACTGTCTCACCTATTCAATAACACAGCCAGGGAATGAAGAGGGTGAGAAAAACCCTCAGAAAGTAGAGTAGAAAAGATGAAAATTTTACCAATGGAAACAGAAGCAATATAGGGGAGGTGAGCAAAGACAGAGACTGACATTCTAGCCTGTACACCTTTACTCATGACAGCCTCACGAGGGTGAGCAACACTGCCCTTTTCTTTCTGTGTTAGCCAGCTGGGCGAGTTATACCTTAACATATGCTTGATGTCCAAGCCATCCTTTATATACACTGTGAGCTTTTCTCCAACTCATTCCATTTCCCATACAATTTTATTCAAGTTATAGTTTAATACTGTAGTTAGTTGCAGTGTAATGGCTTTCAAGCTGAGAAAATAGATGGGTAAAAGACGATACAAAGCATGTAAAATTGAACAGAGGGGACATGGCGGTAAACAAGGGGGGATCATCAAATCCTCCTCCCTGAACTCCCATGAAACCGAAGGCAGCTAAAAGAAGGAAGCAATCCTCATTGCTACAACATGGAGGCAGTTGCTTGTTGTGTTGCTGTGAAGCAACAGCAAAAGAAAACAAAAGAACATTTCATCTATTCACTTTCAGCATCTAAAACTATGCCTTTGTGAAAACTGCAGTGCGGTTTCATTGTGCTACTGAAATGAACCCAAGATCTTCTGTGACACTTCAAATAACAAGAACAATATATTCCTCCATTACCTTACTTACATTAAGCACATGTGTTTTGTAGTTAATGTAGTTCCTGGCGTTATGAGAGAGCAATGAAAACAAAATCCATGCTTAATGCACTGAACTTTGACAACAGCAGCTGCAACTCAAAATTAAAATCCACTTCTTTGCTTTGCTCTAAGGCTCTGAACCAGCTTTGGGAAAGTGCTGCAGTGCACTGTGAATGAGGATATCTGAAATGAAAAACGCCTGCACGACTGCCCAAAGGACAGATCAAATGACCAAAAGCAAACAGTGATGTGCTAGGCTGTTTGCTGAATACTCAGGTGAAATCAGACAAAACCCATAAGCCTTGGAAATTTCAAGACAAAAGAGAGATACTGAATTTTTATCATCTGCTGCAAGGCACTAATCATGGAGATAAAAGACTCATTTATACTGGATGACTTGACCCAAAAGGCAGAGGAGGCAATGAAGGCAATGAGAGGGTTCTGCCATTGGTCTCAGAGCACTTTAGGTCTGGCCAGGATACATATCCACTGCAATTTTGGACTAAGTTGTTTTTTGGGGGTTTGGTTTTTTGGGGTTTTGTTTTTGGTTTTTTTTTGGTTTTGTTTTTGTTGTTGTTGTTTGTTTGTTTTTTGTTTTTTGTTTTCAGACAGCACTAGTTAACTGAGCATTAGTCTTTTTTCTGTGATCTTGTGATGTCCTTTAGATGTTTAACTGCATTTTATAATGACTCAATACGTTCAGGTTTTGTTTATTTGTTTTTCCTTTATATCATCAAGGACCTGCTCTGGATTCCTGGTTGAAGTAGGAATTATGCAAAATCTGGTCTGCCTCTGAAGAAGTGTTCATTAGAATAGCCTCTGCTGAGTGCCTGGCAGGCTTCAGTCTCAGCTGCCACTCTGGTGGAGCAAGGCGAAATTCTCTCCAGTGATTTTCTTTAAGGATCTCATATAGGGACAGTGGGAAAAAAATCCAAGGGAGGAAGGCTGTGCTATGATCTTTAAAAGATTATGAAGCAGGACTGGTGGAGGGAGAGTTGCTCGTGCCATACTTGCCTGCTCCCAGGAGATGGCACCTGTGTGAGCCAGGTGTCACAACTTGAATGTGGAGTCTTCCCACTGCCTGTCCTCCACAGAATAGGCAGTTCTTTACCATACAGGGGCCCATTCATGGCACAAAGTCCCTCCTATAGGGATAAATGGCAGCTAGGGAAATAATATGGCTCCACTGAGTCTGAAAATTGACATGTAAAGTTAGTCACTTAAAATGAAAGAAAGTGTCAAGGTTTACAGCTGAATTATGTTCCTATGATGTAAAAGATTATTGATTCGGTTAAATAAGAAAGTCACATTACTGCATGTGCTTCTTATTATATGTTAATCACAGTAATGTAAATATCTTGCAGATCTTTGTGCGCCATCCACCATCCACTTTCAATGAGGAATAGAAGTAGCAGGAGTCAATAGGTCTGACTCCACAAGCTTTCTTTCTTTTTCATTTACCTTTCCATGTATTGAAATGCTCTCAATACAGATTGAGTTGCTTTGTTCAATATTTATTATTGTTCCACCTCCATCAAAATGGGAACAGCAATGGCTTTGATAAATAGATTCAAAGGCAGTCAAAATTCATTGTGCCGTTTCTAAATGCTTTTGTGTCCTCTGCTGGAGTTCTTTTTGATAACCTCTTCCAGCAAGACACCTCTTGAAATCAAAATAGATATATTTCTTGTTTCTATAGAATATCAGTGCAAAATTAATCTGGACTGTCCGATGTCACATATAGGTCCAATTTTTTGCCTTTTTTCTAAGAGACAAAGTCTGTTCCTCTATCCCATGTTCAGAGATATGATACTGCATAAGTCAGTGGGGCCATGTGCATGATAACTGATAGATAATCAAAAATAAAGGTGTCAGAATCTGGCAGTAGAACTTCATTAGCCTTCCAAAGCATACCAAAGAATATTCATTATCACAGTATGAAGTATCATAAATAATTAGCACTAAACCCACACATGCCAAGCGAATGATCAGTATGACTTCATATTGTGATCAGCTTGCCTGTTTATTTTATTACTGTGCTCATTTCCCTGCTCAATATTTTGCCAAATTCTGCCATTCACACTAGTACTCCCAGCATTTTTGTGAAGAAAGGAAAAGCCACTAAGATTGTCTTGCTATTTTCCTAAATCAGGACACCAACTAACTGTAAATATTTCACTGTACAATAATAGCACAATCTTGCTTTAACTCATCATCAAGACACTACACCAAGACTATCTCCCTCCTTTTTTTAACTTTGTTTATGAAGGCTTAATGATATTACAAATTAGAGTTGTGAAATAAGGCAATATTAAGCATAAGGTTGATACAAACCTTCCTCAAATGAAAGGTGCAGAGTTTAAAGATAGAATTTGTGTGTATAAAGTACTTCTTCGAGAATTCACGTTTGTGCCTGTTCCCTCTTCCTTTTATTCATGTACTGAATGACGTCTCTTTTCTCCCAAGAGGAGAATAGAGTGCACAGAAAAATCCACTGAAATGACTCACACACACACACACACACTCTTTACGTAAATATGCCTTTAAATTTAGTTCCAAGATCTTCTTTGTCGGCAGCCCATGATGTAACTCGCTGAATAATGAAAGAGGGGCAGCATTAGCTTAAAGTGATTGTTGTGTTTGTTCTGTTATTAAGTTTTGATGCGTAGTGCTACAGGGTAACACAACATGACATGGCTAAGCGGTGAAATGAGTACTATGAAAATTTAAACTGAGGCACACACCAAGAAGCTGGAAACAGCAGAACATGAAGCGTCTAAAGCATTTGAAAAGCAAATAAATGAACAAAATAATCCACTCATCCTATTATACCTACTTTCTTTTCTTCCTCTGCAAATCTCATACACCTGTGCCCAAAATACACCTCCTGCTTTCACCTTCACTTCAAATTTAATCCAGACATCTCCCTTGGACTATCCTATTTATTAAAAGCTTGTTGGTGAATTTACCATTACTGACAGTTCAGCTAACTGGAGTCCCTTGACATATCCACAGGACAGGAAAACAGAGCTGCAGCCCAGGTGAAGTGAGACAGGTGTTCAGGGTACTGAAATGGCTTGCTAACCCTCTGCGCACCACAGTGCTCTGCAGCATGGCATAAAGGGCTCGTCTGCATGCCTCGTGTGCTGCCAAGCTATCTGAGCCGCAGCTAAGAACAGTCCATCTTGCTGTGCTATTTCCTAAATAATCCACAAGCATAATAGTAACAGGTTCACCCCAGTCGTGCTTATCAGCAAGCTAATCAGAAATTTTCCCATTCTTTTTTTTTGTAAAAAAGATGGAAATTCACCCAATATAAATGGGAAATATCAACTATAATAAAATTCCTGATACAGGAGGGAGAAAATCAATAAAAGTGTTTAAAAATTGTTGAAAGATTCCAATTAATTTTCCATTACAGAATTGCTTATTGCTTTGCAATTGTACATTATGAAAATAGAAATGATCACAGCAGCATAATTCAGTTTACAAGATTTTTTTTTTTTTTTTTACCTTCATAACACTTGGGGGTGGGGAAGAAACGCACACAGTCTAAATGGGTTTCAGAAGCTCCATTTGGCTCCATAGCTGAGCAGCTGGCAAGAGGCTGCCTGGTTTATATTTCCTGAGAAAACATTAAAGTAGGGACTCCCATGGCAGACCCCAACTGATCCCAAGTTTTCACTAGACCACAAGGCTGCTACCAGCACGTGCTGAATTGAACAGAAGTGGGACACAGCCACACTTCTGCCACTGGGCAGCATCACCAAGCTGAGGGAAAGCTGGGGCTGCCCCTCACGGAACAAAGTTCTGCTGGAGCTTGTCACAGTTGCATACGAAAGGTCGCTTCATCTGGTGATGCAGCCTCCCCCAGAAGAAGCAGGTAGATGTTGACAACAAGAAATCTGGGGAAGGAGCTGGCTGTCACATTGCACTCAGACATCCCTCGATTCCTGCTGCCTGGGTTTGGACCGTGCAGTCCTACTCTGCCTGAGCATCATGAACTTTGCAACTGATTTGGGACTGTGGCATCTCGTGCTTAGAGTGGGAAACAGCAGTTACACCCCTGAAAGCCAGGTGCTTTGGAGCAAACAGAAGTAGTCCTCATGGAGCTTCTGAGTCAGCTAATATAATTCACCAGATTCCACAGAAAACTAAATAACAGTTTTGTGTGTCAGAGAGAGACTACAGGGAACTTGGTTGTCATCTACAGAAATTCATGGGAGAGACTATTTTCCTGTTCAGTAGTTCATTTTCAGAAGGTGATTTAGCCACTTGTTTAACTCAATTTAAAACCGTCAGCTTGTTTTTCATAAGAGAAAAGAGATTAAAGAGCCTGAGAACCTGTCTTTTTTTTCTTCACAATGGCCTCAAGCAGGCCCCCCAATACTTCAGCTGGTCTGGGCAGTTTCCCTCAGCTCCCTGTCTACTGTCTCCTTGGGGAGGTATATCACAGAGAGAAATCAAATCAAAATTTACTGCAAGATTAAAGGCACTGGAGATCAGAGCAAGTTGCAAGGAACCACTGTGCATTAGATTAATGCTCAGACCAACGCTGCTTTGAATTCCACTCCAGCTTCGCAGATTATCAGGGAACAATAGTCAAGTTGAAACAAAGCCGTTTCCTCTTAGAAGCGATCATGCTTGGCTGGAACCTGCTGCATCACTGTCTGCACTAATCAGTCACTTCACAGTTTGCCTGGCACCCTCTGGGGCTGCCCCCCGCACATAACCCCTCCTTCCCCTCTCATTTCAACTTCTTCCCAACTTCTTAGGCTGGTAGGAGAGAGCTAGATGGGCATCTCACTAGATGCAGAGCAGAAACTTAGGAAATAGGAGGTTAAATCTGAGCACAATGCAAGATGTATTTTGTGAACTTGGTAGCTTGCTGATCTACTTTGTTTCTCCAGGTAGATTTCTCTCTGCCTTTGCATCGACAAAGGCAATAACCTTCAGCTCTGCTCCCTTCTTTTTTTCCCTTCCTATTGTACAATGAAGAAAAATGGACTCAAGGCTAGTGGTAAAGAGAGAGCATAGCCTTTAACTATTGCACTTCTCGTACAGCATTTTTCTAACTCCTTTGCTAATAGAGCTGGTAGAAAGGAGAATGAGAGAGGGGAGGCCGTTCTCTCCTTGCTCCTTTTCTTTTTCACTACTTTGAAAGTTTTGAATATTTTCACATAGCTACAGAGCTAACAAAAATGAGAAGTAAAATCCCTTTTGAAATATGAAAATTCAATATTAGAAATGTGATGACAAGACACAAATGTAGCTGTTTGAAAAGTTTTGCTGAACAGGGAACATAGGGCTGTTGTATAGTTCCTGCACAGGAAGAATGAAGAAAGCAAAAGGAGCAGGCTGTGGGGAGAAAGAGCAGCAGATAGTCTGAGATTCTTTTAATTGAAATTTGAATCCAGCTTCATTCATTATATATTTTGTATGAAACTGTGGAATGAAAAAGAAAAGGTTTCAATGAAACACGGGGCTTCCAGTTTGCTCAAGAATATCACAAAAGCCCTTATTCAGTTTCCCTTGAAGCCAAGAGAAACATGTCTTTTCTGGTTCAATTTTCAGCTCTTTGAAGCAGAAACTCACTCTTTTATGTGTCCCTACAGTGCCCAGTGCAATAGGTCTCCTGTCTCAGCAGGGGCTTCTAAGTGCTACTGTAATAAAATTAATTAATCATAATTTTTAATGAACTCCTTAATATTTTCAGTATCATCCTTGACAAAAAATGTATGCAGACTGGAAAGGCATGAAAGTCTAATTAAGAATACAGTAAAGGAAACTTTTTCCTGTAACAAAATCTAATTCAAAAGCTGGTAAAAATGCTGTTCATGCTAAGCAGACGCAGAAAGAGTATTAACAGTGTAACAAAACAGAAATCTAGACTTTACATCTATTTGTAGCATAAAAAATAAGTGTAAGATGGATGAGAGATGCACTAGCATGTAGGGATACTATTTATGACTTTAAGAAGAGAGACATGTACTATTATCCAGCTCCATCTGCATGGAAATGAAGGGTCACTCAGAGACAGATGTGTAAATCTTCCTGATGTGATTCCTCCCCACTCTTTTGCAAAGCAGCACTTAATATTGACTTCTGCACTACCATCATATAACCTCTGAGTTAGCCACTGAAATGAAAGGGCCAGTTCACATCCCTCGGTGGCACTGGTTCTCGTTGCAAATGTGCGTAGACACTGCTGCATCAGTCTGCACTTCAATAAATGTTTTTAAGGCTTATTTTTCACAGCAGGAGTAGAAATGAAAAATGAGTTTCAATTGTACATGTTGGCAGCCTGGGACAAGTGCCAGTATGTCATAACCCCATGTACCAGCCCAGCCCCTTTACTTTGTAAAGTACAATTATTGTAAATTGGTTCAGAGCCTGCAAACATATCAGAGGCGTACATATGCCTCTCTGTAAGTATGCGTATACAGTACACATAAATGATCCTGTTTTCTTTTTCTTTCTGGTAAAAAGAAGTTAAAAGCCTTAATCTGAGCTATCCTTTTCCCTTTGATAGGGCAAATTTCTGTCTGAAGTAGTTTCTCTAGGCTCTCCTTAAAGTCAGTGAAGAACACAGGTATCGTGGAAGGGGCTCATCTCCCCCTGCGGGAGACAAGTGAGGCTTGAGCACTTCCCATCTCTCTCCATTAGTTACAGTCCCTCCTAGACAGTTAACTGAGACTTAATTATATTAAACTTGGTTGGATTAAATGCTTGGTATTTGGATGTCTAACATCATTTGAGTTGAATCTTTGTATAACTCTGTATCAAAGGAGTTGATAAACAAAAAAAACCCCAAACATATCTGTCTAAAATATGTTGGGTTTATATACAGAGAACTGTCAATTTTAAAGTCTACTATCTGTGGTAATTTGCAACCAGAAGAAAGTATTAGGTCCATTGAACAACACAAATATTTGCCTTTCGTAATTTACAGTTGTAAAACACAATAAAAGTTACAGTATAGAAATAGATATGCTATTACCCCAGAATTTAATTTTCTGTATCTGTGACATTAAGTAAAACATATCACTGAACAGAAAATCCCATATGTGGATGAATAAGAGGAAACCTTTTTTTCCTTCAAATTATTTCTCAGAAACATCCGCTGTGTGATAAAGCTGTGGGATTAATTAATTTAGCATGCATCTATAATTGCCTTATCTCAATCCCTCTCTCCCAGGACTAATGCTAATGCTCCAAACCTCTAAGCATCTTCAAATGGCAGTTTTTTTCTAATTATAGCATGCCACGAACATATTTTCTTAGCTTCAACACATACGGAATTTTTGTAGTTACTACATACAGGTACTGTAGTTATAGACAGATTACAAAAGTGCATAGATATTGCCACTACCTTATAGTAGAAACCATTTCAAAATGCAGTTGTTCTTTTCCTGTTAATGATAGGTACCATTGGGAAGTTAAGTGCAAGACATAATTCATATTTAGATATATAGGTGTATACCATTCCTATGCCATAGCTAAATCAAAAGGTTTTAAACAAGGGGAGACCACTGGATCAGCTGCTCTGACCTCATTTAATCAAGTTATTCTTTTAGACAGCTCAGTACCTCATATTTAGCTCAGTAATATCTCCCAGAAAGCATCCAGTTCCTGATTTGACTATTTTAACAAGAATTTACATTCTTATAGTTGTCTATTCCACTCACATTTTTTATAAACACAAAAACCAATATGCCACAAAGCACAGGTGTTTTTTTTAACCGTGAATATTTATTTGCACGAACACATTAATTTACTTATATTGTGTTCATACTTCGTGAGTACCTTTTCTAAGTAGGTGAATAAAACACATCATGAACAAGTATTAAGGAACACTCAAAGTGAGAGGTTTTTGAACTTTTAGCTGGATTTAGCAGAAAGATCATTCTGAAGAGTTTAGCTGGACAGAGAACAGACAGTTAGCTGGCCCATTTGAATTTCACAAATGAAACAAACCCTAAGCCAAGAATTACTCATAGAAATTACTCAACCGATAGTTAGAATAACTATATTACATTCAGGATAATTTAAAACTTATTATAGATGGCTGGCAAGAAAAAGAAGATAAATTATAAACTGGATTTCAAAAAATAATTCCTGACAAGAATAATTTTTTTCCTTCAATATAAAATGTGTACCATGATTTTATTTAAAGTCCAGGTCTTGGGTAATGTCTGATCCCATGAATAAGCATAGCAGGTGATCAGCAAGCTCTCACTGAAACTGAACCCATCAGCCTGCTCAAAACCATAACTCAGACGAAAACCCAGCAGTCCTAGCCACGTAGGCCAGGAAACAACAACGGTAATTACATTTATAATTTAAGAAAAGGGATAGTGTAGTGATGAGTGCATCTTGCAGCAGGTACCTGCAGCCTTTTGGGAGGAAGCAATGTGTCCTACAGCCTTCTGGCGACGAGTCTTTTTACTTCAGCAAATGCACCACTTTATTTCACCAACATATGTGAGCAGTCAGGAAAAGGTCTGTTGGGGGAACAGTCGCTGCAAGTCCTCCTGTTTTTCTGGTACCTTAAATATTTTATTTTAATCCCTAACTAAAATATATACGTGATGAGCAAGATAAAGCAAACTCTTTAACAACCTGTCTCTTCTTTTTGGACTAGCAAGCCCTGACTTACAACACATGGGAGAAGATAATCAGCACTTCCCAAGATGGCCCTTCTTTAAAATGACGTCTTGTTAACATAATTTTTATTCTGGTTTCCAGCAAAACCAAGACTTGCAAGGTCTCTCTACATGTGTCTGCTCCAGTCCATTCACTAACAATTTCTGGCACTGCTTGGGCAATTTCAAATTCAAATTCGACAGAGGTAAGACTTTCAAATATATCCAGTCCCTAAAAACATTAGTTAGCAACTGTGTCAAATAGAGACAATTACTTACTTTCTGGAGAAAAGTCAGTTACAACTCAGCGTAGATTTATCCTGCAAAAGTCAGGAACCAGCCAGGAAGTCTCAGTATTCACCCAGCAGCTGATGGGCATGTTAGCTACAAGAAACAAGGGGAGAAAACAAATAAGGATTAGAAGAGTATCAGGTATGAGTTCATAGGAAAACATATTCTACTGGATTATAGAATCTCTTATTTTTAAGGACTGACTTTTTTAAAGTTTCTTGTATGAGTCTTCCTACCGATTCTTTTAAATCCATTTTTAAGTGTTATACCAATATTTTTTTTTCCTGTTTCTGGACTCCTGTTTGCAAAAATGCCCACTAAATAAACGTCTGCAGCACTGTAAATACACTTTCTTATGTCTTGTTCCAGCCATATAGTGGCTTTCAGTCTTCAGTAATGAAAACATGGAAACTTCACCAGCTGAAATTTAGTGAAAGGAGGAAGAAAGAGAAGCACTGGCAGAAAAAAGTGGGTCAGAAGCTGGTACTGACTGCATCTTCAGGACCAGTGAAGAGCAGGAGGAGTGCTTCTGTGTTCCAGCTCCTACAGCAGTCTGCTAGCCTTGTCACCCATTGTCCAGGCTTGCTGCAATTAGGAGGTGGTCTTCAACCCTTTTCTATAAACCTACGGTTAGTTTTCCTGTTATTCCTTTAATCACTAACATATTCTGCCTCCAAAGAGGGACACGTTTCATTAGAAAATGAAACAAAATGACTGAATCTCCCCTTCCTGCTTTAACTTTATCAACACCTTGACTTCTCTGGAGCTCTTCCCCAGTCAGAGCGACAGGGAAACAAGGGCCCACAATCTGAATGAAAGCTTGTCTTATTTCTTCTTTTTTTTTTTTCTACTTACTCAGGTTATTTAAGATGACAGCAGCCTCCTGCCTTGTGTGCTGCAGAACTAAAACTATTTTCAGAAGCAGTAGACTCAAGGAATGAGAAATAACATCTACAAAACTTGTCCAGTTGGTTTACTTGATCTGTGTAATACTTCAAGACACCTATTATTACAGACTTACTGGACTTCCTCCGTCCCCTTGAACACATCACACTTGCTATCTTTTTTCTCGATAAGAAAACCAACAGTATAACCTTAGCAGCATTTTTTCTTTCCCCCTTGAGATGTGTATCCTTACAGATCGTACTCTGTGATCCTCTCAATTCAAAAGTGTTCCCTGAGTAAATGCTATTGAATCTTGTAGCTACAATGCTACTCCCCCACCATACGTATTTTCTACACAGATCACAGCCCTTTTCTCACTTCTTGCACAAAAGCTTGCTGAGAATGAATGTGTGGAAGGGCCATGACATCTCCCTTAGTGCGTATTGTGTTCTCTTTCCTTTAGACCATGGAAGGCTGCAACAACCACAGCTGATAAAGGACAGAGAGAAAACGTGTTACAGAATAAAGCGACAATGCAACAAATATAACTCAGGTGAGAGAAAGGATGTGTTATTGCAGGAAGGCAATAGCTTTGTGTGATACCCAAGGTCAGACTGCACAGTCATAAAGGCAATTCCTGGCTTTCTGACCCACCTACCAGAGACTCTGCAGAGGAAAAGAGGGAGCAGAGGAACCTCATTGTGTCTGGCCTCAGTGCATCAGCACACTGGCGTGGAGAAGCTGAGATACAGCGCTACAGGGGACTGCCCAGTCTACATACACACTTCTGTGAATTCCATCAGAAGAAAGAGCTCTCAGAGCCAGAATACGTATATCTCTTGAATTACTGAACAGCAAATAAATCAGAAACCCAAATGGCTCCATCTCAGTTCAGCACGTCCAAACTCATTTGCTCGTATTATTATTATCATTCAAATGAGCTTTCCCTCAAAAAATAAATCACAGTGGTAGGAAAAATCATTGGTCCTGCAGCTGTGATCAGGGAATGAATGAGACATGACAGTGCTCTTGTAGAAGTTCAGACAGCCTGAGCTTGCCTCAGTCATCTTTTCCTGCGGTGGTAACATCCTGCGGGATGTAGTTTTGTGTCATTTCTGACACTGTCATTTCAGATGTTGTAAAATCCTGGAAGCAAGAGAAGGCACCAGGGAAAGAGGGGAGGAAACAGAAAAGAAAATACCATCTGACAACAAATATCCCGTTCCTTGTGTCATTGCAAGATTTGCATCACTTGTCAAGATAGCCACCAATCTGAGCAAAACGTGCCTATAGCTGGCATGGCAAAAATGCCAAGCCTTGGAAACCACCTGTTGGGTTGCTATTATAACCTACATAGTGGAGAGGGCCTGCAGCATTTGGTCAGTTGATTTGGGTTTTCTTTTCACATAGCAGCCTTTCTTCTTCCTGAACAAAACTTAGAAGTTTGAGATTAACGCATATCTGCTAATCAATGATAGTAATCTGGACAAGAAAAAGGCAGTTGCACAATTAGCAGCATTTACATAGGCTACTTTTCTGCGGGTCTCTTGAGGTGGTTCTCTTGAGTCTCCCAGTAGGATTGAGCTGACATTGCAGCCTTCCCTCTAAGAGGGCATGAATTTACCTGGTCACATGTTTTTGTGTACATAGATAGTAACAGAGTTCTCTGAGGTCTGTCCTACAGTCAGGCTAATTAGGTTCAAAGAGAAGTTGACAGACAGATGAATGGACATCTAGCATAACTAGAGATGGCAGATTTCTTTAGTAAATCATCGTAAAACTAGTTAATAAAGAATATAAGAGCATTTCTCTCTAAATTATATCTGTTCCTTGAATACTTAGAGCTAACCTCCTAAGTTGTCGTGTTTTTCATATACAATTCTCTCTGCCATTATGAGACTGATGAGCCTTTTAATGCAAATTCTTCTCATTATCGGATTGATTCCTCAACATTTGATAGCCTCTCCTTCTGGCTAATTAGGTGGTCAAAAATATTCTGATTAATCTGTGTTTAATCAACAAAAAGCGTTTCATTAGAAAACTTTACCCTTCGAAGAAGTTTCACCAAACATAAAATGTTTTTTTTTTGGTGGGAATTTGTCTGATTATTGACAAAATTCCAACTCTTCTCCTATCTTCCCTCCCTCATCTGAGTATTCTGGGTGCTTCAGGTCCTGGATCCCAGAGTAGCCTAACGGAGAGATACGGGGAGCAGTGTTTCTAAGGTACAAATTCAGAGGGATACTGCAGGACCAAGAAAGAGGTTCTAGTCAGTCCCCAGTGGCCAAATTGCTCAGGGGAAGCAATCTGGGGCCTCCTGTAGCTCATCAGTGAAACGATAATTTTCAGTTATGTTGACCCTGCAAGAGACTCTCGCATATGCACTGCATATCTTTCAGATATGATAAATTTGCGAACCAATTGAAGATGGGCTTGCCACGGCAAAATGTTTGAACTAGCTGTATGGATCCTAAGCTTTTGAAAAGTGACTCCTGATTTAGGTGGCCTTCAGTTTTGAGCTCCAGTTTCTCAGAAGGAACCTTTTTTCAGGTATCAAGTTTTCAGATTTTTTTTTTAGATAGTTTTCAGGTCCTCAAAATATTGAGCAGCTGCTCTTTGAAAGTCAAAACCCTCAGGAGTCTCTAGTGTCAGAAGCCCAAAGTGGAAGTAACCAGAAACCTCCTGCTGCTCTGTAGTGGCAGTTCATTCTGCTTCATGGTTCCAGCAGTTAGATAATTGAAAGTGGCTCACTATTTCCTGAGTGATTAAGAAGAATGAGTATGAATTCTCATCACCCTCAGATAAAAATACTAGGTCATTCATTTCTGGGGTTTTTTTGTGATGCTCTCCTAGGAGAGAGGAGACTTTAGCTTACGGGGAAAAATCAGAACAGTTTTAGTGACTAGATATTCTGGTATTTGGTGTATTAATTAAGAGGTCACAGTGGTTACTAAAACAAATGCAGTACAGAAATAAGAAATGACATACTTTGCACAACACAGACAGAATGAAAACATAGGATCACATCATGCTTTCATAACATTAAATATAATTTTTATTCTCTTGCTTTCTGACTAATTGTACCTGATTTACAAGGTACAATACAACACCATAATCTGGTCCATATTTTAAAGCACTTCCTATTTCTTTCCAAGATGATTTTGGGTGTAAAACTGAACAAGAATTCCAGGCAGAGGACTATTCTGTCATTTACCAAAGAAAAAAACGGTTCTAGTCTTGTGTTGACTGTGTTACACTGGTAAATGTAAATAGTGAAAATTCATGAACAAGATTATTTCCAAAGATTGAGATCACAATACTAAAACCTAATTGTATTCTGAGTTCTTTTGATTGTTTAGCCTATTAGCTGTTGAAAAGTTATAGTTGCTTTTCAAGTTTTTCCCTGTAGCAAGCCAAAGACTTGCTTGAAAAGAAAACAAAATAAAGCCAAACTGAGATTCTGGGTGAATTCTGGACTTACAGAGAGATACCAGGTATGGAAAACTCACAAGAAAATTACAGGACATGCCAAGATTACATTTTTACACTGACTGGTGATATAAAGAAAACTGGAATTAAGCTTTGAGTTTCATTTCAATAGAAATAAACGAAGAATTAACTATTATTTATTAATGATTTCTGTCTGACAGTTCTGTGTTTGTCCAAAGTTACATCATTCTTAAATATTTTTATGTTGTTACAGTTGTTGTTTACAGCAATAACTGTAGTACAGTTATTGTTACAATACCGTGAAAGGAATAAATGGAAAATTCATTGATATAGTTTACATCAGCAATGGAACATCATTGAATTGTCTGTATTCCTCTACAAAGCCAGAAGAAATACATATAAAATATAGTCTAGTGGTGCTCAGCGTGTTTAGGTGATCATTAGAGATCTTGTAGAGATTGACAGCATAAATACATTTGAGTTTCTTTAAAACAGAAACTTTTGCTTTGACTTTAAAATGTTCTATATATGACAAAAGTTTGTATATGACAACGTAGAAATAATTTTAAACAGGTTTCAGCTGTTCAATAGTTCTGTTTGTTAGTATTTAACTGCTACACAATGGAAAAGAATGTCATATGGTTTAATTAGCATTGTCAAAAAGGTACTAAAATAGGAGGGATAAAGTTAACAAATCTTAGCCTTTTGTCTCTCCATATGATCAACACTCACATACCAAAGTTATTTGACCTGTTAAGAGATGCATAAAACTACACCACCAGGCCTCCTTTATTGTAGCTTATTGTCTTGGACACGACGGGAAGAAAGACAAAACAGCAGTAACGTGGTTTAATTAGGCCAGAACTTGATTAACTCTGCACACCGGGGATCTCTTCCAGAATTCACTAATCTAGTGCAGAGATTGCTCGTTTGTACCATCTGGTGGAAGGCTGCCCACTGCCCTGCTGTCCTCCCAGCACTTAATCTAGCCTGGCCTCACTGCAGGGACTGGCTGCCTTCAAATCACACAGGAGCTGAGGGGATGGACTGGAGACTTTGGACCTGCACTCTACCAGCCAGGGAAACCCTGACACCCTGACACCTGCTGTATTGCAAGATACCTCTCTAATATTGTTTTAAAGTCCTGCTTGTCAGGAAATCCAACTCTTGATTGACAGCTACCTTGAATGGGTAAATATCCAGCTGCAGCAATACGAATATGACCTGATCTAGATTACTTACCATCACCCTAGGAGAATGAGATTGGAAGAAGACACAGCGCTTAATCCCGCTATAGACCACTATAAACTATCTTCATAGATTAGACTAGTGACATCACCTTCAAAAACACTGAAATAAATATCAGCTTCTTGTTACAGGTAACTGAAAATACACAGGGATTTTTGCTAGTAGAAGAGGTAACACCTCTTTCTCTTCTAAATTCAGGTCAGATACGAGGGTGTTTCCCAAAGAAGGGAGCAGGGGCAATGGCGAGGGAATGTTTGCATCTCATCCAAACATTCCATTTTCATTTTCCTTCTGATGTTGCCTCTTCCTTTCCCTGTTACAAATATTTCATTTTTATCCCATTTAAAGTGATACTTGAAGTGCTGTGTTTTGCAATGCTAAACTGTAAAGTTTGCTCTCGCAGGAATGCTGCCTTTTTCCTCAATGAAATTCTGAGGAAGCCAACCTGCAGCCAGGAAATATTTCGTGTAATTGGAAAGATATTTTCCATCAAAATACCTGAGAACAGTAATGCTCAGTATGTTCAAATCATCCTTTTATTTAGCTGTTCCAATATGACTATAAAAGACTTACATTTGGCACTTCCATCTCATATAGTATCACATTGGCATGGTAACAACTGTAAACATAGTAATGATCATCCTCCTGTGACCACAGTGCTCTGCCAAAGCTATGGTTTTGAAATGACCATATGCATTCCAAATCAGCAGGTTTTCAAAAGACATAATAGCAACCTGTATGGGATTTCAAAACGTGTGTAGCTGCCTCGGCATGTTTGCAAAAAGAACATGAGCACTGCAAAATAAATTCCTGCTAATGTGCTCTGATGTGCTTCATTCAGAAAGTTCACTTTACTCTTCTCCATGCTCCCATTCACACACAGACATTCATCTCAAACATCGCTCACCCTCCTCCCGTCATGGCATTTGCTCTCTCTTCCCTGTGAAGACATCTATACACACTCTATGGTGTTTACTAAATTAGAAATGTTCCATGCATTTGCTATTAGATTGAATGCTCTTTGCAGGCAACATCAGCCCACAATCCACATACAATGCAGCAAGCATGACTGTCTCCTGACACTCCTAATACAGAAAAATTACACTTTGTGTACTGAGTGCTGAGCGCCATCTGAACATATCCACACCCAGATTCAATCATGAGCACCGACAAGTTAGTTTTTGTGTAACAAGAACCTTTCATGCTCTTTCATGCTTTCATGCTCTCTTTCATGCTATGTGTAGACCTTACAGTAATTTCTGCAGAATTTTAGAAGCTGCAGAATCTTCTACAGAAAATGCTCTAGGCAACTACTCAACCCAAAAAGGATTGTCTTTTCCATTTATTTTTCTTCAAGCAAGAAAGATGTGCTTAGAATTCTACATATAATTCAGCCTGAGCAAAATATAGCATGTACTATGACGTGAGCATTCATTTGTTTTTCTTTGCCCATCTCTTTCCTCAATCAACGTATCTGGAGAAGGTACAAGAGTAAATCAAGTTGTGGAAATGATCCTTGAATTAAGTTGAGAGAGAAGAGAATTCACAGTGTTGTCATATGGGCACATATAAGAAACTGAATTATTATGCTAACCTTCTCTATTAAACCAGGGTATTAGAAAGGTCTGATTTCTTATAAGTCATTTCATAAATACATTATTATCTATCAACAGGCAAAAAAACCCCATGACTATCTACATTACCTACACTTCAGCTGGATTCTGGAAGGCAATGTGAATGGATAAGCTGACAGACATAATACATCAAAGGAATTAAAAGCAGCACCTGGTAGTGAATGTGTATTTTACAGCTACTTTCTGATCTGCTCCAGACACGCTACTGTTTGAATTCACAGTATAAGGAAAAATCCAGATTTTGCAACCTATCTTTGGATGACAATGCGATTGCTTTTATAGTCCATATCTGTCTCCTTATTACCTGTCAGCTGTATCATTGCACAGTTTTGTGCACTCCCTTCAGTCACACCTACCAAAATACAAATAATTTCATTTTTTGAGGAGGAATAAAAAGGTTTCCATTTAGCTGTAGTATGGCTTGTCACTAAAACCACGGAGACACCAGGTTTTTCACATTGTACCTCTGCTAGATACAACTGGAAACACTGAGTTTTCCAGCTCTGTACCTTATTTAATATATATGTTCACAGGCACACAATTAAACTCAGGCTTAATGTAATTTGACTAGAAAATCCATTTAAATCGTTCACAGAATAAAAGATTATTTCAGAACAAGGTGTCTAGACAGCACTTCTATTTAACTTCTGGTGAGATCATTCTAAGTCTATTTCCAGAGCTTGTCCAGGGGATTTTTACCACAAGCTTTTGCTGCATTAAAGGCTGTGTCTCCATCAAGGTTTTATGCTGATTCTTGATGACAGAGACCAGTGTTGCTTCACTAATCTGAGCCCTGCCATGTACTGCTGTTTACACTGCTAGAGATTATTCTGGACTGAAAGTGGGTCGGTGGCACAGGAGCAAGGAGCAGCTCTGTGTGTCCATGCAGTGCCATCGCTGCAATCCTACTGCTGGCCAGCGTTAGGGAGAACGGCAAAGAGAGGAAAAATATGCATCTCAAGCATTTCTTAATATTGATGACAAACACCATGATAATTTCTAACGTGTGAGGAGGCCCCACACATGTAAGTCTTTCAAGGAAACAATTTGAAAGTAAGGCAGCTCGATGTCGGTGCTGTGCGTTGGCCCCTGCCACAGCTGCCGGTAAATGCCTGCCAGTTGTAAAGTCATTAGAAAGCTACGAGACTCTTACTTTATACTCCTAATCAGTGAGCAAACCGATAAACAGAGGATTGTTCTACCCAGTCTCAGTCTCCCAAGACCTCCGTTACCCCAAGCACGATGCACTTGTATCCTTGGAAACCAGTGCACTGTGCCCTGCACATAGAAATCCTACCCACACTGCATTTGCAGAACCAGGTCCCAGGTGCCTGCTGAGAGGAAAAATATAAGGTTTTACTCTCACAGGGCACTTCCAGCAACTGAATTCAAGCAGGAAAAGTCATTAATGTATATGCACAAGTGCATTTTCAAAATGAAACGTAAGAACATAGCAGCAGTAAGGGACCCAAGAAAGTTTTCTTTCCTCCAATTTATGAATCTGTCAAAACATGTCACAGAGGAATTGTGAACATTGTTTTAGTGATCATTTGGGGGCACTATAATTACAATACAAAACCATCTGCTTCTTGGGGAATGCCTAATTGCTGTGTGTCAAAATCAGATTAAACTTGAATTTCCTTCCATCTCATTCTAACCTTATTATGAATTGATATCTGAAATCCAGGTCATTAAAGAGAAGCAGCAGACAGTCTTATAAGAAATAAGTTCCTTCATTTGTACTAGATTCTACCATAATCCTCTTTTAAATGAGTTGCCTTTGCCCAGAAATTATCATGGAGTCATCTCTACTAAATCATAGTGTTCCTCTGTACTTAGGAAATAGTTTCTCACCAAAGCATCTCCTGTTCGGAGCGAGGCCCACGCTAGACCGGCCCCCAGGAGCTAGCAGCACTGCTGGCATTTCTCTGACAGGATGGAAAAACTTCATTTTGCTGCAGGGGTGGCAGGGGATGCTTGGGCATTTTTTATGAAAATTTTTATGAAAGGGTAAATTTTAAAAGCAAACCTGTTCATTAAGCCTAAAGTTGCCTGAATTTGTTCATGGTTAGGCTTCAGGTAAACCCTGCCTTTTGACGGACTTCCCTGACAACCTTTCTGCAGTTTTGGAAAGTGTTTCTTCTATCTATGAATGAGGAATTAGATTTAGTGAATCTTCCCGCACCCATAGCTGATCACTTTCGATACGCTGCAAAATTTTATACTGAAATGGGCTACTACAACACACAAATTACTGTGAGAGGAAAATAAGAAATTAAGTTCCCTTCCATTCATCTTTCCTCCTACCTTTCCCTTTTGTCTCCACTGTCTCCTTTTCTTTAGCTGCTTCACATTTAATTTCTTCTTCCACTAGGACAAATAACATAATAATTTGGCTATTTCTTTGCTACTTCTATGCATAGCTAATTGGTTTCATCAAGAGAAGAATACTGAATGGTTAAGAAAGGTTTGCCTACTTTTAAATAGCATCTGATAGATAAAATTTCTGTTTGCCTTAATGGAGATGGAGATCTGAGTATCATAAAAAGCAATCATTTCTTGTCTCTCAGGTAAATTGGAATCATGACCTGACAAACCCCTCACACTGCTTTCAGTGCTCAGGGTGGCAAATTCAGCATAGCCCAACCTTCAGCAGTCTTAATCTTTAAAGAAAGTATGTGACAGGTACACATTTTAAATATGCAGTTTGACCTTGCATAAGAACAAAGGTTAGAGAGGTAAAATGTAATAATTTAAGAGATTTTTCTTCTCAAGGACTGTATGCTCTCTCATAAATCTGTATGTACTAATAAGACTCATATATCACTCCCGGTGCAATGTACAGGACAGAATTAACTGTAATTCTTGCTTTTTCTTTTAAAAGAGAATTATGCTTTCAAAAGATGTCAGATTCACAGCAGTAGCAAGTGATAACCTCTGTTTATGCACACCTAAGAATTTACATAGCTAGTGGTATGTTTTTCGTTGTAACATTTCATTAAAATCCTTTAGCTTTGACCTGTAAGAAACGGCTTTGAAGGTGAAAGACTAGTTTTATCTCCACATCTGTTCTTTGTACAAGTGAACTAACAAGAAAGTGCAGCGAGGATGCTAACTGTGGGAGGAAGACAACTCCAAGTAAAGGGATTGGTTTTGATATGCAACAACTAGTCCACCCATCAGCTGGATAAGGCTACCAATACACTTCAAAATCTTCATAAAAGAGCTTGCCCTCAAAATTACTTTGAAATGTCATGGCCTTCACTACGTGCACATAAGGAGCTTAAAACTTCCTTATTCCTAACTAATTGCTCTGGCAACTATAAACGTGTAGCTTTTCTCTGTTGTTTGCTTAAGCTGCCGCTGAGATGAATTTACAGGCATCATAAAATAGGAAAATATATTCGCAATGTAAAACCATCACTTTTTTTTTTTTTACCAAAATAATTTTTTCTAAAGTAAACCTTTCTGACTGATTAAAATATATTAATACATAATATTCACGTTGTGGTATGCAATGTATTTTGCTTTTACGATAACAAGTAAAATGTATTTGAAATAAGCACAAAGATTTTTCACAGATTATTCTATGGATTATTCTGTGGGTATTAAATCTGCAATATGCTGCTCCCCAGAGTCTCAGGAAAATGTGTCTTATTTTTGTTACTTTCCTTACACACAGAATTCTGTATAGATAGGCACATTCACCCAAGTATACTATCCTCCTAAAGAAAACATCAAAATCATTGTATTTTTTCTATCATTACAGCAATTTCCATTGCGGACCCCACTGTTAAATGGAAAACAAGGTTATGACTTCCTACAAGAAATGAGATAAGCTATTAGTCTGAAGTGGTAGGACCTGACTTTGCATCTCCTAAAGAGAGCATGCACATACACACACTGAAAACTCACATTCATGCCTGCGTTCCACAATGACCACAAACGGCTTTCTGTTTTACCCAATTACCCTTTGTTTTATTTGGCTCTGTATTGATTGTACGCACACAGCTTACATGTTTCCTGAGTATTAATAGTGATAATGGCATTCCTCAAAAAAAAGAGGTGGGGTTGTATAGTGTAAACAGAGGCACCCAGCAGTACAGGATGTCAGAAATACAACCCATGAATCAATTCAAGGGCAGCCATATTGTTTTTAAGGTGAGGAGCTCTGCCTTGGATGGCCATGCTGTGCTCTGCCATATGGTGGATGCAAATGTCAGCAGGAGCTACTGCACGTTCCTGGGAAAGGAGCACGTCGGCTGCAGCCAGCTACCCTCTGTTAACATTTGCACAAGGATGACTGCGCTGCCCTCACTGATCTCTCGATTCTGCTCCCTAGGACGCTCTCTGCCTGAGCTATCACACAGTAACCACAGCGCTCTGTACTTCGGCGACCACACAGGCTTAAAGAGAAGGTGGCAATGTTTACATATTCACATCGCTGTTGTCATAAATACAGGCTGTGGTAAGAGTCTGTGAGTGTCTCCTCTGAATCAGAAAGTAAGAGCTGTGGGAATGAGCAAAGTCAAAAGTGTGCGGAAATGTTAAGTGAATTTATGAGCTGTAAATGGAATTGAATCAAAGCGAAATTGCATAACTGATCATTTCCATGGGTCTTAATACCCTGGTTTTTAAAATACTATTTTTATATGAAGTTTGGTTATTCACTGTGTTGAACTATTTTGTCATTTTATAATGTATCTATATTATACACATAGACTGTGCATGAAGTACATCAGAAACGCATACTAGCCCACAGATTTTTTGCAATCAAAGTGACTTCTGACATCATAGTGCTAATAAGCTAAAATCATGTAGGTGTACTGAACTTTCAAACAACAGCAATATCTATTTTTCTTTCTCTTCTCTTTGTATTAAGGCTGTGAGCTGACGTTGTGGAATCACTGCAGCAGCCTGGGAATAATGATGCACAAGGTAGAGAAGCCACTGCCCCACGCTGAGAGCAAGTGAGAGTGCACAGACAGAGCTGGGCTGCGCCATCAACAGAACCCTGCCAGCCTGTTTGCTGTATGAGACAGTCACAGACGCACAGAAGATTTGTCTCAGAGGACTGGCAAGCCTAAGGGGAGTGAGAAAAATAAATGGCAGTTAATGTAGACTGAGTACCGGGCTTATTATTTTAATTGTGAGTGACTATTATTCACACCGATACGCAGGTGATCATCAAAATAAATTGGTAAGGTTTTTTATTTCAGTAGATGACAGCAACACAGTTCTATTTATTCAACCAATTGGTCACATTTGATTAGTTTAACTACTTTAAATCTGAAGTAAGAATTCAAAATAACCATTTATAATACCATGAGCTAAAAGGAGAAATTTGTTCAGGATTGCCTCCCTTCCTTCCCCAGCATATCCCCATGTCGTCCCTGCTGGGGACAAAATATCTCTTTTTCTCTCATGTTTTTTATGCTGGGGATATTCTCTGCCTCTTAAGCTTTGCTTCTCTCACCTCTGCAGGTGCTTAGTGACAACTTCAGTCCTCTGAATCTCTCCCTAGACCTTCACAGTACAAATCTTTCGCTTTTGTCTAGATGAAGCCCCTGGAGCTTTCCTCAGAGGCAAGGGGAAGCTGTAGCATGAAGCAGTTCTACTGTTAAACACAATTCAAAAAACATACAAGGGAAAAAGAAGTCAAGACCATGAAGGAGACAATAGCATATTTCTGCTGCTTGCTTTGCAATCTCGTCAAAGTAGGTCCTGAATTCTGGTCAGAGCCTGACTAACTTGCTTTTTGCACAGCAATTTATTTTAAATTGGGCATAGTGAGCCGATTCTGTGCATTTATGAATGCACGTGGCTACTGCAATCTGCTTGAGCAGCACAGAGGGGTGGGAAAGCTTGCTGGGGAGACATCCATCGCACAGGAGGCATCCCAGGCAGGTCAGAAAAACACTGCTAATGACTATACTGCGATGCAAACATTCAACTCCTTTGCGATGAATTCATAGTGAGCATCAAACTCTCAGCCCCAAGGGTATCTTTACATGGAACCCACAATAAATTCAGACTGAATGCAAACTCCTGTTTGAAAATAGACACATTTCAAAACAGTGGACTTATGAGTATAGTCTCAAGGCCGCAAACTGAGGCAGTACTAATGTCAAGTGATAATTTTAAATGGACAAAAGTTTCCTGAGGGTGCTGTTGCCTTTTGTTGAGTTCTGAGAACCCTTTGCTCCCTCTGAAAGAAATGTGAATTGGGAATATTCAAACCACACAGGACCAGACCTTTCCTCACATAAAAGTGCCTCCATACTTATCTCAAATCAGGGCTGGCTGTAGGACTTCTTTAAGAGGCTTATTTTCAAATGACTTAGGGACATAGCTGAACACCAAACATTTAAAGTTATTATAATTACACAATCGTCTGGATGGAAACCAGGACGAACAAAAGGTATGTCATTGGAAGAAATTCTCAAAAAGTTTTGAAAGATCCATTTTTCTCATAGTTTTTTCAAGATTCATTTTCCCTGAAAAATTCATTCTAATTTACTCTTGTGTCTATTCATAAATTGGAATTATTAGAAAGTCATCCTACATTATTTTCAGTGGTTTATCATCTCTCTCCCCAACAATATAGCGAAGCCATTTTAAAAAGGAGAGAAAAGCCAGAATTCTGCAGTGGGAGTGGAAGAGGACTTGGCTAGATGCCCCCTTATTTCTTTTCCTATTTGTATGTTTGTCTTGCTAAACATTAAGAATACTTCTCTGTTATCTTTATTCCTTTTTGATAGAAGGAAATGTTGAGAAAGAGGTAGAAGCCAGGACCCCTTGTTACAAAAAGGCACTAACTTTCAGAACAAAACACAGCAGAAACTTCAGGCTTCTCTTTTCTTCTAGCTACTGCACAGACACCTCACAGCTCCCACATCCTCATGGGAAAGCCTGCTATCACAAACATTAGACAGATGGTAGTGAGTCTCTTTCCAGCTGACCCTGTTTCTCAAATTCTGGTGTTCAACATGCCCTCCTGGGGTGCTTGCCAGATCTCTGGCCTTTACTTAGGTAGGCTGATGAAGACGGTACGAATCTGGGCTTAGCTAATGAGCTTTTGAAAAGACTTCATAGGTCATCAGAGAGAAAGAGAAATGAGAGAGGGAGAATTGTTAGCTCTTCTGCTCCATGTTACCAAGTTATCCTGTCACAGCTTTTTGACCTAAGAAGGAAGCTCTGCAGTTGTCTTTTATTTTCTCCAGTCATTGTATCAATCATGTCTTGGAAGATTAAAATTTAATAAAGACCACTGTCTAAAAAAGAAAAGCCTGAATAATAGAGCAAATAGAGCAAAAGACTGAGCTGCCTTTATCCAGGGATATGATACAGGCTGTTGACCACAAGGAACACGGAATGAGCAGAGGCCAGCAATCAGGTGTGCTACCCAGCGGTGGGGTCAAACAGGCACAGGAACAGCAGGGCTCAGCTTTGTCGCCCAGTTCTGAGGATTCAAAGAGGGACATCCTGCTCTCTTCAGCTGGTTGTCCACATCTATGACCCATGGATGTCTTTGGGAGAGCTGGACTGTTTCTATAAAGAAAAAACATCTTCCTCCACTCCCAGCAAGCCAGATAGTCTTGGGCATGTGAGCTTTATGCTGTGTATCCAGATGTTAATGACTCTCCTGCAAGGTAAGTCTTGACACACGGAAGCCAGAAGGGGTCACATGAAATCTGGAGATAAAAAACTTCATGCCATGGAAATCAGTGAAAGATTTCCATGGGAACAGCAAAAATGTGGTAAAGTCTATTTCTGTTAACGCACATATACTTGCTTTTCCCCCCATTTTTATTTTTTTCTTTTTTGTTGTATCTCTCTCTGCTTCAAAGGCCACTACTACATTCTTTCTGGCAGATGATCAGTTAAATCAATAGCTCTTCAATAATTTGTCAGGAATTCCCAAAGCAAAGGAAATTGTGCTGTGGATCTGATGGACATTTACCCCATTCATCTTCTCCCTTGCCTAAATCCTAAATCCATGTAACTCACATGACTAGTTGTGCACTGTCCCCTGGGTGGGTTGGGAAGAGGAAGGGAGTCATTTCAGTGTGGACTCTGCAGGCACCAGGCTGCATGCTGAAGTGTGGGATTTGATTGCCCTCATTATGGTGGTTGGTGTAGCGGACTCTGATTATAGCCGTAACATCACAAAGGCCTTTGTAAAACCCAGAGTTTGTTCCTGTGATCTCCTGTGGTGGTAAATTATAGTATGAATACACAATGTGGCAGAAAGCAATAATCTTGAGTAATGTAGCTGATTTTATTGCTCTTTAATTTCATTAAGTGTATTCTTGTCAGGCAAGGGACAGGCTTTCGGCTCCTAGGAGCAGATGCTCACGTCCTAAAGCTAGACCTGAAATACTCATCATGAAGACAGAGGCCATTTGCACAGTCTGGACCCAAACGAGGACTGATGTTGGCATTTTCAGTTCAAAATCATTTCTGTTCCAGAATAGATGTATGAAAGAAGACAAGTACTGGTTTACGGTCTGTGCATTTCCGTTCTTTACAGAGTGACATCTCCTCCTGCTCTGCTCACACATGTCCGTGGCGAGTGGTGCCCAGCAGGGCTCACCTGGCAGAGGCGAGCAGTCAGTATGGACGGGAGTGATTTGGCAATCAGCTGCCCACAGAGAGGGTGCCCGGGGACAAGCCTTTCTGTGTACGTCAGCTCCTGTCAACAGCAGGCTGATCCCACAACATCACGGAAGAGGGAAGTTAAATCACCGCAGAGAAATGTGGATTTACACTAAAATGACAGAGTGAAGAGACTGAGGCAGAAGCATATACTCCCTTCTGCTGACTCTACTGTAAAACATCTGGGAAAATGATAAAACAAGAAGTATTATTTCTTAAACTAATGAACTAAGGTTTCTCAAAGCTTGTCTGTAGGCATATAACTCCATCATGCTATTGATAAGCACCTACATTCTCTCACTCACACACACATAGCGGAAATCTGTAAGAATTTATAAGGAAAAATATACTGGAATGAAGACAATTGCCTTTTCATATAGAGGAGCAAAGAACCTTGCTTCCAAGGTCCCCCTGTTTGTGTTGGGTATTAGTATTAGGAATACGTTTTTCATTTTCAGGGCATGTAGAAAAGGTTATTGCATGTTATCCAGTAAGGTTTATCCCAATGCTCTACTTTCCATATGACTTTCTTTCCAATTCATGTACTAAGGAGGCTGGTAAACTCGTCTAAGTCCTACCCACTCCAACCCTCTCCTTAATTCTGTCTTCCAAATTTACTAAAAACCTCTAAAAGTCTTTGGGAAATTGAATCAGAGGGTCATGAGGAAACAATGGGGAAGAGAAGCAGCTTTACCCATTATTTTTAAAGACGTATTTTCTTGCTTTCACAGCAAAGTCTGCATTGCACCATGAGGCACAAAAATGAGGTGCTCACTGGATGAGCGCCTTTAGCTCAGGAAGAGACCGCAGCTCTACCCTGCCTGAAGGCACACTCCAGACCTCACCAGATGGGACTCTGAGACCCTGGCAGAGTTACAGTTTTATAACTTTTTCACTGCTGATCCTGTACATGGTACACAGAGGGACCCCATGTCCACAACTCAGTGCAGGACTGAGCTTTTCTTTATTCTTCCAATGGAGTACGAGGGTCTTGCTCTGTGATTGAAGCACCTTTCCTTGCTGTCTTGCCTTGCCCTGGAGGGCAAACGCAAGACTTTCCTCTGCCTTGGTGAATCTCAAATTTGGTAGAGACTTATTTAAGCTGCTGTATGGGATAAGACAGGGCAACAGTTAGTGAGGGTCACTCAAACAGAGGGTTTATTATAAAAACTATATAGATATATTTAGTGTGTATCTAGTGTTCTTTTCTATCACCATGTTCAGAGACTTCTGGACATATTGAATAAATTATTAAAGTTTGATCATCCATTCTTTACTTGGAAGACTCTAGATTAAAAACTGATTATGGACAGGTATTAAGGTAATAAGATATTTTACTTCAGAAATGGAGTAATCTTGTACATTTTTATATATCACATAAATATTACATCAGGAAAAATTGGGACTAAATTTGAAGAAGGATATGGCAAAAAACTAGTTGAAGGAGATCCTGAAGTGCTAATACACATACGTGCACACATTTCCATTTTGTGACCCCGGTACGGTAATCTAGTCCAAATTGAATTCTGAAAATAATATTAATTTATATAAAATAGGGAGCCTATATAAATTCACTGTACAAGCAGAAAGCTTTATTCAACTAGCTGATTAAAATATTTTTTCCATAGCTCTTTAATTTAATTTTTATGTGTTACGTCCCATTAGGGGGTCCTTAAAGAATAAAACATTTTAAATATATAATACCAAATAAATTAGCTTCAGGTCTGACAAACCATTGACAATACATAAGATAAAAAGTAAGTATTGAGAAGAATGAAAAAATTAGCAAAGCCTAAAGTCCTTTATGTATAGCTTAGTTATTACAGCAGTACTAGAGAAGGCAAGCAATAATTATAGTGGCTAATTCCCCTTAGAATAATAGTGTAGTGAACTAATTTCTCATATGTGTGCAATATTGCTCTCTACTGGCTGCTGACTGGATAGGAAGAGGCAAAGTTCAATCAAAGAAGCCTTCATGTGGTCTATCAAATCCTGAATCTATCTGTAAGCTGACAAACTAATTCCTAAGAGGACTGATCCCCCAGCAGCATCCAGCTGACTTTCAAGAGAGTTG
This sequence comes from Platalea leucorodia, assembly GCF_965183815.1. Classification (NCBI taxonomy): domain Eukaryota; kingdom Metazoa; phylum Chordata; class Aves; order Pelecaniformes; family Threskiornithidae; genus Platalea; species Platalea leucorodia. The sequence continues at coordinate 32,830,446 of NC_138826.1, forward strand.
CTGGATATTCAGCAACCTTATTACAAAGACTAGAGATCAGGGATGAAAAATTTAGGTGCTGCAGTCTTTGAAAATCCTTCCAGTGGCTAGCAATCTAACAGGAGATGGTATGACACTACAGCAATAAGGATAATACTCACTGTGAAATAGAAATGAACTATATTATTGATATTAGTGAAAGGAAATCTCTTTTGGCCCACATGGAAAAGGTTTGCAATTCTGTAATCAATACAGTACAGTTCTAATCTCTGCTCCCCAGGTACAAATGTATAATTTATCTGAGAACTATGTCTTCCATCTAAAGCCTTTAGCATCATTATTTTAACATTCCAAAAATTATTACTGAGTGGAAAAAACCTACGAAGGAAACAGAAGAGGTGGTGTAGATCCCAATTCTGTTAAATATTGTTGTCTGTAAGTTTGTTCCCTCCTGTCCCCACAGAGTTTCCTACTGATTTCTTAACCTCAGAGTTACCTAAATATTATGCTGCTGGAAATCAATTAAGGACTTGCCCCTCTGATGTATATACGTGGGTTTCACACAAACTTCTTAAGAGATGTGCAGGCGATGAAAGGTGCAAGGTGTAAAACATGAGTACTTTCCCTCCTTTTCTTCCACAACCCCAGCCACATTCTGACCCCTGAGCCAAAATGCTAAACAAATGGCAATGTGTGCTCTCAAAAATCCAGATGAAGTCTGACAACAGCGATTGCCCTCAAAGGCCTAGAAGTTCCTGACTAAAAAAGGGAGGGAAAAAAATCATTTTCTGGGGCATGGAGAATAGTTAAAGATGGTTCTCAGTTTGAACACTTGTTAGATAATCTGAATAACTTTCCTCACAGTCTGATAGACGTAGGAAAATTGTACGGAGAAAATCCATATCTTTTCCACTTTCACACTATCCTTTTTGATACAGAGACCAGAACTGCATGCATGCAGGAAGTATCCAATTTACAAGCTTATCTGGGCAGTATTCGGGGGCATAATGGTGTTCTCTACTTTGCTTCCTAATTAAATCCTTATAATTCCCAACACTTTTTTTTTTTTTCTTTTTTTTTTTTTTGACTGCTATGGAGCATTGAATTGACTTTTTCATAGAACTACCATTACTCCAAGGTCCTGTTCCTAGGCAATAGTGGTCAGCTCAGACCTTATTTTATATGCAAAGGTAAGACTTTTTTTTTCCCCAGATGCATCACTTCACAATTATTTACACTGAATTTTACTTGCTAATTTAATAACCACTCTTGTAAGGGCCTCATGCAGTGCTTCACAGCCAGGCCTTGTCTTTTCACCCTCTGCAACTTACTAGCATCAGCACATTTTGACATCTTACAAGTCACTCCTTTTATAAATCATTTATAAGTGTGTTGAGCACTACAGATCCCAGCACACATCTCTGAGACTCCCCTTATGACCATGAAACTCCCCTCACCAACCATTTACTCACACAATTTTTTCCCAACTTTTATAGATTTTTTTAATCCATAAAGTACCCTCCCTTTTATTCTATGGCACCTTTGTTTCCATGAGAGCTTTTAAGAGGTCTTGCTGATAAACCTAGTTGAAAGCCTTTTAGAATATGGTCTACACCAGCTGGGCTTTGCAGTATCTCAGGATTCAATGGAAATGGGATAAAACCATTACAGAGCAAGGTAAGGTAACAACATATAACCCAGGCAGTTACCCTACATCATGGTGACCTCCTCTATGCAGCTAATCTCCCAAAGGGAGGACAATGAAGACCCTTGACTGATAGCCTGGAGTGGCAGTAAAAAAAAAAAAAAAAAAAAAAAAAAATCTTTGCTAGAGTTTTAAAAGACTATCAATTGCAGTATTTCTTACTGGTGAAAAACAGTTTAAGGACTAGTCAAAATGTGACCCTTAAGGTTTACCTAACCTGCCCCAGAAGACTGCCAGAGCTCAAGGACCCATCAAAATGTGACCCGTAAGGTTTACCTAACGTGCCCCAGAAGACTGCCAGAGCTCATCCATTCACACAACTTCAGATTTTTGCAGAGATGTGAGGGAATGGATTTAAAGGAGTTGGCAATGTCACAGAAATTTTCAGAACATTTGCTTGGTGTCTACCAGAACATTTTCTTGGGCATTTAGAGTATTTTAATGTCAAAACCGAAATGAACACTGATAGCAGTGAAGAGCAGCCAAATTTCACACTTCTTTTTTCATTGTTATTTTCATGAGCCAAAAAATTAAGTTGATAAAAACCACTCATTTCCTGCTGACTGCGTGCTACAGCAGCATACATCATTCTTTTATGAGCTGAACCTGGTACAAAGCTAGACTTCCTCAACTTAAAATAGTCAAAAAGCAGAAATTAAAGATTTTAAAAAGTAGTGTGAGAAAAAAACTCTCAATGAACATCTCAGAGGGTCTTGATCTTGACTGAGGTGGTGACTGAGGTGACTTGTTGCTATTTGATTTATTACTGTGTAGCTCTAAAGCTAAGTCAAGAAGGAAATCAAGTGGCCTCCTCCAAATGACAGATGACTGAGATGGCCTTTCTGAAAACCGAAAGTTGTGCGTGAAGAAAGAAGACAGGGACAAGATCAAAAGTGAACGTCTTGTCTCAGGAGACAGAAAAAAATAAGGCTCTGGAAACGGTGGAGCCAATTCAAGAGAGGACACATGGTATATCAGACAAACAGATACTGTTGGCTGTCTAAAGAGCTTGCACCTTACTGTCTTGAAATGCTGGACTGATTTGAAGTATGATGTGGCTACGACTTATGAGAACTGAAAAATGGAAGGGCTGGTAGGGATGCAGGTAACTTTACAAGAGAAAAACTGATCATTACAGGGAAAGAAAGACAAAAACTTCTGGTCTGAAAGTCTACAAGCTGTCCTGGAAGAACACAAACTTTGTTCACTTCTAGTAAGAAGGTCAGGGGACAGCCAAGGGAAACTTGAAAAGAAAAAAATGTGATACTTTTTTAATTTTTTAAAAATAACTGAATTCTGTTCACCTTGTAGAAAGCCAGTTTGCTTATCTAAATGTTCATGATGTACTGACTGGAAAAGTCAGGTTAGAAACCACTATTTAAAATTATTTACCTCTTTTCAGATTCCTTCAGGTAAATCTAAAGAAACTCAGAAAATTCTAAGCTTTCCTAAACCACATTTTACTTCTGGAGAATATTACAATATACTCTGCATTCAGCTTGAAATTGGACTGATTCCGTTAGAGTATCTTTCAGCATACTTGAAATGAATTATAAAAAAGCACAAGATGGACAACACTGTCAGCCAGCAATCCTGGCATGGTCCCCTCCTTTTTTCTTCCTATCTTGGAAAAACATTCCCCCAATGCACTTGTCTAAAAATGCTGTTCTAGGAATCTGAGGTTTTGGTATCCTTAAAGATAATGAAATTAGTAAAGTTTTGTCCCTTAAAGCTTTGTCCATTAAAAATTCAGTTCAACAGGAAGGTGTTTCATTACTGCCAAATAGAAAATGGAAGTTGACATTTTTATTACCTTTTTCTCATTTTTGAATTTTGAATTTTTGACCAGCCCTAAAAGTTGGATTAAAAAAAAAAAAAAAGTCAGATTAAATATCCATGGCTTTCAAAGCACTCAAACCTGTCAGCACACCCCGGCCTGCTGCCATACCCATGTGTACGCTGGGGAGGCTCCCCCTCCCTTAGCCAGGCAAGCAGAAATGAGCATCACTGCTCGAAGGAGAGAAGGCTGGATGGAGGCTGAGCACTCCTACTCAGGGAAGGCAGAGCAGAGCGAGCCAGGGAGACTAAGGGGAAGCAACAGGGAGCCTCAAGAGTCAGATTTGCCCCTCCACAAGTGGCACAGTTGTCCCTTCCTCCCCGCCCCTGTCCTGCAGGCAGCCAGGGCTGCTGCTGCCGGCACCGCTTCCCCAGCAGGCCGAGCCCTGGCTGCACCATTTCACCCCCACATCCACTTCAGTCCATGGTTTAATAATCCTCAGCAGGAGTATCGTGATACCAAAGCTCCCACAACTAGACACAGAGGAAGCAATTAAGGTTAGTATGACGGCATTTGTCTCTGCACTACTAGTCTCTGGTGAGCATAAGCTAAGACTTTTAACATCAATTTTTTCCACACAGGTTTTGCATTTAATTATAGAGTAAGGGCACTGTGTGTTCCAAGAGCAATCATCTTACTGACATGTTATTCTGAAGCCAGCCTTCATTCAGTGTGACACATGCTGGTTATGCACTACCAAATAGAGCTATAATGAAGTGAGGCTGGGGAAAAATACATCGGAATCTGAAGTAATGCCAGCTAAGAAAGCTTATCTCTACTTTATTATTATTATTATATTTAATAAACAATCTTTCATGCCTACAGAAGAAAGAAACAAATGAGAGCTTTCTAGGGTAGATATAAAAGCCTTGCATAAAAAATGTGTTTACTGAGTTACAACTACTGAACTTTCCATTTTGCTCTAAAGAAAAAGAAAAACAAAAAAGAAAAAATCAGGCTGAAACAAATGGAAAAGTTTACAATTATGATGTGAAGAAGAACAAAACACTCTTAAGGTAGAAGACAAGGGTATGTTCTAGGTCATGGCTTATGAGCATCTTTGGTCAGGATCCAGCATTTTGTATAAAGCTCATCATGAGCTCTTATGTTTAATTGCAGGTCCAATTTAAAGATCCATTGAAGGACCTGCCAAAACTTTCTAAAATATCTAAATATGGCTGCTGAGCATTTTTGGGGGTGGATTTTTTTGACCTCTTCATCTAATCAGCCTTCCTGAAAAGATTTCTCAGTCACCACCAACAAACCTGAGACTGCAAGGTGGTAAGGATCCTCATTCTTTGCTGGGTCAGTCCTGTGAGTTGCAACAATGTTGCTGGCATTTGTTAAGAAAGTTGTGAGCTGTGACTGAGTGTTTGTAGCTGAACTGCCTTCATTTCAATTCTGTATCCTGACAGCCTCTACCATGTTTATCCCTGTTGCTAACAATTGCATCCTGACTTGACGTGCAGCTTCGTTGCATAGTACAGGGTGCATAGCACCGTAAGTTCCTGAATCATGATTGAGACTCGAGCCCTGTTACAGTATAGGGCTTTTGTTTGTTTTCCTAAAGTACAGTAATTGCTGCAAAAAGGGATCAAATTTTTCAGATATTGCAACAGGAGCACTGAAGACTTCAAAGTCGATTGCTGTTCTGTGTGTATTTTCAGGGTCCTTGCTTCTCTTTATTTCAAAACAAAATCTGTCACTGAAGAATGTATTGCTCTTTCAGTATAAACAAATAAGTAGAGTTTCATTTTTCAGTTTCCAAATTATATAAAATTGATCTTGAAATAGAGAAGACTGCATTCATATTTCCTAGACTTAGGGTTTTCACACCTCTCTGACTCACTGTGGGCAAATACCGAGCCACTGAGACACTGAGAGCACTTGAGTGTACAAGTCTCTCTTTCCTCAGTTCTCCTCATGCCCATTCAGTATAAATGCATGCATTCTATAGGTGAATCCATCCGTGAATAATTTACATTGTTGTACAGGGAACTTATTACAGGAACAGTATCATGTTCATCAGTAAACATCCCTGTTCAAAATTAGGGCAGGGTCAAAGCTTTGTGAGAGCTCCATGATGTACACTTTTTGTCACAATTTTTATTTCTGTTTTATGGTTCTTATTACAAAAAGACACGGCATAGATTATTTGGTATGTTCTAGCTATGCTCACAGAGATGCATTCTTTATTAATTTCCATAATACACTTCACATCTGGAGGATATTATCTGCGTAGCAACAGTTTCTGCCAAGACCAACGTCTTAAACTAAATTCCAAGAATACTAACTCGCAGCAGAATTTTCTAGCAAGCTCAATGTGACTATTACTCAAAAATAAAATAATTTCCTAAGCAAATATGCTGATTTCTGTGCTGTACCTGGAAACACAGCTTCTGGGGGCAGAAACAATCTGTTTGGAAGCTGACTGTGTTCCTGTGAGGACACATAACTCACTGCCAAACTGGTTATACCCTTACTTAATTAATTTGCAATCTGTATAGGCCAGCCCAATAAAACAGTAGTATAATGTAGTGAACTCCCTTTTCCTCCATCCAAGAGGCATCAGCTCCCTACATTCCAGTAATACAGAGCCCCATAGTCAGATCTGGGAAATATGTAACAGCCTTACAGACCGTGAGCTTGGACTGAGAGATGAGAATTGATTCAGATGATATTTGATCGTTTTACTAACCTTGATTCTGACCTTCCCCTCAAATTATTACAAGTTATTATGGACCTACTTCAGCAAAAGAACGAGACAAAGCTAATATTCTTTTATTATTAAAATCAAAGCAGTTTTCCATCATGGTTTTGACATAAATTCTTATTTACTTTTAGCACAACCTGGCACATCAAGAAAGTCTTCTGACAAAAACATTGCCCTGAGGAAAGCTTTAAAATTTGTTTACCCCATGCATGTCTTTGTATATTCTTCTTTATATCTTCAGTTTTACATGATTATTTCTGTTCTCAAGCACTTCCAAACTTATACATGATTTGCATATTAGGGTTTCCAATTCTAGCAACCCACATCATCTCTTCACATCTATGGCAAACCAATACCAGCACTTATTACTACTGTAAAGTAATTACTGCAAATTAATCTTGCACTTCATTACAAACCCAAAAGAAAGTAAAAAAAAAAAATTAAACTAAAAACCTCATGGTAGCAATCTGAACAACTCAGAAAATAGGAAACTTTTTTCATTTCTAAACTAACAGTGTCATTATAATCTTTTCAGTTATAGAGTAGCTTCAGTATATTAATATATAATCTCTTATAAAACAGCTTCCTATGCCTAAGTACTTGCCTTTCTACAAGAAATTTTCTTGAAGATGCCAAAGCCCTCAATAAAGTTGACATTGCAATGTTTTCTAGGGAACGTAATAGTAAAGAGAAAGATGTCTAAAATATTGTCACTAAAATTCCAGAGATTAATCTCACTTTATTTAAGTTTGCACACTAAAACAGATCCAGTATTTCATGACACTGTTTTGGTAAGAATAGGCAGACTATCAATTTCTCATAGCCATGTTGTCAAAAAAAATCCTTTCAGACAAGACCAATATTTTAGTAAGAAATTATATCTGCAGGAAATAACGAGAAAAAATCTCACTGTCATGAGGAGATTTTTCCTTAACTAACGATTTCAGAGCTCTAGAAAAATCCTGGAAAACACTTGCTGATATTCTGTTGCTAGAAAGTTGCCATGGTATTGAGTTTTACTGCTGGCTTTCTTTTCCTGCATGAAAGTGCAGCATATTAGATTCTCCATATGTGCTGTGTTCATTAAACTAGCCAAAGATGTCAATAATTTTCCAACAAACTGTTGTAGAATTTTAAAAAATAAGAAGCAACATTAAGAAACATCCTAAAACCACAAACCTGAGCAATTAAACCTGATTAGTAACTGTATCATATATGTATTGCATACTATATTTACATATATATGCATTTTGAAAAGTGTTCAGTATTATTCTGTAATAACTGAAATGATTATTGCTTACAAGTAGCACTATTCCCATTGCAGAATTTAATAGCATAACATTTCAGCGTTTTTATGGTAGGGATGATTAAAGGCAGGGAGATAAGGAGAGATTAAAGTTTGAGGGTATGTTAGCAGTGGTATGACTTCAGACATCTACTATCCAACTCCAAATAATACTTGCTTTTCCTGTCCTAGATTTCCCTCCGTATAAAGGGTCTTTACCCTCACCAGTCTAACTCAACCCACTAGTCAAATATTTTTTAAGACTTGATTTTATACTACCTGCAAGCAGTGTTTTTTAATTCATTAATATACTCTGGCAATCCTATTACCTTGTTTTATCATGCAAATCAAGACTTTAATCTCCCCAGGTACAGACTCCAGGGGTTACAGGCTCACAGTGCATCCCTGAATCTAGCTCCGTTTAGCCATATGGCCTGCCCTAGAGCACTTTAATCTGTGTTTCAGTGAGCTGACGCCTTTCCCAGGACTACCTGAGTTCAGAGTATACAACCTAGTCCAATTCTTGGATGTCATTACTGAAAGTCCTAGTAAGAGAGAATGTGGTAAACTTGGCTATACAGCGTGTAGTTATTATGTGCTTATTGTCATAATAAAAGATAGTGTGAGCTCAAATTTTTCCTAATTTTCATCCAGAGCCTTAGAGCTGTTCGATACACTGTGTCACCTGCTGTGGAGCACTGTGGAATACATGCTGCTGCTACTTGCAGTCTAATTAAGCCTTTTCTTTTGATGGAAAGAACATCAAGATATCAGAGTGTCAATGCCTGATAAATTCCTATTGAAGTGGCAAGAACAGCAACTGCAACAAGAACACAAACAGGAACTGGTCATGTAGCATGGTCTGGTAAAGCAAATCTCTTTTCTGATCATGAGCTGTTTCTTCTAGCTATATATCTTAACCACCCAGCACACGCAACCACAATCTTGTTTTCTTGGCTTGCTTGCTCACTTGCTTGGTTAAACATGACTGGCAGTTGCAAATTGAGTTGTTGCTAACTGGTACATCTGAAGAAATGAACTGAAGCATTCTTACTAATTTCAATAACTTAAATGCTTCTACATGAGAGAAAAGAAACATAATGAAAGAAAATTCTTCTATCAGCAGCCAAATTGCATAGCCTTGATAGTTTCCAGAATAGAGATACCTTCATGACACCATGAACAAAACAAACAAATAGGTCTTTGCTGGAAATTGCATGTTCATGCGGTTTGAATTCATTAAGTTCTCCATGGTAAATTGAGATAATTTTCAATTTTGTTGTTGCAGATATAGAAAAGGCAGAACCCCTTCCCAGACAAAACAATATACATCAACCCCCCTCTGCCACCTTACAATAAAGGAAATTATAATCAAGCATTGCAAAAGAAACACATTTTTCTTTCCCAAAAACTCTTTGCTTCTTTGAGTTAAAAGCTTCAGCTCTGAGAGATTCATGTTCTGTTCTTTTTTCTTCCACCAAATGTCAGTCACTTCAGATATTCTCAATTCTTGCATAGAAAAGATGCCTCTGAATTCCACATTATACTGAGATGATTAGCCTCTATGAGAATAACAAGAAAATGCAACTGTTTGAAATAACAGTTGCAATAGCCACCTGTATTGCTTTCCATGTACCCAAAGCTTCAGCCCCTGGTATATGCAAAGATTTCTAATGGGATATTTATTTCTCTGTGTGAAGCAGAAATGGCTAATGCAGAATTAGTGGTGGACATTTGTGTGTGTGAGTGAAGAGAGAGGGAGGCCTTTCGTGAAGGTTTCTTCCATTTCTAGCAGGGCAAGAATTTTAAATGACAATTTTTTTTATTAATCTTGACACATTTGTAGGTATTTCCTTTTTTCTCCCCACTACTTTTGAGAACTTCCCCAGATTAGACCACAATACTTTCCAGAAAAACTCAACCAGGAATCCCGTTGTTATCAAATGCTGGTAGAAAATAGTGGTTACATCTAAAAATATAGCCTATGAAGTGGCAAAGCTTTGATTAACCACAAAATATAGAAAAGTAGAGCTGGCAACGTCCTTCATAAGTTACCTAGTTTAGCCTCTCTTTTTCCAAAGGGAGATCCATGCCTAACAGATTTTTTTCTAACCTGCTCCAAAAGATCTGCAGTGATGGAATTCTACCTCCTCAATATGCTTTTACAAGCTAAGGTTTAAAAGCAGCGCTCAACATGTTTAAGTATTTACTTTTCTCCTTTATTTGTAATCTCGGGGTTGAAACCTCAGCAAATGAGAAATTTCCTGTGGGAGACAAGAGGCCTGGTAATGAGCTAGCTGAAAGCAGCCTTCTGGACCTGACCCATTTCATAATTCAACTTAGATTATGGACTTTGCTATTGTTATTTTTCTTGGGAATTTTATTTTACTTGAGGACAGGTAATTGTTTGTACCTTCCTCCTGCAGGAACCCTTAATGCTGACCCCTACTGTGACCAGCTGGCCGTCTTTTGATTTTTCTTCTAGAGACTGCCTTTATTTGAGGTAAAGCAGCATTTGCAGGTGGAATTTTATAAATAATGATAGGAGCAAGCAGTAGCACAATTTTTACATCTTTCTTCCACACCACAGGAAAATCTGCCCTTCTGACATTTCTAGCTCAGTTGGAAGCAAGAAAAATCAGAGATCTTATAAGAGAAGTTGAGATCAAGATCTTCAAACAGTAAGATATTTTAAATAAGTATATTATCTGTTGAGCCAGCCCAGCAGTGGACATTTTTGAGATTTTCCCATTCATAAGTTCAGGCACCTTTATGCAGCAGCAAAAATTCACCACCATGCATGCTGCTAACGCAATGATCCAAATAAGGTGAAGAGATTCAATCTGCTATTGCTTGACATCTAAATCCTGATTAAGAGGACCACTTTCTACAGAACTACATCAGCTTTCTTGCTTTCTCTCTTGACTAATCTGAATTTATGCAGACTGAACGTTTCTTTAGATGGCGTTTGTAACATTTCAGGGAAGGAAATCCCTGCATCTATCCCACTGATATTCTTAGCAATTTGGGTGGTCATACTGAGATTCTCCATGTGTCTCAGAGCATGGATTGAATCCATTTGGTATGTCTCCTGCCCTCTGATAACTCCAGTGCTGCTCCGGCATCAGCTCTGCCTGCTTATTAGCAAATGCCCTAACTTGCCTGGTCTCCAGTCTATCAGATCTGACACAGAGGTGCTTCCCTTAGGTAAATTATGATAAATGGCTCCACACAGACACATACACACACATGACCCGCTTATGATAAGTATGTTTCAGAACCAATTATTTATCTCTCTCTAACTTTTGGAGCTAGATTTAGCTGAGGAACAAAACGCTGTAGGGGCTGAACAGTCTTGAAAGTCTCGCAATATAAATTGCCGTGTTATAATTACAGCCCAATTAAAATTCAGTTTTGCTCTCTTCATTAATTATCATCTCTAGCCTTACAAATAAGTCAGTAGAGACTACTATTCTGTAGATCATGTAGCTATCCTCCCCCTGCTTTGACTTTGAGAATACCATGGCTAAGTTCTGTGTTCCAATAATAGAGACTGCAGCAAGTAAAACCCCTGGTTTACACTTTCAGCCTCATAATAACCCCGTTCTGTGACTCACAAATGCTCAAAATTCTCCACTGAATTCAAGCAGAGTCCTTGCTTTAGAAGATTTCAAGAACTCAAAGTCCTGTGAACAGCAATATAAATGGAGGCCATGGTACGAGGATTCACAAAAGCTGTTGATAGGACATCTAAGCCTACAGCAAAAACCTCAAGGCTGCACAGAGTCACATTCTGATACTGCATGAACTCATTCTGCTGCTTCTAAAACAATCAAAGATTTTGCTGGGTTTACTGTGTACCAGTACGCTTTACATCATCTCTAGTACCATACATCTCACTACTTTAACCTTAATTTGGGAAGAGGTTTGCCCTGTCCTGGGACCTTCATAAAGGCATGACAAACTCTGCAGGAGGCTCAGCCTGGATCAGGCCTGTGCTGGTAGGTGATGAGCAGTTCACAAGTCCAGTTTGAAGCGTCAAGAAATCATGACTTCAGGCTGTGTTTACAAACACAGCAACACAGGAACTCATTGCAATTTAACAATTTAGAAATTGCTAAATTCCCAAGGGAGACAATACTATAATTTACCTTATATTATTAGACACACCTTGTATTTCACAGAGAATTTGTTGTTTCAAATTCTTTAGCGTTAGTTCTTGCTTAGGCTATTAATGCCAAGGTCTATCTGAGCGCCACGCACTAAATTAGCAGGAATCAGACCAACATGAGTACATCATTCAACTATGGCCATTGTAACGTTTCACAGTACAAAGCAAGTGTTTCCACAGATTGTTGCCCAATGCCACACATGTATTCTCGGCCTGACCAGAGCTTAATCACCCTTCTTTGCACCAGACAAATACGGTCACAAATTGAGCAAAAATACCACTTCCCTTGTACCCTCCTCATTCCACAACTGAATCAAACATGGGTTTTTTTGTCAGACTCATCATTCAGATTGAACACCTGTTGTGTTACACTGGTGCTTGGACCATCTGAAGTAGCTGATTCAGCGTTAACTGATTTTAGTTGGTCCAATGCATTATTCTGTCTCTAATTAGCTGAGTAAAATCATAGTACATCAGCTCTGTAATATCTTTCTTTCTCTTTTTTTTTTTTAAAAGTACAAAAGGCGCTTTTTTTTCTGTTAAAGCACAACATGGATCTAACCACAAGTGAGATGTTTTCCAGCAGCTTGACTCTTATTCCAAATTCGTAACCACATCCCTCGCATAGCTGTTGAAAACCCAAAAGGATTCAATTATCATTAGAAGAAATGTATAAACTATAATAAGAGAACAATGCATTGCAAAAGGGACTATAGTAAAAGAATGAATTAACAGACACGTAATTTAAAAGATGTTTCTGCCTTAATAACATCTGTCAAGTCTTCTGTTGTGTTTAGAAACTAAAGATCAAAGTATCTCTCACTTGGACATGTTGGTAATGGGGATCACGACAACCAGCAAGGAATGAGCTGCTTCAGGCGCAGGCTTACAGGGAAGTGTGGGAGGACTGCAGTACCTACTTCCACAGCACAGACTGAATGGAGGATGGCTATGACGATGGTTTTGTGATTTCTCACACTTCCCTGAGGGATTCCTATGAGCTTCCCCTTTTTCTTCATGCTGGCAAATATTCCAGTGCAGCATGTCTTCTCTCAGACTGTTATTGAACATGAGGACACAGATCTGTACCTGATATGTTGAGTACATTAATTATATTCCTTTTTTTTTGCCTCCTGATTTTATTTGCTGCTCTGTACCTAAGTTTTAAATATGTTTTCTATTCATCAAACGGCTAATAGTTATTCTGAATTAAACATGATTCCCAGGGATCAGCAGAGCTTTCTTCTCCAATATGTATATACAAAACAAAAATAAAGCTCAAAAGAAATGTCAGGGCTAATTAGACAAAACAGTGTCATATACACTGACAAAAGGAGACCCATCAGGTAGCATATGTAAAGTGAGATTCCCAGTCATCAAAGCACTCCTTCCTAGTCACAAACTGATTTTCATTTCCTCCTCTCTGGCATTAAAGCAGCAGGCTTTGGAATCTTGCTGCTTTTTCTTTTAACTTTACATTGGTTATATATTTGGGCAACATAAAGGTTGATTTTTACATTTCTTCCAGCATACAGCCAATCAACTAAATCAGCATGTCTTCCAAAACCAGAGTTAGCTTTCTGTCTTTCCTCAGAGGGGCTGTAAAGTGTAATTAATGTTTGCAAAGCACTAGAATATTCTTGCATAGAAAGTGCTAACTTACTGCCAAGTATTTAATACAGGCAGTGCTGGTTCTGTCAAAGTTCCCAAATGCAACTCAGGAGCAGATTCAAAAAGGAATATTGACACACAAATAAAAAACAGCTGTGGCCTTCAATACACAACCTACAAGCCCCTAAAACATCTACCCCAGGACTACTCAGCTCTGTAAGTACGAAACTCCCCAAGTACTTACTTTCTGACCTCAGAGCTCTCCAGGCAGTAGGTTTCTGAGCTTCCTCTGAGCTGCTTAGCCCTCACCTGAAAAGCTACACATCTAGCTCCCAGACACCCAGAAAGTAGACAGGCACCTGAAGAAAATTAGTTTTCACTTACTATGTGGCTGAACATACTTCGACGAAACACAATTGTAAAAAGCAGCATCTCAGAGAGAAGACAGTGGTGGTTTGAACAGCTAGGGGATTTGTCCTCTGCTTCTATTTCTTTTCCAGTGATTATTTCACATAAAGAAATGGTCTTCTGCAGAGATTTGGATCCTTTTAAAAGATCACCCCCAGCTATGAGGATTAAGACTAGCATTGCCTTCCATTTGCAGACTTGCTTGTACAACAGGTCAGAAGGAGGCTTCCCACCCCATCTGGTCTGTTCCAGCAGAATTCTGCAGGCCAAGAAGCAGCTCAGTACAAGAGTAGCAGACCTCATGGCGAATGCTCCAAGTGCTAAATATGACTACCTGTTATACTCTGAAGCTGCAAGAGTTAAATGTCATTCTGTGCATCACAGCAGTTCTGTTTCCGGTCCCACTTTGAATTAAAGACCACACATGACATAAAAATTATTAACTGTTTTCAAAATATGGTATACCCATTAACCAGATGCACTCTGGAAAAACTAAGTTTCATTTGGGATCTGTAGCAGAAACAGTTTCATAGTGAAGTCTCAGGACTGTCATGAGTCATAGATTCATAGGTGACATGTCTTGGGAAGACAACCTTTTCTTTAGGTGCAGTACCTGATCTTTGTAGTAACTGACTGAAGTGGGGAAAAGAATAGCACAGGCTATTTACTAGAGGTCACATTTTTAATCAGAAAATACTGAAGATAACTGCCCTAAAGTTATTAATCCTTTCAACCAAAACAAAACACAAAAAAGTAAAACTAAAAAGAAGCACTCCCACTGAAGCTTTGAGCTCTTTGAATGTCTTAAAAGCAACAGCAGGGAATAATGAAAATGCAAAGAACTGAAGTTGTTGGCAGACTGTCAGCATTTTTATCAGCCTGGGGGCAGAAAGTTTGTTAGAAAGATGGAGGTCTTTGTAAACCCTTCATTAGCAGTGGACTTAAAAAGTATGGGATTATAACAATTGCCATACTGATCTAAGTCAGAGGCCATCTAGTTAAATGGTTGCCATCAGTTGTGTCAGAAGAAAGCCAGCAGCATATCCTATGCTCATCAAATTACTGTATTTGACCTTGGCCAAAAGGAAAGCAAAGAAGCAAATTGTAGGAGAGAGAGGTCTGTTTTGTTTATGGAGGGAGGTGCTCCACGGGTCAGCAGTAGTGCCAGGAAGCTAATCGCTGTAGGCTTTGTCTGCTGCCAATGAAGAGACAGAGCTGCTTGGAAATGCACCCTGGAGGACCCTAAGTTCAGAGCACAGGCTCTGAATTTCTCTTTGGAGGGCCTGTTTCTTTTTTCTGGTTTCATCGTCAGGATCCTGCACTGGTTAGTGCCCAAACAATTTGTTGGGGTGCTTTCTGGTTGCTCTGCTTGATCCCTAGAGTCAGGCAGAGCCCCTCAAAATAGACAGCAACAGTGCCCTCAATGTGTGCCGTCACTGTTTCTGAAGCTATAAAATACAACTTCACTGTAACAACTAATACATGGCAGGGTAGATATCTGATTCCTGGGAGCTAACCTGTGGAAACTGTTGATTTCCACCCAGGATTTGGAATGAGACATGAATAGAGATGTTGGCATTGTTCTCAAGATTCGAGAAACTTAACTGACATACACTACAGAGTGTACTCATACCCCAAAGACTGAGAAATCCTTCCTGAAAAAAGATCAAAGACAATGTTTATACACACTTATGTTTGAAGTATAGATGTGCAAGTGTTGTGTTGTTACATTTAAATTTAAATTAGATAAAACTCAAGGCAGAATGAGGGAGAAGAATTACAAGGTATACCAATAGATGTATTGTGTCTTAGATACAAACCAATATATTAATATTTTTATTGTCCTTTAGAATTGCATAAAATTATTTAAAATTCTTCTCTGTTCAACTAATTCTAGATTTTCTAGGAATTCATGTTACATATTCTATAAAGCATGAGTGGAGACTATCAACACCTATTTATTGAGTTGTATATGCAGTATCTCAGCAGTTTGACTGCATAGTGCTTTCAGGTATTTCCTGAGAAGACAGGTTGATAACTTGCAGGTGAGGAAAGGTACAGGAGAAAAGGGGAATTTAATTTTTTTATTGCAATATTGCCTCAGTTTCTTACTGTGTCATTAAATATGTACTTTTGCCCCCCCCCCCGGAAAAGTTTTAACAAAGCTTTTTGAGGACCAGTTATGTAAAATGTATTTCTCAAGAAGTGGATACTTTCTATGACACTTGAGTATTTTCAAAAATTGATGATGTTTATACATTTTTTGTATATTTGCCTATATATCATTAAGTGTAAGGCATGAATATTCTATGTCATTGTGAAAGAAATTATAATCTGACAAGTTTTAGCATCTAAAGAGAGTCTGGTTTTGACCATCTGACTGCTCTCATTTACTTTGCAATGAGATTCCTGAGTCAAGCTGAAACAGACGATTAAAAACAATGACCCATCAAGGAAACCAGTTCCATTTTATCCCAAGTCATTTGTGCCCCCAAACTTGCACAGATGGAGAACTTTAATGATGTGGGCTCTCTTATAGGAACAAGTCTATGTTCCTCAGTAATATAAACCGAAGCAAAAGAGTATTTTGAGATTCAGACGCTGAAAACAGATTGTTGTTCTAATTCAGTGCATTGAAATATCTGTAATAAATGGAATATCTGAGCAGTGAGGAGATCATCCTAATGATGGGTCTGTTTGCCTAGAAAACATATGCTTGGGGCAGATGCACTGTGTTGGCTGATGCACAGGTCAGGGAATTCTGAAAAGGTCATTCGAGCTTGTAAATAGAAAAGTTTGACTAATATTTCAACACTTCAGAGATGTCCATTAAATCAATCATCATTTTTTGGACACATTTAAACCCAGTGATTTAAGATTTGCTACACTGTGCTAAGGCAGTATCTGTTTTGAAAACAGCAATATGACTAGCTAAGCCAGTTGATTTTAAGGAGTAGGCTAGACAGAAAAAAAGGTGGTGCTCATTACAGAAACCCTTGGATTCCTTCAGCATTGTATTCATATACTTTAGTTTGATCATGTACATTTAAGGCCAAGCTGTGTGGGGTTTGTGTCTTTCTTGGCAGAAAACAAGATTAATATGAGAAGGTTAGTATTTTCATGCTCATAAAAAATCCTGGTGGAGTGAAGAGGCAGCAGAAGCAGCATCTCACAGATATGAAAAGAGTACTTTAATGTTCCAGTAAACCCTAGGGGTGAAATGACTGTTGTCACATAGTTAACCAAAAATGAAGAAATCCAGGTCACGAGAAATATAGTAGGTCTGTGTGCTTTGGTGTTTTGTTGGTTTATTTAGAATTTGGCTTCTTGAGTTTGTCAAAGACCTATTCTTTCCTCTGCTAGGTTTCCAGTCACTTCTGCTCATGAAGTACAGTGGGAAACTGAGGAGGGACAAGACAGGACTGATACGTTACCAGCTAGAGCAGAATCAGTGAAGAAAAATGGTGCATCACAGCCATATTTCTTGCCAAGGAAGAATCTAGAAGCTCTGTACTGGAGGAGAAATGGGACCTAGTTTTACAGTTATCACGGACTGCACTGCAATTAAGTCTGTTTAAGGTTCTGGCACATGAAATGGTTGTCCTTCTAGTATGGCAAAGCTGGGAAAGGGTTTAAGTGATGTCACAAAATATTGCTTGTAAATGCTTTGCCAAAGTAATTTTGCTCAAGTCCACATTCAATTGAGAAAGCCAACTGAAGATGAGATTTGTGCTCTCCGAAACAAAGAAATTGTCAAAGCTAAAGAAGGAAAATGCAATGTTTTAAAATGCATTTTGATATTTCATAGCAGCAAAATACTATTGCACCTTAATCTCTTTCTTTCTAAGAGTTCTGTAGTACCTTGCTGGATGTAGTTACAGATGAAACAAGTATTCTCAAATGACAAGTACTTACCCATAACACAGTACAAGAAGCACTTACTAATGTTACTTTCTAGATTAAAGAAAAAGTAAATAAATAACACCCTTCACCTTCTAGTCAACACTGGTGGACACAAAGAGACACAAAATATCTTAAATACTAAGACAGAAATAACAAACTTGCAGCTTCATGCCTAATGATAGGAAACACGGGTTAATGCGAAATCTTACAGAATAGGTGCATCTGCCTCATACAACAGTTAGTGAAATCACACTGCTCAGGGCTTAAAAGAGAGAAACTACTTATGCAAGGCCATAAGCAGGAGGTGGCACCTCCAGAAAACATTATAAATTCAAAAGAACCTGTAAAGATACAGAAGATTATAATGCATGTTTGTTAACCAACCCACAATAAATGAAGGCTTGCTCTAGTAGATACAACTGGACAGTCACTGCCAGGCTCACTGTTCTAGGTAACCAGATTTTGAGGACTCCTTCTTCACATATAAGCATAATTTTACTTCTGCTGTGTTTGCATTCCATCTACACTGGCTGTCCAGGAAACATGGAAGAAAATTAATGTTACTTGCATGATTATCAGTAGGGAGCAAATTCCAAAACTGTTCATGGAAGCATTTTCAGAAAGTTAGTTCTAAGTGAAACATCAAACATCACAAAAAAAGACAGAGCTTTGCTTTTGAGAGCAGGATGAAGTGTGGATGAGCAGTTATATAACACATAATATCACCATTTTGGTTATTTCTTTATTCCTTTCTAAATATTCATCAGCTTGGACAAACATAGCAACACCCTGATGAAGATGTACTGGAGTACTGGTAGACTTATAATGTTGTTAGAGTGTTTAATGATTACAGCTGTTTCAGAGCAATGAAAGCAATGGTACATTTGACACTGATGCCAGTTTAATCTAAAAAGTATGCTTTTATTAAACTTCATGCTAAATTCTTGGCCAAGCGGTCATTAAAGAAATCAAAATCTAATGAATCGAGGACAACTGGATGTATATATAAAATGCCTAACCTATAGCTGCAATGTTGCTAGAGGTCAGTATTTTGGAAGACCCATGTGGATAGGATTAAAAAGAAAACATTTTATGAGACTCTATTATTTTGTTTGTTTATAATTTTTCTCTGAAAAAGCTTCAGTAGCTCCTAATAGACATCCTGGTTATACAAGCTATGTGTAGGCAATGACTTCTTTATAATGAGGCCAAAGGAAATGAAAACAAATGTGTTAATAAAATTGCCAAGTAAATTTTAATAATGAGAAAATTATGTGTATGTGTGCTGTATGATAGGCACTAATGTAAGAACCTAACTTGATCAGACAGTGATCTGCAGATGGACACTACATTCAATTCAAAGATGAAGAGGCTACATTAATCAAATCCATTATCTATCGAAAAAATGTACTCAGTTCAAATAATTCTTACATCTTCACACTGGTCATGCAGCTGCTGTCTCAGTAACAACCTAGCAGAGTATGCTAAGGTGAATGAAATGGCTGATTTTAGGGAAAATCTTTAAGACAATAGGGCCATACATAACAAGAAATCAGCCTGAATACATCCTAAGTACCCTCTGCTCCCAGCCAGCCCAGCTGGGGTATGAGGTGGGGGGGTGAGAGGGTCTTCTCATTACCTTTGTACTGCTGTTCAACAGAGTTTTTCAAGCTCAGTTTGCTCAAG
The DNA here is from genome assembly GCF_965183815.1 of Platalea leucorodia. Lineage (NCBI taxonomy): Eukaryota > Metazoa > Chordata > Aves > Pelecaniformes > Threskiornithidae > Platalea > Platalea leucorodia. Next base: position 32,849,744 of record NC_138826.1, read on the forward strand.
AGTACCAGAAATTTCAACTGGAGGAAACAGGTATTCCTCCACCAGCACTGCAGGTCCATCTGTTTGCATTAATGGACAGATTTAGCCTATTTATCTCTGAAACAGGGATGTTTATATAATTTCTACCCTTCTAAGATGAGCAGCATAATTCACAACTCCAGCAAGGCTGACCTGGTTAGCTCCAGCCACCAATGGAGAGAAATCAGTACCCTGATAATCCCTTACACTAAAGCACAGCTGGGCTCAGCTGCCAACCGCAAATGGTCTTCCAGTCTTGCCGTTTCTGTGGCAAGGAGTAGCAATAACCCATCTATACACAGAGGGTAAAATGTTGAGCTCTCAGCTCCAAATGAGAGTCTCAGGCCCTCATTATCAAGTTGCATTTCCACTTTCATGGCATTACTGACCTGTTCCTTTCTTTCCACCTGTTTGTTTGTCTTACAATTTCATGTCACAGATGGTCCCTCTTTTTTTAAGTTGCACTAACAATAGAGAATTGGAAAAGCCTACTGTATCAGTTGTCTTGCCTGGGAAACCTGCTGTACATCTCAAAGCTGCATTTCAGTCATCTTCAGGCTCAGGCAGCTGCTTTTCATCACGCCTGGTTTACATTTTCAAGCCTTTCTTTACAATTGCAAAAGCTAAAAGAATATATATGTGGAGGTTTTTAAATAGAAACAAGCAAAGAGACCCAGAGAGTTCCTGATAATTACTTCATTTCAAAAGCTTAGGTTGTAAGCAAGGAAAACTGTGCCAGCTGGGATATATTTTATCTACAGGCTGAAGGGGTAGAGTCATTCATTCCTGACTTCCTGGTCTGAGTCTCTAAAAATCCAAGAAGAGACTCTGAGGTTATTATAACATGTTTGAGGAACAACTATATTTTCTGTGACATCAGGTTTGTTTCAAGATTATTCTCTGGCCAGAAGGAAAGAAATTGTTTTACCTTTTTCTTCCCCTTACCCAAATGAAGAAAAATGCCTATGATCTTTCCATATAAAAGTATATTGGTTTATATAGAAGATGAATTAATAATACAATAAACACCGTAGCATTTATTCTTATGGTATTTCAGCTTCCCCAAAGTTAATTTTTGCCAAAAACAAACTGAAAAGAACAATCTGTCCAATGCCGTGATTCCTTAACTGCATGAACCAAGCAGTTTTTCACAAAGCCCCTGATGTGCATTGACATGCATAAAGTTCAATATGATACTGTGTTAGACTCATCATGTGACTAAAGAAGTGAAACAGAAACAAGATTTTTGAAACAATTCATAGCCTGCTTTTTCCTACCCTAAGGCTGAATGAAATTAACGGCCTTAAATTACATAGGGTAGGATTCAAAGTAGGTACACATCCATCAAGGGGTGGATGCGTGCTTCTGAGATAAGATGCCTACTCCCGAGTGACGACTGTCCCATAAGAGCAGATATCACAGCTATCTGTTTAGGAGGGACTACGTTATACCTTAGAAATGTTTATTTGCAATAGCTATAAATAAAAGTCTAGATGGGTAGCTGAGATACGCGGTAGGTGTCTGGAGTTATGGTAACAGGTAACAACACAGTGGCCCTAGCTTCCTGCAGACAATACCCCTGAGAACTATTGAATATTCCAAGGAGAAACAAATACAAGCAAAAATACAAGCAAAAATCCATGTTCAGGCAGGGAAATTGAGAACAGTTTTCCTGCAGCTTGATCAGTTGTAAACGGAGGCTTATTCCACTGGCCTTGCAAATTCGTTAATGCTAGATTTCCTTATTCTACAAGTTTTCTGAGATCCAATCATACTACTAATGCAAACTCTTGCTCTGCTCTCTCTTACTGAGACAGTTGTCTTAGAGGGTATTGTCCAAACTGTTTTTTTGATGGGCCTAGCTCTAGGAGGAGAAGAAAATCGCTGTTGAGCATAGCTCAAGAGGAATACCAATTTTTTAACAGACTACCTCACTTCATTGGTGGGAGAATATGAGAACTTATTTCTGTTCAAATAAGGGCCAGGCAGGAGAAATAATCTCAGAGAAGAACTAAAAATCCATGATAGCTAAAACGAGTTACAGCAGTTATGATATGGGAAATGCACAGCCTTCTTACCTTAAATAAGATTTCCTGTTGCAATTCTTTATTAGATGACATGAATTGCCCTCAGCAAAACAAATTTTTATGGATAGTTGCCATAGGGAAATGTCTAGGAGAATTAAACAGTTCACTGTACTATGGTAGCCTTAGATTAGGCACTGCTAGCGGCTGCAACACTATGCCTTTAGGGACAAAAAGGGGGAAGAAGACAAGAAGAGAAGTGAAAGAAGAAAAATGGTGCAGAAAAGACAAACAATACAACAACCAAAATGAGTGCAGCTGGGGACACAGAAGAAGGTCTTAAAGCATTATAGTGGGAAGATATTAAAGTGCAGGTTATTGGTGCAGAGACACCAAGCAAACCACAAATTCACTGGATTCTGTAAGACTGGCTGGTTTCTACAAACTCTTGAGATTAGCAAGCTCCTGCATGGCAGCTTGAACTGTGGTTTTACATGCTCTCTTATGGGATCAGGGACAGTTCTTGTCATGTTTAACTGGAGTCAAAATTATCCCATCTCAGAAAAAAAGACATGCCTGAACACAAGGGATGCCAAAGTAACTTCTTTAACTAGCCACGATATCTAACAGTGCTGGTTTAGGAAAAGATGCACTTTCAGCAGAAAATGGAGGTGAGTGCTAACAGTTTTCAGAAATGCTTTCTCTATTTAAGGTCAAGTAACTAAGAGTCTAGGAGGAACTTTTTATTAAGATCAGATTTCTCAGTCTCTTTTAGAAAGACCTGTTGCTCAGTTGTTTACAAAAATACTTGTACTTGATAGTCTGGAGACTTTACACTTAAGCATTTGTAAACAAACTGGTATGGTCTAAATTTAGGGTTGACCCTGGCTCGAGCAAGAGATCAGACAACATGACCTTCTGAAATCCTTTTCAATCTGAATTATTCTGTGATTCTGTCATCCATTGAATTGTTCCATTTGCTGACATTTAACAGTCATCCTCTTCAACTTGGGAATTTAAACCTTCACAGTAGAGGAGAACTATGTCTGCATACGGAGGGGGCAATATCACCTTTGCACTGGTTAGCTGGATGATTAGACTCCAAGTAGATCTTCTCAGAGTTCTTGTTTTAGTGGCAGTTCCTGGAGTAGTAAGTCTCAGCTACCAAGACTTTGATGGTGTAGGATAAAATTAGCTTACTCGGTAAATTTCAGGAGTCAAGCACAGTTGGTTGTGAACTTGGGCAGAGGCATCTTAGCAACCATACTGCTTCATAACATAGCACTCAGAACATGTTTGAAAAACAAAGCATCACTGTGGCTTATTGCTTTTCCAGGTAAAGGCAAACAGAGGAACTGGATATTATATGCTTACCTCCTCTTTGCCTATGTTTCTGGTAGCTTGTCCAGCTCTGTATTTCTTTACATTAAAGGTTTTTCCAACCTTTAAATGTGTTGGAGACTTCTAATAATTCCACTGGGGGACTGCTGACTTCTTACTTTCAGAAGATCTTGCCTGATGTTCAGTTTGACTAATCACTTTATTCTACTCATTTTTCCTACACATCCATATACCTCCCTCTTTAGTGTGTTCACATCTTTCTGACAGAAATGTAGGTACAAATACATGGACGTCTGTTAGCAAACTGTCTTAGCAATATGCTTCTTCTTGTCTGATCTCTTTTGGGTTGTTGGTTTCTTCCTTTGGGGGTGTATGTATATTCCGTTGTCAGAATACAGTGAATTATTCTAGGTACTGTCACCCCTAGAGCTAAAGAAAGAGGAATATGTATGTCACAGCTGTGTGTTGAGAAGCTTACATTTGAAACATAAAATCCTACTGGGCTCTCTTCCCCAACATATCATCCTACAAAATCAGATCTAATTTACTGCTGGCTATTTTAGCTCTTCTTTTCAGTATTACTGATTTCCATGCTCCTCCTTTCCATTGAATATCAATGCTTCAAATTATATTCCTTCAAGATAGCAATGTCTCCCATGGGAATAGCAGTTGCTGGTTACCACCTGCTGGCCAGCCAGAAACATACCACTGAACACTGCCTGCTGCCTTTCATGTAGAACTCTGTGAACACAAGAGTCTGAACTATCTTAATTTAGCAGGTATATCCAGACCTTCTGACACGTTCTAGAGATGAAAACCAAAAATCGATACAGTCAAGTTCTCAGATGGAGATAAAACAAAATTTTAAGGATGTTCAGACAGTTGCTGTGTGAACTCCATCAGATACCATGGCACGTAGCACAGTAAGATCTGCACACAGGAAAACAAAATTTCTAAATGTCTGGAAAACTGCTGTTCCTCACATATCTGGAGAAGTTCTAATATGAAATCAGGCTCACGGGAGGCTGGAGTCACTTCTACACATGTAGGAATAACGCGCACGTTTCTTGGTTATGTGGAGAAAATACCCTGTTAAAGGGTTATGTCTTTCCTTGTGAGGGAACTAGACTTCTTTGGGAGACAGAGAATAAGTTCCACCCACCACACAGATCAAAGTCTCTGCCCAGTACAAAGGCAAAAGCGGAGGGAGGGGATGAGAGCAGTGCTTACTGCAGAGGAGTGACTGAGAAAGAGATGCTAACAGAGGTAGCTGAGAGCTGAGGTGCAGCCCATGCAAACGCTACGAGCGTGATCTGGGAAAAAAACCTACGATGGGACATTCAATGCTAAGCATTGAAAAGGCATGAAGATCTAAGGAAAGTTACCTGCCATTTCAAGACTTTGTGTGCTGTTCCGTGCTGCACAGCTCTGTGCAGAAACCATTCCCTACTTAGGATTTACCTGGCCTTTGTGGCATGACCAAGATGGTCATAGACATCCTATGCTGTGGTTTCTGTTGTGATTTTCTGATTTTCATGCCTGACATCCATGCAGAGAGCATACATAAACTGAGAAAAGCCCAGTATCTAGTATTCAACAGTATTGTTTTACTGTCTGCACTAAAAACATTTTCTGATACAATAAAACTAGAGCCAGCTGACCAGGAGACAGTGTTGCTGAATTTCCAGGAGGATGTTATATCCATGTCTGTGTAAGCTCTTTCAAGGTCTAGCAAAAAAAATGCTGCGTGTTTATTGATGTTATTTGTTTCACCTACACCTACTGGGATAACATACCATTTTCACATTACTTAAAGTGGTGTTATTGACATAGATCAAACTCTCTTCCTAGTGACTGATCTATACATCAGCAATGGTATGAACTTTGCTGCTCTGTCATTCTTTAAGGTTTTAATCTATGACTCATGAACAACTTCACTCAGGTGTAGAATAACCTCCAAGGAAGAACATTTTTCAATCAATAGCATATTAGTAGAAAAGCAGTACATGCATGAATAAACCAATTGAAGGATATGTTTCCTCAGTCTCAGCTCTGTTATTGTATTCTGGTTTCCCACAGTTTTTGCAATTTAACATTTCTAGCTGATAAAAAGTTCATCATGATACAGAGGATTTATTCAACATATATGAGAATTAACTACTAATTTTGGAGGCAATTTGAACTGCGTGAGATTAAATTAGAGCTATTAACATGTTTGCAGTTGCTCAGACTGAGTGGAAACCTTGACATCCACAAATCAGTGGACACAAAAAGCCTTGACGTCTTTGTCCTGATCACGCTTCCTTTACTTGCTACAGAAGAAGCTGCCTGGTTTTCCAGAACAGGTTACAAGTTCTCATACCCTCATGGTGCTCTTTCAGAAGTGCCTCCACCCATATTTAATTGTCAAAACCCCAATCTTAACCTCTTATCATCATTGCTGAATTATGTCCATTTCGTACAGAAATGGCACACACATTCCTGAAGCACAGAAAAGGTCATGCAAGTAACAGTAAAAACTGTGCATTATTCAAAAGCAGTAAGGTGACATAGATCTAAAGCGAACATGATATAAAACTCTTTCAAAGGGAAGCATCTGAGCTTATGCTCTATTTAAGTCTGCAACCCTAATCAAGGAGTTGCTCCCAGGAAGCATTGAACCAGTAGCAGAAGGCCTAGAGAAAATTCTCGTGGAAACACAACAATCCATGAGCAAAAATCCTCTGTAATTCAGAGTAATATAGAGAAGCAGCAATATCTCCTGGTTCCTATGCTATCAATGCAGTCCATATGAGGCAGAGTCTCAGTTACAGTGGAATCCCTGAGGTGTACAGCAGGCTGGTATGGGAGACTACAAATGTGCTGACAGATTTGTTTCAATGTTAAAAATGAAGCATTTTACTGAAATCTGTGTGTGCGCAAACAGTGCAGCCAGGGCAGGAACTCCTCAGCATATAAAGGGGTTCTTCCGATATTCCATTCAATTTCTTTCCTCCTCTCCTTTTATTGTATTCCTGTATTTGTAAATCAAATTTGCATTGCAGAAGTTGTCAGGGAAAGCTGGACATTTGAACACTTTGGGTATAGACAAACATTTGGTATCCAGAGTTTGCCTCAACTTTTACTGTTTTCAATGGAAAAAAAAATTCCACGTGTGCTAGGGTTTGAGCACATCACAGGGCACATAAAGAAACGTAGCATTCTTGGGATAAGCCTATTAATCAAAGGTTTCATCCTAAGTACTCACTCCTTCATCAATGAAACAACATTGAAGTTCTCAACTCTGCTTCATTCATAACACCACATCAAGCTTTTCATACATCCATGCTTTGTTTCCACCTATAGATACCTATCCACATAAAACCATTTATATGTTAGACTTTCAAATGTCACTGTCATGCTTCACAGTGAAGCCACTGGAAATCCTCTTGGCTCCACTTAAATGTATTGGTAATCTTGTACATAAAAGTTTTTCCATGACACTTTGTGTTAAGCTTGGGCAGAAACTCCACCTGTCAGAACAGAAAGATACTTTCGCTTTATCTCTGTATCTCCAGAACCAGAAAAGCAGCTTTAAAATCCTTACCAAACTGACCCGAACTTTTTTGCAATCTAGTATAAAGTTTGTGTTTGAGGGAAGTTTTAAGAAGGTCCCAGTTGTATTTAAGTTTCGTTTCTTTATTCTAATTTTTAGCCTACATGTCTACTTCTCTTCCTACATGTCCCTTTTTCCAGGTCTTCTTCTGGGACTAGGTGAGCTTTCTACAAAGGTATTCTAAAATTATGACTCTATTCAAGTTTTCTGATTTGCAAAAGAAACAAAAAGCCAGGATGGGGACATAAAAGAAAAGAAAAGAAGAAAATAACATCCTTCAGATTTTTTCCAGAAATTGTGAATAATAACATCACATCGTTTTCAGGAAGAGAATGAGTGAGTGTTTGAGTATGTCAGATTTGTGCTATTCCTTGAGGAAAAACACTGTGTGACAGGGAAGAGGAGACTGAGTAAACGGGGAAAAAAAGGGAAGACTGAACAGCATGTACCAAGGGAATTCTCCTTTTGTCTCCTCTCTCTTGCCAATATGACTTAGACAGGAGGATCACTTCTCATCAAGACATCCCTCCTTCTTGATGTTCTTTCTATACCACGTAACACAACAAGACACCAATCCCAACAGGTTACTTCCTGAATGACTGTAATAAACTTATAAAGTCATGTTATCCTACACTCCCTCACAGGGATACCAAGTTTTTTTTTTTCCCTTAGCGCTCATGTAGGCTACAGTCCTGTTTATCCCAGTATATTAAATTATAGCAGTTACAAGAACTGTCAAAAACAATTCCTGTTTCCTTGCACTGGAGAGGTTCAGCATGTGTTATGGCTTTATGGTTAACTTTCATTAAAACCTAAAAAAAATATATACAACACCACCGGGAGATAATGAACTAAATGCTATCCTAACTTTACAGACTTAGAAAATGAGATGTCAAGTGTGGGGAAGTACACCTGTAATTGCCTTTAGTGAGAGAGACAGCTGGAGCTGATCACGGCTGTTTCTCCACAAACAGCCTGAATGGAAAGATACCTCTCTGGCTCTCCTAAAATCTCCCAAAGGGTCAAATTTCACTTCAGCTGGTGTAAAAATATCCCACTGATTTACTATACTTATTAATTTCTTTGTAGTTCAACCTTTCTTAACCACTTTGCAGCTAAAATAAAACCCACAAGCACCCTTAGAGTGCCACCTTTGGAAAATTAATTTCAACAGATACTCCAGGTTTCTGGGCTGGCTATATGCACGCATATATACATACGCTGTATGCATATCAAATCAATCTGAGGTTACATTAATAAGGAAGTTCTAAAAGCTGTGGGATGGAAGGGGATTAGGTTACTCAATTCCTATTGATAAACGCATGCCCAAATCTCCACACAGTCTTTTATCAGCATACACCTTTCCCATTAATATAATTTTACTGCAGTAATTATATTTTTTCCTCTTCTTCAGAGGACCAGTTACTCTATTTCTAAAAGAAAAAAATGTGCACTGTCAAATTCATTCAGGAGGAGAAGTTAAAATAAACAGCTAAAGTTAACTGCAACACTGACCTGCCACAAAAACATTTTAAAGAGGTAATATTAGATTGCAGCCAAAAAGTGACAAGTGTCAGCTTTCATTAAAATCTTTAAGTATGTTCATCTAATTGACAAGCTTTACAAAATGTTGAGAAGTTCTGCTGCTTTTCTACCTTTTTTTTTTTTTTTTGGTCTGTGGGATTACCATGGTAAATGGACCCCATTGCCTGAGCAATGATGTCCTCACATCAACAATGGAGAAGCTCATATACTAGCAGGATTAGAAACATTCTATAGATTAACAAAGGCTATTTCATTTAGACTCATCAACTTTGGGACTCCCCCTTTTTTTTTCTTGCTTGTCTGAAGTTTGGACCTATATATTTTCAGTGTTTTATTTTGCCTAACTACAATCTTAGACATGTCTTAGATTTGTCAGGATTATTTTTCTTTCTCCTGTCTGAAGAGAACAATTTGTTAGCAACTCTGAAGTACAATAGAGTACAGCCTCAGCCTGTGGACTGCATACCATGTAGGAAGAAGGAAAGTGTCTTTCCAGCCCCATCTTGGTGAGCTCCATCAATCTATTGTCCCTATAAGGGTCAGTTTTCACATACAATAAATTCTTCAAAGGAAGCTATGCAAACTGGAGATTACATTAGACCTTTTGATGCAGGCTGAGAAATTGTGCAGAAATCACACTTTTGGCTTCTGAAATTTTGGCACTTCAGGTGTTTAAGAAGAATAAATTATTTTCCCCCTTCATGTTGCCACCCCTTGGTACTGTCTTACATCAGCCCCAGAGAGAATCCAGGGGCACCTGTCAAAGACAGAAATGACAGCTATCCGTCTGCCTGTTTCTCAGTGTGCTATTTCCCTCGAGTAGATTTTTTGGCATGGTGGTAATAGATTTCTATCATTTAATTGAATCAGTCACTGTCTACTTCTGTTTGCACTGCCAGTAGGATCAGCAAACGCTTCCCGAAACCCAGGATCCTTCTAGAAACTAAATGAAGTACAGAAGCACAGTATTGCCTCTCTTACACTGCACAAGTGACTGCAAAGCAGGGCTATTCACATGCTTTCTGCTTATTTTCCATACTGAATGGTAATCTTCAAATGCCTAACATATTTGGAAAAGTTTTATATCCTTGAATCACTTTTGTGCAGGCAGGTACTTTTTGGATCATTCTCCAAGCTGAAAGAAGGCTTAACATATGGCTAAAAACTAAACTCAAGGCAACTGGAACAAAAACTAGAGGACATTAGTTTTTATAACAATTAGTCGGGTCCCCAGTTCTGGCACCCATTGTAGCACAAGTACTTGGTGACAACTAGTAATTGATTGAGTAGCTTTTGTTCTTTTAAACCAGAGTGCCAAGTTTTTGCAACCACAGAATCGAGCAGGCTAGTGAAGACAGTGAGGCAGCTGTCCTGTCTATCCTATGCAACAGTAACCCTGGGGCAGCAATGTTAAAGCTACTTTAGAAGGACTAAGCACGTTTTTGTTTCAGAATGGGTATGTGCTCGTAGTCTACACTCTGCCATCAGAAAGACCAAAGCCCATACCTGAGGTTAGTGGTTTTCAACCAGGGACTTCTTTTAAGGACAAATACTTAATTGAAAAGAAGGGGGGGGGGGGGGGGGGAGAGGAAAAAAAAGAGTAGAAACAGACCCCAAAAAGTCATTGTCTTCCACATTCCTGAGTCAGAAACAAACCTCCTGGTAAGGGCTGGTACCTCCTCTGCCTCACTGACACTACAGATTCAACCTACTCTTTCTCAGAAAGACGAAATATCTGATCATGGGTTAGGCTACAGCAGACAAAGATGACCTGCCTATTCTACAAATTGCTGATAAATGACATTCCCGTTTCTTTCACCTCTGTATAAATAACAATGTTTTCTCCAAATATTTTACTGAAGTGGCTTCAGTCTATCACATCTAAGGCTTCAGTTGTCACCCTTTCCCTTTTACTGAGAATATGTGATCTCTTTATTTGTAGGTAGGTATATTACCTATATAGGCCTGGTCTTTTTGGTTTTCCTCTCACATCTCTCATCCTCTCTTAAGTCTTTCTTTACAGCCCTGACAAAGAATAGAAACACTACAACCTTCCCCTTACTTTAACAGAGAACATTAAGTAATCTTATTAAATTGCATTTTCCTCCGCAGTATCAGAGATTTCTACCTACCTTTCAGAAAGCAAGAAAAGGAAATTTGGTTTGCAATTCAAAAAATAGCCTAAAGAAGAAAGCTCCAAATCTTTTCCCCATTTTGCTATCAGCCACAAAACTACCCCATTAAAATCAGCTTCCAGGCGAACTGATGTTTTCTTAACATATGTTCCTCAAAGCTGTGCCAGCTGTAGTGCTTTCTACAGCCAGTCACTCTGTGGATTGAGGTAAGCAATGAAAACATAAACACCTAAGTTACAGCAGCTTCTAAGATATTTAAAGCTGACTTGGATAAGCTATGTCAAACTACTGAAATTGTGCCTCCTGTCCTTTCATATTTAAAGTAATGAAAGTGTTACTGGTGTTTTTGTTTGCTTGTCACAACTTGTGGCTCATAGGAAAAACAGAGACACCAAATGTAGCTTTGGTTTCTGTTTCTAAGCTCAGAATGGCCTCAGCAGCGTTTACAAGACCCAATGTGATATATGAAGTATTTGCGTCTGTATCAGCATCTTCTTTGGTCCAAACTGGTTTCGCCATTAATCATTTTGAGTTAAATAGGCATTAACAAAAATACTGCAATCTTTCCCAGCATTAACAAACTCGGCAGCCTTGCTAAGGACCACTTTCTTCTCCAGCACTCAGTTTTGTTTATGGGACTTAACATGCTGTTGAAAGATATTCGAGATTTGTCTCATAATTCTATCTAGTGGATCAGGTACTGACCAGTTTTTAGGCATCTGGGCCTGAGGGTGGAAATAATATTATAAAAAAAAAGATCCCTAGATTCCTATGTCATGCATCTCAGAAAAGAGCCAAAAACCTGGAGGAGAGCTACCTAATTCTGCTGAGTGACAAAATAAAAAGAATCCTCTACTAGGCTACCTTGAAATGTATAAAAGCTAAGCAGCACACCTCCAACCAGTGAGCACATTTTGACCAGTGAGGTGGTCAAAAAACACCTTGTCCATAGCTTTGAGGAGCTGTCAGTACAGAAAGCCCAAGAACAGATACAGAGTAAGGATACGGTGACAGATTTTCTTCCCCTGGAGAGCCCTGTACCACTATTTTAGCTTATAGAGAGATGCCGATCTCATAGGTGACAGCACCAAGGAAGCTGGAAGAAAATGGAACTGCTTATTCCTGTCAGGGTATACATGCAGCTGGGGTTTTGGCCAGGCTTGAGGTAAAAGCTTCAATTCTGCTTAAACCCTCATCTTTTTCTGGTGAAGAACTGACCCTCAGGTGTGTTAGCAGTATGGAAATCTATACAAACTGGAGTTTTTGCCCTCCTGACTCTTTTTGTGTTAGCATTTCACTATATCACCGGTTCCCAGATGACTAGCGCAAAAGCAGGCTGTATTTTTACATAAAGCATAAGTTGATTAAAAGAATGAGATCACTTCATGATAATTTTCTGTATACAGAATACTTTCCTCAAAAAAGCACAACCCCCCTCTTTTTTCACGTTAGTTTTAAATAGAGGCATTGCCCATGCCTTTTCATGAATGCAAGAAAGTCCTACAAATCCAAAGAACTTTTTCTTCTGTACCCTATTAAAGGTGAATGATTGCATTACAAGGTGTAGCCCTCTGTCTCGTAGCTAGTAATTTAAATCCTTATTTATTATGATCTCTGAGATGCTGTGTCATTTTCAACTACTGTGGATGAGTTATTAACTTGATGAGGGAAGCAAATGGACACAAACTACTTTCTCCTAGTCTGGGTTTTTTTGGTTGTTTTTATTTTTTTTTTTTACAGCCTCTACAGTTCCTGAAGAATATGGGTTTAAATTAGGGTCTTTGACAGCAAAAGCAGAGCACATTTTATAACTCCCAGAGCTACAAGAAACAGCTGTATATAAGCATAAACGCAGACAGTTTCTGTCTTAAAGTGCTCCAGGACACTGTTGGCCCAGTTCTCAGTTGTATTACAGCCTCTGCTGAGCCATTTCTCTTGTGCAAAGAGGCTATAAAGCCATCTTCTGCAGAAATCCCTTCAGCAACGGGTCAAATGCTGAACAGTGCAAAGCCAACATAGCTGTTCATCTCCCCATCTTAAGTGGTCCAGAGCCTTAGGAGATGCATGGCTCTGCTGGAACGTCACTTGTGTGCTCTCTCCAGAATAGCTCATCTGCATGCCAAGAAAGTGGGTTACTGCAGTCTTCGAGATATTCTAACTTTTATGAGGAGAAAAAGGCCGGTCTAGGAGATACTTTCTTTTTTTTCAATTCACATTGTCTTCTCTCAGAGAACTGCCCCTGTGCCCGAAACTCTCTGGGCACAAAAGCTTGGCACAGTGTTTTTTTTCCCTAGGCCACTGTAGTCATTTGTTGCTAATTATAAGGTAAAGGTGTTTTTTTTCCTCTCCCCTAGTGGATTACATATTCCACAATCATATGTTCAACCTAGATTAAAAAATAAATAGAAATATAACCTTCCAGGCATGTTATTTCTCCTAGACTTCACAGAAGTAACTCCACGAATATTCACTGTCATTTAATAGAATACATGGGGCAAGAAATGAGTTTAAGCCATTCTTGCTTTTGGATGGATACTGCTGTTGAAGCAACTGTGGCAACTCTTCAGGGAGCATACAGGTGGCCTGGTGATTACTGAAATGGTAGGGCCTCAACACCAGGGCTAATTGAAGAATACAGATTTTTAGTAAAGAACGTTGCCAGCATAAAATAAGCTTTTATAATTTTTTCCAAAAATTTTCCAAGAAAGGTGTCTGAAAAATGCAATATTTTATCTGAAAAATGAATAATGTCAGCTTTTGCCATTTTTAATTCATAGGAAAAAATGTGGAAAGGAGATCCTTGTTATGAGGAACATACATAGAAAACCCAATTTTCCAGTACAAGGCAGTTCCAGTAGACAACTTCTGAGAAGACAACTTCTTCAGCTCAGTTGCAAGTTCTTCCTCAGATTTTCTTAATGTCTCTGGTCAAGTCACTTCATTTCTCTGTCTCAGCAGCATATTTGAAAGTGGATGAGATAATGCTTTTTCATCCTTTGAGCTTTGGCTATGTAGACAACAAGCTGTTTTGGATGGGCATTCTCTTGTTATTTTCTGCAGGACACTGCATTGCACAGTAAGTTATCACCTGTCATTCAGAGTTTCTAGGGACTGTCCTAATATCAATGATAAATTAGAGTAATTCACATTAACTAAACATTTTTCCCCAGGTTTACTTGTGATTTTCCAAAACTGTAAGTACACAATTATAGAAGCACAGCTCTATGAGGATTAGATGCTTGCTCTTTAAATTGAATCAGTCTGTTTCCATAGTATCCTTGAACATGTTCCAATACTTGTATTTGAAAATTTACAAAGTGAATAAGTGAATAAATTGTATTGCCAAGTATATAAAACTCAATAACTTGAAATTTTAAACAACAGTCAACCTTCAAGGATAAAAGTAATAATTCAATTTTTTAGTTACATCACAGAGTTTTTCTGCCTTATGTAAAAACATATTTGTTCAGCTTGCTTGCTGCCAGATGACCTCCAAGATGATAGTTTATCATGGTTGGCTGAACATAGGAGACCCGTGCATATGCTTGAAAGGTAGCCCTTCGGATGGCATCTTTACTTGTTATGAAAGCTAATCATATTTTAACGTAACTTATTATGAAACTGGACACGTTGTATGTTCTACATCTGAAATCAGCATGGTTACCAATGTGGTCCATGAAATAAGCTTCTTCTGTGAGTATCAGATCTCTAGCAAAGGTACTGTCCTTTGTATCATATTGCAGTTTAAGAACTGCAGCTCTCAGTCTAAACTGCATTTTTGCTTCTCTGGGTGAAAAGAAAAGGATTGCTATGCAAATGGCACAGCAGCAGCAGTGCTTAAAGGGACTTTGATTACCAGGCTGGACTTAGAGCAAAACCAATGCAAACCATAATGCAAACCAAAATCTTTTCTCTTTAAGTATCACATCAACAGAGTTATTCAAAATCCTTCCTTTCTCACCAGCACGTTCTACGAGAGCCGCAGTAAAATGAGGTTTGTCCTGGGGAGATCCTTGTTAATGTGGTGGGTGATTCTTAGAGTTGAAGCTCTTCACTCTCATCCAGAACAGACATATGCCTGAACGTACAGCTGCAACAGTCATTTGGTGAGGGGACATATCTTACTCTGATGAGCACTAAAGGGGCTGCAGGAAGGACATTTGACTGTCATGTCAGATACCCACAGAATACAGGACAAAGAAATAATCTCACTCAGGCGTTATCAATTCTCGCTGAAGGAGAGGGGGCTGCCAGGCCTCTCACTCTTTCATCCCAGCTGCAACATCCAGAGTGTGAGAAATAAAGGAGATGCCTTTGAATCCTGCATACCTGGAGCTGCACATCAACTCTTTGTGCAGGAAATGGGGAACACAATGTAACGGATGCTTGATTCAGATGAAAAGTTGAGAAGTGTTTCTTAAGCAAAAAAGAAAGAGTATGCTTAGCTTCTCTGAAAGCTGGGCATAGTAGAGGATAAACAAAAATATTTGGATCCATGGGACTTCAGTGGAGGGATAACATAACGCATACGTCGCCCAGCTGTACACATGCAGAATCAGTGGCAGAACTCATGGCCCTGTGCACCACAAACACGGATGGCTAACAACGCGGTGACGCCAGCTCGTCCGGCAGAGGGAACCAGCACAAGTAAGTGGCCTTGTGCACTTTCCCCTCTGGAGGACAATATATCAGGAGTCAGTGTACGAGAGAGGCTTGTCTCTCAGGCTTGTTGTCTTTACTTTTGGAGGTTACTGTCAGTTCAGTGCAGCAGTGGGACTGGATCACTATATGGAGTGCCTGGAAAGCCCAGAATAAAGACAGACACAGGGACATTTCTGTGCCTGGTTTTTAAAAGGCCATTAGTCTAAACCAGGAGCACAAGCAACTGTTGGCACAAAGCACTGCGAACACAAATGATACAGTGGGGGTAATGTTGCTGTAGTCATGATGGTCTAAGAACATTAGCGACAGAAGGTTTATGAGTAGAGGCCATGTCTGGCATTACGGAGGTTTATAAATGCCTAGAGTGTCAGCAAACTGCAGTAAGAAGCAATGAGACGGGTCTACAGAGCATCCAGAAAGCTTTTCCTCAGCCAGAATTTCTCTGGAGGTGTGAGCCCATTACATGCTGCAGTGGGGAAGCAGCAGACATTGCAGGCAGGGTGGTTTAGTCACTAAGGCGAGCTTGAGGGGACTGGGCAGGCAACGCGGTCTTCCCCTCTTTCCTCCTGCCTCAGTAGTGGCAGCATGGTCCCTACAACCCTCAGCTTTCCCTGCATGCAACCCAAGCAGGTTTGTCAAACGACAGCTTCTCTGTGTCGTCCTTTTGATTTCTTTTAGCCTGGTTTTATAAATAGTTTCTGAGCAATTATGTGTCACATAAGAATAAACCTGCATGCTGGTGCATCTTTCCTGTCATCACAAAATAACAGCACTACAGTTTCTACTTTTCAGACTTTTTTTTTTTTTTTTCTGCAAAGATCAACAACTTCTGCAGCAAAAGGACACAGTATAATCAGGAGATCATCAGCCTGAAATAAGTATAAAACTTGCAAAAATTATGCAGTCTGTGGAGAAACCTGACGCTTTTTTTAGCATCCAAGCATGCATAATGCAAGGCCAAATCCATCTATAAAATAAGTCAACACAAGCCTCTTCATATAACCACGGCTGCACTTACTAATCAGGACTGTATATATATTTTTTTTTTCTTTTCCTTGAAACCAGATGTTTTGCATATTTCTGATGGTTTTACATAGCTGGGGCTGCTTTTGTAGCGGCTTTATTTCACAGTGTTCACAGAAGCTTTGCTGCGCCTGGTTCCAGGCATTGCATCAGTAAGGTGAGCCCCTGAGATGTTCTGCCTTTCCTGTGTTTTGGCCAACTACTTAATGCTTCAAAGCTGAGGAATTACCATTTGTATAGAAGTGAACATCTCATGCACACTGCCTGGTCACACCGCATAATATGAGAGAAAAGCTCACTCATGTTCTTCTCCATCCATTGAAACACTAAGAAAAAAGCTGTTGGTTTTCCTGTGATGTCTTGAGGTAATTGTTTTTCAAATCAGGAGCCATGCCTGTTCCTCATGCCTTCAAATAATATTGTGCTTTTCCTCTCCCAGAGAACTGATTTGCCATTGTCTGCAGCTACCTTGGACTGTTCCAGAGCTTGCTTAAGATGTTTTTTTCTTTTGAAACTGGGAGGCCTCCATTTGCAATTAGTTTTGATATCCCAGCTTCATGGTTCAAAAATATTTGAGCTGTCTCCTGATGGAAGTTCATGGTCATCCAAGGAACTGTAGCATCATTACCACCCTCTGGGGACCAATGGATTTTTTTTCCAGAAAAGGAAAGCTTTGGTAAAGAAAGCTGTCAAAGGACTCCAGCCCTAAATCTCAACAGCTTTGCTGTCGCAGCAAGTAATTTCCCAGAGTATTTCACAGTATCCCACAAAGCCATGTTTTAAGTTGATGAGATTTCTGTGTGTTACTCATACATCTACTTTCATGGGCAGTGAGTGCGAACATAAACTGTTGTCCGGTCTGCCCAGGTGACTACAGATATATCTGAGAAGAAAGTTGACAGAATTTCTGGCAGGTATTTTTGCATGGATCACCATGCATAGTGAAAACCTCAGCTCATCTCTGGGTGAAGAAGTCAAAAGGGAGGGACTTGAAATGACCTCTGAATGACAGAGGGACAACAGCAGCAAAATAAAACTTCAGTGGCAGTGAAACAGGTATCATTAATATGAAGGGGATTTGATAGGAGTTATAGCATACTGATTCAACATTAGCAGGATTTTTTCCCGGCTTCCTTTAGAGTGATAACTCCAATAACATTGCAGGATGAGCAGGGATAATAAAGAAAAACAACACCAAGGAAAAACCCTTCTGGGGTTTAAACTCAATGGCTTCTTTTTTGTAACTCAATTATTATATGTCTAGTTTTTCAAAGCCTTGAAACACTAAAAATAATAAAATCTCTTTCATTTCTAAATTAAATAAATAGACAAAGTTTCTGCAGCCTGTGCGATCCCAGTCTGTGAGCTTACCATTGCTGAGCGTCTGTTGCTTGAACAGAGTAGGTGGTGGTGGTTTTAAAGGCAAGACCAATAATACATGCAGAGTGGTTTAAGACGACATGCAATTATAAACATTTCCTGCAGAGCACATTAGGTCTGCAGGTTCATAAGTGCCTTTTAGATTCCATATTTTAATCACTGGTCTTGAAACAGCCTGAAAAAAACCCACATTGTCCAAGGTCAAGAGTAGAATGTTTTTTGCTTGAACACGAGGGATGATTTTGTGACCTTGCCCTTCTCAAAGACAAAACTATTGTCTGTACTTGTGCATTGATGTTGGTCATAGGCTTGACACGAGAAGACAGATCCCAGCTAGACAGATGCATCAGTGGATTTATAAGGCCAGATACTCAGCTGGTATAGATCAGTGACCTTCCATTGACTTCACGTGCCCCCATGTGGCATGAGAAGAGCTGCTCTCACCAGTTGGCTGGCCTCAAGCTACTATTTTGTAAGCTTAAGCTGCTACCAAGGAATCATTTACAGAACAACAGGGGATTGCTCATTGATTTCTCAAACACTGATACAGCAAAAGAAAAAGAGAAGAAAACAAAATTCTAACTGTCCCAAGCAGTCAGAACGAAAACAATCGTCCCCATCTCTGCAACACCTGGAAGAGCTGATTATAACTGTAGATCCCAATTACAGTGACAATAACACAACAACAGGGATAGTTCTTTAAAAATAAACAGAGATGAAGTAGTGCTATTGATCACTATTATTTGCATAGTGGGTCAGCATAATTTAAACCTTTCTATTAAGGCGCAAAGATGGGTTTTCAAGATAGGGCATCCGTGCAATTATTGAGCTGAGTAGGAGGTAGAAATGTAATTATGTAAACTAACTAAATTAAGAGGATTGCACAGTTCATTAAAGTCCATTTTTTTGGTCAGCATTTTGGATCACCAGCTGCTATAGAATTTCATTTCCATTAAAAAGCATTAATTGCATCTCTTCTGTGAAACCAGAGCAGTTGTGCTAGTGTGAGCAGCTCCATCCTTGCTATTCTAATGCAGGTGTGGAAGTAGCCTTCTGCTCCCCGCGAGCGCTCAGGACAGCCAGCCCCTATTCCCTCACCAAGCCACTCCTGCCAAGTATGCCTACGATCACACTGGTTGGTAGGAACTTGCATGGTTGATATCATTAAGGATTTAAGGTAATTTATTCAGGAAATACGACTGAAGAGAGCATCCCACTTTGCTAAGTAATTTCCAAACACAGAGCTAGGCCCTTCCCAAAGGATTATCTCTTTGGCCAGAAAGAAGAGAGACGGGAGGCTTAGTCACCGTATGTTACACACACTGAGCTGAGACAGAGAGCTCGTTTCAGGCTGGGACTTTCAAATGAGCCTGAGAGAGCTGGGCACGCTATTCCAAGTTAATTGCAGTCAGACATCAGCTACCTATTATCCAGACACTGAAAAATCCATCCAAATCTACTTCCCTGGAGTCAAGCTGAGAAATGTGGTCTCTATCACATACCCATGCCATTGCCACTGTCTCTTGGTCCACTTTCTCATGCACTCCACTGAAAGAATAAACAAGCCCCTGCTGCCAGATAAAGACTCCAGGAGGGACCTGGAAATCTATGGGCCAATCTACATACAGCTGGATACTTCATTTCATATATTTCTTGTCTCTGGCTTTATTATCCTTCGTGTTTTTGTGGGGTAATATTAAGGTAAACATTGCTCTATATCCTGCCAAATAAATGCAAACCACACCCTTTGGCCCTCAGCAACAGAAAAGTTTCCCATCTGTAAGAGATCAATCTGAGGAAAAAATAACCTTCATTCTAAACGGAGGCTTTGTTACTTGTTAGTTATATGTGACTCTCCCTTCCTCATAGGGAGATCTCTTTATCATCAACTGTTTTTCTACAGACACTGCTGGCTGACTGGAGCCCACGCCAATCAGTCACCAGCTGCCCTTCTGCCTCTAGACAGGGTGTTCAGTCTACAACAGGTAAGCCCCACCCTGCTTGCATCTCTGCCAGGCTATTTCTTGGGGTTTTGTTGAGTTTAGGGTTTTTTTTATTGTTTGAAGATTTTCTCTAAAGACAGGGGATGCTTTTATTGCAATGCTCTAATATGTTTTGCCTCACAGACTGGTCACTCAAGCTCTTTACATATGAGAGTTAATGCTGAAGAACTTCATAAATAGAAATCTCTTGTAAGTGTAAAGAGTGTAAATGGATATAGTACAATCAAGAGGGTGATCATACTGGCTTTATTTGCCGAACAGTAGGTAAAAAAAAAACCCTAGTTCTCCCCTCCTCCAAGGAAAACACTAGATACAGATGTTTGCAGGGAGAGAAATGGTTCCTCACTCAGGAGCTTGTTTACATAATATTTTTCTATGTGCAGGGGAAAAAAAAGAGGATTTGGATATCCACGTAAAAAGATGGATGTTTGTGCTGTGTGAGGCTGGTATGGAAGCATCTTTGATTTTTGTAGCTAATAGCTTCTGAACAGGCTTTACCTGCAGTCAGCATCAGACTCTGTACTTGTTCTTTATAAATGAGCATCCGGTGGGTGACTAAGCAAAAGGAACCTATGGAAACCTCCTCTTACAGCATGTAAATCATTGCTGAAACATTTGCTTTTCCCCTGCTGACTTTATTAATGTGTTTCTTGCACAGATAAATTAGAGACTCGAGAGCAACGCATTCAGCAGCCCTTGGTGCCCCCACCTACACATGCCCAGCTTTGGCGCAGGGAGGACTGCTTTGCGCACAGCGGAGTTTACTGTGATGACTCATTTGTAATATATGGATGTGATCGCACAGAAACCATCATGGTGCAGTCTACAGCACCAGGATCAACGTTGTACCTATGGGCTGCACTTCGGTATGCCAAAGAAATTCATAAGGTCCTGATAGACAGAGCACTGCTGTCCCAGGCTCAGCAGGTAGTAGATGCCTGTCACTTTTACTCAGACCGAATACCTCAACTCTATAACCCTACCTATTTATTTTCACAGGATTTCTTAAGCTTTCACAGGAAGTGAGCTGGACTGCATTTTTCTTTTCCAAAGTAGAAGCTAAGGATGGCTAGAGAATGGCAGCAGGAGGGGAGAGCTGCTGTCTCTCAAAAAGACAAAAACCTGCCAGTCACCCTCTTGTCTCTGTGCCAGGCAGAGGCTGGTGGGCCCCAGGCCCAGAGCAGCAAAGGAGGAGCATGCATTAAGTTGCTGCTCAAAGATCCACAGCACCACAAAGCAGCAAAGCCAGATTTGGGAGCCAGGAGCCACATGCCATCTTCTGCACGTGAAGCATAAGGCACCTCACCCTGGAGTAGCCACAAAGCGGCAGAACCTGGCTATAAGTGCAACAACTTCTGCTAGACAGAAAGGACCAGATTAAGACAGATTTAGTGAAATAACAGACTTAGGGAGCTTTCTCTAGGACTGTGTTTGAGAGAGTACTTTAATTTTTTTTTCCATACTGAGTTTCACAACAACTGCTAGGCCACCTTTAAAAAAAGTCAAATCGGGCTTCTTATATTTATTATTAGCATCTATAATATGATGCTCATAATATACTGTTTATTATCTTCTTTCTGACTCTTTTAAGACGAAAGAACACAAGTTATCATGCTTCCTAATTTTGGCCTCAGAATAGCCACAAGAGCCCCTTGCATATAAACAACTTTACTTCTGCCATAGGAACTCTACATCCTCTCTTCTTGTTTTTCTGGCCCCATGATAAAAGTCCCTGGGAACGTGTACATCACTTTACGTTTTAGAGGAACTTTTTGAAAATAGTTCTGTAATCGCTTATCCCTTTATTACTAATTCAATCATTCAAAAAGTATTCAATCCTTGTGCTTTTTCTGTACGAGTAATTATTTCTCCAATTTGCTTAGAATATATTCTTTTTCAGTGGTATTGTTCCTCTTCATTTAGCTCTTCATGTAAAGCTTCCCAAATGACTGATGCTAATGCAGCTGTCAAAAGGTTTGAAAATATTTGACTTTTTTCCTTTTCACTAGCCCAGATCCATAGTTTTATACATTCTGGATCTATATCTTTTATACATTCTGGATCTATATCTTAATCTCAAATGGTACAATGAATAACATTTTACTAGGTTAATCGATACATGCCTCACCTCTAGCAGTAGAAATCTACAGTACAGTTAATTAATCCATTTCTAGGACTAGAATTAAACAAACTATTTATGCAGATTGTGGCCACTTCTTGACAGCTTTCCCTGTTTTAGAATCAAGAAGAGAAAGCAGGTTGGCCTAGCAGCAGCGTTATCGATATTTTTCTTAAACCTTGATATGGCAAATAAGTTTGGTATATCTAATTCTAATAAAGGTGAGGAGGTGCTTCCAGAATATTAAGTTCACAAAAAGATCAGTCTTGACTACTCCTATACATGTATAGACTTGTAATAACTAAATATTTCTTTCTCTCACCCCAAAAAATCATAGCTAGATTCTCAAACCCAGCTAACAACACTTCACTGTTCTTACTCGCATCCTGACTTTGACTAATACAAATTTTATGGCACACTTTTGACTTAATTCCCCACATTGCTTGATTTATAAAACAGCTTAACAATATTTTTCTTCATAACTTGAAGTTGTTCAAAGCAACCAGATCAGAAGCAAATGCTGACGCAGCGATCTTAATTGGACCAGCATTACTCCATTCCCACCTTTATTCTAGTTTAGAAATAAAGAAAATGAATATGAAGGTAAGAAAGAAGAAAAGCATATGTTCTCCCTGTTTGAAATAAATCCAGATTATTTTTTTAGTTCAAGGCACAAGTTCATATAACTTTCCCATAAGATTAATAATAAGCATTTCAACGCCCTTTCCTCCTATGCCTACACAAGTTAGAAACAGAATCAAAGGCCTTTTTACTGATCATCCTTTTTTGCCTTCTTATTTACCAACTGTAGAAACTTTACATTTCCTGAGCACCCTGGTGCTTTGACAACATCTCGTCATCTCGTGTCAAGAAGACAGACTTTTGCAAATCTGGCTATGAAAATAATTGAGAAAAAAGAAAAAAGTCATAAAGCTCAACTTTATATTAGTGGGTGTTTAGCTTCCAATGCCATGTAGTTTCTCTACAGGTAATTCAAATATATATTTATTTTATTTTTTACAGAAGTTGCTCTTTTATTAGCCATTAAATATATTAATCAACAAGTCACCATCCAGATCAACTAAAGAATGTCTATGAGACAAAACAAGTTGAGCTCTGGCAAATGTGTTTTTGTCATTTCCTTCATAAACTTCACCACTTTTCAGATATTCTGTCAAAAAAGAAACAATCTGTATTTGCTGTTCCTTCAAAGCCATAAAGCTTTTTAGATTCATTTCTGTCTTCTCATTTCTATTTGTAAAATCGATATAATTCATCACCTGGAATTTCCTTCTCATCAGTCAAGCTCTGTCTTTCCTCTTTTGGTGTTTCTAATTGCAACTTTTTGATCAGGCCTCTGTTAACAGCCTCCCTAAGAAACACAGAGAAGATATCAACGGACAGAGAGGCAGTCCTTGTTCAGATACTCACATGCATCACGTCCCACATTCTCATGTTCTTCACTTGTTGTTATACAATCACCCCTATGTTAATACTTTTTGCTCCAAATACCTCTTCAAGGCTCAGCCTATCAAATTCCCCAATTCATCACTATTATGCAGAAGACTGGTTTGGATGTCACTTCCAAAATTTGCTTTGACTAGCTTTATCTGTTGTCTTGCATCACTGATTTGTTTGGTAGTCTCATGTAAAAGTTGAGTATTAATCAAGTTGTTAATATTCCTTTAATCGTGATATTCCCAAGTCGGTTGCAGAGCAGGGCTTCTAACTCTGATGACCAGTAACTTGTATGTGTTCCTCTACCCAGCAAACTCAGACACATTCAGTTTATATGGACCGCCTCTTTGTTGCAGAAGTTTAATTTTGTCTTAAAAACAGTCTCATATTTTTTTCATATTAACTCATTTATCCTTGTTGTCTTCCTTGGAAATAAAAGACAATTCTATGTCTATTTTTATTGGTTCATCACACATAAATAGCATAACAGAAAACATTTTTGTATAACATGTAATCGTAATCTATCTAGAGACCAGAGCTGAGATATTCGCTGTGTTGAGCCTGTTGGATAGGATGCACTTGCATCTGGAAGTGTCATCATTAAAAAGGTAAGACTGGACAGATATTATTCATTAATAATCTCCAATTGCTTTCAAATCTTTTTAAACATCATCAAGTCAAAGGAAGGTATTATCACCAAACAACTCAGGAATCACTTTGGAAAACATCTCTTCTCTGTACCATCAGGACTTGATTAGAAATGTCAAATTGTACAGTTCTGCAGGAACTGTATAAAAATACAATAGCACAATCCACAGTTCTATCGCATTTATGGTGGAAGGATGCCAACCAGCCTTGGCACTGAGCAATAAATTAATAATATGTTCCATTGGTAACTTTGAAGTGTTGCTGAGTGGCTGGTAGCACTAGAGTGGGAAGTAAACATATCAGAGTTAAGTAAAATTAACTATCAGGGCTAGACCCACCACTCAGAACAGAAGCATTTCCAGGTAGAACCACAAGATAGCATACATGCATGGGGCCGGTACTTTGACATTATGATCATAAGATAGCTTATGGCTAGTCTTACAGTTTTATCTCCCTGAGTTTCCTCTGTAGGGATGGAGAGGAAAGAGTTCTGGATGAGGAACCCAACAGAAGTGTGTTGAACCAGTCCTTGGTCTTCACTGGTAGAGACATCTGTACCAACCAGGCTGCTTGCTTTCAGAGTATTCTGTGGGTGGATGTGGGACATGCAGTGAGTGCATCATTATTCCTAGCGCTGCATTATTGGCTTTCTTCAAAACAATGTAGATGAGCTGTAGCACATGGAAGCTACACAGTGAACATACTTGCTGCATTTGTTATACCATGAGTTCATATCAAATGGAAGTGAAATGGTGCATCAGACCAGCCACAGAGCCTGCTGCCTGCCACAGGCTCATGTAAAACTCTCCCAGTGTGCTTTACATAGTTTCTGTTCTGAATCTCTGACAGCATCAACAAGCTGCAATTCCTCTTCTCAGCTCCCCACCGTATACGTACTAAAATAATACTTGTGATTTGCTTCCAGATAAATGTAACTTTTTGATTGTTATATAAAAAGGTCATGTTTGAAGGGCAAGTTGCAGACTCATATAGTCAAGGCTGGTGCACGCAGAAACAACCAGGCCAAGCCACAGTCTTTGTATGCCTGACTGACAGATGTTCTCAGCCCTCAAAACTGCTGCTGAAAAGAAGCCCTCGAAACTGCTTTTGAAAGTCAAGGCCATAGCATGCACAGCACATAAACAAACACGTATGAGACCTTGCATTAGCTTAAATTCCCAGGGAAAATGAGACTACGAAATGTAACGTACACTGGTATTGTTCCTCAGTTGTACTACATTCTACTTACTAAAAACGTCTGATTGCTTTAAAATGTTTTAAAAGGTAAAATGAACTTGTGATGCATGTGAGAATGAGACAAAATATCAACTCCAATGATGCAAAATAAAGCCAAAGCCTTCAACTAGAATCTTGAACTAAATTAAACTAGATTTGAGGTTCAAAATTCAGCTACTGATGCTTTTCTACTTTCCTTCTTTCTCCAACTTTTACTATCTGTATTTTGAATGTGCTACCTACCACAAACTCCACAGTAGAATGACTTCCTTATTGTCCTGTTACATCAACTATTTAGGATGAGGAAGGAACAGTCATACAACATAAAAACAAGTGGAAGGGAAGTACTAAGGAAAGAAGCTAAGAAACTAAGATTCACAATGAGTTATATGCATCCACAGGAAAAATAACCAAACTCTAGAATATTTTGGCCAAAAGTTTCAGTTGTGTTTCAGAATTGATTATGTGTACATCAGAGAAAAGCCCCCAAGAACGGTTTATCTCACACCAGTGGAATGTGGTGTCCATCCGCATCAGGGACTGTGCAAGAGCTAATTTTGTGGAAAGTCATCTGTTGCACATGCACAGTGTGAGGTTCTCAAACACTAACTTTGCAACATCTGAGACAATTTTTTTTCAAGTGAGTCAAAGCCACTTTTCCTCTACTGAGGAGCAAGCTCATGGCAAGACAGACGTTCTAAGAGAATCTATTTCTGAGTTACCTGAGTACATACATAGCCCCTGAAGACTTTTCAAAAGAATGGAAAAAACTTCTTGAAAGAAATAAAAAGGAATTTTGTGCTTTGGATCAATGAAAACTGGACAAACAGAATTTCACAAAATGTAGCAAAAAGGAAAAAATAAACCAAGACCTTTTGTTTGAAGAAAAAGTAGTAGAATTCAGATAAAGTACTTTAGAAACTGTTAGCGGGCTACTAAACTAATGTATTTTAAAGGAAAGTTCTTACTCAAACTCCAATAGTAGAAATTACTGTAGGATTTCGACTTTTTACTAAAAAGGCTGTGTTTTGGCATAAGAAGCTTAGCCTGTACTTTCATTAAACTTATCAGCAATGAAAATCCTCCATCACTCAAGGTTCTGGACTTGCTTAAGGTGTAAAGGAGATCAGATCCAAGGGCCACCTTTATATCACAACACTTTCCGCATGTTTTTTCTCAAGCTGGTAAATGAAGCTGCACCCTCAAATAGCAATAAATATCCAGCCACTTGCTTCCCATGCTTAGACATAGCATATTTTTAGTGATAAAGATAGCTGCAGCAGTACACCGATTAAGAAAACATTATTCAGTTGCAGTATATCACTGAAAGCCCTTATTTCTTTTTCATGTAATACTCAGAGTACCTTGAAAATAAAACAAAAAGACAGAAAGAAATCCTTATTCCAGAGATGCAACAACACTCTCAACCAGAATCCCTCTAACTCCCTCTCTGGTGCATAATGTTTTCCCCAGTCGCTTTCGTCAAGACACATCCTCAAAAGTTATTTGGAATTATTTTGAAGAGGGCGTAACAGCAGCAAGTCTGTCATAACAAGGGCAACACCTATGCTTCCCCGGCTATCTGGAATCCCAAATCCAGTGTATATCTTTTTGTGGTTTAGGAGTGAGGACCCTGGATTTCAGTTGTGACTTGACAATGAAACACGACAGGATATGATTATTTGAATATTGAATCAGATTTCTGGGGAAGCTGCCTGTCTGAAATCATTGCATTTTTATTAAATTTGACACTACATGTAGAGATAAAAATAGTCAGTGAGTACATTTCGTTATTATGGTAAAAAAAGACTGCTTTAATGTAAAGCTTCCAGACTGTCTAAAGGTCCAGATTGTGTTAACAAAACATACAATCCATACTGCTTTGCTTCTTGGATAAGCTTGCTGGAATGAATGTATATGGGCAAAGAGATACTACTCAGCATTGCTTGTAGTAGCACAGTCTGTCAAAGAACTATTCAGCAAAATCAGGTGCTATTTGGAGTGAATAGAAGCAACATAGTTTAGTCTTAGAGTAGCATGGAAATGGTACGGTAACCCAGCCCACGAGCCAGGCTACAGATGAGGCATGTTGGTGGTGTTTGTGTCAAATATTCTGCGGTATTTATTCATAAGGGCAGATAGTTACGCACCAGTTCTCAGTATTACATTCATTGAAGGAATTATAGTTCACTGCCCCTACCAGATATAAGATACACAGGCAGCTTGTATATACCACAAAATACAAGATACTTCAATTTCTACAGTCTCAATAACAAAGTTCTAGTAATCCATGCCAGACAGCTCTCGGCTGGAGAGGCAGTTCAGGTGGTTGTTTATTTCTAGCATTATTGCTAGCAGATAGTTTCCAGGCATTATTAAATTCCTACTCCCTAACAACCAATTCCCTATTATTAACATGCATTGACAGCCCACTCACTACCTGTAAATGTACAATGTATTTGGCACCAATCAAGCTTCATTTGCTGCCTGAGAGTATGGATTTAGTTTGATGGACGCTATCAAAAAAACCCCACAGAACTGCTTGGGGCCAGATAATGCAGATAAGCCAGTGCAAACTGAAATTTCATCTAACAGCTGGAGAAGTCAACTGGACGTCATCATGCAGGGCTGCACAGTGTAAAAGGACAGAAGCCATTGACTGCATTTCTAGCAAATTACAGTGTATTTTCCAGGCTCACAAAGATTTCCACTCCATTATTAAACAAACAAAACCCATGATTGAGAAAATTGAGGAAAATGTCTGTATTATTTGTATGAATATTACAAATACATCTGTTGATTATTGATGCATTGATAGTTAATGCAATGGAGCATTAAACCGAGAGGTCTTTCCAGGTACCCAGAAATACGTATGTCAGTTTGCTTATCTAACCACCAGATCTCAAAGCAGACTCCTTTGACAGTCCACCTCATGCCCCACTGGGAACATTCTGCTCCAGTGAGGGGCTGGGGAGATCTGTCCTAGTTTGCAATGCACGGGACCTTCCTGTGCCACTCTGGAAACCGAGGGTTTGAACACTTAAAAGGTGCAGTTGTGGGAACTAGAGAGGCAGAAATAATGTTTGCAAAGAAGTTTATCGTAAGTTAGTCATCAGGCAGCTAGGTCTAATCCAGAGATGAGTTGAGCCTACCTAAATTCTGAGGAAAACACAAAACTTATAAACTCTGTATTGCATTAACCATTTTCCCTCTTCTTGCTGGAGTCTATATAGTACCCCGTTTCAGAGAACGAGCCCTCTCTTATTTAATTCCCATATTATTTGCCATCCATGAAGGGAGTCTATAGCAGAGAGCAAAACTGGCTAGTGATGGTGAGGTAACAAAACTAATTAACAGGAGACAGTCTGATCAGGAAGCATGAGCTAAAAACTCAGGGAACTGTAAAGTTCCTTGGCCAAGAGAAGTACAGGTAATAAACCTTGCACTTAAAAAAGGTTGGATTTGTGAGAGCTTTTTTGGTACTGAGAGAGAAAAGTTATGTTGGTACTGGGATTACTATGCTAATAACAAAGGGAGCGATTGCAAATGGAGCTCTTAAAGCCTCTTCAGAAAAATCCATTATTCTTTATTTTTAATTTTGTTTGTAGAGTACAGAAAAAAAGTGTCCTAACTTTTCAGCCATGGAAAAAGTCCACAACGTTTTACTCAAATTTCCACTAATGTGAACAATCAGTAAGTGACCGATTTTAATGAGACCTCCAAGAGTCATTAGAAAGCTAATGGTTTCTCAGATGATATCACTTTGTCAGTTGATTACCTTGCTTCATGTTGGGAGTGCATGTGATTACTGCCTTGCAGAGATCAGCAGCAGCACCTCTCATATCAAAAACAATGGCAAGCAATGAAAAGTTTGACTTACCCTTCCTGCTTGCCCTGGGCTTTGCTCTCACCTCCTTCCCAGGCAGCCAGCAGAGCTGATGCTCACCTTGGCTCTGCAGCCTCCATCTCAGGGCCAGCAGCAGCCAGCGAGCTGCCTCACACTTGTCCTGACTTACTGCTTAACCACAGTAATAAGTGCCTTGGGTGGCTGCTGTGGCTGGCTCACAGAGACCTCATTTCACAGGGCACTTGAGCCCCAAGAGAAGAGTAAACACTTACACTAGTAAAGTTGAATTTATTTCCAGTAATATATTTGCATGTACTAATCACGATCTCCTGTGGTGTTTAACCCATACAGCACAGCACTAGTATGTACCCAGTATAATAATTACTTATTCAGAATATGTACAACCAATTTTTCTTGCTACAATTCCAACTCTCAAAAATTTAAAAAAAAAAAAAAAAGAGAGAGAGAAAATGTTCGAAGTCACGCTGATGCCATTTTCCAAGGGAGGATCCTGGACATGTGCAGTTCTTAGGCAATAGCATTTGTTGTTTAAAAGGTGAAGATGGATTTTTGCCAAAGGAAAAACAAGATGGTTTTGAACGTGATTATAGTCCAGGTACTGTTAATCCCTCTGGAAATAACTGCGCTGTCTTGAAGGCTTTCCAGGTTAAGTGTTTTCACATTTACCATGGCAAATGCAGAGTATCATCAAGATACCTGTTTGCAGATCTTGGCTAATAGCTAAAAACTGAATCAGCTCTATTATTGCCTTTATTGCTGACATCTGTTTCTCCCTAAAGATGTGTAAATAACTGTGGCCAACACAGCTGACAGAGACGGGAGAGAGACAAACCAAAGTGAAACAGTGCCTCTGGGATATTTTCAGGCCCACTGATAATAAATTTCAAAGACTGTTGCTTTCTTATGGGATGTACTTAGACCTTAGGCTAAGAACATAGTACTGTAGTATACATGCCTCTTTTTCTAAGATACAACCTTTGTATTTATACTACAATGGGGTTGTATTGCTAGTGTTTGTAAGGAAGTGAAAGAATATGTGTTTATCCATAAAAGTTGTAATGATGTCACGTTAAGGGCAAGAATTCAAAGAAATTTAAAAACAGGAGACCTGGTGAACAGAATTATCCTTCCAATCACTTGTGCTTAGAAGGTAAGGAGAGCTAATTTGCAGCCCTGAATTAAGGGCTGTACTGCTACTGATTTGAAACAGTCCCAGTGAAACTTCCTCTGAACATCATTTATTGTGTATATTTGGAATATCCCATCTGGCTTTTTTTACAGAGAAGAATTTAAATGTAGTAAAGAACATATTCTTCACTCAGACCTATCTTTGTGCATTACAAGTGGAGAAGTGACAGCAAAAAGGAGACCTCAGTCAAGTGGAAGAAAGTGGCTAAGTTATTTTGTTTATTATATTTATTACAGTCACGCCCAGGGACACAACGAGTCTAGGGCCCTGTGATGCAAAAATTACTGTGAAACACAGAGTAAGATCTGAAAAGCTTGCAGCCAAATAGACAAGACAAAAGCCACTGCAGGAAGCAAGCTCACAAAAGGACTGAGAACACAGCAGTCCTGGTAAACATTTTCTCAGTGTCACATGAATAGTTTTATTATTTTCTTAATTTCATGTTCAATTTGGGGTGGGTGAAGGCATGAACTTCTGGTGGGAAAGGTCTAGCAAAGTGGAAAACCAAAAGGACAAGACAATGAGGAAAGGAAGGAGAAAGGCAGAAGGAGCAGAAGGAGCAGCAGAAGAGAAGACACTGAGCTGCACAGGATCCTGCAAGGTAGCACTTGACCTATGCACTGGGGATAGAAACAGGCGTGAAGACACTTGCCAAAATATTTACAAAAACTGTAGAAGAACAAATGTCATATTCAGGATATTGCTGTTTGTAGCAATATCATTCCCTGATTAAAATGATGAACAACAATTCTACACTAAAACTAGATACTGACAAATCACGTGGCTGAATTGCCCTCTCTTTTGCTGTGTGCATAATTTTCCTGTTTGCTAATACACCCCAAAGGTTTGAATAAAAAAAAAAAAAAAAAGTCAATCTAGTTCAGCAATTTCATTCCTGAAGCTGGGCGGTTTGGAGTTTTCCTGCAGTTTCATCCTATGCTGTAGCATGGAGCACAGACAGGTACTCCTCCTAAAAGGAAACCATCAGGGCTTACAGGTGAGCTACAAAATCACTCTTGCCAATAAAATGCTTTCTAAGAGTCTATTGTTATCATTGCTCTAGATACTTTTGAGAAAATATTACGGAAAAGCTATTAGACAACATTAAATATCCTCATTAAACACTGTCAAGCTAATATCATTAAGTTACAAAGATTGATCAAATATGTTTGACAGAACTGTAGGAGCAGCAGTCATTGCGTGCTAAAGACAGAGCTGCTATAGCGCTGTGATTTCTCAGGCTCCAAACTGTAGTGGGGATATTATATTATGACTGTTTAAATGGTTTCAGAACTGTCTTTGAACTGCGCACAGGAATAATTCTGGGACAATTGGCAATAAAATAGTGAGCCTATAATTGCTTAGGTCTTGGGGGAAACAAGAATCAGTTTTGCACACAAATTTCTGGTAACTTTCCAATTCTTAGAGACAAATTACAATAGCTTAGCAGCAAACAAACAAGTACTGTTTGCTTGTTTTTGCCAAAAAGAAAAAGAGTAGAAAGATATATGTACAGAAAATAATCTTCACTGCCATCCCCAAAACCAAAACATAAACAGTTTCTGTTGAAGATACAGCCCTGCGGTTTTAACAAGGAGTGCATTTAAATACTTTCTTCCCTGTCTCACACTAGGCCAATGCCAAGGCCTGATATCTCTGGCTGCTCACATCTGCCCTGGGCTCCTCTGTGAGCAGAACAGCTGCCTATGCTCTCAGAAGCACCACTAGGACCAGTGCTACTATCACCCTCATCTTAATGCAGCACTATCTTGAGAGCCAACTGAGAACTGTAGTCTGCTTTCCAAAATCATCTTAATGAAAATGAAGTTGCATTCATTTTTGTGCTTAGCTTTTTTACATACTTTCAATTTTTCGAGTTTGAAGTTTTGCTTATTCTTTCTCTCTCATTTATGCGTATTTGATGTTGATTAAAGTCAAAACTTCTGAGGGAGAGGCTGGAAGCTGAAAGGGGGACAAAATGTGACTTCAAGTTTGGGAATTTCCTACTAAATCACACTTCCACAAATTGTAGAAATTGATCATATTGCTAAATATATTTTTGTTTTCCAAAAAAACCCTTTTAGTTGTGGAAAAAGAAAATAAGTGAGAGAAGAGAAATTTCGGTTACTTCCACTCCCCTCAGCACAGTAATGAAGACAGTCGAAGTGCAAGTCAGTGTCCTGCATCATCTGGTGCAAGGCAGTTTCTTTTTTTCAGCCATTAATCTTAGTGTCAGTGTCCCCGGAGGTTTCATCATTCTTCTCTTTATCCAGAAATATTTACCTTAGCTTTCAAACTGTTTGAATTTAGGAAGAAAAGAGCTCATCACTTTGTGTGTAATTTCAGCTGAAAATAATTCCAAAAAGCTTTGGTGATACATACATAAAATTCAACTTGTACAGTGCAGCAAAACCTCTTAAATTGCTGCTCAAGGGACTGACAGAAATTGGTTGCTCAGTGGAGGCGGTCTGTCAATAGGAGTGAAGCAGACCTATACTCAGTGAGACACTTTGGGGAATACCAAGATGGGAGCCTGGTAGTGTGGAGCAGTTCATTATGGTGGTCTCATACAAGTTTCAGTATTTGTACGATATAAAAAATTCCTTTATCCCTAAGTAGGCAGCAAGAATGAACTAGTTTTGCTAGATGTTACCAGATAGGACTTCAGGGTATTAATTATACTGTTATTTCCAAATGACACGGAAATTCTGCATAAGAATATCTTTTCGCTCAAGTTAACTAAACAAAACGGTCACCGCTTTCCCCAACAGGCCAACATATGGTTACTGTATCCCCAAATCCACAGAAGATGGGTAATGCTGACTAAGGTTTAATTTTGCTTAGATGTTTTTTTCTGCCACTCAAACATGCGGTTCAAATTAAAAAGAAATTCATTTCAACCATATTTGCTTTCTCTTGCCTGCCCTGCAGCAGGTTGTGGCTGCCCAGATGCCTCTCTACCTGGTTACAAGACTGGTAAAACAGTAGTGACAGAGTATGAGGAGTGGAAGTTAAAGGATTTCTCCCAAAACAAAACAAAAAAATAACCAAAGATAACATTATTTGATCAAAATGTCACTAGGGAAGAGAAAAGCTGCAGATACATTTCAGCTTCAGCACTAACATCAGAAAGGACACTTGCCCACAGATCTACTGAAAGACCCCGAATATGAAGCTGTGTGCCTGGACGAGGCCCAGGCGACCACTGACCAACTGCACAGAGGCGAAGTCACCTCCCTTGCAGTACACCTGGCTGCTGTTGGGTCGCAGGGCCCTCTGACCAGACAGTTACTTGCTTTTCTGCAGAGCAACTCAGGCAATTATTAGCCCTGCAGGCAACAGCCAGAGTTTAGGCCAGAAAGCACGGAGAAGCAAGGGGGGATTATTAAAGCGGTAGGTAGTGGAAAGGGCCTTGCTGATGCTGTGCATGACTTGCACATGAAAGCTCTGTGCTTGCTCACTACGTGAGACTGGACACCAGCCTTGCTGAGAGCACACATCTCCAGAGTAAGAAGCAGAAGGCACTGCGAGAAGAACAGTCTGAATGTCAGGGGTTGCGAGTATTTCCATTTTTGCCAATAGAGCCAGCAGCACCCGTGTCAGCACGGAGACCAAAAGATGATCTGCATTTGACAGCATCTCTGGATAGCCCACAGCACCACACTCTTTTCTCACCCCAGCCTGCCCCCACTGTTTCACCTGCCTGTCCTCCTGTGGCATGCAAACCACTCCCTGAAGTAGTGTATGGGGTTAATCTGGATGAGAAAATTTCATTTAAGATGGGATAGTTAAGTGGGTTGCGCTGTACACATCATCCCCATGCTGTGTGGGCTCGGGAGTCTGACTCCGCATTGAGCTCATCTTGTTCCAGCGAGCATACACACTCACTTCTGCCTTTTGTTACTCGCCATGAATGTTAATCACTAACGCGTTGGTTTCAAGTAATGGTCTGCTGCATGAATCACCCAGAAGATGCTTGTAATTCAAAACACACCGCTGAAAATCAGCACAACGTAGCCTCAGTTGTCTCCCTTTAATATATTTCTTTCAGGTTATGATATGTCTAATTTCACTTCCCCAAAGTTGCAGAGATAAGAGCAGCATCCCTACCCGCCCCCCCCCCCCCCCCCCCCCCGCCGCCGGTAACTATGGTGACCAACGCCAGCGCGATGAACACACCTTCTGTTCCAACAGGAGCCCAGAAGCACTGGAGTTAAGAAATGACATAAATAAAAACAGGGTTGAAAAGAAAACAAAACTTTGTCTGGGGTTTAAATGCAACACTATGGAATACATTATTCATTAATGCCTGTATATGTATATCTCACAGTCTTCTGACACTTCACCATTTAAAAATGCCAGATAAAACCAGCAAAGTATATTTCTTTGTATTCAGATGGAAAGAACAGAACAGATTTATTGCTGCCCCTGCCACACATACACACACACAGGCACATGCGAACACACTTTGGCATAGCTAGTGGCTGATTCCTCCCTTACAGAGTATTATTATAAGTTCTAGATCCAGTCATGTCTGGTATGTGGCACAAATGCAATAATAAGCAGATGCAGGCCTGGAGGACTTAATAAATCTGCTCCGAAGTCATGCACACAATGTCCTGATCTGCAGTAGGCACGTTCTGCTGGGGAAGGAAACGCAAGATTTGCATAACGGACAAAATGCCACCCAGCCTTATCCCCCAAGTATGCTTTCAGCTGCTCCTGTCTGCCCAGTACTTCTGAGCTTCCCTTCCAAGCGAAAGCAATGACTTAGAGCAGAAGCACGACGGCTCAGGACTCAACATCTCACTGAGATTGCTTTCTATCACACAGAAGAGGTGTTGCCCATGCATACACACATCTGCACTGTGTCTGTGTGGACAGCATGCAGAGGCCTGCACTTTCTCTTAACACTAAAAACAATTGTCACTTGGAGGTGACTTTTCTTTCTGGGAGAGAGACGTGTGTGTCGGTATGTCGGGATGTCGTCTGGATCTGAATTCTGTCTTGGATGCTCCCCATTGACACTAAAGGCTAAACTGAAAGGGAGTGATTTACCAAAAGCCTGCATAATAAAGGACTTTGCCAGAATTAGAAGCCAAGTTTTTTGTCTCCAGTTAAACAATGAGCTATCATACATAATTCAAAAGCTTTTTCAGAATATTTCACAGACTAATTAGTAGTAGTACTATGAATATTCTTCTCATTGTATCACTGATAGTTCTTTGCTGCTTCCTAACTGTACAAGAACTTTTTTAATCTCTGGAATTTACACAATACATTATATTGTGTCCACCTTTTCCTTCTTCCACTTTTTTAAAAACGTGTTTCTGTTTATCCTAAGTATGTCTGAAAGAAATTTGCTATGTAGCTGGCAGCTGTTTTGCTGTACCATGATATCTCACTGGTTGTAGTCTAGAAACAGGGGCAGGGGACAGAGGTGGAAATAATTGGGCTGATTAGAGTAATGTTTTAAAGAACAATGTGCTGGTTTGTTCCCAATGAAAGGGTGGAAAGGAAGAGCTATGGGTTTGAAGAGTTAAGTGGACACGAGGAGAGTTCAACAGAGAAGAGATCTTAATTTAATTTAACGTCTCTGCTCACAGTCAGCAGGTTTCAGGGTGCTTGTGTATCCAAACGTATCAAATGCTAGTTTCTGTGTGACAGTCTCTCCTCCCCACCTGACACCCTTCAAGGCTGCTTTCAGCTTGCTGAAAGTATTCAGCCACAAAGTCTGGAGAACGTGGAGAGCCAGGCCTGTATTTTTGCTGGTAAGGAGGTAGAACAAACCCCAGAGCACATTTCATGTTCCTTTTCATGTACTATCTCAAGGCCTCCTCTCTCCAACTGCCACAATGCAGTCCCTTCTGAGCAAACACACAAACAAAACAAAAAGCCCTCCTTTCCCCTCTGAAAAAGGGGGAAAACCACAGCAGCTTTGCCTGAGCAGCCCCAGTACTTCTGAATACTCAACTCTGCCAATATCTGTTCCCCTGTCTGTAGTTAAAACGCAAATGCCATCTTCTTTTCTCTCCCTTCTCCTTTTCCTAGACTACTGTGACACGTGCTACCTGTTCTTAGGCAAAGTAAAAGAGCTTTTCCTTGTTGGCTCTCTCCAAAAACTGCAGAGAATAAAGCACTTGTTATTTTTAGATCCCACAGTCCCACTCCTGCTTGACTCAGTGCAGGAGACTCTCTGTCCCGGAAAGATGAGGATTCTCATATGTAGATTGAAAAATATTTATTGCACTGCTGGTTTAACCACTTATTTTCAGAGTGCACTGTTCAAAACCTGCTAATGGAAGTAGTCAAAAGCTATTAGAAATTTCTGCTTGTCCAAGCACCCAAAGCTAAAATGTATATCCAAGCCTTCTCTGTCTGCAGCATCAAACTCATTTTTTCTTATCCTTGTAACCCCATTATTTCCAGCCTGACAGTTTTCCCCCTCTATACCCTGGAGCCTTCTCCCATCCCCCAAGCCACACTACTTAAGTTCCTTCAGGTTAAAACCTTTTTTCCTCTTTGTCATCTCTAAAGGATCCCACTTGAGGACTAAGCAGCTCTCTGCCCTTCTCACTCCCCCATATGCTCTGTGAGGGTATTTTCCACATCCATGTGACCATGTATCACATCTAATGTCACTTCCTAGTGAGGATGGGCTA
This sequence comes from Platalea leucorodia, assembly GCF_965183815.1. Taxonomy (NCBI): domain Eukaryota; kingdom Metazoa; phylum Chordata; class Aves; order Pelecaniformes; family Threskiornithidae; genus Platalea; species Platalea leucorodia. The sequence continues at coordinate 32,886,650 of NC_138826.1, forward strand.
TAAGATGCAATCCAGCAAAAAATGAAAGGTAACTTGAAAAACACAAGGTCCCTGGCAAACTTAGCTCCTTAAAAGAGGGCTGAGTAACACAGAAAACAAGTGAGATGCAGACTGAAAGTCTAGAGGGTGGAGAGGAATGGCAGACTTTAACATCTTTGAGGAGAAGAGGAGATCGAGAAACACTTTGGTGGACCTAAATATATGCCACACGGGATTTGAGTCTTAGGACTGCTTAGGGGAAAGTGATGCTCATAAGACCACACAGCCTGCCAGCATGTATCTCCCTTCTTTCTGCCAATATCTTGGAAAGCAAGGGAGACATCTCAAAGATAAAACAAGTAAACAACAAAACTACTTGCAGAAACTTATTAATTAGGGACTGGATTGAAGAGAGAGACCCAAATTAGCAGTTGCTGGAAGATATTTTTCGAATAGGCCCTAAAGTAAGAAATCAGAGAAGTATTTGATAGGCGTTACACTTGTGACTAGGGGTACTGAGGTCAAGGGAATCAGTTGTGGGCTGGAAGGTATGAGCACATACAATTGTGTTGTTGGATCAGAACCATCATCTCTGCAATGTGATGCCTCTTCCAAAAGAGCACTGAGCACATTAATTCCCTGTGTGGGTATTCTGTAGTTAAAACCAATTATATTACATATGGGATCATATATATATTACATGAGGTTTTCCAAGGAATTTGCACTTCAGATCACAGACACATGAAAATACATTATTCAACTAATTAAGATCTATATTTTCACAAATCTTCACCTTTTTCCAGATATTGCACAATATGCTTACATATGCCTCCACCCCAGAAAGTGTTATATTTTTTAAAAGAATCTGACTTCTTTATAGCCCAATATTTTTAATCACTGTTACATATAGCTATTAGCTATAAAGCAATTTATAAACTTCAGAAAATGATACATAAAAGACTAAAAAGATATTTTTCTCCAATGCTACTTCTCCCTCCTAAGAGCAGAAATCATCATTAGTAGTAAGTTGATAATTTAAGCAAGAAACCCTCAGCACTCTCCCACAATATCTACTAAACCACTTAGTGATCCCTGGTTAATATATGGATATTTTAACAAGCTACTTAATTTTGCAGAGGGAGCTTTTATTATGTATATTCTGTTGGACTACGAGCACAATGAAATTACTCTTCTACGGTATATTTCAGCATTAGCATTTTCAAAGGCCAATAAAATGGAGAATATAAAAAAGGAACTTTTTCTTAATTACTCTTTTAGATATCAAAACATGTTTAGTTTGAGTTGTAAGCATATCCTGGAGGCAAAGTATGGCCTATTCAGAATGGTTTCCATGTTCCCAAAGTAATAAGCCTTATTCTTCTGATACTAACACAGATGTAAGGACGAACCACGTCAGAGTAATGAAGTTACACTAGTACGGCATGAGAATAGAACCCAGTTACATTTTTAAACAGGTTTTCTCTGCAGTCATAATTCGAAGGGGAAATAGAGAAAACAGCAGCAGCAAAAAAATATTAGTAATCTCAATTCCTGCATGACATTTCTGTCACATTTGAAACTCAGATTTATTTGACCAAGAAATGAACACCAGCATTTGGGGATGCTACATAGCAGCTTTGTCAGGATGGCTAAGGAAGAGGCTTGGAACATCCTTCACTTGACTCGATGTGCTGTCACAGCAATTTGAACTGATGGCAGTTTTGAAATCTGAACAAAACTTCGTACCTTGGCACTACCTGGAAAGTCAAGATGCAGTCAGAACAGCTTCATCCAACACTCACAACTGCTCAGATTAAATTAGTTCCCAGCCATTACCTTCTATCTTCTAGGTCTAACATTATGTTCAAAAAATAAGGTCAGTGGTAAGGTGGGGCATTTCTTAAAGAAAGCTGATGTCCTAGAACAACTCTCAAATGGCACCATCGAGATAGTGATAGTGATCTAGCACAGATATGCAGAATTCTGGTGCATCCATTAACCTCATGGTCTGCATACTTGTAGAGCTCAAGATCTTTCTCATCCATTTCCTTTCTTTCCGCCCTTCTCTTTTTTGTTTCCGTGTGTCTCCAGGTACCAAGACTAAACATATGCTCAGAAAAAAAAAGAAACAAAGAACAAAAAGCCCCAAGCAAGACCCTGAAGTCTTTGCCTTTGAGAAAGGAGAGAAAAATCTACTTAAGGATCACCGTTTCCTAAAGATTCAATTCTGTCCCTAAATTTTCTATAGCATATTATTCCAAAACGTGAGGCTATGGAGAAAAACTTAGCCCAAACAATAAGCTAACCTGACGGAGTCCACAAGCTGACAATTCATTCTGCATGACAGGCCTGAGAACCTCCTCTCCTTTTCAAGGGGAAGATGGGGGACCAGAGAAGGAAGCAGTGCTATAGTTAAATACATAAGACTAGCCACCATATCCAACAGAAAATATGTTATGATTAAATTCATTTTTTGAATCCTCATTGCACAAGGAAGACGATGCAGAAAGAGAAGAACATGCCATTTCCTGAGAGCTGAAACAGCCATTACAATTAAGAACTCCCCTGAAGGTAAGGAACTGCATCACCCAGTAATGACAGGGTAATTTCTAATGGCAGAGGGAGGATGCACCTGATGGGAGCTGGGTATGGCTCTCTTGGCATGACACATAGCCATTTCCAGAGCAGTGTAGACACACAACTGCACAGTCACCCCTTTCAGACTGGGGCTGCATTGACCCCCAGTGCTAAGAGACCAGCGTGACTCCTTTTTTCCTCTATTAATTTCAATTGTTCTGGTTCTGTTCTGTCCCGCATTGCAGTTTCTTGGAGGTTTTTTTTCCTCTATGGCACCAGTTCATTGCCTCCTGCCTGCTGGGATTGGAACAGTCATCTACTTCTCCACAGTACACACCTGAGTGATGTGACACACACACAGTTATACAAGGCTACATGTTTTGACACCTGTGCTGTTTGCAGCCATGGCTTCCCATCACAGATGTCCACAGCTTCATTTTCATGAAGCAGTTGCAGCTTCTGGGACCTTAAATCATACTGAGTATTTTTATTTTGCCTTGTCTGTCACTCTGCATGTCTACAAGTACCCACTGACTGTGACATCCGCTTCTAGCAGCCCAGACAACCCTGTTTTCAGTTTTCTGTTGAACAAGATGTCAGCAGATGACAACCCATACTCCACTAATGTCATTCTGTAATTTAACCATGTTAAATATGGGTCAGAGTCTGACCCCCATCACCTTTTTAATAGACACTTTATTATTTTGTTTTCCATCAACCAGTTAGACTGGGGATAATGGGGATATGCTGTGCCATAATTCACCGCAACAGCATAAGCATATGCTCATGAAATGGCACCTTGTTGTCAGACATAATTATGTCAGCCTTATCACAGCTCGCAAAAGCAGATTTAGTACAAACAATCAGCTGCTGAACTTTACAATCTTCTAATACAACTATTCCAAGAGACATAGTCAAATACTAGTTGATGATAAATAAGCTGTGGGGGTTTGCTCCCCCTGTGTCTGTACGAATAAATCTGTATTATTTTGTCCAGCAGACTAGGGTTTTTCTTCTGTAAAAGCAGCAATAGTAGGTCTCTGACTTGGCAATTTCATCTTTTTTTACTGGGATATATGACAAACCTTAATCTCTTCCTGAAGGTCACTCTTCAGGGGAGGCCAGTACAAAATTTATATGGTCCCTGTGAGAATCCCCAGTCATTAACTGACCTTCCTGCTCACTTTACAGAGACCCTTACAGAGACTCTAGCTCGTAACACCTTCAAAACAACCACCCTTGTGCCAGCATAGAGGTTCCTCTGGAAGAGGTAAAAGGGGCTATAAATGCTCCTTCTAAGGCCCAGCTTCCCATAGCTACTATAGATTTAATCTGCCAATTGACCATTGCTACTTAAAATCAGGGTTGTTTTCCTCTTCTTTTATGGATGAACCTTTATGGTAACTTAAATATGCAGCAACAAAAATGGTCAAAACAGTGCAGGAAAAAATACTAGCTATGGTGCCTAGCTATTTATATGGTTCATGGCAGAAAGCAAATCTCACTATTCTCACTTCAAGCTGAGGTTTGGATTGACTGTAATGACAAAAAGCATCTTCTATATCTGCAGTATCCTCTCTCTGGGTTTTGATGGATAATTCTGATCAAGGTAAAAAATATTCAGGTGACCCTGTGAAAATCCTTGAAGTATCCTGGAAGAATCCTGGAAGCCAATTCATCTTAGAGATTAAAGCTGGGAAGCCCCAATACCTGCCTCTTACTGAGTTAGAAAGGAAAAGCAAGCACCTGCTGGTGTGAATTCTCAGCTAGGACAATGACACAGGACAGCCTCAGGCTCTACACTGCAGCAACTGAAGTAATCAGAGAAGATTGCTCTCCTAGAAAGACAGGAACTCAGGACCAGTGAGGGAGGTCATACTGTGTCTCTCCACTGTTTCATTCCCACCTGGCTTCAGAAGACGACTGTGGAGGACTCAAGACGGGTAGGAATGCCATACAGGAGTAAGAGCAACAGAAGGAGAACTACTGGACCTTCAGAAAACCCCACGCAGACTGTAGTTGACTTTCACTTGCTGGTAAATAAACACGTATCATGTGCTCTAGGAAGTTTGGCAGACATACAATCACACACCCATGTCTGCTCAGATACTCCCCAGAAACCCAGTAAGGCACAGATCAGGTGTCAGTTCATCATGAACTATAGCTTCACTTCACTCCATATTTCTTGCATGGATCTCCTCTGCTTTTCCTCTGATTTCTTCTTTCATAGAGCGTCTCCTGGTACGTTAGTTTATTTCCTCTACCCCCTCACCTCCATAATGTGGAAATAACATGGCATTTGCTGTCACCAGTTTTCTCCCTCCCCTTGTCAACCCTGTGATCTACTGTTTCCTCTGCTGTAGCTGTCTTCTCCCTTCCAGCTGTCAACTGCTCTGTGCAGCAGGCCTCTTGCTAACCTGTGTTCAGATAGCAGCACCGCTCCAACAGGAGCCATTTACTGTCCATTTTGGTTGGTCCTTAAACACAACCATAGCAATATTTATAATTATTTACCCAGGAAATATAAAGAACAAATACTTAACTGCCCATCTTAGATTCTCCATACTGCATTTTGTAGCTAGATATACCTAGATTTTCAGAAGGCTGTGAAAAACCTTTAGTCTTAAAACATAAAGAACAGTGAAATATGACAATTTGGGATGCTTGCAACAGGAAGTGGGAACTGGTGCGTTCACTCACTGTGCCAGAGCTGTTTGAACGTGCTGGGTCTCATGTGCCAGTAAAAGAAGCAGATACAATTGCAGAAGCTGCCATGCTGATGTTATGCCCATAATCTGCTCTCATTCCCTATCTTATTTCCTTTAAATTAAAAGTTGAGTGGTGTGTGAGGCATCATCCTTCAGGAGTCTTTCTGCAGTCTCCAAGGACACCTCCTTAGCTGAATACTTCAGAAGCTGTAAATGCAGCTGTTAATTTCTCTGATAAATAAAATAAGGACACAGGAAGAGAGAAGGAATTGGCACCACTGCGTCAGTTCCATTACTTAGGAAAATTATCCTTTTACTCTCCAGAGCACAGAATAGAGATTTGCATCCTAAGCCCTGCAGGTTTAATTTGTAGCCTCCCTTCCTGCGCTGCAACACAAACCTGGAACTACCAAACCACTAGCATACAACAAATTTGAAAATAGCAGTGCTTTTTTTTATTTTTCTCTTTCTGACTGCTACTTTGAAGAAGCAGCATGTTATGAATTTTCCCTTTATTATCACTACCACTAATCTTGTTTGAGATCCTGTATTAAATAGTTTGCACACAAAAGTAAAGAGCTGTAGATGCATTTTTGTCCTTAGCTCAGCCCTATGTCTAGAAGAACAACTCTCTGATATTTTATTTTCCTTCAACTTATTTTGGGACTCAGTTTCCTTTCTCTCCATTAGTACTCTTTGCTTTTAAAGCAACAGAAGCATTTTTTCTTCTGATTGTATCCATTTGAAAAACATAAATTTATATTTTCATATGGAGTTGATGTGAACCTCTCCTTTTTGATCTGACAACACCTTCATTACATGTACCTTTTTGCTGAAAACCTATTTATTTGTATGCCAAAAGAAATGAGCTGCAATAATTTTTTTACTGTAGCAGTTGCAGAGTTCTTCAAGACAATAGTTCTACGGTCTTTAAAAATAGTATTGTAAGTCTGTCTGCACATTTATTATTCCGCTCTGACAAAATCAGTGAGAAACGGTTTCTCCTTCCCAACAAGATAGTGGAGGAGAAAAGGAAAATACGTAAATCTCTTTTTTTGACAATATTTAAAAAATACTTGTTTTACTGTTTCAGTTATTATAAAATTTTACCTCTTTAAGCATAACATAACCTAGGAGACATCATAAAGCCAGAGCAGCAAATTAAAGTCTACCACGATTTATTTAATATACTACCACACAAATCAAGTAACTGGCAGCACAATCATTTTCCTACCATCCTTGGACGGGTTTTGTAGAATGGAATATATTTAAGTTTTATATCTTAAACATAATTTTCACTAATGACTGGATCACCCAGTGTGAATTACTGAATGCTGCAAATTAACAAAGAGGAGAAGATACCCAATTATTTTTAAAAGGCTAATGGATTCTAAAATGTACTGTTTATGTACTTTAAAGATGATGTGTTGTTTTAATTATTCATAACCACAATGTAATAGCAAAGTATAGCTGGGCATATCTGTACAGATAATGAGGCTAAAATCATCCCCCTATAACCCTGCATGTGCTGGTGATCTTAGCGTAGCGAAGTATGGGACACAGAGGGTCATCTGGAGTGTCACCAGCCATGGCAGCAAGTGAGTGAAAGTCAGAAAAAGGAGGTTTCCATTTCATGACAAGGATAGTGAAAAGGAACTCGAAGCTGCTGCCTAGGAAGTGCCTGCGCTGGAGACAAAGAAATTGTAGCAGTTTCCAGAGCTCCTTTTCAAGCTCCTTTTGCTATTACTAAGACTGGTTTAGGACCAGATAGCCTTTATGTAGTAAAAGTGTGTTAATACTCTACAGTGCACTCCCAAAGGACTCAGCAACAGCACCAAGATGTCAGCTCACCTTCTCAACTCCTAGAGCTGCTGGTACCATAGCATGCTGGAAGGATTTCATCAGAGGGAGGCAGTGTCCTCTTCAGTAAGAGTAACTCCCGCCATAAGTAAGCTGCATCTTCAGATAGCCATGGGGAGAAGCGACACACACTCTTTTCCTCCCAACACATCATAACTGAGAGATAATGTCTCTGTGCCCTTGATAAAGAAGGGAACAACTCTGCAACCATTAAACTGGTTTTCTGCCAGATATGACTCCAATACAGAATAACATCAACCCACTCTCATCACTTTGCTGCCATTGACTGCCAGAGTCATCACAGGAGCACCACTACAATTATTATATACTTAAACATGGAATGGCAGAGCTGGATGGAAATGGCAAAGACACACATATGAGTTGACATGAATGAATCTTTGAAGTCACATTTATTAAAAATTAATGTTTAGGGAAGACAAATGCAACACTACCCTAAAGTCTCCTTACTCAAACTTCACATCCTACTGCTGAGCTTTCCACCTCTGCAACAACTGTTCAGACTCCTTTGAACGTTTGCTGGTGCTGGTGTGCTTGAGCTCCTTTAATGCAATGCTAGCTTTCGACTTGGCTATTGCTAGCTCTCCTCATTTTCAATAAAGTCAAACCAACACATTTTTTTCTTAACTCATTTTTTGCTGGGCAAGTCTCTTGGCTGTCAGTTTAAATCACAAACCTGGAAAATGGATCCTAGCTGATCTAGATATCGTTCTGACGAAAAAAAAAACCTAGTGCAGGCTTCTCCATATGTTATTCCTCTGGTATGCAGACATTTACTAAATTATTCATTTACGTATTTTTTTTCAACTAAGATCTATAATTTTCCCAATTCTTTTTTATCCTGGCTTCCTAAAGAGACAATGTTTGTGTAAAGCAGCTGGCAGACACCCAGCCCCCAAGCCTGGAAAACAATTTAGAGTCATGTTTCAAAGAAAAGCAGAACTCTCAAACATGGTTTTGTGAAAAATGGTGTTTGGCTGGAGGAGAGGGACCAAGGCAGGGAGAACTTGGCTGCTACACATGTCCTGCTCAATGGTAACCAGTCAGCCAAACTAAATCTCCAGGCTGGCTGAAGCACATGCTTGCTCTCTTTTCAGTGGGGATGTTTGAGTACATAAAGGGGCAAGAAGGAGGCAGAAGTACCATAGTAAGGGAAAGGAGTCAAGCAGAAGACACACATTCTCTATGAATTTCCAGAGAGGTCTCCCAGATCATTATACCCAGATTTCCTTTGACAAGGTCTTTCCTCACAGTCTGATGAAAATCCTCATGCTCTGCCACATCAAACCTATGATTCTCCACCTCAGTCCGTCCCTGCTCTAGGCTGTCTGCTGTTTCTGCACTGAGATCTATGCTGTGAGGATGCCAGCCCTCTTCTCAGCTTTTACGTTCTAGTAACTAATTTTGGGCCTCAGCTTTTCCAGTTTCATGTCAGCATGTCCATGCAAATCATCCTTAACCTGGTCTGTTATTTATACTTTATTTATTTTTACCTCATTTATGCTCTTGTTTGGTTGTTCCAGTACTTTCAAAACTCCTGATGGAGCCATACTACCTCCTACTACTCTTCTGTTTCTCCTTCCCTTGCATCATAGTAGTTACTGGTTTTTTTCCAATCTAATCCCTCACAGTAACCGCTGGGATTTTTTGGTTTGGTTTGACTTTTTGTACACTTCAATCCCAAAACGACCTCAGAAAACCCAACTTATGAACCATTTTTAAATTTTGTTTGTGAGGACCTTTACATTTATTCTGCTGTTCTCATTCCTTCCTTTCTCACCGAGTCATTTTGTAGTCACTGTCACCCAAATGATTTCTCATCATTAAAACTAATCAGACAGTTACTTCCCACTGATGAGAGTGAAGCCTAAATGAGTTACTGGTCTGGAATCCCTTCTCCTGACATGAAGAGTTGTCTCTGGCACAAAACAAGAACATGGTAAGTCATCAGTATCCTGTCATATTCTATTTCTAACTGCTACCCAGTTAATTAACCTCATTACCTGGGGTTAATTAACCCCAGAATCCCATTAGCACCATATTCTACCTCTGGGAGGCTTCGATCTGCTGCTCAGAAGCCCCCAGCCTCATCTACTCCAAGGCAGTATCACCTCAGAAGCATCACTTAGCAAAAGTGTTGCATATTATTCTGGCATATGTCACAAGCTTTGCATCAGAGCCACTTCTACAAGTTTGTTGTGACCCTACTTGGGAAGGTCATATGAGAAATGTAAAAGCTTTTATTTAGGAGTAGGATGTAACTGCCTTGCAACTGGTGGGGTTGGGGGGATGGAATGAGGGCGACAGAGGAAAAAAAATAAGGGAGAGCAAACTAACTTACTCTTTCCAGTGATCTATTTATGCTGAAGGGCGCTAGAGTGTATCTCTTCTTTACATCCACTTGCTTCCCACACACCTCTCCCCATTTTCATTTCGGTGATCATAACTCCTGCATTTCTGAAGACAAGGCCAGCCTGAAGAATTTCAAAGCTTAGGAAGTATACAAAGTAGTGACAACTAAAATGTGCAGTTACTTTTTTGTAGAAACTAAAACAGCTATGTGTCATATGAAGATCCCACTTTTACAATTTTGTTCTTTAATGAGTACAAAATTGTGTTTATTTTTTTAATATAATGTCAGTTTTGTTCTCTTCCATTCTATGATATGGGCAATAATTTAATAACCTAATTGTATATGACAAATACTTTTTGAAAATAACTGTAGGCAGCCTAAAATTTCATTGAAAATGCTATTTTACAGTGAGTTCAGTAGTATTTTTAAAAAGTCCTGTAGAGAATGCCAAGAATTTAGACGTGCAACTTATCTGAAGAATCTTATCCAGAAAGGCAAACAGGGTATTAAAATACTGCAATGCTAATGCTTGAGACTTAGCAGAAGCTCAGGGGGATTTAGGACAAAGTGGACTGGAAATATTTCAACAAACTATATTCCCACCCCTCCCAATTTATGATACCGAGATTTTTCTATTATTTGTTTAAACCTGAAATGCTAAGAAACTAAATATTTCCATATTTCTTAATCATTTTTAGTAGTTTCTTTTAAGTCAAATGTAATCCTTCTTTCAAACTCTGAAAGGCAGTCTGAAATACTGGCATTTTTTGCAGGAAATCTAATTGCCCTCACAACACTAATCCTTCCCTCCTGCTTCTACTCATTTTCCCTCACTCTTTGCACTGTATATTCTTTGGGACAGGGACCTGACTGATCATTTTTCTCTATCTGCCTAAGGCAGTACACAACCCTTCCAAACCTTCTAAAGCCCCTATGTTAACAGCATTTTTTGGTGCATATTTTGTGCAGTGATGTTAGCGTGAGCTTTGAGTTGACTTCACCTGACCACTGGGGCAGCTTCTACGTGAGGCCAGACCTCAGTAACAGTAGTTTAATGCTAGACATATAATCCTGTGCTGTTTCACTATAATTAATGAGCACTAGCTCAGAGACAATGTAACAACAGAAGATAAACTAAATCTATTATGGATCTATTATGCTATTAGAGAATTATGCCTGTTAGCATATTCATACAGAAGTTTCTTCATCCATAACAAAATTACAGTCTATTGATGGGAGAAAAAAGTATTACGTGCAATAGATAAAGACAGAAAGTGAAGAGTATAATCCATCCTGAGGATTCTAAGTTTATATCTTGTAACCTCTCTAAAAGACTACAAAAATGAACTTCTGTCTTGCAAATATTATGACACATTTAACAATAATCGTCTTAGAGCTGTTTCTCAGTATGTGTAAAAGATGTTACTGTCACAGCAGAGTCTTCGTTCATTCAGAAGTCTTAGCTCAGTTACACGGGGTAAAGCTAAGTTTTTGCACTAGACAATGTGCTACTTCATTGCTTCATGAAGAACAACAAAATTATGATATACTTGAAGAATTTCCATTTTAGTGTAATCAGAATTTAACAGTGACCAGCTGATAACCCTTTTTGACAGAATTTATCCCTGTGTGTGCCTCATATTCATGGTTAGCCTGTGCTGTCAGTCCTAGAGCACATTCTAAGATGATACAAGGAAAAATCAAAAGATACCAGATCTAATGAAGTTTTGAAAATATCCAGATGTGAGATTAGATCCAATTCCCCCCCAAAGAAAATTCAGATCATTGGTTGAATGGTAAAAAGTTAATTATTCTTTATTACACTGAGGAATGAATTGCTGATTCTATGAAGTAGACTAACCTATCACCTAACTCTCATGAAAACATCTTGTGCTGTAACCTCCTGCCTACAAATTCTTCTATATACTGTTAGGAAAAGTATTTGGTGAGAGTTATGCAGTAAAATAAAAACCTACTCTTATAAATATTCTATCAGACTTTCTGCTGCTTTTGCAGATGGTGATAGTTTCTTCCCAGAAGACTGACAAGCCCAAAATTGAACGACTCTTGATAGTTGCCCCCATAATCAAAGACTAAGATACATTCAAAAATGCAATGTATGCATTTTTTTGTTCAACAATAGTTATTTCTCACTTTTGGTTCTAGTTCTTCCATCACAGGAGAGTACATGTGTATATCTACACAGGATAGACAGAAGATTTTCACATACAGAGACCAAAAAGAACAAATTAGCATTTTTTCCCTGATCTTATGGATAAATTAAGTTTAATGTTGTGATTTTATCCTGGTGTTATAGACCATTCCATTGCATTTTGTGGAGTCACCAGAGTATGAAATTATATGTGATATCAATGAACTACCCTCACATATTTGTAAAGGACTATTTTCACTGATAATTCAACACAAGCATCTGCACATGCACACACAAAAAGGCTTGTTCTCAAATACTTATCAGTTGTTTCTTATCAATAAATAACATTTTCAATGCTCAAGCTATACAGCATTATTTACTCAGGAAAAGTTGTACATATTTAAGCATAACTATAAACCTAAATACATATTAGGTACATACTGTATGAACACAGGGATGGCTTTCCCACACAACAACTCCAGATTATGCACTTAACCTCGAAATGACAAGACTTTCTGGATCAATGGGCTCAGCGTCTGATAACAGGTTAGATCTGGGCTGATGAAATGCCCTTCCCAGCTGCTGCTGACTGGCTCCCTTACGCTTACGCCAACTGCTGAGTTGGTGTCAGTGCCACAGTGTTTCAAACGCGGCAGGATTGAGCAGAGCCTACAGGTAGTTGAGATGGGAGTAAATAGCACTTGTAGTTGCAATGAAGTCTCCTAATGGCTGATTTGCTAAGTCTTTCAAAGAGAATTTTTCTGCCATGAGGAAAATGTTTCTAATGACAAGTACAGTCTCTGCCTCATCATTAGCCGATCACCAGCCAGTACTACCCAGCATTTTAGAGCCTTGCATTCAGGTGATTTCCTGAGGCTCTTCCTGTGTTAGATCCAAAGACCGCTGAAGTTAAAGGTAACTGCCTCTGTACCTCTCATCAGGCCCATAGTTATGGGAACAACTGCAATGAGGTTATCATTTTTAGTCCAAGTGGAACAGTACCAGATCAGAGATCCACAGGAGGTGATCTATAGGGAAAATATTCTTGCTTGAAAAAAATAGATCAATAAATGCTGAGGTAATTTACCTCAGCTACACATGTTGAACCTAAGTTTAACCATGAAGACCTCAATGCAGTATCTCACGTTATACAGTTACTGCCCAGGCTTTTGTAGTCTGGGTAATATCTCATTGGATCCTTGCCCTAACTAATGCCATATCTTCTTTCACAATAGGTACGTGGGGATTGAAATTCATGGTGTAAAGCGTAGCTCCTTGCAATTTTCCAGTGGGGTCCAGGTACCGAACACTGTTCTTGAATAATTGCTCTTCAAGGACAATGCTCTTCAGGACCATTCCCTTTAGCATACCAGGATATTTAAAAAAAAAAGAAAGAATATGGTACGCTGATATTTCTTTGCACTTTCAACAGATTGAGGGAATGTGCTTATTTTTGTACCACATGCCTTGGGGTAGAAGGACATGTCTTTTACTACCATGAAAAAACAAGAGAGGACAGCGAAACTAAATCTCTGAAGTTCTCAAACATCTCTCAAATAAACCATGTTGTGAGATATACAACCAATGGCCTAACTGTGATTTCATTCATTGTGTGGGCCTAGAAATGCTCAGCTTTGGCACACTGTTCTTTCACCCATGCTACTGACAAAGCCACACTGTTATATGCTGTAAAAAATTAGCCCAGAATGATTTACACAACTTTGAGGCACGGCAGGTAATACTAGAATGGCAAATTTTCCTGCTCGCTATACAGCCAACAGACCCGAATCCTGAACTGTTCACAACTTCTAAGGGATCTAGCAAATTCTTCACCTCTGCAGCTTGGAGCAGACTAGATTTTAATAAAGGAAACAACACTTAAAAGTTTATCCTCTGTGGCTTAGTCAATCACAAGAAAACCGATCAGACCTCAAGAGTCTGGGTTCATGTTCATTCATTAAGTGTAAATATCAAGCCAGAAATCTAAAGGGAAATATGCATATACTAGCAAAGGCAAGGAATACCACATTCTTTGAAATGTCAAAGTTCTTACAGATTAATTATGCAAACATGAAAACCAGTAAAACTTTGCTTGAACTAAAGAATAGCTGCTTAAGTGACAGAAATAATAAAGTAGTAGGCAGAAGTGGTTACAGATTATTCTTCTGCACCCCAAAAGCTTTAGTAATAAAGGAATTTAAAATCATCCGATCTTCTCCTATGGAAGATTACTGGTTCTCTATGAAATGAGGAAATTCATGGAGTGGGGGAACCTAAACCCTGATCTGAACTCAGGTCAGTGAAATTTCCTGTTCTAAACATATGTGAAAGTTGGGTTAGTATTAGGCAAACACAGAAATCCATGTGGTTTCATTAATAGACCATGCTGCATCATTACATGGATTTCTTCAGGGTTTTTATTTTTGTTTGCTTGCTTTGTTTGGAGACCTGTTTACATACTTGTTTACTTGGTGTTAAAGGGAAAGTAATTTCCATTCATTGCTAGGAAGGCGTTTGTAAATGAGAGTACCTGGAACAATATTAGATGGCTCTTGTGCACATGACAAGAGTAAATATCTGTCCCCCATTGAGCTATGCCAGCCCTCCTGATTCCTAGAGCAAGAAAAAGCTTGTGTCATCCTGACACTCTGCCATACATTCACAAGGCTTATTATGGTTTACATTCAATGTAAGTATTATCTTTAACACAGAGATTATGTCTTCTTACACAGAGCTAATTCTTTCTTCAAGAAAGTAAGAGGTACCGTTTCAGAAACAGGGATTAACTGAGGCTGATCTCATCTCTCCTTGCAGCTAACCTACTTTTGGCATAAATTCAGATGTACAACTGCTGACTGTTTACAGTGTCACACAGCCCCAGGGTGTGGAGTGTGGAACATTCCACAGTTTGACATGGAATATGCCCCGAGCTCGTTTTACTTGGAACCTGAATCAGATGTCACTGTCAGAAGCTCTGTATTCATTGCTTTCCATTTGTATTAGTACAAAGGAATACAATGCACATGCCCAGATCACAAGATCACGTACTTTCCCAGTTCTAGCCTATTAGATCAGTTTCTACCAGCTGACTCAAAAGGAAGTTAACATTTGATGGTTAGATTTTTAGGTTAACATGAGATAGGCATGTTGGACACAAAGCTTTGAACTATCGGTCAGCAGTAGACATATGATCAAAAATACTGAATCTAAGGGCCTTAGAGGTGAAAGTCATGGCTGACCATTCTGGTCCAAGGGAAAATTCTAAGCTCAGGAGAAGACCTTGGAAATTAGGTGGGACAGACGGATAAGTAATGTGGAAAGGTTGGAGAGAAAAGTGCATTGCTAGGAAAGCAAAAATGAAAGGCAAGAGACAAACAGAAGCAAAACTGTGTGCAGTCTTTGAGGAGAGCATCTACCCCTACATGTATTTTTTAAGCATCAGTCATACAGGTATTTCACTTCTAGAAAGAGTAAAATGTTAAAATACAAAGCAGACTGGAAACCAGTGCAAGTATTTAAGGATGTGGGATTACATCACTGAGGCAGCAAGTAAGGTGGATGATTTCATCTCTGTCATAGATTTCAGGGGATTCTGGTAAGCATCGAACAAATCAGAAAGAGGGAAGATTATAGTTTTCCAGACATTGAAAGCACACAGCTTTGGTTGAAAAGAAAAGGGACAAATTCTGCCTTCTATCACACTGATTTATACCTGGAGCAACTCAGCTGAAGTCAGTTGTGTCAATGGAAATTAAACTAGGGATATGAGACCAAAATTTAGCTCAAAAACTGTGCAACTAGCATTTAACAGACAGCTGACTTTCTGGAAATTGGATCTCCAGCAGTGAAAACGCCTAAGGGCAAGTACTTAACAAGAATTTGTTACCGAGAACAGTAGCTCCGTGAAGACAATAGATCCCCAAACATACTCAAAACCTGTCTGAAACCTAATACTCTAACAGCTCAGTGTCTCTGGGAAGTGTGCTCTGTGCAATAGTGAATGGGGCTGAAATTACACCCGGACCTGTAAGCACAATAATACATTTTCAGAGAAAAGGGAAAAAAAAATAGTATTATGCAAGCCACCAGTATGTCAGAAAAAAACAGTATTGCATACTCAGCAATGGAGTTGGAAGTAACCAATGTATTCAACACTTTTCTGTTTTTCATGCTACTCTTGCAGTTACTCACATGTCAGGAATTTCTGAAAAGGCAACATTTCAGCACTCTGATTAGGCAGAAGTAGGAGCTCCACCAGACAGACATAAAGCAGTGGCAATGATCCAGGAAGCAAGACATTTCTCATGTGCACACTTCATAGGCAGTGTTGCAAAGAACTGTAACAGATGCAGGATGTGCCACCACGCAGCATCTAAAATGAGCTTAAGAAGGGCTCATAGTGGTTTCCATTCGCACCCAAGCCCTTTATCATGGTAATCACAACAGTCATTAGTGCCCTACTAACAAGAACTCTCGCCTGAACCTGCAGCAGCAAAGGCCACTGCTAAATCCTGATCCAAAATACAGCTAGTCTGCAGTGACACAACATGTCTTGTGCCTTATCATCTGGATTCCTAAAATACCCTGGGGGCTCCCGTATAGAAAGTTTCAGCCAGGACTGACTAGTAGTGCCCCAGTTGTAAATGAAGCTGACCAGCATGGCAGACCTAGAGCTCTGCACTGCTTGATTGCCCATCCTGAGGCAAATGACACCTGCTGCCTCTGTCCCAGCAACCCTCAGATGCTCAGTGATCTCTGTACAGCAACCTCGGCTCCTCCAGAAAACTCAAGCATTGATGAAGATGGGATATCAGGACTTTTTAAAACAAAAAAATAAATAAAATAAATTAAAAAAAAAAAAACACCCCAAGACTTAATTTACAGAGCACAAGCTCATCTCATGATTAATCAAAGCCAGCAGTTCAAACACATAAGAACACAGTGGATGATGCTTTTTCTCCAGCAAGAATTTGAATATTTCAACAAAAGCAAAACATATTTGAAATAGTAATGACACATGAACATAAATACAAATTGTGTGTGTATTTCTCCTGTGTGACCAGCCACTGTCCTAACCATGTACCAGCTCAAAAGCCTCAGGCATCCAAATGCTCCCTGTAGTGAAAAACACTATGCATGTATACAATGAGAAAAGATTGTGTCCCTACACAGTTGAAGATTGTGTCATCAGTAATCAGGCAGCTCTGCCATAAATCTTAACACTCTGATATGTCCCAGTCCCAATTTATTCACTGAACATTTGCTTGGATTTTTTTTTTTCCCTCTTAAAAGTATTTGTGGAGATGCTTAGTACCCAGCGAGTCAGCACTGAAAGGGCATAATTTAGTTAAGACATTCCTTCCACATCAACTGCTGAAAGAAAGATGAATGCAATAAAGTTAGATCTTAGCCATGCCTACACACGTAGTAACAAAACATCCAAATCTTTGTTCACAGCTGACAACCTGTCAGTTGTGGGTGTGGAGGGGGAAAAAGAAGTTGTAAAAACGATCTCTCTGGAGCAGGCATTGTCCTGATACCAACGCAGTCACACAGGGAGAATATCCATGGTACCCTGGGATTACCAGTAGAGCCATTCCGCCTGCTCCCTGCCCTGCTCCTCTGCCTGCTGAGAAGTGCTACAGCAGACTTCCCCTGTACTCTCTGGCCTGACAATTTGTCCATGCCATTAACATATGACAGTACGCCAGAAAAGTATCTCACGTAGCTACACAAGCCTACAAAAGATTCCCATCAAGTTTGTACCAGTTTCTATCATGTTAATTATACCTCTTATGCTAAAACGCTTCATTACATTACTAGGCCAACGTCACTGCTTTCAGTATGGCTTTCCCAGTTGCCTTAACTTTGCCTTCATAGACAGTTGTTATTTAAATATTACACATCTAGCAGGACAATAATCATAGAATGGTTTGGGTTGAAAGATCATCTTTTTCCAACCCCCCCCTGCCATGGGGAGAGACACCTTTCACTAGACCAGCTTAATCCACAGGTTTTGACAATAATGACAAAGACCATCACTGGGAAAGATTAACTTTACCAGATCCTTATTTTCCTGTTTGAGGATTTGATATTTGGCAAAAAAACCCCACCCGAATTCCCTAATTCTGTTGTACCTTCTGAACATACCACATTTGGTGGTACCTTTGCAATGAATTTACTGCCAAACACAGAGAAAAGGCTCCCCAGTGACCACTGGGCAATAAGAACATACCTACTTCAGTATTTAGTACCTCCTCATCACCTATGCTGAATAAATTGCATAGACAAAAACAGCAGGGAGATTGTCTTATTTCATGCTCTACTTAACAACTCTTCCAGCAGCCACATTTTCTGAAATCTAACCAAAATGCTGAGCTCTTCCAAACATCTGAGTGTGTATTTGCTTTAAATGGCAGCTGTGGTGTTATGCAAATATAGCTCTACGTGTAATTAATATATATTGTGATAAAGCTGCCAGTTATTAATAAAGTTCTAAATAGAATCAGAAATTTATTTTGTTAGTGTACTGTGATTTTCTATATATCATCAGACATTGCATGTATATTCTTAGCTGAAAAAATAAATAGCATTAAATAAATGGTACAGGAAGTTTTGCCTTAGTCTTTGGTTGTTATATCCTTTCTTTTAATCTGTTTCCCAAACTTGAGGTTTTTCTCATTAGTTCTAGAATAATCAGCTTTGGCACAGTGAAAACATTATCTCCTTCCATAACTGTTTCATACTTAGAAAACAAATGAAGGTTGTATTTGCTGCAGGACTGAACCTCAGTAACCCTTTTTATCACTCATATTGCACATTTTCCATTACAAGTGCTTCCTGTTTTCCCAAAGAATATTACAGCAACAGAGGCAATTCCCCTGCATGTATTGCTTTCAATGTATCCAGATTAATATTGAACACAAGCGTTTCTTCTGCTGCACTGAAGGGACAGACCAAGTCAGGCACAGGATGCCTCTACTCGTCGTTGTACTGCATGCAAATCCAGTCTCCTCCTGAAAATGGCAGAGTGGATGGAAGTCCTCAGACTGGCCCACACCACTTCTGAGGATTGTCCTCTTCCTTTTGTCCGGGTTTTCCTGTTTTACCCTTCCTTTCCTTTACTTTATATTCTCCCTCTACTTTTTACCCTAGAACAACCTGCCTTTCCTCCCACAAACATCCTTCTATTAACTACCTGTCGTATAAACCCTTAATCTACTAATGTTGCCCCTGGTTCAGCAATAAGGAGAATCTCTCCGAAGTCCAGAGAACTGTATTCATGCAGCCTAGCACAAAATGTCACCCTCCTCTGTATTTTTTTTCCATCAAAAAATGTCCTGGTTGTACTAGTAAGAAAATTCAGATTTCAAACCAACCATCCGCCATTACTGTACCAGATTTGTTTAAATGCCATTTGTAAACGCCACTGATTCATCGATACTAGGCATCCTTGCCTTATTCTGCTTTCAGGCAGAAATACGGTAAACTTTATGTTGAGTGAAGGAGAGGGAAAGAGTTGAGAAAACCTGCGACAATAGTGAAAATAATATAAACAATGTTTTCTTTTTGTATCAGAATGTGTGTGTTTGTTGTGACATACTGCATCAGAGATCATTTTACAATTAGAGATTTCCATTTAAATCAAGAAGCACTTGTTAAATAAAAAGGTAGAACTAGACACCTAAATGAACTCCCACATATATTGAGCTCTACTACTACGTCTCATCTTAATCATGGTGAGATGTGTAAGCTCACTTAATTAGCATAGGTAGCTTGAAATAACTTTTATTTCACACTGACTTTCTTTGGGCCTTATTTATTCTGTAGTTCCTTTTATCAAAGCTATGCAGCATACTAGCAGTCAAGTCTGTTGCACAGAGAACATTAACAACTTGATTATTCATTTACAAGCTTATTCCAAAATAGATCATTCTAATGGAGGAAATCTAAATATGCATCAGACCTGTTAACACATACATTCATCAGTTTGGCTCTATGGACAGCAGCAGACTTCATTCGTCCATGGCTAAACAGCGCACTTAAGCATTGCCAGACCATTTGTTTCTCCAGCTGTTCAGTGTGCCCATGCTTACCAAACTCAGTCCTGATAAGCCAGTGCTGTTACTAATTGCTACGGTACCAATGCAGGCCCGAAATCCCAAGCTCCTTCTCACAGGCCATCATACACCAGTGCACCCTTCCAGCCTTCATCACAGCTCCCAGAGCAGAAAATCACAGAAAACTGAAAGAATACTTATTGAAAAGCAAAACAATACAGCTAAAGCTTCAGCAATCTGTCCACCTTTCCATATAAACCTCCGCTTTAAGTAAAATGTACTTAAGGTAGCAGGCCTCAGCTTCACATAGCGTATCCGTGACTGCATCCCCCTATCCCCAGTCACCCACCGCCTTCAGACAGACACAAATTCCAAGAGACAGGGTGAAGACAACTGCTCTCCAGCTCTTGGAAGAGAGAACCCTATTTTTGCCATTCTAGTGGAATAAGAGATCTATTTTCCAGAGACAAGAAAATGGAAACTTTTGGAGGTCAGGCTATTCCCAACTCATGGAGCTGCCTAAAGGAACGGGGAGGTACCAAGAGGACAGGAGCACGCTGAGCCTGACAGCCACTGTCTGTATGTTTGCTCCCCAAAGCCTTCTCTGTTCCTTTCACAGGGTGACATTCTTGGAAGGCAGAACATTTGATACTGCAATATATAAGTCTCAGCGAGAAGGGTTTCCAATGAACTGCAGATAGCATGGCATATATGTGTCACAATGGTGTGGTTACTGTCAACTTATTAAAAACGTAGGTGTCATACTGTCTTTCGATGAAGATAAACATGTCAGTGTTTAAATCTGTTGCTGCTACATTATAGTCACTATATTATGGTATCACAAAATGCATATTTAAGTTTGTAGCAGGCTTCCTCTGAATAAATAACAACTATTGTGCGTCTTTTGGATCTGAGAGTCCTGAATTTGCTTTTTTTTACAGCACCTCACATACTGGATTTCCAATATGCTTGGCCTCTCTGCCTGTGTTAAACTATGCTTATCCACCCTCAAGGTTTCTTCATTTGGCTTGGGAACTATGTATTTTCCTACAAAGCTCCCCTGGAAAGTTATAAAGTGAGAGCATTCAGTCAAATGCCAAGAAATCCTTGCATGCTTTTTAGATTTGAGAGACTGGCTGTTGGAGGAATTCATTATCATTCAGGACTTTGCCCAGCAGTCCCCTTGTAGTGCCTAGCATGTACAGTAATCTCCACATCCTTTGGTGTGCCCTTGCACCCAATGAGCCTTCAAAATGATTCAGATTTAGTCCCTCTCTACCCCTTTCTCAGTCCTGTTTCTTGGGGGTTGAGGAGAAGAGAGGACCTGACACCCCTGTAGCTTTCTGCCTTTTTTAACAATTCATCCTAGAATAAGCCAGCCATCAGAGGAAATCTACAGATGAGACTGAGGCTAAGGGAGAACATCCAGCTGGGCTTTTACTTAAAACTCCCTGAAATACGTACCGTATTTAAAATTGCTGATGATCTGTCATTGGCAAGAGCTTCCTCTCCACCCACCTCCACTCCTTTCCTTCTCCCTAGGCAGCCTGCATGGAAGCTCTCAACCCAAGTAGGAACCACAGCCACTGCTGCAAGATCAAGCAAGCAATACAAAACTGTGCAGAAAGCAGTTCCACTGGACAAATTTATATTTTACATTACATCAGGAGAACAAAAAAGAAAGAAAAAAGGAAAAGGAGAGGACTGCAGTTAGGGCCATCAATGTTTCATGAAACCTCTCACATCCCCCCTACAACTGAGAAGATAAAAAACATGCAGTCATTAAAACTCAGATAACAGGATACTGCCCTGGTGTTCTCTATATTAAAATTCTGCACTAAACTATTGTTTTGCAGAAATTTGTGCCTCTCCATATTCTCTGACATCAGTGTCTCAGGAAAGACCTAATACTCCAGTTACTCCAGGATCAGTAACAACTGCCTATATTGTTCATATAGTGCAGTTTGTTGCCTTATGGGTAAAGGTTTTGTTATATTACAGTGCTACAAGTCCACATCACTTAAAAGGTTACTGTAGAGTAAGGTATACATGTAAATTTCAAGGTCATTTTTTCCCTTTTGTTAACAATAAATGTAGTAAGCACCAAGTTAGAGAAGAAGACTGAAGTGCTCATAGGTAAAGTTTTCCTCTACCCTTGCAAGGTCTAGGAGCCATTTTGCAAAGGAAGAGTTTAAGAACTGGAATTGGGATCCACATTTCTACTGTATTATTTTGCATAATTAAAGTAGTGTTACCAAGGTGATAAAGAGGCAATGTAAATAAAAAACAGAATTTCTGAGCAGAACTTGAAGCTTTTGAAGCTTTAATTCAATCTAGCTTTTATGAAATGATAAAGGTTTGGTTTGGATTTATTTTTACACTATTCCCTTAGGAAGCCTAGGAGAATAAGTAAACGCTTTTTTCACCATATTAAGAAAGCTTTACATAGTGTTCATATTTAGACGTGAAAAAGACCATAAACCAAGAAACGGTTTTACAAAACTGTATCTGGTGAAAATATTTTTCAGATTTTGTTGAAAGCAAAACAACCTTAAGTTTTCCCATGCCTACTTTTTGGAGATTTTAGTTTTGTACCCTTTTCCTGCCTTAAACATTGGGTTTTGGCAGAATACTATAAAATAGAAGAATGACACACTATTTACATTTAACTGGAGACCATCATTTCTCCCACAGATGTATAGCCTAGGCTGATTCATTAGCATCACACTAATCATCACACAACCCAGGCTTGGCACACCTGGCAGAGATGGCTTTTCTAGTCAAGCATGAGCACTAATGAAGAAAGGAAAATTTGTTCCATGAAGAATCAAGTCCCTTTTACAAAAAGATATGGAAGGAAATAAAAGGGCAAAAAAAAGCAGATTTTTCAGAAGTTTGTCTGTCTTTATAAAAAGTATGATTATTTGTTAGACTTTGCAGTCTGCTTTATTTTAGATATGTGATAGGTATAATCTTCTTGGCATCAGTGGAAACCCTGAACAGATACAAAAAGGAAAAGATCTTAAGTTAGGTTCCTTGTGCAACTCTTTGACTGTATTTTGTCAACACTGAAGAAGCGCATTTGCAACCTTTTATGGTCACTGGCTCTAAGAAAAAGCATTGGGAACTAAATGTGTACCTTTAAGTTTTCTACATTTCTTAGTATGTTACCCCCTGACATACTGGTAGCTCAAACAATATAGCATGTTTGTATAGCATGCAACAAATCATAGGAATAATGTCTAAAATAACAACAAAAGCAAGCAAACAAACCATTTGTGTGACTTATAGTTGTTTTCTGATGATGAACATGGCACATGTCACTGGTTCACAAAGCTTATGAAAATAAATGACAACCTGCTGCAGCATTAAGTTCAAGTGAGAGTGATTAGAAAGATCCCTCTGCTCAAGCTATTTACCATTGTCAGAAAACACTACGTATTCTTCCTTCCAGCCCCGATCTGGGACCCAGGCCTCATTCAAGTGAACAGGAAACTGTTTTGCTCTCGCTGCCTATCCAGAGACTACCTGTTAGAAATTTATTTCCTTCTTTTAAGTATGGTGCAATCTAGCATTAGGACCATCCTAAAAAAGTTGGAATTATAAATAGGGCCTCAGATTCATGAAAGCCAGTATACTACTGTGCAAACACTTTATGTCTGATTTAAGGTTCAGTGCAAACTGCAGCGCTTTCTCCATACACCTTCCCCTCCCTTTAACTGTTTAGGTGAGTTCTGAGTAGCAATCAAGGAAATTTATATTCTGTGAAATTCATTTTTCCCTGAAAAGTGTACTTGAAAACATTTTCAAGTGTGTCTCTGAATATATGAGAGTCATTCCTCAGATGGAAAAAAATGGTTTCCCCTAACACTATGCATGTTATGCAGTTTATGCTATTAAAAAGGAAGCTATAGTTAAATTTTGATAGGACACTAAATGTTTGAATTATATCAAGAATGAAAAGCCTATTATTATTAAAATACAAAGATATTGCTTTTTTAAGAAGTATGGCATAAGTACACATTGAAAATAAACTTCAATTTTTTTTCTACAGTAACCTGACATTTCTAGATAACTGCCCTTGCTTTATAGCCAGGCTCATATACCAATGTGCACTTGTGGGAGGTCAGCATCAGCTTTAAAAAAAACCCCTGTGAGATTACCAGAGTTTTCCCCATCTTTGAAAGATACCTGTGTTAAGCGGGTGACAATAGTACTACTTATTTATGAGCTTCTGTAAGATGTGTAAATAGACACACACACTCTTCCACATTTTCTCTCTCTCTCAAGATTGCACTGATCTGTATTTTTCTTCAAGCCCTGCCACTGGGCTTTGACGGGAAGCAGAATTAAAAGAACTAGACTTTGAAGGTTTCTTCACTCTTTGCAGGACTACCCTGCTCAACAGAAGCAGCCGTTGGAGCTGTTCCGACTTGTAACAAAGTATATTGGTCTCCCTCCTATCTGCATGCTTTCCTGTGAGGTTAGCTTCACCAAGGACCATGCCCACAGATAGGTCAGTGTATTTGTGTAACAGACTTATCTCACGCCGAGCCACAATCCCCACTGGGCTGCAGCCATTGGCACTGGGGAGTAAAGGAAATGCAAAGGACTCCCACCTCTAGCGCTGGTATAAATAATCCTTTTTCTCGTATTCCTTTGAAGTCAAAAGGACAGCAAGTGGTGACATTTAAATGCCATTCTGTCTGTTTATAGTATCTTTTCCTTCCAAACAAGACGGAAGAAAACATAAATGTGGACAGGCAGGAATCAAGAGAGTGCATTTGAAAACAGGATGCCTAAGTCTCCTAAGTCCTTAAGTCCCTAACTCTCTTCCCTGCCGCTCTCAGATACTGTCTATGGCTTGCTCTTCCAGTGATGTGACCTTAGCAGCTTTGCTCCCTTGGGCCAACCTACTCACCGTGCCATCACACACAGCCCACTGGTCCACAGGAGCAAGTCAGGCAGCTGACTACAACTCTCAATTTAGCTAAAAGTATCATTTGATCTCTTAGTACCTCGGATCTGTAGCAGCGTGTGTTTACTTCAGAGACCCCCTAATCAACTCTCCCCAGTAACCCAGCAGTCTGAAAGAGATTTATCTTCCTGTCTCAGGTCCCTGTCTGCCAAGTCTAAAGTGCAGCCTGTCCATCTGTGACTCTCAATATTAGCTCATTCAGACAGCCATTTGTTTGGAAAAATACATCAAGACACTAGACAGGGAAAAAGTAATGTATATTAAAGCAAACAAAATAACCAACCAATGCGTAAATATGACTGAGGTCACCAGCAGAGTAAGTGAAAATGCAAGCATCAGATGCCTTTCTCCACAGAAAACCAGATAAAAAAAAAGTGTAATCTATTACAGCAAATTAAGAGAGGACGTTTTTCATCTACATGTGCCTAATACCCTCACCTCCTTTAGTGGGAGGAATGATACAGCATTATCTTTCACAAGGAAAAAAAGAAATATGGACCAGCTATTTATTCTTTCTCTAGAGTTTGAAATATCAATGCTCTTTCACCAGCCAAACATCCATCACAGCTGGTTGTGTACCAGTGAACCTGCACTTGAAATGAAGCATTGAGGGCAACAGAGTCACCAAAACCAATTACTAAAACATTCAGCTATGCTATCTGCTTGCCTAGAAAGCTATCAGAAACTTTGATCAAAATGGTGTTGCACCAAGTCTGTTTGGGGTATGGCCAAGCTCCTTCAATCTAGTTTGACCAGCCCCTAATTAACAGTCCTTTTATAGGTGTAGTTATTAGTGCTGAGTGGATTAGTGAGATGATGGTGTATGTTCATGGAACATAACTGCTAGTCTCTGGGCTACATGAGAAAATTTAATCACCCAGTCCCAGTGCACTTTCTCTCCAGTCTTTCAATTCTGGATTTATCCCCCTAAAATTGCTTTTCCTGAGAATTTTACAGCTAGCTAATTGACCTTCTGTTCCTTCTCTTGCACTGTGCATGAATATGGTCTCTTCAGAGTCCGCTAGCAGCTCTTTCCTTTAATAAAAACATCGTATTGTAGTCATATACCACTTGGATGGAAGGAAGGTTTGCAACAAACATGATAGTATTTAGAAGAAGAATAATCTTTGAAGAGATACTGAGCATTATATAATCTTTACTAGACCTCTACTTCATGCCAAAATGCCAGAGACATGCGGCTAAGGAGGACTGTATTCTATCATATGCTGAAATGACAACCTAAGTTTCAAGAAAAATTGACAGAAAAAAATTATTTTCTCTTCTCTTTCTTCTTTTCTCTCTTTTCTCTTCTTCTCTATTTCAGTATTTGATTAATTCTGGTACCTGCTTCCATAAAAGCTTTGATTGGTTTTCCTCAATTTATTTTACACATACATTTCAATTTTTCAAATGTTATGGAAATATGCATTAATTATCAGAAGAATTTTGTTCACAGGTGGATTTGATATTTTGTGGTTATTGATAAAGAGGTAGACTGAGTGTCCAGGATTCCAGGAAGGCTTTCCCACTGTGGGTAACAGTCTTGTTATGAGGTGGACTTTTTGGGGAAGGAAGGGAATGAAACAGTAAAAGCAACCCACATTGTAGGCCATCTTGTATCTGCATGTGAATCCAGCAATGAAAAAATATAAAAATGCAAATTATTCATTGACAATTACACAGTCATCATTATGTTGCAGAGCCAGAGCTGAAGTGTGGGCATTCTTTCTGCCTTTCCAAAATTTATTTCATTGAATGCTCATTTCATATTTTGGAGACCATCTCTGCATCCATAAAAGCTGGGCACCACTACCATACTCAGCATTAGACACACTGTGTGTGTGTGTATATACATATATGTTCTTACATAAAAGGAACATCTTTCTATATAAAGATTTTTAATGAACTTCCAGTTTCTGGAATATTGTTCTAGATCAGTGCTTGAATTCTGCAACTAAAAATGCACTTTCCTCATGGATTTTCCCTGAGCATTTTTTTCCTTCCACTGATCTCAGAATTACATAAAATGAGCATGTTGTGCGGCATTTGGGCCTTTTTACATCTTGGTTTCATTCAAAACAAGAAATTTAAACTCCATGGGATGGAAAGGTGAACAACTGAGGAAATGCTCTGCCATTTCCCTGAAGAGGTTTCTACCGTCCAGCTCAGACTGCCTTTTAACTCTGAAGGAATGGACGAGCTAGATCTCACTGACCTTTTCTTCTAATATGGACATTTAAGATGAGGTCTGATACTGATTTTAACTTGGGAAAAATTGTACCTCTGGCACCAAGTCCTCAGTTCAGAACATCTGTGCAAAGGCTTATGAGCTCTGCAGGGGCGGCCTGAGTTATTTCTAATGACCATTTAAGTGTTTAACACTCTTCTGTTACAGCTGTTTTCTCTAAACACCTGACCCGACCATGATGTTTCCGGGGAACTAGATGCTGACAGATTACTTTTTCCCCCCTAGTTTATTTAAAGAGCAGTATATTAAACAATGAGTAATAGTTTGCGAAATCTCTGGAGTCAGGTAACTCATCTGCTTATACAGACAGGTGGTAGATTTCTTTTTCAAAGAAGATGGTTACCATGAGGTTCAAAAATATTCTCAAAACTCTCTTCAACATCCAGATACAGCAGAGGTCAGTGATGGAGAACAGCCCCACTTGCTGTCGAATGTGAGAATGGGCACTTTGTTGGAAACACGATGTTCTGCTCATTGCTGTGTGTGAGGCACCCTATTGACCAGGAGGTGGGTAAACAAAGGGAACAGACTGACTGGGGTATGGGCATGTATGAAGATGATGTCCCTGCTTTCCTGCTTCCTACTCCCTGTTGCATCAGGCAGGTAAAGAGCAGGGAGCTGTAAATAGCCCAGAGAATCTGGAAATGCGTTTGTGCCAGCAAAAAGCATTCAGGTACATATTTACTTTAAAAAGACAGACCCCTCCTCTGTCCCACCACTTCCCCCCCCCCCAAAATCAGAAAAAAATTTAAGCCTTTTTTTCCACTCATGTGCTGCTATTTTAGTAATTAATGTATCTACCGTAGCAACACATTTCAAGCTCTAATACATATACTACATTTATTGTTCTTCGAAACACTTTCAAATAGACAGTACAACTACTTATCTTTCCTATATCATATTCACTACAGCTGTTTTTCCCCTTGTACAATAATGACTTGTACTCTATTCGCATTATGTACACACTTAAAGAAAAATTATATGATTACTGTTTAGCCATTTTTAGCATGAGTAGCCTAGAGGATTGTATTTTATGATATATTTCTAATCATTGTATTATGGTAAAATGATATGGAACAAGGCCAGAGTTGGGGCTAACCATCTACCTATGGACAGGGTTTGGCAAGGATGCTCCTGATGCTGAATTACTGTTCTGGAAGTCAGCATTGATTTCCTGGTCCCCTGCTTGCTGCAGGGATAAGTAAAACCAGCACCGAGCTATTTCAGGCTACTAAAAGAGCAAGAGGCTCAGGAAGAGGAAAAACGCCAAAATGGTCTGTTAAAAATGAATGTGCTACTTGTCAAATTGGCGTTAGTCAACTTTTTTTGAGCTCTTGTGGTTCCCTCTTGTCAGCAGTCTGAAATGGCTGCACAGAGTTGCCTAGCTACTGCAGTGCTCCCAAACCTTGAATCCCTCCCTTTCCAGCTCTCTCCAGCTCCTCTGTTTATACACATTTATGTCACATCTTCGCTACCTCTCCCACTGTGAGACCCTTTGTGCCAGATGCAGCTGTTTAAGGTGGGATTTTCTATCGTATGTATGTGGCGTGGATTCCAGAGTGGCACTGTACTGCAATCAGTGCAAGAGCTTCACTAGAAGAAACAGTCCTTAGCTAAAGCCCCGTACCTGACCCACTCACGCCTTGGTATGCAAACCAGCGTCTCTCTCATGACTCCACAAACTTCCTCTGTCCTCACACAGCCCTCACTATGGCAAACCTTTGCCCTTACCCTCTGACTGCAGAAGTGACCCCCATCACGTGAGAGCAATAAAGACTGGGAACCACCGGCTAGAGTTATTCCTTTAACATGGCACTCCGGAGGATAACCACTGTGCTTTACTGCTTGGCATGGAGCAGCAGTGAAAAACACAACCACGCTGGTAATGCTGACAGCAAGCATAAGTTGCATTTTAGATCTCCATGGTGGACCCAGCCTTTGCTATTCAGAAAAAGCTCTAAGCCAAAGAGTCTGAGCGAGGGCTGCCTCATTCACTGTCAGAATTAACACAGCAGCATGGAGCAACCAGAGCTTCTGCCTGATGCTGTAACAACTGGCTCCAGCTGACTCTCACTCTGAAAGACAAACCTTCGCCCAATCCTTGTCCTCCTGATACATCGTTTCCACTGTCATCATCTGGTGCTAAGTCAACTACTCCGGCTGTGCCATATTCTGGCACTTGGCCACCATAATCCACTGCATTTGCTCTGCAGGAAGGCCTCAAATTGAGTCATCAAATACTAAGTCTGGGCCTTTCAGTGCCATCTGAGAGGACTGTTTTACTCCAGGCCTCAGTTCTATTGTAGTCAATTACGAGGGACTCAGGCTAGCCTCATAAAATTGCTCTTCAGCCTAGATCTTCTCTTGAGTCTTAACAAGTCAGTAGTGCTCCTGTTCTTTTTCCTTCCTTTTGTAAACTTTATTTTAAAGCCATACTGCATAAATGTTTCATTTTTACATAATGAGCAATGCGCCAGAAATTACTGTAATACAGCATCCGCCAGCTGGAAACAGAAAATGTGCTTTAGCTATTCTGTCAGTAAAGTTTATCTCCTGACTGCTGCTCTCCTTCCTAGCACCTGTTGCATGCAGATACACTGCAGCTTAAAGCCTTCTGCAGTAAATCTGAACGAATAGTAAAACTAGCCTGTCTCTGACAGCTAGCTCTGCTACCTTTTATGCTATGCCACATCATATGTGTAGATTCACTCCACTGAGTATTAAAAGATGTCTTCAGCATTCTGGAAGTTTTTGGCTTTGGTAGGACAATTCCACACTTTCCTAAGGTTTTCAGTGTGGTTATCTGTGTGTAATACCAGCTTCTGATTTCAGCCTTTAGCATCCTGCTTGCTTAGCTTGATGCTGGTGGCACTCATGGTGCACAGCTGCAACAAGAGGAAGAGAACTAAGCTGCATTAATGAAATCCAGTCCTATACGCCAAATGTTTGTATGTAGATGTAACATCCCAGAGGAAGTCTGAGTCTCTTTTGCCATGCCCTTTCATCCAAATATGCTTGAAAAGTAATGACAGTTCATCCATCTAGTCCTATGCCTTTCTTTTTATATATGATACAGCAACAGTTCTAAGAAACTGATGTAGTAAGAGAGATAGAGAAGGAATATTATTGTTAGTCTCTTAACATTTACCTTGACAAGGCAACTTTAGCTTTGTTCAAATATGTCTGCTAAAATGTCTGATGAACATAATAGAGAGAAGTCTGTCAAAAATCTCTGCTTCTCTGCCTCCTTCCCCTGGCCAGTTTTTCAATCAGGCTACACACTGGATCACACAAACATAGAAGAAGCTTCCAGCAAGTGCTTTTACCTCAGCCTATTTGTGTAGAGGAGAGGTTTCTGCGGTAACATATGTATGAGTTATATCTTGCTTTTATCATGAGGGACCTACATCAGCATAAAAAGGGAATACCTTACTTGACATTGCTGATATTTCTATAAGAGAAAAGAAGGAAAGCTAAAAAGAGTCTTTCCTTGAAAAAAATAAACACAAGCCCAAGCCATTGCACACTTTTGACATATATCAAAAAAAGAGCAAGTAAAAGGAAAACACGTTCCTTTTCCCTAGGATACCTTTAAGAGAAGAGCAATTAAGGCATTAGAACTCAGGCCACAGAGGAAAGAGTTTGAAGGGTTGCTGATGTTAGAACAAGCTGTGGCAATTCACTGAATACATGGAAGAAAAACAGCAGTGACAAATATGTTGCAAGTTCTTTAGGAAAATTACCTTAGCCTTTTGCTTATGGATGAAAAAATACAACTAAAACCTTGACTACATACCGAGCGGGGCATACATCCTTTGCATGTGTGCAGTCCCAGATACTCTATCCTCATTTCAGAGGCAGAGACATAAAATGAATGAGAAAGATGTTCCAGCTCATGAAATTTTGCAGACTCCAGAGGAATACCTGTGGATGTCAGAAAGTTCCACAGAAGGAGGCAAACTCAAACTCCAAAATCCGAAACTCTTTTCTGCAGTCTGAGATCTCTTATCTTCTATGAACTGTTACTCAATGCCTGTTCTGCTGCAAAACAAGGTATGTCATATAATAGAAATCACCTGATACTTTTCCAAGCACTTTGGAAATGAGCACAGAAGTATTTTTGGCTACCACTCAAGTGAATCACAAAGTATTTAGCAATTGCTAAATACGTGGACATCAGAGGACCAAGTTATTAAAAAGTATGGCCAAAGGAACAGAAAAGATCTTGAAAAGTAAGTGTCAGTTCAGAAAATACAGATTGATAGGGACAAATAACAATGATGGAAAAAATCCGTATACCTGCATATCTCACTCTCTGGAAGTAGAAAGAACGCCCCATAGATTTTCCTCCGAATAAGCATCTATTCTAGGGCTACTATCAATGGCTACATTACAAAAGGTCACTATTAATTCCCAGCAATATTATATGCCTGGCTTCTGTGACTCAGTGTCCTGCATAGTATAAATGACGACGTTTGTGCCCTGAAGCTAAGAACCATACTGACATAGGATGTTGTATGGCCACCATACTAGATACATTGGGTTCAGTGTGCAAAGCTGACAGTCTTCAGGCCAGCAAAATATAATTCAGAGCTCCTCTCTCTCTCCTCTTTCCTCATTTGTTGAGTGAAAGAGAGCTGAAAGTGACAAAGGAGACAGGGAAAGAGCTACTTGCATCACTATATGGAGAAACAAGTGTGTTTAGCCATCCTGTGCTGTCTTCCACAGTTCTGCTACAATGTACTTTTTAAAGACTATAGATGGGTGTTTCCAAGGCCACTGTCAGAGAGCCCACCATCAAGTGACAGGCTAATCTCAATGCTGCCACTAACAGAAGAGCTCACACTGAGGTCCTGGTTTCAGCTTCTGTAGTTGTAAGCTGAATATATTCCTTGATCTTGACAGGTCACTTAGAACACTTTTAGTGATAATAATTCCAAAAGGGAAGTGTGCTAATATATATCCAAAATATTGCCAAGCTCTTCAAGCATACATACTTGGAATACTGGCCAAGAGAGGTAGAAAATTCTTCTTTTCACTAATTTCAGACACATTGGTTTTCATTTTGAGCTTCCAGTTGGATGTCTTACCCTCTCTGACCTTTATTTTCTCCAAAATTTCAAAATCATAGATTGAAGCAAATCCAGCTCTAAAAAGGCCAGGGCCGTTTATGCAAGGGCTTCCCAGATGAAACTACTGCTACCTCTACAAA
This sequence comes from Platalea leucorodia, assembly GCF_965183815.1. Lineage (NCBI taxonomy): Eukaryota > Metazoa > Chordata > Aves > Pelecaniformes > Threskiornithidae > Platalea > Platalea leucorodia. The sequence goes on from NC_138826.1 coordinate 32,918,795, forward strand.
GTGCGTAAGATGCAGACAGGCACTCACTGGGAGAGACTGGCCTCCCAGTTCTCCCTGTCACTTCACATCTTAAAAAGCTATTTCGATGTGACATCGAGAACTTGAAATGACAACTAATTCAATTTAGAAATAACTCTATTATTCATCACGCGTTTTCTGTGGTTTTGTCCTTTTGTTTTTTAATACTAAGGATCATTGTGTAAATATTGAGCTGTTTGGTTTTTAATTAATTTTTCCTTGGCAGTTTATCCCTAATCTGTCTCTGCAACTAAAGTTGTCAATTAATTTATTGGATTAATTTAGCCTTTTTATTGAAAAAAATGTATTTTGGGGAACATGCTTGGTATTCAGAAGGATTTGCTAGTATTTTCTTTTTACAATTTTCTGCACACAACTTATAATAAGTTTTTAGGTTTAAAATAGTAATGATACTAACATATTTTATCTCAAAGTATAGGGTCACCAGATACCTTTTTATTCCTATCCAATGGGATGGAAGCATTTAAGTTCTCAAACTGTTGATTTTATCAGATGAGAACTAAGGAATAAGAGCAAAAGAACTTTGAAAAAAAACCCCTAAGTTCTATCATTAAAAGAACAAAGGAGGGAGAAAAATAAAAGGAATAGCGTGATGTGCAAGAGAATCTCTTTAGAAACAAACTTTTCTTTCTCATTTCTTTGATGTCCCAGTCTTGGCTCCCACTGATTTTAGTCAGCGGGCTTTGGGTCACTCTAAAAGTTTCTAAAATAGCTGCACTTGTCATCCTTCCTATTCACCCTGTAAAGTTTACTTTGACCTTTGTGTTATAGATCATCTTAGTGTTGGTTTAGCACATTCAACGTCCTTATCACAAGTCTGCTGCCAGGGTCTGTTGCAGGGGAGTTAACTTTCTCAGAGTGGAATAGATGACATTTTCAGCCAAGCTAAAAAAAAAAAGTAAACAGAAATATCCTCTCCAAGTTTTGATGCATCATGTTTTGTTTTCATTTCCAAAGAGACAAAACCACCATCCTCAGACTGCAAGGGGGAGGAAGAATCACAGTATGAATGAAAACACCTTATTACACCATTGCCACAACAGCTTCTTGTCACCAAAATCTCCCCCAGTCCCCTTTATCCTTCATTGAGTACTACTTCTGCTAAAACTGATTTACTGAAAAAAAAAATTATCATCAAGCCATATTAACTAACAATAATAAAATTAATAATGGAAAATTCTATGGCAGGCAGATTTATGTTTTACTTTTCTAGCTTCAAATGTTTTTCATTCTCTATTTAATTTGTACTAAGGAGAACAAACATTTTTCCTACAGTCCCAGTTACACGCATCAAGTAATCTTCTATGTACACTTATACAAACATTTTATTATTATGAACATCCTTCCATTTTAAACACATTTATTAAGAACACTTTATCAGTAATTCTTTTTCATTATCTGTATTATTTCTCAAATATAATACTTTCATATCAGGAACTCCATTAGCCATAGAAAAGTTGATATGTTTTTTACAGTGCCATAATAGTGGATTTTTACTCTAAACTTGTGGTCTAGATAGTGGGATTTTACTTTGCTGTAAAGACAATAAATTTTTATAGAGTTAAAGTTTGTGAAGAATTCCACATTCTCTCAAAGAATAACTCTAGAAAGTAGGTATAGATCCTTTGGTTTTCAGTGTTAGCAATGAAGCATAAAATATGATAGTGAAATAGCAAGAGTTGTTTATTTCTATGTCAATCATTTTAACTGAAAAAAACAGGAGGGGGGGTGTCATAGATAACTTAGAAAACTCATCTCTAATGAAGTCAATGAAAATATTTGTGTTGGCTTCAATAAGGTCAAGATCCTACTCTAAGCACCTAGCCACCTCCCATGCTTAGCTACTGCACTTAATACATCTTGCTGCCTGTTGTGTATACAAAAGCTGCAAGGTCATATGTTTTTAAAAAGCATATGCAATACAAAATAAATCTTATCTAATTTACTGCTGTAAAGACCATCCATTTATATAGAGTTTTCCATAAATTTGATTGTGAGGTTTTTTTCATTAATTCATGTGGTGACTGAAAAAGTAAGAAGTAGAAATTATATCCAGTTTGCAGAAGAGTAACTAGTGACTTTCCCTTAAAAATTAAAGCTCCTCCCATCCTCCCTCTACGGAATCCATAATGTTAAGCAAATGCCACCTCATAGGCACAAAAATGCATGGATGTCCACGTGTATGAAATTTCCACTGACGCAAATGAAACTTCAGACATCTGAGGACAGGATTTAGCTCAGAGTACTCAGTGTGACAGCTCATTTATTCTCATGGCAATGAACCGATGGAGGAGAAAGGCTCTTAATGTGACAAAGAGAGCTTTAAAAGCAGAAATGGGAATTCAGGAAGTTGCTCACAAAGTCAATTGCTTTTTTAAAGATGTTCCTTCATTTCATGTTTATGCCCAGCATGGTGGTCCCTGCTCCCTCCAGTCTCCAGTAAGAGCAGATTTCTCCTTCAGCTACAATTGCAGATGTTGGAGGACCTGTTCTTAGACTGTTAAACAGTCAATTCACAAGGAGTCTACTCAGACCAGTTCAAAAGGAAAATTATCATCCAGAATAGAACTAGAGATGCTGCAGATAGAAGGAAAGCAAAGAGACCAGGAAAGCCTCAACTGCCCAGACCCATATCAAATGATAAATAGAAGTACCTTCACTACCATGTTCTATATTTCTTCAAAATTGTATATTAAATTTATTAGTTTCGTTAATATATTGCCCATTCTGAATTATAAATTATGGAGTCTTTCCTCTTTAAAATAAAGTATAGTGCTTGTGCAAAGTGCCAGGCAACCTCAATTTTGGAGGTGGAAGCTTTTTGTTCTTCCAAGAATATTAAGAAGAAGCTTCCAACCATAATCCCAAAGAAGAGACACACAAAAATACCTTACATCTTGTTTCATTTCTTCTCTTTCCTTGCCCACATATGCACAAGGCCATTTTCTTTTTCTTCTCCAGTCAGTTACTCAAAGTAAGCATGAGACAACAGATAGGGGCAGAATGCCTCAGCAGAGTTTAATGGGGTCTCCTTTACGACCAGCCCAGATGGGAAAAGAATGCAAATTATTTTCACCATGCTGGGTTTTTGGTAGCCTGTGAAACATGACTGAGCAGTCACTGTCTACTCCTAGAAGGGCTATTACTTAAATTTTCTGCTCCCGTGCAATGCAGCAACGCTGAGACGTAGTCAGGTTTTCTCTTGGCATTTGAGACTAACATTTCGTTGTGGGAAGAACAGCTTAATATCTAGGAGCAAAAACCATGGACAATAGTTCAACTTTTTTGATAGAATCCTTTAAATACAAGTTTGAAACATGAGTCAGGTACAGCCCATGCTTCCCAGCTGGAGTACCAGCATCACTTCCCAGGTGGTGCCGTGTTAAATATTACCATTTCCTGAAACCGGTGCCCTAAGAACAGCACTGTCTATACAGACAGGATCTGCTCAGGCATATCTGCACAGCACAGAACAGGTGTGACAGCCTGGGTTAGCTAAGTCAGATGAAATAGCAGATAAAACAGATATTTGTGGTATTTACTTGATTTAACAACTTGAATTCAGCAATGGCTTAACTCTTATACCACTACTCCAAGTTGCAAGCTATGCTGTCTCTCCTGTGATTTTAAAAACACTTAGCTACCACAAACTAGTTAACGTGACCAAAGAATACAGTCCTCACTGTTACTAGAGCACAGATGTCTCTTCAGAATACTGGTGATAGACTGAGCCTTACTCTGTTTTTCTGGGGGTCATTGGCAAAATTAAGCCCTGGAATAAAATGAAGATGAAAAAGAAAATTCAAAGCAAATGCAGTAGAAAAGAAAAAGAGAGAAGGAGTGGAAGAGGAGAGGAAGAAGGAGTGCCCAGAAATTTCTGTTTCTTTTTCTTCTTAGCAACAAGCACACCCAATACTCTGGAGGAGTACCATGTACTTCGACAGTAAATTGACAGGGAATACTGAAGGGGGTGGAGAAGGGTTGCATTACAAAAAAAAAAAAATAATCACAGTCCAGTTTTGATACCACAAAAAGATGAACAATTTTTATGACTAAAACATGGATACCTTCTTACTTTCTCTGGTGACAATTTAGACTTTTTAGCAGAACAGTTCAGAGAACTAATATTTACATTTGATGATTTTTTTGCTTTCTGAAGATCTTCCTATTACTGAAAAGGCTCATTTTTTGTCAGGAAAAAAGCTTTAATTAAACAGAATGTACCATTAATTAGTTTTCATGCAAGCCAGTAAGATGGAGTGGAGAAGGAGAATTAGTACTAAAAGAAAGCTGTACAGAAATTACAGAATTTCCTACAGAAGGAGTGTCTGTAGTTTCCGAAACACAATCACAGTTGACAGAAATTCTCACCTCTGTTTACAGTCTCACTAGAGACTAAGGACTGAGAAAGCGCAGGAGATGGTTTAATGTCTTTCAAAGTGATCTCTTCAGATTTAGGATGAGCAGAAATGCTGAACTGATGTGAGGACACTTTCACTATCGTTACTCAATGTTTTATGTGGTGTTCTGTGGGGAGCTGGAAGATTTCAGTTTCTCTTGCTCCCAGCCTAGCATTTTTCACAAAAAAAAAAAAAAAAGACGAGGAAGAGAAAAAAGTCACGGACAATAAAATCAATCCACTCTGAAAGGACAACTGAAGCATTTCATGACAATGCTCAAATACCTGCATGAGCTCAGTGTGTTCACCTCAAAGACATACACAGTAAAGACAGAATTTTTACTTGATAGCTGACCAGTAGGGAAGAACCAAATGGCCAAATTAATGATAAATATAACTCAAGAGCCCAGTTGTTGGGGCATGCATGCAGAGGTATCATAAAGACTACAATGTACAGCCTTAAATTTTGAAAGCCTCCAGAAAAAGGGGAATGGCAAGGTTTATCAGGAAGAAAAGAAAATCAAGAATATGCCAAACTGTTGTGTGAAGGCAATAAGCTAGAGAACATCAGAAACATGGCACAAACAAGAGCTGTCAGGTTGATACTGGGAGCCAAAGAGACAGTGTCAGTCTCTAAGGAACCCACGTGTTTTAATGTGACACTAGAAAAACAAATGGTATCTCCTATGTGTTCAGCACTGTAGAGATATTTCACATTAACCTTAGCTCTAGCAGCAGTACTGAAAATATCCCCATCAGGAGGAATTTTAGCCTTAGTCAAGAATGGACATTCAAGGACATCCTTCGTTCTTCAGTGACATCTTCAGAAGCCAAACAACATGAAGGCAGAGAAAGCAAACAAGGAAGAAAAAAAGTTATCTCTTTTGGTTTTATTTCTGTAAGGACTTAAGAATCTCTAGTCATACTGCCAGTTATCTCTATAAAATTAATGAAAGCACTGCACAAGACCTGGCATCCTTCACTTGTCTGTCTCTCTTCTCTCCCTCCCTCCCATTCTAAATATTAGATTTTTTTATTTTTTTTTTTTTAATTGAAAGATGTTCTTTACTTGACACCAAATGTTTCATGTGTCAGGAAAACACGGGTTAGGGATTTGGAGTTCTGCCCAGTATGAATAAAACAGTGGAGTACTATGGTAGCATGAACTGTTAGCAGAATCACAGCTGCTGGTCTTCACTGCTTGTCTAGATAAAAATTAGGTCTTAGTATGTACTTGATGCCAACTAGAGTCTTCAGGACAGGTACTGAAATATGGATTCCACATGTCATATTAGTTCTGTGAGCATATGTTAAATAAACCTGTGTCCCCATCCCCTCCCCCCCGATCTGTTCATCTATCCTTTAGATGTTGAAACTTCTACTATCTTGGCATTTTCTCCCTAGAACTTCTGCTCCAGAAAACTGAAACCACAACATGGAACAACAGTAAGTATTGTAGATACCAAGCTCTTTTGACAAGAAAACCAGAATCCCATGTATAGGAATACTTGTCCATTAACATTCATTGCATTTTATGAGTGTTTTTTTGCTTGCTTAGCTTTCCAATATTGTTGTTCAGGGATAGGGCTCTTCGAGTTGAGCCAGCTTTTCTGATTCTCAAACAAATCTGAAAGCCTAGGTGTGTATAAGACTCAATTTTAATTTGTCTTCCCCCTCACTTATTGTCTTTGCCTCCTGAAGCAATGCTCAGCTGATATTCCAGCAAAAGGATATTCCAGCAAAAGCATCCTCCAGCTCTCCATCTCCTCATGCACTGCACCACATGAAGCTCACCAGCGCTCTCTCTGTCAAGACCACAGGCCACTCTTGCATCTTAATTTCTGCTATCTGAAACAGTCAAGCCCATCAGCCTGCTAAAGAAAGGAAATTAAAGAATATGGGTCTACTCTCACAAAGATCCTACAAGTAAAGGGTTGAAGTATTGTGTGCCAGGTGAATTCCCATACTGCAGTTTCCCACCTGCACTCTACTTCAGCGGTTCAGTTCTCACCCTAACAGAGGAGGAATTCCTCCTGCAGTTCTTAGCTACACTCAAATCTGGACTTAGGGATAGGGACAAAAGAAAAAAGTGCTGAAGAAAAGTGGCTGAAATTTAGAGAGCAGCAAGGAGGGTAAGATCATGTTCTCATTTCTATCCTGTCACTTTTGTATCAATTACAGAAGGAACATCCCAAATAAAATCGAGTACAGTCAGCTAAGGCTTCACTTAGGGAATAAGTGTCAGCTATGCGTCATCACCAGATGGGACTGGCAATTCTCTGTTGACTCAACCCTGAGTCATTTTTCATTGGGTTTCAACTGACATTGACTTTACATCATATTCATCTGAACGAGGAGCCTCTGCCCTTTCAACTAATCCTCACAGTTACAGGGAAGGAAAATCACAGGAAGAAAGAGGGAGGTGAAAATACGATGGCTAAAATTTGTCTTGTAAGAGAATAATATTAAGCTTCTGATGGGGTACATAGGCCATTTCCTTACTTTATGAAAGAGTTTAATGATGTCTTTTAATAGCAATAAATAAATGGGCTGCTTGAAAGCATTCTCAAGTTAGTATTGCTTTGCTCCTGCTAAGTCTACTAATTATGGCATTTTCCCATTAATTAAGAACTTCAAGTCCTTAAAACCAGCTTTGAATCAGTTCTGTGAATTGCAGCAGTTCCCCAGAATTGCATCAATATCAGACTAGCCTCACTTTGCAGTGAACGTACTCACAAAGTGCAGGAATTCTGTGTCTGACTGTAAACTCCTTCCCTGACAATATGCCTTCAGGAGTGACCAAGCCTCCGTCTCCAATTTTCTGCTAAAAAAGATTGACCCAGGCATTTCAATTTCCATAAGGAGCATTGCTCATAGCACTTAAAAATACAAGAATGTATCACTAGTTAGGTTTCCAGCTACCAGGCGGTACAGCTTATTTCTACGTTTCATTTCATGAGTATTCTAAGCAATAAAATTCAGAAGTAACTTATCAAAAGAAGCTATACAGGCAAAGTAAACTAGTTCATCTGTGTTAATCCCTAATGAGAAAAACTGCCCCATACCATCACATTAAATATTTAAAACCACCTCCCCATGATAAATTTGTATCAGATCTGATGTATTACATGTCATTACTGAGAGTTTGTCAGCAAAATCCAACAAACTGGTTTGCACTTTCTCATCTATTCTTGGCCTTCTTGTTTATTCTTACATGTACAAAGATGTCTACAAATCTGAACCCACTCTGTCAACCAGGCTTGTATCTACAGGATACATGCAAAGCTAACTTCAGAGTGAATTTTTAATCATTTCTTTTTAAGGCTGAGAACAGAATGGATCAAACATTGAATATGTTGTAATTTTCCAAGTTCTTCTTGTAGGTTTTTTGACTCTGAAGGGAAGAAATAAGATATTTCTCAGTCCTTAGTTTTTCATCTTCAGAAATATGAAATTCTCCTTGAAACGAGAGTTGTTTTGCTACTGGGTCTCAAAAAACGAAAACAAAATAAACAACAACCCAGGAGCAGTTATTATCTCTTTTCACAAATATGATACACTATAATCATTATTTTTAGCTGTTCTTTAAAGCAGCATATGGGCTGCCATTTTCATTTCAGAAATGGAGTAAAGAGACAGCCCAATTTCTTCTGATTTAGTTGATATACTTCCTCTAGAGCACATGAGGATCACCAGAAAACCTATTCTAGACTCCTGGTGACTTCTTGAAACTGTTAAATTCCAGGTATGAGAAAGTGGTTACCCTACCTTTCATCAGGTTATGCACAATAATGTAGAAAAAGTAAATATCTCCTGGCAATTCTTGTCTTCCTGCCAGCCTGAACCATAGCATAGTGTGCAAGCAAGACTGCGTGAGCAACATGTTGCCAAAACTTGCTGCTCTGGGGTAATATTCAGATTCTAAGAATATGCACTAATAATAAACTATTTTTCACCTTCTTAGAAATAGAGCATATCTCTGAAAGTAGACACACACATGCTGTGTCAGCCAGTTTTGAATGTTTAAACAGGACATTAGGACATTACCTTGCTCATTTATTTTCTATTTTCAATGCATTTATTTGGTATACAGTTCCCCATTAAATAAATTGCATTGAGTTTGAGGGCAGAAGAGGCTCTATTATTTTTTTTTTTTAATTTCTTAAAAAAAAAAAAATGGGTAAGAGAAATGTGGATTTTTTTCAGCCTCCTGAGATTTCTGATAGATTATTTCATGTGTGGTTTCTTCTTCTCTAACAAATACACAGAAATGCAGAATAATATCCTACAGGGAACAATTGATTGAACTGGCTAGCCACTGATGGTAAAAATGAGTCTAGCAACAGGAAATTGGTGAATTTGAAAATCAGGGATTATGAAGTTAGTAACTATCATTTCAAGCAAAGGAAACAAAGAACAATTTCCTAGTGCTTTGGAACCCAGAATTAAAAGATTGAGATAATATAAATAAAGTCAAATAAATGTCTCCAGTTTTAATATGTGCCAGTGTAAAAATTTTGCTTTTGCATCAGTCTGCAAATACTTTAGTGGATGTTGAATACAATGAGAAATGAGAAATCAAGGATTTTCTCAAGGTCCTCAAAGGGGAAACTGTGAGTACACTTAAGGAAGGAAACTCACACGTGAGATGGAAAAGACAAGGGAACACTTTGGAGTAATGTATCTAAAATAGAATGTGTTTCAGTTGTGTTCTTAAAAGATTTGCCAGAAAAGTGAGTGATACTTAAGCAGTGTGCACTGTTTAAGTGATCCCTCAGAATTGTGTTCCTCTTTGGAATGCAATCAGTTTAGAAATACAGAGACACTGACTCAGGATTGGAGCTATGAAAGGGCAGACTAATAGTGCAATGAGATTAATAGCTCTGTCTATGTAAATTCAGATATTCACATTCTTTAACATTAGAATTTCTTTTTCCAATACCCCAAGATGGAAAGCGGATATTAATAATGGAATTAATGCAGGGAACTGAAGCCCCGAGAGGTCAGGGTGAAGGGAACTCTACAGAATTGCTGATATTTATGTGTTCTAGACTCCAACATAAAGGTGCCCACCGTTCTCCAAAAGGCAGAAGAAAAACAGTGTACAAGCTCCACAGCACTGCTCTATACCCATTACAGCAACTTTCTAAGCTAGCACAAACAATATTTATTTTATGTTAGTAGGGTAATATGCAGGCATGCTTTTGCAAGATTGATATTTGACAACTTTGGTACAAGATCCCAAACATTCCCTGTGACAAAAAGTCAATCGGGTCAATGCTCAATGGTGAATCAAGCTGTGTTGCAGTCTACTCTCCTGTCAGAAAGACTTAACCATCTTCATGGGTCCAGTCACAGAATGGCCCTCAAACCGAGGAGCAAGCTTTTTCTTTCTAAACATAGCTGAAGTATTTACTTAAATACCTGGAACTGCCATCCTCGCAACTATCCCAGATTGGGACTGATCACCTTTACAGGATTTCTAATCCTAAAAGGATTTGTGGGAACTTTCCTGAGCTCCCACATTCAGTGATGCCTGTGTCAATGTTCTACTGCTGAGGAACCTTTGAGACCGGGTTTGCAATGCTGAACTGAGCTCTCACCATTCCTGCAGGAAATTATTGCGTTCCCATTACTGACACTGACAGAACAGCTCTAGCAAATTATTCATTTTGGGATTACAGCTATGGAAGAGAGGAAATATAAATTCCCAACTATAAAGGAAGCAGTGGATTGGTGTGCTCCTTATACTCCCTATCAGCAGCCAGCTACCGTGTCAGTGCCCAGCAGGGAAACAATGATCCAATCTGAGGACTGAATTTGTTGAATGCTTTCAATTCAGTGGTGCTTTCAGAGGATAATGCATTTCCTGCTGAAGTGTCTCTCATCACTCGGGAGGTGTACAAGATTCCAAAGAAAACTACAGAAATTCCTAGGACTGGAGCTAGAGAAAACTACTGAATTATACAGAATCACACTTTGGTAACTATTTGGTGGTAATGATCCTTACCTTCTGATCAAGGCTTCCCACAGCATTTGGCTGTAACCAAGTCTGTAATATGAAGATGCTAGATCACGGTGAAGATGCTGAATCATGTATTCACCACAGATGCCTTTTCTCATTGAGCTGAGCTCTGAACAAAGCATCTGTGAGAGAATTTTTGTTTCAAGGAGTGTGAAAGAACATAAGAAAGCAGTGATTTTTTTATTGCCAATGTGTGAAGGAAACAGATCTCAAACTCCTCTGCTGTTCTGATAATATACTACTATTCAGTGGTCTGAAATAATATATGTACAGCACCCAAGCAAGAACTTAAGTTTTGAGAGATTTGACAACACTGTTGATAAGTCAAGATTCATGTTCTCCCACATCTGGCTGACATGTTCACTCCAAGAACCCTCTCCCACTCCAGTATCTGTTGCTGTCTGCAGAAATAAGGAAACTTGAAACAAAAATGATGGTATTTATGTCTGAAATCTCTTTATACTAAGGACGCAGAAGATGTGAGAAAATATAAGACTTTTGCTACTCTAGTCATTTATTTAAGATGCGTGGTGGCAGGCCCGGCATATTATGGCAAAAGAAACCAATTAAATATTACTCGTTTGCACTTATTTGAGTTTTAAATGCTAAAGTTTCATAAAGTTTGCACATCCACTCATGCAAATATGTAATAAAATTCTAGAGATCCTGGTCTATTCAGCAAGTCCTACCAAAATAACTATTTTGCCTTATTTGTCCGTTTTATCTTTTTTGCAAAACTGAGTATCTTTATGGATAGGACACTGAAAGACTGATATCCTGGGTCTATAATGAATCTTGTAAGCTGTAACAATTTCTGTGGAATCAGGATTGATTTTTTTTGTTGTTGTTGATTCAAAACTGAAGAGATTTTAACAGGTGGATTGTCAGATACAATTGCTTCATGAGAAGGAGCAGCAATTAGGATGTCGTCCGTGTAGGTTAACTCCCTGACCTCTCCTGGAAGCAAAAGGAAAAGGAGTGGCCCCGGTGTGCTACTGACAACCTTTAAACCACCCACCTGCATTCATAAAAATTCCTTCATCAGCTCCACAAGAACAATTTCTTTATTCCATGTGAGTTGAAAGGCTTAGGAGCGCGGTGAGAATATACTTTTAACATATGTTTGTGAGTGTTTGCCATGACAATTCAGGGAGTTTGTACACTGTCTGGTATGAGGAATTCTGTGCATCTCTCTTTCCAAGTGAGATATGAATATGCATTTGTTTACCTTCCATTGCCTGGTGTCTCCATCTTGGTGCAAAATGTAGTGAAATCATCCTGGTACCTGTCTTGGGACTAAATAACCACAGATCACCCAGAAAGTAACAACTGCCCATTCAAACACAGTGCCTGGGTATATAAAGGTGGATCTCCTCACAGTTGTTTCTTCTAGTCTGAACTCCAAGAAGGACACAACTTAGAAAAAAGTGATCTGCAGAATACTGACCACTTATCAAAGCTGATCAGAAATGCAGCTGACAAAATTACCTGGAAGGTGTAAAAAGTAACGGTCACCTCCTAGGTGTTTTGGAGGTGCAACCAAGACATAAATAGCATAACTACAGGATCAGAGACAGACTTTGTGGTTCATAGCTTGTCAAATAAATTAGGTAGGAAAAAAGTCCAGCTGGTCCTGTTAGCTACAGTGCTTTTTAGAGCCATCACAAAACTAATATCTGTAGCTACTTGCACCATTGACTGGACCTCTGAGAAATGCTGTGTTTATTATATTGTGGACTTGTCAGTGGGGAAAATCAAATCTGCCCAGGCTTCAGCTGGGAACCCCACAGGCTAGACTGACATAAAGAATTAGAGACTAAGATCCCATACAGAACCTACGGAGGCCAAGCAGGAGTTCAACAGCACGTGGCAGCAGATATCTTGTTTAGGTCCTATTACAAAGGCTTTACCAAGCCTGCCTTTGGCTGCAGTGGAACCACACCTAAAGTTATATGCTTCAAATGGAAAAATAGTTTATAAAGGACCACATCTAAGCTTTTTAATGAAATGTTTATCTCAAAAAGACACTTACTATTCGACTTTCATAAAGTTGAAACCATGGGGATAGATATGCTTTCTTCTACCTAAACACAAATAACCTCTAAATGGAATACTGACCGAAGAACTCTTTATCTTGTTTCAGGAAGAACATTTAGACTAACAACTGTCACAGGGGAAGTAGTGCATCCCAGTGTTTCAGGCTTCTCAGGAGTCCAGAGATCGGATTGAATGGCTTCCTATGTGGATTTCTGGTGGGCACCTAGAAAAACAGATCCCACTCTTCTCAAAGCTCTCCCTGAGGCCAGGAAGTAGAAGGTACATTCTCTAAGCTACTAGGCACTGGTATTAACCTCTGCTCTAGTCCTCAAGATGCTCCATTCACTAAGTCTGTTATTGAGAAACTCTAGGACGAAGAACTCAACTAACTTCAAGAAACCTATAAAAGCCATACACGAAGTGCTCTTGGGTGTCTGAGAGAGAGAGAGAGAGAGAGAGAGAGAGAAGGGAGACAGAAGACAGTGAGAAAGGCAGACGAGAAAAGCTCTACCAGAATCAAGCAACTACAATATTCCAATGAGAATTAAAAAAAAAAAAAGGGGAAGAACACTTGAATAATACCTATGTTTTTACTTAAGCAATAACTACCAGAAGTGAAGCAAACTTTTCTGGTACACCTTCATCAACTGTGGATTATTCATAAGGTCAAGCATTTGCAAAGGAGGTTATTCTGAAACATCGGATTACTCCAGAAACTTAGCCCTATCTAAATTAGTTCTGCCCACACTCTCAGCCAATAAATTTCTCCACCTGTTTGCATATTGATTTTTTTCCATCTTTTATTTATTTCAGCTTCCTCAGGGGTGAAAAGAAAAAGTCTATTAAGCAGCTAACAGGAAGTATGAGTTCTGAAGGGAGTTTTTTTGCTGTCAAATGTCTCTCTGGCTGGATCACCTTACAAATGTAAATTAAAAGGTTTAAAATGTAGTGACCTGGTGTAGAATTCTAATTTGACTTAGACAACACATTTTCTCATTCAAAACACAATATATTGTTTTTCTGTTCTAAGACCCTGCTGATCTGGATCACGACCCATTAGCTCTCCGCTCTCTCCTGGTATGTAGAAAAAGGATTGTCTAAAGGATCTTTATTCTATTTTTCTAGTCCATCCATTTTGCTTCCATTTTTCTGAAACAAATGAAGCAATGCAACATATACTTATCGGCCCCATGGACTTCAGCAAGTAAGGGTGAGGGTTAAAGCAATAATCAACAGCAGTAGCTTGTGAGATTTTACAGATGGATAATTAAACAGTCTATGAATACTTCATCTCCGTACACTTAGATCTCTGGTTTAAAATGTCCTTTGGATAGATTTACATTCCCGTGACACGCACTGGCCAGGGCACTTAACCTTTAGTACCACTATGAAACAGTACTGCTTCTTGATGCTTCTCAGATGCTAACAAATTATCTCTACTGATTTAACCCTGAGCGTTTGATCTTGTGCAAAGGTGTGACTTTTCCGAGAGATCAACAGCATTATATAATCAAATTAATACCTAGACAATACTCAGTTTGTCATTTATTAGCTCATTTACATTACTTTGTGATTAAGTTTAATTAGTTTTTATTTCTGATGAAGCTGTTGTCTTACAAAAGCTTTCAGTACAAAAAGGATTACAGTATTTACTGTTCCTTGGAGAACCAGTTCTCCTGAACCAGCTTTGGAGAACCAGTTGGTAGATCTGAATCTGCCTAAAAGGGGAAGGCAGGCAATTCTTAGCTACGGATCAATGCATGCTGGGCAAACTTTCCTTTAGAAGCAAGAGAAGTGCTAAGAGAGCTATGCATTAACAGGACTGTAGCTAATGCCTCTGGTTCCTAAGAAAATGCAAAAACCTTTAGCACAGCCATCTACACTATCTTATTGTGGTCCTACTTCTGAGTACAAGAATTTAGGCAGAAGTTTCCAATGCTAGTACAGTATGGTCCATAGCTGAGACAGAGTAACTTTAGTAGATAAGTACATAAAAATCATTAGTTCCTAAAATAAATGCATGAATAAATAAATAAATAAAAGCCAAAGATTACCTGGGGATAGACGCCTTTCTGAGATGATAAAACAAGCTAGAGATACTATTCAAAAAAACTATCCCACCCCAAATCTCACATACTGGCTGGCCTACAGTACAAGTGACATTTTTGCCTGACCTACTCAACACCAGTGGTTTGTCCAAGATACTTTATCTTTGAGGAATCCCTTCCACCACAAGCGGCAGACAGAGGTGGGACGTATTCAGAGAAACAGGTTAGTATAGAGACCTGTATTCAATTTAACCCATTGCTATCCTGCTTAGGTTCCAAGACAAATTACGTGGTTTTGTTTTCTCACATTCAATAAACATTTTCAACAACACATGTAGTTTTATGACTTTGCAAATGGCTGCTACTGCATTAACCATACGTATTCTAAGAGAGATGTATGAGAAATTCTTCCAGTTCTCTTCTGCTACCTTGTGTGCAAAAATTGTGAGAAACTGGAATAACTTTATAGACTGCAGGTGTCTTGTGGAAGCATAGAAAGTTTCCTGAAAGTGACTTTACAACATATCACTGATTGCCAGGCTCCAGCTAACAAGTTCTGCTACAGCTTTAATTCATTGACCTGATAAGGCTCATTGGTTGCCACAGAGCTCTGAAGTGCAGCTCCAAGGTGTTTTCTGGGTAGAGATTTCATTTTAGACAGGACAGGATCAAGGATCAAGAAACTTAGGTCAAAGCATTTAAAACACTGAATAATAAAGTCAGAGCAGTAACATTTTACACCTGCACTGAACATCATCAATGGCTACAATAGAAAAATAGTCCTGCAAAGAACTCGCTGAGCTGAGTTCCCTGTTGTATTAGGCAATTGTATCATACATGCCTTTTAGGCTGACTGAACTATCTAGCAGCAAGCTTATTGTTTTTGGTTTTGTTCCCACTGCTCCAGTGGGAAACAGCATCCTTCTGCTCTGAAGGTTGAGATTTCACTGTGCTTTGAGACAACAGCTTTTACTTCAAACTAGAGCAGGCTACAGATACACACCCAGCCTCCTGAGATACCCCAGCTGACATCCTGTAACTCAGCTGCACATCTGAGGTCAATGCTCGCCTTCAGAGCTTGTTCTAACATAGGACCAAGTTATTGCAATAATTCCCTGCCTTTTCTCTTGTGAATTGTTCCAGGGTCGCTTCTACCTTGAACATGTCTCCGCCTCATCAGCTATCCCATCTTTGTTCTCAGGTTCAATAACCTCTCCCTTGCTGAAAACAGGCATTTTAATTTGGGGGCATGAGTAACACCTGCAGCCCCCTCCTTTTTTCAGATATATCACTGACAAGCTTTTTGCTGTTCTTTTGCCATGTTGGTGTCCAGTTCAATATGATGAAGGAATTATCCCCTTATCCCGACTTTCTGTGATGCAGCTTAGTTTCCTGGTCAGGTTCTTCTGCATTACTTTAACTCTTAACTGCTGATTTCTATTTCAGTGATTTCATAACCCTTTTGAACACACAGCCCTTTGCCTTGAAGGCTTTTTCTGTTGCTCCTAAAATAAACTCCAGATGGCTTTTCTACCTGTAACTTGAGGACACTGCCAGTATTTAAATGTTTTAGAGTAGCTGACATTCTTTCACAGCCTTTTTGAACTCAAGAGCAACTGCCTTTTTGAACTCAAGATACAACGGACTCTTCCCTAGGTCTTTTAATCATTCCTCTGTTCCCCAACAGTGATGTCCCAGAGCCCCAGCTACTTAGCCCTGTAATAACAGAGAAATCCCAGAGTCCTCAGACATCCTTCTTAATCCTCTTAATTTGTTGTTCTTAACCCATGACTAAGGGATGCACTTGGCTGTGCCCAGGCACACCCACCACTGTACAGATGTTTCCGCAACATGCACTTCTCCCCTCAGCTTCTTGAAAATTTCTCTGCCATTTCCATGCTGCTTTGCCAGCTCATCTCCCCTCCCTGCTGCCTGCCAGCCTGTTTTCTCTTCAGTCCTCTCTCTTCCCAGCCAGCTCTTGCGGTGGCCCCTAAAATATTTTCCTCTTGTCCTGAAATATTTTTCTCTTGCCTCTGAGCTGCCGTGTCACTGCTCCCCGCCCTCCCATAGAGGGTCTCCCTGCTCCCAGCCATCCCTGTTTATGTGCTCCCTTGTGTGGGGGAGAGCAGGGCACCTCCTGTTTGGCAGCCTCCCTTCAAAGACTTTTTCTTAGTTGTCTAGTGCAGGATTTCCAACTCAATCATACTTAGTTACAGACCTATTTTTATCCTTCTGCTTAATTCTGCTTAATTAACTTGTATACTTCATAACCAATTTTAGTGCACCTTGTATCTGAGAACTACTTTACCATCCTCTCCCTAAGCAGTTTGATTCCAGAAGTGTCTATTTCAGCCATGCTTTGCCATCTTGCTTCCATCCCATTATAAGCATAAAGTGTTTTTTCGAACATAATTTTCTGCTTCTCGTGATTTGCACAGGTCCTTCAATATTGATGCCCCAATGAAAACATTTATTCCACTGCGTTTTTGTCATCCTAGATATCCACCGTCAGGTTCTGCCTCAGGAGCTCCCTTTTCTCCACTTTTGCCCATGTTCCTTTCATTAACAAGCAATGGCATTGCAGTGCTTGCTCATTAATCACATCTATTTTTTTTCAATATTTGGTGCTACACTTTCACTAGCTAAATCACTTACATTACTACTGTTCTTACTAGTTTTGTTACCTCATTTTCCTTGTTGTCTACCGTCCTATCCTTTATTTCTGCATTTTTTTCATTTACCAGATTTTCCTATTCTTGTGTATTGAAAAAAAGCTGGAAGGCATTGGGGATTCAGGACCAACTGACATGGAAAACACCTCTTACATCACCTATCCTGATTGTTGTACTCACTAGGTTAAACATGGGATTCAGGTGATAATAAAAGCAATATATGATTCAAAAATTCAGCAGTGCTTTGTCACTATTTTACATCCTCCTTCTCTCTAAACAAGGTGACTGTTTTAATTAGAATAAATTAGGTCTACTTATTTTTTACAATAAAGTGTATTTTTGGCAGTAATAGTAAAACTACATGTTATGTTATTTCTGTGACTCATTTTAAACATATATTTTACAGCCACTGCCAGGGCTGATATTAATTGTGCCTGCTCTATATCACACTTGCACGCTCCTTGAAGTGGTAAAAGTGTTTAAGGAGGCTAGATTTTCTTTTTAACTTGTCTTCTAGCTTCAAGAAAACTTAATAAGATCACCTGAAAGAGACAAACTGCTGTGTGTAACTTTTTTCTCTCGTGCTTTTTGAAAGAGATGACTTAATTTCCTTTCCTTTCTGCTATCTCTTCCGCCACAAAATACATGCAAGTATTACACCTATTTCTGAGACAAGGTAGAAATAAGAAGCTGTTATGTGTCTACACTAAAGCATGAGTAACGTGAGATAGACACACAGGCCAAAATCCAAGGGGCATCCAGCCTGTGTAACAGAAGTGGAGAGCCTGATGATTTGCAGTTCAAATCATGATCAAATCATCAATTGTGCACCAAAAATGATGACCATTTTCTAGGAAATAAGTGTCTCTGTAGATTGAGAAGAGCTATAAAACACAATTGCAAAGGTTATGTAGTGCTAAGAGCTTAAACAAAAACTGCTAAAGAAACTCCCCATGATTTTTTAAGCTCTTGGTGAGATTTCTGCGTTCACATGAAAGTTGAAAGAAAAGCTGGAATGGTAAATATTTGTTCTGAAGAGTCTGCAGAGACTACAGCTGCAAGAGTTTGTATGTGCCTATTACTACTATATTTAGAGATAAACAGTGGGCACAAAAAAAAAAAAATCATAGACTTTACCTTTTGCTGATTTTGAGATTTGTGGACATGTATGTTGTGCAGACAGTTCCTCCCCTTGAGGGCCACACACAGACCTAACAAAAGAAAAAAGACAAAAGAAGTCAGCTTTCCCAAACCAGTGTTTCTTTATAAATTCTTCCACTTTTCCAGGTCTGTTTCCTTTTAGCTGATGCAGGTGACCTGCTGACACCCCTCTTTCTTCATGTCACTGGAAATTGCTAGTTGATAAAACCACAAATTAAAGAAGATGGATTAAGGACCCCTTTTGCATGAATGCATAATGTTTTACCTACCAAAGCAAACCAAACCATTATTTTCTCAAAATTCCAGATTTTGTTACTAACTCAAGTTATTTGCAGAAATGTACAGATCAGTGGAAAAGCAAGCAACAGCCTTTTGGAATAAATTGTCTTTTTGTTGTCTAACAACTGGAAAAACCTGTGAAAGGTTAGAAATATTTCATCTTCATTTCGTACATATCTAAGCAAGCTGACTGAAATTCATTTACGTAGTAGAGAATCTGTTTTGGTCCTAGGATGGTACCCCAAAAGACATTTTAATATAAAAAGGAATACATTTGATATATCAACTGAATTTTTTTTAAAGGATGATGCAGATATTACCACGAGTCTATACCCTATGAAAAAACAGCAGCAAAGCATTGGTGATTATTAGTATATAACAACATTTTACCATATCAGCACTTTTCAGAGTTTCAAACAAGTATACATGTAATTGCCTTTTCGCCCTTGTGTCAGAAATAGCCAAGACTTCCCTCAGCCTTTCCCAGCTCTTATTTCAACACATTATGCAGCTTCTCAACCAACAGAATCATAGTTTAGCTCTGATAGTAAGGATGAATTCACACTGCAGGAAGGCTCCTGTGCTAGAGCTGCTTCAGCCACAATGCAATACTTTCTTCCCTGAAGACCTCCTATCTGCGAGTGCAAATTGGATAGATAAACTCCTTACTATGGCCGTGGCAAAACTTATAAACGCCTGACAAGGACGGATTCTCTACCATAACACAAATTAATTCCTGACTGTCATAGCTGTTTTGTTACTTGTCAAGTATTTGGTATAGGAAACAGTTTGCGTCTTACACTTCCCTGGGAAAGACAGACCTGTTTTAATTCCCTCCGAGTTTTACATATGAAGCAGGAATGTTTGATTTATACCACAAAACGTCCTGCAAGTGACAGCAACAGTGAAGCAGCTTTCATTTGGCACAGTGTTAGGACAGTGTGGAAGCCAGCCACAGGCTGCTTTCTACCATCAAGAGGAGTCATCTGGAAGGAAATGCAAGTGAACTTGGATTCTTCGGCGGGGAAGACAATTCCATTCAGGATCTATGGGTTACCTATTTACACAAGAGCATGTATTTCATAAACCAGCTTGTTGCTTTGTGGCCAATTATCCTGGGCTTTATGTTAGTGCTGTTTTGTAAGTACTGCAGAAGGAACATATTTTAGAATTGAACTATACCCATCTCTTTCAGAAAATATTTTTATTTAGAAAGGAATATTACCCTTTTCTACAGGGATTAATTATAAAAACAAAATATTTTACATAGCTACTTAGGTGGGGATCAATAAAAGTTATTTTTGTAGCCATTGTGTTGATGCAGTAGTGCTGAATTTGCCTGTCTCTCTCTGCAATCCTGAAAATTTAATTCAGAAAACTCCAGCTTGCTGTAAACTGTAATGCTACAAGATAGGGATTTAAGTGAACACAGACAACACAGCGAACATAACCTGACATACAGAAAACTACACTCTGAATGCTGCATTTGTTTGATTTAAAATCAAATTACCAAATAAAAAAAATGAAAGCACAATACTACAGTAGCTTGTTTTTTTTAAATGCTCTATTTAGGTACAGTATACCATTTCTCAAATTGCTTTGCATTATGTTAGCCTCATCATTAGTAACTATTCCAAATCATTTCACAAAACAAAACAAAAAAATTCCCATTGTCCAAGCTAAATTTACTTTAATTCATTCAATTCTGCTTTTCAAAATTCATTCATCAGTTTAGTGTCACAGCCTTCAAATTAGAAGCAGAATGGGTAGCAGTATCAGGGCCTGCTAAATAGCAGACTTCAGAAGCATCCGGGCAAAGTGCTGTCTCTGCAAAGTGTGTGGAGTATTTTTCAAGCCCCTGGAAATACTTATCTCTGTTTCCCATCGTGTGAGAACCACCTTAGGATCAAAATCTGTGAAGTTTAAACCTTTGATAAGTAAATGTCCAGTTAGCTGCAAAATGAAGCTCACAGAACTGAGAAACATCCGAGCTAAGTTTACACAAAGTTAAAACTGCCCTTTTGGGAGATACATTACAATTTAGTCTTTAATGAATATGATTGTTTATTATTCATTCTTTCATGGGATTCCAAGACTGATTTAGCAGCCCACAATGAAGGAAGGAACTGTTCAGTAGACTTTTACCATCATTTGTCAGTATATTCAGCCCCATCTCACCCTCTGCAGCTGCCCCCTTCATTCTTCCATTCCCATGGCTCACAACTGACATCGACACAGGCCAGGCCAAGGGAGCATCCCTGCCTGCTGTACTTGCGCCCCTGCAATCACAGTCACCGTCACCAGTCTGAATGGGACACTGTCAGGCATGCGCCTTCAGAAAAAACACTGGTATTTCCTTACTGAGGATAGTAATGTAGTGCTGTCCCTTTAATCAGGAGATACAAAAAACAGGTGGAAAAACTGGGAAAATTCAGACTTTTTGACTGCCATGGTTTTGTTTTGTTACTGTTGATGTTCTGTGAGAGCTTCCTTTTCCTCGTTTCTCCTAAAAGCAGGAGACAAATAAATAATACAAATAAACTGTGACAAAATTGAAAAACCTGCTCACGTGGAACTATTTGCTTAACACCACACAGAAATCTACGTCCCTTCATCCTCAAAGAGCCACACCTGCATCCTACTGCCATGGAAGTCAAAGGGAAACATGGTAATGTCATTAGAAACCAGCACCCCACTGCAACTAAAGAAAATGATAAAAAAATAACCTTTGTAATGGAAACTCTTAGGTTACCTTACCTATAGGTCTCACCACATACATCAATATAGCTTTGTTTAAAGAGAAGAAAAGTGAACTCTTGGAAAAATTCTTACATTGCAGCAGTGATGAAGTAGATGTCACAGGCAGGTTACTGTAAATTTTAGCTAAGTAGTAAAGGTGAATGATATTAAAAAAAAAAAAAAAAGGCACCAATAATAGCATCAGCAAAACCAACTGAAAAACCCCTGCAGCATTTCAACTTTCATGTAAATGACTGTGCTAATAAAGGATGCTGAGAGAAGAAAATAAGAGGAAATAGAATATTCAAGGCAGAAACATTTCTAAATATTCACTAATATGTTTGAAAAGTTTCCAGAAGATGCCAGTAGCTGTTGAAGAAGGGCAAATCTATTTGCATGTTTCTAATGCAGAGACAGTCGTGTTCGTGGCAGATGTTTGTCAGTCACACCTTACATGCCCGAAAACAGATACATTGCCCAATTAAACAGAAATGCACTTAGGGCATCTCTTGGGTCACATCTGGCTAACTAACAGCAGCTGTGTTGGAACAAAGGTAGGCAAGTTCCCTTGTTATGTAAACAGCATCAATCTCCCCTGAAACATTAAGATGGAAAATTTGTTAAATTAATTGTGGTCTGGTTTCCTCTCTCTTCTCCTGGAAAAGATATGAATTCATTTATCAAGCAAGAATTGTTTTCAGGTTGGGCTGGATTTTTTTTCCTTCCTGATTTAGCCTAAAGTAAGATGTAAGAGATTGGATTTTTAAAGTAAAATATCTACTTCAGTTTCCTACAAAGGTGATAAAAGAAAAAAAAAAAAAGCAACAAAGGTATGAAGCTAAAACTGGGACAGAGAAGGCAGCCACGTTAAAAATGAGTTTGATCATTACATTTCCTAAAAAGTACAGAAAATAAGCTATCACTTAGCTGTTACTATTTTAAACTAAGAATGACAAGCAAGTGGTAAAGTTAAAATTGCAAGTCATAGTCCAATATTTACAAGCAGGGCCTTTCGAGTATTATACACACCAAACCTCGACTTCTGCAGCATGTGAACACAGGGCTCCGCAGTAGCGAATGCAAGGGATGCTTGATGTGTTGTGGACTTTTCTATTTACTGAAGAATTCACTACAGATGGGCTACAACAGTCAGAAGTTTTATTACAAAATTTGAAGTCATGGAAGTGCTGGCTGCCTAGACTAAAACCACCTCTTTGCCTTTGACAGCAAAAGGATGAGAAATAATCCAGAGCATCTACCTCCTCCTCTCTTGGGCTTATATATGAAAAATCTAGGACTGAGGAAGGATAGGGGCTTATATTTTTTCTATATCCTGACTGCCTATTAGAACTTATTGAACTCACTATTCTTTTTATCTCATTTAGGAGAGGAATGGGATAGTCACCTTCATGTAATTTGTCTAATTTCTGATGGTTCCCCTCTCCAGTATAAAGTGGGTGTAAAATGGGTAATACCTTCAGATATTCTGAAGATTTAGATTGGAGGAAAGTGCAAAAAATCAATTTCTCAAACTAGAAATCTGACAGCAGATAAGGAGTTCAGAAGACTTGTCAGAGAGGGTTCAGAGAGCACCTCAAGGATCGCTTTAATTGACAGATGTATTCACTTATGAAAATGCACAGTTAGCTTTTACCAACAAACAGTTGTCTGTCTTCCCATAAACAGCTACTTAAATAGAAGCGGAAGACATCAGATGAACTTGTTAGTATTTGTTAGTTAAATGCCTGCAGTTGCTTCATTTACAGTGTTTAAAAATTTAGGAATTCAAAGGCGAAACATAAAACTAATGGACAAGGCTAGGTCAGAGAACTGAAATCATAAAGTACAACTGAAATCAAACCTACAACCTTTACTGCTCAAGAGCTGCTTCAGGCTGTGGCCAGAAACAAGAAACCAAGAGTGTACTCCAACAGAAAGATGTGAGTCAGGGCTTTCAAAAAGACTCCACAAAATGCCTCTTTTCCTCCTTAAGCTCTCCATCAGCTGCTTCCTTCCTCCCACACTCATCGGCAAATCTCGTCCCCTTAGTACAAAGAAGAGAAGAGAAATTTGAGGTTGTATTTTGCCTTTGGCTGGAATGAGAAAGACACTTTATAGCAGAAACCCCTAATTTTTAATCATTATAATTTGTAATTATTATGTCCATATACTAATGTATCCCTAAACATCCAAATGAAAGAGGAATGATTTGAAAAAGACTGGAAGGCGGATGCCACCAGCCTAGCGGGTCAATGAAATCAGCTAGTAATTAAAGTTTCCTAAAGAACTCATTCTTTCTGATTTCTTTTCAGTAACTTGAAAAGACAACACAGAGGGGGTCCTTCCTTTAAGTGCAATGATATTTGTCAAATCCATTTGTAAATATTAGTTCAGTTAAAACAACACATAAGATATAAAATGTAATTAAGTTCTGTATAGATTTCACTTTCACGGGAGACTAAGAACAGCAAGGCAGAAATGATGTTATTCTGTTTCTAGAGCTCATTGGAACCACTAATGATTTCAAAAGCCCACAACTCATCAGCTGCAATTAAAACAATAGCAATGGCAGTGACCTCACCAGAAGAAAAAAAAATTACATAGGCAGCAAGCAATACAGAGAGATTAAGTTGGAATACAGATGTTACCGATTCTTGGAATGCCAAAGAAAGTAATTCTTCTGCTATTGTATTTCTGCATACCTCTTAATAGGCAAGCAGTAATGGCTGGCCAGAAAACAGCAGTTCCAATTCACTGCACGTCTCAGACTTTGAGGATTTGACTTCCACTTTGGAAAAAGACATCTCTGTAGACTGCTCCTGGAGGCAAAGTAAACATAGCCCAGAAGCATGGACCCTGACCAGCACGTGAACATGCAGCCAGCCTTTGGCTTTTGCATATCTCAGGTTTTTTTCACTTCTTTCATTTATTTATTTAGCATTTTTAGTAATAACGGGCTTCATCAAAACAGCTTCCACAGGAAAAAAAACAGTTTTGTACAACTGTCTCTATTGCACATCTGATGTGCTGCTGCTTTGATTAGCTGAGGATATGAGCAAAATTTTCAATATTAAAGAAAAGAACAAGCACTAGCCTCTGAATTAAAAAAATAAATCTGTATTTCAGCATCCGGACATTATTCTCAGCAAAACCTCCTTTCCCACTTTCTCCCTCAAAATCTTTGCTTTGAATATCATCATCTTGTGCAGATTCGTTGTCCTCTCTTCACTCGCTGGCTAATCACAGCACAGGCTGTGGTACTATTAAGCACTATCTTTTTCATAGGTTGGATAGGTTATCTGCACTTACATCATTCTCCCTTCCTCCTCCAGTCTCATGTTTGTAGCTTCTTTTCTGTGAGACCTGATAGCATCATTGCTGTCCTCCCCAATGGGATGCTGAGATCACATGGGTATTTTCTCTCTTCCAGCTGGGCCTCCAATTAGAATGATTGTTCTTTTTAATACATCCATCACAGAAACAGCCAGAAGAGCTATACAAAATGGCTACATCCAATTTAGGGCATTACTTATACCAAAAAAACCCAAAACAACAACAACAACAAAAAATCACCCAGTTAAATAGCTTTGTACACAAAAGAGCTTGGAAAAATGCCTTCTAAAAGTCACTGCCCCCTGGTATCTGGCTGCTTAGCTGCCAGTGTAATCATCCCCTCAGTAATTTCAATGAAAATGAGCCATGTTTACAAAATCCTACTGTTTCGGCAAACTTGACTTATCCAACCAAAGCAAGTCAGCTGGCAAAGCTAGTCCTCCTTTGGGATGCAATATTGGGCAGCTCATAGCTCAAAAAGGACCTGTGATACAACTCTCAAAAATCCTTTCCGTTGTCCTTCAGCAATCTGAGTTGAGCCCAGCTGAGCCTACCGGTTTGCAGGTAAACCTGACTTGATTAAAATGTTCTCTCATTCCATGTCTCCCCTCCTATTTACTTGACATGTTTTGGGAAGCCCCAGAGTGCACTGACTTCTGCTGGAAGTGAAGCTAGTAGGCATGTTTAAAGAAAAAAATACGAGAGAATTTCTGAAGTTCAATTTTTTTGTTGTTTCCTATGTTAAATTTGAGACTTGTCTTCCTAATTTGGCCTGCATAATCTTTATTGCTGGTGGTAGCCAATGAAAGGAAAGAACCTAAGATTGTTTTAAAGATTCTAGGCTAGAAATTATGAAATAAATAAAATCCAGTAGTCATACAGTACAGACATCTGACATGAAAAATCGTGAGAGGCGAATCATTTTCTGAGCACAGAACTAGACAATAAATCATGAATAACATGTAGACTTCACAAAAAGAAACTCTAGGAAAGAAACAATGTATTTCTCCATGTTGGTGTTTCTTGTGGTTTGAACCATCGTTTGAATGTTGATCTCGACACCTCAGACACTCTGTTAACACTGCAGTGAAAGCTGCTCAGGAAATAAATCTGATTGCTAACTCATGAAAGGTTTCTTCCCTGACACCTTTCTAAATAAACTAATAGCTGGATGTCTAAATGTGTATTTAAAAAAGATGCTTCTTAATTCCTTACTCTCTAATGGTTTTAAAATCTCAAACTAGACCAGCAGGATTGAAAGTTTT
Source organism: Platalea leucorodia (assembly GCF_965183815.1). Taxonomy (NCBI): domain Eukaryota; kingdom Metazoa; phylum Chordata; class Aves; order Pelecaniformes; family Threskiornithidae; genus Platalea; species Platalea leucorodia. The sequence continues at coordinate 32,944,792 of NC_138826.1, forward strand.
TCCTGGTAATTAGAGACAATATTTTTCATCCAGGCCAAACTTTCTGTAAACAGAAAAAAAGCTGATGAGTCAAACAGTCATGAGGTCCTCTATGGTCTTCATTCTCCTAGTCTGTTTTATATGGTACATGTACAGATACTGGAGTGATAGGTGGCAAAACAAAACCCTAAAACAGATAGTCCCACAGTTCCTCGATACCTCAAGGGAGTTATGAAAAGCAACAACACCCACCTCCATAAATTCGTTTTTGTTTCCAGATGAGACCTGCAGTCTATCAGCAGGAAGAGAATCACATTTTTAAACCCATGTTGTATTCATCAGCATGCAGCAAAGGAAAAGAAAAGAAATCTTATGGTTAGTTTTGTCTTTACAAACCCAGGTCTCCATTTGGGAGACACATTCCAGTTCATAACCAGATGGCTGGTGCTCTGGTGAGACCTGAGGGGGGAACAGAGGGAAGGAAAAAAGGGATTAAACAAGAAGAGGAGGGATATAACTATGTCCATCCTCTACCAGAGGCTATGCCAAGTAATATAAATTAAGCCAGAATTTGGCACTCTGCTATTCAAGCTTAAAACTCTCCCTGCTTGGTGCTTAATGACACATCCTGCATATTCAGCATACAAAAGCATGAAAAAGTTCTGTTAGATTACAGCAGTTACAAGGGGGAAGCAAGAAAGCTCGTGGCACACACACGCAGAGCAGAAAGACCACTGATTCTTTAATAGGTTTTGATCAAGGGGAAAAAAAAAAAAAGGCAGAAAGCCTCAGCTTCTCTGAAGCTAGCCATTTTGTTAGCTTTTGGCCTTGTAGCTGTATTTCCTTTGGGAAAGACAACAGAATTTTTAGATAGTATTTATGCACTTACTTGCAGGAAAAGCCTCCCTAGTTATTTGTATAATGAAAGAGAGGTTGCTTTTAGATCAAATTAGATAAATTTATCCTATGAATGAATGAACATTCTAAATGCTTAATAAAAACAAAAAGGCTGATTTTGGTGGCGGTATCTTAATCCATGAAGGTACTAAAGACAGAAAAATTGAATGAGATTCTTAACTAGAAAGAAATTACATGTCTCTTGACTTTGGATTAGGAAAAACCCTTCTTTTCCTATGGGCTTTTAACAAGAAATCAGACTCCAGCTTTAAGAATTTATTACAGAGGGAATTTTGGAGCAACTTGAGAAGCAAATGCAGTAAAGATTTCATTCATGTTATACTACTATCTAAAATGTTCCTATTTATTTGAGTTGGCTTCAGATCAGGGTCTTAAACTGGAAAATACAGTGCTATGCACTGTGAAGAAGAGAAGAACCGTGCTCGGTGTGCGTAAGGAAAGGAGGTGCAGGATGGGTGAAATTCCCTGGCTTCTCCCTCTTCTGCAAGGTGGGCTACACAGCTTCTTCCAGTGGCAGGATGGGGTAGCTCTGTCCGGCCGCTTCCCATCACACAGCCAGCATTCATGCCAGTGCCTGATGCTCACCCAAAGGTAGCAGGTTTACTACACAGGTGTATAGCAATTCTTTTCAGCTTGTGCTGTACATGGCATCCACGTATATTCCCCATGTGGCTGTTACCCTCCTGACTTGGGGGTTTCTGAGGAAGTCCATGTCCCTTGGCCCAGAGGACTATCACTCCTTGTAATAGCTAATAATGTGTTTCTAAAATGGTGCAAAAATCCCCTGCTTCCTTGTGACTTCAGTGCAGGACCCAGGTGGAAATCACCTGACGTGTCCAGGGCACAGCCAGGCTCTCCTTAGTTAAGTCCTCCTTGACTGTATTGACCAAAGATTCTTCCTAGGTCTTAAATTCATCTCATTTTACAACTGATGCTGAAGTAGGTCAAATTAATTGTCTCTGAAGGGAAATTGGGGCTACCTTCACAGAAGCAGATGACCGGTTTTCTAACACTAGCTAAGGCGATTCCCACCCCAGTCCCTAGTTTAACATCAGATCCCTCCTTCTGCCTATAGCAATTATGCCGTGCAACAAAAGCACTGTCACGTATTTTTGCTGCAGATGCCTCCTCCCTCCCTCCTCCTCCTCTTTTTGTGAGAAGCTGCAGTGATCTCCAAGTGTTCAAATGACCTGTAGTGCATTGGACATGTCTTTACAAAAACAGCATTTAAAATTCATCACAGTTTGCCCTGCTCCAGCACTGTATTAAAGACAAGAAAATAAAATCTTCCTCCTCACACACCAGGTAGAAAGTAGGTAAATGAAAAGAACGGTAGTGGAGAGCACAGCACTGGCTTATTAAAACTCACACAAAACTGCAGAGCCAGATGCTCTTGCTGTAAAGGTACTGTTGGTACAGGATTCTTTTGGTTTTCCCAAGGAAGACATGTAAAAAAATATAAGGAATACTGGCTTTTCTATTTGACTGCAGAACAGCAAGAAACATATCCTGAATACAAGCCATCTACCTGGCACGATCAAACAGCCAGGTAAATTCTTTTGGCCTACACAGCTTTTATATTAAAAATTCTATTTAAATTGAGGAAAATTTGATATCAGTAAAACAAAGTCTGTATACCATTAACATTTTCAGGGCTCTTTTCACTTTTGTGCTATGGTTAATGTTACTGTGACATTGGTATTAGCCAGAAAGGAAACACGTTAGGCAAAGCCGGGGCCCTGTTGGTGCTCCTTCATGCATTTTGGCAGTGAAAGAATGCTGCCAGCCAAGCGTCACTGGCTGTGGATCAGCAGCGGGGCATAGCATTGAACAGGCTTATTCTGAAAGCTCAGATCCAGCAAAATACTTAAACACAGCTCTCATTTAAAGCATGGGAGTAACGTGGCTGAGCTGCACCTCCTCAGTGGCCCTGAGCAGAGCTCAGCACCAGAGGAGCAGCCTGCCCAGGCCGGGGTAACCACAGGGTGCACATCTAATTCCCATCGATGTCCAGAGGAGGGTGTGTCTGCAGAGATGCCACCCCCAGTTTAGAAAATGTAAAAGCCAATATAAAATTAATGATGATGTGAGATTTTGGATGATAGCACCTTTTCTTCGGCAGCACTGACAGATCATCACCCAATGTTATAAAGGCTATGCATCGTGTACTTTGTGTCACTAACATGGCACCTTAAATCCTCTTATCAATGACTATTCTGAGTTTTATAGCATCTTCTGTAGTTGAAAACCTCACAAACATTGCCTCATTAAGCTGCACAGCTCCCATTTCAGGTAAATAATGATTATTATTCTCATTTTAGAGCCCAAGAACATAAGATCCAAAGAGATTAATTAGATAGGCCACATAGCAAGTCAGTGTCAAAAGCAAGACCGCAACATCGGTGTTCCTTACTCAATCCCCATGCTCACACTGATAGATAATGATATACAACAGTCTGAGCATACATGCTGTTCTGCACAGGGGCCCCTGGTTTTGGCTCACAACAGCCCTGCTCTGGAGTCACTGTGGGGGACCTGAAATGTACATTTGTATACATTAGTTCTCCCATTGTATACATTCTCCCATTTGTATACATTAGTTCTCCCATTGAACTCAGCAGTGTTTCAAGTTTCAGGCACCCTTTGAGAAATGAATACATGTGGCATTTTCACTGACTCAGAGAACCAAAATTACCCGGTCAATTCATTTCCTATTTGGCAAATGAGATAAAGGTTTAGATTCCTCTGAACCCCCCCCCACCACCACACCACCACCCCCTCCAACATCCCTGTAGTTAATTCACCCTATGGGCTTGGCTAGTATCAGAGCTAAAGGATTTCCTTTGGAAAGCGACAACGTGCTTAGGACAGTTTAAATTCTGCCCACTCAACCATAGTCTTGGCTGTGCACGTAACCCTACATTCATTTTATACGCACATTTATTCCCACAGCAATTCTGACCAGTGCAAAAAAGGACGCACAATACCACAAGCAACAAAAATGTGCACTGAATACTTTTAAAATTTACTATTTGCTTATATAATCATTGTTATTATTTCAATAGCTTTTTCCAAAAAAGTTTCATGTAATTTAAAAGAATTATGAGAAAAAAAAAATTTTATTATTATGAGTTCATAATGAAGTTATGACTACTTGGAAGTTTTTACCAAAGCAGTTGTCTGACCAAAAAAAAAAAAAAAGAAAAAAAAAAAAATCTATTTGTTACAATTACAGCATTTCAAAACAGTGGCTTTCTTAGCATTTTATTTTAAAAGCCACATAAAGTAATTTAATGTTTTTTTGAATGAAGCACTTCCTTCAGAGTGATTTTTCAACAGACATACATTTATTGTTTCAAGAAAAGTTGAAAATATTTAAATGTAATAGAAAATATATGTTTCAGCTGATGCAAGACACTTTCATTCCATTGTTTCATATTTGGACAATTTAAGAGAAGATTTAAAGCAGATGTACCTACAGAACTCACCATATGAAATTTAAACCAAAAGTGGGCTTGAGAATAGGTGGGCAGGTTACATGGGTGGGAAATATTCCCCAGGATGGATGAAGTGACCTAATGAAAGCCAGAAAAAGGCCAAGGCTGAATTAGACGTTAAGTTCCTAGTCTTTCCCATTGTATCTTTTCAGTTTTGAGAAAATGTGCATAACTTCCCTGATGGGTAGTAAAACCTTTCCAGGATCTTTATTGCTCTGGCTGATGACTGATGAAATCTCCCTGAAATTCCCTGCTCAGTATATCCTCTGCCTTTTTTCCCATTCTGAGACAACTAACTTCTCGTGCTCTATATATCAAACAGAGATACTTTGCACAGGCTTGAGGGTGCTAAGTCAGATGCTTAATTACTACGTGCCACAATAAATAACTGAGTGGACCTGGCCTCAAGGCGCCAGTTCCACCGTTAGTATGAGACTAAGGGATAAGGAAGGCAAAACAAAATATAATCTGAGTTCAGGTTCAATCCCCAGGCTGAAATTTGATGGAACACAATGTTTACTCAAGCAGCTGGAATAGCAAACACATGCATGAAAGGCAGTATTGCCATTTTTTGTAGCCGTCATTTCACACTAGCACAGTCTCGAACATGAACTAATGTACAAGCCTTTCAAATCAAAGTTGGCTTGAAATCTCAGTTTCCAGATATGATATAGGAGGTGTGAGTTGCCTCAAACATCTGACACATTTGCTTAAAAAGTTTGACCTAGACCAAGAAATACATTCAGTGGAAATTGTTTCTTCTCTTGCCCTGGGCTCAATCCCTCATCTGTTTGTCTTGCTAAACTCAAGTCTTTTTCAATCAGCTTCCTTTTTCAGGCTTTTGAGAAAAAACATAGTGAGAAAAGGTTTTTCTTTTACTTTCTGCGAAGGCTTTAAGAGAATCTGCTATTCAAGTGTTAAATTCTCTGTCCTTTGTTGCATTTATGGTAGCAAGTCTGACTTCTGAAATGAACATTAGGCAAGAGCTGCAGTGTTACACTCATTACCCATTCATGAGTTAAGATAACGAATTGAATAATACTAGGTTCCTTTTCTATAAAGCAGATAAAAGCCACAAGGGCCATTGCTACAGACATGGTCTCAGACACTCCTTCTACTCGGCTTTTTGCCTGGCACAGCTGCCAGCTGAGCATTACCTGGGCAGCAAGTTAAGTACAGCAGCAGCTGAGCCAGAGGGAAAAGGAGGAGTAAATGCAGAAGAGAAAGGGAAGCAAAGAAAGAAAACGGAAAGGGAAGAAGGCTCTCCCTGGCCTCTGTGCTTCATGGCAGACCTGCCTCCCCAGATGAAGCAGAGCTGGGCTCTTCTGCCCCCACCGCTGCTGCTGGGGCTGGAAGGGGCTCTGCCCTCACTCCCCTACAAAAGGCTGCAGAGAGGTTCTGGAGTGGAGTTCGTCTTGCAAGCGTGGTTTACCTTATCATCTCTCAACAGACACCTCTTTCAGGAAAATGAGGTGTTTCTCTCTTTAACACCTCCAAGTGAGCTGTCTTAATTTACTTTCCACATGATTACACACACTTTCCACTCCAAATACAAATGAAATTAAAAATAAATAAATAAATAAATAAAAAACAACCCAGAATTTACAAGCACCTTCATTTCTCCTACTTCACCATTTATTTTTCTGCTGGCATTTTGCACTGTTGCCTTTAAACATTTTGTCCGTGGTGTGTTTTAAAATGTTACAAGCAAGAGCAGGTTTGAAAAACAAGAGAGCTATACAGTTGGAAAGCTGAAGCACAATTGGCATACCAATAAATGCCTTGATAGCAACTTGAATATAACTGCACTGATGTGGCTTGTTTACAGAGTTTCTCTCTCTCCTGCTCCAGTTTTTTGAAAAACCTTGGGCCTGGCACAGAGGATGAACTAGGAGTGACCCCCAGTATTACAAAAGAGATGGTTAAAAGGGCAAAGACTGCAAGAAGGCGTCCATCACTGATGTTGGAGATACCCTGCTGGGTACTCTGGACTGTGACTGTGTCTAATCCTCTTAAAACAGGGTAAATATCACCTGCCAAATGAGTGCTAAATACTGTGCTCCCAAGGGATTATCCCTACTGACTCTTTTCCTTTTTTGTTGGATCAGAGAAACGGTATCAGAAAGGAAAAAGCAAAGCTGTCTCATCACTCCATGATGAATGTAGAAGGTAAGGCTTATGTCCACAGTTCCAAAAGCTTTAGTTTTATTATACTAGGACAGAAATCTCTGTGAATTATCTTAATTGCACAGACATTTGAGCCTGCAACTCTGCCAGCTTAGATACTGGTTTTGCTGCTCTTGGCCAAGACAGGAGAGGAGCTCTTCTTGCGATCTACAGTTCATCCTAGGGGGAAGAGTTTCCTCACTGAGTTGCTTTGCGCAGCTACTAGCAGTACAGAAAGTTGCAGCCGTTTTTCTGTAAATTGTCTGAACATTAAAAGCTGTTCCTACAGCCCATAACCAGATTTCCATACCATCCTAGCAGCTTGTTCCCCATCACGCTCAGCCCAGTCTCTCAAAAAAACCACATCTGCTCTGGGACAAGAAACATCGAGGTTATCAGGGAATGCTGTAATAGGATGTCCCCTCTCCACAGCCGGGTAACTACTAAAAAGGAAGAAACCAGCTTTTTTTTTTTGTCCTTCATAATTCTGCCTAGCATGATGTGTCTTTGAAACATGGTGGCAATAACAAATACATGAACTCTACCCAAGCATTCCTAGGGACAGAAAACTAGAGGGAAAGTGATAGCCTCCTTTCTCTTGTTACTTTTTCCCTCTGAAGGAGAGAACCAAGTCTAAAAGATTGGACATAGACACTCATCCTTTGCTGTGGTCGAAACCATAAATCCCTGGTCACAGATTCCTGCTGTCTTAACATTACCAGATCAGCCAATGGAGCAGACATGAGGAGAGGGGACATGCCTCGGTATGATGTTGGGTATAGAGAAGTGTTGCACGGAACTGAAAATTGTGCACTGGTGTTTTTGACTAACATTAGTTTTTTAAACAAAGCAAAATAAATGAAGAAGGGTTATTCTGTTAAAGGGGAAAAAAAAGGAAACAAAAGTCAGTGAAAAGTATTGTTTTTGGGCAGGGGCGGGGAGATGACTTTTTTACTGGTTGTGTTTGCTGTTTGCTTTATGTGAGGTTTGGTAGAGAAGGGTTTAAACTGACCTGTGAATCTCCTGTGGTGTGACTGTATTTTTTAATTCTAATTTTTAATGTTCCCACTTTTCTTTAAAAAAGTAGCACTTCTTCAAGAAAAAATATCTTCAAGAAAGACCTTGGAACCACAAGCAATTTGATCAAGCCCACAAGGATAAAGCCTAGGGCTTGACTCTTGAGCTCTGGTGAAACTAGCTGAAGTGTTTAAAGATGTTCCCGTAACCCTGCTGACCTCCCTGCTCCTTTGCTGACCTCCCACACGCCTGAAGAAAAGCAGCAGAAGCAAATGTGTGCAAACATCTCAGCCATTCCCACTCACAGGCTCTTTTACCAGTGTGGTCTCACCTCTCTTGCCTAATTAGCCCAAACAGTCAATGACAACATGCTTGCAATTACACAGGAGCTGCTGTAGTCGTAGCTGAGATGCTGCATATGCTCCTTTCTACTAATCCGGCTACAGATGTGGCAACTTCTTGCCAAAGGGCAGGGACAACGTAGGGGTTGGTAGTGTATTAAACTGCTTCAGGCAGATTTAGCAGAGCACTCAAGTCCCTGGTCCTAGTCTTAGCCACATGTGTATGACAGATTATAACATCAGGAGAAAGAGGAAAGACAGGGTGTTTTCAGTTGAGGGAGGAGGGGGAAATTTTGCAGAACACATTTGCCTTTTGCCTATTCACAGATTTGCTGAGCTTGGCAATCATTTAACCTTCTGAAGTGCACCGATCTCTCATTGTTTTTTGCTATGAACAGCTAGAATCCTAGCATGTGACTGGAGTCTCAAAACTCTTTCGCATTAAATAATCTCTTGCAGCCGTATATTGCCGCTGACAGGAGGAAGTAAATGCAGATGGATGCAGAGTATCTTCCTACCGCATAAGCGCCACTACATAAAGGCAACTTTTGCATGTAGACAAATCCTCATTCTCCACTAAGAAGAGCAAATTACATCCTGACCCAGTACAGAGCTTCCTACTCTCCCTGCTGGAGCTGGTTCTGCTTATGCATTCACCCAGGCAGAAAGCAAATGAGAACATCTCTGCAGATGGTAGTTAGGGATCAGCTGGGAGACCACAGCAAAAGAGAAAACTGTGATGTTCTGTAAAGCAAAAAGCCAGTCTAACTCTATGTCATCAGGCATAGAGTTAGACTGGCAGTACCTAAGAGTAAACTCTTAGGTACTGCCCTAGGTAGTTTTACTAGCTCTTCTAGAAGAAAATTTATGTGATCTCTACAGCTGACTGTCTCAAGTATCAGAGACATCGCTTTAATGACATACAGATTGCTTGGCTAAGGTCTAAAGCTCCAAGCTTTTTTCAGTAGCATTTAAGCCTGCCTGGACACAGCATTGAAGCATATGCCTTGATGTTAGGAGACTGCTGGCCAGGTGCAGCAAATAGAACTCTTCTTTTTACAGTTTATCGGCACAGAAAATGCTCCCTCTATTTTATATCAACGGGTGTCTTTCGTTTCCTTGAGATTTAATACCTCTGTTGGTATTAGATCAATCTTTTTCTTTACAATAGACTTTTCAAGAGTAACTATATCTTTCTTAAGTTAAGGCTCAGAAAAATTGACAGATCAAGAGATACTGTGTAGGTGAATGGTGAAACCAAAATGGAAAAGGGCAGAAAATCTGTACCTGTATCCAGAACTAATTAAATCTAGGGGAATAATGATTTTTTTTAATTTTTTTTTTTTTTTACTTTGCTGGATGAACCTAAATAAAAAAAGGTTAGATCGAATCCAAACCACATTATTTATTTTAGTTTGTTGGAAGTTTTAATTAAAAAAGACAGAAACCTCTCACTATACTGGTTTTGGTGTTATTCAATTTTCTGAAGGCTTTTTTTTTTTTTAATTAGACCAGCCTTTAAGCAAAATTAAAATGCCTTATTGTATTTGGGAGCCAGTAAGTTCTGTGTAAAAATGTAGAAATGACAAGTTCCAGTATTTCTGGAATACAATGTTATGCTTTGAAAATGGCAAGCTAAATTTTAAAGATACTTTTGCTTTTCCCTGTTCAATTTGGCCTAAATTGCTGAAGGTTGTCACACAGCAGTTTTTCTTGGGTGAGCTGTAGCAGTAGGTTAGTTTCTCACACTTTGCAAAGCTTTGAGCATGCCTTAAAGTAGTTCAGGGCCCATATTCTAACCCTGTCACAACCCTGACAAATCCTACTCTGTCCAAAATCAGTGGCTTTGATTCACTTCAAAATGAACTGCTCATTCCACACTTTTTCTGCCCCATTACCCATAATCACCATCCTGTGAAGGAGACACCATGAAAACCTAACCTTTTCTTTTCCAAGCTTTTTATTTTCTTGCTGGTTTCTCATTTTTTTGTGTTCCTTTTGCTTCCGACAGACCATTTCCAGGAGTTTTCTGTGTCCCTGCTGATGACCAGGATTTGTACATCTCCCAGTTTCTGGGCCCTTTCTTTTTCTGTCCTAGTGTAACTCACTTTTCCATTATTTGATTCAAGCTATGGCCTCACTCCCTCTCTCACATCTCATGTTTCTAGCCTCAATGCTATTTCATGCATATTCTGCTGCACCCCTGCTCTTCGTTGTCTCAAATTAAAAGCAATACTTTGGAAGTTATAGAGGGAAAAATAGCATGCGTTATTCTGTAACCAAACAAGGCAGTGGCTCAATGTGGCATACATCAAGGTGCAGGATTTGTAAAACCTCTTCCCAGATTCCCATCAACCAGTTTTTCTGGCTGGGCAGTGTTATACAAATGTACGTTGAGGAGGAGCTGACAAACAATTTATCCAGAGTTAAAATCCTCAGGGAAGCTTCATTGCTCCAGTGGGGTTCTGGCCTCTTTACAGGGTGGTAAAAGGGTTTCCCTAAGTAGCCCCACATCACTGGATTCATGTGAAAGGGATTCATCTCAGTAAGCCTTTCTCATAGGCTGGTTAGAGGACTATCAATTGCTTTTGTTTTTTTCACAGAGAACTACTCCTATTTTTCATCATGTGAACTATTTTATATGTAATCTGTCGTATTAATCAAACCCCGGGAAAGTCAAAGCCGAAGTCAGCCTACCAGTCTGATTTCACCAAAACAACTGTACATCATCATCCTTTATACAAGATAAAACCTCCATGCCTTGTCTTGCCATTTCAGAATTTTAGCTTTCAGCAACACAGACATTTATCAGGCACATAAATATTCTGTGCTCCCTGCTCTGCTTCATTCGGAGCTCCAAGGGAGCAGCAGTTTGTTCCTTTTTTTTTTTTTTAAAAAAAATTTCTTCCTTCTCCTAGAAAAGTGTTAAGGGGCCTGAAATCCCAAAAAAGGGAAAAGGGGAAGAAAAAATGACTTAATTTTTCTTCAAAGTGTTTAGCGATCGCAAAACTGTCTGGTTTTATCAAAACTAACATGGCCTGAGAATGCCGGGGTTAAGGCCTAGAAGTCCCTTTGGAGGTCTGCATATCAAAAGGTACAAATATTAGCCAGACACCAAAAGAGGAGAGAGAAAAATGGAAAGAATGTCAAGACTTCGGAAAGTCAAATTTTGACACTCTGTCAGGAGACCGCAGGTGTTCAAACCTCTTTCTCCAGGCTGCTATTAAAAATAGCCCCAAACCCCCCCAAAAAAGCTAGCTCCTAATTCAGAAACCTAATTCACTTTATACAAGATGTAAGAAAAAAAAAGTGAAAAAGCAAGGAACAGATTTTTATGGTACTGCTGATCTGTTGAAAAGAAAGTGCATTTCCAAGAAAGAAAGGGCCAGAAAGACAGAAAACTCCCCATGGTAAACACGCAGTCTAAAGTTAATTTGTGCTCATATTTGGGGGAAGTCCATCGGAAGGGATTGCTGGGGCTGTTGAGCCTGAAATTAAACATACATCTGGTTATGGTTCATGAATACCTACATGCACATCACAGCATCATTTTGCTTTCCGCACAGCCTCTCTTGTGGGGTAAATAACAAGGCAGACTGCCTTCCCCCTGGTTCCTGAGAAAGATGAGGAATGAGGTAGCAACGTATCCAGCCAGGTTACCACCGGTAAAATAAAACCTAAATGATCTTCAGGAAGTTTCCCAACAAGAAGATGGTATTCCAAAGATGTTTGTTAGTGGAATAATTTTTGTTGTAGATATTAGGAATTTTTTATGCTTGTAGGAAAAACTGAGATCAAATACATCTTGACTATATCTTGCATGAAACACTCAAACATGCTGAGGTGGCCTTTCATGCTGCAAGTGCTATTTTTCAGGATGATTTTGTTCACTTCATAGCATTTGGTGTGAAAACTTCATGCCACAGACAGTTTTTCTAAACAGCATTATTGTCATTTTAGGTCTGACAACTTTGAAGTTTCCCTTTAAAAAGAGGAGGAAAGCATTTCATATAATGCTAAAGTAAACATAGTACTTCTATTTGAAGCTAAGGGCAAATCAGTGACTAGGTGGGTTATTAAAAAATGTGCTGTTGGTTTCCTGCAAACTTCTAGGTGGAACAAGCCTCATATCAGCTTACTTTAAGTTCACTTCTCAGCCTTTCTCCCTGTGTTAATTAAACTACAGATATACTCCAACACACCTCTGCTCAGAACACCAGCAGTAGGTAGTAGGTTGGGCTACAGATGTTCATAAAGGCCATTGCAAATTTGAGTGATTTGAAATCTGCCACAGAACCTGAAAAACCTGTGTGGTTCTGGCCTAGCGTTAGTAGAATAAGAAATAAAAATTACAGATACATGGTCATCAGCAATTTACATAGCAGAAATACTATTATTAACCCAATTTAAGTTATAAACTGTACCTGAAGTGAGGTTTATAATGACTGTATTTAGACAAATCTCCCATAGGCATTGCTGCTAAGGTGACTCTGAGATTAACAGAGCTTTAATGACATTTTAAAGTTTCTTAAGATCTTTATAGGGAAGCAATTCTGACAGCCTTAGGCTGACCACTCCTAGCAGTGCTGTTGGTTTCAGTGGGACTACGCAATGAAGTAGATGTTCAGTGGCATGGAGCAATGTTGATACTGTTGATATGATCTGGCCCTAGGTTATCTGGGCAATTACAGTGGAGAGCTCTTGAACACAGTACTTTCATTTTTCCATAATCTCTTTTTGGGCATTATTAACCTTTATATTTTAACAGGAATTAGTTTTCAGCATCCCATTTTAAGCAGCATATTTATAAGTACAGTAATATTGCAAAATTCTGTTGCCAGAAGAAGAGAAGTGGCTGGTCTCTTTGGCTGCCTGGCATTACACCTGCATTATTGGTTGTGTTAAGAATACCACAAACCTGAAATATATCTTTACTGGAAGCAAACATAGGTATGCATGCATGTAAATCAGTGAGGATACACGACGTGGATAATTTGTCATCCATTGTCAAGAGAAGTACAACCTGCTGATAGCATCATGTAGCTATGGCCCTGTTCCCACGCTCATTAATACCGACCTCGGAACTACTGTATCACCTGGCAGGAGATACATGGTGCCAATCAGGCAGAAGCCCACAGCTATGTTTCTTTAGAACCAGACTTAGATATGGAAGGACAAGCAGTTTCTGACATCCTATATAGTCCAGAGAGGCAAAGCTAGCCCTGAAAGGTGTGTGTGTGTATTTTTATAACCAGGTTCCTCCGAGCAAAGGGAGATTTGCTCCCATTCAGGACTGAGACATCTTTTTAGAGCCTTGAAGTCCATTACCACAGGAGTTGCAGTTTGGGGGCGGGGGGGGAGAGTATTTGATCAAAGTAGATTTTGGTTTTTTTCCATTTCTGGAGTGTCTGGGAAAATGGGGTTGAAGAAGAACAGGAAACTGAAGGGAGAAAGCAACAATGCAAGCCTACATGACAAAGATTTACTCTGAAATCCAGCCTTCCTGCAAACTGCACCTTCCCAAAAGTGCAAAAGATGACAGCAGATTTTGTGCATCTCCTGCTAAGTATAACGTATATGAGATCAACATGAAGCAGAATGGTTTTTTTAAGTCTATCGCCAAATATACAGTCTTTTGTGATCATCTGTCCTTGAACAACAATACAATCTGATAGTAATTAGAACATCAATGAAGCAATTACATCCATTCACACCAAAAGGTGGCTGGATAGCATAGTGAACCAAAGCACATTAATAGAGAAGGAAGAGAAACAGAGTTCCATTCATCTCTCTGTCAGATAAATGCATTGCATAAAGCTATCTTTATACAATTTGGATGTGTTCTCGTGGGTGCATTAGCACTTCTCAGTTTTTCATGCCTGGATTTATAGATAGATGTTAATGACTAAGCACAGGACACGTACTTCAGTTTAGCATTTTCAAATGAGGCCTTCTAAGGTAATCCACTTTTTTCTTATCTTCCATATGATGAGAAGATTCCTTGCATTTTTATTTGGGGTGATAGCAATATGCAATTCCTACATTTAAGTGAAGTCAAAGAGCAGCTTTTAAACTGCGTATAGCATACGTCGGGCAAGACTGAAAGGAACAACATTACCTCAAGTCAAGCTGTTTGATTTTTCTTTTTCCTTTCTCCTAGCTCACATTGCCATATGATGCTTCTGCAACACTAGGTTGTCCTTAACCAGCATGTAAATAGAAACAGCCTTAAAATATTGTCAAGAATATTTGCCAACTCAGGCGCAAAGTCTATTCATCCATCTCCACTATCACGATGAAGATAATGAAGCAAACTAATGATACTTAATTCCTCTACCTAAAGTATGATACTTTGGCTGAGTAGGCTAGTAATATTTTACCAAGCTGTAATAAAAATCACAGTATCTATCCATATGCATCAGTTATAGGGCTCCTACATTAGGAAGGCTTAGCACTTTGTATTCTCACCACAAAAAAATCCAAACATAACTAAGTGCTCTAAAAGCCCGTGATGTAAAGAGGAACATTTTATGTTCATAAAATGAGAGAAAGAAGAAGAGAAATGATGAGTGCCCTAGTTCATTTAATGTATTATCTTTGTGAGTTTTCATGTATCGATTTTGGCAGAAATAGGATGAAATGTTGCTGTCACTTGCAATGGTAAGAAAGTGTTTAGTTAATGCCCGATTAGTTTTTAGCGTTCAAAGCAAAATTGCCTGGTTATGCTGATGGCTATATCCTACCATAGCACGGATCTAATAGAAAAAGGAGAGAGTAATATAGCAATAAAACAAATTTTATCATGCCATTGGTTTGTCACTGAATCAGTGTTTTTTACAAAAATATCAAAGCAGAGAGCTAGGCACTTACCCTGCAACATTCAGTAACTACTGGCTTGCATGGTCCCATAGATAAAAGTGCTTTAACAAGTCTAGTCTTAGGCCAATAAATGTGTCACTATTATCTGTTTTGATCTTTTCTCCAATTTTCATCAATGAAATGAAACTCCACTTATGTGAGAGAGCATCAGAATCAAATTTCGGTGATGTTCAGAAATCATTTATGTCCTTTCAGTTTCTCTAGGTTTACTTTGTCTTGGATGAGATTGGTAGTTCTGTGTGAAGCACTGCTTCAAACTTTGCTTAAAGACATAGAAACACAGTGGCTTCTGTTACCCTCAGTTCAGATTTTCCAGGGCAGTTTCAAAAACCACAACACTGCGAGATTTATTTAAACAGAGTTCAAATTTTGGGAGACAATGTGAATTAAAGAAATTCATGTCATTATGTCCAGTCATTACAGATGAGCTCTCTCTCTGCCCTGGCGCTATGGGCTAGCCGTTCCCACTGGGGTCTTCGTTGCCCAACCATGGTTCCCATTTCCCAATTCCCAGTGACATGCCATATCCTGTCTTCATAGATAACAGCCTGGAAAGTGGTAATTCAAAAAAAAACCTGATCTAAAGAGGCGCAAACTGAAAATGGTGGCCAAGCTCTGGATTTTAAGTGCTCCTCAGTTCTTCAAATCTGTGGCACTGGATTTAGCTTCAGCCCATGAGAGAGACGGGGAGCATTTTGGAAGCATGTATGCCAAGTAGATCCCAAATGCAGAAGTCTGAGTCTCAGAGTCGCACTCAGTCCCAGCTTTAGCTCCAGGCCACAACTGTGCTAACAACTTTGCATTAATGAAGGGAGATTTTCCCAAAGAGATTAGCACTACACTTCATCTTCCTTAATAAAATATGTTCTAAAATTATTAATCTGGCAGATAATAAAATATCTGGTTTCTTCTGATTATTTTTAAAAATCCAATACCCAACAATGAATTCATGATTTTCAACTTCTCTCTCTTTTCTGTAATCACCCATACTGTGTCTGAATAAATCTGAACTGGAAGGGGAAAGCATGGATTGACCCCTCACTGTGTAGCTGCCAAAGTTACCAAGTCACACACAGTGCATAAGGAAAACTAAGCCAAATCCAAGAGAGATAGTCACCTCTGAGGCAAGCACAAGTAGAAGAGGACAAACACATGAGTGAGCGAATGGCCCGATTGTACTGGCTGGCTTAATTTATTGAACCAGGCCCAGACATCTCTGGACTATTCCACTGCCATTTTCTCTGGTTTCCTTTGTTATCACACTTGTGGGTATAGATACACACAGGCAAACAGCAAGTGTTTCCTTTGCTTGTAGAAAGTCACTCCTGGAAAAGCACAGTTCCAGTGCGCTAAGACACATTTTCCAAATACAGTTTGGTTATTCAGTATCAGACTCTTCATACTGTAGTTTCTCAAAGAGACAGAAAACTGCAAAAAAAATAACAACAAACACGAGCTCTTGAAGATGTCTCCTTAGCTATTATCAGTCTCAGAACTCATGAATCAGATTTTCTTTAGCAGTCACCCAGAAGACAATGCAAGGTACTGTATTTCTATCACTTGCTTTTTCTCACCACTATTCAATAATTTCCCCCCACAGTATCAAGAATTATTGCTTATTAGTGTTAGGATACATGATAATAGAGTAGGACCTGCAAAATAAAATGCATTCCTCTTCTTTACTGCCAGTTAGTAACAATCAACAGGTTGAGTGGGAACTAATGGGGCTGGGCAAACCCAGATGCGTGTGCTTTACTGGAACATGGGAGCTGCGCTGCCCATTTCTCTGCAGGCACACTCAGCCTTTTACCTACATAGGTAGTCCCTACTAAGTGCATGCTCCTGCCTGCCTTCCCCTGCTGCTTCCCGATGCTCCAGACTCAGAAGTGACTGCTCATCACACGGACCATTTCATGACCACTGTGCTTCGCTTTGTAGTTGGAGTCAACAGGCTTTTACCAGCGTGACAATTTAAGTGGTTGCAGAAAATCTGCTTGCCATTTCTTCATGTTTGGTGCTACACTGACATCTTGTGGCCCTTAACCCTGGTGAGGAGGTAAACAAGGCCAACAGATTTCCAAACGTTTAAGTAAGAATGCAGTAAAATTAAGTTTGGAAAGCAGCACTGATTTTCTTCCTACTTCCTATCTGTTTGAATTAATGTTCCAATGCTTCATGTGCCCCATTTTAGTAACAAACTTCCATGTTAAGTATCTACAATTAAACAATAATCAAGTAAAAAGTAGTAATGAACAGATTGTGAAGATAAACCAGAATTGCAGCAGGTGAACTCCTTGTGCAGATATAGGCTACTTCTCAGGCTGAGGAGAAAGCAGAGACTACAGAAACCCATTGCTTTCACGTTTCATTTGCAGGCTCGGCACTTGATTTTATAAAGTTGAGGTTTTAAATTGTTGTGACAGCATCTACAGATTACTTCAGCTGTTAGCCAAGAATATTCCCAAGAAAAGCAAAAACATGTGGATAACATGGTACTATTTAACCGCTGTAATTAATGATCACTAATAAGAATAGAAGCAAGAAAACCTATTTGGAAGCAATGCCAGTAGTGGTAACCATAAGTTAAAGCTATACGAGATGAAATCACATGTCCATGAAGAGAGAGGTTTGTCACACTGGCATAATATATACGAATGAAAGAGACTTTCCCTGACGCCTTCATCCCAATTAAGAGTAGAGAAGAAAAACCAGGCACCATAGTGATGGGCATAACTCCTTAACCCTAAATAAGTTTTAATACAGTTACAAACCAAAGCACGAGAAGGCCTGGAGATGAAAAGCAGTATGGATGCTATAGGAAATAAAAGGGATTTTAGTATTAGAAAACATGAGAGACCACACTTCAATCCAGATTCACGTCTCTAAGCACTTCGCCACCTCAGCTAAAATATGATCTCTGAAGCTTGCTGTGTAGGTCAGTGCAGAAACAGATTCCTCTGCAGAATGACTGAAGTTTTTCCTTGGATGCACTGAGCTTTGGAGGCATGGATCTTTCTCTTCAGTGATTACCGCGTTTTCTAACTAGTTAGATTACAAGCTACAAGCTAAAATGTTTCAGAGAAGCATCTAGAATTAAGGCCCTATGCCTTAATTATAAGCAAAGTATCACAGCTAAAATAAATGGGATACAGTATCACAGCTAAAATAAACGGGATATTGAACTGAGGGAAAGGGAGAGGAGAGAGATTTACATGCATAGTCAAATAGCTAAATCCAATTCAATCAATTTAATTTCATATTCCTATTACTATGCCAGTTAAAGTTCCTTTTCTTATCTAGTAAATTATCAGTCTATACCACTAGACAGTTAGATTATCACAGAAGCAATGTGGGAGACACACTAAGAAACATAGGTGCTAAAAGGGCTTTTCTAGATGGAAAGTAAAGGAAGATCTCACTGGAAAATCCAGCCTAAGGGACCCAACTTCGTAGAAAAATACTGGAAGAAACCAAAATATTTTGAACATTCAGTATTGGGTCTGATGCTATCACTAGCAAAGGAGACATTGCAAGGGGACATCTTCTCCTCCCGCAGATGTCACTGGCTGTAGGAGGATATGCATCCCTGCATAGGTACAGCTGAGACCCATGAGAGTGGGAAAGGAGAAGGAGAAGCTAAAGAGAGAGAGGAGTGGCTTGACTGGCAGGCTCAAATTCAGAGCAAGTCCAGGATAGCAACAGAAGATTAGATTTTCTAGCCTGGTCCCCTTGCTATTGTAGACAACCTATCAAATAAACTCTCCCATAAACCTGTCATGTTCCTCATTAAAAGTTGTTATTTTTTGTCTCTACCATGTCAGACTTCCATCCTTGAAGGATCAGAACTTGCTTCTCTGTTACAGCCTACATATATTCTAAGCCACTATACCTGCTCTTGGCTTTTGTGCTAAGACACTCCTTTCATCCACACAGCTCTTGTCTTTCCTGATGTATTTATAGACAGTTTCCATATTGTCTTTCACCCTTCATTAGGCTCAAGTGAACAGACAAAGCCCTTCTAATCTCTTCTCATTCGGGTTGTCAATGCAGTGGCAGTGACTGCATCTGTGGTAGTTCAAACTCCTCTTTTTTGCACATGGGCAATCAGAGTTGCAGACAGGATCCCAGATGATCTCTCGTGACTGCTTTATACAGTGATGGTAACACCTCGCTATCTCCACTGGCAACACTTGTCCCAACACAGGCTAAGTCATCACTCACCCTTTTTAAGGGCAGCCCAGAGGGCCTCCTTGCCTTTAAACTGAATGTTGCATGTTTTTACTGCTGTTTCATCCTGATCCTATTATTCCAGACCCCAAGACAATTCAGCATGTAGAAATGCCTTCTAAATCAGTTTACTCAGCATGTCCTTTAATTATCACGGACAGACCTTTTCCTCTTACAGATACAACAGCCCATTACAACAGATGCCCTCTTTGTCACAGTAAGCGGTACAAACACCTCTCACCGCAGCAGTCAGGAAAGACTTCCCGTTGCTGGAGATGCTGCGCACACTAGGGCACAGCTTCTTCCTTACGAGCAATGCTATCGCCAAGAAAAGCAACTTAGGCAAAGAGAGCACATTGTCTCAAGTGACTGGGATATTGCAACGACAAAATTAGTGAGAACGTGCTGGGTCAAACTGTTTGAGTCAAATATCCCAGAAAGTATAAAAAAGAAAAAGATCATGTACTAATGCTACCTTCTGGATCAAAAACTGGTAAAGAGATCAGAAATACAGGTAGTGAAAAATTACCATACATCATATTAGAAGGAGGAGTGTCAAGGACTTCCTGCACAAATTATTCATAGTTGTGGATTAGTTTTGTAGCAGAAATGGCAAAACCTTCATTTGAATTTTTTTTAAACAAGTCAGTTGAAGATTAATTATAATTAAAAGGTGACTTGTGGGAGAAATCTTTCATTGGCCAGCATATGAAGTCAGTGTTTGATCCAGCATAGATTTTCCACCTTTGATGTCTATGATCAGCAGCCAGAAATAAGGGAAAGAAAATAAATGTTAGTAGATTGGAGCACTTTCACAGGTGGAATTGGAAGCACTTTCATGCTGACAGTACTGGGAAGATGACACTGTCTTGATGCTTCTCCCTCACTTGTTCCATCAGGTCAGCAGTCTTTTGTGGAGCTAAAATACAAATGAATTTACTAAGCAACTGAGCACGTGATGAAGTTGGCAACCAGAATAAGACTTCAGATACACTGACAAATTCATTGTCACACTGTCACGCTCTGCTCCTTTTATACTACTCAGCAAACTCTGGCAAACTGTTCTGCGGGATGTAACCTTAACAGAGAGAGAAGTTTCAAGCAGGTTCACAGCAGTCTGAAGCTGCCCTCTCCAATGACACTCAACCATAGGGGATGCCCTAGGAGGGTATAAGCTCACTACTTATCCCAGGCTGAAAGCCCTTGAAAAGCTGCAATCAGCAGATACGAGTTAGAACAAGCTCTGTTCTTGTTAGATGGGAGCTATAAAGAAAACAAAGAATCTGAGAAGCAGATCTCACCCTGTCAGAGCCGTCCACTTCTCTTTTGCGCTCCAGAAAAAAGCAGACTGGCAAATCTGGTACAGAGTGCATAAAAATGGCCCCAGTACTAGACTAATTAAAGAGGCTGTAACAGGTGACAAAAGGATTGGTGGTGAATGTTACAGAAAGAAAATAATTGGGTTTGATCTTCAAATCTTATGTTATCTGTATAGGGATTTAACAGTAATTCTGTTCTTTGAAAAGCTACTAGACTGACATATGTAGAGATGCTGTTATCTGACACCCACCGAGTCAACACAGCATAATCAGCAGCAAAGCCCGCTTCATTTACTCCACCCTGTCCTCCCACCACAGCCTGACCCAGTGGAGGTGAGCGACGCAAGAAGCAGACAGCTCTGCTTCCCGCTCAGCCAGCCCTTGGCCTCCCCCCGAGATGCCTCCTGGGCAGCCCGTGGCAACGGGAGGCCTTCTGAAAATGTGAATCCTTGTCCCTGAGCCCAGATACTGGCAAAGAGAAAACGTCATCTCATCTGCCCTCATTGTGTGAAAGGAAGATGTAAAAAGAGAGACACACAAAAAAAAGGCCAAATAGCGAATCCCAGGCTCCCAGGGAAAAACACGGTGGAGCTGCAGCCATTAGAACTGCACAGGCAAAGACAAGCACTTCATTAGGAGGGACTAACTCCCAGCATGGGCCACAGTCAGAAGTAGATGAGGTGAAATCAGATTCTGGGGCTTGGATACTTTGCAGCTTTGTGATTGCCAAAAAAAGTCAGACTAGAAGAGCCACAGCACGTGAGTATTTCAAGTCACAGGGATGCTAGCACTACCAGAAGTGCTACTGCTTGTGAACTTGCCCTCAGTGGCCTGTTATGAATAATGAACAAAAACATCATGGAATGATCTCATTTGTTATATAGGTTTAAATATATCTCTCTATTGTTTAGAGGGGATAAAAAATATTTTGGGGATCACTGTGCCTGTTCAGAATCAATTCAACACAGGGAGAAACAAATTATTCCAAATTGCTATGGTGATTGGAGTAGGATGCTTCGGAGAAGCCATCTGCATGGCTTCCCCTCCCCCCCCCCGAAAAAAGCCTTAGCATTTCCTAGGAAAAAAGATAAAACCGTGAATTCTTTTATGCTGCTCAGCATGATATTCTGCAGTACAGTCCCTGGATCAGGCCATATGAACTCTTATGCTATGTCTTAACAATACAACTAGAGCCTAAAATACAATTTCTTCAGTGGTCTATTTTAAACCCCCTTTTTTTTTTTTTTTTTTTTTTAATTTTCCCTATATGCTTTTCTCTTACAGAGCTTTTTTTTTGTATTTGTGTTCCTTTTTTAATTTAATGGACGCAAACTTCCATGAAAATTTTTGGTAATGCATCTGTATCATTCCTACTGCATATTGTTTTGCAGCATATAACTATATCCTTGCAGGGTATGAACCATCTTCTAGTCTAATCTTATTTATCCTATTATAGCTTTATAGCAACACAGTAATTTTAAATATCAGACATCTAAATTCTGAGATAAAATGGAGGCTTGAACAGAAAGGAAATATTAGTCGTCTTTTTCTACTTTGAAGTATCAGAATATCAGAAAGCTGATTCTAGACTGGTAACTTTCAGAAATTTTAAGTGATATTTAGGCTGGTACAGTCACCGCCCAACAGCAGCAGCAGTAGCCACAACAAGTTACTATTTATAAGATGATACAACGAAGATGAATGCTGTCTGCCAGCACCGTATCCTGGGCAACTCCCAGCCAGTGTTACAACATGCACTGTGCTCTGGGAAATACGCTGTAAAGCAGCAGGCTGAATGGCGTTCAAGAGACCACAGCTATATTCCTTCAGAGAAAAACTTGTATGCATTTTATTTTACATGGAGAAAGCCTTGAGAGGTTTCTTCTGGAATGCTGTGCTCCAGCCACAAGAGGTGTTCGGAACAACCCACTCCACTCATGGCATACACGCACCACTGCACACTGGAGCACTCCCCTGTCCTACTAAGCAGGACAAAGAAACCTTTGAATACACTATTTTTGTATTAATATTCCTAACATTTTTCCCACTGGTTCTAATTGCTCCCTGGCTCCCATGAAGATCTAAAGACTGGCTGAGCTGGAAGAGAAAATACTTCTCCCCTTATCGCTACAGCTGGATCCGCCTCTGGGCAGGCTGCAGGCTTGTGGGCAGGGTAGCATAAACGAGACAGGCCCTGCCACTGCATATGCTGTCTCTGCCATGTATATTCAATTACTACCCCTGTAGCTGGCAGTCCGGTAGCTTCTGGCACTCTTGAATAAACTAGGACTAGCTAAAATAAGACTATACAACTTTCAACTCAGCCCATCATTCACCTGATTCAACTTTCTGCAGATATGTTTAATTCTCATGCTCACAATCTACCTTTAGTGCACTGAGAATACTGCATTGTTTTTTCTTTTTTTTTTTTTTTTTCTTTTCTCTAATTCCACCTCACTGTGGTAACTCTATTACTGAAAATGATTACTTCAGCCATTCTGCCTGAAACTAAGCAAAGACAGGGGTCCAGACTGACCCATACTGAGTTAATTTTTAATCTTCATTCTAGGAGAAGTTTAACCAGGAGGAGAAAACTGGGTAGAGAATAGATGCCATCACAGAGGTAGTGAAGGATTTATTAGATCAAGCAATATTGCTTTCTGTTAGTAATTTTTTAATCAGCAAATAAGCTAGGAGATATCCTGAGCACCCTACACGGCTCTTTCCTATTTTTTGGAGGATATTCCTTAATCTATAGTAAGGGCAGTTAATTTTGTTTTTTGGAAAAGGGTGACCACTGCCCCAATCCACTAACTCTTATATTTCAAAGACCAGATTTAGCATCAACATCCTCAAAAGTACCAACCAGCTTGTTTATGGAGGAAATTCAAATAAAACCAGAAAACTTTACCATTTCTTCATTAAAATACAAATGTTTTCATTTTGTTCTTTAAATGTTTTCCACGTTTCTTTTTCATGTAGTCAGACTCCCTTAGGCCTAAGAAACCTCCTCATGATCATGCTAGACATTGGCTCAGACACGGTGACAAGCTTACAATGTTCAGACAGCTGTTGTATAGATACCTAAATCTGTGCTAATGACCAGAAACTCCCTAGGAGTTAGTAGAAGGAAAGAGATGTTTTAGAACAGAATTCACCTGACTTTTATACAAATACTTTAGGAGAGAGAACTCATGCCCTGGAAGTGCTTATTTCTTTCTGGTGACTCTAAGCCAGACACTGATGTCTGTGTTTGGTCACCTAAATCCTGCCCCTATGGTGCTAATCAAAAGCATGGACTGCAGTCCATGCAGTGAAGGAAGAGGACTTGGAGAATGCCGGAGGGGATCTTAAGACTAAAAGACAACTTCTAGTTTCAAAATGACAGTCGTGGATGAGAAGATAATATTTAGCTTCAATAGAAGCTTCAATAGTGCCTGAATCTCACGTAGTACTTCCCTCTGTTTTCCAATCCAGAGTAAGTATAGTGTTTCAAAGCTAAAATTAATTTCCCTGGCACTAACTATTCAGTGACTTACTCTAGAGTATTTTAGGATTAATCACCACCATTTTCACATGATGTCAATATTCTGAAATGGAATATGTATTAAGTGGGCAGCTTGCTTCTTCTAGAAATAATTTCTTTGGCTCAGAAAGTCTTAACCAGAGAACTAAACTGTTTCGAAAAAAAGCAGGGGGAGAAGAAACCTTATTTTAAAAGCTGCATAAGGTCATTCAAGTACTTTATCGATTTTAACTTAGACTTGTTCCTAGAAGACCTATAAAGAAAATCAACCTATAACAATGCATTTATTTTTTTTCTTTTGATCTCATTAAAGACAGTTATGACACAAAAATGAATGGTTCAAGTAAGAATTGCACCTGACTGTATCCCTACCAATTAAAAGTGCAATAAACTTACTCTCTTGACATCTGTCTCTTCTTGCAACTTTAAGTCAATGAACACACAGCAAATTTAGGGCTGTTGCTCTTCAGCCCTGAGCATGACCTGTGCTTTGTTTTCTAGAATCTATGCAGCCTGTAGCACATTACCTTATGCTTCTTTAGAGGGAAAAAATAAACCAACCAACCAACAACAACAAACAACCTACTTTCTTTTGAGTGACCAGCTTGAGAGCAAGGGAAAAATTTAACGATGTGCATAAATGTTTGAATGAATCAATGCACTTATCTCTGTTTTTCTCAGAGCTGGAGTGCAGCCATCACCTTCCAAGGCTAAAAATAGTGTCTGTAGGCAGCTCAGGTAGATGCAAACCACCTTCTTCAGCTTTATTTAATATCTCCTAAGTGAGGAACAATTCATTCTTCTGTGATGTTATAGAAAATTAGTGGAATTATACCAGCAGTAATCTGGTAAGAACCCAAGAAAATTGCAATGGATTAAGTATAGTTAGTTTGAAAGAAAGCCACTTGATTGACTTGATCTCCAGCATTCGTTACTCCTACAATTTTGAAGGCATGAAAAAAAATTCTCCTGGTCACTGACCACAAAACCCTTGGTGCCATATTTCAGGATAACTTATATTTCTCCTTTAAAGCAGTGTTTTCTGTAAAAATTCTATGTGTTTGATTACACCCAAGGTCAGAAGCAAAGTCTAAAAACTGTCAATGTACTAATAAAACCCCCTAAATTTGCTTTCTCCTTTGCAATCACCAAGGGTTCATCTCCACATCCAGTCAGCAAGATAACTGAATAACATAGGTGACAGAACACAGCGCTGCCAAGCTCTTGGGCCGACCTTGAACTCTTTGGTCAGCTCACCATGTGCAAAACCTCTTTGTATAAGTCTCTAAAGAATAAACTCTGAGCAAGCAAATCAATTTCCAGCCATCTTTCTCAAGAATTACATACAAAGATTCAACAATCTGAGTTAAATATTGCAGTAAAATTGGCCCAAAACAATAAGAGTTTTAAGTCAATATTGCTGTCAAGCTTGTTGAATCTAAAGTATATCATCACCTGATGCCTGGGCCCGTGTTGTACTAAGTATACATGAACTATTTTAATATGCTACAATAGATGCACACCTCAGGCAATATATTTTTCTGTGACCCAGTTCTCAGATTTGCTTTATATTGCTATAACAGTGTTATGAGTCTACAGAGTAAACATCATTATATTTTCATCCACTTTACTCTGCCAAAATGGTGACTAATATATACATATCTATTATATACTCATTTATTAAGCAAGATTACATACAAGGTAGTTCATCATCCAGAAAGAAATTAGTAGCCAGTTGCCTTCAAATTACTGTGCATAGTGATGAGTCTTTAGCTGTGGGTCATGCAAATTTAAAACGAAGGCAGGCTAAGGCAGTTTGTAATGTCTGTTTTGCAACTGGAGCAGGAGGGCTTCTGAGACACCCTCTGCAACAGTTAACTTCAAGAACCAAATGGTCAGGTCTTTTTGGAGAAAACAAAGCAAGCAACATATTCCCAGTGCTTTTTTATTTCTTTTTTTAATGGGAAATTGCATTATTGACTACTGCCAGCCAGCTCAAGGCGCACAAGATTGTCTGTCATCATTTGTTTCTGTTTGGGTTCTTCCCAGGACAGGGTGAAAGCAAGGACTGGTAATCATGAGAGCAGAAACCTTACCATTTTTCGAAGCATAACAGTCAGAGTTCAAAAGGCAAGAGGCGCTTTCAAGATACCCAGGCATAATCTGTGTACTCTTCTTGAAAGTAAAATTTGTAATTAAAGTTGGCATTTCTGAGCAGCCTGCTAGTGCTGGCCATCTTGATAACAAACAAATAGGACATGTTTTGTGACATTGACATACAATCCATGGGAAAGAGTCAGTGCCTCTCCTGTAGGAAGTAGGCAAAATAGACGTGTGTATCTAAGATGGCCTAGAGGGAACACAACTGAAAGACATTTGGAAAAAAACAGTCATGTAGCCAGAGCAAAGAGAAATATGAGATGAAGCAAGGGGTGTAAGATCACTGCTTTGCTTTCCCACAGGCTTTTCCCGTCATTTCTCCCTCTTTCTGTTTCCGTCTAGATATTGCAGAGGAGAAAATTTGACGTTTTTGTTTTTGTTTTGGTTTGGGTTTTTTTGTTTTTTTTTTTTGTTTGTTTTTTTTTTTTTGTTTTTTAATATTCTGCAAGTGTGAACTTGAAAAGCAAGTTAACAAAACAGTGACAGACTAATATTCGGAGCAAACCTCTGGATGGGAAATAGGAAATAACCAAATGTCCAATGTCCAAAACCATGTA
The DNA here is from genome assembly GCF_965183815.1 of Platalea leucorodia. Lineage (NCBI taxonomy): Eukaryota > Metazoa > Chordata > Aves > Pelecaniformes > Threskiornithidae > Platalea > Platalea leucorodia. The sequence goes on from NC_138826.1 coordinate 32,971,378, forward strand.
ATGAAGAATTAAGACATAATATGCATCTGATTTTTATGCAGGTCACTTTCTCAGACAGAAGGATGGATCAGATCATTTTTTAAATAATTTAAATCAGTTTTAAGTAGCATGGATATTATAATTTTGGAGATCACTTAGATATATTTCAGGTCTCATATTTTCATCACTCACACCGGGATATATGAAAAAAGATGGTGCGTAGTCTGGTCCTGTAAATAATTTCATGTTTTATAAAGAACCTCAGCATCACCTTGAAAAGATCTTAAAACAGTCAAAGGGTATATACCACACAGAACCAAATTTATACGCAGTTAATTCCTTTGAAGAAGTAAGAACAAGTTGAATCCATTGAAATTCAAAACCACGTTATCAGGAAGTATGTTAACCTGTTCTGCTTGGCTTCTCAACATGTAAAGGCAAATCAGCATCTGCAATTTCAGTCCTCTCCAAGACATTTTTTAGAACAGATTATAGCGCTTCACCTTGCTTCAAGTATTCTTCTGCAAACAAGCAAGAGGAGCACAACACTGCAGTTAACAGGGGTCAGGAGGTTCAAATACAGATAAGCTGAAAAATGGGAATACCCCTACTATACAAAATGATTGCTAGAGCATTCTGATGGAGGTTTGTAACATTCTGTAATAGACTCATATCCATCTGTCAATAATTCTCACCTTCAAATGGGAACAAGAATAAAGGTAGGGTAGGACGATAAGAAAATCCTTCTGTATTTGAAAAGAGAGAGCAGAATTCTGTTCAGCATTCCTTACTGAGGTCACGTAACTAATTGATGTTAAAGTATAGATAGCAGGGTAAAATAGAGAGAAGATACTTTGGAGTATAAAACATTTGCTTGGAAAGAGATGATACAGTAAAGACAAGCATGAAGTTCTTATGTCTTCAGTGAGATCTCTGAATTGTTACTATGACTCAGGAATGATGGACAAGAAGGCAAACCTAAGCAGTGATGAAAAGTGTGGACTATACAAGAGACACCTCATTAAAGGTAATCAGATCCCTCCTTAACAGCACTCCCTGAAAAATAATTTTTGCACAACAGGTTTCTGGAGGCAAATCAAACACCTAAAGAGAGTTTCAGTAGAAGAAAAAGAAGATATATTGTGTTGAAAGGGGTGACACACAACATATCCAGGGAAGATAAACAGCAGAAAAAAAACACAAGCGTGGATGAAGGGGAAAAAAAAAAAAAACAAACCAAAAACACCCAGTGCTCAGACCTCAGTACAAATAATATTCCTGTGACAAGTCATGTACTTTTGAAAAAGAAACAGTTTAAGTCCACCCAGTAGAGATGCTCAGATATGCGTTCACCTGCTCTTCCACTTGGCAAGCAGAAACAAAGAGCCAGTTTCCCCACTAGCCAGGAGCACCAAGAGCTGGGCAGAGAAGGCAGAAATCATGGAGCTCCAGAGACCAAACTTCTGCCTCTATGCATTGCTCATCACCCATTAATCTGACAGACATTCTGGTTTAAACACAATTCTGCTGAGAACAATCCCCCACAGGTGCACTGAGATGAGGAGCAGGAAAGACAACTGTATTTGTAGTACAGTATAGTATAAATTGTTAGAAACTGTAATAAATAACAAAACCAGCAGATACAAATAAATATGATGTAGTGAAGAGGAATCAGTACAGCTTTTCTGAGGACAAGTAGTGTCACACTTCGTTTCTGTAGAGTCAGTGTGCATGAAGAAATTCCAGTGATTTTATACACCTACAATTTCTAAAGTCTTTAACAAGGTTGCTCACCAAAGATTTTAAAAGAAACTAAGCTGCCACAAAATAAAACATTGGGGCTGGGAGCTGCCTGATATGGGCTGGAGTGTCCATTCAAGCCCAAAGACAATTCTGAGCTCCTGCACCATGGCAGCACCCCAGCTGAAACCCACCTTGGAGGGGGCTGAGCCTCAAGCACACAGTGGCTTCTCTCTCCCTTTCCCACACTTGTGATACCCTGGGAAGAAAAGCAAGACACACCAGGTGAAGGGAACCACAGCACCCTCCAGCCAAAGTCCTAGGGAGGACAGCAGTGGGCCCAGTATCATGGGGCAAACCACTGAGAAACAGTGCTCTGCTGGCTGCAAATAAGGGACAAAGCCCCTGCAGAGAAAATTGCAAGTTGTTATTCTGGGCTTCTGAGCACAGCTGAGCATGATTATACACTCAATTCTCATGCTGTCAAAGGTTTGCTGCTTTATGTCCAACTTGCTTTTCAAATTTATAATAATTTCCCTAGGATGCCACATCCCTCAGGTACAAACCCATGTGTGAAGTAATGGTGTATAGGAGAATCAAAACCCAGAAGATACGTACAGTAGTACATCACACATTCATTCTTTCACCCAAAGCAGTACTGCTCTTTCTTGCTGATTTCCAATTTTATTTTAAAAATCTCACCCAATATTACATGTCCTCTTCCACTGGAAGGCTTATTTCACCAACTACTACGTCTTTCAAAAAGTTTTTCTGGCAGATCATCTTCCTGCTCTTTATGATAAATCTTGTACTAATTTCTCGTCCCCAGTGCTGTTTATTCCCTCAAATATTTGCAGAACATTGTCAAGTCACCTTGCAATCATTGCTTCGAGCATGCCTACCTCATTTGCAGCCTTTCTGCATGCAGCAAAGTTGGTTCTTCCAGCCCCCTTATCATTTGTCTTGTTCCTCTTGTCAATTAGTTTCTCTGACCTCTCCTTTCACTTTGTTTTATTAATTTTCCAACACACCCTTGTGAGGTAAGTACAGATTAGCAGCCTCCCTCCCTCCATATTGTGCAATCACCATGGGACCCGTGAGGAGCCGATTCACTTGGTCACATGAAAACTGCAGGAACATGGCCTGTGCAATGCAGCTGCTTCAAAGAGAATCTAAATGGTGTGTTATGGCATTCAGCAGCCCTTTACACAGGGCACCTGTGGTCACATTCAGGTCACTCTTTGTGTCACTTCAGAGCCTGAGTGACCATCATGAGCACGGAGGGTTAGATTTCCTCCCAAAACACTGATCTCCAATGTGGGTTCAGGGCAAGCATGCTCCCAGCTGCTCCCCGGGCATGGGGACATTGGCCCAGGACAGGACACTAAACTCTCTTCATTGCTTTGCTTTCTTTCCTATGTTCCTTTTGCTAGGTTGGGAGAGGGTATTGCACTTTCCCCCACCACCACTTTTTCTGAACAAAGGCATTACTTTTGGTTGAGTGGAAGATAATGGAGTTTTATGGCTGTGTGGATATGGCATACCCACTGCTGCAGTGATTTTCCATTTCATTCATATGCTCTGTGGGTTCCCTCCTAGTCCTGCAAGAAAATAAAACACATCTGTATCGATACAGATATATCTAGATTTTTGAAAGACTTGGATGTCACTGGCATATGTAAGATTACATTCTTCCCAATTTATCAGAGTAGTAGTTACAGATGCGTAGTAAGGAACTCTATTATGCTGTCTTTAATTTACTCTCAAGGGGTTCATCTTTCACAAAATCCATATCAGAGCCCCCTTTCTCATTTATTTTAGCAAGAGAGGGGAGAGGTGTCTATCTGATCTGATAATAGAGCTATTTGGCTCAGCCCAGTCATTAATCCATCTGACAGCTTTCCTATGAAAAGGCAGAATTTCCATCCTCCACTCCAATTTATTTCATCATCTGCACTTTCCTTCTCCCATCACTGGTCAGTGGTAATAATGAGAACTGTCTAGAAAAATATATAAATATGTGTATAAATACAGGTAAATCAGGTGGCACGGGTGTGACAAGAAGGAAATTCTGCCTTACAAGAATTTTTACCTCAAACATTTAATTGCCTTATGAAAACTTAAATCAGTCACCATCCTTTTGAAAATATCCCAACACAAAATTCCATTTTTCTCTAATAAACAAGCTCTTTGTTTTGTTGTGTGTGGGTTTTTTTGCTTGTTTTTTGGTTTTGTTTTGGGTTTATATCAGTCCCTATCACAGCAGTTCTCTGATCTTAATAAAAATACTATATTGTAATTCTGAAGCAAGATTTACTCGTTGTGCTGATACTCCAGGTATCATACAGCAGATCCAGAAAAGAGACAAGTATGCAATATGGATGTTGAGCTCTCCTGTTTCACCTGCTGCTGTGCAATTATCCTTAGCTGACAGCATTTGACAAGGCTTAAGGTTAGACAAGCAGAAATCTCTGTGGAGAAGGGGTTTTCTTGTTTCTTTTTCATTTTTAGTAAGAAAACCTGCTATGTAAGGTGGTTGACAAAATCATTTATATTCTAACCAGTATTGATAATTTTAATAAAATATTTTTATTTAAAAATGCCAAACTTGTTAAACTTTTAGCCGAAATGCATTTATAAACAGAATTAATGTTTTGAAAAGAACTCCAAATTCTCTGTTTCTTTTCAAAACTTTTAAAGTGGAAGATAGTATCTTTCAGGCACAAAATGGCATCCCATTTCCAAAGTTAGTATAATTCTACCAATAAAAATATCTCAATTTTTAAAAATAGATTTATGACATTTAGTGGACATCACTATGGATCAGCTATAATATATCCCAAGCCAAGTGTAGATAACACTCAGTTAAATGCTCAGGCGCTCTCCTTAACTCTGCAACTTGGTTCGTCATTTGCTATCTGATGTTTTTTACAGGTGGCAGGTCAGAAAGATTTCAAATGAGGTCAGGAGAGGAGAGGAAAAAAAGGATTTTTCCCGTAATGACATGCTGAGCAAAAGACAAGACAGAGTTCGTACCTTTCCTACTTATATATCTACATGTTAGCTCCAAAACCACTTAAAAATAATTTCCATGGATGCAAACACTTGCATTTTCATCAAGATGCTGCAGTGTCTTAATTGAAAATGGAAATGTGAAAATGGAAAACATGTCAGCCATGCTGGGTGTCTCCTCTAGGTTTTTGAGGATCCACTATTTTCCTGCTAATTTTTTCAACCTCCTGTAACTCCAAATGCTAAGACCACACTGTGCAGTAGACAGGTAAATGGCATTGCTCAGGGGAAATTCTTCTACCATTCCTCATGCTCGCTGCAGCCACCTGAATGGTCTTCTTGCATCACTGTGAGTCAGGATAGCAGGAGAGGCCCTGAAACTAATCTAATACCTGGAAACTGCACAAGATGGCACAAAGATACTGGACCAAGTTCCCTTTTCAGAGGGGCACAATGATTGCAGCCACACCAGAACAAGGTCTGCCACCATGCCTGAGGCAGAATCCTGTCAGGGTACACACACCGCGTCAACAAGCATTCCTCGTTGATAGTGAAATTTTTTGTCTTGGCAAGATGTGATTTAATATGTTCAGGTTTAACCCCCTGCTGTAAACCCTAGCTAGAAAGGTTAAAACAGTCATTTGGGTTATGGGATTCATACAAATTGGAATAGTCAAGGTGGAAAGGGTCTGAAACTCCCTGCACTCCCCTAGAGACCTGCTAAAAGGATCCTGGCTTCCTCATCAGTAAGCCCCATTTCTGGATTCACTGAGACAAGATTCAAAGCAGAATCACTTTAAAAAAGGGCATAAACCAATGATACTTTGAGAGACCTCAGTGGCCATGTCCGAAAGTCAAATCAAACCACTTTCTGTCTACCTCCTGCCAAAGCATCATTGCAACCACCGCTATGTTCCCATCTCTGATGTCAATGCGGTTCCCTAGAGGAGAAGGAGCTTATTGTATAAGCTCACAAACAGGAATTCAATTGTAAACTGCAAAGCTTCCCGAACAGCCTGAATATTCTGTCACTGATGACTTTGGTTTACTCATTTTACATTTTCCAAGCCCTTTTCTGGGCTAGGATTTGAGGCATCCTTTTCTGTTTCATGGCAGTTCCTTAATAAAAAAAGCTACCATGGATTTTTTTTCCTACTTTTTTTAAATGACCCTCAGCAACAACAACAAAGTCAGTCTGCTCGCCACCACTCTCTCAGCTGTCTGAACTGACAGTCTCTTAAGTCCTGCTGTGACTGAGCTGCCCTGAAAGTCTATCACACAATTTAGACTGCTTCTTAAGCGGATCTTGAAATGAGGATGGACTTGTGTTTTATAAAAGAGGTTATAACCAATTTATCAGTAATTTCAGAAAGGAAAACATTTAAGAAGATGAAGAAAAAATAAATATATATTTTCAATGATGTTTCCTAGGTCCAGCAAACACTCATAGCAAATACTGTTCCCTTTCAAGTTCACCTGTTCATGTCTTATCTTCTATATGTTTCTTCAGTACCCCTTAATTGGGGAAAACAAGAATAATTGATGATGTGCAAACAGAAGGCCGTTTGTTTATTTCTACAAATATAAAGCTTATGTGCATTCCAGTCTGAAGGCAGCTCACAGAAACCTTTGGTAGTATAAAAATGGAACTAAAAGGATTTACATGCCCGGGATAAATTTTAAACTACTTTAAACATTTCCCTGTAGTAAATATCTTCCTTGCATAGAGCAGTACTGAAAGAGGGAGGTAAGAAAAAAACAATTGAATTAAGCGTTCCAAGGAGTTTTCAGGATGAATTCTTAACTAGCTCTGAGGTTTCCTACTTGTAACCCAATCCTCTGACTGATTAAGCTTCTTTGGGTAAACATGTTTACTTTCATGTAAAATCTGTTTAAATCAAATGATGAAAATTTGCCTTAGCAATTCTTTCGCAGCATGAAATGCTCCTTGCAGTACCTGAATGTTTCTCCTTGGCTTTGGCAGTATATGCTCTGTAAGACCCAAGCCTTGCACACCCTGCTCAGCAAAATGGGTCTCCACTATGTCGCTAGTAGCACCACTGGACCAGGCAAAGTAATGAAATAGAGATTTCTGAAAAATCTTCAATCTGGCAACGCCTGATGCAGTCAGAAAGGTGCTCATTGTGTTCTTTATTTTGATATGAAGCTTAAATTATTGATCACTGCTTCTGTATTGAAAGCTGAAATCAAATACAGTATCTGACTCAGCACCTAAATCTTGCACTCAACCTGCCATCTCCAAATAATTTTTTTTTTTTTTTTTAAATCTTTTCAGAGTTTTGGTTTATGAAAATTCATGATAACACTCTCAGTTTGATTTGCAGAGGAAATAAGGTCAATGCTTCTCAATGTTCAAGCTATTTCCTGATCAGATCTGTTGCCTCAGGCTAATCCTTAACATACAGACAGAGACCCCTACTTCTGAAAACTCAGGATATCTCAAAGTTCTTGACATGATAATGTGAAGTAGTTTGAATTCCTTGTGCTTATTTGTGTACATGACAAGCAACATATCTGCTTTCCTAGGCACTCCATTAAAATTGCTTTCTTCCCAACCTTTTAAAAGCTAAATGAGCAAAAGAAACTATAGTAAATGTAACCTGTGGCATAAACTGTGGCATAAACTAAAATATGCTGCATGTAGTTGGCTGATGCAGTAAAAGCTTTTTCCTATTTTTGGTTTTAGGCATCAGAACCACGCAGCTAGCCAGGTCTCTCTCCAGTTGGAAATGTTAACTTTCTGATTGCATGGTTGACAGAGCAGGTCATTGTCGTTTCCTTATGTTCAGAGCAGCCAATCTGGTAGTGGTGTCATCCACTGGGATCCCCTGCTCAGCCTACCCTCTCCAACACCAAAACCCAGCACTCCTTGAGAGAAGCAGTACCCATAATCAAATCTGAATATCCTCAAACATGTTACTCAAAACTAAACCTAACAAAAGCACAAGCTTCACCCACCTAGAGATTCAAACTGGTTCTGGAAGTACATGGTGCAATAATGCTAGAAGTCAACAGATAGATAGATAGCAAGCAATTCCTCGCTTGCCTGACTGCGACCAAAACCAGGTCCTGAATTAACAGTGTTTGGTAGTCCCGCCAGGCCCCACAGCCTTCCAGGTATTTGTGATTTATCTTGTTCAAATAATCAGAAAGAACAGACAGTACCCATTTCTTCCAAGTCTGATAGGAAGGACATTAGCAGGACAGCATAGGATTTGCTTCTGCAACCATTAATGATGCGTGAGTCCATGTTCTGCAATATACAGACAGGACAGACCAGAGTTGTGCCATCCTTTGGAACATGAGTTGCAGCAACCAACAAATTCCTGTTCAGAGAGCAGAACAAACAGGAAAATTGAAAACAAAGCAAGGAGAAAGGCTTAAATGAGTCATCTACTGGGTAGAGATGAGATACGCAAAGGGCAGGGAAGTGTAACAGTCAGGCAGCCATGAAACTGAAGCAGTGATAACTGCCCTTGCTTGCATCAATTTAAGAAACTACTTTTGCAGGTTTGAAGTGAAAAAGCCATCATCCATCCATAGCAGGTATTTTACCTACCAGCAGCATTAACTGTTCTTTTCATACTCCCCCAACTACTCCACAGTCTTGAGGGAATAAAAACAAACAACAAAACCCTAACTACATAAATCCCAAAGACTTTGCAAGGCAAATATTTTAAGTGTGTCTCAGGTCTTCAGAAACAGAAGCCCATATGCAAATGGAAGAGTTACACGTTTAAAGCCCATTAATGTTCATTAGTTACTTATAAAACACTTCACCCAACTGGCATAGTTACCGCTTTCTTTCAGGACTTATTCATCAGACATCAAATGCAAAAGCAGGCATCACCCTGCAACAAATACGCTTGCTTACTCCTATAAACTTTGCTCATACTAAAGGTAATGCTCTCTCTGATGTAAATAGATTGTACGATGAGCAGGTATGGTAACTTATAGTTTATAACGGGTTTTATCTCTAACCACTGAAGTATATCCCTAGTTTACAGAATAGAAACTAATAAAGTGGATTGGTTAAGTGATTCAGTGAAGGTCACATACAAGACTGTGCTGGCACAGAAACTGGACTGTCATGCCGTGGTACCCCCAATGATGCATCTTCACTAAGGCTAGAAGAACTGTGAGCTTTCAAAGTGCATGGCACCCTCAATTTTCTTTCAACTCAGTGGCCTGGACCCTGCAGCACTGAACTCATATGCAACATAAATGCTGCAGCAACTAATAATAAAATTGCCTGCAAGTTCTGTAAAATATATGACCTAAAAGCAGGATTTTTTTTTTTCAGTTTGAAAATTCTTTTTGCTCCCTGTAAACAATTTCCTTCAAAAATCACAACCACCTCAAGGGGGCTTTCTAGTAGCTATCACATTTTTGAGCTGCTGTGTTACTCATCCTTCCTTTTTGCCTCCCCCCTCAAACCATCTCCCCCTTCCATGTCATGCATCATCAAATTCACAGAATGGAAACCATTTTTAAGGCATCAAAATTATTGCTGAAGGTGAACAGGAGATGAAAGTCAAATACGATGCTCTGCCTGCCTTTTAGGATTCCTCACATACCATTTTCAGTATTTCACTCATCAAGATGTCATGCTTAAAAAGTTACACAGCTTGAAGAACAGAGGAAACAACAGAAAGGAAAGGGGAAGAAGAGGCTGGACCCTTTTGTTATTGCTCATCTTTACCTATTAAAAAAAAAAAAAAAATCTGAAAAAGATTCCTGAGTCTGACAGCAATCACAGCCATCTAGACAGCATCTAACACATAAATAATGTGTTGATGTCAGCTCAAAAAAGACCAAACTTGCTGGCCTCCGAAGGCCATTTTACAGCTTGTGTATATATCTGACATTAGGGAAAGAGAGATTCCATCATCTCAGATATATGGCACTGTGTATACAGCTGTTTTCTGGATTGACTTCCATGATAAACGTGTCACTTCTGGAGAAAATTGATGGGAGCCAGAATTGTCATTTCTTTAATTCATTCTCTCCCTGTCACTGTGTCCTCCTAGTTCCAACCTGCTTTGTAGACTGAGATTCGACACATCTATTGATTTCCTTAGTGCATAAAGGTAAAAACATGTTTAAAGTGCCTGGTTGAACTGGGTCTATGGTACCTTAGTATTTTTGATTTTTCCATTTCAATAAAATTAATTAAAGCTGAGGAAAGAAAGACGGAGACATGTAAGCTTTAGAGACAAAAGCCTGCTTTCAAAATGTCTTAATCAATCAAATAAAGCACCTTTGATAATAGTAAGTCCTCCTGTTATCATGCAGTTTGATGTTACTTGGTTATACCAGTACTGTGTTCATTCTTGCCTTTAAATATAAACATCATGCAGTCTGTGCATACAGATTTGCTTTCGGACAGTTGGGAGTAGTTAAAAACATTTCTAACAACAGTGCCCTAATATAACCCTCGTAATTCATAATCTCACTTAGATATTTACAGAATGAAGGCATATTTTCACAAGGTTATAGATAATTTGGGTAATATAGCCCATTTTGGGCTATGAACATGTCAGAATATCTCCTTCATTCCTTTCATACTGAGTGAGACCACGTGCCTATCAGGGCAATACATCTGCTCACTTATTTCAGTCATTTAACTGGCCACGCCTGTGGCAACAAAACTGATTGATTTGGGGCTGCTAGTAAAAAAACAAACAAACAAACAAACAAACAAAAACTTTCTCTTTTTTGTGCTTCTGTTGTCTGCTACTTCAGTGGAGCTTTGCTGCTTAGTTTATGACATTGCTGTCACTTCTGTGGCACAAAACAGATTCTGCAAAACCCTGCTTTTCTGTTTATGGCTTCCCTGCAGGAGAAGGCAGAGGCACAGCCGGGCTGAGAAGAGGAGAGCCGAGCCTTCCTGGCCTCTTCCCAAACACAGACCTGTCTCTGCGGCATCCGGTACTAGCTGCAGCAGTGCTGTGGGGAGGAAGCAGGGACAGACTGCAGAGCTGCCACATATTTAGCTCTGCAACTCTCCACAGGCTGAGGAGAAGTGCAGAGTAGCAGCTCTGCCCATGGGGGTGCCTTGTCAAGTCAAATTAGTTCAGGGCTCTGGGCAGTACCTGTACCAGTTATATAAAACACCGGCCATAAGACTGGCGACCTCCTGGCCAGTGCTACAGAACAAGTGCTGTATTCAGAGAGCTGACCACAGGTCCATTTCCTCAAATACTCTGGGGTGGAAGAGATGTAGTGCATCCTCCGGACCGCTCCCTAGCTTTCCCCAATTCATTGCCTGGATGAAACTCTCCTCTTTGTCACATGCTAAGAATAGAGCAAGCAGAAAGCACTGGGTATAAATTGCCAGCATGATACAAATGATGTACCTTTCTCTCACTCTTTTCTTCCTATTTTTCCTCCCTGTGCTTGCCCCAGAGTGCAAGTCCTGCTTTCATTCCAAGACCATTACATCTGTCAAACCTGTCACATTTTGCATCCATTCATACCAGGTGCAAAAGCTAAAGCAGGTGCTACAGATGCTTATTTGATTAATGCAATCTGTTGATATTGTTTCTTGATATTTCACAAAAGAAAGAGTGAGAGAGAATGAAAAAGAAAAAGGGGGAACAGCGGCAGCATTCGATGAGATAAATGGGTTGAAAGTGCCTTGCTCTGCTGTGATGGCTTCCATCAGACATGCCCAGCAAGGTAAAACAAGCACTTTTCAAACAGATGGTCTCAAAGTCTTTACAGCATTATGGCTCAGAGTAACAGCATACCTCACTGCCACATGCTGGGGAGGTAACTGTGCCGTGAAGGAGACGCACTCAATTTACCTGCCTGCCTTAATAGCAGCTGAGTGTCTGGTCTGTCAAGGTGTTAAGGTACATCTATGTAAAAGGCAGCTGCTAAAGGGATGTAACTGAGATTATGGAGACAAAATAATAGCCTTTTGCTAAAGCAATGAGTTTATATTCTGAGGACAGAGGATCTTAAAATCCATTCTGAACAAACCACATAATCTCTGCGCCAAGGTTAGTGCTACAGACAGCATGGCTTGGGGACAGTGTACCACCAGATCCAGCCACCTTCTCCTCCTGGAGATAGCATAGAGGCAGCCAGTACGCTGTAGAAACTCTTTCATGCAGGCTGCAGAAGTCTTGTTACATGCAAACTTCTGCAAATAGTGTATTAGTTGTGTGCTTCTGGCATACTGAGCCAGGCTGCCAGGCACTTTTGGGTACATATACTGCATTCACTGAAGAGAAGCCTTTAGTCAGCATAGGAGACTCATTTCCAGTTGTCTAGACAGACAGTAAATCTGGATTTGCAGGTTGCAGTAGGTCTGCCTCTCAAAAGATGGCATAAATACAGCCTGGGTTTCTGTTCCTTATCTGTGCAATGGGGATAATAAATTACAACACTATCTTTGCCTTTCTCTCTCTTGCCTACTAAATTTGTAAGTGCTTTAGAAAGAAAAAGAACCATCTCATCAAAATGGGTGTTTGTTGTAAACGGCCAGCTCGACTGCAGGACCTTCAGATTCCTTCATCTGGAAGCAGAAATCAGTGTGCCAGCTGGGCATGGCTTGGGTTGGTGCAGAGCATCTTGAGACAGTAGAGCAGGCAGGAAAGAATGGGTGCCTGCTATCAAATTAAAATTTGATGTATTTTTTTAAAGGCTACAGAGAGCCTTTAGAAATGCAATTTCTCGTTCAGAATGTTTCAGCTTCTCCCTGAAGAGACCAGTGCTTTCCCCAGCATGTTACAAAGTCATTATGAGAAGTTCTTCTGTCACAGAGCCATCCCTTCCTGCAGGCTTGAAAGGTGAGGACAAGCTTTCCACCATAGTATGACAGGCAGAAATGTTCAGGCTGGTAAGTCTAATAGCTGCCAAGCCAGATATGCCCCTTCAGCCTCCACTGTGCAGGTGAAGGGGAGCAGAATGGGCCAGGAATCATGATAGAGGCCCTAGAGCTGGCAGCCAGCTGGCCAGGATGGGGATAGTTTGAGGGGGTTATGAGTCACACGGGGCAGGAGAAAGCCCAAGCCTGGACATAGCCCAAGCAGTTTCCAGAGTGGGTGTTGCCAGCCAGGTCTCGAGCCTCCTTACCAAGGACAGCAAGTTTTGTACAATATACAGCTGAGCCTTGATAATGAGTGTATTCAACATGTGAACTGCTGGGTGAAGGCTTATCCCTTGGGAGGTGGGGCCTGCTGCCATGCCCTGCACAGGCCCTAGGACTATGAGAGTGATCTGACAGCAGATCTAAGGAGACTGTGGTTCCATAAAAGCCTCGTTAGGAACTTCAGCCCAGCATCCCTCTTTTCTCCAGGTGTCTCGCTGCTGTGATGTCCCACAGTCCTGATTTTCAGCATCTTGACTCTTCTAGTTTTGAAGCCTGAGGCCTTGCAGGCCAGGACACTAATTAAACTGTTTGTTGCTCTAAAACAGATAAATGCCTTCTTGCGACAAGAGAGATTCATCACAAGGTGCTAGAAACCCACAGCGCCTTTTGACTTTAGATGAACTGAGGATGCTAAGCACATCCAAAAATGAGGTGGCTAACTCATTTCCCGCTGTTATCTTGGAGCAAACGGCTAGACTGCAACCCTGGCCTCCACAGGTATTATATCAACTCTCCTGCACCATGACTCTCTGATACCCAAACGTTTATTTTGTTTAAAGAAGAGGCTCTGCCACTGTACCACTGCATCAGAAATGAGCCTTCAAATGATGTTCACCCTGGGCCATGAGGATAGAAAAAACATTTTCTCTGAAATTTGCCTAAATTGGCATGCTATTTTCCAACTGCTGTCCCCTATTTGAGTAGGGTTGGCAGATTTATGTATTCAATATGTATTTACTTAAACTACTTTTACCTAATGATAAAGGAAAACGTTAATTCATAAATAACCTTGGGCAGTGGCAGGCCTGAAATGTATACATTACTTATATCCGCCTTCAGCAAGCTGAAAAATGACAGAGTGCCCCAGCAGTGCAACCAGGCAAAGCATAAACCATTCAGCTGAGCAAGATGGAGAGTCCATGCTGCGCTCCCCTTACAGGCTAAGCTGGCAGGTCCTAGTTATATTCCTGTTGCAGATTAAGCTGGCTGGGTGAGCTGCCAGCACCTGAGTCGGCAAACCAGAAGGTGACAGAGAGAGCTTTCAGTCACACCTGTGTGCATGCGGCTGCCACAGTGAACCTGGCAGGTTGTGGCCCCCAGTTGAGCCACTGGTGGTTATTGCTTCCCACCCACTGCCTCAGGTAGGTCAGATGTTTCCCCTGTTCTTCTGCTGCAGTAGACTGAGAATCTCATTTTCCACAGGGCAATAGATCCAGACGCTTTAACAGCTTGATTTTTGCCAGGCTTACCCTCCACCATGAAGGTAAATCCCAGAGGTGCCAGGCTGGGTTGCCTCCAAGTTTTGCAGTCAGGGATTTTCATGAAAAGAGCTGACAATGCAAATGGCTCCAGCAAAGGTTTTTTCATGACCCTAGTGACCTTTTTCTTCTGAGCAGATAGCAGCTTTTATCTCTTTGCACCATTTGGTTATCACATTTTTTTTTATCACTGAGTGAACCTCTAGTGATGCCACTACCAGGAGAGAACAGGCATAAGAAATTCTCTCATATGGATCTGCTAACACACTTCCTCGCTGAGGCACAGCACCTCAGCTACCCTGGGCTCGGGCATTCACATTAAGCACTCCACTCTCACACATCTCCTTTTAGTCCATTACTGAACAAGTAGAGCACCTCTCCCATTATAAAAAGTTATGCTTCGGTTATGCTTCAATCGACACAGATTGATACATCTGCTAAACAAAACACCGTGATGCTATTCTGTTTTCTTCTTTACGAGTCCATCCCCGTTTCAACCCCAGCCTGGCATAGCTGAGAATCTGAGAGAGAAAAGTTAGCAAGAGTCCTTTCTCTTACCTCACTCCAATTCAAACTAACTCCTTAAAAGAGACCAGCCTGGCAATTATTAGAGTTCATAACCTCTTTCTTAATTACCTACATATAAACAAAGCTCTGCAAAACATATGAAGACTATGAATAAACTGCCTCATGTTCTCCAGCGTTTGTCTAATTATTATTATTTTTAAATGTGAATACACTTGAATAATAAAGAGAAAAATCCTTTCCATTTTTTATTTCCTCAATACGGTACATGTGCAAACCTCCACTAATCACAGATTCCCTTCAGCAACAATACAACCCATTATTTCTGAACTTTTGGTACTTTCATCCTGTAAGCTCTGGAGCAGTGTGACCAAGGAGACAATCAGCTTAAAGGCATTTGGATGCTAATGAACTACAGATGTGATGTTCAATAGGCTGAGAATGATAGTGCATTTAACTCTATATTCACTTACTCTGTGGTGAATACCAGAGCTGGGAAACCACAGGGAAGAAAATAGGAACATAAGGCACAGTGTACACTAATCTCTGGTATCAATGGTTTGCATCTCTCTCTTCCAGGCAGACGAAAAGAACGCCTAGATCCAGGGTTTGCGTCCTAAATGAAAGATTAATGGTCTTGTTTTGGTATTTCTCTGAGGTAACAGCGTCCCATCAGTATATCCAGTTTCTATACAGTAGTGCTGAACATATGTTCTCACATACCCTAATCTCAGGATTACCCTGGTAGAGAGATGAATAAACAAATGCAAGTGAATAGCATGCCCACTGGGTGTGTCGTGGCCAGAAACCCGCTCAGGCTGACACAGAATTGCTGAAAGGGACTGTGCAACTAGTGAAATGCAAGCTGTTTCTGCAAGGGGAACCAGCAGTCCTGCAGGCACCTATATAGGCATGCAGCAGCCACAGAATGAGCCTACGGAAAGGCATACAGTGAAGTAAACATGTAAAGCAAGATGTGTGTATGAAATTGCTGAGCAATGAATAGTTCTTTATATCAAGCTTACTGTAAAAGTCAGACTCCCCAACTGCAGGAACATTCAGCTGTGAAAATTTTGCTGGAAATCTTCCAAGACATATATCTTGTAAGGTCACAGAAGGGCAGTGGGTACCTCAAATTCAAGTGGAAGGAAAACATTTAACAAAATAACGACAAGGTCCTACTCATGATTTCAGCTTGGATTTGGAGACATGCTGTCTTTTACCATTATTCATATATATTTTCTGACAGATCCTGTCAGCACTGAAATGATTTGTGCTGGTGCCAGCATACAGCTTCTGGGATAGCCCAACATCCTAAGAAGATTGAGAGTGTGGAAACCTGTTATGCTTTCCGACTGACACTTCGCAAAACAGGAAAAAGGGCAAAAGGCAGAGCCACACCACTTGAACAAGCTGTAAGCTTTGCAAATTTATCTTCTCATTCACCTTGCCTGTCTGAGCATGCCGACTTGAAACCGCTGTAAGCAACACTGTAAGCAAGCAAAATGTTGTTTGCAATTCATCTCTGACAAACACAAACACTATATTATACCAGTGGAATCAAACTTTAATTTCACATTCAAATACCTCTTAAACCAGCCACCTTGTAATGCACTTTGATGAGTTATTAACACTTTTGAGAAGACCAATCTTCTTTCAATAGCATCGATTTAAACAGTAATGGCTTTTTAAAATATTACCTCTTGCCAAGCTAACATGCAGAGAATTTGTTGAAGTTGCAGAAAGCCAGGCAGGCAACGTGAACTGCACTACTGCTGCTACAGGATGCATAATGTTTGGTGTCTCTCTGACATCTGCATTTACTAATTGATAAAGACTTGAAACCACACCAAAGTACTTGTCTCTCTCCAGTTCACCTAGCAGCTAATAAATGTTTCCAGGATTCCATCCTTTCATTAGCAAGTCAATTGAGGGGAAAATAGGTTTGCTCCTTGGGTCAAAATGTCCCCAGAGAATTTGAGGTGCCATTTGCATCTCCTTAAAGATTACATCCTTGCTGCATTTTTAAAACAGAACTGTAAATGCCTCTCTCAGAGAAACTTCCCAAGCTCTTCATTTGCCTAAAGATAACAATATGAGCTATGCAAAACAATTCTGACAGAAAACAGGAGGAAACAAGAGCTAGTAACCTGTGAGCTTCCAAGATGTTTGCAAGTCAGGGCCTTTTTCACAGCAAAATGTAGATTAAGGTTTTCCACCCTTCCCTGAGCAGTCCTAGACACTACCATAATCTTCCTGCACCTCTGCAGCTCTGTCAATGGGTTTGTATGGCCACAGTCTAAACCCCGATCTCTGGGGAAAGCAACCAGCCTGCATCAGTTGACTGAACTGGTTTACAGCATGGTCCTACAAACCACATTATCCGCTCTGTGGAACAGGCCATGGACTGAATGAGGTTTTCTTGCAAAACGAGCCAGAGCCTTTTATCCTGCCATCACAGCTGAGGAATATCATGTGCAACAGTACACTGAAACGGGCAAAGGAAAAGGAGACAAAAATGACTTGGGAGCTATTCAAGAGTTTTCCAAGAGGCTAAGACCTACACGGAATTAAATATTCAGAAAGCACATTCAATAAGGTCATGTACGATGTAACAGCCGTTTATATCTAAAAGTACCACAGAGTAACTGAGAGAAACTTGAGAGTCGAGTACATTTCTTGTCCTCACTAACAGGTGCTGCAGCATAGGTTTGTTTTCAGCTAGCTTTAGGGGGAAATGCCATTCTAAAATTCAATGGAGAATCATTACTTTTATGTAAGCTTCTATTTCTGGTAAAGAATTCTAGAGGATGGTTTAAAAGCAAATAGAAAGGATTATCCTTCTCTATGACTAATGTTGTTTGTTGCTTTTTCTTCCAGAATCCCCCACTATTTTTTGTTTGTTTCTCTTTAAACCAGTATGTTTTTCCACAACCATACAGATAGAGGAACATTTCAAGGTAATTTTGCAGCTGTTGCAGATACCTG
Organism: Platalea leucorodia; assembly: GCF_965183815.1. NCBI lineage: Eukaryota > Metazoa > Chordata > Aves > Pelecaniformes > Threskiornithidae > Platalea > Platalea leucorodia. The sequence continues at coordinate 32,989,003 of NC_138826.1, forward strand.
ATTATAGTAACCTTAATGATTTGGGGTTTAGCCCTTTTGTCTTTGTTTACATTCTTACATATTACTGACCTGGAGACAGCCAGGCACCTTCCATTCAGCACACTTCTTACCTGCTGAATTCATTAAAAACTAAGTAGCTATTTGCTCTGATAAGTAAAAAAGGCCTAGAATTTGGAGTTTCAGGTCCAGGGACTGCAGAGTTGTTACTTTTCAGAAATGAGACTGAATGCTGTGTTATATCACTTGTCTTGATCAGCTTTCCTCCTAAGACTTAGTGAGGAATTGTCATAGTATCCATAAAGAAAGCTTACAAAAAAACCCAAAAGACCAGAGGCTATTAAAGAAACTGTAAAGCATCAGTTGATTGCTGTCATTCTGCTTTTCCCTAGTTTTCAAAAGATCAAGTTTTTTGATTGGTGCTTTCTTTGTGGATATTTTAACTTCTTAGCAAAAGAAATCACATAGATTTCAGGGAAATGTAAATAGGCAGGTGAAAGTATGCACAATATAGAGCAAAACTTTTACGTCCCCCTGGACTTCTGAGAGAAGGAAGAACACAGGAGACAGGGATACTAATGTCTGAAACAGAGAAGCCAGAGGACAAGTAGGTGAGTTTTGGTTTCACTGATCAGAACACATACGCAAGGTTGAAAAGGAAGAAAAAAAAGACTCAAGGGAAATACCAAGAGCCCTGGAAAGTGGAAAGATAGAGCATGTAACTAGGATTACGTGATTTATGACAGGCACCAGGAAGGAAATCAATGGGAAATTGCAAAAATGAGAGTGCTGCTGTTGAATCAGATTTTAGGAGATTGACTGAGAGGAGATTTCCTCTTGCATGGAGCAAGGGAATTGCTAGGATCTTAATAAACCATTTTGGATATACAGAGAACGAATTTTCCTTATTAAAATGGTCCCCCTGGGGCCTTTTGAAACTTCTGCTTTGAGAACTATTAAAGTTTGAGAACTCTGATCCTTTTTTAAAGTCCTTCTCCCTGCTTCTCCTATCTGTAGGGAGAGAGGGAAAAGGTTCCTTAAAAAAGGAGCAGGCAGGCAGAGACCAAGAGAGGTTTACCCATGGGATATTATAGCGTTCATGCATTCCCATGAATAACTTTTTCTTGATTGTTTCTCCTCCTAAAGGTAGCAATGGAAAAAGATTTCACTAGAGATTACATATTAAACTCAGTGCAGAGTTTGAGAAAGTCTTTAATGTTCATGAAAGCTGGGATTTCTAACAGAGATCTCAGGAATAGCACAGGCAAAAGCTGGACTGTTTTCCTCCAGCTCTCTGAATCTATCTTTTCTGACCATCCTTGCCTCAGGCTGCTCTTCTTGGGTCAGATCCAAAGCCTGATGCAAATGGAAAGGTCCTCTAAACCTAATTAGGCTTTGGATGAAACTCCAGGCACTTCAGGTTTGCTTTCTGACACCACCCTCTCCCCCCACCACTGCAGTCAGAGATGCTTTGCTGCAACAACAATTGCTGTGCAATTAATGCTAGACTAGTTTTGTGATATACACTGATGGGAAATAAAATGAAGTACTCAGCTTCTTTTCACTAGGGAATTTAGCCAGGACAACTTGCTTTCTAATGGATCTATGCCAAGGTCTGAGAAAAGCTATGGATCAGAGTCAAGCATAAATTATTTCCATTGTTTGTTTTGCTACCTCAGAGGAATGAGAAATCACCAAGAAATAGCACTCTATCAAGCAGCCTATCTGCAAAAGCCAGGACTGCACTTTAACAAGCCCTGTTCCCAGGAGCTCTCGCTCTGAACAGTATCTGGCACAAAAATATTGACACTAGCTCACAAAAAGGTCCCTAAAACTTCTGCAAGAGAGATGAAATACTAAGTAGGCATGCAGAGAGAATTAGTCTTTCATTTTCAGCACACAGTGAGCAGAAAGGAGCACATTAGCGAGGCAGTTTGAGGAAGCTCGTGTTTCCTTTGCCCTTGGAAATAAAGAGCCATTTTTATAGGTAAGTGCCAACCAGCAACCACCTGAGCCATTCTCCTGTACAGCTGGGAAGCTAGCAGCATCCACAGAATTTAATTCACCTCCCCCCAAAAAGTCCCAAATACACCAGCTAACCTGTTACATGCTTGTACAGACAGGCAGAGGTAGCCCAGCTGCCACAAACATCAACTTAGTTTGCTACTCTTGTGCTGATGCTTTGCAAAGCTTCCATAGACAGAGGGCAGTTGTGTGTTCCCAGCTAGATTTTCCAAGTGTCCCACCAAATTTTCTGTCCCAAACATTGTAATTCCATTCACTGTTGGCTTCTAAGATCCTATACTAGATTGCTCTCTTCCTCCCAGTTTTTTCATTTAAGGATTACAACATAGTGAGGAATTAAAGGAGAGGCAGAAAAATAAGTCTTATCTTTAAACTGAAATAAAAACAGGTGAATAGCCCACACATGTACTACTTTCCTACATGGAAGTGACCCTAAAGCTATTTAAGTCCTAAATTCTACGAAGAGAAGGAGAATTGCCTCTGTTTTCCACAAAGCTGTTTAACTGAACAATCAGCCCTGCAGCCTTCAGAGACCAAGAAGCCAGAAGGCACAGCTGCAATATTTTAGTCTGGAAAGATTTCTGGTGGAGAAGAGGTTTTTCCCTAGTTAACCTTCACAGAGAGAGTCAAACTACCAAAAAAAAAAAAGAAAAAAAACCAGGCCTGAGGCCTCCCATTGTTATTAGTCATATCCATTTCATGCTGTGTTTCTATTCCCCTTCTCTAATAAAGTGGTACAATGCCTTCTGGCTTGCCAGAGACCTCATGACTTTAGGGAAATCTATATTCTTCCTTATTCCTGACAGAAAACCCTTTTGTCCTGAGCAAAGATCCCCTCTCAAGCAGCAAAGCTGCAAGACCCTGCTTTCCCCAGCCACCCTAGCTGCTGCCCAGCTACCATAAAGCTGTAATTAGCACCCAGTTGCACTAGAAGCAAGTAATCACACTCTCAAGCAAGAAGGGTGAAGGCCCTCGGACATGCCATTTGCTGTAGTCCATATCCCCCTCAAAGCATCTTTTTGCATGTATGTGGTTTTGTTTCAGTTTTTGCACCACTCAGCACTGTATCTGGCAAATGGAAGTCTTGTTTGCACAAGCAAGTAATTAGCAGAGGCTGGGTCATTAGGTAAGTATTCTTGGCAGGTTGTTTTTCACTGAGTATATGTTTCACTCCTAAGTTAACTAAGCATCTGGCAGCAATTACGCCCAAAGCCAGGCAACCCATCTAGTGCATACAGACTAATGAAAAAAAGTAACTAAAATGCCTTCAAGGGTGTATAAGAGGCAAATCTCCATGAGGAGAGAAAATTGAACTGACAGGATGAAAGGTGTTAATTGTGGGAACAGCCATCATAGGTTTTTCATAACAGCCATGGTAACTTATTTTTACATGCTTTCTTTCTAGTTTTACATCTTTTTTTGTATCCAAGTCTTGCATCCTCATTTGTCCTTCCCATCCAGCAGTTGCACTTTCCATCCGCAGGCACCCCTCTGCCCTGTACCCATAGACAAGTGGCCACTGGTGCATGTCAGCAAGGGGAGCAGCCCCCATACAGGTGGGTGCATCGGTAGAGCTCCTCTCATTCCCCTCTGGAGGTTTTGGGTTGGGTCACAGGCAAGAGGGAGAGCTGCCACTCTGAGCTAAGGTGTGTGCTCCTCCGTGCCGCAGGCAGCAAGGTGACTGAAGTAGCAGTGGTAGTTGCAAGTCCATGAAATAAGGCTGTCTATGCAGTCATAAAGAGAGATGGCCCAGCTCTGCTAATGCAATGCTTCCCCTTGCCAAAGGGCTCCCAGTTACTTTTTCTAAGTTACACCATTTCCCCCTCACCCTTTCCTCTCAATAGGGAGGGAGAGGATATGACAACCATGGAGATGGGGTTTTCCCTGCATTTCCATGTTGTATAAAACAGAATTTTACGGTACAGTGAGGGACCCCTCAAAACAGGAGAAGCCAAGAGCTCCCACTGAAGTCAAAGAGCAAGAGCAACGTAAGGCTGGAAATTCCCAGGGCCAAATATAGAAGCAGAGTGTTTTATACAGTCTGTTTTATACAGTCTGGACAGTGTCCATACAGTAAGGACAAGAATGTTTAAAAGTATCAAGGTGCCACTGATTCAACAGTCTTGATGTTTTGTATCAAGGGATTTCCCAAACCCACCTAGATTTCTGTTTCTGGTGGGTGAAGGAGCTGGCATCAGGTTAGATGCTGGTGCTAGGAACAGAGTGATGTCTCCAATAATTCAGAAGGTTGGGTTTTTTTCCAACAAAAACAACGGCTAATTTTCTCTAACAGAAAAACACAAAAACAAAGTGATAGTCAACGTGCATAAAGGTCTCTTACTCAACAAGGCAGTTTACGTCCTTCTGCGCTCTATGCTGGCTTCAACGCCGTAGTTAACTAAAGCAAACCCTATACTGGTGGCATGGGCCTGGAGAGTATTCACACGCACTATGAAACCTAGCCATATGTGTATGTGTTTGAGCACACAAGAATACATTTTAAACATAAAATAAGTTTTGAAAGGATATCAGAATCCCATTGTGCAGGAAATGAAAATATACGCCATTGCTGACGTTCCATTACTTGTGTATCTGTGCATTATATCCTACCTAGTCCTCCAGTGTCCATTCCTCCATGAGTGATGGCTACTAAAATGAGGGAAGAAACAAAAGTATTAGAGCCATGCAGGCAGCTTTTGTGCAGCTCCAGTTGCCAGGGAGATGCCGTCCACCCTGTGTCCAAATCAGAACAGCTGTCTCATTTGAAACCTGACCTGCAGGCAGCAATGAGCATGCTGTGGCCATTGGTGAAAAAATGGGCAAAAAGAGGAAAAAATAATTATAGACACCAATAAAAATGCAAAAATAACTCAACCCCCCACCTTGTTGCTGAACTAAAATACTTGAGCTAGCAAGATACTTCTGATGTAAGCTAATGAAGGACATGGTTCCTTTTCATGGGTGTTGAAAAAGTGCGGTTACCATTTCCATTTGAACATAAAAAAATGCCTATCCAAAGGCTGCTACAGCTGGTAGGAGATTTCACATTCAGCGGGCTTTGCAGGAGACTTACTAAAATTAAGGCAGTGTTTGAGAGTGATGTTGTGCAACAAGCTGCTGAGAGCTGTGCAAATGACAAGACTGAGTTCCTTCCCGGGGTTCCCCTTTGACAAACTCAGGCAAGCCAGAGCTGCCACCACCCCTGTGCTATTCATGCAGGAGATGGTTCTTGCTGCCTCTGTTCTCTTAAGATCAAAATTGTAAGGTCTAACACAAACCAGTGTTGATTGTTTTTGCTGATGTTTAGGCTAAATATTGATGCCCCCTGGGAAGCATCCACCACCCCTGATTTGCATTCAATATTTCAAATAGTGAAGTGATAACTGATTTGAGAAACCGAATAAATCACTGCACACATGAAAGGCAGTTGCTGTCACTTATGTATTAAAATTTAGTTGCCCCTATTCATTTCAGGAGTCACTGTAAGATGGAAATATTGCCTTGCAGTACTTACCAATGCTCCTAACAAGCTATTTTAAAGCTAATACTCCTTTTGTTTTCTGTCTTTAAGTCAAATAAGTCTACACAGTGGCCCTTAAGGCTCCTGCATCCTTTGCCTGACAGACATGTAAGCTTGCCATGATCCAGCCTGAACTTCCTCTCTTCTTTGCCACCAACCAAATTAAAGCTCTTCCACCATTTCAGCTATCAATACCTGTATGCACTGGGCAAGATTTCAAATTAATATCTTTGTTTCTGAAAGTATGATAACTAAGAATATGCAAAAACACAGACCAAAAGTTATTCTGAAAATATCTTCACACCCTTCTAAGCCATGCTGATGCTGTCTAAGTTAAATAAGCTTTTTCATATAGCATCCTTAAAACTACATTCAAAATTAGTCAGCTCGATTTTTTTTTTTTTCCTCCAACAGATAATGTGGTCTGACTGCAGTGAAGGAGTTTGGGAGGGAGCCTGCCAATTTCAGTGAAGCTAACAGAGAATTTTCGAAGACTGAAGAGGACATTTTGTTCCAGCTTTCTCAGGTTCTATTATTTAGACTACTTTATGTGAGCACAAGCACACAAACTGTACAGGCACACACAATGCATACTGGCAGTGCATGTATAATTAATTTCAGCATTACCAGAAAGAAATATTTTGATGAATTCACTTATGTGTTTGCAAACTCAAACAAATCAGAATTTATATTAACTATAAAATCTCATTTTTCCTGTTTTCCAGCAACCATTCTTAAATGGGTTTTCACATGCTTTATTTCTCCAGTTTCTCCTTTCAAACATATTCTTCAGATTTCCCTCATCATACTTCACACTGAAACAGGAGTGATGTTTTCTGTGCTACCCTACAATAAACAAATTGTCTGCATTTAACAGAGACAAGTAACTGTTTAAAAAAATTAAAAAGACAAGCAAGGCCAAAACAGATTTTAATTTCAGGCTCCTTAGGGTCTTGTTATATAAAGAACAGCCTGAGGGGAGATATCTTACAGACGAGGGAAAGTATCTTGACAGGTTCCTTTAAACTGAGATCCTGTTTTAAATCTATCTCCTTGTATTTAACAATCTGAATTTTAAGGGTCAAAAGCCATGCAATTTACTAGCAAGTATTACACCTCGCTATGCTTGTTTGCACTCCTGAACTGTATTCTTAATGGATTTAAATGCTAAAAATTATCACAAATGTACTAAAGAGGCTAATGCGTTATTTTGTGGAAACGTTTCTTTCCTTCACAAGGTCACTGCTTCACCGGACTGGAACAACAAAGTGGATTATCAATACTATGTAATCCCAAAGAGGATAAAGATCTCTTGACCCATGAAACTCACTGGTTTGTGAATCTGCAATCAGGATGCGTCTGATGAGAGCAGAAATAGAGGTGCGGGAGAGAGGAAAGGAGGCTGTCAAAATTACGAAACAAAGTATGCCTTTTCTGAGCACTACAGATGCTGTTGTTATTAGTGGGATAATACAAGTTTCAACTTCTTTTACTAAAAGAAATCAGTTCTGCTTCCTTTGTGGTGAAATATTCCTCACTACTTAGAAACACAGAAAAGACCCGTTCCTCTTCCTTTTGCGTCCCTGCCCTCTTAGGCAAGAGTTCTTGGGTGATCAATCCCATCCTACAGGTGCAGGAACAAATTCTCACCTGGCAGTACCTGCTGTTGCAGGCTACAGACAGTCTCTTGGAAGACTCACTCCTGAGTGAGGCATATTATTGCTATGACATTACTGGTCCTCTAATGACCAATTAGGGTCATGTTGACAATTAGTAAAATTACCTGATGTTTTGTAGTACCAGAGTACCTTTTCGGTTCTCTGCATTTGGGCTTAGCTGGAAATTTACTATCTAGAATGATATTTTCTGTGTCTAGCATCTGTCTTGGCCTGATTTGCTGGTTTAGTTTGTTATTGTTGCTGTTAATATTAGCCAAAGTGCTTCAGTTATGTCTGAAAAGAAGGCTAAGTTTTATCCATGGGGATATATTTTGCTTTCAAAAATACCTGCTGTCTCTTCAAGAGACTTTTTTCTCCCACCAAACAGGGGAAAGGTTGGTGATCTCCATAAATCTTTGTTATTTTTATTATTAATCAAGCAAAGTAGTGCTTATAAGAGCATAAGCCATTAGTAGAATCATAGAATGGTTTGGGTTGGAAGGGACCTTAAAGATCATCTGGTTCCAAGCCCCTGCCATGGGCAGAGACACCTTGCACTAGACCAGGTTGCTCAAAGCCCCATCCAGCCTGGCCTTGAACACTTCCAGGGATGGGACATCCACAGCTTCTCTGGGCAACATGTTCCAGTGCCTCACCACCCTCACAGGGAAGAATTTCTTCCTAATATCAAATCTAAATGTAGTAATAGTAATTTTTTTTTTAATATCTTTGGAGTAGGCTTCAGGACTCCCCACTCTTCTGCTTTATTTTTTCTGGTCTAAGCATCTCTTCACATTGAAGTATAGAACAGCACAGCTCAGCTACTTTCTTTTCTTATTATCTCTCTCTCCAACTAGCTATGTTTAAAGGTATTTGCAGATTTTCAGAGACTAGGCTGATACCACTTCTCCAGCTGATGATGAGTAGGACTGAAAACCCCAAGCATGATGATTTTTCTGCTGTTTGATGACAGAGAGCGTCTCCAGTCTGCTGAAGCCTTTTCACCCATGCATTGCTCTCCTAACCCATCCAAACATAGCATCTATTAGCAGAGGTCTCATCAGCAATATTTTAACCTGGTCATGCATTTGGGCTCAACTCTGTAGAATAATTGGGTACTGTGACTTCAGTGCAAGTCCCCTTTGTATACAAAGGGATGTAACTTGAGTTTATCAGACATAAAACCTTGTTTTCAGCAAATTTCTTTTCTATTCCTTGACATTTTGAAAACAGTAGCCATTTCTTTGCACTAAAAGGATTTCTTTGGAAAGAAGAAAATTTGAAATAAACTAATACTGTATGTTCAGAAACTTCTATGAAAAAAAATTCTGAGTAAATAGAAAAAAAAACTTGTTTATGAGTTTTGTAACTGCAGGTGAAAGACACAGTAATTGCGTAGGGTATGTCAACTAATGACAACTGAAGACTGAAACTAACAGACTCCTAGCCTCATCTGAGTCACTTTAAAGCTATTTCACACTCGCAAGTCTTTTGACCACCATTTGATAGTCAGCTGTTCCTAGCATGTCACACCTCTCTAGATAGAGTCGACAACACAGAGTGTGCTTTTAAGACAGGGAATTACAGACATTGGAAATTTCCCATTTACAACTGGCAAGATGTCACTATGTAGAAAGCAAGGAAAGCATTTTTTTTTTGCCAATGTAGAGGAGGCAAAGGACATCTCCTCTAGTGATATTTCAAATTGCTATTTGATGAAGTTGTCAGATTGCACCAAGTAACCACTCTCTGCAAAGGCATGTTCTGGGGATTTCATCGGCCGCCTGTCACTCAGCAGGACAGTGCATTCCCATGTGTTTAGGCTTCTGTACAAATCACTGGCTTATCTCAAAATGAATGCTCAGCTTGGTAGATTTAGGAGACAGAAAAGCAAGAGTGTATCATCCACGGTCTTCCATCCATCTCTACCACACATGATGGGGAATGTGCAGAGTTTTTTATTTGCTGTGGATCAGAACTATTTCTTGCTAAACCAATTGCACTCTTAGCAGGTGCTGTGCTTTCAAAAAGTAAGGTGGAGGGGTGTGGCATGAAGGGAAGCAATTTCTCTCTTATTTACTGACAAATGCACAGAGTACATGCATTTGCTCGATGAACTGTTCCTCAGTGAACAACTCTTACTGTACTTAATGGCCTATAGGTTTTTGAGTCTGTTTTTATTTTTACTTCATTTTTTAGACCTTGATTTGAGGAACTCTTCTTACATAGGTACATATCCAGGCTCTTTGACTCACCAAGCTCTATTCTACTCCAGCATATCTTACTGTCTGCTTGAGCAGTGAAAAAATAGATGAACACTGGTAGCAGCCTTAGGCCTGCCCCAGCAATAACCTACATTATTAAAAGGTTATCCGACTTTCCAGGGAATTCATACCTGCATGTGACTGACATACTGACCACTGTTTCTGTGACTTTGTTGTGTTACATGTGATTCATTTTAGGCAGCAGTCTGAGTGAGTCTACATCTTTAAGACAGTCAGATATAGCGAGACATCAGATGAAAAAGTACTTATAGATTCCTGGTTACGAAACTAAACCCTCCTGCTTAAAGAAGTCAAGGAATGCTATAAATCAGAAAAAATAGGGACAACTTCATTGAAAATCTCTTCTTCTGGAAACACTCTTTTCTCAGATCCTTTGCTACTTTTCCCTCGCCTTTGACCTTGAGACCAGAACGGCTCAAAATCCTGAGATGCGTGTTATGATGAAGTGGTAGGGAGCTGCTGGCACACACAGTGAGTTCAGTTGACAAAATTTATGAAATATATATGTGGTTTATTGCCTCTGAGGACATTTTCACACCTCTGTCACAACCTTACTCCCATCTAAATCTCCTTGGAGCTTTCATCACCCTGCCTAATTTTTTGTCAGACATCAAAAAGAGTCATTTACAGTAGCCTCCAGACATATTTGCTGTTTCTGTAGAGTCTAACTAGAATAAACTTCACCCATACCATCTCAGTGAAGACCTCAACAGCCTCCCAACAACAGCTTCTACAGACACATCTTCATCTCCAGGAGGAAGGCAAGGTGACATTCTGGCTCTCCTGCTACTTGCCTAAATAACTTCTTTAAGCCTGCTAAGCCACTTACATACTTAATACATTGAATAATAGCACTTGCCCTTCATGAGCAATGAAGCATGCCCATAGTCCTAGAGTGAATCAGCACCAGCAATGGATTCAGCACTCAGGAGTTCTGCCCTCCACCTCTGCTCCCTTTGCGTCCCATCTGTCTTTGTGAACATTGCTGGTATTGGTTGCAAAGGACACTTTCTCATCAAGATAAAGCAAAATGATGCTGTCACAGTAGCTGCGACAGTACACTAAGCTCTGCTGGCTGGAGAAACAAATCAGTGTTTATTAAATAGAAAAAAAGTACATAACTTGGAGGAGAGAAAAGCTGTCTGTAAGCATCTTGTAAGTCATAGCAAAGTGCTAATAAAAGCACTGTAAACATTACTTGATTGTGCTTTCTGAATAGCTCATTACAGTGTCTTAGCTGTGACAAATTTCATATGAATGCGAATTTAAGTATTACAATCTATTTAGCATCTGAAGAGCCATTCTTGTAAACTTCATCTTTTAGGAAAGAGCATGCAGCATGGAGAAAAATATTTGGGGATGGTTAAGTTACTAGTGATGATGCTTTCACCTCAGAGATGCTATGTCTACTCTTACCCTCACTCTGTAACCCAAACATCCTTCCTTCCTTAAATAAATTTCAGTTTTTGCACAGACTGTGCAAACAGCAACCACCCTATGGGCAGAGGACAAATACCTTGCCTACATATAATGCTATTACATTACAATTCCTGCATGGCAGACTGTAAATTAGTGGGCTGGGAGACTGAACCGCTGTGTCTACCCTTTCACATACTCAGCTGGCTGTGACTTACTAGGACAAGAAATTCTTAATAGAATGGCTTGATCTGGCTTTCTTTAGCTGTATTGTGTAGCAAAGGGATTTAAGTCAGACTGACACTAACAGTTTGGAGTGGTTTCCACAGATAAAACATAGCAAAACTGGCTATGCTGGGACTGAGTAGAAAAGGATATATTTGTATACCATTAATGTTTTATATATACAGGTTTTTTTTCCTTCTCCCTTCAAGATCAATGATGGTGACCATTGTTCAGAGTCTCCATAAATCCTATCAACAATACAACATATTACAGTCATTTTAAAAGAAATTGTGGAGTACAGATAAGTGGTCCTGCACTTGTTTGATTTATTCCATATCAGTTCAGCCTGAATTTCTCTTCCAGAAACAAATCTTGGTGTCTTCCAAATTACTTGACATAGTGGTACAAATTCTCCTCACTTATTTCATATTGATTAGTATCTGCCTGAAATACTTCTTCTTGAGATTACCTTTTCAGTAACAGTTTTCTCTATCTCTAGAACACCCCTGCACAGCAGGGGTGTGCCAGTTACAGATATGAACAACTCACAGTTACAACAATCCCCATTCAGAAAGTCTAAATGTATGTATTCTTGAAGCCAGGTTATCTTAAAACTGGCTATAATGTATAACGAGAATAGGCTCTGAAGTGATGTGCAAAGAAGGTAACTAGTGTGTGAAATTTTGTCATCTCCCCCTGCCCCAGATCTCATTTTAAGGGGATTTTGAAGCTCTGAGTAATTGGAAAACATTCTGAGCAAATTATTTTTGTAACACTGTACCAGAGGTGCATGCCAAGAAAAATGGCTTTTTGTCTTACTGCCTCCTCCTCACTCCCCGTTTTAATTACTATGGTTTGGCACCTGATCCTGCAGAAAACCATACAAAAGCCACACAGGCCAGCTCTTTCCAGACGGAGATAAAAGAGAGGGAGGGAGGAATTAATTAAATCCATTTAAAATCTTTTCAGTGAGTTTCCTTCTAAAGTCACTGTTCTGGTTTCTGCATAGCTAGTACAATGACATACGGTCATAAATAACAAACAGCTCCCTGCATCCTCCCGCCTTCTCTCCTTTTCCACCCTCTGCAAAATCAAACAAAACAGGGTTATGATTCTGGTATTATAAGCAAACCAGTCAGGATCCAGAGTGAAAAGGCAGCTGAGCATGTTTTCAATTCAAAACATAGTGTAGAGCTTTTTAATGGGCTGGTTTATTTGGTCTTGTGGGTCACTGCTACCAGGGTCTGCTTACTTAGAATGGCAACACGTTGTTATTTTTCCCTGTCTTTTTTTGATGATTGTAATACTCTGGGCCTCCTCCCCTCCCAAAAGGAGGGTGTCACTTATTTCTGGGATGCTTAGGAAGAATAATAATATGAGGACTAGCTGCAACAGCTCAGTAGCAGTGGCCTCTACATCCTTTACAATTAATTTATGTTGCTGCCTTTTTGTGGTTGAACTGTGGGAAAAAGTGTGGCCCATTTTCTACCACTCATTTCCTCCACCTTGGAGGGCAGAAAAGAAGCAAACTTGGCTGTCCACACTAAGAGACAGCAAGGGGCAGAAAGAGGGCAACATTAGAAGCCATTAGTGGCTGGCCAACGGGGCTCCCTTTAGAGTGAAGCAAAGCCTCTTCAAGGAAGCCAGGTTGTTTGAGGGTTTGCATTCCGTCCTCGAGAGGGCTTAACATTGCCAGAGGACTGGCTGACGTCTTAGGAAAACCCAAAGCAAATCCTGACTGAATCACCTTTTCCCTTGATGCTTGCCCAAGAAAACAGCTATGATTTCTGCACAAAGGCCAGCTTTTTACCCAGCGTAATAGTTTTGTTCCTCATTTTGGGCTGGGGTGCACTACTGGTAAGTTTTCAAAAGGTCATAAAATTATTAAGAAAACTTAGGTTTTATTCCCTGTATATTTCTGTATATAAGACAGCATGAGATTGAGAACCTGGCTATTTTTCAAAACCTCCATGAACAGGGTCAGGCTGATGTAACAATGGAAGATTGTTCTCTTTATGACCTGTAACATCTGATAGTGGTTACATCTCCTTATTTTCTTAAACTCATTGGGTTGTTTGTAGTCTGGGTTTGATTAACTTATTTGTACAAGAATTAAGCTGCTATAGAATCTCATTTCTTATTATTTCTTCAGCCTGGACTTTTCAAAGTTGTTTTCTGCTGCCCATTTTTTACCCTTCAGTATACCACATCAAAACCCTGGGCAAAACACCAGAAATAAACTGTCCTTGCAGAGAGTGCTTGCAGACACATGGGCTGCAGATACAACCACCTTACTCTTACAGCTAAAAATCCACCAGAAGGTTTCCTGTCCTGCTCATAATCCTTCCACCACAGGCCTTTTTGCTGTCCATTGAACAAGTCTGACTCAACTGACCTTCCATCCTCTCAGTACAAAGAAACAAATAGTAAGGTAAATGCCTGATATCTTTGGATCTGTTAACATTTAGCACTGTAAACACAAGCAGGGCCCTTGAGAGGCCATGGCGGGGCAGCCTACCTTTTGTACCAAATGATTAATTCTTTAACTAATGTCTTCTAACACAGCAAAGAAGAAAGGTTCAATTGTAGCAGGCCAGCACCCTCCATGGCAACCAATTACACAGTTTTCCAGCCTCAACTGAAGTGATTCTGAGAAAAGCAACAGATTACATCCGCAATTCAACACAGGACCTTCCATGAGAAAGGCTACAACATGCAATCTGCCATGTCAGGACAGGGATAAATGACACGTCAACTTCCAAGATGTTTGGTTTCCATTTGGACAGATTACTACTGCACCTCTCCTCCTCCATGTCCCACACTACTTGTGTCCGTGAGCCACTCACATCACGCAGCCTGCCCACCCCAGGGGACAAAAGGCACACTACAGCATGAGGGCCAAGAGATCAGCTAGATCTTACTGCCAGTTTGCTGATTTTTCACACACAGACTAGAGTAGAATATTGCACAGAATATTGCAAGATGATTTTTCTCTGGAAATAATAAAAAAGGAGAATTCATGATTTAAGTTCCTTGTGGTGTTTCTTCTTGTGAATTTAACCCCAGATGCTCAGGAGAAGCTGTAATCCCATGAAAAGTAAGTAAAGTGTTTTCCTGTCTCCTTTGCTAATGATACTGGAAGGCTTCCTGAGGGAAACTGTAAATGAATCATTTTTTAGCTTGTCAGACTTCCATTCCCTTTATTAAAAATGATGATGAACGGCTGTATGTGATTACTCCAGCTGAAAACAGACTGGCTGCATTTGCCTGGGAACCCAAACCAGAAGCTGCCTGAGCACTGACCAGAGCTACAAATGTTGCAACTGTTGTACAGAGTTGTCTCTAGGAATAATTGTGCAGCACGCACGGAATACACCAAACCACAGATGCTCTCTGGTCTCTGCATTAGAATTCATCAAAATTCAGACCTTCAGTTCCTCAGAAAATTCTAACATTTTGAAATGTGTTTGGGTTTCAAAATAGAATGAAAAAACATAAACAAACTGTTCTATACAATTTCCAAATTATTTTGTTTGGATCTGTTAAGCTGTCAAGCTTCAATAACATGAAAACACTGTGCCAGAAATTCAGCTTTTATATTATATTACCACGTAAGAGAAAAATCCCCTCATTTTTGAGTTAGGATCGTGGAAAGGTTTTGCTTCAAAACCATTCCTTCTGAAGGGCCAGGAGTGGGGGAAGCCCTAGCTAAGTCCTGGGTCAGCTACAAAGCTCTCAACATCTGCCTCCCACCTGAGCTAGAAGGCTGCTTTTAGCATGGTGTTACTGCTAACAGGAGAGACTGATTCCTCCAGGACCAATGCAGAACACTTAGCAAGATTCCTGCTGTGAATCATGGTATTGACGCATTGGAAAACCTATAACGGCTGACTAATCACTTCTTAATAAATGATTAAAAGACTCTAAGTCCTTCATTAAAAATGTGCTGGTGAAACCTTCAATGTAAACAAGTGATTCATAAGAATTAATCAGTTTTTGGCTATCAATCACTCTGAATATAAGAAGCATTGAGCAAGTATGAAAGGCTTGTAAGGCTCCAAGAGAGGCAGAGCTAAGTCTTAGGTCCATCATTAACAGGACTATGCATTACTTCCCAAATAAAACCAGCATAAAGGAGTGCATGCCTTTCTCTAGGGTACCAGGTTCTCACTCACTGTGGAGGAACTCCAATTCTAAAATTACTTAGAAAACACCAGAATTTCCTAGAAAGTATTGGGATGGGGTCTACCATACAGCCACCCCAGAGGTATTTGCAAGAGAAGACAATTTGTCCCACCTACCCTTTTATCTAGCTACACAACTTTTCAATAGTTGCAGTTCTCCGAGATGAACAAAGCCCTAAGGAACAAAATACATGTCAAGCCCCACCTTGTATTTTGCTAAGTCAGTCCAGATGAACAAAAGAGAGCTGAGCTGTTCCAAGACACTGAAGAAACCATTTGGATTCCACAGAAATAACCCACAGTGCTTATTAAGAAGGGAATAAAAATTGTCTAAGCATTTTGGATAAAGAAACAAGAGTTTCTTTAAGCCCTCAAAACTTTCAATCTATTGTGTTCACATTTCACCCTGCTCCAGGCTTCCTAGGTTCTCTAACGTAGCCGAGCTAAGGAAAGAAGCTCTTCAGTTTGTCAGAGATCTCCATTGGTCAAACATCCACAACAAAACTAACAACATGGCTGATACATAAATCCTGATTGTGCTGGAGAGGGCTTTCTTTTTTTATTTTATGTTTGTGTGTGATAATAGGCATCTCTGGGTTGCTAGAAAGTATCTTTATAAATTGAACTGCACTATTCAAGTTAATAATATTATGTGGAGGGAGACTCTATGTGTGGCACCAGGAGGATGGTAGAAAGAAATAAGCACAAAAGTCAAATCTGGTTCATCTTTTGATTAGAGGACTTTCAAAGTGGGGGGAAAAAAAAAAAAAATCAATACACACAGCAAGCCCTGGATCCTGGGAGAACATGTTTTATTACTGAAAAAATTGTGTTTACATCAAGACCCTCAGCAGACTTTGAAAGAGTGCATTAACTCTGTGCCAGTCTGGCTAGAGCCCACAGCCAAATTTGAGGCCTCTGACACAAAATAAGCAGGCTCTAATAAGCCAATACTACTGTTCAAGCTCCCTGTACATGGTTGAAAAGCTTCGTTCTTACTGCTATACTTGGCAGAAACAGCCTCTAAGGAAGGAAGATGGAAAAGAAAGAAACTGAGCAGTAATATGAAAGAGCTACTTCGAAATAACAACATCTAGCCATGGTTTTCCAGAATGTGATTTGTTTGCAGCACAAATTCCAGAAACATGCATGGATGTTATCACTTTCTACATGATGTGCAAGTATGCATCAGGGCAAAGTTCCTGGGCTCTACTGTGATGGGGACATGAAACCAAATGCTTAAAGTTCACTCAAGATGGTGAATCCAGGCAAAAGGGAAAGAGAAAGTTCCAGAAAGCCACTGCTTCCTCAGATGAACGAGAGGCAAACAGTAGGATGAATCAGTTTTATGCCTTGTCCCTAGCACTCCCAACCAGTTAAACTAACTAGAAGCAGGGAAAAGACACCATCAAAGCAGAATGTCACCTTGAACCAAAATAATCCTTTTAAAGTTATTCCTACAAGACTCAGCTCCAAAATATTGCTCCAAAAACCGCTAAGTAAAATGACAGGGTCCATTCATCACTAGACTCTGCAGCATTGGCAACATCAGAGCTGTATCATCATACAAACACACCGGGATTTTCTAACAAGCTTAGGAGAGCCAGGAACACAACGACAATTTGGAATCCTCCTTGCTTTATGGACCAGAGCAAATATTTCTTTTTAAGAAATTGCCCCTCATTCCCTACTGTGTTGAATTCAATCTGTTGCCCATCTTCTTTAGGGTTTTTTGAACATACTGGCTATACATATACAGAGGGGAGAAATTTTCTTTTGTGAGACCAAAGAAATGAAAAAGTCATGCAACTGGGCACACTTCTATTGACTTCAATGCAGCTTCAGTTTTTATCAGCAAAACATTTGGTACTCTCTTTTGACTGTCATTATGGAGAGCATATATCGAGCACACAACCAACATAACAGAACATACTAATAAGTTTTAAATTAGCAATTATATTAACTTTCTCTTTTAATTAACAGGTTTTAATTACATTCCCAGTTCTAGGAAAGCTGCAGATTTCAAGCTGTAATTATTCTGTCTAGTAAAATGTGCATGCATGCGATACAGTAAAGTGCCTTCTGGACTGATCACTGATACGTGGCCAGTGAAATGCTGTCTCTTTTCAAGTTAAAATTGTGTTTCGCATGTGAAAAAGATTTATCATTGGAAAGCACAGGATAAAAGTCAGAAACAACATAAATCTGTTGGGGTGTGGGGGGTGTTCATTTTTTGCCTCTAGTTAGGTGCTCCTCTATGCCAGGAACTTCTGGAGTTGATTGTTGTATTAACTGCATTTGGTAGTTCGCCCAATGAACATATCTATATCCCCAGATATATGCCCAATTACAATTCCTACTAAGCTTTGATCAGCAGTTTTCTAACAGATATTGTTAGTGAAAACTATGTGAATGTTATCCAGAAAGTGTTCCCACCAATATCACGATATTTGATCTTAGACAGCATCAATGAGAAAATAGAAAAATTTGATCTAATGTAAAGAAGTTGTGGTTTACTTCATGCTTGTTCCTATGGCTGGAATAAAAAAAGCCACTTTATTATCTTAGGAAGAGACAGCATATTGCTCAAGCTTTACCCCAGCATAAACATAAGGCTACCCAAAGTACTGAAACTGTTTGCAAGCATCAGTCCAAGTTTTCATGCTTATAGAATAGCTTGGGCAAATTCAGTTTTAGTGATAACTTAAAAAAACAACTGTCTAATGCATACAGCTGAATGAAGATGCAACCAGCAGCTAAAATAATTTTGTCTCTCTATTTGAATTCTGACAGGGCAGAAAAGTGCTAAAGAACTGAGGAAGCTGTTAAATATCACATTTTTGAATTCATTTGGACAAACTTCCATTCATTCCAGATGAAAGATTCCATCCTGTGTCCTTGAGCTATCTTTAACATAGAAGAGTTGTAAGCCTAAAGCTTTATGATGGCGAAGACCTAGATTGGCCCATTATTACCAGTTAGTTGCCATTAGCATCTGATTTTAATATGGGACAGTAGTTAGGTTAACACAGCTAAACACAAGCACAAAATAGTTTTGAAGTGGCCCTTTGGCACCAACATTTCAGAGTTATTTTAGATCCAATTACAATTTTCCTGTGGTTCAAACTAACTGATGACTAGGTTAGACATGAAAAACCCTTCGGTGCCTGTACCACAGAATACAGCCAACATATCTTTAGCACATCTGTTTTTCTTTCCATCAGTTTCAATAGTGAACTTAATATAGATGCTGAAGTGACATTCGTTTGAAAGTAAAATGGGAAGGAGGTTAAGTAACAAAATGGAATAGAAGAGAAAGAGAACAGCAAACCACTTCATTGTTAAGTCAGGTATCAGAATGCTGAATCAAACCCTAAACTCCAGGTCCTCAACCATTTACCACTGCTGGTTGGCTGTTTGTAGGTATTATTCTAAGAAAGCAGAAGCCTGCTGTGATCCTGTATTTTGTGCCATGCAATTTGTTTGGCTTGGAAAGAAAGACAGAAGGGTCTGTCCAGAGATAATGCCTCGAAACCTGAAAAGTACAACATAGCTCAGTTGCCCTCTTAAAGCAAAACAAGAAGCATGTTCAAAATTAGGTGCCTAATATGTGGCATCTGTTCCTAATCTGGATGTTTTGCTTTACACTAAAATTAGGTTTGTGAATGCCTGGTTTGAGATTTAGATACAGATTAAATACTTTAGAACTAACATATTTGGAAACGTAAGCAATTATTAAATATTAAAAGTAAAACAGATGTCTGGTCAGTCCTTCTCTTCTTCATTTGCATTGCAAACACATTGTCTACTCCTACAAATACAGGCCTCACAGATTAAGAATTTAAGAGCTACACAGGGGATGGTTGTGTTCTGAGAAGACAGTATAAAAAAAAAACATGTTCTGGGTATAAAAGCATGCCCCAGCACTTCTGGCTTTGGGATCCCTATAAACGAGCCACCGGAGAAAGCCAGGAAGGATTAAGAGGTCCTCGAAGCTCTTTGTGTGCTTGTTCTCCAAAGAACTCACGTTAAGGTTCTTCAGAAATCCACAGTCTTTAGGGAGAGGTACAGGACAAAAGTTTTGGAAGTTTAGCCTAAACAAAGTAGGCATTTTCTTTGCTAAACCTTCCAGCACACCAGCAGCATAACTGAAGACGGTTGACTTCTGTCATTTGGGGCCAGGTGAGCATTTGGTCTTGAACTTAAATACTACTGGTATTTTATGACAGCCTAAGCACTAAACTGTTATTATCCCAGAATCCCAGCCACACTGCAGTGTAATACTTCTCTGCAATGTTTATAACTAGATTTCATATACACTAGCTACAATATTTAAAAAAAAAAAAAAAAAAAAAAAGTCTTCATGACTGGTTTCATCCCATCACAACAAACGTCTGAATTCCTCCCCTACTTTCTTTTAAAGTATTATGGATTATGGAGTCTTTTATTGAAAGCACTTAAAAGAATGATGGTTGCATGTAAATTACAGTAATTTTCATGTTGTCCATATTAAAACTCCTTAGATTTCCTAAGAAATGTAGATCTAGTGCCATTTTGTTTTGACAGTGGAAATCATCATATTTGGAAGATATGAGCATATATTCCTTGAGACAGATCCATAATAGTTCAGCTTAGCCTCATGGACTGACAGATTCCTCTGAGTGATGAGGGTATGAAGAGCCAATTTATAATATGCATTAGTTCTCTCACGGCATCTGTTTATTCTCTGTGTCACTTTCCATTTACGAAATTGCTGCAAGGATATTTCTGCTCTTAAAAAATCATTACCAGTGCCCACAGCCTTGTGGGAGACCCTACTATAAATAGCAACAAAATAAACAAACCATGGTACATATAGAATGGAAGACGGGTATGCGCTGTCAGCTGTTGAATGGTTATTAAAAGCAAGCATGGGGATAACATCACTTAAAATCATGATGCAAGAGAAATCTCTGACTGAATACTTTAACATAAGACAGTGCCTGAAATAATGCAAAAAAATTACAGAAAGTTAAACTATGTGGTGCTAGCTAGGAATTGACACCTGTAACCTGACTTCAGACAGTATTTTAAAACAAATCCACTTTCAGGTGTGAGAATATGAACTGCAAGCCAGAAGGATGTGGGTTGTTTTTTTCCCCTTTTGAGGATTCATTGATGTTTAATAATATTCCATACAGTACACATGTTTGTGCACCTGGTGTGACAAAGACAGGTTTACCAAGAGCTGCCACACTACTATTTCTTAGACAAGTACCAGATCCATGTATTTAAAGGAATCTCGCTGCCTAATGTTGCTGTCAAAAAATTCTATGTTATGAAAGCATTTCTCACATGCCAGCTCTTCTAAACTGACTGGTTTTCATCAGGCACTTCCAATGGGTTTACCATTTATAGCCCAACTTAGATTCTGTAAGGGCCTGCCCTTAGCCAAGATGACCATTTCAATGAGCCATGTTTTGAAGAACTGGCCCAGTCTTTCAGCATTTACACAGGAATGCAAAAAAAAAAAAAAAATCCCTACCTATAGCTGAGAAGAACCACAAAGCTGATGAGGTGCCACAAAATGCAACAAAATTGTAAATGAACTGTAGGGAACTCAACATTTTTTTGACAAGCCACAAATAACAGCAGATATATTTTACCCTGTGGCTCCTGCTGCTGCAAAGCAGTCTGCCTCTTGCTTCCCACAGCCAGAAATACCATCAAGTCTTCAAACTGCTTATAAGCATTCAGTAGAACATCATCTTAGCTGGGCCCAGTGGGTGTTTACAACAGCTGTAAATTCCCTTTTAGCGTACACAGCTACGATGGCTTTTACATCCCTTCCCTAAAAAATGAAGGAAATTGTCCACTACTGAGAAGATGCTCAGTTTGTTCTTTCTCTTCATATACTTGCTTCCAGTCCTCACTGTTCCTACCCTACCCTACTATTCAGATGCTTCATTTTCTAGGTCAGAAACTTGGTAACTGTGAAATTATGCTTGTTCCTACAACAGAAACTTCAGAGCTTTAGGTAAATTCCCATTCACTCTTTTCAACCCATTTTATGCTTTATCCTGTTCCCTTAGAAAACTCCACTAGATTTCTGGATATGATCTTCCTTTTAAGAGGTTTTAATCTAGTGCATTTTCTACTATTAATTATACCTGTTTTTCAGTCATTCTCAAACCTTTTTTTGATCACTATTTACTCTCTTATTAAACATTGTTTTCAGATTTTCAGTTTATAAAATCCAAGTTTGTGTTCATGTCTCATTAGTCTTCTTTCCTTATAATTTATAACACTAAAGTAGCAGATCTTAAATTACAAGAGAAGAATCTGGAGCCTACTCTTCCTTAGGCAGACATCCACTTTTTTTGGTTTTGACCTTTTTTTCCTGTTCTGGAGCTGTTTGCTCCTGAAACATCTTTTACAATTAATTTCTTTACCCCCTCCTCACCAACGAGCAGCAACCTGCGTTCCTTTCAGGTACGTCCTCCTCTCAAGAAAAGACTTATTTTTTCCCCTCTCCTAATGCTCCATTCTTGGTCACGGAGAAGATGAGCAAAGACATTTCGATGTATGGCAGTGTCTTGTTAACTTTGACTGAGCCTGATCCCCTACTGACAGTGCTGGACTAGAAGTTACTGCCCTCAGTGAGGTTTGTCCAGGGTCACCCTGGTGTATGGACTTCATTATGATCTACCATATACCAAGTAAAGTGCCATAAGCTGATGTGGCCACAGTGCAGTCCTACTCTAAAAGTAAGTAGGATCTGGCCCACTGCCTTTCTCTGGACTCTTAAGACTGAAAGATACTTTCAGTTACGCCATTTTTAAAACAGAAAGCCAAACCCACAAACAAGCTCCTCACATTTGTTCATGATAATTCAAGACTGTCTTTCTGTGAGAGTCCCTCTCATAGTAGGCTTCTTATGGGAATGCTTCATTATCTACCACACGTGACTGACGGGCATAATTTATTGGCCAAAACATTGGGCCTAAAAATCACAGCATCACAAATGAATACTCCTCATCATAGGACTTTCACAGGACATAGCAAAGGACTTTCAGGACATCTGGAGCTATATGCCATCCAAGAGAGCCAACTGCACCATTCCAAGACAATTACAAACTAAACCACAATTGTTTCAGCCCTGTTCACTGATTGCCTTTCTTCCTTTTTGGGGAAGGAGGTCATGGGCTTTAAAGGTGATCACGACATGTTTTTATAACCAGCTGCTGACACTGCAGCATGTAACGCTTAGGAAAGTCCAGCTGCTGTTCTCTGTTAATGGCGATAATAAAGCTAGACCCTTTGCCAGCCTGTAAGAAGTTTAAAGGTCCCAAAAGGCTTCTTCTAAAAGAGGAACGAATGACCCTGGTATCTAGACTAACATAAGATTCTTCTATAAAATTCAGGTTGTAATGTACAGAGCTGTGTGTGAACTATTGCTGAGCGCGTAACGACTGAGTTAATTGCCTATATAATCACTCACTATATAATCACTCCACTAAGTAAGTACCCTGTGATAGTCTGAATGGGAAAAGTACTATTAAAAAAAAAAAAAAAAAAAAAACCACACACCTTAGGCTAGACTAAACTTTAATTACATGACACCTGCAAACGATACCCTGAGAAACAGCTTGGTAACACACACACACAGGGTAAAAAATTGCGCTCTGCCTGTGCCATTAACGGATAAAAGATCAGTTCCTAAATAGTTCATCCTGAAAGCTGCAAATAGCTGGAACTTGCCAGATTACCTATGGAAAAATCCTTGGTACATTCACCTGTACTCCAAAACCCCAGGCCAAGCTTCAATGTCCCCTAATGCCAGTGATAATTTTGTACAAGTCCAACTCACAGAACTGCTTCATTAGTGATAATGGACTAAGGCAGGGTCTGAATGTGCTGATTGCCTCAATGGTCCAGATAAGGGTTGGATGGCAAAAGAATTTTGTTTTTTAAAGAAGTAATATCAAACTCAAGCGTGTTTTGCTAAGACACTGGAGGGCTGGCAAACCAGCTGAACCTGCATTTCTGTTTTATCCGTGCTTTTACATCAGATATAGCAGACAGCTGCGAAGGTTATGGCACCTTTTTTTTTTTTCCTTTATAAGAGTTACAGTGGGGCTAAAACAAGTAGTAGCTGCAGTACTAATTGACTCAGCAAATGCATTTCCTATTAAACCTTAAACATTAAGAATTCATAGGCAGAACCAGAAATAAACTGTGTGTGGGTGTGAAGGTATGTGTAATGGTAAAAAGTTAAGCCTGCTTGAAATTATATTAACTTCAGCTAAATGGAAAGATTCATACTTAGTTTAGAAAACTGTTTTTTTAATTTGTTGGCTTACAAGGAAGCTATTGTTTAGCCTGTTTGGCTTTGTCATTACTGTTCTAGCTTTTAATTCAACATAGTTTTATCGCATGCAACATTACGCCATTTCACATCATGTACCTAACAGGATAATGTCAGACAGGATAACATCACACCATCTGAAAGACAGCAGGATCACACTGTATTTGTCATACTTTCTTCCTGGCAGACTGTAGAGTTCCCCCATGATTTAATCCAGGAGGTTCTCCCTTTGACTTTGACCTGACATGCTGTTTTGAACAGTTAGTAAATTCAACCACTAGCTTATAAAACAAAGCTAGGCCATCGCTTCAAAATCCTTTTCTAATACTTGTCTGCTGGAAAACAACTAGCAAAGTTGGCAAGGATAGAGGCAATTACCATAAGTTATACTAGTATACTGTGAAGGGAATATGTGTATAAAATAGTCCTCAAAGGAAAGTCTGTTTGCATATAACTAGCCCAAATACGTCAAGACAACCTCAGGGATGGGTCATACAAAATATGTGCCTGCCATAGATACCAGTCTACAAACTGAACCATTTCCCTAGGATGCAGACAGCAGCAGGAGCACTAATCTTACTTTTCTGGTGGGGGGGAAAAAAACAAAACCAAATTAACAGGCTTGCCAAGTTGCCTGTCATAACACAGAAGAAAAAGCAAGTTAAAAGCTCACGATTCCCTGAACCACATTGGATCTATTCAATTACAGGGTGTATTGGACAGAAGACTTAGAACTTCATCCTCCCTTGTATAGGATCGATCTGCACTGGAGGAGACAGTTTATGTAGCCTAGTTAATAAGGTTTTAGGAATCTCTCCCTCGGGAGGTAAATGGCTTGACTTTCTCTCATAGGAGACTAAAGATCCAGATCACCTACAAACATAGAAGATATATGTTTTAGGCACATCCAAAAAAAGTTAAGGCATAGCCTCCACTCAGAGAATGTGATGGAAAATTCTGCTGCTGATTTGTTCATGCAGTAACCCCAATCATGCATTTATAGTTTTACTCCGTTGAAGTTTCTCCAAATGTTTATCCTTGGCCTTAAAATCTCAGTCCTATCTTTCTGAATTATTATTAAAAAGTGAGATAGCTTGCAGATATTTTCTGTCTGCCTTATGGCAAATAGCATGTGCCTTTGATAGAAATTATTCTCCTCTTTCTTGCTTTCCAGAAAAAAAATACCAGCCTTCACACTGATGATTTAAAAAAAAAAAAAAAAAAAAAAAAAACCAACAAAAAAAAAGGATAGATTTGAAGTGTTTGTAAACTGTGCAGCAATTAACAAATGTTGTCAAAATATTTTGAAGAGTCTAAAAAAAGTTTGTATTCATAGAATTTTTACAGACTAAATAGAAAAAAATTTTTAGAAGTTTAGAGAAAAAAAATAATTCTTTCATAATTCATGTTCCCCAGTTTCTACTTATAACCTTTCCATATAAATTTAGCACTTTATTTCCATTTTCTTGCCTAGAGTGAAAGAATATAGAGAGGGATTTTTCATTCTTGACTGTTTTATCCATCATTAAAGAACACAGTAATCATGTTAACTTTCCAAACATACTTCCCTTTGACTCGAATTAAACTTTAACAGTGTCTTAGCACGCCACATGATTTCAGCCACTATAAAGAAAGTGATAAGAAAGTATTGTTCAAGTATCCTTACAATGCATCTTTCTACTCTGAATATACTCTGTATATTTACCTTGGAGTTTATAGCCAATTAAAAATGGTCCTTTAATAGTTACAAAAGAGAACTACATCAAGACAATCACATTCATTTTTATTCACAACCAAAGAGACCTGAATTCAGGCTTAGAAACAACTGTTTAATTCTCTTGACTTAATGAGATGTCAGTCTCAATTGAGCAAAGTAATTAAAAGAATACTTTTAAAGTACTTAAAATGTTTCACTGGAATTATTCTAATACAGAATGATGCCCCTCCTCTGCCTATTTTATGATATAAAGGATGTCAAAACAGCCAGAGATTATAAATACTAACAGTTTATAACATCAGAAGCACAGATGCCACCTCACTGGTGTTCAGCTCTCCAGTTAAAAATATTTTTACAGTAGCTGACAAAGTTGACAGTGACGTGAAGCAAATGAACAAGAACAACAAAAATATCATGGAAAATTCAGTCACTAACTAGCCAAGCACACTGTTTCTCCTCTCTTCCATGCAAGGAAATCCACTTAGCCCTTCCAGCAGTACACTGCAAAGTTCACAGACCTTGACTGTTTCTGTGAACTTCTCATCTGGTAAACTACACAATTCACCCTGTCTTTTATGCATTGCGTCGTGGAAGACATAGGGTTTCTCCCATGCCTATTGTATCTGCTGTACTAAAGGACATAAGTGTTTTTATTATATCATAAACCACTGTCTGAATCTAATGATCTAATCTTACACTTCATACAGTTTTCTTTCAGATTTGGCATACCAGTGAGGAGTGTTGAGCTCCAGTGGATTTCATCTTACTTCAGCTGTCTGAGTGGAGTCCCACATTTCTTCAGGAGTGCTTGAATTGTTTTGATTGCAATTCTCCTTTAATGAATAACATGTAACAAATCCTAAAAATCTCAGCACCCGCTGGTTCAGAGTCATGCCAACATCACTATGAAAACCTCCCAGCATCATCTTGTAAAATGGTTCCCTGTCACACTCAGCAGCTGTTGGCAGGGAGCCGACTGTAACCTTAATTCCTCAGTTTCTAATCAAAATGAATTATTCCCCTTCTATTTCCATCCAGCACTCAGGGCAGATGCCACTGAATGGAGGTTTACAACAAGTTCCAGCTTATCCTGCACTATTCCCATGTTTACAGGAAGGTACAAATTGGCACGCCCAGCTGCCTTGCACAGTGTCTTTACCAGCTACACCACTTGCTTGCTTTAGGGAAGCTTTGGTGTGACTGAATGAACAGGAACAACTGGACTCTGAATGTGCTTTTGTCTTTAATTTTTCATTACTGTTTTGAAGCATCATTTTTATTACAAAGGGAGCATACCAGAAAACGTATTCTGTACCTGTATAATCAAAACATTAAGAAACAATTAGTCCTTTATTACAAGCAGGTGATAAAAATAACAACACACAGGAAGTATGGCTATACAACCCCCACTTTCTCAGAGAGCTTAATGACTCCCAGCCTTCATCACATACATGAAATCAAGACTCAGATATTACAATACGCGCTACCACTGACATGTTATTAAATGACTTAAATGTCATTTCTTCAGCAGCAAAACTCAACAGAAAAAAATGCAGTCTATCAATATTATAAATGAAATGCTTAATGCTTGCATATGTGCACTTGTAGTTGCTTGCTGTCACAAACTTTGAAGCTGGCCTGGTTAAGATCTACTCAGTATGCTTTCCTCCTCCCTTTCCACCCACCTTGTGTTTAATCCCATTCTGTCAATACAGCAGAGAGATGAGGCTTGAATCATTAAAGAAATCTCAGAGGAAAGGGCAATTGCAAAGCTGCATTGTCTCCATTCCTTCCTTTTTTGTTTTCTCCTGCAACCAAATGGACAAACATCCCCCCACTGCTAGCTTTCCTTTGAGTCTTCTCCTGGCTAAAATCTGCCCAGTGAAAAGGTCTCACAGCACCACTGCAGCCCTACATCCTCTGCTGTTCCTGAGCACCTCTCTCCTGTCTTTCCAGAGCCAGGCCTAGGAGTCTCTGCATAATCTCACTGGCCAGGCTCTCCAGGTGGTATGTAAGAGTCCTGTGGCTCAAGGAAAGAGCAGAGTTGAAAAATCTTGCATGAACAGTGACAAAGCTCAACATAAAAGTTCTCGGCTCTCTATCATCCCTGCGCAGTTGTTTACTTCAGTGCAAAGGGAGTATGATACACAGTGAAATCTAAATGCATTTGCTACCTCATGTCACTAGTGGTACACATAAATCACCCTCAGAAGTAGGAAGCCATAGTAGCCAGCCCATATTTCCTTTCCCCACAGCTTTTTTTTTTTTAAATTTTTCACAGCTAGAGCTTGAGAGGAGTCTTGAGAGACCTGCAGCTAACGGAAGCTGCCTTAATACTCTGACCTTTCACACAAGCTGGAGAGATACACCTCAGATATTTACCTAAAATCCAGATGCTGGTAAATTCCAGTGATCAGCAGCAGATTCAGGACTTCTTCTATTACTGGTATGACCATAGAAAACAGATGGTTTAAACCGGTAACTAGTTCACTCCTGAAAGATTTCCCAATGAAATGAAACCAAAGTTTTGGCTTTTTGCATTCAAGACTGCTCTTCACTGGTAATGATACTGTCTGTAATATCACTACCATCATTCTTTGGAATTACAGCTGACGGAGTTTTGCACTCTCACAATGTGACTTCAAGGGGTAGTTCAGGAGTGACTGCTGTGCTGTAAACTAGTCTGTTTCACCGTGGAGCCACAGATCCACGAGGCAAAGCTGGAAACCAGTTGAAACACAGGCATATTAAGAAAGTCCCGTTACAACTGATTAAATAGAAACAGTTGGATTCATTAAGTCTCAATACCAACATAAGGATTAATTTATCCACCTGCATGCTTAACCAGCTCTGAAGTGCACACAAGGATGGGTAAATTATCTTTCCCAATGCTTCTGTGTTTCAGATTACAAGCTGGTGTTGCTACCAACTCTGTTCTGACAGCATCACCTTGCTGGGATGGCCAGCACAGTACTCTCACTGCCTAATAAGTTTCATCTTGAGAACAGCAATTGTAACAGCACTTTATCTTCCATCTTCACTCAGTGACACTTCCATAAATCTATTTATATTCTGTTCTCTCCTAGTCTGCTAACTTTCAAATGCACTTTCCCCTACTTACTTCACAAGGTAAAAGCGAAGACTCTTAACATGTATTGCCAATGTCTACCTCAGTTTACTCCAAAGAGCAACAGTACAAGACTTTTACTTGTCCATTTCTATAGTAGGCCTCCTTCTTTTGACATCCATGGAACACAGAATAGATGGGTCAATTCTAAGAGCAGCGTATGTACTGAACCAAACGCTGGGGGAAGCGGAAACAGCTCTGTATGCAGCAGGGTGACAAGAATTGGTCACAATGGAAACAGGTATTTCAAAACTGGAGTCAGCACTAGGAATAACTATTATAACAAGAAACAACCACACTATGTTTCAAAAGAGATAGATGGTAGAAGAACACAACACTGTCTATTCCCATACAGTGTCTCATCTAAGCCATGCGCAAACCCTGCGCCCATGGAGGTCAGAGCTAGGTTTAGGAACTCCCTGTGACCTGCAGCACCATCAGCCCCTGAACTCATCTTGCTGCACTTGCTCTAGAGGGACAGGATACCCATCAACTTAACCAGACAAAAGGCAGCATTCGAGGGATGGAAAGCACAGGTCAGAGGGCTGCAAATAGCAGTTAAATTAGAAGGGGATTAGCTAACTGAAAAGTGATGGGAAGAGGGAACACTCAAGGGAAAATGGCAGGGAGGCAAGTTGAGGGAGAAGATTAATGAAGGCCACATTTGGAATCAAGGTGAGATAAATAAGGGGCGGGGGGAGACTTGGAACAAACAGCACACCAGCACTGGGAAGGAACAGTACTGAAGAAATATTCCCAACTCTGCAAGATCCTGGCTTTGACTTCACCTGCAGTGTCTCCCAGTCACTGTGGAAAGGGGACAATGGTGTCCTGCTGCTATGTCTTTCCAGCGCTTGCTTTTTTTGTGGGGATTTGGGAGAAAGAAGCAGTAGGGGAAGGAAACATACATAAAAAAAATATACAGCAATTGCTGCAGCCAAAGGTAACAGAAAACATGAAGCACTATTTGTTCTTTAAAATAAGTAATAAGGAACATAACCACAAGAGAAGCATAACAAGCTTCCCATTTCCTTGTCTATTATTTTTTGCACATGTGTACTTTTTTAGCATAACCTCAGCCACAAAAAGTCATATCCCGTTGTTAATTTGCAGAAACTAAACAGAGGCTCTGTAACAGAGGTTAATTTGGGTTTAAAATAAATGAAGTTCCACATAATCGCATACTGCTGATTAAGCTGATTAAAAGCAGTGTCTGGGACAAAGCCTAATTTTTTCTGACAAATTTTTCACGACTGGAGATAGTCTTTTGTGAACTGGGATTATGCCTATTCTAAGATGTAATCCAGGTCGCCAGTGTCAGTAGGCTCCTCTGACACGTATGAGGCACAAGGACAACCTCTCGTGACTAATTCCAACAACTCTATATTGCAGCTGCCTGCCTTAGACGTGGCTCAATCCCAACTGACTCGCTGCATGACTTTGCCATTGGAGGCTGTGAGCTCAAATTCCCTTGGAATCGGTGGGGTTTTATCGAGAAACTTATTTCCTTTTCTCTTTCAGCTGGCTTTGCATAGGACTTTCCTTGTTGCTCTGCTAAATGGAAAAAATGTGTGAATCAAAGCATTTTGCACACATACTGGCTGATTAAGAGTAATTAACCTATATGTCATAGAAACAAAACAACAGGAAAGAATAAAGAGGTATGATCACAGTTTATACATCTATTGTTGCAAAAGGTGAAAGGCAAAGAATCAGCTGTAAGAGAGGTTTATTGTACCAATTTCACCTGTTTCCTGTCATTTAATGTAAATTAGTATTATGCTAAAATCAAACAAGTTAAGCCTAATCAAATCCTCTGAAGCAGTGAGGTAAAGCTGAGTTCTCAAGGTAGAAAGTTCTGGTTCGCCCTCACATTCACCATTTGGGCCTGAATTGAAAGTTTAATCATATGGTCAAACCTATGCCAGTTTTATTCTGTGAGATCCCATCCCTCTTCAGAGCACTAAATGGACAATTATTCAGCTGCCAGTGTGTGCATGCAGACCTTTATTGTTAAAAAAGGTATGTCTCTGACACAATGATTCTGCCAAACCTCTAGCCCAAGCACTGAAATGTAAAAACTACTGTCATATTTTGCTTTTTAACCTGAGAAAAAACACACAATTTCCTATCCTTATTCAAGGAATGGAGCATGGAGCTGTTCTGTCCAAAATTAAGTTCACAGAAGTTTAGCACAAACTTTAAGAGGAAAAGAGGCTGAATAATTACAGCGAGGCAGAGAAGCTTGAAGTATTCAGTGCTTTTTTTGCATTAATGGTGGACTCTGACACCTTTCCAGTGTGGCATACTAGACACTGTAACAGGCTCATGCACAGATCTGTGCGATCTGCAGTTCTCAGATGACTACTATATTCAGTGAGCAAAGTTGGGGAATCAGTGAGAAAGGCAGAAGGTTTTGCAAGGGAAGGCTGTGCCGCTCACATCACGACTAAAAGTATTTTATTAACAGCATTGTTATAGCAGACTAAACTGTAAACCACAGAACTGCAGTCAGTCACCATTATCCCAGAAGATAAAGCAAGAACAATTAACCTTATGCCTTGTAAAACATATTTAGATTATTAAATCCCCTTTGCTAATTCTGCTAATTATTTAACACATTAGAAACATTTTCTTCTATTCCTGTAGTACATCAATCTTTCCTGTTCTAGTCACTATGGTCCCTGATATCAAAAATAATGCAATTTCAGTTTTATTGAAAAAAAAAATCTCAGATTAGGAAAAAAAACATAAGAGAACTTACTGGTAAAAATAAAGAGACATTTGACAGAGTATAACTCACAAATTAGCTAATCACTCTTCTTGGACTCAGTCCTCTTTCAAGGGACAACGCGGTCATACTACAAAACCAATAACATTGACGACAACATTGAGATTCATGTAGAGAGTTAGTGCTTCTCAGCCATGACTCACAAGAGCACTAATAAAATATCTAACTTCACATAGTGAAGAGCTCAATTTTAATAAAGACATTCAATAACTACCATAACAGGTATTTCTTTAAAATTATAATCCTACCCAAATATAGTGATGTTTAAATGAGTGAAACTTCTGTGGACCAATGCATGTACATTCATAGAGATTATATCCATACTCAATTCCAACTTAAGGAAAGAGAAGGCTGTAACTGAATACAGCAGGCCTCAGTACCACTGACTACCGTGAGAATTAGTGAAGAGAAATTCCCTATGTGCTTTCTGCATTCCATATATCCCGGTTGTATTCCCTCTCGAAGTCATAAGGGTGGGCCTAATTAGATCTGTACATGGAAGTCATTCCCTGCCTCTCATCATCTTTGCTGCCCTTCTCTGTATTTGTCTCCCTTATGTCCTTTTTCAAGGAGTGACTAGAACTGTACATTGTATTCAATGTGCAAGCAAAGCCTAGATTTATAGATGGCATCAAGATGTTTTCTATTTTGTTCTCCTTTTTTCCCCCTAATAATTTTTATGAGTCTATTTGCCTTTTCAGTGTGGCTGAGCACACAGATGATATTTGCAGTGAAGTACTCTCAGTGACCTTAAAGATCTCCCCTATGAATGGCAATAGCTAATGTAGAACTTATCATGGTATATGCATTAGAAATTCTTTTTCCTGGGATCATTATTTCGCATTTGTCAACACTGGAATTCATCTGCCATTTTATCACCTAGTCATTCAGTATTGAAAAATAGTTCTGCAACTCTTCCTAAGCTGCTTTGCATTGGACTATCTTGACTTTTTTTTCAATTGTAAATATTTTTGCTTTACTCCTCAACCTCATTTTTAGCTCTGTTATAAATGCATTGAACAACATAATTCCTAGAACATATTCTCATGGGACCCTTCTAGTAACTTCACCTCTTTGCTAAACTGACCATTCATCACTGTCTTTTTTTTTTCCCCTCTGTATTTTTATAATTTTTTTCTGAGACAAGACTACAAGACCAGTAACCAATGGGGGAAAAAGGCCGGGGGAGGGCAGGGAGGAAATTAACTTCACCTTGCCTGGGTTTAACTTTACTGCATTACTATCCTGAAGCTACATAACAACCAACTAGGTAATGATTTGGTACAGAACATCCCTGGGAATTGGAGTTAAGCTGACCAGCTGCAAATTTACCTGAGTCCCTTTAAACAAACATATACCATGTTTCTGTTGGGAATTCATATGAATTCTCCAAAATAATCCCTAAGAGTTTAGAGATTGACCCGTTCTTAAGTGCCTCAGGGTGAGCTTCTTGGTCCTGTCCCTGCTGACTTAAACATCACAGTTCTTTACTATTTCATATATTGACCTGCACTTCTATCTCCTCATTAACCCCATTTTCATTAAATATATAACAAATATATGTTGTGATGATTTACATGAAAAGAGCATTGACCATTTCAGTCTTTTTGTCACTACTTTTTATAGTACATAATTGGGCTTGTATTTACCTTTTCTTACTTTAAGTATATTAATAGAATCTCTTAAGGGATGGGGGGGGGGGGTTTGTTTGGTTGGGTTTTTTTGGTTTGTTCATTTTTTTTAATTTGTCTTTAGTCTTAGCCTTTCTGACTTTCTCCCTGCCCGCTTTTGCCGCTCCTGAGTACTCTTAGTTATATATTCTTGCTTTCACTGTTGCATGACTCCAATCCAACTTTCATGTTCAGGGCACATCTCCATGGCCACATGCATGTGCTGACTGCCTACTTTAGTTCTGCCCCCTGCACCCCAGGCAGACTGAACACACGACAGCATTACTACTGTGATGCACTCATTTCACAGCAGATAGCAGAATAGCCCGATTTCCATGTTCGAGCTGACTTACTCTTTCCTAGCTCAGAGCATAAGCAGAAAACTGACATATGAGGAGCATCTGACCATGTCAACATTTCCTCTGAAAAGCATCAGGTACAGTCATATTGGTCTCTTATAGCAGTCTCCTCTTTGCACTGGGATAATTTTTCACTATGTTTTTTTAAATGAACACTCAAATAATCCCTTTTCTTTTTTTTTTTTTTTTTCAGTAAAAACAGTATACCTTAAACATCAGAAAAAATATAATATCAGCATAAAAGATGGAAAGGGTATTGCTTTGGGTTTAAAATAGAAGTGTGAAAATATGACTGGGACAGGGAAAGAAGCTGGGGACCCTCTTCTGCGCTATTTTTCTGACACATCATTACTTTTTCACTTTATATCATGCTCATCCTTCCAAAGTGTTGACTGCAAATCTTATTGTGAGGCCCTGAGAACTTTCATTTTAAATAGAACAAAGTGGTAAACCTGCTTTTGAAATTGCATGGAGACACTAAGAAAGCATCTCCTCAATTGCTATAAGGCTGATGGGAGATGCGTGACCTTCTTTGGTATTAACAATGATCCCTATAATGGACAAGTTTTACAGGTATACCATATGCAAGTTCATTAGTTATGTATTAAAAAAAAACGCCATACTTTACCATTTGCAGTGGTAAAAACTCTTTTTTCAAGGAAAACAGATTGCAAACTCAGTCTCAATTAATTCCGTTCTGTCAGACATTTGCCCATTTTTAGTATTTCATTCCAGGTCATGCTGATGCAAAATTCAGACATGCCAACTGTCCTGCATGAGAGCTGTCAGACAGATTAGCAATCCTGCACCAACAGAGCTACTGCTTTGTCAGGACTGGGAACCAGTGTGTTTAAAATGAAGCCTCAGCTGATGTGCCTATGGGAAGAAAGCAACTGGCAGTATATGGGATTTGATCCTATTGAGTCTTGGTATCTAAGACCGTGCTGACCAGGTTACATTCCTGCTCTTCTTTAAAAGAAGGACCAAGATCTGTTAGCAGTAAAACTCTTATGAATTCTCTTCCAAGACCATCATTTATCCCCCTCCTCCTACACATCCCTTCATTTTCTTCTTTCTTCTAATACTTATGAAGTCTCTTTTTTTCTTGTTCAGTTGAGACTGATTTTGATCCTTTCTTTTTCCAAATTCTCCCTCCCCTCCGAATTTAGACTATTCATTATATCAGCCTTAGTTACACATTGGTGTCTCACTTACTGTTTTTGAAATGTCTCTACACTCGTATGCTGACACACTATCAATGCTTTCTCTTACCTGAGAAGGCATTGTCCCACCTTTTATATATGTCACAGGACGCTCTCCAAGAATTCCTGTATCATGTCCTGTCTGAACCAGAGCAATTCACACTTTGTAGCTCTACCATAAAGGGTATGATTTTCTTAAAGCTCTTTAAATCTTTCTTGAGAATACTATTTTTTTCAGGATTGTTATTCTATAAGCAAGATGAGGAAGAAGTCACAGTTCAATGGGGCATACTTTTTAGCTCTCACGCCTTCTTTTCTCATGCTGGGTTACATTTCAAAAGACTCACACATTCAAACTGCTGAGGAACTGCGACCCTTGTTTATTCCACTCCAAATCTGACAAAAAAAAAAAAAAATGAAAACCCAGAGAATACACGTACAATGGGCCAGTTATTTTTGATTGTTTATCAAACAGAGTGTGCAAGTACTATGACACAACACAAAATCAAGGCCCACTGCTTTGAGAGACTCACTGTCTGGAGAACTTGTCACAGCACACCACTAATCTCTCCTGTAGAATTCAGAGAGCAGAACAAACCCTTTTTCCTAATGGTACTTGTATTCCAGTCCAAAATCTACTTTCAAACCATTAGCATTACTGTTTTGGAGCACAGAAGTAGATCTAAGCAGAAATGGAAACTATAAACAATCAAATTACGTTACGAACTGTATCTGTTTGCAAGTGTTACTTGCCTTAAACATTGCTTTGAGAAAACATTCCCCAGCAAATACCAAGAATGTCATTTTACCACAGGAGGTATGCAACATTCCTGGATTAATAACGCTTTATAGCACAGCTACTTGGGTCTAGTGTTTTTTCTGTTCAGACCATTGTTTCCATTTTGCTTAATGTGGGTATGCTGTTACTAGAAGTTGCAAATAGCCTTTTAAGATGCTAGTACTGCTGCTGTTATGAAGCCTAAAAGGTTCCAGCATCAGATGAAATTTCCCAGGATAATCTCCTAGGCTATGTGAATTGCTTTACATGGATTGCATTTTAAATCTCATTTGATAGCGAATGTTTTAGAGAGGCGGGGAAAAAAAGAGTGCTTTCTTGGCTTAATCACAAACCATAACAAGTTAAGTGTGCATAATAAGATTTGTCCACTTATCCAATGTGAATAGCTGGAAAGAATTGTTCAGTTATGCGCTGGCAGCTTTAGAAGTGGTAGAGAAACTGAAAGGAAAAAATTACAGAAAATCATCCATACTCTTAATGCTCACCAGCTACTGTGAAAGTAACGTGTATTAGAGTTTCTGTCCAGCACCAGGGCATTTTGGTAGACTACTGCTATCCTGTTTAAGGAGTCCTAATTTCCACTTGTGCACATGTGTAACTCTTGCTCTGGTTAGAGAACCTCTTGCTTTAAACACAAGAAAAACACACCACTAAGACTTCAGCATATACAGACTAAAATTTTCAGAAATTCTCTTCTATTTTACCTGGAGATTTGTCTCTGGCAGTTTGTGAATCAGGTTCAAGAAAGTATTATGCTAAAAGCTCAACCAGTCATGTAACTCTCCCCACTAGGCTCTCCAGTCTGTTTTTAGCAGTCAGAGGTGAGGGTAGGAAGCAACAAAAGTATGATACAGTTTATGTGGCAAATAAGAACTGGATATCCTACAGTGTTAACTGCAGCAGCAAGGGAAATGCAAAGCACATGAAGTATAGCACACATACAAAAGAGGACAGCTCCTTGGAGTTTTCCCTAGGGTGATGTTTCTAGACACCATACTACCCTGGTCCTACCAGGCCGTATTTGGATAAACAAGAAAAACAACTGTTCTGGTTTTAGCAATAAAGGATGCTCTCCCTTCCTGCAGTAGGCATGATGTGGCTTCCTGTAACAGTTTTAGTATGATTCATCAGGAACAAATTTAGTACAGATTTTAAGTGCTAACTGACCCCTCTTTAACCTCAATCTAAACTGAGTATTATGTCAAAATGAAACTGAACATAATCTTGGAAAAACTTCTATTAAAGATTAAAAAGGCAACCATAAAAACATTAGACGTGACTAAGGATGCTGAATCCTTATGTGAATCTAGCCATCTTTTCAGACAGCCTACAGAATGAGAAGGCATCAGTTCCCTTACTGTCATAAGGAGTCATGCAGATACTCTGATCAGATACTGCTTTGACTAATACCTGAAAAATGCTGAGGCAGTTTGACAAAATGCCTCTGCCAGAAGTATTCACCATTTACATAACTAACATAGCTCATTTTTCTGTTCACAAATTAGTCACGAGCAAGCACTGTTGTTAACAAACTTGATACCCAGAGTTATTCCGCTAATGCTGAATGCAGACATAAAAATTTGCAGAACCAATCCACTGCAACTAATATGTCAAACAACTACTATTCATGCTATTTGCAACCCATTTTTTCAGACTGATCACCTGAGCTGTGTTATTGCTTCTGCTTCCTAACTGGCTGACTGTAGTTTTCTAAACAGAAAAAGAGCACGAACAACACACTGCAGCCATTTCATTCCTTCCCCAGGCACTCTCTCACAAGCACCTATTCTCAGAGTTTTTTAAAGACTTTCAGTTGCTGTGAGCATTCTCCCACGCTTGGAAATTATGTATTTCTGTTCCTGGGTACTGAGTGGAAAAAAAACACGAACAAAGCCGAATTGAATTTGCTGGTATTATGCCAATGAATGCATGACAATATTTGACTGAAGAAGTCACCCAGTGCTATATGCTGTGTAGGTTGCCTTGTCCCAGCTCACTCCTGAAACTAAAAAATTCAAAGAAAAGCCTTAACTTTACCTCAGAAAACTATGAGGAGTCTTGAAGAAAAATAGATCTTGACCAAATTCATGCTGAGCAGAAAGTACACCATATGGAAGAGTTAAAATACCTCTGAAACTGCATTGAAGACCCGTGCATGCCCATGTAACAAGGACCTGCATCACTCCAAAGCCCTAAACACAGAAAAGCAATGCTCCCTGCCCTCCCATCGCCTTTTTGGTTCCACCACTAACCCATGCAGGTACCCATCAGTGCAGCAGACTCTGGGAGAGGGTTTACTCCTGTCGCACCATCAGGAGTTCTCCTGCACAAGTCCATCCCAGGTAGGTCCTTGTTCACCAGAACAGCCTTAGTAATAAGGGCTGGATTTCCCATGTGTATATTTGTGTCAAATGCCATTAGCTAATCTCATTTTTCTCTTCAGTCCAGTATCAAGAGTCAAAACCAGCCCAAATGGAATGTATCACAATTTGTTGAGCAGTCCTGAGAGACCATCTCACTGGGTAAAGTGAATAGCACATTCTGGAGACATAGATTCAACAGCAGTTCAGTGTAGCACAGTACTAGATGATGATTTTCAAATGTTTTCACTTTTTTCCATCCTGTTTTTCATAAGCACAGCCCAGCACGATCACATACACCTTCTCTCAGACTAAAACTCTTTCTCCCACTAAGACAGTTCTTTCATGAAGAACTATCTCTACAGGTCAGGCTATCCTAAAAAAACCCTGACTAAATAAAGCACTATTGCTGGTACTTTCAGTACTACTGTCAACAGAAAAAGGAAGAAATGAACACATTTGAGGAGGAAGGAATATGTTCCTGATGTAATAATGTTAGTACTCCCAAGTCAGGAACGGGAGAAAGAACACACGCACCCTATTCACAGGGCTGACCTAAAATTAACACAGTGAACTTTGCTCCTTTGGAATTTATAAGGGTACTTGAGAATTAAGTTTCCTAATATGGACAAATACAGTTATTTAATTTGAATGCTTCCGACTCAATCAAAATTTTGAGCCACCAGAGCTGTATTAGTTCATGCCAACAAAAATCTATTCTGAATTTACATATCAAGGGTGTTTGAGCATAGCTGATATCACCAGCTGGTATCAATGAGCTCTGGAAGAGCACTAAAGTGCAGAACAGTTATTTCCATACAAAAGAACTCACAGATTTGTGAACAATATTACTCATATACCTCTACGGGACCTTCACACTGAAGAGGAACTAAAACTAGAAACAAAACACCTGGTAAGAACCAGACACATTTACGTAACAACAAAGATCACAAAAAAAAATAAATCTACCCTTCTTCTATATAGTTTCATTATATACAGTCTCAATTCTTTGCAATATAGTTCTGACACTGGGCAGTCAGTACGAAATTACCACCAAAATGAATCAGAAGTGAACACCTGTGCTTTACCTCACATCTCAATTCTTACTCTGACACAGTACTTGTGACCTTTCCATTAGGTTGTGCTTGTGCAAATCTAGCTGTGACAGAAAGGACGAATAATAAGAAATATTACTCTGTGGAGTAAAATTAGTGTCCACTTACACCAGGAAAGGGTACAAGATAATGGCAGTTATAATTGATTCCCTGTTTAGGAAATGCAGTGGTGCATATAATGTACCACCAGCAGCTCATAGTAAAACGTCATATTCT
Organism: Platalea leucorodia; assembly: GCF_965183815.1. Classification (NCBI taxonomy): domain Eukaryota; kingdom Metazoa; phylum Chordata; class Aves; order Pelecaniformes; family Threskiornithidae; genus Platalea; species Platalea leucorodia. Next base: position 33,028,016 of record NC_138826.1, read on the forward strand.
GTATTAAGATAAAGACAATGTACTAATGACTATGACTAAATCTTGACAGCCAAATGATCTCTTCTCCTTGTAACAGTCTGTGGTATAACGAGTAATCAGAACAGCAGAGCAGTAATTATGTACATTCACTTACACTAAAAGCATTTCTGATGGACTGAAGTGTACTGAAGTAGAAACAAATATGTGATATAATTATTTTCCTTACATTTATATTGGACTTTCAATTCCCATGTTTCCTTTCTGGTTTTTAAAATTAAACCAAGAAACAGAAATCTTAAAAGCTTTTATTTTCCATTAACTTAAGGTGTTCTTTCCTGCTTTTAATTATCATTTACTTTGCTTGAGGGAAGACAGGCATTACATAATACCTATCTCTTGTGTATTTTTAGGGCAAGCCATGGAAGTGTGGAGAATGATGCAGGCTTTCGTATGATCAAGATCTGATGTGAAGGAGCAATCAAGTGCCAGTACATAACTCCTACCTAGCAGTGGCCAAAGGCTTTTGATTAAGCTACACAAGACAAAGTGTGAGAAACCTTCACGTTGTTTTACCATCTTCTCTCAAAAGTTGTGGGACAAGGGAAAGTGAGGAAAAAAAAAAAATAATCAAAAGGTGGAATAAGAATTTGGACATTTATTCAAGCTGATAATGTTCCAAAGCTCCAATGAATGAAGTAATGGGCAGAAAAAGATTCTTGAAGCATAGATAAATGTTGAGACTCCAGAATGATTGATCTTTCCAGATCAATAAGTACTTCTAATGCTATTGATGTGCTGGTCTATTTGTGACCATAAATCCAGTTTTAAAGTCTGTTAAATTAATGCAAAAAGATAGTGCTTCAGTGTGAAGTATGATGATATTTTACATACACAGATAAATCTAAACTATGCTGAAAAATAATACAAGAGAAGGTGGTTTATAAGTGCTTTGCATCCTCTATCTGAATGTTGGTTTTTTTTTATATATATATATTTACCAATATGATAAATTTCAGAAGCCCACCTGAGCACTCCAATCTGCACTTGCCATCAGCAACCTATTGATCTTGATTAAAAAAATATATACCATATATATATATATATTAGGAAACTTACAAAGATACAACAGTCCTGGCTACTACAGTTTCTAAATGCCAAGCCTCAAACACCACAGCAGAATTCAAAACAGTGTGTAAGGTGAACAGAAGCATAGCGTCCTCTACGGTCTTAATTTCCTCTGGTTTCCTCTAACTGTGGTGTGCTTTTCTGTCACATGGTTAACACAAGTAAGTTCTGTAATGGTTTGGGAAGACCCTCTGGTATAATTCCAAAACCCAATCTGTGCTGCACAGTTTTCCCAAATATCATGACTTTATATCACTTGGTTCTTTATTTCCGTGGAGCGCCCTGACCCCTTCAAGAACAGTCACTGTCCTTTCTAATTATTTAACTGCTTTGCTAGTTATCTTGCATCTCACCTCACAGAAGCTGCTGCTTCCCTGAGCATTACAAGATTTGGGAAGGTATGACTTTTCACTTGGAATAAAGAGCATATTTTTTTGTATTTCAGCACAGACTTTTCTCCACATAATTTCTGGTCTTCCACTACTTGAGAGAAGTGTTCATAAAAATCAAATCCCAGTTTCCTAATTTTCATCATGAGTGCATAGACTGTGCACAGAAACAGACAAAGGTTATTAGTGGCATACATTTCAGGGTCTGTAATATTTTAATATAATGAGACCTTATATGTCTCTGTATATATATATAAAAATCCTGTAATTCCACATGTTCTTCTGTTTTTCTTCTTCTTCCCTTCTGTCCAACAGAATTGCATCTATAGATTTGTTTTACAGAAATGATAAAAATATATTTTGCAACAAGAAACAGCTGCATGTCTACCAACTCTGTGATAACTTGACTGTGGTTCATTTTATATGGTTCCAGATTTTTTTCTTTACACTTGAAAAATCTCATGTCTGTTATGGAGGTTAAAAATGATGGCGGAAAGGGTAAAGATGAGAGCTTGATCTCTAGCTTTCCATGGTAGAGCAGCTGCAAGAGGATTATCCATCAAACAGTAAAACTCAAGGATGCTGTCAAGTTCCAATAGGAAAACTCATACTGGCAAGTAAAAGATGCCTCTTTCTGTGCATATTCTTCAAAATCATAAAGTTTTGGCAATTTCATCAAAATTTTGCTCCTTTAATCTAGAAAAGAAAGAGTTTTGGTTTGGGTTTTTTGGTTGTTTTTAACTAGGTGGAATTTATTTATACATAAAATTTTCTAGCATTGAGCTCAATTGCTACCACATTGTACAATTAAACAGTTGTACAGATTGAAAAATAGGGATGCAGATGAACTAAGCAAGTTTCTCCAAAGCCAAACACAAGTTTTATTGCTTTAACAAATTCAGATTGCCTTACTCCAAACTCCTCCACTACACTTCTGTATCTTCCTGTGGGACGTTGTTTAAAAAAAAAAAAGAAAAAAGAAAATAAATTGAGGTATTCAAGCACATTTCTACATGTTTCTGTAGAACATAAAATGCTAATTAAGATGTAACTAAAGCACTACTTTGCTGATCTGATGAAATGAACCATCCGTAGAATTAATTAGGACCACTTTACTGATCTTTCCTCCATTAGATAAAGATTATTTGACCCAAACAATTTTTACCTGCCTATTAAAGCAATTTCCTATATTTAGATTTCACTGCTATTAAAGTGAAGAGGATTCATAGTATTTTCCTTCAATATGATTAAGCCATTTTTAATCTTTTCAGAGGAACACAATCATTTGCAAGCATTAGAAAGGGAAAAGGAAATTGAGAGAGAATGATAAGAATGAGATGCAAAGGCAAAAAGTACCATGAACCATATGGCACAAAGAGCTAAAGCAGATCTGATACAAATTAATAATGCTATATCTATAATCTATTTAACTTCCCATCCTGGCAAGATGCCTGACTAATTTGTTTTGATCTCTATTTCCATACTTACCAAATTGTTTACTATTTCTTTTGTGCTTCAAAATTAATAATCTGTATTGCAAGAGAGATGTTTTTGGAGGAAAAACATAGAGGCTCTTACACTATTGCAAACAGCAAAGGACCCAGGAGTACTTCCCAACTTTGGGGACTTAACTACCTGTCAAAAGGTAGTTACCTGCTGCCCAGGACATCTAGTTTCCATTGGAAAACTTGGACACGTGAGCAAAGATAGAGTAGTATCATGCTTCAGAAGGCCTCCAGTCAAGATGATCAGGGGAGCAGGGCAAAGAGTACTCCATGAATTGTTTCTGACCACAGCACAAGCAAAGCCTTACTTCACAAAATCTCTGAAGGTCAGGGTCCTTCCAAGGCTCTTAAAAAGGCAAAACAGTCTGAGACAGAAGATAAAAGAGGGTCTTAAGAGTCACGGGAGTCTGCCTAGTTTTTATTCCATTAACAGAACCAAGAAGGCAGAAAAGGAAGAATTTGCAGCTGCTGTTCTCTCTACTGCTTTAGGCAGAATTTTTTCAGCTCTTCCAATAAAGCTCAGGCAGACCAGTCGGGGCGGGGGGGGGGGGGGGGGAACAAAACAAAACACACAACCACCCCACACAAAAACACACAACCACCCCTCAAAAAAGCCCATAGATCATCAATCTAGCTAGCTACTCCATTCAGCATGCCCCATCTTTTAATTCTACAGAAGAGCACTTAATACTACTCCTACAAACTTTTCCTGATGTCCTTCTGTCATCATCCTTCCTTCTTTTGATTCAGTGTATCTTGCATTAATTACATTAATTAAAATGTGCTTTGAAAACTGATGCTGAGCTTGATCAATCAGCATTTTCCACTCAATATTTCTTAACTACATCTTAACATCATGGGAATTTTCTAGTATGTGGATTGTTGTTGTTATCATTTAAACGAGACCCCAATTGTAATCACAATGCACATATATAACAATTAGTAGATTGTAGAATGTCACAGACAGAAATTTTAAAAAGACCCTCTCTTAATATGAATGATAAGAGGACTGATTCTCCTTTATTTTCTCTTTATTCCTCTCAAGATTACAGTGCACTTAATTGATAGCCAGCAGCAGCAGGACAAATTTGTTTGGAGACTGTACTCTTCACAAATGTGCTGAAGTGAGGGGAAAAAGTAATGAGTAAAAAAACCAAATTTCCCAAAAGATAAACAAGAAAAAGCCTCAATGCTTTTTTTTTTTTTAACCAGTTTGTTTTCCTGAGAACATTTGCTGACATTTCTATAGTCTTAAAAACAAAACAAAAAACCACATTTCTCCCTCTACTAATTGTCTTAATTTATAGATTCATCATGCATGCATGACTTCAGTCAATCTGTACCAACAATTCAGTTCACTGTGCTGGCACTATTTTTCCTCTCTTCTGACATTTTCTTCTACTCTTGACTGAAGAAGACACCCTGAAAAGGGACTGCAGATCCCCAGAGAAACCTCTTAGACCTGCTACCTGAATTCAGACTTCCCCCCTGATCAGCAGCGACAGGAAAAACCCTTCCATTTAAGGAGCTTCCGTGACAGAGGAAGGCATCCCATTATAAATGCCAAATCCAGTTGTCCAAATGACAGTTCCACCAGAGATGGCTGGGACTAAATTAATTGCCCTATTACCACAGACAAGACTGCTCCAGCTCAGTGTAGAAGTCTATTAAGAAAACTTGTCTTACTGCTACTAGATATAGACCTATTCTAAAAATAAAAATTAAATGCAGTTGTCTTCACTTCGCCAAGTTCTTGCAGCATCACTAGGACTCATCGTTATTCAGTAGTTGGTTCTGCTTGCGCATACAGAGGAGATTAGACTGCCTCTCCAGACTTCCCTGGCCCCTGCTCACCCGTCTGGTTAGTACATAAGGGCTGAAAAATCTGTCAGCGCTGGAGTCAAACTAGCATGTCCCCTGAATGCTTTGAAACCCATGAGCTCAACATTGTTTTGCAGACAAGGATGGTGTCCTGGCTCAGTGTACGTGTCTGCTTACTTAACAATAACATAGGCTTCCTGTAATGACTGCTGTGGAAGGTTATTGTTTTGGAGCTCATGCCTTCCTTTACGAACCATGTAACCATTGCTGGTAGCTAAGCCAGTTAGGGAAGGATGCGTCCATGTCTTTCTAGAATTAGAGTGCTCAAAGACTGGTTATTTCCTTCCTCTCTCTCCCCCCCACCCCCCCGCCCCTTTTTTTTTAGTGGGGGAGGGAGTAGGGAAGGGAAGAGGGGTGCACTTTTCCAAACATGCATGGTGCATTTCTGCAGTAGTGCCAAAAGGTGACAGACAATTAAGGCACTGTACTGGCCTTGAAACAGCGGGCAAGGAAAACTGCAACTCTAAGTAGCACAAACCTGAGGATTTAAGGGACGCTTGGAGAGTGATGCTATTTCTGCAGGGAGATAAAGACACAGGGTTCTGTAGAGTACCATCAATCTGCACTTCTGATGGGAAGCATGAATTAGAGGATGTGAATCACATTCCTACTGACACACACCCAATGAGCAATCAAAACATTTAATAGAAAACATAAGCCTGATAGTCTAAAGATCTTCTTGCATGCATGCCGTGAGTAATAATCTATACACTTAGGAGATACATGCTTCCTACTCCCACATACTTCACACAATCCTCATGGCTACTGCAGTCTTTAAATACAAGTCTCTTGCACTAAATAACCACAATTAATTTCCCTCAGAGATAACAGGAAGCTCAGAGGCACCAAAGCTTTTGTTGCTGGAATTTTGCCATTGGTGCTGTGTAAGAACTGCACGATACATTACTTATGAATGCCAACATTTCTTTATCTGTTTTTGTGTACTCATTTTTGTACTTAGTGCAATAGCTCCAAGGAACAGGTGATTAATGCTAGATTATAAGGAAGGGCTGTTTACAATATACAAGCCAACTTTCTAGCAGTAAAATTAGCCCCAAAAGGTGTTTATCGAAAATGGTATTTAATAATGCATTTTCTTACCTGTTATCTCATCAGTTCCAAACTTCTGACCAATGCTGCTCCTTCACTAACATAGTCACTCATCAATGCTTTCAGTGAAGCAGAATCAAACATTTCTCCCCTCCTGTTATTTTTGCTTTCTGTAATGCTCACATACCATTCACAGTTAACTAACTCATCACCACAAACATTTGCTGACAATTAGAATACAGCAAGGTTTGCAACAGTGTTTGGTGGTACTTCTGTGAACCACAAGAGCTAAAGCATTGAGTACTAACCAGATGATCACAGGAAGAGAAAGCAGCTTTGATGCTTCAAGGCTGAAGTTCAGTACTTCCCATTGAGACTCTGAAGAACATTTTCTCTTGGGCTTGATTCTTTCATGGTTGCCTAGTACAGATGATTTTGCATCTTTCTCAGAAGCATCTAGTACCAGATGCTGCCTTGCTTGCTAAGTCACCAGACTACATATTCAATGTGTCATCCAAAATAGCAGTTTCCATAATGTTCACCCTTTAGTTTTAAAAGGCACGCAAAAAGATAAGAATTTAGCATCAAGACCATGATGTTTCTTTTAGACTGTCCCATCATTGTTACAACTTGGCAGCTTTGGGAACAATTTGACAGAAAACAGAGATTCACCAAGGAAAGCATGTATTATGGCAGCTCATGTATGACCATGGTACTAGGAGTACACCAGTTCTCCTCAAGGCAGCAGGGAGATTGTTGTGGATTTGTTCACCACTGACCTGGAAGGCAGGTGAAGCAAAGCAGACAGGTGACTGATTCATTGTCACATTACCTGGCTCTGAGTCATCCATAGCCATGCCTTAGTCTGAGCCTTCATTTACCAAAAACAAGAGATATGAGATAGGAAAATGTAATTCAGAGGTTCTCATTTTTGTGTGGCCTGTACTAATACAGTAGATTGCAGAAGTGGGTTTAATTAGAACAGTAAAATCAATTAAGGAGAAGCTGTAAACTGTTTAAGCACTGCAGTGAGTTAAACAATGTTCTATATATTTTTTGAAAACAATATAGGGGGTTAAAAAAAGAAGAAAAAAAAAAATCACAGAGAAACAATCTTAAGGCCTGAAATTTGGGGGTGAAAAGTTAATTAGCTGGATGGCTCCTATCTTTAAGATACCATATATCCAGAAATGGAGATGGTCAATGCCTTTTGAGAAAAACAAAGGATACCACAAGATCAAAATCAACATCTCAAACTTTCCCTTTCCACACCTTTCTTCCTCCCCAGCAGCCAATATATATACTCTTTTTTTTTTACTGTTGCACACAGAGGATCAGTTCTGTATGTGATTCTCCCATTTGGTGTAAAGATAGATTTATATTTCATTATATCTACACTATCTAGCTCTACAGAGGATAATTTTTGCTAAATTCTATTACATCCACAGTTTAATGACTTCAAGAAAAAAAAAAAAGCAAGCTAAGCAGATAGTCTTATTTTTTAAGAAGAAAGCAAGAACTAGAACCAAACCTCCTTTTCAGGCACCAACTTGACACAGCTAATCCCCTTTCTCATATTTTCAGCCTGTTAAAAATCAGCACCAATTCCAGTGTCTTTCCTCCTCAAAACTAGTAGTACAGTGAAAAGAATATTGGCATATGGCTGAATAAAGAAATGTCATTTCTGTTTCAGAACAGATAAAATTGCATTGTTTACTTCCCTGCTCAGCAACTGGAAAGGAGCATTTAGCCTCCTTCTACTACATCAGTGCTCTTTACCCCTTACAGGAAAAAGACTCCCTGCACGTGTTTCCATGGGCCAGCAGTGACCCTCACATTGCACAGATACCCAGCTATGCCTAAGAGACCCGATCCTTGCCCTTTAGTGAGCTGTGTCCCAGGCTGGTGTGCCCAGCAGCCCCTCTGCCACATGCCGCAGTGCTAGTGCTCAGTCATCTGCTGCTACTCTCCCCATGTACATAGCCTGCAGCTACCTAGCTTTGATCTAGCCACTGCACACACCAGCTGGCGAATAGAGTATCTCCTTTTCCCCACAGGCAAATTCACCAGAGACACAGACGAATACAAAGACAATTTAAAATTAGCAGAAAGGATGCTTATTGTTCTGAAGGGATTTATGCAATGGGCATAACTAATTTCCACCCATTTCAATAAAAGAGGGCGTTGATGTAAAACCGACTTGCAGAACTGGTTAGAGCAAAGCTACATTTTAAACATTACAACCTTAAATCTGTTTCCATTTTTATGACTCAATATAATTTATTACTATCACTAAAAGTAAGATTTTTTTTTTTTTTTGCATAATACTGCTAACACAATAGAGACCATTCAGCTATGTACCGCACACACACAGTCAGATGTACAGCACAAGTCCTGTTCTAAAAACTGTGTCTTCTAACAACTACTGAGTAAATAAGGGCTTCCTCCCTGTACTCAAACTTCTTGGCAAATTTGGGTCATTCTTCCTCTTCATGAAAAGAGACTGACGCTTTAGGAACAGAATGGTGACTACAGCCAACCAGAACACTATCCAGCCACAGAAAACTGATCCAATCTGGGGACATACAACAATGTCAAAAAGTTTTTGAATGTCCACAATACTTGCATCTGTTTCACGTTCATTCCTAGAGGTCGCTGTTAGTCATAGCCTACACTATGAGGTGGAATCCACCTTGTGGCACTCACTCTCAGTGTAAGTACACACATCTCCACTCATACAAATTGCTTAGCCCACAACTCAGAGTCGACATTGTTTGGCTGAAAATGAACATACAAGCATTTGCCTCCATTTGGGCACAGCAAAATCACCAAACTTCCAGTTAGCTAATGTCAGACACTTCCTACTGTATCCATTGAGCACCAAATATACACAAAAAAAAAAAAAAAAAAATCACATTCTAAGTCGAGTGTGACTCTGCATATATCACTTGGGAATTTTTTTCATAGCAGTCATGCCATACTTAGCTTTCAAAAGTGTCTAAAAATCTGCGAAACAAGTTTTGAAGCTGCAACATTTAAAAAACACATAAAAAAGGAAAAACAATAACTTTTATCCCTATGAGTACAGAGTGCACAAATGTTTCTCACTGTGCCCAGATTTCAGAGGGATAGGTTCATTTTCACAAGCAAGTCTCCAAATGCCTGATACGAGCTTTCAGATGGCTTCTCTCCTCTTACCTAGAATAAAAAGCTGCATCTATTAGTCACTTGTAGTTTCATTGCTCATGGTAGCAAGACCACTAAGACAAGATATCCAAACATTCTACGGAAATGAAATGTTTCATGATGATACATTTTCTGGACATGACATTCCAGAAAAAGAGATTAGTCACTTATTTGAGTTAAGACACAACAGTCCAAACCATTCTTGTGATAATTAATGAGCTGGATTGTGTTGTAGAAGTGCTGCACTGCCTGATGCCAGCTAGCCAAGGGGCTCACTTAGGAAAATATTTGCAGTAACTTTTTGAAACGCCAAATCTGAAAGATGACCATAACAATGGGTACATATAGCCTCAGGCTCATCTTATTCGAAGTCTTGTTTCAATAACTTCTACTGATGTTCTGCCATATTCATAGCATGGCCATAACATTATCTGCAGCAGCTTAGAATTTTTTTATAAGCAGTTATACTGCTCACCGACAGAGTTACCTTAGCTGATGTGCAGGTTACACTGCACAATTCAGTGACCACATATACTCATATCATCCTCCATATATTGCTTGCACTTTAATAGCAAAACCAGTTACTTAGTTCTATCATCTATCACAACCACGTGCCGCTTTCCAGAACAGTCCTCTGAAAAAACAACTTGTGGCTTTAAGAACAAGAAAATACATTATCTCATTCTGAAGAAGGAGACCTATGGATATACTTCTGCTTTTTTTCAGCCACCCAGAAATACGGGAATGATATTCTGCCTGCAAACAGATCTCAACAACATCCCAGCTAGCCTCTGCCTTTAAGGGATTGTTTGCAGCTTGTTGAATAAAATGGCAGGATGATATCTGACAGAATATTTAGCGCTTTCATTAGAATCTTCAGGCTTCCTTCCCTCTTTTCAAAAGCCCAGAAACTTAACATGCCACCAATATTCCTCATAATCATTTTGAAGCACGCCTACTGCTTTGCTGAGCAATGAAATATCCTGATTAACTCATTCTTGTCTCCACTTACAGACTGTAAAACCTTTACTTAAGCATTTAGTCAGAAGTCGACTAAAAGGATTACAAGGTACACTGTCAACACCAGGAGAATAATAGAGAGACAAAAAATAAAACACAAACAGAATTAAGAAAGACTGCCCTATATTTTTTATTGCAGGCAATAGCGGACAGCTCAAGCCTACAACCATGCTTTTTTCCTAAGCACAGCTATTAGTTGCACATTCAGTGATTTCATTTCAGCATACTTTTCTGTCCTTCCCGACATCACTCAGTAAGAATGATGTGAACTTGAGTAATAAATATCACAGTTTCAAGTAGCAAACCCAAACAATTACCTGCCCCTTATTTTATACAATATTCTTTACAGGAGAGGAAAATGGTAGATTGAAAGAAAAGAGCAGTCTTACTCAGTCTGATCGTTTTCAGGAACACGATTATAAGTGGACACTTTACAGAACATCTAAAGTGTCCCTCTCACCCTGCAGAGATGAAACAATTACATAAATGAATATATGACAGCTAACGACCTGTGGACCACACAGCTGAATAGACTGAGTTCAAAAGGCCATGAACACATTATGGATTTCAGGGTGTCCAGCAGCCCCTCTCGTTACTGAAAAGCACAGGTGGACTTGTGCAGCAGGGAGGGTGCAGACAGGAGGCGGCCAGGAGGCTCTGGGAGATGGCATAAGCTAGGAGAACCTTGCCTCCAAAATGAAAATGTGTCCAATAACAGTAAGCCATCCATTTTTTAAAGATGACAGCCAAGATCAAGAGTTCAAGACCTGTGTAATTGGTTGATGACATTCCAGAGGTCTGGCTTCCACTGTGCGTGGAAGAGATTATCTGGTTTGCAGAGTAAACTGACATGGTTTTATCAAATAGCATGGTGAAACCTGCCTCTAACATTACATTTTTTTCCTGAAACAAAAGTACAATAGAAAGAAAACATTTATTCTCATAACAACTTTGGAGAACAATATCACCCTTTTCTGCAGAAACTAAAAACAGTAAGGATTTATTTTTATTCAAGAGATCTGCTCTTGCAGCTAGCTAAGATCTCTGGAGAAACATTAGATGGATAAATCATTATCCAATAGAAAACCTACTTGTGGAAATTAGATAATTTTATAGGAATTTTTATGACAGCAGATTTGCACTTCAACAGAAGAATCCTGACTTTGATTTATTTGGGTAATCTGTATTTATTACAGTTTCTTGTGTTTGCCATTTAAATGAAACAACAGTTCTAGCCACTTACACTTTCTTTAAGATGGAGGGTTTTCAGAAGCCCTTGCCATAAGCCTACTTTCCTTCTGCTGTATCCAATCTAAGCTTTACTCTAGCCTGTTAGAGTAGTTGAATACAGCCAGAAACCAGGATTATATCAAAGACTATGTGACCGGCAATAAATTAATTAAAATCCATCCAATTATAATAGTCTCAAAAAAAAAATTTAACTGTTGAATTATAATCGTCAAGAGGCTGAGTTGCAAGTGCGAATGCCAAACACCTATTATTTAAAAATGTTGTCCAATAGCTTGAGAAAACGCTATCCATAAAGTTGTTACTATGAAGACTATAGCTGACAAAAACATGGAGAGGTAAATGATGAAATGTCACAGAGAGGAATCAGAGCAGAAGTTAGGACAAGTGGTGAAACACAGCTAAGGTAGCAAACGAAACACTATGGGACAGACTGAGTAGAAAACCATCTGTAAAAGGGCAGCTCTTGGGCTCAAGATGAGACTCAGAAAAATAACTATCAGAGCAACCACATGGCCTGTCATGCAGAACCCCTGTTCCATGACTCAACATGCTAAAAGACCACTGTTGTCTGTAATACAGCATGGGTTTTAAAAGCAGCAAGCCCTAAGACTGAGTTTGAACTAGCCCTGTCCCCTGAGAGCTGACTTCAGTCCAGGACTCTAATCAATCAGACTCTGAACAGTGAATGACAGAGGAGAGGAATACAAGTCAATACAGAAACACTAGGAGGACAGAAATTAAGTTTAACGTGTGAACAAAATACGGAGAAAGTGGGCTTTTTCACCCCTTATCCCTGCTTTGCGATCCTTAATCTGACACTAAAGATGAAAAGAACAGGATTGAAAGGAGCAAAATTTACCAAAGCCACTGATCTACCATCTAGTGCTGTCCCAAAGTTGACTAGGATATCAAGCTTTCACTGATCCTAAGAGGATGTAAACAAATGGAGACAAAGAGAGCAGATGGTATCACTATCTCCATCACGTTTTGCCAAACTTCAATCACACTATGAAACTTGCATCCCTGCTACCAACTTTTTTCACATTTCCTTTCCTTTACTTTAGTTCCCTTTTTGCCTTCTTTCAAAAGAGTCTGGCAAGATTGTATCTTTCGCAACACAGTTGTAGACCTGTGACCAAAACCATAGATACAGCAAATCTTTAAACACCCCAGATGTTGGTATGGGTTTCCAATGTCTTGAAGTTTCAGATAAAGGCAATGAATTGTGCCTATCTTTCTTTAGCAGTGAAGCTGTAGCTAAGAGCAGAATTTTCATACCCATTTGCATGTATCAGACATTCAAAAATGGGAGACTGAGTGCAGACTCACTGCGACAGCTTGAAAGAGCTACATACTCTAAGGCAGAGAAATACTAAGATGTAAAGAGGTATTTCAGTTTGTACTTGTCTACAGAGAAAGCCTTGCTGGAATGCAAGGAATGTGGAAAAATCAAAAATATTTAGACAGGAATAAAAAAAACCTACTTAAGATTTTGAATTACAAATTCAAAAAAGTTGCTTATCCAGAAGAGTAGCTAAGTGACAATCTCATCATGGTGTGTAGGGACCTGCAGGAAGAGCCAAATTTGATGGCAGAGAAAGCTCTTCAATGTGGTAAGTAAAGACAGAACAGGGCTGAAATAATTGAACCTGAAGCTAAGCATATTCAGATAAGAAACAAGAGATACATTTGTTATGGTAAGAGGCATTAATAGCTTACCCAGGATTCTCCATCACTACACACTTTAAAATCATGATTGAATAGGTTTAAACATAATACCTAGTCTAATTCAAGCAAAAGTGTTGGATTTAAAGCCAGCATGCAGGGGAGTTCAATGACTCACGTTAACATGAAAGGTCAGACTAGATAATCACAGCAGTCATTTATGGCCTTAATATATGCAAACCTATGACTTATTTCTCACCTTAATTCTAAGACAAGGTCAGAAAAGTTACAGACTAAATTAGCTCTTTTACATTCAGTCACATGGCCATATGTTCCTATGATTTCCATGCCAAAAAAATGCAGTCATTTGCTTAAAAATCTGCTTTCAAACTGTACATACAAGCTAAATTACCCTGCTTGTTGTATGTGCTCATTCTAATTAACACCACAGAACATGGTCCACACAAAAAAAATTCCATGCATGACCTTCTTGATCTGAAAATAGATGTAAGATATGAAGAAAATAACAAGTCTAGGGAAACTACAGCATAATTCTGACCTGGAGAATTAAATGGTTTCATGCATCATCACCTGCCCATTTGTCATTCCTAAATTATAAATGCAGGGATTAACTATTCATAAAAAGAAATTTGGGAAAGACCATGGTAAATATGTATACACTGCAGTGAATTACTCCTATCACTTTCAAGTATGCATACGCTCTAACATAAATCTCATAAGCCTTTATTAATTTTAAATTACATATTTTAGACAGACAGGTAGAAACTCATGGAAGAAAAATCCACTGAGAACTTTTGAATTCCAAGCGACTATTTTGCAAGTTGTTGGAGTCTGGGTGACCATGCCTGGACACCACTATTACGGATTTACTCTGTTCTTACACCAATTTGATATTGGTTTCCTTTTGAGAAAAAGGATACTAAGCTAGCTGGACCTTTGGTTTTACCCTATACATTCATCCGTTCTTATGCTCAAATATCTTGATGAACTGATGTATATGGGCACAGATATATCTTACAGCATTATTGCTCTACCCTTTCTAGCTTTTGCAAATATTTTCTGCAGTTATTTATGTAAACAATTCTTTTTTTTATGTCTCATAAGCTGTTTTTCTATTTACTTGAGTAATATCATAGGGACTATATCAAGACCTTCCAAAAGTATATACACATATATTATAACTATGAGGAAGAAGCATATATCATTGAATCATAAAATGGTTTGGGTTGGAAGGGACCTTAAAGATCATCTGGTTCCAACCCCCTGCCATGGGCAGAGACACCTTGCACTAGACCAGGTTGCTCAAAGCCCCATCCAGCCTGGCCTTGAACACTTCCAGGGATGGGGCATCCACAGCTTCTCTGGGCAACGTGTTCCAGTGCCTCACCACCCTCATAATGAAGAACTATATCAAGACAAAAGGCTGTATTGGGTTTGCGTGGCAAGGTTTCAGTAGCAGATGGACTACAGGGGTGGCTTTGTGAGAAGCTGCTAGAAACTTCCCCTATGTCCAACAGAGCCAATGCCAGCCAGCTCCAAGACGGACCCGCCCCTAGTCAAGGCCGAGCCCATCATTGACAGTGGTAGTGCTTCTGTGATAACATATTTAAGAAGAGGGGGAAAAAAAAAAACACAACAAAAAACCAAACCTGCACAATGGCAACTTCAGCTGGAGAGAGGAGTGAGAATGTGTGAAACAACTCTGTAGACACCAAGGTCAGTAAAGAAGGAAGGGGAGGAGGTGCTCCAGGCACCGGAGCAGAGATTCCCCTGCAGCCCCTGATGAAGACCATGGTGAGGCAGGCTGTCCCCCTGCAGCCCATGGAGGTTAACGGTGGAGCAGATATCCACCTGAAGCCCATGGAGGACCCCACGCTGGAGCAGGTGGATGCCCGAAGGAGGCTGTGACCCCGTGGGAAGCCCATGCTGGAGTAGGCTCCTGGCAGGACCCGTGAAGACAGGAGCCCATGCTGGAGCAGGTTTGCTGGCAGGACTTGTGACCCTGTGGGGGACTCAGGCTGGAGCAGTCTGTTCCTGAAGGACTGCACCCCATGGGAGGGACCCACGCTGGAGCAGTTCATGAAGAACTGTAGCCCATGGGAAGGACTCCCATTGCAGAAGTTTGTGAAGGTCTGTCTCCCACGGGAGGGACACCACACTAGAACAGGGGAAGACTGTGAGGAGTCCTCCCCCTGAGGAGGAACGAGCAGCAGAAACATGTTGTGAACTGACCACAACCCCATTCCCCATCCCCCCTGTACCTCTGGGGAGGAGGAGGTAGAAAATTCAGAAGTAAAGTTAAGCTGAGGAAGAAGGGAGGGGTGGGGGGAAGGTGTTTTAAGATTTAGTTTTTATTTCTCATTATCCTACTCTGAATTGATTGGCAATAAATTAAATTAATTTTTTCTCAAGTCTGTTCTGCCTATGATGGTAACTGCTGAGTTATCTCCCTGTCCTTATTTGGACCCAGGAGCCTTTCATTATATTTTCTCTGCCCTGTCCAGCTGAGGAAGAGAGTGATAGAGCAGCTTTGGTGAGCACCTGGCATCCAGCCAGGGTCAACCCACCACAAAGGCTAAAATTAAAGAAGGGGCATAGTAATGTTTTGTAAAGGCCATTTTTCATTTACCTGTTTAAAAAAATAAAAAGGCCAAAATAACTGAGAGACACAGCTTTCCAAAATATTTTGAGACATGTAAAGGAGTTCATCTTAACATCCTATTTTGTAGTGAAGACTTAGGGGGGTTTGG
Organism: Platalea leucorodia; assembly: GCF_965183815.1. NCBI lineage: Eukaryota > Metazoa > Chordata > Aves > Pelecaniformes > Threskiornithidae > Platalea > Platalea leucorodia. The sequence goes on from NC_138826.1 coordinate 33,043,838, forward strand.
CACTAAAACAAACAAACAAACAAACAAAAAAACCAAAAACCAAACCAAACTTTTGAAACAAATGAATAATGGAATAAAGGAATATATCTACTGGTTGCTGCTCTAGACTGCGTCCACAGATTTGCAGAGAGAATGAAATTAAGCTTGGCTCAATATCCACTCACACTGAACTGCAGTCTTTCCCTTGTTTTCATGCAGAGCCTCTAGGTCTATGGAGACTAACATCCACTCCAAGTTTGTACTGTCCAAAAACAGGTGAAACAAACCCAAACTGACAAAAGGTGCAGACCTATTTAAATAGTCATTTTACGGTTTGGAAGTATTGAAGCGTAAGTTAATTTTAAAGTTTGGGAAGGCTTAATTAAGACAGTAGGAGTATTTGGAGCACAGAAACTAAAGGAGTAATTCCATGCTTAAAATCTATACAACTAGTTAAAGCTCTGAGGATGAATACAGACAAAGCCTGAAAGAAGGAATCTGTGAACATGGTTAGCATATTTCAAAGACTATCTTGTGTTTCTACCAAGCCATCAGCATTGTATTTTATGGTGCCATCCCCATGGCGCTCTGCCTCCTATTGATACCTTTCAATCTAGCAAGATGAAGTAGAACTCAAAAACCACACACTATAATAAATTATCCTGGTCATATTAGCATTTATAGGTAAGGCTTCTAAGTATGAATAAAGTTAAATTAACTAAATGTAACATTGATATAATTCTCTCGGAGATATACACTCTGGATTATGGTGATTCTGGGACATTTTGATGTGACTATTGCAACACGACAAAACGGTATTTCATCTATTATCCCAGATATGGTAGAATGTTGATATCTGTAGGAACAGTTTGAATCCTGTGCATTTAGGAAATATTTGCAATCTGCATTTTTGTCTTCATTAGTAGAATGCTTACCTTTAAGTCAGACATGTTTGTAATACAAACATTTAAAAATAAACAGAAGTCTCACTGAATTCACTTGGAACAGCAAAAGAAAACATGACAAAAAGATAGAAACTTCTTTCAAACACACAAAATCCAGTAGCATATAAAAAACTGTAACAGTGTTTTATCTTAAAAAATTAACATCTCCTATGGCTTTAACTCCTGTAAGTCACAAAGCAGTACCTTGTTTGAGCTGAAGTCAGTCTCTGGTTGACTCTTCCATACACTGCTTTCTTCCCACAGAACCTTTAAAAAAAAAAACAAAAAAAGATAATTCTTTAAAAGAATTTCCCTTGAGGACTGTAAGCAGTATGCTTAGCTAATGTTAGGAACCATACTAATTTCTTTCCATAGTTTTTGCATTTTTGAGAAAACCAATATCTATACTTTAAAAGCTGTAAATAAATTAAGTGTAAAAGAAACCTGAAAAAAGTTCCCTGGTGAGCAATTTCATAAAAGGGAAAGTTTAAAAAGCCTTGTACAGTGCTTCTAAAACAACGCAGGCATGCATTGCCATTCCCTTCCTGTCCAGAAGGATTTAAGAATCGGGATATGCTACCATACCAGCTAGAGAACCAGAATTCTTTATTTGAGTATAACATTTTAATTGTGTTAACAAAAGCAGCAGCAAATCCAGGCAGATGTAGAGCCTGAAACAAAATTTTGCACTGTGGGGTATCAGAAGCTCTTTAAAAATTAATCTATTCTCTTCTGAAATTACTGCTATCCCAAAAGGTCAATAACTAACTGCATATTATCACTACTTGCTTTAATGAAACCAGATTTTTCTCTCTCTAATTAGCATTAATAAGCTCTAGTTAAACCAGTGTACAAAGATATGAACAAAAAACACCTCTATCATCTTAATTTTACAGTGCAGTAACACACTGATTATTCAAAAACTCACCTAATCTCCAAATTTACAAATGAAAATAACTTAAACTAGAGTCTCTATACAAGATGAAATGTCTAAACAAACACAGTCAGTGAAAAGCAAAGGAGGAAAAAAAAAAATGTTTAAGATGAATTGCAACCCTGATGAGATTTTAGTTGTAGTTTGCAAAGAGAGGCAATAGGATAGATCAGTGCTTTCCTTCCTTTCTGTACTTTGCCTCTAACTTTTCTTAACAACCAGTTAATCTCGAAGAAAAGGCCTGAAACTGCATTATGGAAGGTTGTGGAGGACTTCTTCACATCTACTTTGGTCGAATCCTATGGAAGATTACATCTGCTATGTGTTCTGATCAGGCTTATGAACCAATTATAGATGTCTTACTGCTTCCATGGCTGTTCAATGTGAAAGATGTGCATGCTACTACAAAACATCCAGATTCCCCCCTCCAGTTTAGCAATGGATGCCTGTGACTGTGAGAAGGGGAATGGGTCTAGGAAGTGCGTAACTGGAATAGAGTGACCCTGACAAAAAAAACAATAATTTTGTCTTGTCCTGACTGGCTGCTTCTAGGTCTCTGACTGATCCAACACATCTGAAGACATCCAGATTTGGAAAAGGAGACAAAAATCCCCACCAACTCAGTATAATCTGGTTAGAAAATCAAGACCTGAAAAGAACATTTTCTCCTGCCCTATGACAGATAATGCTGATTAAAATCTTGTCCTGAGAAACATGGTATTATAGCAATACAAATGCTTTTCAGTGGAAAGTAAAGCCAGTCAGAATTGAGAAGCTTTTTCACATTTTATCAAGAATTCAAAAATCAGTCCACTACAGTGAAAAAATCGTGCTTCTTTGTGGCGTGTTTCTCAGAAACAGACAACTCAGTCATAGCTACGTCTTAAGCAAGCAGGCAGGAAAAACTGAATTCCCAATCAATATTTTCACATACAGCAGTTCTGAAATTCTTCCTATTGAAGCAGCCAAACGATATAAGCCATCCACTGCATGAACAGAGAATAACCCCACAGACCATCAGCAAGAGGCTTCAAAAATAAACACTAGCCTTCTGTAAGTTGATCTTCACAAACCAGTAACAGCCAGTGTCATAGGAGGGTTCTGGCAAACACGACTGGGAGAGGGGGGTGTCAATCCCCAGGAGCAGGAATGAAATTTTCCCTGTGATCTTTTTATAAGAGTTTCCAAGCATTTCACATTGTTCCTGTCAACTTGCAACTATTGCTGAAATTAATCTGCTGCTTTGGGAAAATACTCTCAGAGACCAGGCTTCTCTTATTTCATCAGAAGTGAAGACAGTCAAATTCCTGTATTCCTTGTGGAGGCCTCTATCCTCTCCATGTAACTCTCCTGACAAGTCCAGACACCCGCCAACGTGCCATTTTATGCACTGGCACAGCTAATAATTGTAGTTTACCTTTAGAACACATAACACCTTTTTCCGAGATCAGAATTCTGTTATTAGAGAACTGAGGCATAGCTTCACATTTTTAATTTGAGCAGACTGCCACAAACAGGTACAAATTGTCTATGAACCAGCAGAATCCACAAAGCTCAAATTCTAGAAGAGAATGAGCTTGTAACAGGCAGATTCTTTGAGACTGAGTTGATTGCATTACTAATTTTATCGACAAAACAGAATTAGTAGATGGAGGCCCTTAGCAGATTTAAAATGTGTGGCTTTTAGAGATTTAAAACTGCTGCATAAATTTACTCTCAATTCTTATCAGGTTGGAGATGAGGTCTACCCTACAGAGTAAAAGATGGCTTAAGAAGTGCAAACAAAAGATAATATTACATGAAAAGTGTATGAGGTTTGGAGGCATTGTTATTAGTCGCATTTAATACTTCTAATAATGACCAGGAAGACAGTAAACATCATGGTAATGAAATCTCCAGGATTAGAGGGATTAGAAACATGACAGAAATTACCAGCAAAATGCAATTTGGAAAGTCACAGGCTAAGACATCTGGAACAAAATAATCCAAATAGCTAGCCTACACATTTTCAGTAGAAAGAAAAACTGGTACTTGATAATGGAATAAAGCAGTGTATGTACATATATGTATGTATTCCTAGAGAGAGACATATGTGCATACTTATTTGTATGTACATTGGGACCAGATATAGGCAGGAATTCTCTAATTGACTGCAGCTGATAGGAAAACATGGACATTTTCAAGAAAGCATTTGGAAATTTCTCAAAACTGATTTTGTTCTTTAAAGAAAATGTCATATAAAATTTAGTTTGCCTTTAAGATTGAAGGAAAGTTATGTAGTGCAATCAGCTCCATAATACAGACTTAACTTCATGCATGCGTTTAAGCTAAAGGTCCCAGTTTGTGTCTGAACTCAGAGTTAAATTTCCAGGCTCCAGCAGTCAAGCTACATGCTTATTAGTGAATTAATTTTTAACAGTCTAACTAGATAGTTATGAATCAGAAGGAGTTCAGAGGAAAACAATGAAAGGGATTAAAAAAAAACCAGAGCGAGCAGTTTGCAAAAGAGGATTAAAAGGAGCTTGACACATTTATGATGCCTACAGGATAACTCAAAGAAAAGGGTGGACCAGCCTTTGGCAGTACAAAGAAACTCTCAGTACCAGACAATCATAAACCAACTATTTCCCAGACTAATTAAGACAGGGGGAACTTTAAAAAAAAAAAAAAAAATCTATTTCACTGTAAGATATTCTTGACTACAAAATACCGTCCCAAGTGAAGCTGCAACACTTTCAAGCACGAGTCAAGCAACCCACAGCGAGTATATAAGACATGATGTCTGTCACTAGCACTTAGACTGATTGATGTCACAGGTCTGTCCATTACTAAATTAATTCTTGCAAAGACATTAATTTACTTATTGACTAGTATCTCTTTAATAAAAAGAATACTTGTCTGCCTAGTGAAGTGTCTTGGCTCTTTAGTCCTTTAAAATACACATTACTCCTGTTAACACTCTGAAGTAACAAAAAGCAGTAAAACCTAATTCATTCCTAAATGTAAAGACAGAGATAGAGATATACAAGGGGTTTCCTCATGTTATAAATACATAAGAAGGATTGAAGATAAACACAGAGCCATATTTCAAATATCGCATGTATGCGGATACACCAACATAAAACTTGGACTGCCTCAAGCATCTGAATACAAGCAGCTTTTTCTCCCCTTCTCCCTCCACTATACTTCTTGAAGAAGCTCGATTTTAACTATTTCACACGTCCTGCTTTTTTATTCACCTATTACAAATATGACAACTGAAAAGGGGAACAGAGAGGACTTGTTAGATATCAGAAACAGTAATCCCACAAGGTAGTGAAGACTCCAAACCTGTGACACACTGGCATGGCAATAAACACAGAGGTAAAGTGATTTAGCTCCACAGCCTACACCCCAGCATAGTAAAATCTCACAAATAAAATTCTGGAAACCAACTTTGAAACTAGAACTGCTACATAAGTCTGTTAGGTTTTGCAGTTAAAGCAACAGAGTTCACCTAGCTTTTCAGAGAAGAGTCCATCAAAAAAAGAAAAAGCTAAATCACATTTACTTATCTTTACATGCTGAAACAAAGCACTGCTTATACCCAGCTAACTGGCACAAGTGCCACTCCTGAAAAGCTCCCACCATCACCCAACTTCCTTACATCCAGCAGACCTTTTGAAGCAGCCTGCCTCTGCCCTTTAGGGTCAGCAAAGCTAAACTGTGCAGCACTTGGGTCTGTAAACTATGTCCCAATGTTGTAATAATGAAACCCCAGGAAATAGCTATTTGTTATGATTTTACTACTTTGACTTCTAAAATTTTCTGATTTGTGAAAACCACACAGGCAACATTATTAGAAGAGCAGAAGTTTAACAATTTTCCCTTTAAAAAAAAAAAAAAAAAAAAGAATCTAATTACAGTAGATTTTCAGCAAGTTCTCAGCAAGCTGTAATTATTCCTTTCCTCTTCTGACTAATATTGAAAAGCAATTAAAAGACCAAAGATCAGTTGAAGGAAAAGATACGTGCTGGAATCAGTAGGTACAAAACCAGATCTTTACAGGATCACAGGGGTTAGATTCACATAAAGATTTAGGGCCAATTCCAAACATGGAATTTGAACCCACATCCCAGACTGATGTGACTGCTATACTAGTGAGCCTTACCACTCAGGTAGACTTAAGACAGGGTTTTACCAATAAAACAGTGATAAAGCTTTGGGGCCCAAGTTGATTCATGCTTCACCAAGTATGAGCAAGGGCACAGTTTATCCTTGCATCTGAAACATGACTCTGCACCTGACTGCATGGACATGCTCTAATTTACTTCCAGAGAACTTGCATACTGAAATCAAGATTGATTGTTTCAAATCAAGATTTGTTCTGTTTCAAACAGCATTTTAAGCTAAAAAAGTGATTTCTGTAGTTGTAAATTACATGATTTAAACTGACAAACAAACAAAAAAAAATCAAAGAGAAGCTACACTAACTCAAGAAACAAAACCATCTGTAAGCAGCATTCAAGTAATGAGGATCCTGTTCAGGTGGTGATCACTTGATTTATTGGGGAATAAGAACACAATCCCTGTAAGAGTTTGGGGAAAAAAAATATAAAACCAAAATCAAGAAATGAATCCTAGAAGCCTGATGTTTCTGATGTATTACATATCTTCTGAGTGCGGTGCTCAATTTGAAAAGGAAACTCGACTCTGAATTGAATATATTGGAAACATATGGCAAATCTGGAGAAGTAATGAAAGGCTGGACAAGAGAGGCAGGTCAGACTCAGATAATTTGGGAGTAAATGGATGCCCTTGCCATGTAAAAGTACTTTCAGTAGAGAAAAAAAAAAAGTGCTCGAGACTGTAGAGATTACATTTCAGATTATAAAAAACCCTACATTTATCAGGAACCTAGGTAACACCAGCAATAATCAATTATTTTCTCTTTCCCTTTCCTTTTTCTGTACATTAGGTGATCAGTGACTACAGTGCCAAACAGAGACTTTTAGGTGCTTTGGCTTTTGTCATCTAGTGCTCACCAACTATTGGACCTGAGGTTCCCAGATAGTCTCAGATCAAGTCCTTGGAGAGATCCAGACCAGGAACTAAGCAGGGAAATCACAGTGGGAGATAAACTTCTAGAACTTCAAGGGTTACAGTCGCACAAAAATTTCCAAAGAACCCAAAATGAAGTTCCATTTGCTGTGACTTACTGGATTTTGTCTTCTGGGCAAAAAGTCTTAGGTAAAAAAGTGTACTTTTCATGCATGTTCTCTGGTAAGTGAATTGTAACGGGACTCGAGTCAAAGGCTCACTATCACAGAGTAATATGTACTGAAGTACAACTTGCCCTATGTACATTCCAGTTTTAAAACACATTGGCTTAAGCATTGTAGTTTGCACACATCATAAATGCATCTTTTATCCTACTTTAAATCACTTCCACATTCAATAGCAAATCAAGGGCACAGCATTGTCCCATCTCTTCACAAAAACAGTCCTTTTCCCTTTAAGAAGAAAAGAGAAGTGAGTATATGTCAAAGCCACATGGCTTCTCACTTACAACCAAGTGATTTATTTCCTCAAGAAAAATAGAGCAGACAAGAAAGGATGATCTATTGCAATGTGCTCCAGCAAGCTGTTACAGCAGTGCCCCAAGTAGCACTGACCTGTACTTGGTCACACCAGGTTTGTTATCGCTGCCCTCAGAGATGAGCTACATCTCCACAAAGAGCACGCCTCGAATACAGGAGGCACTCTGACACATAGCGCAGGAAGTACACCTGCTATTTCTGCCAACCTGCTGCGCAGAGAACAGGACCAACCAAGACCCCCTGCTGAAATAAATCTGGCATTGCAACCCAATGAGAAAAGCTTTTGACCAGAGATACAGCAAGCATGGGAGGAACATTGCGTGCTTGCTTTCCAGCAGCTGAGAATAATTTGGGGAAGATTCAAGGCAAATAATTTGAAAGTAGTCTCTGAATTAAATGGAAACAGCTCTACAAGAAGAGTTAAGAGGACCAGAGGAGATATGAAGAGGCAGCTAACATCTGAACACAAGATATTTACTTACTTCTAAAAGTGAACCTAATCCATGCATGAGTTGTCCTTGTAAATCTGCTCCCTCTGCCGTAAAAGATGAAGTTCCACAGAAAAAAGCATTTACACATTAGATCTTTATCCCTTGAAAAGAAATATACATTGCTATCTGAATTCTTCAAGGAGACCAGGCAAAAGAAACTATTCTCTCACTTTTCTCAGCAATTCCTTCCACCGTAATGATAGATGGGGTTTTTCCCTGCTTTTGTTTTACTGTATGAGAACTAATATAAAGACTATATTGAACAGAGCTGATGGAAGGAGAAGTTGTGGCAATGTGATGGGCAGGTGCACATGTCTTATCTCCAGAAAGCTCAGCACAAACAGCTTGATAAAGGCTGCTCACCATAGCACTGATAGTCTGTCAAAATAAATAATATCTCTACCACAATAAGTCGTCAAAATCTTTTATGAATGAGACCTATCTATAAGACCCTGCACAGAGGCCCCTATGTAGTTCTTCTCCACACAGAGATTTATGAGTGCAAGTTTGTGATTATTGATTCACTGCAGCATTTTGATCCCAGGCTGTGATCCCGTTAACTCTTACAAAGGAAGGACAGTGAGGCCCTGCTGCATGTGGGGCTTCTAAGAAATCTCTCTACTGCAGGCAAGTGTATTGGGATGACAAAATAGATGGATATGTCTTGGGCCCTATGCTGAGTAAATAAGTGGAAGATGTTGCCAAGGAGTAGATACCACATTTGTAAAGAGATATGAAATACATTAATAGTTATAATCTCTAGGCATTTTTAGAAAAGAACTATCTGTCCTACTCAAATTTTAGAACAGAAGTTCTGCCTTAAAAAACGCCCCTTTCAATACAAAAAAATGTTTCTTGTTTATTGCTCTATCATGATATGTTGCAAGATAAAGCTGAACAGCTATTATGAATCAGGTTCATAAATCTCAGGCCATATTTGGACAGAATTACTAGGCAGGAGTGTTACACCAGGTTGGGGTGAGGAAAGGGGAAAAGTCTAACAAACTACAAATGCTTATTTTGTGACACTCCATTTAGTTACTTGAAAAGTTAGTAGAGATCAAGCTGTGTTGAGAACTGATGCACGGTTATCTGATTAGGAACCGGATTGTAACCCTTCCCACACAAGCAAAATAAGTGCTGTATCATGAGGTGACTACAAGTCATTCAGACACAGCCTTCCTGAATCAATCAGCAGCAGCAGAAGACAAATTCTAGCCAGGAACACACTGAAGTCCCCTCATTGTTACTTCAAAATATTTAGACCCCTGTCTGCAAAGCGACTCAGCATTTTTCAGAACGAAAGTGGTTGTAGGAAGTTACTAGAAATCAGTTCTACAATTGCATCCACTTACAAGATACTTAGCAGCTTTCTGTGACAAGAACAACTTGACCTTGAGTAGCCCATGCTTTATTTGTAACATTAGAACTATGGAAGTATTTCTGTTTTACCACAATAAGGAAGCAAGTCTGATAGGCATTCATCCTTATATGCATCACGTTGTGAGCTACCCAACAAAACAGCCAAAAGTTGACCAAGTTCAGCTCATTGAATTTTACCTATAACACTACAGATATTCAGATAATACTGGCTACCACACTTTGTTCCACTTACTTTCTTCCATTCATTGTGTATTAGCCACAAATCAGTTGTAAGACAACATAGAGCTGGTACTTTATATACAGGAACACGTTCTCACCAAGTGTAAATAGCCATAGCATTCCCATTTGAGAGACTTACATGAATGCACGCAAACTGGAAATCTGGCCTATAGCCTCCAAAGCAATTGAAATACATGAGGGTGCTTTGAGATGAAAGGTGGTTTCTAGAAAAAATAGAGCATTTTGTTACATACTAGAGCAGACTAAGCTCTAAACTAATGATGTGCATTACTTTCTGGGATTTAACAGCTCCTTAACTCAGCCTCTTTTTAATGTTTATAGGTATCTTCTTGGCCAGACTGGGCACTTCTGAGCACTAGCAATGAAGTAATGAACTATAGAGCAGCAAAAAGTCAGTGAGGTTGTATTTGAATCTCTTGCAGTTCCATCTACTGCAACACTAAATCAAAAGAAATGGATTCTCTCTCTGTTCAGTGGGATTTGCCCATCATTTATCCTTTGCCTTTAATCCATTAGTAAAATACTAATTGACCCATATTAATTTTCCTCTTTTTTTGAGTCTTTTTTTTTTTTTTAAGAACAGTTTCTGTGTCTTTTTCTCCAGCGCTCAGTCTAGCATCCCCCAGCCTTCCATGAATTCTTGAAAAGGAATCTCTATCCACAAGAAAATAAAACAGAAGAGGAAAAAAAAGATGATACTATGAGATTGATTAGGCCAATGAGTTCCACAGACTTCTCACTACCTCGGCAGAGCAAGATGGTAGAATTTCAGGGTCTCAACAACTTTGGGTTGCCAAGATGGTTATAGAGGCCTGGAGTAGCTGAAGGTTAAAAAAAAAAAAACAAAACAAAACCCAAACAAACAAACAAAAAAAACCCATAGGTAACAAACACAAGAAATGTTTATTGGAGAGAAGACTGCATGGTGACCTACAGATTTCTCTAAGTATTACTCTCAGAAAAACATGCCATAGGAATCAGCTGCAAATCTCCAGTTCAAGACTGGAGAACCAGGAATTTAAACATTAGCAAAAATCAGTTTCCTGCTAATCTAGGAAAGTGCACCCCTTCCTGTACAAGTTGCTCCTCGCATCTTTCTGCCAACCCTGTTAATTATCAGCTGAGAGCATAGGCAAGACAACTCCAGTGCAGGATGTACTTCAATTATTAGAGGCTGGGCTCCTCCGAGTTTCCTATTACCAAGGACTCTGCCTTTCTTGCTTTATTTCTTCCTACCTAACTACCCTGTTTAATTTATAGCTTTGCAGGTGCAACACTGTAGTTAAAACTGAAATGGCACTTCCACTCTAAACCTCTATTTTATTCTTTTCATTTGAGTTCATTACTTCAGTTACCATAAAAATGTGCTTTCTGGCAACCCCTGTCCTCCTCCTCCTCCTCAGCAAAATATATTTGTCATTCCCCAAGGACACTGGATGGCTGATCCTGTGCTCTCTTTCATGGCCTGTAGATCTATCTTCGATGACAGCTTCTGGAGGTAAAAGCCCACAAGGATACTGCTGTAGCGTTTGCCTAGGAGAGAATCTGAGTTTTCAGAGAATGTAAAGGAACATGTATTTGCCCTCTATACATGGTAGAAGAAAAGAGGAGTGGCTTTTACCTCTGCCCTGACAGCACTTTTCTTCTCTGCTTCTATTTTGATGTTTCTTAGATCCCCAAAGGACCTGTCTGCAAATTTTACAAGAGATATGCATCAAAAGTCAGTGTGTATGACAGTCACATTAGAAGTTACACAGCCAACAGTCTTGGGCTGTACTTACTGTGCAGGCTCCTCAGAGAGTAATAGGGTAGCTTTAGTCACAGCACTATTACCCTAAAGAGAAAGCAAAACAAGCCCGCAAGTCTAAGACCTGTAAGTTCCTCAAGTCTGTTCATTTGGTTAAAGATCATTGAAGGAGAAAGACAAGGCAGAGCAAACTTTGTTTCTATGAAACCACATGATCCATCAAGAGACTTGTGGGAGCGATGAGCAAGGGCTATTGAAACTTCACAAAGCATAATTGCCCCCCTCCAAGTTATGGTGACGGGAATTTGTCAACTTTATTAACAGGTTTTATTTTGCATAAGCATTCAATCCTATTTCATAGCTTGCCCAATATCATTTTAGATACCAAACCCACATTTTCTTATTAAACTAAGATTTCCAAAAGTGAACCGAGGCTTACTTTGATTCAACAATCCATAAAATTCTTCTGCACATTTGTGTGCATACATGCATGAAATACTGCAAAATCTCCTGCCCAGTCGAGAAAAATGGTTTTATTAACCACCCCCAAATAAAAAAAAAAAAAAAAAAAAACCAACAAAAACACCCACAAAACTTCAAAATTGCCCTATTTGTCATTATTTATTTTTAAAAGTGTCAGCTCTTGCAATCTCTCTCCAAGTTCTTGTTTGTTTGTTTTGTTGGCACGGTAGGTGTCATGGCAGAAATGAGATATGAAGCAAGAATGGGTGAAAATCTTGGGGTCAAACTCAAATGGTCAATAAGAAGTACTCAGCCAGTGGTAACTTATGTGCCCCACAAACTAGTAGGTAAACCAGCCCTTCTCCTTTTTCCAGGCTGTACTTCACATTCAGCCTGCGGGACTAAAAAATTGCTGCTTCTCAGTGATAGCTGGCTTTGAACAAGAAAAGCTGCTACAAACTGGTTATCTCCATTACACAGATTTTGAATTGTCCTCTGATGCATCTGTGTAATGCCCATCCTGTGCGACAGGATATAAGATTAGATGGGCTATTGGGAAATTGGAGCAATTGTAAAGAAATAGAAACATTATGGAGGCTTTTGGGTAGGGTTTAGCTCACACATTTTTTCACAGTGCAGGGGAAAAACAACAACACATTCTACCAATTATTTCTGCCCACACTTTCTCTTTTTCTTTTCATTTATAACAATTTAGAATCTCATTGTTATTATACAATTGGCTTCTGCTGATGAAAATAGGTCACACAAGAGGATTTTTAAATTTCCTGACTATGACATCAGTTCAGTGAGTGCTGTGCATAACGGTCATACTATATAAAAATCAATAAATAATTACAGCATAATGGAGACGCCTATTAATGACTTAAATTATAGATGATGTTTTGTGACTCTTAACTGGTGTCTTCAGGGCATCTTTTTTTCTTGTTTTTCCTGGGATTTTGAAGGGCAAAAGCAAACGTGAATGCAATGATGCAAATTTTGCAACCAGAGTTTCCAAGAGAACCCTTTGTCCATCACAGATGATGTAGCCTCTGGCATCTCCACGTTAAAAGGAGACTGTTTTTCTTCAGCTTTAGCAGGGTATAGGTACAACAAGGCAACTTTAATCAACTCAGTGTCTTTTGGCTGTAAGAATGGAAATGGGACATTGATCTTCCCATCCTCTTCAGTAGAGGTAATATTCTTTCTACAGGGACTTGATTAAAACACATTTTGATCACAGAAAGGTCTGTGAAGTAGAAGAAATATATTTCAGAGCATATTTTTAGGGTGTTATGTAAAAAGTAGCCTCCTCTTTCAAATAAGTTAGAGGAAAATTATTTCTTTCCACTACATTCCAAGGAAAGTTTCGGAGATGTCTAGCTTGGGAAACACACAAGTGAAGCAGCAGCTAGTCTCACTGGTGCCTGTCCTGATGTTTGCTGTGACACTGTAGTGATACTTAAGGACAATTCTGCAGCCCAGAATCCTCTGCAGTTCAAAGGTGTCTGGTTTTTGTCCTGAAATAGGCTGTAAGAACTGGAAGCAAGAGGCAGTCTCAGAAACTGTTAACAATCTGCAGACAAACATCCTTCAAGGAAAAAAGTCAAATTTACATCCTTTAGTGAAACTTCCACAAAATGTCCCTAATTCTAGTGAGAATCTATTACTTCTGCTACTTGAATGGCTCAGTCACAGATTTCATTTATTCCTGATAGAAGCAGAACACAACATGACAGCAAAAGCAGAATAGAGAAAAACACAACACCTCTGATTGGATTCTCTGCTAGTGGTATTTTTGCCAGCTAAGAATCACTGTAAAACAGGCTAATTTACTGAATACAATTGACCTGCAATTTTCTGAGCCATGAACGATTTTTCCGTGGAAGACTTCAGTTCCAGGATAATCTCAAGGCTCTCACTCCCTTAAGTATGTGAACTAACTAGATCTTCATTAGAGAGCAAAACACTAATTTACCTGTGCTGCAAGACAGCGAGGAGGGATGAGAAGTAAAGAAATAATGTGGAAAACAAAGAAAGGAAAAAAAAGAAGGAAGAATTCTATCTGTATTCTGTAATGCAAAAGACCTAATAAATATCTATGAAAGGAACCCAAGAGCAAAGCTGACATCTGTGACACCTGGAGATTTAAAAGTCCTCATCCTCAGCCTGGCATGAAAGGTGAACCCACTCTGAGCAAACATTAGGCTTCACATACCCACCCAGCAACACCAGGCACTTAACATGTTTAACAAGTTCTTCTGCAGCAGAGATGGCATTGTAACTACAGGAGGGAAACTTCTGATGTATCATGTCAGTCCTGGAGTTGTGCTGCCTAGGATTTTTATTAACCGTTTTCTTAACAGAGATTGTAAGGCTCCTTTGGGGTACATCACAGTTATGGACAGGTTTCCCTTGCTTTGGGTTTGGCTTGACCTGTTCATATTTACAAGCTACTTTTATTCCCAACTCTGCACTGCAGTTCACTGTTGCTAAATTGCCAAGGTAACAAGATCTTTAATATTCACAATTTGTTTCCACCAGTTGTTACAGTCTGTTTTTCATTCCTGCCATCACTCTCTTGGCCTTCTCGCTAACACTCCTATTTCCATCTTCTCTCCTGTACTAAATTTTTTTTTTTTATAGATATCAAACAGAAAAAAAACTGCAAGAAAAGTTACATCATCCACCTAGCAGAAGCCTCTGATGTTTTATAGTGTAAATACAAGAACCCCAGACCTTTACCCCAGGGTGTTTTTTCATAAGGTAGTCTCCGTCCAGCTCCAAAAGCAGAGGTAGCAATGTCCACGTTGCTTGATCACTGAAGTAACCATACCCCAACTAAACATGTTGCAATAACACATCACTGTCCTCTAGTCTCCCAAAGAACAAGTCTCACGGATGACTGCCACCAAACAAAATCCCTCCCTGCCCCAAGACAAACAAAAGTCTCCTAGAACGGCACCAGGCTAGGAGTCTTAGCTCAAGACCAAGCTATCACCAAAACCTCCATGCAGCTTCCACATCAGTTGGCTCACTGCTTCTGGGATTCGCCGACTGGGACTCCTGCCACTTTGTTGAATTTTATATAAGAAGTTCGTAAGGATCTTTCCAGCTAGGAAAGAAAAAAAAACAAAACACACCCAAACCCTCTAAGACCTAACATAGGGAAAATTTATGCTTTGACTTTAGCAAACAATCATGTTTAAAACAACTGGTTCCCTGTTAGGTATGCAGGACAAAAGAGCTTTGCCTGCCACCCTCTGGCTCAGGGTACCCCTGCCTTGCTTTTGAGTCAGAGCAAAGAAGGGAAGGGAGTTTTTCTTCAGAGAAGTAACCTCAGACACTTGTAAGGCAACAGTCCTGCAGGTTTGGAGGAAACTCCCAGCTTAGTACTGGGTTTGTTAATGTAATTGCAACAGAATGTCTGGGTGATCCCCTGACAAGCCCTGCTATCAGAGCTC
Source organism: Platalea leucorodia (assembly GCF_965183815.1). Classification (NCBI taxonomy): domain Eukaryota; kingdom Metazoa; phylum Chordata; class Aves; order Pelecaniformes; family Threskiornithidae; genus Platalea; species Platalea leucorodia. The sequence goes on from NC_138826.1 coordinate 33,059,061, forward strand.
ACAAAGGAGCTTTCCAAGAGGAGAAGAAAAAAAAAAAAAAGAAAAAAAAAAAGATGTTTCCTTCTCTGAAACCAAACAACCTTTTCTGATCCATTGATCAAAGACCTCGCACTATTCATTTGAAGCCCTCAGTAAAACAACACTAAATATCGAGAAAAGAAAAAAAATATCTACAGCTTTTCATTAAATAAAAAGTTAAAAATAAATCATTCTGGCCCTTTTCCTTCCTTGCCAATACCGTTTCTAATGCTAATGTGCCCCTATTTCCTGACTGACTTCTGTAAGGAAAAAAAAACAACAAGGAATGTACACATTCAAGTAATAGGATGCCTTTGTCAGTTCAGTCAAAATGTGCATTTCTATTAAACAGCCAGGACTTTTCCTTCACGCCACTGGAATGCCTGATTTTACGCAAACTGCTACTGTCTATACACACACAAACAAGTGATACTTCTCCTTCCTTTGAAGAACTGTGCCTATCCACTGGCTCACAACAGACTTGGATCCATGGCAAAAGTGGCAGTGCGACAATATTATAATATACACCAGGTCATTATTTAAAACATTGCAAACAATTTCCCCATCGTTTCCATGTTCCTATGGCAGCGTACTACAATCTTTGTCCTCCTACATGAGGCTGTAAAACAAGAAAAGATTACTGTAATCCTTTTCTTCCCATGTCACACAAACACTGTAATCTCCTTGCTATGTCAGAACCAAATGTCTATCTGTAAATGTCAAGTCTAACTTATTCTTAAGTTGCAGCAGCCTTCATTGTATTGGCAAATAGTTATGTAAGCTACTTATATATATTTAAGCACAAACACACTGATGGAAAATTGAAGTTCTAGTCTGTAATTCAATCTTTGGCTTCTTGCATTTATAAACCACTCAGAAGCACACTCCCTTCTTATGAAATTTAGGAATTAACTATAGTCTGGCATACCACTGCCTGACATGCTCAAGTGTCTATGCTAGTCTCGACTTCAGAGGCGCCTGAGCATTTGAATGCTTTCAGAGCCCCTTGTGGAGATACTTAAATGACCTGAATATATAAAAGCAAACTGCTAAGCAAGTGGAGGAACAAGAGGCTGCCCAACACCCCAGAAGCACAACAGATCCTAACTGGGTAGAAAAAAGTCGGGCTGGAATCAGGGACAAGGCATGGGTCTGGGACAGAGCTCAGGTCAGGAGACAGCACAGGCCCTTAACTGAACTACAGCCTTGACTGTGGCCTCAGAGAAGGCTGAACCTTTGGCCTTTGACTTTATTAAATGGAGCCAACACATCTCAGAAGTTTTTTTATTAATTAAATTCAAGCCTGCAGGGGTGGTTCAAATGTCAGGCTGCAACAAGAGGAGGTGATTACATGACACGGTGAACGAGCAGCCCTTCTCTTGTGATCTCAGAACTGAAAGCAGAGTAATAGATACCTTCAGGGCAATGGTAAGATTGTAGTCAAAGACACTGAAAGCTTTGTGAGAAACTACCTCATGTTTTGCAAAACAAAGGTGTAATCTCCCTAAACAGGTCTCAGTATTGCAGAAACATTGGGTATTCTTCCCAGGTACCTTCAACCTGCAGCACAGCACAGAGAAATATTAACCTCATTGAACCAAAATACTAACATGAGACTAGAAAAATGAAAGTAATTGTTTCCCCTGTTTTCTAGTTTGACATTGTTCCATTATTTGTCTTGTATTATTAAAAATATCTGCTTATACAAATAGCTATCACAGTCACAGGGAAGTTGGGAATTAGGACAGGGAGGCTGTCAGAACACAAGCTTAGCAGGTGCGTTGGGTTTGAGGAGATACCTGTAACTTGACTCAGAAACATTCGTGTGGCAGAGCTGCATTTGCAAACTACTCATGTTGTACTGAGGATTATTAGAAGATGTAAATCTGCAGAGAGCCTTCATCTTTCCCTAGACTTCTACTTCATCTTAACTAATCTTGAAGAAATATTAATAATACATGTCTTAGGACTTTTCCTAGTAAAAAGGAAGATCAAGTTTCTACAGAAGTTTTGCAGCCCAAGTGCGCTTTTCACATCAGACTGAATTGGAGGCAGACAGTCAAGGAAAGAGACAGTATCAGGTGAATGGAAGACGGATTCCAAAGCACAGCAGAGGAAGAAATAGTGTCTCACATGAAAAGCCAAGGCCTAGAAATAATAAATATAGGCTTAATAAATTTACATATAAGCTCCATTTCCTGCTAATCACTGCAGCCTCAATACTACCACTTTATTCTTTAATAGATGTGAGAATTGTCCATGTAAGAGCCCACTTCCGCAACGGACACTATGTTGGACTCAAGGAGGGGGAAAAAAGAAGAAACCTACTTGTAACTGTAACAAGGGATAACAACTGTCCTGTAAGAACTGCTGAAAGAACAGAGGACTATCTGTACACAGCAAAGGACATGGCAGGTTAAATATTTACATAACATATAGGACGATGAAGAGGAATGAAGCAGGGAAAACACATCTGGATTCCAGCAAGTAGTGCTAAATCCAGTGAAAAAACATCTGGCACATGGAATTCAATTTCTGTTAACAAAAAAGGCATGGAAGAGGGGACCACACTCTCCCTGAAATGAGGCTACTACAGAGAAGAATTGCTAGACATTGGCCAAATTTCCAGCTAGTATAAGAGTCTTAAAGGTCATCTAGTGTCAGTAAAATGCAGAATAAGCTGGAGATGGATCATGACCCAATAAAATTAGTAGGTATTTTGCTATTAGCTTCAACAAGGCAAAGATTTTTATCCATAGAATGATGTCTAATAGGACTATACTGAAATATATATTTTCATAACAGAACTGAACACGTTAATATGAGGTCAGCAAAAGTAAACCCCAGACACTGCACATTCAAGTTCAGATCCAACCTTTAAGGCAGCTTTACCTCAAGCATTGTAACTAAACTTTTTCATACAACTTCTTCCTTAGGTATGACCATATTCCATATAAAGACCTGAATGCACACCAGCTCTCTCCTTCCCCACCAAAACGCATACCCTAGATCCCAAAGAGAGATCCAGCAGTGGGGCCAGATGGAAGTCACAAGGTGTTTCAACTGGGTCCCCATGCTGCAACACACACTGTCAAATCAATTAAATGCAACAAAATTAGATGACTCCTTGTTCACCAGAAAAAGCAAGACTTCATAAATCTGATCCACTGGTACTACTCAGAGAAGAAAAGTACCAGGGATTCAGTTTTTGTGGATTTTTCTGGAGAGTGATTTCTGTAGGTGTTTTTTGTAAGCTGAAGTTTTGGTTTCTTTAAGCAATCCCTGCTTATATTTATAAAAAAGCTGCAGTGCATGCACTTCACTTCCCAGGGAAAAGGTGAGGGAGGGCAAACAGTAGATCAGGGTGCTTATGGTTCGGAGTCTCTCAGATGACATGTTCAATACACAAATCTATAATCAGTGAACTAAAATGGAGCATGGAGAAGAACAGCAAGCTGATGATCTGTCCTAGAGCTTTGTTTGTTCTTATGGAAGACTGTCGATTTTCCGGTGGTTTGTTTTCAGGAATTTATATTAATTTTTTCAAAAGTTTATCTTCAAATACTTAAAACTGAAAAGATATCCTTTATGCAATTCATCATCCTTACTCTCAGCTGAAGGGCAAGGTTATTTAGAAAGACTGCTACATACTGGTTTTGGGACAACTGATTTAAAAAAAAAAAAAAAGACCATTCATTATTCAAACCCACTTTTCAGATGGCAAGCCTTTCAATCCTTTCTGCTGGTTTTGTACAGCCATTTATTCCTGTGCTGGAATATTTGCTGCAGAGAGTGCAGGACAAGGAAATATTAGACCTGGGCTATTTTGCTCTTGGAAAAGAGAACAGAATTAGATTGTGTTGAAGTAGAGATGCTTCTTACATACTTATCAGAATGTAATTCTGTGTTAAACAGGTCTTAACTAGCTAATTCCACTCAACTTCAGTGAAATTAAGATGGGAAGAAGGGTGGCAATTTTGGAAGTGCAGTTTTGTTTGTTCTGTTGTAAGATGACACAGAGCTGTCCCAACCTGCTGAGCAGTTTCTCTGAACTTTGCTCTTTGGGCAGCAGTTGGTTTTTTTTGTTGTTGTTGTTTTTTGGTGGGGTTTTTTTTTTGGGGGGGGGGGGGGGGGGAAATCCTGTTGTCAGGTAAAAGAATCCTGTCCAGCTCTTACCAAAGTGTTTTTATCTTCCCTTCTGGCAGATCTGCTTAATGTGGTTTACACTGTTACTCCATACCATTCAAACAAATCCCAGGGAAGTAAATGGTAGTTTCATCTTTATTTTTACCACCCAAAGAAGATTAATGGGCCTAGCTGACTTCTTGTTCCCCCACTCTCTGCACTTCTCTCAATTTAAGAAGCTTGTGTAAAAGGGAAGATTTTTCCTGGTAGGTAGATTTCAGCACCTCAACATGTAACATTTAATTTGAATTTTCTAAAAAGCATTCTTTGTTACAACAGATCATTCAAATAAACAACCTGCCCTGACATAGCATCACATCTTTTATTACTTACTTCTCCCCTCTGTTATTGTTAAGATATTGCTGCTACTACTGAACTAAAAGAACACGAATACAGAGTTGCACCTGTGATCTAAGAGCCGCAGAAGTTAATAACAGAGCCTATAGTCCAACACACACTTTGAAAGCTTTGCTCTTCTCACTGTTCGCAGCTCTGTGTTTCCCCCTTGCAGTGCACCAGCAGCCTCCTTCCTGTGAGCTGGTCAGGGAAAGGGCACGATTGAAACCTCTGCCAGGAAGAAAGGGCACATGGGTCGTGCATAAGTCATCTGTAGTGGGAATAGGGTCAAGTCCACCGTACTAGGAGCAGGAACACAAGTTTAACATGTTCCTCAAAGTACAAGCTGAGAAACTAAGGATTCTTAACGCCATCACATCACCCCCACTCCATGTTTTACATTAGTAAGCGGGAGGGACAATGGGGTTCTTTTAAAGCAGCGTGTCCTATGCGGCCAATTTACAGTACAGCTAGAGCAGAACATATATATCCAGATGATAACACTTCTGGCAGGATATGATCTCAAAAAGTGACTTCTGGTAAAGCAAAACAATCAGCAGTTGAGCTACTTAAGAAAAGACATATTGCTCTTTCCCCACCCCAAAAGAACTCAGTTTTACTGATTTTTGAGAACCACATTGCTATTTCATTGGCATATATCATGTACTATAAGGAAAAGAGCTAACTGAAAACAAAAATAAACTCACCGGCAAATTGCATTTCTGTACAATTTCCTATGGAAAGAGAGCATCGCAGAAAATAAATTGAAACAACAGATAAGCCAAGATACCAACAGCATCCAGCTCCATTCATCTCTGTTAACATAATGGAAAAAGGGCTCCTTTCCTAAGGTGGATCAGGATGTGACAGGTTAGGAAGAATGACAAAGTGGAAATCTCTTAAAATCCCTCTGTTTGTTCTCATCATCTTCATCCAAATCAGAAAGGAAAAGCATGTTAACAAAGCACTGCACTGTATGGCTGCCTCGTCTTGTAGGCACCAAGGCTATTTGAAATGGCACTTGCTTCTGTCACCTCACCTTCAGTTTCTGTAATGTTACAGTTGTGGCAGTTATAGACTTGCACGAAGTGCGATTCGAATTGGCCCAGAATATCACCTATTCACACCATCTCTACTCTCCAGTTGGAGAGTTATTACCCTTCTCAGCCTTTTCATTACCTCCAGCAGCTCACAATGGGACTTCTCTCCTCCCCAAAAATTCCTACAGAGGCACAAGCAGAACTTGAGATTCTCTGATGAACACAGAAGTTACCTCAACAACGCAACCATGAGACTGATTGCTCAAAGCTACAGTAATATCAAGGAACATAACCTAATTCACTGAAGAAATGATGTGTTTGCTGCCAGCAGAAGTGCTTCTCTAAAGTTTTCCAAGGGGAAGATTTTTCCCTAGGATAGTGAAGAGTCAGTGAGAGGCTGTGACATCTTTACTCCATTTTGGACGATTCCTTGCTCAAAAGAACTCACAGTAACATCTTTCAAGTACTCAGGAAACGCACCATGAGAGACTGGGGTGTGAAAATCTGGTCTGCAAGAGGTCTGGGAGGAGAAATGAAGGACTACACAACTTCTTACCCACTGCAATGAAGTAAGCTGACAGAAGAAACACACTTCTGTGACTCTCTTACAGCATACGCTGTCTTTAGTTGTAAGATTAACAGCAATTATGTATTTATTTTAAATATGTTCTTGTAACACAAAATACTCAATGCAAAAAGGCACACTTCAGAAGAGCACCGCAGAAGTAATGCAGAAAGCAGCAGTTATACAACAGAAGTTTTCTCTATCTTAAATCTCTTGCTTCATGTCATATAGGGAAAAAAAAAACAAAAAACAAAAGCGTAAACATTTTGAAGACAAATTGAAGGTGGGACAGCAAGGAGGGATTATTTTTATTCATGTTTGACTAATCAAAACATTTTTGCAGGAGAACTGGAAATACTTATTTTGATTTTTACTTCTCCAGTCTGTATCAATATATCTAAAGACAAAACATTAAAATCATAGCCAAAAGAAAATAAAACGCCATTTGGGAAACATTGACATAGAATGTTGCAACATCAGATTGTTTTTATTTCTTCTCTTCTAAAGTGATATGCCGGTGAATCAACACGATTTCACAGAGCATTTCACTGTAGACAGAGCTGCACAGGCTGAGCCTGGGCTCCATGCAAGTTTCTCTGATGAAAAAGCAAGTCAAAGGATTCCTGCCTGCCTGGACTTTTTTTTTTTGCTTATTAAAAAAAAAAACAAAAACCACAACCACAAAACAACCAAACAACAACTTTTTGAAGTTCCATCTGGCAAATTTCTCTCACCAGGAAGCAACATTCTGCACAGAAGAGCTGGAAGATTACATATTTAGCATCTGAAACACATTAAAAGAACAACCTTTCTGTTCAATATTATAACTAAGAGCCAGATTGCTATTGCCTTCAGTAGAGCTTGGAATAGTTTATACAATGCGATCAGCAACTCTTTTAGTGACAACCTTTTTTAAAAAGCTCTAAACATACTCGAAGCTACAGTTCTAACCATCACCCCGGCCACAGGACTACTCCTCTAGCAAGATTATTTTAAACAAATGGCAATAACCCAGCTATACAAACAATTGCTGAGAACTACCTGCTATGTTGTACAGGTTGCAGCACAATCATCTATCTTCCCTCTGCTGAAAACACAGCAATGATTACATAGCACTCATTTAAGGTATTTGAATTAGAGAGAAGTTACACATCAAAGTAATCAAAGCCAGTTTAGGTAATGAAGTTGACACAGAATGGAACATTTCCCAAAGAAACATTTCATTTGCATGTAACAGAGCTATTTTAAATTAATTTTGACATTACATCATGATAACAACACTTGTTGACATTTACAGCATTTCAGTGACAAGCCTTCTTGCATTGTGATGAATTTATTTTTTTTTCTATAAGCAATAAACATAATTTCATTTCATAAAGGGAAAAAACCCAAAATGCTAAACACACAGCTATTCTCACTGCTATATGCAAGATGAATTGGCTGTCTGAGCAAATATGCCATAGGACACAACCTTCAGGAGCTTGAGAAGTTAATAAGAGGAGGCATTTTGAAAGATAGCTCTGCATAGCTGCACATACAGGGGAACTGTAAATTCAGACAAATACCACCATCATCTGTCATTTGACAGAAACACTTCCTTTGTTCCTTGTGAGTTATCTCAGAAATATTATCATAAGCCATGTATATTCTTTACTGCAGATGCAGAAGCCAAAAAGCCAGAGCCATTGCAGGCTAGCAAACATGGGAAGGGGGAAAGGTGCCCCAAATCAGCAATCAGCTGTCTTAAGAAACTCAAGGCAGTAAGACTGAGCTCTGGACAGAGAAGGGGAAAGAGGAAACTGGTCCCTGTGGATCACTGGCACTTCCTCTTGTCCTGGCCACTGCCTCCTTGCTCAACACAGAGGAAAAGCTGCCAAGTGTCAGTCACAGAACTGAGAGCTTCTTCCTTTGTATTCAGGGAGCATAACCGCATAGAGGAGCCAAGAGAAATCTATACTGGAACTCGGGCAGAAAAGGAGGATTCCCAGTCTTTTCCCTTTGGAGTTTCATTCAAAATAGGAAAAGTCTAATGTATGCATATGTAAACATAACTGCAGAAATATACAGAGACAGCAAGACATTGTCTCTTCTGTTAAGTTTTCCAGGAACACACATCCCTTACCTTTCTGTGCTACAGCCTGAAACAGTAACTGGTCCAATTAAGCCTTGGGTTGAAACATAACTCCTGAAACATTTTCATTTATACCAGCTGATGAGATACCAGCTGAAGCCTTATCAAGGTATACACATATAGATCTCTCTCCTTCCCTCAGAAGTTCCCTTTCCTAATGCTCATTAATTTACTTTTTATATTAAACTCTCATCACAGTTACAACATCCACTGAGCAGCTTCACGGTTGAAACAAAATCCTTGTTCTACAGAGCGTGTGGGAAATAACATACTGCCTGCACTGCAAAAGAAAACGACGTACTTGCTCTCATCTGAGTCTTTCAGTTGTGCTCTGTCTTAAGGCACCACTCAATTTAACAAAGGTAAAAATCTTAATTTACATGGAGAAATATAAATCAATGTGTTGGCAGATATGTACATGGATGTACATAGATTAAACCATGACCAGGAACAGCTCTCAGATAAGGTGTCTGCTGGCAAAATCGGGTAACATGATCTTGTGAATTATCTGGCTTTACTGTGTTTAACTCAAATCAGTAGATATTTATACCTCCCTTTCATCAAATTAATTTGCTAGTGAGCAAAAGCATAACTCTCGTGAAGTTGAGTACTTGGTTATTCAAAGTTTCTATGCTGAAAACTGACCCAATTTGTGAGAAAATGCTCAAGTTACCCAAACACAGCCAGAAGCCCCCGTGTTTACAGATCATTTGACAAGCTGCCAAACATGTTAGTGATTTTCTAATGATTTATAATTCCTTGCAAGAGATGTTTAGCCATTTAATTGGCAGAACAAAAGCAAGCTATCGGTTACCATGCTTATCAAATGTCAGTTCATACTTTGTTGTAATTGATATCTAATCAACACACAATCACATGTTTTTTGATACCAATTAAATGTCTAAACAGTTCTTTCAACATTATTACCCTAATAAGATGGTAATTGTGTGCTCAACATTTCAGTAATATTTGAGATAACACCCTGCAGACCATATCTAGCTCCTTTATACTTGCGGAAGCTCAGTATGCTGTTAAGACATCAATATTTAATTATTAATAACTGCCTTAATATATCTAAGCAAACCACTTATGAAATGGTTGTTATAAATAACAAACAAGATGAGTTTGTTTTAAAAGCTTGTAATTTACACTTAAGAAAAGGGACTTGCATGAAATATACACAATGATTGGCTTTGACAATTTCCTTCCCAAATAAGAGAAGGGTCAGTAGCTCATATGCCTGGAAGTAGTTGCAAAAAAACTGTCATATATAAGAAAAGACAGAAGTTGGGCAAGTCTGCAGCAACTGCATTCAGTGTAAAAAACGAAGAAACAAAAGGAAGAAATTTTGCCATGAAGGGAGGAAAAAAGGAAAGGTACCTTGCAAGTCCCAGCAGTCCTGGTTCCGAACAATATCATTGTATCAAGAAGGAACAATCTGCACAAGCACTGTAAGGGAGCGCTGTCTCTCCCCTACCCTGAACAAAATACATTAATATAGAGCTATTTACTATTCTTTCAAAATATCTCCCTCCTCCTCCCCCCTCATTTTTCAGTGTGTAACAGTTTGCATCTCCCTCAAACTGAAATGAAAATGAAGGTACTGAATGTGATTTTTTTTTTTTTTTTTTTAAACAAACCCCAATAATTCCTTCCCCACCACACAGCTCTCCAATCTTGAATACGAGATATGAAAAGTCATAAGAACTTGGGATGAACTCTTCAGGCCCAAATTGCTCCCAGACTACTCAGCTCCCTGCTTTATCTGTTACCTGGCTGGTATTCAGCAGTGATTAGTATTGGAATAGCAGCAAGGCTAATTATGATTCACAAAAAAGATCTTTTCAGCAGAGTGTGATAGTACATCAGGAAAGAAGCCAAGTATTGATCTAATTTAATGGCAAGTCCAATCACACGGTATAAGAACAGGTCTGTGAATATCTGCATTGAAAACGCCTTAGGTGCAATTGTTGATCCTTGACCTATATTTAAGTCTAAAATGTGGGCTTTCTGTAAGCTCCTCTCCTCCAGAGAGGAAAGCCTGCTTTGTAGTACATGCCACATCTTTCGAAAGGGCCTGTTCAGATGAACAGAAGTTTTCTAGGAGGGGAAAGGTTTAGCAACTTTCAGCTTTAAAGGAGGCTTCCTGCAGCTTTGAGACATACTGTCCAAACAGCAACCTAGAGTAACCTCTCTTGCTTTACAACTGAAACGGTTTGAAAAATGTACAATCAAAAAAGCCCTTAGACTGAAAGGGAAAAGGGAGAAAATCAGAACAGCTTTGGATTAAAAACTCACCATTTTGCCTAGGAAAAAAGTAGAATAGATGCATGTTTACAGAATGCATTTTTACACCTTCTTGCAGGGCTGAGTAATCCCGTATCAGAGCTTTGCTATGAAGAAGAAAACTGATTAAGGCAAAACCGATTTCTAAATAATTCAATCCCTCTCTGCTTTGTTAAAAAAAAAAGTCTATTTGTTCATATCCTTTCCCATTTTGGTCATTAATAGCACCTGAGTAGCTGCAGGATGAATTGCCATTTTAGTAGAGTGCTACAGTTGAGATCTTTAACTTAGTCCAACAAGACTATTAGCAGGTGATCAATAGACCCTTTACTTGAAAGGCAGGAGGACAAACAGTTGATTTATCCTCTCCCCAACTGGCCACCAATTTCCTCAAGCAATCATGAAATTACTATAGCCGTGAAGTCAGTAGCTACTGTTTATTCTCCAGGCTGGAGTTTTGAGAAGGGAATTCTCAGAGTCTTTGGGAGACTCGGAAGGAAAGCAGTGAGCACCACAGGGCTCAGCCACCTTGATAAATGACTCCATGAGTGACCTGAAACAGTGACCTGAGCAGTGAGCAGTTCCCTCACCAATCACAACTGACTTGAAGGCATCTAAAGCCCTAAATGGTGTTTTCAGGAATGACAAGGAAGAGAGTCTCCAGTAAAGCCAGACCCCTGGAATGGGACAAAATTTCAGTAACAAACACCCTCCTCAGCGCCAAAACATCCTACTTATTAGCGGTAGGTTCTTATTTCCCAGCGAGTTTGTGCAAGCTCATCTCTCTATGTTGGACCACAGAACCGTGTGTTGAGGCACCCAGTTCTACCTATGCCCTGTTCCGAGAGCTACAGATAGCACAGCAACTGACCTCTCCTTTGAAGGCCAACTGCTTGAACTCTAGACCTGCAAGTCACTAGTTTCTAAACACCTCAGTCGTTTGCTGGCTCTAGTCCTGAAAACAATATTTCACATCACTGAGCATACATTGGAAAACATGACCTTCACTTACTACTGACCTGAATCGTATTGACCTGAACCAGTGACTTAAGGTGAAAGGCTCATGCATTTTACTGTCAGTCTATGAGTCATCCAGACCCTAAGGCAAAACATTTCTCAAACAAAAAGACTGAAAGATTTTGCTGGAGGCCAAAACCTAAGTACTTTAAAACTGTCTACGCATGTTTCCCTGTTAATCAAGTTAATTAATTTCTGACTCTCCTACTTAAACCTGCTGTGTGATTTGTCCAAAACAATAAAAACAATTCAAATTTCATTTTTCATATTCTAGATTGAAATAAAAGATAAGTATTTTATAATAAGTATTTTTTGCTTCAGCAAGCTTTGCAGGGTTAATAGGAAATGTCTAGGCTATGAAAACACAGCTTTGTTTTTAAAAGCAAGTAGTCATCATGGATTCAAGACTTACTATCTACTGCATCTATAATCAGGATAACTGAGCTCCTATCATTCCCTTTGTTTACTAAATGTACTGGTGATGTCTTTCACGTGGCCCTGGAAGTGGCTTAAACATGGTTATGAAATGCATGGATTTAGCATTAGATGTTTCATAAACACAAAACATCCTTACCCTACTATTAAAAATATATAGGGCTTGTTTTCTTCCCTTTTTTCGAAGCTGTACTGACAACTGTTGAGCCCCATCAGATGGCAGGAACAACCTCAACACCAAGTTAGGCATTGAGTACATCACCACTTATCCAGTTCCTCAGTCCATCACAACACTTCAGCATATCTTTAACCAGCAAAAAATCCCAAGAGAGAATTAACATTAAGCAAATATTTGTTTACCAAATTGAGACCTAGGTCTCAAGTTGTACTGCTATCTCAAATATCCCATGGCTTTGTAAAGACTTCACCTTTCAGCCCCTCATCCTTCCTTGGCATATATATGTTTTTCATTTACATGCTTTGAAGGTGCTTGTGTAAATTAAATTTTCCCCTCGTCACACTCATTCATAACAGAAAGTCACCATCTGGTGACATAAAACAGACAATCCCATGAGGTACAGCACACATAAATGGCAGGATTCTCTGCCGTTCTCTGTGCTCTTCAGAGTCAGGACTGGACAAATCGCTGTGGCTCAACACATGTCTGCAATGCAAAAGCAGCTTTGTGTCCGCATGCAGCTGAGCAGCGTGCATGGATTTTGTCCAGCTCAGAAATTTCATTCAATGTGTCTACTCCCTTCCCACAACACTATGTGTTGTGTGGAACTGCCAGAACAAAACGGTGATGGAAACAGATGAAAATTATTGGTTTGTTGTTGGGTTTTGTTTTTTTGGGGGGGTTAGTGTATGTACCTTTGTTTTTAGAGAAAAAAAAAAAACACAACTTTTTCTTTCTCCCCAGCCCCCCATGACATGTAATCTGTCCTACAAAGATGGCTGCCTCTGACATGCACCCCACCATAAGAGAACCAGGTTGCACTTTGAGAGAACTTGGCCGCTTTTGCAATATAGTTTCCGCTTTTCTGGAAGGAGAAGCAGGTCGCAGACTGGAACGGCCTTTCCAGACAGGAAGAGACACAATGCAGCTGGCTGCTCTGTCCTTGTCACTGCAGCACTCTGGCCAACACTTCATTATGCTTAAGTATGACAAGTGACATTGTACAGCTGCCATTCCCTGGGATCTTCACAAAACCAGAAATTATCTCAACAAGTTCTTCCAGCAGACAAAATTTGAAATTGTCAAATTGCACCAGAATAATACATCTTGTAGGGATTTTGTTGGGAACAATAACTTACATCTTTTTATGCATTCCCCTCCACATGCAGGATTTGGTAGAGGTCATGAGTACTGATAATTCTGGTTACAATGGAGTCTGTTGTTTTTGGCACCTTAAGTCACCTGCTGCAGGATATTGCTATGAATATTATAGCTATTTGCCTAGTCATAAAAAAAAAAAAAACCAAAACCAAAAACAGAGAGAGAAGAGAAATTAAGTGCTTTCAGCCACTCCAGAGCAAGACCAAGGGGCAGGATGCTGCCCTGAGACATCAGGCAGCACCCCACTCATGCCAGGATGCAATGCACAGGGGGAGCCTTGCCCCTGCGCACGGCCAGGAAGCACACAGGGCCCTGCCAGCCTGTGCGGCCTCTCCCCGAGGCAGCTCTGATGCTCTGCAGTTTGGGAATGGTTTGGAGCCTGGTTTCCTATGGGAACAAGGCAAATGAACTCACACTGTGCGTGAGAGTACACCTGTCAGGCAGTGCTCTTTAGTAATTTTGAATCCAATGGCCAATTTCAGTTATATCTGACAACATGGGAGAATTCACAAAGGTTAAATACTTATACATTTCATGGAACTATGGCCAATAAAGGAGGTAAATCCTACCAATTACCTCTTAAAAGTCTGTAATATGAGCTCAGTTCATGATAGGCAGATCCTGGAGTCCATGCAAAATAGAGCCATTACTGATACTCTAAACAAAAGCTTTACTTGTTACTTGAAAATTCTAACCACAATACATATTCCATATGAAAACCTGACTTCAAGTAGCTTTACAATCAACAGAACTAATTATCAGCTGTGTCTGCAGCACACTGATTAACCCTTTCATATTTATCTCCTGTATTTCATGTACCAGTCCAGATAAAAATACTTCCTTGAAATTCAATCTTTTTCTGTATTTTTTTTTTTTTTCTGCTTCCTGCTTCAACAAAAGTGTCATGTTGGTGAGGTAAACTTTCCAGTTTTAACAGGGTTTGGTTTGTAGTCAGCCTTTACTTTCGTGTGGTCATTAACAGTTGTGGGATCAAATAGGGAACAGAAGGAAGCCCCCGATCATGTTTGGTGGAACAGACAAGCCTATAGCTGCCCAACTTATACCCTACTGTTGGGTGAAAAACTTCTCAGATTTTTATCAGTCTTGAGGGAGTCTGGCCATAGCAGATTCAACTTTTGCTGTGGTTGACTGGAAAGCTTGCTGAATGGCGGCATAAAGAGTTCATAGCCCCTGTCAGCCACGAGAGTAAGCATCTGAATCAGAGTGGGCTTAGTTTTGTTTGTTTGGCTTTTTTTTTAGCAACAGCTAGCAAAAGCCGTGTCCAAACCATCAGTCATCTGCATTATTGTATTGTGCTTGTAAACATGCGATTTACAGCAGGGAAAATAGCTTCCTTTATTGCTACGTACATGAGTAATATAACAGTTATAAAGTGAGTCTACATACTATGTCAGCATACTGGCATATAATGGCATTTCCAGGTTTCCAACAGAAACCATTATTAGTTATTTCCTTCTCAGAAATCCATCATGATACACTGACTCTTCTTTTTATTATTAAATCTATTTTTAAAATATTACAGCTACTACAACATTTTTAAGGCAAAAGATTAAAGACCAAAGTGAATTCCATAGTTCCCTAACAAAGGTATTGTCCAGTCTTTGGACCACTGCCACTTCAAAAGGAAGATTTCCCCATTAAAAGGCAAACAAAAATAAAAGGAGTAACAAGAAGGGAGGAAACACATCTACAGATATGAGAAATAACCTATCAAAACTAAATCAGGAAGCTTTATACCCAATGTTCAAAACCCAGTATTCCACCTTCAATGCATCCTCCTCTTCCTTCTCAGTGAACTCCTCTGGCAGGCTGGCCACACAGCTTTTTCATATTTTTGATCTTTTACTTTTAGTTGAATAAACCAGTTGGCTCCATGTTTCAACACTCCCCCAAAAAGTCATCCTCAGTGTTAAATTCTTTTAGCACCCAGTTCATTATTCTTTCTCTCATCTCTACACAGTACTAAACCCAAGAGAACAAAAAGATCCAGATTAACACTTCCAGTTCCAGCTTGCTCACAAATAAAAGTAGTTTGCCAAACTTGCACCTTAAATGATCCATCACGCTACAGTTTGAAAACACAACATCGCTAATGAAATTTTCCTGTGTTTGTAGAATTGTTAAGAATTAGTGGTTTCTCCAAATATCTGGTAATTTCATTTCTGGAGTCTCACTATTAAGGTCTCAGCCTTTTTTCATGCAACATTACTTCCTATGCACAAAATATTTCTTAACATAAATGTATGTTTTCTGGCATTGATCTTTCCACACTGAGCTTTCACTTTTGTGATCTGTTTTTTCCATTTTGCATATTAATCAGACTTAAGTACTCATTCTGTAAGTGCTTATACATGTGCTGGACTACACTTGCCAAGCTATTCTATTGTCTCTGAAGGGACTCTTGTGTACAAGAATAAGGAGCTGAAAACATTAGCAAGACAGTGGCCTTATTTCACACACTAATGAAACATCATCTCACAGAATAACACAGCATCAATAATAGCAACACTACTATATCCCTGATAATCTTAATGCTAAGATGTAGGACTTTATTTTGAGGGGGGGAGAGAAGAGAGGCAGGGCGAAAATCTGCATAAGGACTGCTGTAGACTTTTGTATGATTTTCTACACATTCAGGTTCTCAAAAGGCTTGTGCCCCTTTGAAACAACTGTGGCTTGATAATCATCCAGGAAAACGGAGTTATCACTGTCCTTGCTTCTCCTGCCCCCAATGAATCTGAAAACATTAGACTGAATACAACATGGTGTACCTGTTGTACACATGCTCTTACTGTTCAAGCTGAACAAATGAAGATGAAAGGGCAGTTTTGGTCCAACCTTATATCAGCACATGTAGGTTACCTTGTATGGAAGAAGTTTTAACACTGTAGGAGCCATTTTCCTTTGAGCCACAAAACAGAATTACTGAGGAGAAGCAGCATCTCTTGCAATAGGCTGTATTACTGGGACAAAATCGAGACCAGTGTGTTTTGACGAATGGTAACAGAGAGACATGACTTAAACAGCATAAGGCTCATTTAAAAACACCACTTTTTCCAATATGAAATTTTACCTTTTCACCTTAGATTCCCAGAGCCCACAGTACTACTGATCATCTTCCCACAGTCTGGCAAGAGGTCACCAACTGTGTCATTTGTTAGAGATGCGAGCTGAAGTGTCTGTCCTGTTTTTCCAACAACCATCTCTTCATCCTTAACTAGAACATCTTCACTTAAACTTAACGGAAAACTCTACCGTCTGAGGGGAAAAGAGGAACATCAAAAGCATCTGTGACCAACCTTGATTTCTTAAACAACTCCGACATATTCTTGATATGCACATAATTGTGTTTGCCTTCTGATACGTGACAGACATCAAACATCAAAATCATGATATGAGCGTGACACTGGTCTCAGCAGTACTGAGAATAACTGTTTACGATCCTAAAGAGCCGGAATTACAGAAGAGGAGCCTCTGAAGCTGTAAAGCTCAGAGGAGTAATGCTGACACTTGACGCGCCTTTAAGAATTCAGATGCCGCCTTTGTACCCGAACTGAAGCCACCCTTCCCTTTCTTATTTTCAATGCTTTATGTCCCTCTTCTGTCACAGAAACTAGTATTTCCTGATAATTAGCAGTGTTTCTATGTCTTGTAGCAGTTAATCATGACTGACTTCCTCAGCAGGATCTGAGGAAGCCTATACGTAAATGTTAACTAAGGTAAATAATAAACTCCTCCCTGAGTCCCACAGGGACAGCAGCTACCCCTGGCACAGCAGTGCCAGGCCTGGGCAGCCCCTGTGCCCTGCACCCTTGGCTACTGCAGGCAGAACCATCTCCACCAGGAGAACGTTTATTTTGTGTAATTTGTTGCCAGCTAGCTCACCCTCTGATCGCCCTGTCAGCTACTGACAGAAAACAAACACACGCCTGTGCACACCACTCCTCCCTCTTGCCCAGGCTCTGCTTGCCCGCAGGTCGCCCCCTGTCCCTCACAGCCCCCTCAGCGGGGCACCCGGCTGGAACTGGCCAGGAGCGGCGGGGGCAGCTGCTGCCCGCCCGCCGCGGCACCGCCCGCGCCGCTGAGGCGGGAAACGGCGGCGCTGCAGCCCCGCGTGGCCGCGGCAGCGGCTTCGCGAGGAGCCCGCGGGCGCGCAGGGACGGACGCGGGGCGAGGAGGTGGCCCTGGCCACGGGCGTGAACTGTCCCAAGGGGCAGATTCGGCTCGCCTTACCCAAACAGGAGACTGTAATATGTGATGCAAAAAAAAAAATCTGTTGTAGCTGTTTCTAGGCGCACAGGGTGCTGACCTCCCCGGGGGTATCTGCCTCTCCTTCTTTCCCCTGACAGGAAATCCAAATAGAAAGTTTGAAAAAAAATCCCCCACAGTTCATTTTTATCAGAGTCCCAAAACCATAACGCTGTTTGGAGAGTCTACTGTCGGAAAGTATGCGCACTTTCATCCTAATTATACAAATCAAATATATACAGGCGGTGATAAAAAATATCTCCAAATGCCACATAATTCAGCTATGGAGTTATATATCTATGTGGTCTGATTAAAGCAACCTTCAATCCCCTTTGCTTCGGAGCTTCTTGACTAAAAAAGGACTAGAGAGCTGTATTTGATTTAATTTCAGGGCTTCAGCACAGTCCAGCTTTCTTGGTCCTCTCATTCTCCCTTAGCAATGCAAATGTCTGTACATAACCAAGTACATCATCCAAATCAGCATTCCTGCAGGTACCCGCTAATACTCCATCACAAAACTGCACAATTTAAGCTATTATAAACCCAAACTAATATGAAACCTTTCACAGAGGAAAATAGATACAAGCTGCCACGCATCACGAGTCTATTTAAATGCAGATTTCAGGTATCTGCTATTCTTAAGTACCCTTATACTTTTAAAGTGGACTCTGAGAGGCAAGTGCTTTGTCTTGGCTGCACCCAATCTCATTTTTCATTCTTGTTAAGGAGAATCATGCTCTAAGCCTGAACTTAAATCACAAATTTTAATTTTGGTTTGGGTTTTGTTTTTGTTTTTTTTTTTTTTTTGAGAATAGTACAGGAAAAAAGTAAAATAAGTGCCTACTGTCTAAATTCCACAGAAATTAGTGTGCACAAAGCACTTGAGAAAAGGAAGCACAGAGAACAGGCAATAAATGCTAAGCATTGCTTTCTAAGAAAAAGGAGTGCTTGACTTCTTATTTTAAAATAAGATCTTCATAAAACTGTACCCTGAGTACTACAACTAGGCTTCAACATCTTGGGTTTTTACCTAGAAATATTGTAGCTTAAGTGTCTAAGTTTGACTGAGTACATTTCCCCTTCCATACACACAGAAGTCCAAGGTCACTGGAACTAGAAGCGTGCTCAGTTATGTGAGAGTCTGTCAAGATAGTAACACAGATCCTGACAGCATGATGACCCAGAAGGCATCATAAGCTACTAGGAATCACTTTAGCCCAAATATCCTAACACCAAAGAGTTGAAAACAGTCCTAAGACATTTGCATGATTTCCAGAGCACTTTCTCTATACAAGAATTTCACACTTCACTGCACTTCACTGCATTTTTCTTCTAAACATTTCCTAGCATTATTACTAACAAGGCCACTTTAATAACGGCCACAAAGTGTTGGCTGCTGGGACATACTAAATCTCATAATTGTTCTTATTAGGGAATTTATTATCAGTGAAATATTATCAATGAGACATAAGAATTGAATGCTGACAAAATGAACTTATACTGCTAATGTTCATCTCTGTTACTTGGACCACATCTAGTATTAAAGCCACATCCACCTATAGAAATATATGGGCACACAGCAACACAAGCTCTGAACAAGCCGTCTTGAGCCCTTATAGCTGCTTCAGAAGCTCTGAATGGGCCAGATTAACCTACAAAGAGCCACCTGACTTCCAGTTATCTTCATTTATAATACAGGATCTGAGATAATTTTATCCTGGAAACTCTATTTTCCTGACTTTTGTCAAATGGATGCTTAACATCATCTCTGCAGTAATACAGAATTTGATTGAAAAAGACTAGCCTGATCAACAAAGCATTTGCATAGTTTTTTGGAGATGCTTTACAAAGGAGAAGAGTATAGGCTAGGACTGAAGACATGTCCCATTTCACCATCACCTACCCTCTCTGCAGCACAGATTCTAGATGAAGTTCTTAAAGCCTCCTATTGTTCAGTTAATAGCCAGCTGCAAATAAATCACCTCTAAACAAAAAGGCCAGACTACGGGTTTTACTATTAAAATATTTAATATTGAGGTAACAGTTACTATTTGAACCATAAAGTAAAAAACATTGCTTTGTTTTATAATTTTATAAACATACAATTATATTTCTTTTCCTGTTCCTGAACCAGTAGATTCAAGGGCCTTGAAAAGTTGTAGAAAAATCTTCTTCTAGCAAGGTCTTATTTGACCAATAGTACCCAACACATTTCTTTCACCACCAGAACATACAACTACAAAATCTGTAACCAAGAAGCCATATTTAACCTTTCAGGTGTCATTCTATTTCAAATATCAGAGAGAAGGTAAAAAGTGAACCTTCAAATACAAATGAAATACTTTAGAATTGCTTTCATATCCTCTACAGTAAGAGAAATGCTTCAAAGAAAGAAAATGTTCTTCCTTAGGTTTTTATGAAGCATCAGCATCTTCCGCTAATTACAGAGGAATTAAAAGGTATCGCATAGCTTTAATAGGACAAGACACTTCTCAAAAAAAGAAAACAAAACTTTATCACTTTACCACATACTGAAGACTAAATCCTTTCTTGTAACGGTTGTTAAAGAAGCCTTCTGAACATCCTTACAAAATGTCATTGGATCACAGCAAAAACACACGCAAGTCCCACTTCTATACTTCCTAATTCTTTCCTTACTGGTTGGTAACACCTCATCTTTGTCTTGAGATATGTCACTTCCCATTACATGCTTTCAGGTAACTTAAATCTGTGGGAAATTTAAAATCACAGGGCCTTGGTCACCTACGTACACCTCTTGAGCTAAATGCCTTCACTAGCAGTAGCAGCAGACCCATTGACATTTTATGTGAACTAGGTACAGGAGGACAAAGGACTTGTAACTTGTAATGTAGGTTACATTTCTAAAGCCTTTCACACACATCAGGAACTGTGACACCAGAAAACACAGAAAGCTGCTAAAATTTAGCATTGGTAGTAATATTTGGTTTTACAGGCAAGAAAGATAGACAATTTGTAGCCAATTAGGGGTAGAAGCATTAATTTTGGTAGCTGCAGAAACCAGTTTGCAGACAAAAGAAGTGACAAGCCTGTGGTTTAAGCCCTGCCTCAGGCAACCTCGAGTCTACCTCTGGTACTCCTTCGTGCTGCTGTTTGCACAAAACTGAGGAACCAGTGATGAAGAATATTTTCACTTTTCATTCCCCAAGATCTTTGCAGAAGCAAAACAAAAGGAAATTTTCATATGTATTAGTAGTTCTGTGCAGTAAGACCCCTTCACCGTCTGTGGAAGAAGAGACATTGACTCAAAAGCATCTTGAATCTTCTGATGTATATATTACCAGTTTTGTTAGTAATTCCCTCTATTCATTTTAGCTACATAGAAGATGCCTTGACATTTCTAGTGAAAAATATAAGGAAATATCTCTTGACTCTGCCATGGAATCATAACTAATATTGTATTGTTACCACTACTCACACAAAAGTCATTCACTTTACCATTATCCAACCTTAAGTGATACCTTTGAGTGACAGTCGTCATTTTTACTTCTTTTAAACTTCGTAGTGATTTGTGCCATTGCTTAACTACCAGCATTTAAAATGTTGCCTTGTATTGCTTCAATTGCATTACCTAGCCTCATTCCAGAAAGGTAGAGCTGACTTCAATTTCTGTTGGGTTGGTAGCAACCTTAAAACACACGTATTGGAGAGTTGTAGGAAAGGAGGTGGCCTGGTTTTATGGTGAGGAGAAAAACAGTAGTTAGAAAAGGTATTCCCACTGCCAAGAACACACACAGTATCCTATGCTCTTTTTCAGAATGCTTTCACCTTCCCAAACGTTTGCCCCTAAGCATCTGTCCATAGGCTTTTGAAAGCTTAACTTAGTAGAAATAACACACATAATAACACAGATAATGTTCTCCCTGGAGACTCTGCTGTGGGATAAAAAGGTAACAGATTGCACCTGCTCTTTCAGTGACCCTTTCCTGTCCTCTTGCCTTCCTTAATTCACATCCACATCACCTAAAAGACACAGCTAAAACAGGACCAGGATGGTGCATCAAGCTGATAATTCATCATCCCTTTTCTCTCAGCAAACCCACGATCGATGTTGATCTGGTAGTGATTCCCCTCAGTGTTCAAAGAGCAGGAAAGCAGCTGTGCCTCCCCCCATACCTCTGTCCTTGAAGGCCCCATGATCACCCACACAGCTCTGGGGGCCCTCAGGCTGCTGACACAGGCTCTCAGACCTTGAGACACGGATAGTCTGTCTGGTTCACAGGGCTCTGTCCTTACGCACAGTGCAGTCTCTTGTTTCAAACCAGGCACGCCTCCACATTTTCTCTGCAGCTCAGTTCTCATGATGGGAGAATTACTGTGCAAGTACCCTGCCTTCTGCATTAGGGGCAGAGCACCTTCCCAGGGCTGAGCCAGAAGCTTGCTATGATTTTTCCATCCCTACCTTCAGGCTCCAAGTTTCCTAATCTAACACCATTAGGTTCAGCTATTACCTGCCTGGGTTAGACTATTTCACACAGTAGTTGCCTAAGGGCTGTTAGGCACTACACCAATATAAATATCACCACTCTGACAGTCACAGAAAGGGTCCACATCCAAAACTCCATCTCCAATTGAGTTTCATGTTACTAGGTTCTTGTTTCTCCCTCTCCCACTGCTAAAAGTCCCTGCTTCTGTTAAATTTTCATACACTCGAATACAAAAAGCCCCATGTTCTGAAGCTGTTCATTGTATTTTCTCCACCTGACCCCAGTACAACATGACTGCTTCACTACCAGGAGAGCAACTAAAAAAAGAAAATCAAACTTCATGACACAAAAATAGTCCTACAAGTAGTGAGGTGATACAGTGACTTCAGAGACCTGATATTTCTTTCAATTTTTGCTACACTGCCTGCTGAAATGTTTCTATTGTGATGTGTATCAAGGGAACATTTAATAGACCCATGCCTGGACGGATGTAGGTTTTCATTTACCTTCAAGGTTATTTTCACAAAAGCATTAAATTTTCCCCTTTTTTCACAAAGATGCCAGAATACTTCAACTACTTCATCTGCAAATTATGCGCTACAATTCAATTGCCAATGTAGGAAACAATAGACCATCTTTAGTTAGGAACATCATCCTCCCCTCCCCTTCTTACACTAGGAAAATATAACAAATGAGTCATTAGAGAAAATGCTTAGCAAGCCAAGTACTTCACTATACACAATTTGGGAGCTTGTTTCCCTCTCTGAGGATAATAAATTAGTGACAATCTGTAGTTCTCCAGTTTAATCTGAAGAATTGTAATTCTATTAGAGGAAATCCCAGTTTCCTTGTATCTTGCTTCTTAACCTCTCCTATTATCTCCCACGACACACCTCCCAAATCTCCACATAGAAAAGCTACTCTAATATGATATAAGCAGTTAGTGTGCTAGCATCTAGGTCTACAGCTGTCCTCACCTACATCAGAAGCAGCTATTAGGGGAGGCACTTGAGGAACACCAGTCCCAGTCTGCACAGGGCAGCTATGATGTAGAGCTCAAAACAGGCTGTATTTTCCACCTAGTGAAGCAGCTCCTGCTCCCCACAGGAGTCTGCCCAAATATGTTTTCAAACACAAGCAAAAGTTTGAAGTGTTCTAAGAAACCAGAAGAAAAGATGGCTCACAGGACCACAACTACTGCCATTATCTATTTTACCTCATCCCAGTAGCCCTGGAAATAGGAGTAGTTTGTGGCTGAGAGGCCTGGCATAGTCTCTGCTTTGTGGTTGCACTGCTGTTAGGAACAACTCCAGTGAGAAAAGAATAGCTACCATGTAAGAGGAGGGAGGGACCACAACCTCTTAGCACAGAGCAGAAGCAACAGACAGAAAACTAATCTGCATCTTCACTGTAAGAAAGCAAAACAGAAGCTCCCAGACCTTCTTGAAAGCATACAGACTCCCTTCTTACAGGCTCTAGCAAGCCAACCCAGCAGCACTTCGCGGTAGTATTTCACCCCTCTTATTGTTTAAGCAGACAGTGTTCTCTTCAGAGGAAAGAAAAATAGGCCCTAGACACTCAGCCCCCTCCTAATGATACTTTATACCTGGTAAATATCCTTGGTCTTTCACTTAAACATTATTAAAAAAACCAAACAAACAAACCCACTGAACCTTCAAAAAGCCTCCCAAAACAATACTCACCCCTTCATTGACACCTCCCAGCAGCAGTTTTCAGGGAAGAGCTCTACTGACCTTCTATCTCCTCCCTTAATCACCACCTAATAATTACTTCACCTAAATAGCAGCTGTTTCCCTTCTACCCCCCACATTTCACCTAGAAGAGCCAGACAAAATTGTATCAGCAGGTTCATAAACAAATAAAATGGGAGAAGATTGATTGCACCTGTTGCATGAATGCTGCACTTTCCTCAATGCTACTTTAATATTTGTGCTTGTAGCCAATCATGCAGTGTGGCAGAAGACATCTTTCTTAAAAATACACTCATAAAGCCAATATATTGCCCTAGGCCCTAATTGCAGATCTCCTCAGGAACAGAGTAAGAAAATCACTTGTGTAAACTCAGTCTTATTTGGAGCCAGCTGTAATGAATCTCCATTGATTAGGAAGAATTCTGAAATGTAGCAAGTTTTTCCCCTCTCCACTTTCTGTTTTACAGCTCACTTCATCTGTTTACTCAGTCAGTCTGGGAAACAATATGTTTATTGCCACTCTTAATCCTGTATTCCAATTAATTTATTAAAGCATTGCTAATTCAAGTTTCTTCCTTTATCTATATCTACTTTGTGGGCTGTTAAAGGCCTTAAGCACATTGCCCCAAATTTCTCTTTCCCCATATTTGACAGGTCCTGACTTTTAGGCCTCTTGAGAAATTGTTTTGGGGCACTTCTTTAGGCAATGCTTTTCTGCGTATGCTTGGTAGAAGGCAAAGCCTTTCTCAGAGCTCAGCAGTGAGAAGCTGGTAGATATCATGCTAACCTCAGGGCTTCACAGCACTCAGATGCAACCAGTTCTCAGTCCCAAGCACGAGCAGCTCCATCTAAGGACTTTTTCGGTGGATCTGGTTTTAAAGGGCAAGGATCAGCATATGATTGAGAACTGCATCTCTGGTTTCATTTGAGATTTTATTCTGTTTGGCACTGGGCTTGATCCAGCAGCCTGTGGTTTGTTGCATTCTTATTCTAAGCAATCTTCCTGCTAAACAGAAGGTGGATTCAGAAAAACCCCTTTTCTCTGCAGCACTGCATTCAGCATTTTGCTGCTCTGCGTACCCACTGGGGTAAATAGTAATTACACTGTATTGTTTTGAATGGAACCTCACCAATCCAACAACATCCCAAATGACAATCGTGATATAGCTCTTCTGGCAATTGGTAGCTCAGCTAAAAGTTACTGCTGTCACTCATGATAATTATCCATAAGAACTTGAAAAGGAAACAATTATTGCTGTACCAAACCACTCAGTGGCTCCCAGATTTTAAATTCCACTGCAGTTACATTATTTTCACAAATGTCAAGTGACACATCAGAACAAAAAATGCACATTTAAAGCTGAAAAGTACCTTTTCATTCTTCCTACCTGATTTCTGTATCCCTGAAGAAAATTAAAGCTTTATGGTTGATCTCTATCTGTATATTTTAGCAGTCACACTAAAACAATCAGTGGAATCTAGTTTCTTTTTCACTTTCTCAACTGTAGCTACCCATAGCCTTGAGTCAGAAGATAAATTAGGTCAAAAGGACAAAACTATTCATTATAAGATATTATGCCACTAATCATCATCTATAATATGATGCTTATTCTTGCAAAGATTTTTGCAAAGAAATTAGCAGACAAATAGATAACTTTAAATTAATATATGGGTGTATAATAAAGTGTCCAATCAAAAAGTGGGAAGAAGGAATGGTAAATCAATGAATAATAGCTAATATCTGCTTATTATAAGGCTTACGTATGGTTTATTGTGGGTGGTGTTGTGGGTTTTTTTTCCAAATTGCCTTCTGGAGTAGGACAGCGTTATTATCTCACATTTTGCCTGCATAAACTGGGTCCTAAAGAGATACCTGTGATTTATCCCTGTTCATACATCAGGCAAAGTTGAAAATATGTAGAAGTCTGCTTCTAGAGAAGAATCTCTTCACCACCGTGTGCAGTGTTGGAACAGCTGCTTTCATTTACAGCCAGCTAAACCTCAGGTTCAGTTGCATGGGCAAGTGTAATACTGAATTTACTGTGGTTTGTCTGCTTCCTTCCATTGATGCATCCTTAATGTACCCATCTAACTGGGATAAATTAAAACTGAGGTCTCGACTGAAAATAACTGAATTGTAATGGCAAGCCCCCAGATTGCCTTCCAGAAGGACACCAATGTATATTGCTCAGGGGAGAGGACTTTTTAGCATTGTTTGCAGTCATTCACAAATCAAAATGTGTGAAGCAGATTTCAACATACCATATACTTAGGCTCACTGTAAAGGTGATATTTACCATCTACATTGTTTAGCAAACAAGTACCTAAGAAAAGGAATGGGTCTCAACAATAGTGAGAGGTAAACAACTGGAAAACTACTCAGACATTCAAAATCATCTCGCTGGGAATAAGGTACGAAAGCTGATAAAAGTTTTCCCCACACCAATGAAAATCAGTAACTAGGTAAACAATCCATATAAATCAAGTACATGCCCAAATGACTCCAAAGAAATAAAAGTGCATTTACTGTTTTCCGTGCAAATAAATTCCTTTAGTGGTACATTAACCAATCTGAATCCTAGAAATTATTTAGAATGAAAAGATACAAGTAGGCAATTTTCAAGGAAAAGTCACTAAAATAGCACAAAACATTACAGCTTCTCTCCAGTGCATAAGGAATTTATCCTAACAGCATTTCTGTATAGTTTCTCAAACCCTTCCAAAATAGGCTTATACATATCTT
Organism: Platalea leucorodia; assembly: GCF_965183815.1. Taxonomy (NCBI): domain Eukaryota; kingdom Metazoa; phylum Chordata; class Aves; order Pelecaniformes; family Threskiornithidae; genus Platalea; species Platalea leucorodia. Next base: position 33,085,603 of record NC_138826.1, read on the forward strand.
AGGTTTTGATTTGCTTAGAATTAAAAACAACTGTTTCTTTGTAAGAAGCCTGTATCCGTTCTGCCTGGAGTAAAACACAAAGAAGAGGAAGGGTAATCCTTTAGGACTGAGATTAAGGAATTTAGGTCCCTGTAGCGAACTAAAATTCAATATGAATTAGATGCATGTCTCCTTTCAGAAATCTCAGCCTGGTTTTTGAGGCTTTGTAGTAGCACCTAATATCAGTGTCGACTTCACACAGTTAAGGAAAATGCACAAAACTTGACTGACAACATTATCTGTATATTAACATACAAAGGCTCAGCACAGTCTGTTAAAGCTAAACATGCCACAGACAATGCTCATGTTCTGCTCTGTTGGATTACTTGACAGTTATGTATGGTTCTTTTACTTGCATCAAGGCAGTCATTTGAAGGTGAATGCACCAGAGGAAACTATGAGCGTGCATAGGGGATTCAGACAGGGAAACCAAATCCAGAATGAACTCGGGCACAGCATACAGATCTGAATGATTTCTTTAGGGACGTCTGGAATTTCTCTGCTTTCCCCTGCTCATCAGGGATCTCCCTGGTGCCTGATGAAATGTTGAAAGTAGCAACGTCAACGAGATGAAAAGAGAGAAGCCACCACAATTGTTCCGTTGGACTCCGGAATCCCACTGCGTCCTGCAGGCACCTGGGGGACAGGAGTGTGGAATCAGCTGGGAGTTGATTACAAGCTGTTTCATCGCAGCCACATGAATATGCCCTTAGCAGAATAAAACTGTTGTGTATATTGGCCAACCTGCATACCCGTACACCCCCCTTCACACTGCTCATGCAGTAGATTTTTGTAGATTACTAACAGCCAAAAAATTCAGCATCATATTCAGATGTTGACAACAAAACAGATCATAAGAACATCAGATCCACTGACCTTAGCTGAACCTGGTGCAAGGTGTTTGCTAAGCAATCTCTTGCTTTTCATCTCAGCAGTTTCAGTTGTGGAAAGTCAGCCTAAAATGAAGCACATGAAACATAGGTGGAAATAGCCAAGAAAAAGATTGTAAGGGAAAGGTATGTTTTAATCTCTTTTTTTCTTTTTTTTCTTTTTTTTTTTTTTTTTTCTTTTTAACTTCAAAGGGTTTTCTGGATCTGCACATAATCAATGAATTCCTGACTCTCTTGAGATATTTGCTACTCAATCAACAAACACATATCTGAAGCTTCATTTTAAAATTCATAAATTTTCCTTGTGCTCAGATCCTCTGTGGTTTTTCTCTCATTTCTCTTTTGTATCAGTCTTTCTGTTTACTTTTTCTTAGTACCTTCAGCAACCAGAAAAACAGAAACCAAATGTATTGATTTTCACCTGGAAGAAGGTGGGCTATTAAAGCCTCCGGCACTCTGAAGGAGAGAGTATTTGTGTGAAAACTCTGTCCCCCAGAATGCTGCCTCTATAAAGGCATCAACAAGTAATCAAATTCTGACAACTCTTGAAACTTACTTACTCTTCTTTGACTTTCAGTCTGAATAATTTATTTTCTGTTTGAGCTTCTGCCTGGAATGAAGCATTCATAACACTGATGGGGCTAGGATGTTACACTGAACACACGGAAGCTATGGTTTGATGATTCAGTCTTCAAAATATTAAATCTCAGGATAAATTTTCCCTTGCAAGACATACTTATACTTACAGAACAGCAAGGTAACCCCATGGAGATGAGATCCAGATAAATAGCACATCAGCACAGAGTAAACCTGAGTCACACAGGAAAGAAAAAAAGTTGCTTGAATGAAGAAATTGAAGGGAGGGAATTTACTTTCTTCTGATTAAAAAATCCTTGGATAATTCTTTACCTATCTTGTAAGCTCCACACTTTGAGGGGGATTTATGTAATTGACCCATCTCTGCTGTTGCTTAAAATGGAGACAGAGACAGAATGGTAAATATTGTGTCTTTTAAGATTCTCTTCAAATGAAAAAAAGAACAAGCAAACAAACAAAAAAGAACACTTTCAAAGCCTGGAGTAGTAGGACCTGCCCAACAGTTCTGGAGGATGATTGCTGATCTCTGACTGCAGCAGAAAGGACTGTGCTCTCAGATGTCCCTGCTTGCCTTGTACACCACTGAAGTTCCCAGTCCTTCACTTGAGACATTTCTTTCCTTACCTGGCAAGAATGGTAAACACAGGGTGACACACAGCAGCATTTGCTGAGTTCTGTCAGTCCCCAGTGCTGCGTTGCTAAAGGTCTCTCAGCCCCAACCGAGATGTTGAACAATTTTACAGCGTGTCAAAGCCCCTATCTGCCTTCAGGCTGTATTTTAGCAATTCATCTCCCTTGCCCTATGTCTTGGTAGTCCAGGGGTAACACCAACTCTCATGGATTCCAATGAGTATTTTTCCTGCAAGGGAAGGGAAGAGAGATAAAAAGAGAGAAACAGTGAAGCTCTGCCAGCTCCTCGCCCACAGGGCTCTACCAGACTTGAGACATGACCTCTCTCATGCGCATTTGCTGCCAAGCTCTGCCTCTGGTGCAAGGTAATGGGAACCCAAACAGAAGAGAATGCACAGAAATACAAAACTGCAGAAAGCAAGAAGGGTTAAGCCCTTTATCTCTTCGACTTGATTCTCAGAACAGGAAACCTGATCAAGCCTCCCATTTCAGGGCATGAATAACATCTGACAAAACAGCTCAAGTACAGAGTAGATTCTGCCTGTAATATCTGTGTTTCTAATCATGCTAAGAAGATGCCAAATAACAGGGAGTCCTCTAAGAAGGGCTAAATTCTTTAGTAGGAGGGAAATATGTTGAGATGCAAGGAAAGCAATCTACTAGGAAAACATTAGATTCAGAAGACTGATTTTTATGGGATATGTTTACTGTATGAATTAAAGGCAATCCATCAAGCCTCTCCTATGATGCAAAAAGCAGGCAGCAGAGGTACTAGACTTACTGGCTGTGGGTAATCCTGCCATCTGAAGCATGCTCATTGCTCTGAACAAGGATGTTGAGGCACTGAAAATCTGTCAGCTGACCAGAAACATGCATATGCAGGCCTGGGGATTTGTCACGGGAGGAGTGAGAGTGCACTTCACTCGTAAGAGAGAAGCAAAAAAACCCCAAACTTTATTGATATAAATTAACAAAGTTAACAAACTCCAATGGTGAATGCAACAGTGGTTTAACAAGATTCGATGGCAAGGTACACTTGATTATTTACTGCATAGAGGACAGGGTCAGACAAAACTGTTAGGGAGACCCTCCCATTGAGTCATGAGGTTCAGAAAGGACCCCCTTGCTTTCTAAACTCCTTCTCAGAGAGGAGTCTAGGTGTAGCTGGATCCAATCCTAGTCCCAGGCTTGGTCAACAGTTTATGTCTAAAGGATTATATGTGTGCAATCAATACTTTATATCATTTAGCTAAGATTTCAAAGTTTAGCAAGCTATTAGTCACTTACCAAGGATATGTTGCAGCAAAGAATCTCTCAGCCTCGAGGAGTAACCTTGAGAGGCATCCCTACTCAAGGGAAGATTCTGGCGTGCAGCCCACTGCCGTGCAGGAGAGCTCAAAGGGCCCTTGGGCTGCTCACTATTTATGGGGGCAAGATGATTGACTCATAGTCATATTTACATACTGACTGCACATGTTAGTTTCTTCTAGCTTTGGCTTGAGTGGGACATTGACCTGCACTGTGGTTAGGTGGACACATTGCCATAAATTAGCCCTTCAGTATTGTGTTGTTATTTGTCTCCCCAGAATCCACTTTGACCTGGATGCATCCATCACGACAGTCACTGGTGGTTATCGCTTGAGCAGGGTTATGGGAAAAGGTCAAGTGCGTGGCAGGGGGGCGGGGGAACACACCACCACAGGACATAGCCAGTAATAGGTGCAGATGATTTGACATTGCTAATTTTTTCTCCTTGGAAACAAGCAGCCTCTGAGATAAGATGAGTATTTGTTGAGGCACAGCTCTCTAACAGGTGAAAAACAGTACTTCCCCTTGCCATTTGGCAGGGTGCTGACAGATGATTAAATGAGGAATGGCCATAGACTGTCTGTGGAAGTAGGTGGCAGCAGAGCTTTTCTCTTACTTGTAGTAAACTTGTTGTAGCCATGATTAATGTAGGAGGAAAACATGAGAGGTCTACAGCCCCGCAAATCACCCCACTTTGCCTAAGTTACTTCATCAAAACTGACCTACGTGTCCTTCAGTCACTTGGATGACAAGATAGTTGTGACCCTTCTCCCTGCCAATTTGTGAACTTATGCTTCTGAACTCATCTACTAAAAAGTTTTTAAAGCACACGAAGCACATATTACATAAGGCAGTCGTGATACCCCCAAGGTCAAAAAGACTGGGCAAAAGGATGATGAAGATAAAATTTCCAAGTGCAAAAACTTATCATGGAAGCCACTGATCTTTTTAAGAAATGACACTGTGAAAAAAAAAAATCCTCCAGAAAAAAGGATACAAGGGAAAGGGGAAACTGCATTGAGATCTCCATAATTAATTGCTATCAATATTTGCGTTATTTCTGTAACCGCATCTTCTAGTCATGGACAAGGACCTCTTGTGCTAACTACTAATATATTAATTGTGAGACATATCTGTGCAGTGTTTGACAGCTATTGTCATTAAAACATAAGGCACATTGTAGCCTTGCCAACAGACCAAGCTTCTCCTTGTTAACTGTAATTGACATGCCGGTGATAACTCTTTGCTCTCCAGGATGTCAGAGGAAGCGCTGCATGTCTCATTACTAAACCAAGAACTGCAGTGTGGCATTTAAAAGGCAATGAGAACAATGAGGCAGTGTAAGAAATCCCTGTGATATTTCTAATGGAAAAACATTACTAGTTCCTGAGGAGAAGCCCACCTCATACTTTTTTGGCTTTTCCAGGTATCACTGAGAATGACCTTGCTGCCTCTCTTACACTTGCTGTAAATAAGAAAGAATTCCCCTGAAGTCAGTGGAATTATATAGCTATAAAACTTGCAAGAGAATAGATTGTATAGCATATAACAAGAGGGCAGATAGTGTCTTGCACTTTTGACTAAATCTAAGATTAAATCCATTTTCAGACCCTGTCAAAAGCAAAGAAGAGGAAAGTTTGCTTTATCTTGCTATTGAATGACAACATATTTCTTACGTCTGCAGTCAGACATGCCTGGTAACTGGCTAATACCATGTTTTTATGTGTTGTGTATATATGAACTGCATATTCATACAGATGAGCAAGGCTTCACCTCTACGTGGCTGTATAGAGGAGCTTTGCTGAGAAAAATACTCAGGAGCTGACACCAGCAGTCCAGGTTCTGTACTGGGTTAGGGGACTGAGATCCCTCCTGAGTCTGTATGTTTGTGTTTATCTATCTTTCACTGCTTTTGTACATGTTTGCATGTGAATGTGTGTGAGGAGGGGTGATGGACAAGTTACAATATTCTACAACACACTGATACAATTTGTACCCTTTAACTCTGGAGAGAGCCAGTAATTTAGATATTACAATGTTGTGTGCTATTGTTTAGAAATGCAAGGAACAATCTAGTGTGATGTTTAGTTTCATCTGCTCTTCTTTGTGCCTGTGCATATTTCTACCATGCAATACAACATTCTGGCACTTAAAGAAGTTGCTGTGGAGATATCTCAAAAAAGTGTTCAGTGGGGGAACAAAGTAAGATGTAGGTGGCTATTTAAAACCTGCAACCATCCCCATAATGGCACCAAATGACATCAGAAACTAGGTAACAAAAATGACATACAAAATTAATGCTCTGTGCAGGTTTACAGCATCATCGAAAGATCATGAAGTCCCTGATTCAAAACATGGCCGAGGCTGTGCCCTCTCTGAGAAGCTGTCATTAGAAAGAACAAAAAAGCAGCACGTATTTCTTGAGTGGAAATCCTTTCAACAAGTTCCATGAAGCATCAGTAGTAACAGAAAAAGTTGCAGAAAGATTTTCCTGTTATCATCCTTAATCTTTCCCGATGCCTTATAACATCCTATCGATGTCTGAATATGAGAGCAGCTTAGTCACATATCAACTGCTCATTATGCTGTGTGTATAATTTTAGCTGCAGGTAAAGAGCAGACTACTTAAAGTTTCAGATCAACAGTACCAGGAGATCCTGCAAAACTTCCACATTTTTAGGAGAGTTCTCTAATAAGAAAACAACTCTAGTTTGTTTCCACTTGAGCATTTTCCCCATTTCCTGAATATAGACTATGTTAGAGACATTAGTGCTGCCAAGACTCTGGAAAATAATAGTAACTGGGTTTGATTTACTATAAGGCATTTACACCCATCACCAAGACAGCAGCATTGCAGACTTCAAAAAACACAGCAGTTGCGCATAGCAGTATTAAACTAATTATCAAGATCATTGTTGACTTTCTTTTCCCATAGAGTTTGTCTTTCTAATTACAACTACAAATATACAACTTAGATGACCCGCTTCCCATGTATATTCACCAAATACTGAAAGATCCCCCATGCAATTCCAGATGCAATCAGCTGGTGGTTAACACAAGTCCTCTTTGGAGAGTTGCCATTGACTCTAAACACATATTAATTAAATCCAAAGGTACTTTTGGGAGGCATTTCATTTTCCTGAGTCAACATAACCTCATCTAATGTCCGGGAACATTACTCCTCCCACTGTGACTTGCTGTGCTTAATACGACCCTGGGCAGCTACTTAAGGGCAGAGGACGTTGCTCTCTGGTGCTCTGAATGTTGCATATCCATTTGCACTCACAAAAAATGTGCTACTCTTACTTTTGCAACATGTTGCACCTGCCACGACCTGCTCAAAGCACAGGACAAAAGGGAGTTTGGCCTCTGCTTTGGAATTTGTGCCCTTTCAAACCAAAGGGACGAGGATATGTTCACTGACCCCTGGCTCCCTTCTGCCACGGCCACAACAGTGGGTGACATCTTCTAGATGCCATCTGACACCCCCTGGAAAAAAATGTGCTTGTTTTAAAACATTCTGCTCAGTCCGAATAGTGATTTGGGAGGGGGAAGGGTGTTTGCCTCTATATTTTGCTTGTTTGTTTGTTTGCCATTCTTAACTGCACATATTTGCATAAAAGAAGAAATGTTGTATCATCTTCTCCCAGAGCTTATTCCCCATCTGAATCCTGTTGATGACAGCTTAATCATTTCCACAGCAACCAAGATCATGACATCAAATAGGGTATAAGCAGCAGGAACAGATGATCTCTCTGGAAACAGAGATCCTCTTCCATGTACATAAATACTCTGAAAAATGAGAGAGAAACAGAAATACAGAAAATATCTGCAATAAAAATGTGATTGTTCTAACAGGAAATGGCAGTCATTTTTTCTCTTTCATTATCTATCTGCTGCTTCTTAACAGCACAACATTGTATTATGTTATATGGTTTAAAACAGTATTAGATGACAGACTTAGCGCTAGACAGCATCCCTGGTCAGAGCTGGTAAGGCAGATTTATATACAGTTCTTCTGCCAGGCACAGCCCATGTTTTAGATGGTTGTAAAGGAACTGTTCTTGGTCTGTTTGGCTCTAGCGACTTTTGCTGAATTTGGTCTAACTCGGGAAAATTGCTCAACTCATGACCCTAAGGCCTTACTTTCATTAATTTCAGGTGCTTTTCCTTTGACAATATTCCTTTTTGTGATAAAACAAAAACCAAACCTGTGTTATTGCTAGGGAGACGCTTTCTATGTAACCTTTCTGCATGGGTGCTTCAAAATCTGACCTTGCAGTTCCTCCAGCAAATGAGTAACATGCCACAATGCAGCAGACCTGAGCTTCACATCTCCAGAGCACGTACTGACGATTGAAGCATCAGTGCTTGGTTCCCATGTTAAGTACAAGTTACTCAGTGAGTGTGTTTTAGGAAAGCAGATCCTTCTCCTGCACCCCCTTGCCTATAGTGCAGTGCCACACAGCGTGTAGGCTGCTTCCCTACAGCTTGTTTTGCATTCTGCATCTCCTTAAATTAATTGCAGCTGTACAGGTAGATGGAAATAGTTGTATTTTTTTGAACCCTTTGGGATGGATCACAGATGATTGCTTAGTTCAGGGATGGGCAATTGCATGCAACTCAGAGTTATTTAACCTTACTTCCCATGCCAAGCTATGCTGTGGCTCAGGGCCATAGGGAGACTGGTGTGCCACACTAGGGTCAGGGACAGGGATACAGTCATGCCAGCCTGAATAGATAACATCAAACCTGCAGGTGATAAAATTGCTGAGGAAACTAATACCTGAAACAGGAGTAAACTAAATAACATTGCCAGCAGAACAGATTATTGATCACGCTGCCTTGTGTTTGAAAATTAATGCTACAGAGGGACAGAGAGCAATCCCATTCCCCTTCCAAGTGAATAAATCTGATAAAGGCAGGAGCTGCTAAACTTAAGATCTGTGGCCCTCAAGTGTGTGTTCGTGGTAATGCGTGTGGGAAACACGGAGGCAGGCAGGCGTGCTCTCACGCTGAGGGAGGTAGATGCTAGAAGGGAGATCAGCGAGTGAGCTCAGGTAGCTGTCGCGCAGGGACTGGTGTGGAGTAGGCAATGTAACACTGAAAAACCTTTGAAATGTGCAGGCTCCTGGAACAGCCCCAAAGCAGTATCACACCAGTTAAAGTAAAGCCTTTCACTAACCTGCCGCCAAAGGCAGGGTGACAGCCCACAAGATTTCCAGCAGGGCTTTTGCCTTTGATCCAGTCTTCTTTATTATTGCACAAAGTCAGCTCATGTAGTGCAAACCAGGGCACAACTGAAATCCATCTCATTTTTTCAATCAGGATGGTTATGGACTTAGATCTTCTGGGAAATTTTGGCTGAAAAGCAGGTGATAAGATTAGTACAGAAAGATTTGCACCTGTCTAGGTCAAATGCTACAGCCACGTCTCCTGCCACTGGCTGGTAGTTAGAAGGGAGCTGAAGATTAAACAGCAAGCTTTAGGCAAAGGTGAAAAGCCTGAATGTCTCACTGACTAGAATAAGCCACACTGCTAAAACTGGGGGGTGACTCTAGAGTTTATTTCTTCAAAACAGCAGATAATCTCTTCCCCAAATTTTTGGAGAGGACCTTTTTCATGAGTTTCGCCATGAGCGCTCACTTAAATCCTCTACTGCTGGAATCGGGTGTTAATGCAAGAAACAGGAGCCTCATGACAAACTGCAGGTGGTCAGATCCTGTGAAAAAACAAAAAAAAAAGAAAATGTGGCTATATACAGTTTAAGGTATCAGAAAGCAAAGGATCACAACTTTTTTTCTAATCATTACTTTACTCAAGCTCCACAATGATTTTGAGTCTGGCTCATGAATTTTGAAATGCTTTAAGCTGGACATGTTCCCTGGTGACTTCTTGAGTTCTCAGAGGAATGTAAATCTGCCAGTTTTTATTGTTGGCTACCCACAAATTCAGGTCATTTATCAAAGAGTGTTATACATGCTCACCCAGGAGTCTGCCCAGTCATCTTTCTCGTAGGATGTACTAGGGCAGCCACACATAACTGTTTACTCATATAGTTATTCTGTTGCAAGTAGCTAAACCTCCATTGTATCCATAGATACATATTTTTAAAAAAGCAAGTTTGAGATACCTGAAACATGAACAGAACTATACACAAAGCCAGGTACAAATCTTTGATTTGAATGGACAAAACAAATCTTTCTGTGACGCTCTTTCTACAATTCAAACTTTATCATGTTTGTCACTGATTTCTCCTTTGTGCTCCAAGTGGCAAATGTTTCTTCCTGGCAGAAGGTATCTTTCTGAATGGCTGGTACCTACTAGCATAAACTCAGTCAGGAGGGTTTTAGCAACAGTAAAATATCCAAACTGCCCTTCCAATGAGCCTCCACAGGACTGGGCCTTTGTTTGTACACACACTTCAGGTAAACACTGTGAACATTTTATGCAAAACCAATTACTTGGTAACCAAAAGAAAGGTGTGATGTGCAGGACAATTTCCCAATGATTGTTACTCTTGTCATCACATGAAAAGCATACTTTTCATGTTGCCTCTAAATTTCCAAGAATCAACTTAATTAGTCATATTGAACAAAGACCCTCTGACCTGTGTAAACAAACACAGCTATAAAGCATCCGTATTTCTTAATCACTGTTGCTTCTATGCCACACAAAAGATTTAGTTTACTAAGATATGCTCCTCTCCTGAAAAACCCATTATCTAGGTTTCAGTGGTGGAATAAGTGGTTTACTGTAGCTCTTTGCTGAATAGCATGGCATTCCTTTAGTTGAAAACAGTGGATTGCCTTTATTCTCTATATCCACACACTTAAACAGAAGAAAAATGTGATATTCTGCACTGATATATTGGCAGAACTGTAATACAGCAAGCCTTGGGTGTGACAAAGCTGTGGGCCACTGTATCAAATGTATCTCATTATTAGTAAATTGCCCAATGTTTAGACATTTAAGATAATCTTTTTACCACTTTCCCAGTCACAAAAGTCTCTTCCTGAAAGAACTGACATTACATCTATACCTGTGGGCAAAACCTTACATGCAAAATGCACAATCTGCAAATCCTGTGGCCTTTATACACATACGCTGTGTCGAATGCAGGAGGCACTCATTGCATGCTGACCGGCAGTTTCAGCAGAAGCATGTTATCTTCATGCTGACATACAACATCTTGGTGGCAGAGCAGGAGGGACGCCTACACAGTTGTGGTCTACGCCAACAGACGTGTACTGCTGCCAGTGGCATAACTTTCTCCAAGTCTGTCAGTAAGGAAGAACTGACTTCTGTGAAAGGAGCAGAGTCCAATATGCCTCATTTCAAGAACAGGAGGGATCCAGATTTTTAATGAGGCACATTTCAGCAGATCAATCAGCTGGACACTGTCTAGTGATTAAACTAAAACACTGAAAGTAGGAAAATGGGCTTACTCTCATCCCTGCCAGAGATGGAGGGGAAAAAAAAAGGGGGAAATCAATGAAACTTCTCCTTGCTTCTATTCCCAAAATGTACCATAGAAATGTTTATTGACCTCAGGGAAGGTTGTGAGGTGTTTGTAACTAGAGTGTGTCAGCAGTTGAGTATCTTCAGGTGGAAAGTGGTAGAGCCAAAGAGGATCTGTAAATGCTATTCAAGACAAGAGCACTCCAAAGAAATTTTCTTCCCCCTTAGTTTATCGGAGAGTCACTTCCCATCTAGTGTCAATGTGAGCATCAAGGACATCCCCCTCCTTCCCCATTTCCATTGCTCTGGAGAAATAATTCAGGTGTCAAAGTATTTCCTGGATGAACTGCTAGAAAACAGAAAAAAAGAGCCAGACTTCCCAGAGGAACAATGTATTTACATAAGGTAACTTAAATTCATGTAATAAATATACTTCATCAGCTTTTATTGAGGTCTGGAACTACAGATCTGTAAATAGCTCTATAGTGCTGTCAGTTTGTAACAGCTGATGTGATAAAAATTTTCAAAACCAAGTTAATTCTCCCTCTCTGGAAGATAGTTTTTTCCAAGTGAAAAAGGCAGCCCATCCATGTGGCTGCAAACAAGGAGCTGAAATGTGTTTTCATTATTAAATGGCACTAGCGGAAAGATTTTCTGCCTTTTACTGTCTTCAGTGTCTCCCTGAGGTCACCCACCTCAGAGAGCACCTGCACGGAAAGAGTCTCAAAAAGATATTTCACATCTGCCAACCCTGCCTTCTGCACGGCAGAGAAGGATGTCCTGAAGCTCCTGTGCATTGGCTCCTGGCTCTGCCAGGGTAAGGGATGAGTGAGGCCATGCAGGCCTGTGCACGAAGAAAAGAGCGTGAATGGGATGGCCGCTGACTGGATCAGTCTTGCAGGGTGCTCTCCCAAAGCCCTTTGGCTATGCAGCTCCTGAAAATGAGCCAGGGCATGGTACCTGCAAAAGGAAGCTCTTTGCCATGCAAACAAAAATGCCCTTCATACTATGCAAACCCTACAATGCCTCAGATGGTGTGTTATTGAGAGAGCTATTTCCAATGAGGCTATTTCTCAAAGCCTCTCTCATGGAAAGCTGTTGCTCTCAAAATACTTGTACCACATCTTCCAGTGGCTCAGCCTGCTGCACTACATGGTTCCAAAAACAGAAACGTGTATCAAAGTGCCAGAGGAAAAATAAAAGCATACTGTTATTATTCCCCCTCTATTGATCTCACAGAGGTGAGGGACTATCAAACAGTTTCAACAATTCAGGAAGATGTCAGCTGAGTTTCAAACCCTGTCCTGCAATAATCTGAACTAGTATGAAATACTGACAGTAAGCAATATACGTCTTTTATCAGATTGTCTTTAGCACGAATTTCAAAATCAAGTAAGCTGAAACTTCAATGAAACTTAAATATAAAAAACATTACTTAAGACTTGTCCCTCCTTATGTCTTTCATAAGCACTATCACAAAAGACTTGCATGACAATCTAAAGCAGGAAAGAAAAGAGTGGAACAGCATGGGCAGCAGCAGAACTTGAGACGGGTGGAAGTAATCAGTCAGACTCTGCTTTTTCCGAATTTTGTTAACACTCGTGGTTTCTGCAAATAACCATGGATGCAATAACGTGTGCAAAAGTAAGTAACAGCCTTTCCTGTCACATACCGGAGTTTCTTTCTTTCTATGAACTTCATGGGACTCTAGCTTGAAAATGTCAGCAGTAGTATTTCTGTTGCTGTTCAGATATAGATGTATGGGGACACATCAGCAGGCATGCAGCATGTGACATCCGTCTTGTAGGGGATGACCAATGCCTTCCAAGGGATAAATGCAGCTCTACTCGGTTACAGCAGAATGGACTCTCCCTGCAAGTGAAGTGAATCTTCAGTATGAGCCAAGGCCATTTCAAGCAGAGCCTATGGCACTTAAATGCTGAAATGTATTTTCAACAACTAGATCAGATGCTGCAAACCTCCACAGACTTGGGGACAAAGAGAGACCAGCAAGGTGAACCACCAGCAATTTCTTGAAGATTTTTTTAAGGAATATGACTTTGTTTGTTGGACTGAGCAATTCAAGTACGAATGTGGCCAGGAAAGTCTGCAGCCCAGCTGAACTGTACATTTGAATCTCACCAGTTTGCTTGCCCCTGTTTAAATGCTGAGGAGGAAATCCTGCTGCGGGAAAAGCACCTGCAATCCCCATCGTTCCTGGTGAGTGGTGCCTACACATACTCAGGGCTTCTTTAACCACTGTCTCTGAGATCAGGCAAACAGCATATCAGAATTTTGGAACTGCTGAGTCTGGAGCTTGGAGTGATGACACCAGGGCTGTTATGAGATTATTTCTGACATGATGACAGAGAAATATGAAGTAAAAAGTTAAAAATAGCTTGTGCAATAGCTAAAGCAGAACCATTTTAAATGCATGAAGTTCCTGATGCACTCTGCTATGTCTGTGCTTACATTCACTTCACATAACACCAAGTGCAGCACTTGGATCACTGACATTTGTGCAGGGGCACCTCAGCCTATTTGCTACAGGATCTGTCCCCTGGAATCAGCTCTCAGTTACTACAAAAAAACAGATACACAACAGAGGCAGCAATAACAAAGTTTGTGAAAGTGGCTTAATTTTGCTTCGTTCTATAGGATGTTTTTAGAACTCTTTTAGAGGCAGCTGAATTATGGGTAACATTTATATAACTTTTTGCATAAATAATCAGCCGAGATTTAATTGCCAGCAGTGGTGAAATCTCTACTGCTCCGGTGATGGTATTTATCACTTGATCCTCGGTGTCTTTATCTACATACCCTGCATGAAGCTTAGTGGAGGCTTGATGCAGATAACAGATCTTCAAGGATTTGTTGAACTCTCCTTGTCCTAATTCACATAAGTTAAATGTTAGGATTGATCCCTGAATATTCCTCAGCTCCTTAGATGCACCTTCATCTGAGATTGCCATCCTCCCCTTTGTGTGTCACAGACACACAGACACAGACACACACACACACTCCTGCAACCAGGGCCATGGTCACAGTCATGAACAAGTGTACTTTTTCAGCCTTATTTCTGGAAGGATCAGCTGGCAAAAACAAACAGTGTTAGTGTCAGGAAATCAGTTTTGCCATAGGTACCAACATCATTCAAGGAAGAAAGAGTCTTCTGAAACATCAATGCTCAAGCAAACAGCAGCCACTTTAACAGGAGCTAAATTGAATAACAAATTCTCCAACCTTCTTCAACAGGTATACAGGAAAAAAAAATCCCTGTCTCCATCTCCATTCTCCTTTCCCTCTATGTACTTTTGATTTCCCCAAAGGCTGTCAAAAGGAATAACATACCAATTTTGTTTGTCTCAGTTTTCAAACCCAAGCTTTAACTGCTAAGAATTAGACAAATCATCTGGCCCTAGCGGTTTACTTCAGCATTTTCCTGACAAAAATATATAGTCTCAGAAAGGCATTAGCTTCCTTCTTTCTTTCCTCCTGATATGTGGCATCTGTAGAAGATGGTGTGCTGATCTCATTACCTTGCAAGGTATGAACTGATACACAGAGAAAGGCGAGCACGTGTAATGGCACCTCTGCAAAATAAAGACAGCTCCTTTGCTTTTCATCGATAGTGTTCCTCTTTTACCATAAAAGCCTGCATTGCCAACATTTACATGTGATCTAATTCCCGATCAAGCCCATCTCAGGTTCCCTGGATGTTTTGATTGCCAGTGATCAGAGGAAAGGAAAGGGCAGGATAGGTGAGTTGTCCGCCAGTAGCAGTCACATAAGAGAAATACAGTTTCATTCTTTCTCTTCCTTAAAAGAAAAAGGATTTGCTGGGTTGGATTTTCATCTCCTTTCCCTTTTCACTCAGAGTGACAGTTATTTGATTCTGTGTGGCAGTCAGGAGGGTTTTAGCAACAGTAAAATATCCAAACTGCCCTTCCAATGAGCCTCCACAGGACTGGGCCTTTGTTTGTACACACACTTCAGGTAAACACTGTGAACATTTTATGCAAAACCAATTACTTGGTAACCAAAAGAAAGGTGTGATGTGCAGGACAATTTCCCAATGATTGTTACTCTTGTCATCACATGAAAAGCATACTTTTCATGTTGCCTCTAAATTTCCAAGAATCAACTTAATTAGTCATATTGAACAAAGACCCTCTGACCTGTGTAAACAAACACAGCTATAAAGCATCCGTATTTCTTAATCACTGTTGCTTCTATGCCACACAAAAGATTTAGTTTACTAAGATATGCTCCTCTCCTGAAAAACCCATTATCTAGGTTTCAGTGGTGGAATAAGTGGTTTACTGTAGCTCTTTGCTGAATAGCATGGCATTCCTTTAGTTGAAAACAGTGGATTGCCTTTATTCTCTATATCCACACACTTAAACAGAAGAAAAATGTGATATTCTGCACTGATATATTGGCAGAACTGTAATACAGCAAGCCTTGGGTGTGACAAAGCTGTGGGCCACTGTATCAAATGTATCTCATTATTAGTAAATTGCCCAATGTTTAGACATTTAAGATAATCTTTTTACCACTTTCCCAGTCACAAAAGTCTCTTCCTGAAAGAACTGACATTACATCTATACCTGTGGGCAAAACCTTACATGCAAAATGCACAATCTGCAAATCCTGTGGCCTTTATACACATACGCTGTGTCGAATGCAGGAGGCACTCATTGCATGCTGACCGGCAGTTTCAGCAGAAGCATGTTATCTTCATGCTGACATACAACATCTTGGTGGCAGAGCAGGAGGGACGCCTACACAGTTGTGGTCTACGCCAACAGACGTGTACTGCTGCCAGTGGCATAACTTTCTCCAAGTCTGTCAGTAAGGAAGAACTGACTTCTGTGAAAGGAGCAGAGTCCAATATGCCTCATTTCAAGAACAGGAGGGATCCAGATTTTTAATGAGGCACATTTCAGCAGATCAATCAGCTGGACACTGTCTAGTGATTAAACTAAAACACTGAAAGTAGGAAAATGGGCTTACTCTCATCCCTGCCAGAGATGGAGGGGAAAAAAAAAGGGGGAAATCAATGAAACTTCTCCTTGCTTCTATTCCCAAAATGTACCATAGAAATGTTTATTGACCTCAGGGAAGGTTGTGAGGTGTTTGTAACTAGAGTGTGTCAGCAGTTGAGTATCTTCAGGTGGAAAGTGGTAGAGCCAAAGAGGATCTGTAAATGCTATTCAAGACAAGAGCACTCCAAAGAAATTTTCTTCCCCCTTAGTTTATCGGAGAGTCACTTCCCATCTAGTGTCAATGTGAGCATCAAGGACATCCCCCTCCTTCCCCATTTCCATTGCTCTGGAGAAATAATTCAGGTGTCAAAGTATTTCCTGGATGAACTGCTAGAAAACAGAAAAAAAGAGCCAGACTTCCCAGAGGAACAATGTATTTACATAAGGTAACTTAAATTCATGTAATAAATATACTTCATCAGCTTTTATTGAGGTCTGGAACTACAGATCTGTAAATAGCTCTATAGTGCTGTCAGTTTGTAACAGCTGATGTGATAAAAATTTTCAAAACCAAGTTAATTCTCCCTCTCTGGAAGATAGTTTTTTCCAAGTGAAAAAGGCAGCCCATCCATGTGGCTGCAAACAAGGAGCTGAAATGTGTTTTCATTATTAAATGGCACTAGCGGAAAGATTTTCTGCCTTTTACTGTCTTCAGTGTCTCCCTGAGGTCACCCACCTCAGAGAGCACCTGCACGGAAAGAGTCTCAAAAAGATATTTCACATCTGCCAACCCTGCCTTCTGCACGGCAGAGAAGGATGTCCTGAAGCTCCTGTGCATTGGCTCCTGGCTCTGCCAGGGTAAGGGATGAGTGAGGCCATGCAGGCCTGTGCACGAAGAAAAGAGCGTGAATGGGATGGCCGCTGACTGGATCAGTCTTGCAGGGTGCTCTCCCAAAGCCCTTTGGCTATGCAGCTCCTGAAAATGAGCCAGGGCATGGTACCTGCAAAAGGAAGCTCTTTGCCATGCAAACAAAAATGCCCTTCATACTATGCAAACCCTACAATGCCTCAGATGGTGTGTTATTGAGAGAGCTATTTCCAATGAGGCTATTTCTCAAAGCCTCTCTCATGGAAAGCTGTTGCTCTCAAAATACTTGTACCACATCTTCCAGTGGCTCAGCCTGCTGCACTACATGGTTCCAAAAACAGAAACGTGTATCAAAGTGCCAGAGGAAAAATAAAAGCATACTGTTATTATTCCCCCTCTATTGATCTCACAGAGGTGAGGGACTATCAAACAGTTTCAACAATTCAGGAAGATGTCAGCTGAGTTTCAAACCCTGTCCTGCAATAATCTGAACTAGTATGAAATACTGACAGTAAGCAATATACGTCTTTTATCAGATTGTCTTTAGCACGAATTTCAAAATCAAGTAAGCTGAAACTTCAATGAAACTTAAATATAAAAAACATTACTTAAGACTTGTCCCTCCTTATGTCTTTCATAAGCACTATCACAAAAGACTTGCATGACAATCTAAAGCAGGAAAGAAAAGAGTGGAACAGCATGGGCAGCAGCAGAACTTGAGACGGGTGGAAGTAATCAGTCAGACTCTGCTTTTTCCGAATTTTGTTAACACTCGTGGTTTCTGCAAATAACCATGGATGCAATAACGTGTGCAAAAGTAAGTAACAGCCTTTCCTGTCACATACCGGAGTTTCTTTCTTTCTATGAACTTCATGGGACTCTAGCTTGAAAATGTCAGCAGTAGTATTTCTGTTGCTGTTCAGATATAGATGTATGGGGACACATCAGCAGGCATGCAGCATGTGACATCCGTCTTGTAGGGGATGACCAATGCCTTCCAAGGGATAAATGCAGCTCTACTCGGTTACAGCAGAATGGACTCTCCCTGCAAGTGAAGTGAATCTTCAGTATGAGCCAAGGCCATTTCAAGCAGAGCCTATGGCACTTAAATGCTGAAATGTATTTTCAACAACTAGATCAGATGCTGCAAACCTCCACAGACTTGGGGACAAAGAGAGACCAGCAAGGTGAACCACCAGCAATTTCTTGAAGATTTTTTTAAGGAATATGACTTTGTTTGTTGGACTGAGCAATTCAAGTACGAATGTGGCCAGGAAAGTCTGCAGCCCAGCTGAACTGTACATTTGAATCTCACCAGTTTGCTTGCCCCTGTTTAAATGCTGAGGAGGAAATCCTGCTGCGGGAAAAGCACCTGCAATCCCCATCGTTCCTGGTGAGTGGTGCCTACACATACTCAGGGCTTCTTTAACCACTGTCTCTGAGATCAGGCAAACAGCATATCAGAATTTTGGAACTGCTGAGTCTGGAGCTTGGAGTGATGACACCAGGGCTGTTATGAGATTATTTCTGACATGATGACAGAGAAATATGAAGTAAAAAGTTAAAAATAGCTTGTGCAATAGCTAAAGCAGAACCATTTTAAATGCATGAAGTTCCTGATGCACTCTGCTATGTCTGTGCTTACATTCACTTCACATAACACCAAGTGCAGCACTTGGATCACTGACATTTGTGCAGGGGCACCTCAGCCTATTTGCTACAGGATCTGTCCCCTGGAATCAGCTCTCAGTTACTACAAAAAAACAGATACACAACAGAGGCAGCAATAACAAAGTTTGTGAAAGTGGCTTAATTTTGCTTCGTTCTATAGGATGTTTTTAGAACTCTTTTAGAGGCAGCTGAATTATGGGTAACATTTATATAACTTTTTGCATAAATAATCAGCCGAGATTTAATTGCCAGCAGTGGTGAAATCTCTACTGCTCCGGTGATGGTATTTATCACTTGATCCTCGGTGTCTTTATCTACATACCCTGCATGAAGCTTAGTGGAGGCTTGATGCAGATAACAGATCTTCAAGGATTTGTTGAACTCTCCTTGTCCTAATTCACATAAGTTAAATGTTAGGATTGATCCCTGAATATTCCTCAGCTCCTTAGATGCACCTTCATCTGAGATTGCCATCCTCCCCTTTGTGTGTCACAGACACACAGACACAGACACACACACACACTCCTGCAACCAGGGCCATGGTCACAGTCATGAACAAGTGTACTTTTTCAGCCTTATTTCTGGAAGGATCAGCTGGCAAAAACAAACAGTGTTAGTGTCAGGAAATCAGTTTTGCCATAGGTACCAACATCATTCAAGGAAGAAAGAGTCTTCTGAAACATCAATGCTCAAGCAAACAGCAGCCACTTTAACAGGAGCTAAATTGAATAACAAATTCTCCAACCTTCTTCAACAGGTATACAGGAAAAAAAAATCCCTGTCTCCATCTCCATTCTCCTTTCCCTCTATGTACTTTTGATTTCCCCAAAGGCTGTCAAAAGGAATAACATACCAATTTTGTTTGTCTCAGTTTTCAAACCCAAGCTTTAACTGCTAAGAATTAGACAAATCATCTGGCCCTAGCGGTTTACTTCAGCATTTTCCTGACAAAAATATATAGTCTCAGAAAGGCATTAGCTTCCTTCTTTCTTTCCTCCTGATATGTGGCATCTGTAGAAGATGGTGTGCTGATCTCATTACCTTGCAAGGTATGAACTGATACACAGAGAAAGGCGAGCACGTGTAATGGCACCTCTGCAAAATAAAGACAGCTCCTTTGCTTTTCATCGATAGTGTTCCTCTTTTACCATAAAAGCCTGCATTGCCAACATTTACATGTGATCTAATTCCCGATCAAGCCCATCTCAGGTTCCCTGGATGTTTTGATTGCCAGTGATCAGAGGAAAGGAAAGGGCAGGATAGGTGAGTTGTCCGCCAGTAGCAGTCACATAAGAGAAATACAGTTTCATTCTTTCTCTTCCTTAAAAGAAAAAGGATTTGCTGGGTTGGATTTTCATCTCCTTTCCCTTTTCACTCAGAGTGACAGTTATTTGATTCTGTGTGGCAGTCAGGAGGGTTTTAGCAACAGTAAAATATCCAAACTGCCCTTCCAATGAGCCTCCACAGGACTGGGCCTTTGTTTGTACACACACTTCAGGTAAACACTGTGAACATTTTATGCAAAACCAATTACTTGGTAACCAAAAGAAAGGTGTGATGTGCAGGACAATTTCCCAATGATTGTTACTCTTGTCATCACATGAAAAGCATACTTTTCATGTTGCCTCTAAATTTCCAAGAATCAACTTAATTAGTCATATTGAACAAAGACCCTCTGACCTGTGTAAACAAACACAGCTATAAAGCATCCGTATTTCTTAATCACTGTTGCTTCTATGCCACACAAAAGATTTAGTTTACTAAGATATGCTCCTCTCCTGAAAAACCCATTATCTAGGTTTCAGTGGTGGAATAAGTGGTTTACTGTAGCTCTTTGCTGAATAGCATGGCATTCCTTTAGTTGAAAACAGTGGATTGCCTTTATTCTCTATATCCACACACTTAAACAGAAGAAAAATGTGATATTCTGCACTGATATATTGGCAGAACTGTAATACAGCAAGCCTTGGGTGTGACAAAGCTGTGGGCCACTGTATCAAATGTATCTCATTATTAGTAAATTGCCCAATGTTTAGACATTTAAGATAATCTTTTTACCACTTTCCCAGTCACAAAAGTCTCTTCCTGAAAGAACTGACATTACATCTATACCTGTGGGCAAAACCTTACATGCAAAATGCACAATCTGCAAATCCTGTGGCCTTTATACACATACGCTGTGTCGAATGCAGGAGGCACTCATTGCATGCTGACCGGCAGTTTCAGCAGAAGCATGTTATCTTCATGCTGACATACAACATCTTGGTGGCAGAGCAGGAGGGACGCCTACACAGTTGTGGTCTACGCCAACAGACGTGTACTGCTGCCAGTGGCATAACTTTCTCCAAGTCTGTCAGTAAGGAAGAACTGACTTCTGTGAAAGGAGCAGAGTCCAATATGCCTCATTTCAAGAACAGGAGGGATCCAGATTTTTAATGAGGCACATTTCAGCAGATCAATCAGCTGGACACTGTCTAGTGATTAAACTAAAACACTGAAAGTAGGAAAATGGGCTTACTCTCATCCCTGCCAGAGATGGAGGGGAAAAAAAAAGGGGGAAATCAATGAAACTTCTCCTTGCTTCTATTCCCAAAATGTACCATAGAAATGTTTATTGACCTCAGGGAAGGTTGTGAGGTGTTTGTAACTAGAGTGTGTCAGCAGTTGAGTATCTTCAGGTGGAAAGTGGTAGAGCCAAAGAGGATCTGTAAATGCTATTCAAGACAAGAGCACTCCAAAGAAATTTTCTTCCCCCTTAGTTTATCGGAGAGTCACTTCCCATCTAGTGTCAATGTGAGCATCAAGGACATCCCCCTCCTTCCCCATTTCCATTGCTCTGGAGAAATAATTCAGGTGTCAAAGTATTTCCTGGATGAACTGCTAGAAAACAGAAAAAAAGAGCCAGACTTCCCAGAGGAACAATGTATTTACATAAGGTAACTTAAATTCATGTAATAAATATACTTCATCAGCTTTTATTGAGGTCTGGAACTACAGATCTGTAAATAGCTCTATAGTGCTGTCAGTTTGTAACAGCTGATGTGATAAAAATTTTCAAAACCAAGTTAATTCTCCCTCTCTGGAAGATAGTTTTTTCCAAGTGAAAAAGGCAGCCCATCCATGTGGCTGCAAACAAGGAGCTGAAATGTGTTTTCATTATTAAATGGCACTAGCGGAAAGATTTTCTGCCTTTTACTGTCTTCAGTGTCTCCCTGAGGTCACCCACCTCAGAGAGCACCTGCACGGAAAGAGTCTCAAAAAGATATTTCACATCTGCCAACCCTGCCTTCTGCACGGCAGAGAAGGATGTCCTGAAGCTCCTGTGCATTGGCTCCTGGCTCTGCCAGGGTAAGGGATGAGTGAGGCCATGCAGGCCTGTGCACGAAGAAAAGAGCGTGAATGGGATGGCCGCTGACTGGATCAGTCTTGCAGGGTGCTCTCCCAAAGCCCTTTGGCTATGCAGCTCCTGAAAATGAGCCAGGGCATGGTACCTGCAAAAGGAAGCTCTTTGCCATGCAAACAAAAATGCCCTTCATACTATGCAAACCCTACAATGCCTCAGATGGTGTGTTATTGAGAGAGCTATTTCCAATGAGGCTATTTCTCAAAGCCTCTCTCATGGAAAGCTGTTGCTCTCAAAATACTTGTACCACATCTTCCAGTGGCTCAGCCTGCTGCACTACATGGTTCCAAAAACAGAAACGTGTATCAAAGTGCCAGAGGAAAAATAAAAGCATACTGTTATTATTCCCCCTCTATTGATCTCACAGAGGTGAGGGACTATCAAACAGTTTCAACAATTCAGGAAGATGTCAGCTGAGTTTCAAACCCTGTCCTGCAATAATCTGAACTAGTATGAAATACTGACAGTAAGCAATATACGTCTTTTATCAGATTGTCTTTAGCACGAATTTCAAAATCAAGTAAGCTGAAACTTCAATGAAACTTAAATATAAAAAACATTACTTAAGACTTGTCCCTCCTTATGTCTTTCATAAGCACTATCACAAAAGACTTGCATGACAATCTAAAGCAGGAAAGAAAAGAGTGGAACAGCATGGGCAGCAGCAGAACTTGAGACGGGTGGAAGTAATCAGTCAGACTCTGCTTTTTCCGAATTTTGTTAACACTCGTGGTTTCTGCAAATAACCATGGATGCAATAACGTGTGCAAAAGTAAGTAACAGCCTTTCCTGTCACATACCGGAGTTTCTTTCTTTCTATGAACTTCATGGGACTCTAGCTTGAAAATGTCAGCAGTAGTATTTCTGTTGCTGTTCAGATATAGATGTATGGGGACACATCAGCAGGCATGCAGCATGTGACATCCGTCTTGTAGGGGATGACCAATGCCTTCCAAGGGATAAATGCAGCTCTACTCGGTTACAGCAGAATGGACTCTCCCTGCAAGTGAAGTGAATCTTCAGTATGAGCCAAGGCCATTTCAAGCAGAGCCTATGGCACTTAAATGCTGAAATGTATTTTCAACAACTAGATCAGATGCTGCAAACCTCCACAGACTTGGGGACAAAGAGAGACCAGCAAGGTGAACCACCAGCAATTTCTTGAAGATTTTTTTAAGGAATATGACTTTGTTTGTTGGACTGAGCAATTCAAGTACGAATGTGGCCAGGAAAGTCTGCAGCCCAGCTGAACTGTACATTTGAATCTCACCAGTTTGCTTGCCCCTGTTTAAATGCTGAGGAGGAAATCCTGCTGCGGGAAAAGCACCTGCAATCCCCATCGTTCCTGGTGAGTGGTGCCTACACATACTCAGGGCTTCTTTAACCACTGTCTCTGAGATCAGGCAAACAGCATATCAGAATTTTGGAACTGCTGAGTCTGGAGCTTGGAGTGATGACACCAGGGCTGTTATGAGATTATTTCTGACATGATGACAGAGAAATATGAAGTAAAAAGTTAAAAATAGCTTGTGCAATAGCTAAAGCAGAACCATTTTAAATGCATGAAGTTCCTGATGCACTCTGCTATGTCTGTGCTTACATTCACTTCACATAACACCAAGTGCAGCACTTGGATCACTGACATTTGTGCAGGGGCACCTCAGCCTATTTGCTACAGGATCTGTCCCCTGGAATCAGCTCTCAGTTACTACAAAAAAACAGATACACAACAGAGGCAGCAATAACAAAGTTTGTGAAAGTGGCTTAATTTTGCTTCGTTCTATAGGATGTTTTTAGAACTCTTTTAGAGGCAGCTGAATTATGGGTAACATTTATATAACTTTTTGCATAAATAATCAGCCGAGATTTAATTGCCAGCAGTGGTGAAATCTCTACTGCTCCGGTGATGGTATTTATCACTTGATCCTCGGTGTCTTTATCTACATACCCTGCATGAAGCTTAGTGGAGGCTTGATGCAGATAACAGATCTTCAAGGATTTGTTGAACTCTCCTTGTCCTAATTCACATAAGTTAAATGTTAGGATTGATCCCTGAATATTCCTCAGCTCCTTAGATGCACCTTCATCTGAGATTGCCATCCTCCCCTTTGTGTGTCACAGACACACAGACACAGACACACACACACACTCCTGCAACCAGGGCCATGGTCACAGTCATGAACAAGTGTACTTTTTCAGCCTTATTTCTGGAAGGATCAGCTGGCAAAAACAAACAGTGTTAGTGTCAGGAAATCAGTTTTGCCATAGGTACCAACATCATTCAAGGAAGAAAGAGTCTTCTGAAACATCAATGCTCAAGCAAACAGCAGCCACTTTAACAGGAGCTAAATTGAATAACAAATTCTCCAACCTTCTTCAACAGGTATACAGGAAAAAAAAATCCCTGTCTCCATCTCCATTCTCCTTTCCCTCTATGTACTTTTGATTTCCCCAAAGGCTGTCAAAAGGAATAACATACCAATTTTGTTTGTCTCAGTTTTCAAACCCAAGCTTTAACTGCTAAGAATTAGACAAATCATCTGGCCCTAGCGGTTTACTTCAGCATTTTCCTGACAAAAATATATAGTCTCAGAAAAGCATTAGCTTCCTTCTTTCTTTCCTCCTGATATGTGGCATCTGTAGAAGATGGTGTGCTGATCTCATTACCTTGCAAGGTATGAACTGATACACAGAGAAAGGCGAGCACGTGTAATGGCACCTCTGCAAAATAAAGACAGCTCCTTTGCTTTTCATCGATAGTGTTCCTCTTTTACCATAAAAGCCTGCATTGCCAACATTTACATGTGATCTAATTCCCGATCAAGCCCATCTCAGGTTCCCTGGATGTTTTGATTGCCAGTGATCAGAGGAAAGGAAAGGGCAGGATAGGTGAGTTGTCCGCCAGTAGCAGTCACATAAGAGAAATACAGTTTCATTCTTTCTCTTCCTTAAAAGAAAAAGGATTTGCTGGGTTGGATTTTCATCTCCTTTCCCTTTTCACTCAGAGTGACAGTTATTTGATTCTGTGTGGCATGTCAACAGTTTGGATAAATTAATATATACCACTAGGGCCATTAATGTGTACTCTAGGGCTATATTTATGGCAGGAACATCTCCTCATGAAAAGCATAGGTTAGAGACTCACTGACTAAACTATTACAAACTATTCCATTTTCTTTATGTCCTTAGCAGTAATGTTTATCTTAGCTATTTTAGCTTAGGGGAGGTTGCTTGTTTTTGTTTTTATAGGCATCTGATTGCAAGTCCCCAGGAAAAGTTCTCAGTTAAGAATCCATACACTAGATCATTCAGTCTCTGCCCAAATCTGGAAAGACCCTGTTATACTCATTAGAGGCTAGTTCATGCTTCCATATCTGCTGAGATTATTAATAACACACCAAACTCTCTGCCAATTCACAGGCAGCTCAAACACTGCAGCTCTAGTGTATGGATAGACAAAAAAACCCAAACAAACAAACAAAAAAAAAAACCAACCACCCAGACAAGAGCAAATACAATAATTCTCCATTAGCTGCTGAATTTTATCCAACCTCAAATACCTCCTGGAAGTGACACTTGGTCCATACATATCTCAAAGCATTAGACAGCTAATATCAGCTCCAGTTCTACATATGACACTCCAGCTGTCCCCAGTACCTCCAGTAACTTCCATCTGTTTTCTTGTATTTTTGTATGACCCCACGATGCCCAGCTCTCCTTACACTGACTAATTGTCACAGCAGCCTGGAGTTCTTCTCCGTATGTGCCTGTTTTAAGCACTCCTTGGAGAGATATCAGATGGAGAAGCAGGACTATGTGTCTTTCACCCAGATGAGGACCATAACATGTTCCATCCTCCTGCCAGAAGTATGGCTAAAATGGAAAATGTTGGAGTTGTCCATCTGTGTATATCTTTCCTGGACTCAAACATCTCTTGTCATTTCATTCACTTAAGAAAATCATTGCTTCAAATAAAATACCCTTCAGTTTTTGAAGTGAACTTCACACTAGACTGACAGACCAGCAGACTGACTCCTTTTCTGTATTTCCAGAAAACAGATAGAAATGGCAGTGGCATCACATACATAACCTACTGTCTTTCAGCCCTTGCTAGCCAAGACCATCTTCATTACATTTCCAAGACCACCATCACTACATTTCCAGGGTTATCACTTTAGTTATTTGCTTCCTTGGTGAGACTAAGACTAAATGAATGCTATGAATTCTATTCTTTAGACACTTATCTGCCAGGAATATGAAGAGAACTCACTTCCCCAGAACAGCAGAAGACAATAATCACTGTTGGAAGCAAATTTAGGAGGGAAAGATGTTACGGACCATTGGCAGTCTCCTGAGCCATCCCTGAAAAGATTTCTTTGTAGAAGGAACAACGGATGAAACACAGATAGATAGAAATAGGTAAGAACTGTAGTGATCAGACTGAGAGGATGCAGGTAAGGACCAGGGCTTTCTCCTTTTACAGGCTGAGAGCATGCAGACTGGTGGAGTTTTGAATATATCTGTTGGAAAGGACAGAACTATTGATCTGTATTGAAGGGGTGGGGAATGCTGGTGGGAAAGGAAAGGGTGGCTTAAAATAAAACTGTAATTCTGTTTTTCAGTCAGGAAGAAAAAGAGAAAATGTCTGTTCCTATTCTAGTCAGCAAATCAAAGACTTAGTGATTTATAATCAGAATAATAGACCTAGCTTCTAATCTGCCCGATTCCTCACTTGCTGTAAGTCTATACCTGATCTGTCAGCAGCACAGATGAAAATGATTGATCTGTGACTTTGTTGGCATAACAAATGCTAGTGTATACAGATGATGATTTTTCTTATCATTGGCTACCTCAAATCATACCAGCTACCAAAGACTATAAACATGGATATTTTTGTTATTCTCTGTCCCCTGTTTGGAACGCCTGGCTGCCTGCAAGGGATTGCAAGGAAAATGAGAGGGGCTGTGTGTCTTGGTGAGAGGGACGGAGGCAGACCAGCACAGACACAACCTTACCATTTGATATTGCAGGTGCTTTTCATTCCATTTTTGTAATGGCTTTCAAGAGATAAGCATTTCCCTTCTGTGCCTCTGCCACAAGCTAGTACACAACCAGCCTTGAAAAGAGAATTTGATTTTCTTTAAGCAACAGAATATTTTCCGTCCAAAAGAACAGTCTATATTCTTCTTTGAACCTTCAGCATCCTCCCTTCCTTTTCACTGCTTTCCTCCTCTCCTCTTCAGGCCTTTCCCTTTTCTGACCCTCCACCTGTTCTGTCTTGGTCTGGAGCCTTTGAAAAAACAGACTGGATTCCCTTTAAAAGCCAGCAGCAGAGCATATTCTCAGTCAGAAGAGCATGCATTTCATCAATATTTACTGCGGTTCATATTTCCACAAACGCTGCTAAATGAACAGGACACAAAAAGCAGAGTCAAAAGATGCATATTTCCTGCTGCCATTTAAAAGATGAAAGCAGAGAACAGCTCAAAATTAACCCCCCGATTCCCCTCCAAAATGAGTGCTAAAAAAAACCAAAACCAAACCAAAGTATAACAGCAGTAACAACAGAGAGATACTGTTGTTTCAAACCTTTTATTTCCCTCATTCTTTTTTTTTATTCTTTTCCTTTGTGTTTTGGCAGCTGTGAATAATTCTGTACCCTTGAATTGTTCTGCAGGCTATTAATGTCTGTGACCTTTTACATCAACAACAACTCTACTTTCCAGTCATTTCTTGAAGTGCTACCTAATATGAATTTAACATGACTGAGGCAGCCTCCTACACAAACACACACACACACACACACACACTCTCACTCCTTTCTGAGACATGCAGAAGCATGCTTCATCCCATCCACATACAAAAAAAACATTTCACTTCATCAAGAGAGGTATATGCTTTGTAAATAACTGTGTTTCCTGGTAATGGGGAGCAACCACCTCTATTACAACCTTCCCAAGTTCTCTTGGGGAAATAAAAGGACTGGTATTACAGTGGGATGATTTCATTATATAAGAAAATAAGATCTCATTAAGTCTGAGCCAATATGCAGTTCTCCTTTGAGTTAGCTGCTGCTGCTTTTACTTTTTAAGAGTGTGTAAAGAACCCATATGTGATCAAACAGATATCAAGAGCATTTTTCAAAACTCTATGATCAAATGCATGCATATATCAAGAGTGTCTCTAGTTCCTTTTACAATCATTTAATCAGAGGTTAATAGACTGGAGTCTAGTTATCGGTAGCACAGCGCTGCTGCAACAGTCTCCCACGATGGAAACAAAAGGCAGGTATTCTGTTGCAAAACAGATGGATAAAGCAGGCAGCAGATATGCAGGATGAAAGGACTTAAAAAACAGATATTTTTAAGAGGCCTTTAAGCCCATGCATAATTTCAAGGTATACCTCTCTTCACTTAGGAGCCAAAGATTGGTCACAAGAATTTGCAGAAGAGTTGGTTTTGTTTGGTTTTTTTTTTTTTTAACAGGTTAAATGAATTGCCTTAACAGGTCAAGAATTACCCAGCTTAACTCCTGGCTATGATTTATGCTTTTTAGAAGTCAAAGTTAAGTTCCTAAATGTTGCTACTCCAGTTAAAATTAGAAGTGAGATGTTAAAACAAGCTGTAGAGACGTACTGGACTACAGCAATGCCTAAAACCAGACATGAATATTGTGGAGCAGTAAGTTCCTGTGTAAGCTTCCTTAGATCTTCCTTAGACTTCAAAGTTTTCTTCCTGTATCTGACTTAGCTATGTCCCTTGCCAGTTGCCATCAGACATTAACTTCTTTGACAAAATTTTTTGGGTCTCTATTTCTTTTGGTTCAGGCTTCTCATTTTTTTTCCAGTCACACAGACCAATGAGCTGAGCCTTCTGGACAATTTCCTCTGAAATCCATTTGTCAGGAAAAAATGAGTTTCTGACAAAACAAAACATTTCAAGAAATGTGTCCTTCTCATGGTCTATATCAAATGTTCATAAAAATCTGTTCAATTAAATTATTTTTAGATGAAGCTCTTCACCTTCTCTGATGAGAAGCTGACAATTTGTAAGGCAAATGAAGATAAAAAATGTTCTGGCCTGGTTTGTGTTTACATTTTTCTTGGAAAAATCTCTCATCACACACATCTGTAGCAAACTGGCTGTCTGATCAGGGATGCACAGTAGTAGGGAAAGCAGACGTGATGTACTTCTGGAAAAAAAGAAATTGCTCCTTCCTATAATAAAGTCTTTTAAGCTGGGAATAAGGGAGGGAACACTATGAATGCAGGGGAACATTTTAGGATTCCTGAGAACTCCTGAGTTCCTGGGAATGAGTGATCCACTCAGAAACCCATCTTCCAAAGTGGAAGATGACTGTGATTTCTCATACTGTGTATATGGTATATTGCACAATGATGATCCTTCATCTGGAAATTATTACAATACAAATTGTAAAAAATATAACCCAGAACCTCTGTTTTTAAATAACTCAGCTCCTTCCAATCATCTACTGCAGAGTATACTTCACTTTGAAGTTAGTGATTTGAGACTAGCCCAGGTAAGGAGTTACTGCTAACTAATAGCTTCTTGACAGTGACATTTCAACTCCTGGGGAACAATTATTCAAATCACCACCATAAACAGTTGCTCTTCTGTCATGTTACACCTGACAGGAAAAGGTCTGAATACCTCTGAAAGCTGATACCTCGGAAATATTAATCCATCCATATGGCTTGGTGTGGACTGGTTTGGCAGAGCAATGTGGGGATATTAGCACATCTGCTGTCTGTCTTACACTTGTTTTAGAGAGAGAAGCACAACTCTCTGTTGATGTATTCATGAGAACTAACACACTGCAAAAAAAAGAACCTTAAAAAATGTAGGTTTGTTTTGCTGTATCCAATATGTTCATGTCTCTTGTCTAAAAAGCCCATCTGGTCTAAAAATATACACCACCTGTGTACATTTTTATGTATTGAAGCTTGAAGTGCTAAATATTCCTTGTTGTAAAAATAAGTCATGGATATTAAGGGGAATTTTTTTTTTATGTTTGCAAATTGATGTACCTCTGACTTTACTGAACATGCATTTTCTGGATTCTTCACTGAAAGGGTTTTCACAGAAAGATGGGCATGCTGTCTCAGTGATAGCTTTCTTTACAACTGTCTAAGCTGAGCTCCTCCAGCTCTTTTCTGATGGAAGAAAACATTATTCTCCATCTTTCCAAAAGATAGCTGGGTCACACAGCAAAGAAAGAAATGGAACACTGCAGAAGTAGTCTACATCTCAGATATACACCAACAAATCCCAGTTAGTGATGATGCTAAATATGTTTTTTTTTTCTGTCTCAACCAAGTGCTATGTCCCTTGTTCTTTTCACTGTTGTACTTTCAAATGGCAGAGAACTGTAGAAGAACATTTGTATCTAAGATGTTACTTCTAATCTCTTACTCTTAAAAGAATGGGAGAGAATGAACGGATGTTCTTGAGGTCACTGGCATAACATCCAGGGCTCTAGAAATAAAATCAATCCATGCCCATTTACTACCTTAAAGTATGCTATTACAGCAGGACACTAGTGAAAAACATGCCCACTTCCCAGCTGGCTAAGATGTAGTTTATGATTCAATTATCTGTTTTCAAAACATAGCATGAAGTGCTACTGTGATGTATATGATTTGTGTTTTAATGTCTCAAAGCAAAGAATAAAATCCACTTCGAGTTTTAATGATTATTATGCAATTGTAATGATTGCATTAAAAAACGAGACATAAAGACTGTGAAGTCTGAAGTCTACCAGGGTACCTGAAGATACCACCCACGGCTGGGAACCAGCTCAGGCTCCTACTTTAAACTGCCCATGGAGAGCCTGGGATTCTCTACAGAACTTTGCCATATGTCATCCAGACTTCTCTTACAGTCAGAAAACACACCTGAGTGCTCCGAAGAAGGGATGAGAAGACCCTTCTCACATGGATTTACAGGCCTTCTGCTGTTGTTCAGAAGGGGAATCATTTATTGTTCTGCTCTATTTCTAGCAGAAAGAGTTTTCAGTTAACTCACCAGGTAATCCTGTGCAAGGTCAAGTAAGCCAAGAGTAGATGAAAGACCTAGATAAAGGGTGGAAGAGCAAGAGTAAAAGTGATCCTTAGTATCCTGCTCAACTGAGCTATTCCAATGCTGCAGTAAGATCTAAATAAATCAACTTAATCGCTCTCCTTATTATCATTGCAATTAATCATTGGATTTCTAAGGCAGCCTCACTTTGTTACTTAGTATTTTCGTGACTCTTCACCTTTTCCCTTTACTGATCTGTTATAAATTAAACACAGCTTGGGGGACCGCCTGTTCCTAAAGGCTCTTTGTTATGCAATTCTTCATAATTTCAAGTTTTTAAACACAAAGTACATGTTAAAATCCAATTAGAATGATAAACGAATCATGAGAAAATCTAATGGCATAAAACAAATTTGAAAGATTAAACAATTCCCAATTTACAGTTATATTGTATAATCTAATGCAGCTCCCCTTGCCAAATGGCATCATTAGCATTTAAACTTCAGAAGAACATGATACGCAGTGAGAGGATATTGGTTCCTCCCCACTACTGGAAGGAAAATTAAAGCTAAGAAAGGTGTGGCAGTCCTGGACGAGGCATGCTTGCAATCGCTTTAACCCAGATTCAGGGACTAAGAAGGTCATCTCTGTACCGTTGGAGCCGTCCCCTCACTGATAATGGATGTACAAAACAAAATGATCCCAGATTCCTTTGTAAAAATCCCTGTAAATCCATTACAGATAAGCAAATAAATTACACCGTTTTATCTCTTCACCCATCTCTGATCAGACTTTCCAGACTCAACAGGACAAGCTAGAGAACCCTTTTTGGATGCAGGTCTCAGATCAGAAAAGGGAGACGTGTTGATTTGTTATGCCAAGAAGTCAAAAGACTTCACTTCAAGAGATATTTGAGAAGAGGAACTAAGGGAGGTGATATAGGAGAGAGTTTAAGTGGAAAGATAAGAACAAAGGAAGTAGGAAAAATTGTCACGATTGCCTTAAAAAGGAGACATAAACCTGTAAAATGAGTGTAGAACATGAGTTTAGTGCATAAAAAAAATTAATATTAAATCATCTGGGCAAATGTGGGAAAGAGGGAGCAGAAGCAAAGAACTGAATAAACACAGAGAGGAGGACTGAAGCATAAATGGGACAGGGATTGGGAGGGAATGAATGCTGAAAAATAGTTCAAGAGAAGCAGCCGAGGACTGCCTTGCTGAGGTCAGACTGGCAAAAGTACAGATTTAGCAGAGGTTTTATTCTGCTGCCGTGCTGTTGTAATTAGAATCAGCTCTTTTTAACAATTACACTACTACAGCTATGGCTAAACATAAATCCCTACAATTTAAGCAGATGCAACGTGACATGTGTGCATGAGGCAAAGGACAGTTATGGGACTTTTTAAGCTTTCAGAACACCTGTCAAAGCAACTTGGCACAGGAGTCAGTACCAGTGATGAATAAACCTGACCAAGTCTAGATACAAGGTCTTAACTTAGATGCAGAGCAGAAAAATAAGGCTATGTATTTTAATGTTGTGAGTCTTGTGAATGTTCTTACAGCTCCTCTTCACCCACTTTCAAAAGGTCGTCTCACTGGCAGAAACTTGTAAACGTGCACAGATCAAGTTCAGAATGTATTTGTAATTTTTAACTCATATTTGAGCATAAGTTGAGAAATCTAAGAAAGATTTTTTTTTTCTTTCAAAATGCTTTTTACAATCAAAGCTAACTGAGGCTGAGCTAGATTATATAATGCTGCCCTTCCAAAAGGGAAAGAATAGAAAGGTATCAAGAAATCCATTAGGAAGAAACCATCTCCAAAAAAAGAAAAAGCAAAAGAGACAGAGGTACTTATTTACTTGTTCCCTTTGCATAGCAATATTGTACAAATATCCTGCAGTACAGTATGCAAGCTTCTGGGAACACATTAAACCTTGATTCTCCAAACACCTCAACTAATTGCTTAAAGGCAATCTCCCTAGCAGCCAATTGAGACTGAACATCTGGAAGGTGAATACTTGATTCATAGGTGGATCCTGAATTTTTATCAAGATCCCACGGTCACAATGCAATCTGGCATGACTGACAGTCTTAACACACAGAAATGCTTCATCTCCATTGTGCAACTGAGCTGTCTTTGAAGAGTTGTGTGCAGGCTCAGAATTTAAACAGCGAGAGGTGTCAAGAAATCTGATGCATTGGCCAAGTATGTGTAAATGTTTGTGCCCCACACAAGTGTGTGCATCGTTAGAAAAGTTGAGGACATTGCACACTGGAATGACTGTGCTTTAGAAATAGGAAAGCTGTATGAGGGGAGTTCCTGCCCAAACTATGATTGCTCCATGAACAATCAAACCCAACTGCGATTCAGTTCCTAACAGCAATTGGAAGAAAAACTTCGAAATAACTGAGGAATTTTTCCAGCTTTCGCTAGTACACTCATCTCTGTGCTAAGACCCTCTAAGTTTAAGATGACCTTCTTGCCATAATAACAATGCCAAATACCTGACTCATCCCTCATATACAATATGTATTTGAGTCCATCTGTCCTGGTCACTCTGCTTTGTTTCTTCCTTGGCATCACAAATGAGGAAGCTGAAACATATGATGAAACGTGCGTAACAGAAAACAAACATGATTTTGGAGACGGGTTATTTTTGTGTTTCTCTTGTGCTTTTTTTTTCATTTTTTCAGAAATTATGCATAACCAGCGTGGAGATGAGCGTGAAGATTCTTATGATTTTTTTTTAATCGCTGCTTTCAATATCAGTTTCTATTACCTTTTTTTTCCCCTCCTCAAATATTTTGGCTCTGTCACAAAACCCTTGCAGAGAACTGAGAACAACTGCAGTAAAATGGTGGCTGCCATACCCTGGGGATCCTGCAGCCTTGCCTAGCAATTACACGAACGACAATTTGAAGATTCTCGAAGCCACATGAAAACCAGTGTATGTTCCAGACATGACTTGCCTATTCACATATTAAAAGCATTTCTGCATGTTTGCACTGCTGAAGTCTATCATTTATATAGCAAATACAAGTCAAAAACTCATAAATGTCACCTGCCAAGTTCCAGATCCAAGAACGCGAGTCTTGGAAATAGAATCTGAGATGTTCAAAAGGATTTTGTAATTAACCTTTATAAAAGATGAGTTTGGAACAACTCATTTATTCAAGGCAGGGGGCATATGTCATTACTGTATTTCACTGTATGTGAATTCCTGGCAACACGACTCTACGTATGCCTGTGTGCAAGAGAATTTTTGTGTAAATGTGCATGTTTAGGATTGTCATGGTTATTGTCACATCTCTTTGTAGATAATGTCCGAAAATGGCTGAACCTGAGAATAGCTAAATGACATCCAGTAAATATAGAGTCATATCTGTGTGCAAGTATGTGAGAGAAATATACAGACGTGTGCTCGTGAGGATCATTCTTTATACACCTCTGTTATCAGAGATCAGTATGGCTGATATTGCACACAGTTATTTGACAGTGCTTCCAGCACGGAGAAACCTTCTACAGCTCTGATCCTCTGCTGCAGCTTTTCTCACAGGTCACACATATTCTGCAGCTGTTTAGTATAAGCTATCCAAACATGTTCTTCATGTTTACCAGGTTTTCTGTTCCTGTTCTGCCCCCTGTATCCTTCAAAATTGTACCCTTAGGTTCTAGTTGTAGAAATCAGGGGATTTATGAGAAGTAATTTTTCTCCTGCCTGTTTGTATCCCTTGTAGTATGTAACAGTCAAGGCACTTGATGGCCTACTAGGAGGTTGGCATAAGCAAGGGAAGAGAAGGGAGCTGCCAGTCATTTGGTGTCAAACGAGCACTTGAATTCTTTCACTGCACAAGGAGAAACCTAGAATTTTGTACAAAAGGTCTCAAAAATATGACCTGGAGCTTCAACAGGATAGATCTCTCACATTCCGTAAAGATTCAGAGGTTTTGCTTTTACCTGCTAGGTTTTGTGTTTCTGACAGGGATAGCTAAGTGTACCATATATATTAGGGACCTTTCAATCTGTGCTTGTTTTCTAGTAAACATCTGATTAAACTACTGGGAAAGCCAGGGTGAAAGGATTAATAAAGCTAGTTAGTACTGCCAGCTTTCACAGTAAAGTAAAGGGAATTCCAAGGAACAATGGGGTAAATGAAATGGAAGAATGATAACATACAAATAGCAAAAATGGCTGACAGTACGTATTGACTCAAGTATTTGAGGTATTTTAGAGGTGAATTTTGCACTGTTGATTGGCAAAGTTAAGTGTTTGATTGATTGACTGATGTTTGCTTGAATCTTTTGACAGCTGAGAATTCCCAGGGCATTTGTTTAAGTTACTAGGAAGGTAAAACCTTTCCAATACAAATCACAGCTACTTCACAATCTCATTCTGCAGAGGAGCCCATTAAAGAGTATAGAGCATATCAACATTTCACTCTCTTTGATTCGAAGTTTCTAGTCATCAGGTCAGTTTCAAAGGCCAACTCTCAGCACAAGGTAACAGCTCTAAATAATCTTCTCATGTGTGAGCATTATGACAACACAGTAGTATCTTTCAAAACGAAGTCGCACACTATTGTCTCCTAGCACGTCTCTCCTTGTAATGAATATTCACAGTTGCTGCTTATGGCCTTGTTTTGAATGTTGTAAGTCATTATCCAAAGGAATGTTATACACACTGAGTGAGTTTTAGATATCTGCAACAACAGTGTTCATGTTTTCAAAAGTTCTTCCCTCTGCCCCCAGTATTGAAAAGCTGAATGAATTTAC
The DNA here is from genome assembly GCF_965183815.1 of Platalea leucorodia. Classification (NCBI taxonomy): domain Eukaryota; kingdom Metazoa; phylum Chordata; class Aves; order Pelecaniformes; family Threskiornithidae; genus Platalea; species Platalea leucorodia. Next base: position 33,121,273 of record NC_138826.1, read on the forward strand.
ATCTTTCAGATGAGTCTGCTGGACTTAATATTGCATTTTAGATGTAATTTTCCCAGCAGAGAGTTTGGCCTTTAATCTTCAGTGTTGAATTACTCCAAATTCAATCCAAATATAAGCTCCTGTGTGCTGTGTTGAGTTTAATTTGTTTTGCAGGAGACTTCTTTCTACATTATCTTTACGCGAGTTGTTACTAGATTACTGGCATTTTCTGGTTTTTAGAAGAAAATCCCTAGAAAGTTTAACTGCCCTTGTAACTTCTGAATGAGATAAAGAACAGCCTGCCTATTATCTTTGTATCATGTATTCTCTGGCATGGCATTATCTCATGCTGCTACAAGAAAACAGGTATTTGCATTATTTCCAAGCTACTCCTTTCTCAGACCCAAACAGAAGATCTATACCTCTCAAGCATCCAGTAAAGGTGTGTAGGTAATAAGAAGTACTCTATATTGTGAGATAAGCTGCTTAGTGAAGCCTTTCAATAAACTAAGGTTTCACATGTAGGTTTTTGATGTGACAGAGAGAAGAGGTTTGGCTTTTTGATCTGTTCAGTTGGTGTCTCAGAGTATGAGTGGATGTGCTTTTCTGAGTATTTCTGAAGATGCTCAGAGCTACTCAGCACTGTATTCTTCCCTTTCCCACCAACGCTTGCTGTCGCCTCACAACTGGTGATACAACCACACATGAGCTTTTTCCCTAACCCAATGTCAGTCAGTATAGTCCTGGCCAAATATCAAATCTACCTGCCTATCTACTTATCTGTCTACTGTTAAATGCTTTTTACCCTAAATCTGTTAATATTAACAGCATTGGTTTGGGCAGCAACAACAGGCTGTTAGGCCAGTAGCTCTGAGGGGAAGGTGTCCATTGCCATCTCAGGCTAGGCAGACCTAGCTCACCTGTCGCTTATGCAACATGTCTCACTGCAGCCTGATTTACCCTTTTTCCCTTTCTGACAGGCAGGATTTCACTACTTAGAGAAGATAAAGTGATGCTTGTTTCAAAGGAACAGGTCCTGTTATATATACTAGTCAGAAGCCTTTGCAATCAGTCTGATCAATGAGTCTGGGCTGATACAGACCAGCTGATTCTCTAATGCAGTCTGCTTAATACTTCTGAATTTCCTGTCAGAAAACAGAGGGTATTTGGACCCAAGATACATGACCCATAATGTGACGGGAATGTGGCATTCCCCAAGAGTAAATTCAAAGAAAGATGTGGCTGGGATTCTAAAAAGGTTTTTTTTTTTATATATATTCTTAGTTCTGTGGCACAAATTGTGCACATTCTATACCCGAAGCCCCACAAGTCTTTTACTGGGCTTGCATGCACCAGCACAGGGCCCCAATACCCTCAGAAACCCACTCGAAGATTACCAAGCCTGACAAGATGAGTGGGGTGATGTGCTATCTAATTTCCCAGGTGTAGATAAGAGGCCTTCTCCCTGGAGTCCCACTCTTGCGCAGAGTGCTGCTGAGCGTTGTCCCAGCGCAGCGTGCAAATTACAGGGTGCAGGAGGGGGATGGCGGCAATGGGGGAAGGCAGTACGGTCTGGCAGGATGCTGACCCAGCACGCAGGACACCTTCCAATAAGGTATCTAAATCACAGCAATTTGTGAGAGCAGCAGAGCCCAGATGAACGCCAGGTGTGAGATTTGTAGAAACTCCTTGCAATTCTGCAGCAACAAGCCCCTTGGAGAATGGAGCTATGAAGGGGGAAAAAAGGAGGGCAATGAGGGAAAGAAGAACAATTGTGTCCCTCATCATAGGAACAGTAGGGAAGTGGAGGAAAGAAAGGAGAGGATTCCTTCTCTCACATGGATTTATTCTTCATTTAGATTTTGTTATACTCCTCTCTGGAAGCCTTTCTCCCCACTTTCTTTAAACTTTAGCTAGATAAGTGGTCTTTCCACTGGCAGATTTTCAGGCAAATCAAGTCAAGCTGCAGCCTAGATCAGCCCCTGACTGTGTCTCCAGCACCAGTATTCTACTGTCAGAGTAACCAAACAATTCTAGATTGCAATTTTCTTTTTGCAGCAAACCCCTTCCTTCCCCTCCTCTAAAGAATTCCCCAAGAGAGAGGGCAGAACGTTTTTTCACTGCTTCACATGACTCACCCCACAAAGGAAAAAGAGGCACAAGAACAGTGAATTCCATTTGTGCCTGTTTGGTAGCCTCAACAAGGCTGGCAATCCCTAGTTGTAGTGATAGTAGTTTAGAGTTTTCAGGGTGGAATAGCCTACTTTTCTCAACTCATTTTTATGAATTTTGTTTGAAAATATTCCCAAAAGAATTTAGGCAACATAAAACTAAATGTGCCATGTTCACAAGTTCACTATTTGACCTATGGCAGTCTGACATGTGAGAAAGAACCCCAATACCACTGCAGAGTGTCACTGAAATAAAAAGGATCCTCACACAGACAGAAAGATCACCTGTACATTTCTGATTTCAGGGCTGGGGCCATATTTTGTATAAAATCTTTCCAAACATGCTGCAAAACAATTGGCAATTGCAAGTGAAGAAGTGCAAAAAAAAAAGAGAAATGACTTACAGTGAAGAATGTATCCCTTTGTGTCTTGACACTCTTCCCGTGGATCTGTTAGCTGGTGCTCAGGACTGCTCTGGCCTTATCACTTGCTGAATAATCTCAGTAAGATCTCAGAGGAACTAACACAGGCAGGATACCTGGTAAAACATCACCCATCAGTCCTAAGTTAAAGATAGAGGAAAAATGTGAGTTGGAGCTTATAGCTCAAATATAAAAACAGTTAAAACAGTAAATAGCAGGTGAAAGAACTTGTGAAAGGAGAGGAAACCGCATAGGTTTTTGTGGCCATCAGCTAGAGCACCTTTTTGTATCCACCCAGAATGTCCAGGGCAGTGGACTACATTTCACTTCAAGCTGCAGATATGATTCATTAATCCTGAAAAAGAGTAGACATGGTTTTGTTGCCTCTCTGGTAAGACAGGTTTAATCATGTAAGTGATGCTGATACAGAACTCTCCTGGAGAGCAGTGAGACTCCCCACTGCCGGATCAGGCTGTTGCTCCTTGCTAAAAAGACAGACAATGAGTTGATTTGGGTTATGAACTTGCTTTTGCTCTTACTTTCCAGGGCCTCTATTTATAGAGGAAACCTGGACTCTCTCCTCTATGTAACCTAAAAAGTTTCCAACCCTTCAATATCACAGTTCATAGTTTGTGTGTGTAAGAAAAGGGGGTGGAGATGGAAGAACGAAATAGCCTTTCCCTCCAATATCTTGCAAGGTTATTCAAATCAGATCACAGGAACAGCAAGAAATATCTTGAAAATAGCTATGTCATTAAAAGAACCCCCAGGTTTCATTATGCTGTCTACATCAGAGTCAGCGCCATTTCCTTTTGATAACTTCCCTGCTATCTGAAAAAAAAAACAACTGTATTATCCTGGAAAAAATAATATGAAATATAATACATTTTGACCAGTAAATAGGCAGAACAAAAGCCTCTTTGCAACAGCACCACTGTTTTCCAAACCTGAATCACAGCTGAAGGATCTTTATCATTCTATCTTGTAGTGTTTGCAGCTGTGAGAAACGTAACCTAGATAATAAGGATGTGATAATGTTACAGAAACCTGCTGATAGAAGAGCAGCTCCTCTGACAGCTAATTTATTCCATGTGGCTCAATCATTATTCCTTATTTCTCTGCTGCAAGATTTATTAACCATTGTATCACAGTTTGCCAATTAAAATAAACTGATTAATAAAAGTTGAATATTTCACTTGGCACAACAGAAAAAAACAAACAGATTCTGGGTTGCTGTTTATTTCAACACATAGTTCACAATTTAACTTTTACCTTCTGAAATGCAGTTCTCATAAGCAGTATTTATGTATTTCCTGCTGTATCGTATTCTCCCCTATCCATGCACAAATGAGTAACCATACCTGATGGTTATACAATTCTCTAAGTAACATTTCTCTATAAGGGAATGCTCAGATTTTGCTAGTGCCTCTGAACAGCGGAAGGAAAGGTTCTCCCCTCCTCAGGTACTACATAAAATGGCACATAAAAAAGTTGAGAGATATACTTTCACCAGTAAGAAACACATCTCTGCTACATAGCTAGGCTTTCTCCCTGTCAAACTACAGCAAATCAGTTCACAGACTATTTTAAAATATTAGGGCAATTAAATCTGGGTGGAAAATACATTTTCCATCTTGCATAAAGTTTAAAGTTTTGAAAAGTTGTCCAATCCTGAAACATGCTGAAACATGAGTATCTCAAAAATGATTTGAACTCAATATACAAAGATAAGAAAATATGTTTCTGGGTCAATCGAAATATTTTGGACTCCTTATGTTTGCGTGTTTCTCTCCTATTTTTGACAAGCTTTGTCTTTGTTTTTTAACTATAATGGGCTGGCATCTCAAAATGAAGGGAAACTTCAGATCTGAAACCCAGAAATGTTTCACTTAGAAAACATCCAATCTATGATTTCTATACAATTTTGTCAGAAATGTAAGTGGAAAAAAAACCCATACTGGCCAAAATAAAAGGTCTGTTTAAAAAGTTACAAGATCAAAAAACCCACACCAAATCCTACCATTTCCCAGTTAATGGAAAAAGTTGCCCTAAAAAGCTCCAGGCCAGTACTACATCTAAGAAAGGGTTCTGTTCCTCCATCAGTTTCCCAGTGATGAGGGCTGTCACATTGTTACTGACCCGTCTTAGAAATACAGCATGAGCTAATCCAGGGTATGGGATATATTACACTCAGACCTAATCTCGAGTGTATTTCCTCACAAAGAAGCCATCCAGAAGACAGACAACTCCCCAGGATCCTTCCTCAGGCAACGATGTGATTTCCTGTGCTGGTGGAGAGGTTTCCAGCGGCTGTGATTCACTCCAGCTCTTATCCCCTGCCTCCCAACCCCTTAAAGACTGTTGCTCACCCTAACAGATATGCTCCCCTCCTGCTACTGACTGCAGCAGCAACTTTTTGGAATAAGACAAGACAACTCAGGTTTCCATACTGAGAAATTATGTGTATGTGGAGGAGCTCAAATCCTCATCCGTCCACCAAAGATGTAACACTCCCTGACTTAGTGCAGAGAATGACACAGGTACCTGGGCTCCCTTCCATGACCAGGACAAAACTAAGTCTGGATCAATGAGGAACAATTTATGTCTCTCTGTTTATGGACAGAAAGCCCCGAGCATATTTCTTTGTACTTCTTTTGAATTAATAAAAGCTGTGATATAATTGTCCTTGGGAGGGAGGTAGATGAGGGGGAATAATAGATGTAAAGAATCATACTGGCATTGCAATTAAATATATATATATATATATACAGGAATATATATATATATACAGGAATCAAGGGTGTTGGTTTGCCTTTATAACATCCTTATATCTGTGCTTCATGATATTTTGGTGCTAAATACCACTCCTTTTTCATTATGACAGTGCATGCCAGCTGGTGAATGATTTGGTGCTGAAAGCTACTTATGCAAGAAATACTCTTCCTTGTGACAGAGCCATTACAGCATGTTTACTAAATAATACCTGGTAAGAAACTCTTTCCAGATGCAGAATGCAGTTCCTGAAGGTGTTAAAAATATTGAGCAAGTTTTCATTTCTCTTTCTAGCACCTACATAAAAATAAGAAAATGGATATTTTCTACCCAGAACTACTACTGTGCAGATGATCCATCATCACTTTAGCAGCAATCACAGAAAAAATGAATAATGAGTAACATTATGGCTTCTTGCAGCTCCATATTACTTCTTGGAGGCTTCTCAAGAAGACAGAGACCAAGACTGATCTTTCAATCAAAAGAACTTGTGCAAAGTGAAAGTGGACATGGCTACGAGCCAGATAGGAGTGTTAAAGTACTCCTAACCTGCTGGAGAATATCTGTGGTATGGGTTTACACAATTCACTGCTCAGCACAGAAATATGTACATCGTGTGACAGACCTTCAGATAAGTAAGTCACAGCAGTCCAGACTGAAGTCCACAAGTCTTTCCTTCCTATGGCCTAAAATAGTCTGTTGCTAAGAGATCTGTAAGTCACTGCTGGTTTTATGTATGCTTCAGAGGAATCACAGATCTGACAGGTTTTGAGATCAAACACTGAACAGATTAGACCATCCTCCATACAAGTCAACAGAGCTCTGCCAGACAGTCAGTGCAAGGTTGTGCCAAAGGCTTTCCCACCTTCTCGGGACATCTAAATTCACTTGCAGGAAGATTAATCTTGTTGACAGGCAAAGGCTGTGACTGGAAAATGACTGGCAATTTAACTTCCCAGGTTGTGATCCTTCTAAGGACCACAAAACCCAGGAAAGAAAATCATGTTTAGAAATCTGTTCAATAGTGGCCTGAATCAGAAATACTTCTGCAAATCAAGAGTTGATGGCCCAAAACCTGAAGAAGTTTTAAAGGTGAGTTCCTAGTCATACTACCACTTGCTGACATGGATGCAACAGAAAATTATTTATGTAAATGGTGTAAGAAATGAATATATTAAAGTACCTTTGTTGAATCTATGGAAATCCTGATGTCATCAGAAGAGTTGGAAAGTTGAAAGACATGTTTTCTGGTATTTTGCAGGCAGCAAGTATTTTTCTAATCCCTAACTCCATTTGCAACAGGTCTCATGACTCACCTTCCAGCTAATTTCCTAAGGTAGTGTCTTGACACTACACTTAATTCAATGCCTGTTCTAAAATAGGCTTCTGCTGGGGGTCATAAGAAGCCATACAGCCCAGATTACAGGATCTTGGCGGGGTCCTGCAAGAGGTGTAAGAGCATCTGCTCTTTTAATCAGGGCCAGAGTCAATAGCAATTAAACAAGCAAAAACAAAAAAATAAAAGAACAGAGTGAAGCTAGAGAGTGCAAGCTACAAAAATCAAACTGAAGCTTCAAAGATACAGTTGGGAAAAAGAAGGAATATATTTTGGGAATCTGTTCTGGCATCACATTTTATGAAGAACCATAAGTTTCTTCTCTTGGGGTCCCACAATACTAGGACTTTAGTGCTTTTAATTTTCACTTAGTAGCGTTAGTAGGTCCTAAGAACATATTTTTCATTGGTTTCTCTGATACAGTCTCAGGGGCAAAGACCCTGACACACTTTCATTGAAATTCCTTATATGTGTCTCTCTTCATGGTAGTTCACTTTCATAGAAGGGGAATTGTAGAGCTACTCTGACTTATCCCCAGGGATGTACCATAGTGGATGGAAATAACACCCAGGCTTCGTAAAATTTCTTAGTACAATTACTTTTTGCTTGAGGTAATGCAAGAATCAATAAAACATGGGAATCTGGTGTGAAAACCTCTCATCTGTTTACCTGTATCAGTCCTTTTGGTTTTTCAGTCCACTATGAAGGTACAAATAATTGAGGGAAGCCATGTGAAGCCTACACTGAAAAAAAAATCGCAATTTGGCACAGAAGTACCAAGCCTCTGAGCGAAACAAAATTTCTAAACCAGACTGGTTGGCAGCCACATATTCCAATCAATTATGAACAAATACAGGGGTCCAACCATTCATAATTAACTTCCAACACTAACCACACATTTTAAGTCTTACTTCGTACTTTCACCAAAACTAAAATGAAATTACCATGGGCAGGAAAAAAAAACCTATTTTTGCTATGAAAATGACAAAGTTTTCCTACTTTCCCTACAATTTTGCAAAAAAAATAATTTTGGCAAGCACAAAGTTTCCCCATGCATCAACTCCAGGAAGCTTTTCAATTTTGCAGGTTTAGAACTTAGGACTTGGAAAGAGAAAATGTGCTCCATTGAGATTGCTTTAGATATTCTTGGGTTTGGATCTGCTGCTGCTACAGGGACTCAAACAAACCTGCGACAAACACATTTGGCCTTATGATTTAAAAACAGGAAGAATTGTTAAGCACAAGGTCTTAACCTTTTCCTTGCAAGAAACATGACCAAAGAGCAAAGCTCCCGTTTTGCAGCAGAGCTGTGGAGAATGAATAATTTGTACACTTTGTAAAGTTGGAATATGTTTGATGACATGTTCTGTCAGTAAAGTCAGATGATGGTTTAAACCCAAACCTGTGTTTAAGGGGAAGTTCTGTCCCATCTCCCAGATCCTGATGCTTGCAGCGGTTGTCACATGCTAGCTGAAAACTAATCCTACAACATGACAACAAAATAACAATTTTCAGCTGGATCATCTGCCTGGATCCTCTACAGCAGGGCCCAGCTAGTATCACTGTCTCAGAGAGGGCAAAGGTTAGTGAGATCAACAAAACCCTCCAGATGCCAAGAAAGCCTCTCCTCATCCCCAAGAAGTACTATGTACGGTGTCATGAGATGAACATGAACATTATGAGTATTTAATCTATCAATCAAACTTAAATCCCTCTATTTCTGTTTACCAACGCAAGCTTTGTCCGTCCTTCCCAGAAATACCGTATCCCACGTTTAACCTGGGAAGCATTCAAACTGCAATGGCAATCCCTATCAAATCACTGCAGAGGAAAAAAATGAGCCACAGTCTTAGGCAGTTCCCACCCTAATCTGCTTCTTTGCCACAACTCTGAGGAAAGAAAACCTTAGAGAACTGTTTCTTCTCGGGGCTGCTAGATGTTTCTTTTCATCCTTTGTTCTCTTGCAAGGGTGAATAACACAAACTGTGAACTCTGAGAGCAAGCAGGGAAGGTGGTTACTCTACTGAGAGTTTCCTCTGTTTCCTGAAGAAGACAGGCATATATTTTTGTGGCTTTGGCTGAGACTCAATGTCAGCTGCCACTCTCTTTTTGTTGGCCCAGCACCTTCATCAGTTATTTTGCTAGCAGTATCAGCTCCTGAGGAGAAGACTTGCTATTACATATACAGGGGCTGTAATTTCCCCTGAACTTGATGATTAGAGAGCTTCAAGGTTTCTGAAAATATACATATTTTGCCAAATCTTGCCTAACAAAATTTCTTTGAATGTTAACTGAGATTTCATACCAAACTGAACTGTCCTACTATGCTTATTATTTTTGTGAGATAGTTTTCGATTGGGTCTTTGACATTTAACCAAAATGACTCTTTAAATTATGGTCCTATATTTGTAGTACTCTTGTAAAAGACAATTTGCAAAATGTGATATACAAACCAGAATGGCATGTTTACAGCTATTGTTGAAAACTTGGAATAAAAGAGAAATATTCTGAACTGGGAAAGCAAAATGAGAATTTTAAGGTGCATCTCAGTTTCTCTGTAACCACATTTAGGCATGATAATAAAGGCTGATACATTCTTTGATACTCGATGCTTCTCCCCAATGATATAAAGCAGAAAATTAATTAATTTTGCTAAGTAACTTGAACACTTCATTTAATAATCTGAATAACTGAAACAGAAGCATGTTACTAATATTCTCTAAGCATTCAATATATGAAAATGACTGAAAGTGTTTCCGAGCATACTTTAAAGGCAAAGGCTAGTTTGGTATAGCCTAGATACTAAGACTGTATTACACAACTGTACTGGTGCATTTTGTATTAATACTAAGGTCCAGAAAACCTCGATCCAGGCAGGAGTCTGAGCGTTGTGACTAGCAGCAGTGTTGTGACCCCTTCAAGAATTGAGACTGTATTCGGACAAACCGTAAGAGACTATATGACTGCAAGAACAGCTTTTTATCAATCTATATGGTTTCATATGAACTTTAATTTGCCTGTTTTCAATTATCTTGTTTATTTTACCATGCATGCTAATTTAAAATTGTGGTTTAGACACACTTAAATAGTATTTGCTAATTAGTAAATTAGAACCTGGCAAATCACATGCAGATCACGGGTTTACATACACAATGTGAACACTCTTGGCTCCATTTTTCCAGCAGCATTATATAACTCAGGAGATCTAAAAAAAACCAAGATATAAACGTCCCTTCATGGCATATTTGGGGTAGGGAGTTGCTTGGTTGGTCAGTTGTTTCAACAATTAAACGAGCAACTTGTTGCTCAAGTCAAAATGATTATATGTTAGGAGAAAAATATTTTCCTATCCCAACAATCCAGTAAAAAATTATGACAGATAACATGATAAATCCATCAATGTTCAGACTTCCTTAGATAGACAGGCAGATTGATCAGCCTTGGCCTAGCTGATGCTGCCTCAACTGTAAGTCACTGTACCTCACTGAAATACAATGAAGAATCTAGGCCAGGAAATTTCAGCATTTGCTTTGTCTTTAAATATGAGTACTACTTGTCCTTACAAACATGGTCAGTACGCTTCCATCTTCAAAGTGCATTGTGTTTAATAAGTGCTAGGCACAAACAGGCATCAAATTTGGAATTATCTTTTCACCTTGTTATGATATACATATCTAAAAAAAAATTATAAGTAGTGCAGGAAGAATGAGCTTTTTAGCTTTTTACTTATGCCCATGGGAAGGGGGAATAAAGTACAACCAAATCACATTCATCCCCTGTGTATTACAGACATATCCATAAAGAACAGAAATTTTCCTAAGTTTACTTTAGACTTCTAAGGTTAACACGGGTGGGATTTGAACTTGAGGTTGCAATAAGAATGTGTTATAGGTCTTGGATATGTGTGTTATGACCTGCATGTTGCACCTGACTGTAGTGGGGGATTACCTGTGAGAACCATCCCTGACCTCCTACACAGGAGACAAAGGTACTTTTACTGAGCAGTGCTCGGGGCGGCAAAAGCACTGGCACTTCCCGCCTAAAGGGTGGGCCTCAGCAACAGGCCAGCTTTGAGCAACCTTGCACTGACCTGTGTGATACCTAAGTCTGGAGAACAGCCCACCACGTACTGCATGTACCCAGATGAGTCTCCCTCTAGATTCCATCAGTTACAACAAACAGATCCTCATTGACTATAATGGCTTCTTTGGCATCTAACTCAGATGTGGACCTTTACACTGCAGACATCGAAAGTCAGAGGTGATGAACCCCACCAAGTGTGTGTGCACTCTCCAGCCAGAGCACCCTCACTGCCTGCCTCCGAGTATGTGTGCCAGCTCCACTTACTGTTCACTAGTGACTTCCCCTGGTGAGTAAACTCTCCTCACTCAACTCCTACCCCTCTACAATAGCTGGACACAGCTCCAGAAGAGCCCCACTATTATGAATATGGCCAGGGCAAGGTACCTGGCCTTGAGGGCTCAGTGTGCAGTCAGGCACTGCCACTATGAGTGTTGACATACATTGTAAGGCTTGAGCCCATCTCTTCATCCCTAAAGATATATCTTCAGCTATTGATCAGAAAAAATACTGGGAATGGGAACAGTGATTTCATGGAAGACCAACCCTATGCCTCATTCTGGAATAGAAAAAAATGCATTCAATATTTCTCCAGTTTGGAAATGCAGTATTTATTTCCATCAACAAATCAAAGTCTTGTTTCCAGTTATATCTGTATTGAAGACTGGGAGAAGGAGTGTTTCAAATTTCAGTATTATTTCTTTACTTTTTCCAATGACTTCTGCAACAGCCATCCTATATCTTTTTTAAGGATAGGGAACTGCTGGCAAATATAGGGAAATATATCTAAAAGCTGTGTGGCAATTTAAGACATCACATTTGCTTGCAAGAAGGCTACTTCCTTTTTACAGTCTCAGGCAAACCAAATGTAAGCCAATAATTTTATTTTTTAATTTCTTACATGTTACTCACACGTGGATAAGTTCCCTCAAGATCTGAGCTTTTAGGTCTAAAATACACAAGGTACAGAACTCAGATTTAGCCTCAAGCTCTTTCCCTCAATGGTTGTCAAAATAAAGTATAAAGGAATTCCTCCTGAAACGGACTGTGTTTCAGAGAAAGTTAAGACATTTCACACTACAGAGAGAAGCTAACCTTGGAAAATTCCCTTGTTTCAGGATAAGAGAGGCCAGTTTCCCTTCCTTTTAGAAACTTTGACTGTCTAAAAGGAGACTAGGTCATGTTCAATTGTGCATATTATTTTAACAGATTGTCTTCGCAACAGGAGGGATCTTCTTGTTTTTAAAATAAATTCTTAACAGCTTCAATTGTGGCCACCTACAGATCAGATTTCATGCAAAATCAAGAGTCCCTATTTGAAATTGGAAAAAAGGGAAATGAGAAAAAAAGGGAGCTGTGAAGAGAAATAACTAAGTCAGTAACTAACTGTAAGATGTAGGGATCAAAACATGCTATAACTTTGCGAGGGAAACAAAACAAAACAAAAAAACAGAGCTGATAAAAGGAAAGTGAATTACTTGTATGCTTCTTTCAAATATACAGAAAATACATTTTCTAAAAGGTCTGCCTGCTGCTGGGACTCCCTGTAGTACGGGGAGTCTTCCTAAATGTAGCTACAATTTTAAAGGAATTGGGGATGTTCCCACATACAAGATGGGGGTGCAGATCTTTTTTTCTCTTACCAAAGCAGAAAGAAACACTGGTATTTTTGAAAATTTGTGGAATATGAGGCAGCTGAACTAAACACTCTGACAAAACCTGAGTGAAATTTTAGGCGCTGATTCTACATGTTATGGCCTTCTGCCTAAATTTTGTGAGTCCTACCGAAGTCAGGGGTGGTTGTACACATACCTCAACTTTTCTAGGACTGAGGCCTTACTGAAACACAAGTCTGCCTCTGCTGCACATGTCACTTCAGCATTTTAGCTCAGTCCTTAAAAGGGAACATCCAAATCAAACATGAAAATTTAGGTCAGCTAATGTAATCTAAAACCTGGATTAAACTACTCCAAAGAAACAGATTATCTTTCAGCCAGATGTGTGAGGGCAGGCACTGACAGCTGGGAGAATTTGTAGCATGGGCTAGAAGCCAACAGAAAAAGGTGAGACTTCTCCTTTTGGTAGTTGAGTGGATTTAGATTGGGCCAATACCCTCCCATCCTACATGTTGCCTGTCCATTCTTGCTTTCTAGCTTCCAGGAATGCACACAACACAAGCTCTGGGAGTTTACAGGCAAACGTGGTGCAGAAAGCAGCCCAAAACTCTTCTGCTCACCAGCTTCTTAAATTAGGTGAGCCTCAAAGAAAGCACACCTTTGGGTATGACACGAGTACTCTGCACATGAGCTGTCACTGCCATCCAGTTTGAATGTGGTGATCAAGGACCTTCAAACAAGTGAAGATGTCTTTCGGTGAAAGGAATAAAGAGATTAAAGATATTTTGATAAACAGCAAAAACAAAGCTATCACATACAAAATTACTTCAGTGTGGAAGATGAGTTTGGGGATTTTTTCCTAGTTTGATCTGGTTTTCATCTAAACAAGGTAATGGCACTACCTATATCTGTATATCGTTAGGAAAAAACCCTCTTTAAAGTCTTCTATGACATGTTGACTGAAGAAGCGCATAGTTACATGAAAAGACCTGCAAGTAATTTTGCGTTTTAGGTGACCAACTGAATCCTCACTCTTTGAATCAGTAAGCAGGAAAAAAACTGGCATTGACTTTACTGTCTTGTTTATTTGAAAAAACAGGAGTTGAAAGGCACAGAGAAACAGCCCACGTGAAACACATGAATAGCATAATGACAAACAAATCAACATATAAGCCAGCAGAGTGCTGAATGGCAGTATAAAAGCTAGATAACCCTGTATAGCACATTCGACCAAAGGAAGAAAGTAGTATGATGAAGGAAAAGAGAAAAGAGGAGAAACAATGACCATAAAATATCAATCATTGGAAATCCTAGAGTGCCTAGGTGAAGAAAGGTAAAGTTGGCCATCTTTTCAGGAACAGGTTTGCTCAGCAAGGTGGAAGGCATTTTGGATGCTGTCATTAAAAAAAATCTGATTTTTTTCTAACATTGGAGTTCAAAGTGCCACATTTCTTCATCTTTCCTTTCCTTATCACCTCTGCATACTTCCCTGTGTGTGCGATATCATCTCTGCTTTGTGCCTTTCATGCAGCAATAGCATATGTGGCTTTAAAAAAGAAAAAATACCACCACTTTCTCAAAGCAGCTTCCTGCTGAGGGATGTACTTCTGGGTACAGATAGAGATCAGCTGCGGGTACCCACCAAACTGAATCCTACAACCAACTCCGCAATACAGCAGAACAGGGAGTCACCGCTATTTCCATCCACATGAAAACACTCTGAGTTTTGACCAAGACCGTATTGCATTTCACTCACATTTGAAGAAATCAATACAGGAGCTACCAGCTGATCAATACATATGAAAGAGACTGCTTTTGATCTGTTATTTGGTGGTACTATACAAAACAGGGAAAACTGGTACCCTGCACCTCCCACTCTAACAATCACCGACAAGTGCCAGAAATCCAGTTTGTGCATTATGTGACGCCCACTGTCTGCCTCCTCGCTCTGCCAGCGGTCCCCAGGCCCCAAGCAGGCCGCAGGAGCAGCCGCTTCTGTCAGGCCATCCCAACTTAGCATCGGAGCTCTTCTAAGATGCCCCACTCTTCCCTGAGCAATGCAGGTAAACTGGGGACACTGTAATAAGATAAATTACTGTGAATGTTTCTTCAGTGTTCTGGAGCCAGAGCTCAGATGGTCAAAGGACACAGTGGTGTTGGGCCTACAACTCCTATGGATTTCAGGGTGCCCAATGTTCTTGTGGTAGAAAGGTTGAATTTACCTGCTATGGAGATCCAACAGAATCCATTATCTCTGCAGTTCACCCCAGGTGCAGGGCACCGTAGCACTGGCCATCTCTGTGCTGAGCACTTGCAGTCTGCAGATATAAGAGAGACAGAGCAGAAGAAAGGAAAATAATTATATTCATCATCAAGAATGGGTTCCTGAGGACCTGATTCATACATTAAATCACGCATGCACTAGTTTCCTGAATCTGGACCTGGAAATCAAAGGTCCAGATTTGCAAACACCTTTGGATGCCACAGTATTGAGCAGGCACAGTGGCTACCTTCTCACCAAGCAAATAGTACAGGGGAGCCCTGAGTCAGCTACCTAGGATATGCGTGCTACATACAAGGAGAACTAAATGTATGGTATCCCAAAAAAACCTTATATGGCCTAGGAAAAAATCATGACTATCTGACAAGTCCTCTTCAAGAAGGAATCTTCTCTGACCCGAGCAATGTCATCCTAGGTCTAAGGTGAGTTAGTTTCCTATCAGGACAGGTGTCTGCATGTAATTGTCCCCAAATAGTTGCCTCCAGGCTCTTCCCCTGACTGCCATAATCTCAGAATTGAACCACAGAAGCCAGCTAATAAGCTGGCAGCTGCCTGAAGGCAGCCAGCCGAGCAGAGAGGCATCTCTCTGAGCTAGCAGGGAATCCTGAGGACAAATCTGAAATTGCATCCTTTCCAGAAATTAAAGCTAGAGGAATATACCTGTCTTTGAGGAGTCTTGCCCCTGTTCCCTCTCCTCAAAAGCACTTCCCTTAACCACCTTCTTCGAAGCCAAGTAAAAACCTCTCCTTCCTTTCTTTCAACAAGCATCACTATCCTCATCTTCAGCATCTGAATGTTTAAAACACTCACAGAAAATATAGTGAAAGCATAATTTACTGTCTCTGCTTTATAGGCTCACAGCTGTGTACCCAAGTGACTATTTTAACAGAGGCTACCCTTATCCTTAGATGCAGGGCTGAGGGACTCTCGCTGGCCAGCATCAGCCACCAGCAGGACTGGGATGCATGCCCTGGGATCCTTAGCCTTTGACACAAACCCTCTCAGTATGGGTAGTTTAGTCTGCTCAGCCCTTCACCTCAAATAAGACACTCAACCTGAAGGGACAGACTCAGTTGACTAAACAGTCCCGTATGCCGAAAGAAAAAAGCTCATCTGACATCTGCAGTTTTTAAAATGGTGAATGAATGGGGAGAGAGAGGGAAACAGTAATGTCTTTTGAAACCATGAGAGGATGTGCTCGACCAGATTTGAAAATTACTGTTGGGAAATGAACTGGATGCTCTACTTGGAGCGTTTTTTTTTTTCCCTTGGAAAAAACATCGGCTCGTTTTAAGCCAGTGCTTTGTAAACCTTGCATAGAGCCAGCTGCGGTCTATCATATCAAGTTCTCTTCTGGATTGATTCTCCCAGAAAGGTTTCATCAGCTTACAAGCAGGTAGGTTGTAGTTTCTTTTCCCCTTAGGATTCTGCTGTGTGTCAAAGTAAGAAATGGAGACTAAACAAGAAAACATGGAGTAAAGTTTAAGTACCTCTACTGTGAAAGCTGTTAAATGAGAAACAGGCATTGCAGACTACAAGTGTCAATTAGGTACTGGTTCCACTGGGAAATGACATTTCAACATTGTTTCTGCCTTCTGGTTTGCTGTTGACAAATCTGGGCTTAGAAAAGTTATTCTCTAGTTACATGTATTCCTGACATCATTCCTTTGCAGGCCTGTCAGCACAGACATTTCACAGCTAAACTTATTTGCCCCTATCATTTTAAATTAATCAAAACATTCAAATACTATAATAAAAGTATCTGATTGCCTCCTCACTTACTGCAAATCTGGAGTACTCAGTTGTCAGAATGGAGTAGTGATTTCAGAAATCTCTGGCTTTTGGCACC
Organism: Platalea leucorodia; assembly: GCF_965183815.1. Classification (NCBI taxonomy): domain Eukaryota; kingdom Metazoa; phylum Chordata; class Aves; order Pelecaniformes; family Threskiornithidae; genus Platalea; species Platalea leucorodia. Next base: position 33,137,779 of record NC_138826.1, read on the forward strand.
CAAATGTAAGTATTTCAGTGAGATCTGATCTGTGATTGACAGACAGGTGCAATGCAGTCCTGAAAGTCTCCCTTACAGATTGTAAATTGCATTGCCTTTGTGATAAAAAAGAAAAGAGTTGGAATGACTGGGAGGCAAAACATTCAGTGAATGCGTTATGGAATCTGGTAAATTCCAAACACTGAACATAATTTCAGAGTCTTCCAAAAGCGCTTTCTAGGAGCTTGACTCTTTCTTAAGAACATATCCTCTCCTATGTGGGGCATGTAATTGCAGTGGAGAGTGCAATGGTCCTACCTTCTAGCGAGGAAAAGACCAGTAGAGAGGTATCATCCCTGACAATACTCTGCTGCAAGAGCAGCTTTTGGGACTGGGAGATGCTCTGTTCCAAACCCCACAGAAGACAGACTGTTAAAAGGTTTTGAGCCCAGTGCAAAAAGCTTTGCAACAATAAATCAATCCATACAGAGACCTAGTTTATGAAAAATGGCTGATGGACTCCTGAGTGGCTGAAAAGGTGGAACTGAAATTGCAATTCCGTCTTCTAATTCTATCTCCATATGCATTGTAATTCCATCAGTCTCCTTTCACCACTCACTCCTGGACTCCTTCAGCCTGAGATTTCTTTTTTCACTTAACCCCACACTTACATCAGAAATCAGAAAAGAAACCCGTTCTTGCAATATGTGGCGTCATGCCATTGTGCTTCCTGAGGACCAAAAATACCTTCCCCTGCACCAGCGCCAGGATAATTGGAATGCATTGCCATCAACACGACAGTGGATGTTTCTGCTGCATCTGCATTCCACATGGACTGTGAATTTGACAAGTTCCCATAATAATGGAAAACATTTCCGACAACTTTCAGAGCTAATATATTCTGATCCCTACAGAGCAAATTTTGAAAAAATGTATCAATTTACAGCTCAGGATTGGTTAAGAAGGCAGAGCTTTCCACAGAGAGGAATATAACAGTGAAGACACAAAGGCAGAGAAAACTTATTTTCAAAACTTTCAAGCATACGTTGTGCCTAAAGCAAAGCTAGCATTTCCCCTTTGCAAATGCCATGAAATTGCAGGGAAACTTGGAAACTTGTAGTTGAATTAGAGCCATCAAAGACTTTGGCAGAGGGCCGGTTCAGTTACTAACACAAATTGAAAGTTGAGAGTTCCCCTGCAACATCTCCCCCCCACTTACTAACACAGGGTGGACAGGTAACCTGACCGAAGTCCCATATATAGCAGTAGCTGATGGAAAGTAACAAAGCACGTGTCGACTCAGAGCGGGGAAGTGGGCATGGACAGAACCAGAGAAAAGCCATAGAAACTCCCCATGCAGAACACCTGAAATATGCAGATTCAGGGCTGTGCAGGAATGACAGGCAGTGCCCTCCGGGAAGGCAAGCTAACATGAGTTCCCCTTCTTGCTCTGCATGGACCATTTCATAAGGGATCCTGGGTTAAGTATCACTGTGGCAGAAAGGCAAACACAGTTCTCTAATGGGATTTTTCCACCGAAGTGCTGCCACTGTGCAGAACACAATCAAAATAAACTTTGCAAGAAAATGAGAGTTCAATATACTGTGCAGCACAAGATGGCAAGCAGCTTCTCATTTATGCAGTCAGATAACTGCAATTTCTATGCCACAAAACAAAGTTTCTGCACTTGTGGACAGCCAAACTGATGCTTTTGCAGTGCGAACAGGCATTGACTGGCTATTGAAAAATTTCCATCACCAAAGTTTTGATTTGGAGTTTGCTCCTTATCTTAATCCAAAAGAACACCAATACATCTGATCTCCAGATGTAGCACTCTGTCCATGTTTTGGGGGAACAGGAGCTACTGACATTTCTGGGTCTGGTTTGGCCTAACACCGCTCAAACTAACTCTCAGCCTGACAATGAAAGCAGTTTCTGCTTTTTGTCGTATTTCATTATACCTGAAGTTATGTCAAAGGTGTCTGCAGTCAGAAGCAGCCTTTATAAGAAGGGATTCAAAACCAAGTGAAGACTTTCAGATAACATTGTTTATGGAGCTAAATGGTCAAGCACAGCTTATCCATATGTTCATACATTGGAACCAGATGTTCATATTGTTAGGTTTAAACTTGACTGCAGGGCATGATAAATACGATAAACAGCTATTCTACATGTTTCTCTCTCACATTTCAGGCTGCCTATTGCAACAATATCTACAAGGGTCTATTCACTAGGAAAGAAGAGATATTATGCTATCTAGAAAGTGGTATAAAAACACGAGGTTTAAATTTTAAGCTATGAATGCATATCAGTCCAAAAGAGAGACTTTCGCGAGGTCATCTTTCTCGAGGAGAATGTTTCTTTCCCTTGAACTGGCCATTCACCAGGCATGAAGAATTCTCAAAAAGTATTTAAGCCCATGTATAGTTTTAAGTGTGTGCAGAAGTTACTATCAACATTACAGTTGGTCACATTCTTCCGTTGTGCACGGTTTAGTGCTTTGATGGACTTAAATGTCATTAAGCTACAAAGTGGTTTTGTGAGATTGCCTCACCACCAACCAGTTGTGTTTTTCTTTCGATCCTACGCTCGTCATCTGAATGAGCAGATGGAAATAAAAAAAGACTACTTCTAGTAACAAATTGTGTCCTATTAGTGTGCTTAGACAAGACTCAAAACATTAGAAACAATTCAAAGGTACTCACCATATGCTGCATACAATCTACAAATTTTGACCTTGAATCAGCACAAGCAGTTCAAATACATTACTTAAAAATGAATCAAGCTGGCAGTCTTCGAAATTTCAGCCCTAATATGAGCTATTGATTCTGGTTTTACATAACAATTGTCAGTGGTTCATAAATTTTTACTTAAAAGGCGAAAACTGGTAAGGCAGGAAGCATCTACTTAATTTTAGCCACCTTCTCTCCTCTGAATAAAACCAGCCATGTTTTCTAGAATATCATGCCTCCTCCTCTTTCTCGCTACTGAGGCTGTCGTTTTTTACTTAGGCAGGCAGACAAGGAGGGAGCGTATGGCCTACTTTGCTATGATGAAAACCTTGCAATTACAGCAAAGAATTCCCATCAGAAATCTGTGAAAGCAGCACAATGCTTGCATTTGAGTGCCACTCCTGGTCGCTCACCCTTCTTCCCTCCTTGCAGGCCTCTGCTCACAAGCCAGAGGGGTTATTGCTTCCCCATTCTATTCAATAAAGAGTTGAATTCTTAGGTCGGCTCTTACAAACTATATACTTTGCATGGCATGAAAATAACATATGAACACAGCTACTAATATGATTAGGTTTATCAGTTTCTGCCCGCACCTTTGCAAGGCACAGACGTTAAGGCAGTTATTCACGGTGAGCCATACTTCGTTGTTCTGATTATTCCTGAGCTGCAAATAGTGCACAGAGCCAAAACATTATCTTTCTTTTAAAAATCCTCCAGGGGCTTGTAAAGTCTGCTGAAACCCATGCCAATCTGAATTCAATACACTGCCTCTACCTGACAGGCTTGCCAGACTCATTAGCAAGATTTTAACTCACCTTATTGCAGCTGTTCTGTGGGGTATAAGCAAATTCATATTGCTGGTAGTGTTCTCCAAGCAGTCAGATGCTAACTTTGCTTTCCTTATCGATTCTGCTCACTTGGCAACATAGATTTTTTTTTTTTCTTTTCCACATTTCTGTTGCGATGGGGAAGCCACTGCATTTGCATTAGCTCCTTTTTTGTGCCCCGGAATCATCTGTGGAGAAGGAGGCACCACATTGCCGGTTGAGTTACTGAGGTGAATAAAAAGGGTCCAGAGAGAGTAACTGATATAGCTGGCCTGTGTATTGCACAGAAAGGGCAACTCAAATATGTATAGCGGAAATATGCATGTACGTACATATGTACATATGTACATATGTACGTATATACATATGTAAAATACTTCTCAGTAAAAAAGAGGTAGTATTATTCCTTTCCATGTGAAAATTTTTTTTCCTTTATGAAAGAAAGAGATTGTACATAGGGCACATTCAGGCATGGTCACAGCATGCCATAGCTGGCCTCTGGTGGCCCATACCTAATGGAGAGCATTCAAGCTGTTCTAGTCTATACCAAGGCCAGAGCAAAGTCAGTCTCAAATCAGGGAGCCATAAGTCCCTCTTCAGTCTTTTATTTGTACCCAGTGAATACTGAGGGCATCTGCAAATCTTGCCTGGAAAACCTTGAAAAAGTTTCCTCCAGTTTTGAAAGTAGCCAAATAGGATTGTCATTCACAGAATGCGCCTGAAAAAGGCCCAGTCTATTCGTATGTGTCTCTGTTTACCATTTTCAAGCCTTTTCCAATGGTGTACCCTGTCAGTGCAGAGACATGGCAGTGTGAAAGCATCATCGCCTCTCTGTCTAGCTTTTAAAAAGGGAAGAATATCATCCCATTGTCTTTTACAGAGACTAGGTGTACAAGAATGAAAGAGTCATGAAAATTGCTAGGACGTACTAAATACTGAAGTGCAGCCTGGGCTCTAGGGAATGCAGTCACTGGGCCCTCTGCTCTCCCATAGAACAGCTCTTCTGTGAATCTATTTGCTACCTTTCAAAAGCTTACAAGTCTGATACTGCAACCACTGAACCTTTTGAACACCCTGAAGCAACTACAAAATCTTACCAATTGTTTTAAAAGCTGCAGCAAAAATTCAATAGTCTTGATTTGTTCCAAGAAAGCTTCGGCTCCAACAAAATTCCCACTGACCACAAAGAGAACAGCAACATCCAGCCCTCCCTTCCCTCAGAGGATGGTCCTGGTACACCACCAGGACCTATATAGCTATGCTTTAAAATACCTTGTAACAAACACATGAAGAGACAATTAAACAAGTGTTAAACATGATGAAAAATTTCCCTCCGTTTAAAAGAGCTTCTTTCTTTAATTTTGTTTCTCAAATGGCTAATACAAAGCTTGACAACATGATTAGCAGCAGGCCATAAGGAAAACACAGGAAGGCCTTCGAAATTCTAAGCTTTTGTCTTAAAATAGCAATGGCCATATCCTACTGATTCATAAACACATAACACATTCTGGAAATGGAGGGGATTTGGTGTAGGGTCCTTTTTACCCTTGTGTCTCTGGACAGTCAATTTTCCACCTTTAACTATCGCAAGATGCAATTTGGTGCTGCGTTTTCACGTTCCACCCAATCAGTCCCCGCACTAGTAGGCTCCAAGAGCGGACCTGCAAACGCCTTTCCGTACGTGCTATCCTTCTTAATTCCAGAAACACAATCCCAGAAATATATTACCATTTCATCACCACCAGTCACGTCTCTAGGTGCTCCTACCGCTTCTGCCGTTGAAGTTGCAGCTTCGTGAAAGCATGCCTATTGTACCATCAAAGAACTGCAGATTTCACGTCGCTATTGGCAGATGTTGGGAATGAAACTGAACAGGGAAAAGCATGCGAGTGAGCATGTGAGAGCCAGGCACGCACTCTGAACGCTGTCATAATTTCTCAAAGCTGCACCATACACTTAGGATTGTAAGTAGGAAGCTTTTTTTTTTTTCCAGCAAAGGAGGCAAAAGGTCCCTGTTAAAAGTATTCTACAAAGCATTTGCAAGACTGTTTTTGCAAACAGAATAAAACGTTATATAATGTTATCAAGTCACTTTTCCATATTATGTGAAAATATGCAATAGATAGATAGATACAAAATACACAGTAGCTAATCTCAAACCTATTCTTATTTACCTCAGCAAATCTTTACATATTCTGTTCCTGCAACAGTCTGACCAGTGTATGAAACACAGAGGTTACTTAAAATTAATACTGTTAATTTAAAATGACATTATCAAGTTATTAAAGCAGAAAGGTAAGTATACTGTGGCTTAAACACATCAGCCATTTGCTGGAATAGGGACTCTCTGCTGGTGGGAGCCATTTTGGTCTGGAGTTATATGATTTATAGAGTTGTCCTTCTCTAATGTAAACTCCTTGCAGCTTAGGAGCATACTGTGCCTTTTTGAGCCCCTGCATTGTTGCCAGCATGCACAGAGTCAGCAGCTTCTGTGTCGGTTAGATTGACCCTAAACACCAAAACCGCAAGAAGGACTGTCTGCGTAGATGCTAATTCCTACAAAAAGGAGCTGGCTGGGAGAGGCTGAATGCCAGGTGGGGCCAACACTTCTCCTTTTCCATCAGGACTTCAATGCTTCTTCATGTGGCAATGGTTCTCTTCTGCATTTCCTCCCCCCCCCCTTTATCTGATGAACTCACTCTGGCAAATGAGACCAGATTTTAACACTTCTTCAAAGATAAAACGTCAAGAATGTTCAAGAAGGTCTCGCTTCCACCAGAATATGCTTTAGGAAATCAAAAAGTTTTGCAGAAGAAAATTCTTTTAGCAAAGGGTTTCAATGGCAATTGTCAGAATAATTTCCTTCAGTAAGGTCAGGGGTGTGTGTCCGCTACTCACTTAACGAATGGTAAATAGAACAGGAGAAATATTCCAACACTCAAAGGAGCTGGATACCCAGGTAGTTTGAACCACCCCCTAGCACCTTTCTGCATCTTTGAAAATGTTCCAATTATCTCTTTGTCAATATTCCTTTGCTTTTCTTTGCTCTTGCTGATCCTGTGGGAGGACTGAGGGGGAAGATTACCATCTAAGGATAAGATTATTCTCACTATTTTTTTTACAGATACCTGCACATTTGAGTAAGTAGCACACCTTTAAATATTTGAAAGCTATTGTGTTGATTTGCTTTGGAGAGTAGATGGCAAAACCCTACCTCTCATGCTGAGCTTCATTTCTATCTTAGATAATCTAACAGTGTCCTTTTCTTCCACCTCCCCATTGCTTCTTTTTAATAATTAAAAAGCAAATTCCCCTTGGGCAACTAAATGTGAAGTATAGTAAAAAGAATCTTTATATTATTAATCTAAAATGAAGGGCTATATATTAAAGTTTACAGCACATCAGAAATAAAAATTATTTAGACAGAGAAATCCACATAGTAGAAGTGTCTGGAGATTACTTTCTTCTTTAAAATTTTGTGAAGCAAATTATATTGTGATACTTGGAAAAACTCCAGCCTTCAAAGAAAAAAAAGACACAAAGAAATATATATTTTTTGAAGTGTCTCTGAAAATTTGCAAATGGCGATTTATTATGAACTCTGTATTAAAAAAATAGGGCAATATGTATTACAAAAGACATGGCACTTTATATGTGTGCTCTTTGAATAAGCAAAGGAAGGCCCTTTGTTATACACCAATTGATTTTAAACACAGATTTCATACAATGCAAGCACTTAGGATATTTCTCATTTTTAAAAATTAAAGCAGGGAGATAGATTTAGAAGTGAACACAACACATATTTGTAAAATAATTGCAGTTTATTGACCAAAACCATTAAAGGCACTGCAGACAACAGCATTACTTGACAGTCTTCATCGGGTTATTGATTCACTTCTCTCTCTCTCTCAAAAGCGCAGTTGCTCAGGCTTTGTTCAGTGTACTGAACACAAGGCAGAAGGCACCTTTTCATTGCCACTGTACCAGCTGTTATTACACATCTCTCTCCTGTGCTGCTTTTGGCAGGAAAGTATTGGTGTAAGGTGCTTGGAATGACAGAGACTAACACTTTTGACTCAGAGGTGTGTTTGCTATTAGCACAAAAACTACATCTCTGGCTTGAACAACTAGTGGAGTCTCCTCCAGATGCCTGCTTTGCCCTTGTACAGGCATCTTAATTGGTATGAAGGGCTTACAACAACTTGTATATGCAATGGTGACATCCTGATACTGCTTGCAAATAAGAAAATCCTGAAGTCTGAGCTTCCTGATGGAACACAAAAAATCCACATACCTCTTCTCACAAAGGAATGGATTCTAATGCTGTGAAAAATCTGAGAGGGTACCCAAAGCCAGATGGAGAGTTCATGCTTTGATAAAGCAGACAGTGTTCACAAAGGAATTCAGTGCGGCAGGAAGGTCAGGCAAGCAGAGATCTAAATGCAGATCTGCTTATGGGCACCCAAATCAAACTCGTTTGATTAAATTAATATTTGAATCAAAATAAAGAGCTATGAGAGGCTTTAAGAATAAGGTACCTATTATCATGACAGAAATGGAGCCCTTTAGTCCCCCCGCTGCCCTGCCCACATGAGCAACAACCACAACTGCACGTGCTTCCAGGTCACAAAATGTGTGAGGATGTGGGAATCACTGCAGGTCCTCTACCCCATACCCTCTTCTGGCAGGCAGCAGCTGTTCCTGCTGAGTCTCTTCACAATGCTCATTGCTTTGGAGCGACACCACAGCCACCTGAGATTCAGAGAAACCTTCTGGGAAGAGATTTTGTGGAAATGAAGCTTCTGCAACTTGCTGAAGCTGTTTCAGAAATAGCCCACTGCCTTAGTCCAGTGATTCCTGCAGATGGCCACAGCTGCTGTAGCCCTAGGAGAAGAATTCAGTTTGTTGCTTCTTGCTCATCCTGACACTGTTTGACGGAGGATTTCCCAGAGGAGCACCACGCTTTGTAACTCTGTGCCATAACACAGAATGCGTTATCCACAATTAAAAGCATGATGAGAGTCACTTGTTCTTCAAATTCTTTTCAGCTATCCAGTTGCAGATCAACTGGCAAAAGCGTGCATGGTTTTGTTTCAGATTAACTGTCAGGAATATAGTCAGACTTCGATCTCATTTTCTGGACATGTTATCCACGGCATGTCTGTGCTTCTGGAATGGAATTAACCACTTCATCACATCTCGGCATGTAAGATGAAAAAGAACAGTTTAGGGATCTCCATCTTCTCTGTATGCTCTGAATGATGACACATGAGCAGTGAAAGCAGCAATATAACTAGCACAGGCCCCAGCCCTACTTAGGCCCTGTCTTTTGACAACTTGATGTCTGGTTGAATTTCCTTCAGTTCATTCTGAACAGTCGCAGATAATGAAAACGCATTAATCGCTGTGCTGCACAGTAACTTGAGAATGAAAAGTGCTTGTTCCAAGTGGGAAAGTGCATTCATAAAGTAAACCATTTGCCACTCCACCTGATACGTTTTGTTGATTGGGTTGATATTCCCCAGCAGCAACACGTTCTCATCAGAACTCAGACTTCTGTGCTGCTGCCTGATCTAATCCCATCCCCACACCAGTTGCCACAGGAGATGGTCAGCATCTAACTCCTCTGTCGCTAACCAATCTTTTGATCTGGGAGAACTTCTTCAGTGGATGTGACCAGATTCAAAGCAAGCTCTCAATCTCTCTACTGGTTAAAGAACTTCCACTGACCACAAGGAAATCATCGCTGTGGAAATATGGTATCACAGCAGAACTGACATATGGCACTTCAGCTGTCAAAGGTGAAAGAAAGATAGGTCAGGCAATGGCTGAACAGTCTGTTCTTTGAATTAGAGAGAAAAGCGTCAGCTGGGAGACAGGCTAAAAAAGCAGCCAAACCAGGTGGCCTCGCTCTTCCAAAGTCTAACAATACCAAAGAGAAGTGACCTTGGAACCACTCTGTAATTCATTAGAACATGAGGGAACCTGCTAAACCACTCAACCATAAAATAAAAACGGAGAGTTTTTTTTACTTACAGTGTTGGGAGGGGTGAGGGGAGGAGAACAACAGGTTTCTTGTAAGAATAACGAGAAAAGAGAACAGGATTTTCAGTTCAAAACTAAGTGTATAGGAAATAAAAGTAACAAGGTAATGGTACTAATTACATAAAAAGGGCACTTAGGTCCTCGTTTTACAAGCACACGGTCACTGCTTACATCCTGCAAGATATAACTGGAAGCAAAATGTCTGGATATTGGTACCAGGCAGTGACACGCATTTTAAGAACCCCACTCCGCAACTTCTCTTATTGGCTTACTTTGAGGGAGGAAAAATGCAAGGTGACGGATAGCATCGTACTTCCTAGGAGACAACGGGTAAAAAGGTGGTGAAAGAAGTAAAGACAGCAGGCTTTAACAGTACACAGGAAGAATAAAAGAAGGTCTTCCAGCTCAGATGAAATGAGGAGCTGGGGAAGCCAGGACTCAAACACCTTTTTCAGTCACCAGCTGAGCAATGAGTGCTTTACTTTTGACCTGTGATACGAGCTTATTCCTATTCTTCCTTTTGCATTAGGCACGGTGTTTTGAGCCTTGGTGTATTCCTCCAAGGAACAATGGCTGAGAACCGACTGCATGGCAACAAACAGAACTGAGGGAATGCCACAAAACTAACAGTCACTTGAATAGCTTAGTGAATTCACATCAACAGTATTTACACCCATTTCATGTTTTCTCCAAGTGAACGTGCTAGAGAATGTGACTGTTGACAGGAACCAGGCAAATGAGCAGTGAATTCTAAGCTCAAATAGAGACTATTCGCAGGAACTGAATTTGGAATTTGCATTCAGGTCAGAATTGCCAGTGACAGCAGGCTCTGTTCACCCAAGCAGAGCCAGGCACACACTGTGGCTTCTCTGTCCACTTTTTGACTTTCAAAACATCCCCTCAGATGGATGCAGACCACACCTTACTTTATTCCCTGAAATTAAAAGATGCAAAACTCTGAGCTGATTCAGGGAAATGATAAAAAGAGACATCTGTCAGAAAGATGACTTCTTTTCAAATGACCTGTCTACATCTGGTACAGAGTTACCTGTAATGGCATTAATAGCCATTAGGAGCGGAAGAAAGCACTTAGAAAGCAGTTGCTAAGAAGTCCTACAATATAGACAAGCAAGAAGCACTTTGTATCCAGCCTCTTCAGTTTGCTGCTGTTTTGAAAGGAAGCCAGACTCATTGTACATGGCATATCTTCATTTTTTTAATGGTAAACTTCATCAATTGCTTCTGCTTCATGCAATTTTAAAACCCAGCTAGAAAAGAAACCAAGAGACTTCATAACTTTCAACCTGTCCTCAACCCCACAAAACTTAGGAAAACAAATGTGCTTTGCAAAGCTTTGTCAGTCCCCCATAGGCTTCTTGAGTCTCTGCACTTTCCACCATGGTAACTGTCTTTGCTGTTATTTTCAGTGACTAGAGAGAATTCCCTCACTTAGCTGCATTGTCACAAGAGATTAATGCAATGTGGGAGCTGGAAGAGAGGGAAGTTAGCTTGCCTGGCTTTGTTCAAGGCAATTCAACCAGTTCCTTTGAAACAGCCCTCTGGCACCTAAGCTTTCCCACCACAGAAATTATTCCCTCACTATACTTACCCAGAGGTGATACTAAGTCTTTCCTAAAAGCATCTAAAATCTTAAGCTGTTTACAGAACTTTCAGCAAGATCTGACTACTACTTCTCTCTCTGCCTTATACTTTGGCTAGTGTGGCTCCTTCCCACCTATACCTAATGCACATGAAAAGCAGAGCAACACAGGTGCATCTCTCTTGCGGTGCTTTGCCTGGGAGCTTCAATGACCTGCTTCGCCCAGGGGAAAGCTTCACTTCCCTCATGGACAGGAACCTGGGGCAGGCAGCTGTGGTCTTTTCTCTCCACAGAAACAGGGTTAATTCTCAGCCTGCCAACAAGGGTACTGAGTTTCCACAATGGCTCAGACTTTTTAGTACTCACCACTATAGTCCTGGGAATTTCAGGTGATCAGCATGTTTTTAGATTGGACTTTGCTGGGTCCTACCACAACAAAAGCTTTAGGGCTGCATTTATGGCAAAAAATCCTTTTGTCATTATTTTTGAAACAAATTCCCTTTACTTTTAAAGTTGCATTTGGAGCAAAAGTAAAATACCTGTTTCACAGCAGTATTTTTAAAGTATTTTTAAACCAGCTGCAGCCCAGAAAAGGACTTTTTGACCTCATTTGGAGGGCTGGTAATACTCATGTCTTAAGTACAGGAGTTACAGTTATGCTTTACAGCAAATTACCTCATCACAGGGCAATGGATTGGAGCCTTGGATTAATGATCTGTGTATATGACACTTTCACAGATGATAATCAAATAAATCTGTGTGTCTTCTAAACAAACATCAAGCTTGGGGGCATTTTTTTCACTGCAGAGGACACTCAACACACCTATGCAATTATGAAGTTGTCCATAACTGTCTTCTTCAGGAACACCAGGAGTGTGAGGTCCCCAATCTCTCAAGACTATCTGAGGTTCTTTTCTCTATCTGCTGGATCTTTTCCTCATAGACATACTCCTTGTCATGGTTACAAATACCTCCTCTCATTCCTGAACTATTTACTGCATGCTGTACTTTCATCTTCCCACTAAAAGAGGTGGTGTATGTAATGTGGTGTCTCAACACTGCAACCCAAAACCAGGGAAGAAGTCATACTGCAAAAACATAACACCAGCAAAAGAGAACAGACTTCTGCTTCTCTGTAAAGATCTCATCCATTGTTCTGGCAAGCATGCTGACAAGAAAGGAATAAAATGTCACAGACGTCCTCTAGCAGATTATGTCTGTTTGACCATTTCATACCCCCATGGGGCAGTACTATATCTGAGGGGGTTCCTTTATTCACTGAAACTAATCGGAGTCCACACTGTTCCTATGACGCTATTTTTCTTCTTCCTTTACTCACTGTATATCCTCCCTGTGTACACACACACACTTATCTGGTCACATCCTCGTGCAGTATAAATCAGCACAACTTCACTGCAAATAAAGAATAAAGGTATTCACATATGCACCATATGTGTGCTGAGAAATTTGAGCAAATTACCTTCATTAAAACATGGGGTTAATTAATCAGCGCACCAATAAATAGTGCGGACATCTCAAAGTCCTTTAGGATATATGAAGCATTTAGATGTCCAGAACTGCCAGCAACAGTTTATATCAAAGTAGTACAGAGAGGGATGGGAATGAGCAAAACAAACATATAGAGAGGGTCAGACTTAACCCATCTAACATAGGAACTGGATTTTCCTAGTTATCTAAGTTCTTCAAGTGTCCTGTATGTCTGCTTCTCTGTGTATCCACAACATCCTGAGAAGTAAGCTGCCCAGGTCATGCGTACAACAGAGCTCACAAACTCAGTAATTTACTACTTTTTACACCCCAGCATGGCTCTCTTCCAATCTCCCACTCTTACTTCACAGCACAGTGACTGAAAAATTTATCTAAAATATGGCAGATTCAGATTCAATGTTCTTCCCTTTCTGCAGGGACTATAAACTAGATTCCAGTTGAATTCCCAAACGTTTAAACCAAAATGTATTGTCTAACCTTCCTGTTAGAGTTGTAAAATACTCCCTGAATCACAGAAAACAAAAGAAAAAAAAGAAAATTAATTACTGCATAGCGTGCTGACTGTAACTTCCATTTGAGAGAGGAGAAAAAGAAGGACATTTATTGTGAGATAAATAAGCCTGAAATCCAAGACTTTGCAGTTAAAAAAAAGGACTTAGCTACCATGTTACTTCTCACTCTTACTTACTTGGCCTCAATCAACATTTTGCTGTTCGCTGAAAATCAAAAAACTCAGCAGACGCTGATGGCTAGGGCACTCTACTAGCCCATACAACATGCAGGCTGTGGTCCTGTGAAGTTAAGGGCAGTAAAATCATGTCTCACACATCCTGGATATGAGCTCTTAACACTGTAAAAGTGTTACATTCAGTAAAATCTGAGGAGTAGGAAGAAAATAGTGTTCTTCCTCTTTCACTTGTGAGAAAGAGCTGCTTTAAGTGCCTGTTTCTAGAAAGATGTTCATCAATATGAATCCCAAGTTAACTTTAGAGCTAAGGACACGAACCTGAAAAGGACTTGGTCTCCTCAAAGTAGACACTGCAATATTCTGCATTAAATTACCGAGTTTTCTGTAGGTAGCTCAAAGACAATGATATTCTCTCAGTCAATTAGCCAGCATTTTCTCTAAGCAATGCATTCATAGCACACAGTTTAACAGGCTTGCTCTCACATCTGACTCAGCTCCCATAAAGTCTTGTGTTTTCTTCCTGTTCTACATCTCAGAATCCAGTTTATTTTAAGCCCAGAGATATTCAGACAATAAGAAAACTTCTGGGGGATGCTGTTCCATGCATAATTTAGCTTCTTGTGTCATTTGGATGTCCTAGGGGTACAGCACTAACTCTCCAGAAATAGACGGAGAGAAAGAGAGAATGGAGGAGTTATGTTTGTAAGTGTTTGTGTTAGTTATCATCGTAACTGAAACAGATTAAACATACTAGAATTTTGAGGAACAGGCTTCCCTCCAGCCTTGCTGGTAGAACATAGCTCCCTTCTGTGAAGACAGCATGTCACACACAGGCACACACTGGCTAATTTCTCCAGGAGCCTGAAGAGGTTAGAGGAGGAGAAAACACATTTCCTAATTACTTAACACAAAGCAACATCTATAGAGCAAGACGAAATGTTTCGCTTAGTCTATCATTACCTTGTCATAAAATACTATTAGCCTAATGCTTCATTTGATGGTAGTCTCCCAGCAGTATACTCTCTTTGAGGGACACAAGCAATTGGCTCCAAAATACATTCTGCAGTGAAGGAGTGTATGTTGAGGGTTTAAATTGTCTGCATATCTTTAATCTTAATCCATGGAGCAATGGAGGATCTGCTAGTTATTTATAGCTGGGCTGGGGCGAGCTGCTGTGAGCAGGGTAATTGAAACAGTATTTCAGCCTGTCTGCCACTGATTTGTGTAATGGCTGCTGTTAGCTGTGGCATAATCACAACACTAAATGGAAAATAAAAAATAAAAATGCATTAAACATATGTTTTTATGTTGTGTTTTATGATCACATCTTATTTTTTATTGCATTTCCAAATTCTGTTGCTTCTTCCTTTCTGAGATCAATTTACTTGCCTGGCAGCAGTTTGCTATATTAAAGCTCAAGAAAGCTGATCTGCTTTCTCTTATTCTCTGGATTAACAGAGCTTTCAGCTTGAGAGCTGCTAAATTCTTAAGATTGAAGGCTGTGACCTCTTTTTAAAGCTGCTGTTACACTAAAGGATCAGTTCATGCAAATTTTTGTCCCTTAAATAATAATTGTCCTTATTTCTTAGAAAGGTGTTACGTTTTTTTCATTCCTCAAGCTGCAAAAGTAGCCTAAAGAAATCTGAGACGAATCAGTCTCCATGAATTTTTCAGCAAATATTGTTAATTCTGTAATCTATTACTTGTCATGTACTATTTTTGATATTTGACAATGATTTCAGTTAAGTGATCTAGTGCTGCCTCAGATCAGGAGAGACATGGCGTGATTTACCATCATGCCCACTATTTCCGCTCCCTTTAAAGGAGAAAGTACTCCCAGGCCATGTGTATTGCCTTTGGATGTTGTTATGCCAAGGTGCCTTGCAATTCCTCCACCAAATGATAAACACTGGCTCATGTCCCTGCCTTTCCAGTCTTGGTGACTTCTGGGTGGGTCACACCCATCTTGCATTTTGGCAGGAACCTGCTGACCCATAACAGCTTTCCATCACCCCTCCTGCAACTTGATATCACAGGCCCCTCTAGTTTATACTCTGCTCCCAGCACCCAAATCTGTAAACTTTTAGTCACTGAATGCAAAAATGACAGCCCCTTGACAACCAGCTTGCTCACCAGATTTTCCAAGCCTGTCTAAATTTGTGCAGTCTCATCCACCTTTAGCAGAACAGACATCTGGGACCTCTGAGAGGTCTTCCAGCTGTAATGCATGGGCCACCTTGTGCTGGAACAAGAACATGGAAGTTCTGGAGCAGATTCCCTAGAGTGATATCCTCTAGATCCTGAAAGCTCCAGAGCAATCAAAATAGTGGGAGCCACCTTGACACCACTGGCACTCAAAAAGCAGTCAGCACCACCACTAGGGACTCCAGGAGTCCCTACCCTAGAGCAACGCACTGGTTTTAATGGCAGCAAACCTGGTTCATTTCCAGTCATTCCTGTATGTGTTTTGTCAGAAGCCCCTCAAAACTGGCAAATTTCAGTGAAACATGTTGGACTTGACAAATATGTTTTTCCCAAGAAAAATCCACTTCATCAGAGAATTTCCAGCTTGCAGAACCTGTGACAATCCCAGGCCATGCCAGACTGCACTTCCAGGCAGGCCTTAACTATCAAATATGAGCACACACTACTGCAGCAAGTCTCCACATCCCAGTCATGGAACTACCTCTACCCCCTGCCACCTCCATTGTAAGCTCTCAGGCTGCAGTCCTCTTCCCTCAGTCTCTGAATTTTACATGTTACATATTCCATTACCTTAGGAACCATTCAGCCTAGAGCCTTAGAGACTTTTCTCAGGCTCAAAATTAAGTCCACAAACTGAATTCCAATCCAGTTCTGCTCTCTGTTCTGACTTCTAGACATATCTGGCAAGGAAGCAATATTCTCTTTCAGAAGCTCCTTCTAGTATCATAGACATCACCATTACCAGATTAATAATGCTCTGAGAGGATGGGATGGGCTGAACATAAAAAAAAATCACTTGTAATCTGGCTGGACTCAGCCTAGTGTATTACACTTTAATACCACCCACTGACAGGTACTGACACATGTCCTGTAAGAAGCATAACTATGAACTACTAAGTATTAAATCTGCTAATATTTACATAGGAGCGTAATAAATGAAGTGCAGCCAGACCTCCCAGCACACAACAGAGTCAGACCAGCTGCTGGCTAAGAGCAGGCATTTTATTCAGTGCCCTTTTGCCATGTTCTTTCCCATACATGCATAAATGCCCAAATCTTTTTTATTATGCAAAAGGAAACTCTGGTATTTCCAGAAGGAAATTCAGGAAGTAAACAAAGAAATCATGCTGGGATGAGGGGTTCAGCCAAATGCATCAAAGGGACATATCGGCCATTAAAACATGGAAATCAACAAAGATCTTGTCATAAATCTATTAGCAGTGAGTTATCAGCTTTCTCTCTCATGAGGTGGCATTTGGATTCCGCCTCCCCCGTAACAATAACCTTCTAAGAACAGAACAAAATAGTGTTGTGGCTTGCTACAGGTAAAAATATCATTTGCACTATCCCAGTGCGAAGAGGTCACTTGCTTCCTCAGAAAGATTACAGAAAAAGGAAGAAATCATAGCAAGGGAACTCTCTGATTTATGAGTACCTAGAGACCCACTGAGAAAACCTAATCCCATATAACTGCGGTGCAGAAGCTGAAAGGTAGCCCTTTAACCTTTGAACTGCCACTGCTACACAACTTAAAAAAGCATCCATGTGAAGCTTTTAAATGATAGAAGTTAGAGTTGGGAGAGACCTATTCTACTACCATAAAGTCTGGCCCACTCACAGTGCCTGAAGGACTCCCCAGACAGAGGATTCATCAATTACAGCAAATAAATACTTTACAGATACAAAAAATAAGCCTATTTCTAAATATGGAAATGATACTCTTTCTAAGGCAGACAGGTCCACATCTAAGCGGGCAGTAAAAATGTATTTTTCTATTGTAGAGACACTCACTGCTCCTGACATGGGTTCATATTACTGAAGTAGCTTTCTTTTTCGTAGTGGAGACATGTTCTGGGCAGGCTGGGATGTAATTTTGCAGACATACAGGCTTGGGCGAATCCTGCCTTAAGGATGTTGTTATCTAATAGTAAACATACTGTGCACAGCTGCAGGGAGGGTGAAATGTTACTTTTCTTAATCTAAAAAAAAAAGTATCTATGACAGAATAGAGCTTATAACATTAAAATCAGAGAGATAAAAGTTATTCAGGAATGACAGCTGCTAAAGCTCTGACAAGGCTACCAGCACAGAGAGGAAGCACCCATAAGCACAGTGCCCTCAAGATGACCTAGACTATTCCCCACAAAGTGGGTCTCTGGAGGAGCAAATCTCTGCAGGTCACTTGGCAGAGCCTGTCTCAGATGGGTCTTGCTGCAGTTACTGTCCTCCTCAGCAAGTCATCACACAGTGAACCAGGTGCTAGATGTGAATTTTTTCAAATACTTTTCTTTATTGGGATGTGCATTCCCCAGACTCGGCCTCCGTATTTTGTCAGTGCTCCTTGATCCTGTGCTCCTTCTCTTCTCAGTGCAATGCAGCTGAGCCCAGCCAGCTGCCACTCCTGCCTCCCGCTCTCTCTGCTATGCAGCCTGTCTGGGAAGCCAGCTAACCTTCTGAGCCATTAGGTACATGCTCTTCCTCAGAAAATTAAAAAAAAAAAAAAAAAAGTAATTTCTTCTACCTGCCTTCCAGAAAGCCCCGCTGCCTCTGGCCTGTTCTTTAGTGCCATGTCCATGCTTGTTCCTCACTTCACTGGATATTTCCAAGTTCATGCTGTGCAAGGCTTAGACTCACTCATACCTCGGTTTACATTCATGCACAGCACTGTGTGGAGATGCAGAGAGGAGAAAACATGACAACTCAGTGACTGTTGATTAGTCTCTGATGCATCAGGGCCTGAGGGAAGCTGATGAAAGAGCAATGTGGTTTGCAGACCATACTGTTCAGGCAGTTTGTAAGAGACATCTGTGCCCAGAGAAAGATTCGTCCAAGTTCTAGCATATTGCAACAATTTGAGAAAATGTAAAAATAGAGAAGGGAGTTAGGAGGAAAGTCACAGTGAAATACAAAAGCATTTTTTCTTCTAAAGTGAAGGTGAAAAACTTTCAAAAATTTGCCATGAAATTGCTGAACTACTGTGGCATCTGATAAATAAGAGATGGACTCCTGGAGGTGTACAGAGCACAGATGCCCATACATCCTCAATATTATGAGGAGTTTTGTGTACTCTTGGGCACTGCAACTCCTCAATACAAATAGCTTGAGAGCTCTGCTGAATACAGGTGGGCTTAAAATATGCTTTAAATCAAACACTTGCTTACATTCCTTGCTGAATCAGAATCAAAATCCTGCGTGTTGGCACAGTCTCAGTTTTACAGATTCAAGAATTACACCAAGGAGAATGAAGCAAGTTTGTAATTTCCAGCAAAAATAACCAAGCTTACAAAGCTATCAAGGGCCACAAACAAGGAGAGAAACAAGGCCAAGATTTTTATCTGTCCTTGAATCATGGCAGAGTGCAAAGGAAGAAGCAGAGAAAAATCTTTCTTTTCCCCCTTTTTTCCTTGCTTGGCAGAATGAGTGGGTGTCTGCAGCTCCATTCAAATCGGATTATCTCACTTTCAGAAATGAATTCGCCAAGGAAACAGCTGCTTATCACGAGGCTGCAAATAGGATGCGCCCCAGCCCCCAGAAACTGGGATAAGCAATTAAAAATGTGTAGGACTAAATGAATGTTTGTTCTTCATCACAGAAGACAAGTATTGATAAGTTTTCGTTATGCCAGTTCCCTGCTGCTTCCTTTCTCACACTGCTTGCCGCAAGGTACACTATATAATTTGAAAATTATGTCAGTCATGTGCCTATTTCTCCACTAAAGACATGTGAGGTTCCCTATAAATACCTCTGGTCAAACCTTTTAACCTTTCTCTTTAACAAAAGATAAAAATCATTACTCTAATTTGACATGTAAATTGATGATTCCGTCACTTTTATTTTCACTGTATAGCGATTGCAATTAGCTTGTTTAAAGTAGCAACGACACAGGACATAGCACTGTTCTTGCTTTGTTCATGCTCCTAAAAGTTGATCGTTTTTCTCTTTTTTTCTTTCTGTGTTTTTTTGTTTGCTTTGGGTTTTTTTTGGTTTTTTGTTTGTTTGTTTGTTTTGGTTTGGTTTGTTTTTTTGACAGATAAACTAGATGGAGAGGGCAGATTTAATTTGGACAACTTTCTATATACCTCTACAGAGATGTCTAAGCACATCAGGCTAAGTGTTCTTGAGGTGTTTTGGCAACAAGATGAAAATGCATTTCCTAGTGTGGGCACCCCCAAGGGAACTGAGGAGCAGTGTGTCCCACACCAGAGCCGGAGGGACGGCACAGCAGACTGAAGAACAGCGCGCTCTGATGAATACACAGGGCACAACTTGGGGAATCAGAGGGTGTGCATGTGCAGACCAGTGCAGACACATGTAATCTCCCTCTCTGCATGCTCCTAATTGAGGCAAGGCAGCTCCAGTCCAGGGGCCATATGGCTGCATTGCTATGGCACTGTACCAGCAGTAATAAGCCTTGCTGAGATTTATTACCTCAGGCACAACACTGCACTACTGCAGCTGCCAAGCCTCCACACCAGCATGCTGCCAGCTTTAAGCATGGGCAAAAGACCTATGTGCCTGCACCCAGCCACACAGACATATCCATTATTCAGTGTTTAGTCCTGTTATATGTCTGATGACTGGCACATCCCTTACACATGTAGCATAAGCTAAAAGATAAAGCTTACTAGCTAAGAAGTGGCATGGGTGTAGCTTTTCTGCAGTTTATTTTGGACTGGGTTTCTTATCCCTAGGCAGTACTCTGCCGTGCCACACTAACATACCACCATGTGTATCTTCATGCTAAAGCCTGTCACACCCTATGGACAAGCCCTGGCTCTCTGTGCAGCCCAGAAAGCACCTGTAAAGACAGTCTTTGCTACAGCCACCCTTTGCTGAAAAGGCAATGCTCTAGAACATGCTGCCAAGAGTTATTTACCTTCTAGCCCTTGGAAGCAAGCATGTAGAAGCTCTTTTAAATATGTCAAGATTGTTTTGGTTTCCAGAAAAGCTACATAAACTACACAAAATATTTTTCATGAGAATATAAGCTAAAGAAACACATAATCTGAATATTGAAGAGCCAAACTATAAGGAGCACTTGTTCCAAGAAGGAATACAGAAAGTGCCTGAAACTTTCTTCAGCACTTACCTGATGCAACTCTACATCCCACAAAATCATGTCTTTCCAGGGCTGCCTGCCAGCTTTCAAGGATATTAGAGATTTCTGCATAAAAACAGATTTCAAAGGACACACTGAGGACAGATTTTGAAGTATAAAGCAGTCACAGAACACAGACTTGAATAGTAACTTTTAGTGAGTGTAGCTTGAAGTTGCTCATGAAAGCAGTCTGAAAGAATAACTTCATCCTGCCACGAACAAGTCACAAGGACAATGAAGAAGTGTAGCGAGTTGGGGAGAAATGAACCTTAGAATTCCAGAAATGTATTGGACTGAGACCTGTAATTCAGTGTCAGGGACAGGCTTTGTTCCTAAAAGTGCTGATACAGTGAGGACCATGACCCAGGGATTGCTGAGGTGAAAGAAACGCTGTCATTGAATTTAGTAAGTTCTGGACCAATAATAAACCCTTTTCAGCAGCCCAACGTCTGGTATTCAGATGATGGATTACCTGACTTTCGTGTTCCTAAAAGAGCTGCGTGGTCCCTTCTGTCTCAGGCTGACAGGACCAAGGATTGATGAAGTCTGGAGCAGAGCTCCCACTGGTGAAATCAAGCAGCCATCATCCCCCTTCCAGAATGAATCAGAATTTTGTTTGTTTGTTTGTTTGTTTGTTTTGCATAGTCAGACATTGCCACACCACTCAAAACCACCAAGAAAAAGAAGAGCAGGAAAGAATAAACAACAAATCATACTTCGGATTTGCAACGTAAATACTGAAATTAAACATGGGAAAAGCTAGAGGGAACAGCAAGCCACTCCATTTGCTTCAACTATTGATTGTTGCTGTTAATCTCCCTGCATAAGCAATAGGGGTGTAAAAAAAAACATCAAAGATGCTCAGTGTTCACTGGTTTGCAACAGCCCTCATGCTTGCTGAACTCATGGCTGGGTGCTGTCAGGTTTTGGTCCCCCACCAAGCACAGAGCAGCCCACCTCACCATCCACTGCTTTTGCTGGGGTGGTTACCTTTCTGCATTCTGGCAAGTCTGAAGGGAAGGTAAAAAAAAGGCAAGACTAATTCCTGTTGCTACTGCATAGCTCAGGAAGCATGAAGTATTTATCAGTTTGAGCGAGCCAATTACTTTGCCACTCTCAATAGCAACCTGTTAGATGAGTGCTGCTACGCCTAGCAGTGTAAGGAAGCTGCAGATCTGGAGAAGGGTCACTTAGCTCATTGCTCACTCAGCTCCTGTTTTGTGTGATTAAGATAACTGTGCAAATAGATCCCAGAAGAAATTAGAGCAATACTCTGTTTGTGCTATGGGTGGGTGTCTCCAGACACACATGGCTGCCTTATTCCTGAATCACAGGATTAATGAAGATACGCCTAAGAGTCTGAAGGTGAATCGAAAACAGAGGCATCGATTTTGCAAACTGCTGAACTGAACTCTGGATTAAATGTGAGCCCTAGAGATAAGTAAAGTAGCCCTTAAAGCTGTAACACCCTAGTGCCCCTCCCAGTCTTCAATTTCTCTTTCTCTCCTCCTCTGAAACAGATTGATATGAATTACTCAAGAATAATCACTGCTTCCCCTGGGGTTCAGCTTTCAACTGACAGAGAAGAGATTATTTCTGTCCTGTTAGTAAATTGTCCTGTTTCTTTTTTCTAGTTTTTCAACTATTTGCACTGAACTTTAAGGACAAGATATCAGATTCCTATTCATAGCACAAATTCTTCTCTCATTTTATAACAATCAGGAAAAAAATGTAGTAATCAATAATCATATTCAATAAACCTTGTGTGCCTATAAGATTCTGTACATGACTTTACGTAAGTCACTGAATTTTTTATGCTTCTGTTCCCAGTCTGTTCTGAGAAATGATAGTTCTCTCTTCTTTCTGCTTCTTTTGTTTAGTTAGACCACAATCACTTCAGGATAAGGGCTCTAAAGCAGCCCCCTGAACCACAGTAGTACCCAAAGATACATGTAATGATAAATACATACATACATGCATATCATATAGACAGGTACTTCAAACTAGAGTAGTGATTAAACTTCCCGTATTGCAATATTTTGGGGTGAGAGGAGGAATACTATCAAACTCAGAGGCACTAAATAATTGGTAAATCACAAATACATAACCTAAATAAACCAGGCCTTATTAGCTGGACTCTACCATTCTCTTTGAGAGCGCGCTCTCTCAGAACAACAAGAAAATGGTATTTCAGGCTCTAACTCTTACTTCAGTTTAAAACAAATCCTTAGCAGTAGCAAATGAAAGAAATTATTTTAAGTAGATAATGAGTTTCAAGGTGAGCACCTTACCCCTGGCACTTTTCAATTAAGAGTGCGGGACTTGCGTGTCTTGAGAATAATATTACTGACAGTGCTGTTCTAATATATTTTTAGAGGATTGCCCTCAGGGCTCCAGTTTCTTCAATCCACATCCTCGTCTCTTCCTTCCAGAGGTTCCTGCTGAGTTTCTGCCAGCCCATAATACTTCAGCCTCTCTCATCCTTTCTACCTTCTTCCTAACTAAAAATGAACAAACATTTTTTAACCTACTTTATTATTGTTGTTCTCCCAGCTGAAGGCCCCACATGTGAATAGGCTGTTTGAACATCGTCAAGAAAAGTCATGATGGTTGATGAGAACTGTATTAACAGAATGGCCTAAAGAATTTTGTCGGTGTTATAGTGTGGGACTGCATACAGATTTGCTCAGTTTAAGCCTCAAGTATGCTCAGCGGTGGAAAACCAGCAAAAGCCCCGGTATGAACAAACACCAAGCCTTCCCCCCCCAGCTCCTGTTTTACAATAAATACAAAGTCTGAAATCGCTAAAAGGCAATTTTTGGGAACTTTATATTGAAGCTGCTTATAATAACCAGCTGGACTTTGGACTTGTAACAAAACTGGACTTTGACTAACACAGGAGACAGCTTTGTCAGTCCCTCCAAGTTTCACAAGGCTGCTGTCCCAAGGTCAAACTAAAGCCACTGGAATGTCCAGAGGAGAAGAGTTCCTGTTTGCCATTCCAGGATCACATGGATTCACACTGCTTTTCATTCCTCTACCTCCTTTCGCAATAGATAAATATAAACAAAACAAAACCTCCTCTGATTAGATTCAACATCTTGTCACAAGAATGAAAAGTTCCAGGTTGTGGGTACTGCTGTAACCACTGACAGCTGTGATACAATGAGTATTATTATTATTAACAGCTACAAGTATGCCTGAAGTAGCACACAATCCTTGAGCAACCAGCCCAAAGAGATTATTTATTCTTGGCTGATGTTATATTTATTGTTTTAAGGGTTGTTTTGTAATTAATCCACAAATCCAGAAAACTCTCCCATCTTTCTAATGCAGGGAGAACATGGATCCCATGAACTAGGTGTGAAGGTTACGAAGTATGTAATGAGCATCAGTGCTCACAAAGCACAGAAACAAGTCTACTCTTCACCACATGCCTGGCAAAATGCAGTATTTACAAAACCCTATACCTTTGTAAAAGGACATGAGACCCAGTTTCTATTGCATACATCATTTGCCATTGCTAGGAGGAGTCAGTGATGCCTCTGGACAGATATACCACTCAGATGAAATTAAGGAAAAATACCACCTTCCCCAGTTTCCATCAACACAGAATAGTGCTGCCTTCACCTAAACCAGCATCCTCCAAACTTATGTGAAATGCTTGGGTATCATCGGGGAGAACAACAATTTCTCAAGATCTGATTAAAAAAAAAAAATAGACCAAGACAAAAGCTCAAAAAACTTGCTAAAAAGACAGGGAGAGTGACCTGTAAATAGGGGAATGTCAGGACTGTGCTCTGGTCCCCTCTTTCAATATAGGTGGACTTCTGTGCAACTGAGAGATTTATAACAGGGGGTTACAGAGTCTCAGAGGGCATCAAACACTTCGGCTTTCCCTTAGGATCAGTCTGGATGGGTTGCTGCAGAGGTATGGTTTAGTTTCACACTTTTCCCTCTGCATTTCAATAGTTTGGGTTTACAGAAAGATCAGCTATGTGAATGTGTGAAGTTTTAGATAACATTCCCTCTTCATCCAGGCCACTTTCGGGAAAGGGAACCTCAGGACAAAGGCAGTGGGACTAGAGACACCCTTCTTCACAGTGAGAAGGGAATGAAGGGAAAGATCCAGTGTCACTGACTTTTAAGATGTGAGAGCATCATATTCCATTATTCTAGTTCTTCCCTCTCTTATTCTAGAGGCTGCCTACTTATACACACTTAAGTCTCAGTGTGCAATAGATGCAGAAATACCCTTTCGGATGACCGAGATCACTAATGTTCTCTCTTCTAAATTGTCTTTTCATCTAGCCAGCCAGTACATATTCACAGTGTTAAAGTCCAAAGACATACAATACTCTGCAGTAATAAACATGGGAAACACTTCACCTGCCTAATGTCTAGTTTACCTTAAAAAAAAAAAAAAAAAAAAAGGAAAAAAAAACCCAAAGAGAATTAAAATGATTCCTCCTATTTTGGTAGAAACTTCTCCAATCTTTCATTATGGTGGCAAAACTAATTACTTTGTACCTTTAGAAACAGCACTAAGAATACTTTTATTTGCTTGCAGAGTTAACACAGTAATGAAAAGAGATTGGATTGTGTCCTGCTGTAAGAGTTAGCAGCAGCAGCATTGTTAAGTGACTTTCACTGCAAGGCAAAACTCTGATCTCATTTATGATTTTAGAAAATGCATTTTCTGCAAGCATCTAGCTCACAAACAGATGAAGGCAGAATTTGGCCTGCTCAGCCTTTACAACTCTTGACAGGTCCAAATTAACACATCTTGCTTCTCAGATACCATATGTTTACAGGTCCACAGCTAGGAAGATCATCATTGCATTTATGTGTTGCTGGTAATTAATATGCAAGTCATTAGAATGTCAAGATATAAAAATACATTTCCTTAAGTTCCTGTTTACTTTTGCACACACTATTCTTTTACACAGACAGTGCAACCTCAAGCAAAGCACACTAACATATTCACTTTAGGAAGCATAAACCATAAATACAGGCCTTCATCTCACAGTGATTACATTGAATTATAATCTGTGCCTCTGGTAACAACATTGGGATGATGTAACACAGAAAGTAGCCCATCTATTTCAAGACACATACCAGAAAATATATACTGGCAAGAAGAAACACTTCTGCTTCATGGAATTGATACACGGTCTAAGTCTCATATACATGTTCACTGACATAATCCAAACTCCCTTTTGACTTTACATTTTTACCCTAATTTCTCCCTGAAAGTACCAGCTGCTTTCTAAGTGTTGGCGTTTCCTCCAGCCCCTGCCTCTCTCAAGCCAGTGACATCTCTAGACCACTGTAATAAATACAGCGTAATACCAGAACAGGTCAGCAATAAAGCACTACAACACTGACATTTCAGTGGCCAAACAATAAAGCACAGATCCTCTCTCTCCAGCATACTAATAGAGTACACTACACATCCTCTAGTACACTACAAAGATTATACAATATTTGACATACACATACATGCAACACTCAATAACCTGAGAGCACGTTTGGCATTTATCATGTTAAAAAGTGTCAGCTAAATAAACAGAGTCACAGCTATAGCTACAAAAAAATATATAGTATGTAAATGTATGTAAAACTTATATGCTGCTGTATGTGAAGCTATCTTGGCTCATTAACAGATTTGTAAATTAGGTAGTATACACAAACCGATTTGTAAAGTCAGATTGAGATGGTTAACTACAAGCACCCATCCACATTATCAACACAAGACTTCTTGCTTAGTTGTAAACCCTTGTTTTTATGAAAATAAATGCAAGGCTACACCAGAAACTATTATATTATGAATACAGTCTTGTTTGTTTGTGAAACTATAACTACAAAGTGGTTTCTACTGTACTGAGTTATTTCAAATGATTCAGGGAGAAGGCAGATTTTTTTTAGATGACAGCTTCTAATTCTAGTCTCTTTTAAATGGTGACTATTATAAGAAAATCCATTGAGATATTTTTGATACGTAAAAAACCTAAAACCAGTTTCCTCACATGGCTACGATCACAGTACCCTGAATCCTATTTGTCTGGTAATGCACTAAAAAAATAGTTAATAAGCAGTAAGGAAGATGAGAGAGACCGAGCAATAGGAGACGTGTGGCAGAGTGAATTTTCAAGCTTTCAAGTGAAAGCTGTCAATGTACTAAGTATAATGCCAACCCATTCAGCCTCACCTTCATTTTGAAACTACGTAGCAAAACAGTTGTGCTTCACAGGTAAATTAAAAGATCCGCACTTTCTACCCTGTCTCAGAAACTCTCTCCAAAATTTCCCTCAAACCTCTACTTCAAGCAGCTGTGCAAATGACCGCACTGAAGGGATCCAGGGGATTGTGCTATAGTGCCTATCTAGGGAGTTGCGTGGGGACAGAGAGCAAAACAACAGCTGAACAAGGATGGCAACAGTAGATATACATTTGCTAAACCACAGCCACTGCCGATACCAGTGCAACCCCCAATGCGATGTGTAATCGTTCCATAATACAGCTGCATGTGATGCCCATAGCAGCTCTCTTTTACCTCCTTGTGCCAAATACACTCACTATTCAGAACTTCAGCAGTGCAAAACTGCAATGGACATGATGCTTCCCAATATTTTGGGCACTAGTCATGCAATGGAGATGTAGCAGCATCCATTGCTCATACAAGGCAATGGCTATTAAGTTACATTTCCGTTATCATCCATTTTCACTTTGTTAGATGCGTTCATTACTTCAGGTCATGGTCCACTGCACATTAGCCTTCACCTACTGTACATGTCTGGGCAGCCAAACTGCTTCACAGGCCACCTGCTTGTACCAGGCACGCAGGCAGCCAAACAGCTTGAACATGCCCCCTAAGCGTGTACAGAGATAACCTGGAGATACCGATAGAGACAGGTGGGAGAAGGCTAAAAATGGAAGTCTCTAACAGCTAACCAGATTCCTGTAAGCTGTGCATCCTGAGCTTGTGTATTAGCTGCCTTGGAATTTCAAAAAGATCTAGAAAGATTCAAATGACAAGTATGCTCCCATCTGGTGAAAAATGATCTTTAAAAGCAGCAGAAAATCATGCTGTACTGACCAAAATGCCTTGCCAGTAAGACTTTGTAATAATGTTGCACAATTTTCTCCAGCTGAGAAGAAAACTGTTTGGAAAAGTTCCAGTCACAGATTTGAAAACCTCTGCAGGTTTACTCAACTCAAAAATTCAAAACAGAATTCATGAAAAGGCAATCCATGAGACCCAAAAAAATCAAACCTATCTATTAGCAAAATCCATATGCAATAGCACCACCAGCTTGCATAGAGTTTAACTAATATACAGCAGCCTTCTCTGTTCTCAAATCCATCCAAATCCAGATCTTTTTCACAGAATAATATAAATATAATTTGAATTCCTATTTCTCATAAGAATAAATTGAAGAAACCTTTCTTATTTTGTCCTGGCTCAGCAAAAAATAGTTCACTTCAAACAAGTCAAGTTTGTTTAGCACATATGGAGAAAAACTTCTATATGATTTTAAGCAAATTTATGCAGATAAGAGTGACAGGATGTGATAAAAATATTTTTTTATTATTTATTACAAGCTGAGCAGCAGTTATATATGTAATTTATAATACCTATATTTTATTTTAGATAATATCTAACAGAGATACTTTCCATGAATAAGTTTTTTTAATGTCAGAAACATTCATTACAAATCGGCTCCTATAATCTGTTGGGAAATTACTGCTTCTAAGCTAATCAATAAGAAAGCTTACAGTGATAACATAATTGAAGCAGTGCATATGAAATAAAGGGTCTGAGCAACAGTAATGCCTGTTCAATAACCGATTAATACGTCATTTATACTAGCCACTTAACCTGGCGTCATTCTGCAGGAGGCAGAACAAGAAAAAAATACTAGTGAAATCATCTCAGTTGTTTTAACGACATGAACACCAGAGATTGCTCTGGGTAAGTCTAGATGACATCATCAGCCAGTTATTAGCATTTTTTTCTAGACATCTACATCCATTTCCACCAGTCTAGTTGCATTAGAAAGAGATTTTGGAAATACAAGTTCATTGTTGGGGAACCAAAGAGGTCAGAGATGCAAAAACTGGTCCTGACAGTTTTTATTCCTGCTGCAGAAAGATCAAAAAGTTCTAGTTTTAACTGAGAAGCTCAACTAATTACTTAAACTAGGAGATGCTTTACCTGCCTCTCCACCAGAAAGTGAACAAAAAGACTTAAAATGAAATGCAGTATCTCATTACACATGCCATCCTTTATCTTTTAATTTTAGCCAGAAATACGTGAGCAGGAGGTGTTAACAATTCTTATCCTAAGCAGAAGCAGGAAATTCAAAGGCACATAGAGATATCCAAAGATTTTTAAGGGCAGGAAGAACTCTGGCAATCACCTAACCAGCTCTGCTTGAGAGTACATGGAATGATCCCCAGGAATTTCTATACCAAAAGCAATAAAATGCAGCCGAATTATAAGTACCTCTCTTAGAAAACAAATTCTTATTTAAAGACTGAAAGTAGTGATCAACAAATCACTTTCCTCAATAAATTACTGTAGCAGTTAATTAAAATTTGTCCCTTATGTTCAGTTTTCTTTGGCATCCAACTTCTAGATAGCAGATTTTGTTTTATCTTACAATACACAGAGGCAAAGTTTGTAAGGTCTGGCAGTAATTTTTTTCTAGACAAATTGATAGAAACTGGAGGCAACCTTTCTGGTACACTGCCCAATATATCTATACCATAAAAAAGAAGGCACAAGCATTACTTGTACTCCAATTTATGCTAGCGGCGGGTATCTGGAAGGTTTGTGTTGTAGTTGCTAGTATGTGTCACAACTCGTGCCAACGCATCTTTAATCATAACCATTACCTGCCCTGGCTAGGTTAACTCTAGTCCAGGAGTACCAACACATGCTGCCATCACGCCTTCATTCTGTGGTGCAGAGAGACGTGTCTCTAACAAATATAAAAGCTCTTTAATTTTCAGCAGTTTTCCCTCCACACTGCATACATGCTTGATGAAAGATACCATGTTATTGTCTCTTCGATACTCTGAACAGACTGAACTCTGTTAACTCTCACAGAAGGATAAAGATTTCAAAATATCTATGGGTGCAAGCAGGACAAACGAATCTTTTTGGTTTCCTGCAGCCCAGCTTCTCTTACAGACCCCTTTTTCCTCCCCTGTCCGCTTCCAGACATTGAATCCTCCCTGCCACACACAGGTTAGCATAGACTCCTTCTCCCACTGCATGAGGGGAAAAGTTGACTCTGCCATTGCCAGCTGTGTGGAAGGGGAGGAGGAATTGGTACTACAAGCATGATCTAGCCCATGCATGCCAAGCCCTTCCTGAGCAGTGGTGGGCAGGGATGAGCAGCTCTTCCCGGCAGGCTGCTCTCACAACTGCCCTCCATGCCTCAGCTAAGACAGGGAAGGGAGTCCACTGTCCTGGGCAACTCTAGATTTGCCTATGTCTAAAGCTTGACCTGCAGCTACATTCATGCAGATCCCCTGATGTCAATGTGTGCGTTGGGGTGAATTCATTTCTGCAGTATGTCACATTAGAGCCATTTAGTACTAGGAATTTCTATATTTATAACACACCGGCAAAAACTTAAGCGCTCCAAGGTCCCTGGACTCACACATCTATCTTCCGGAATTACTTGTCATCAAGGTATCAAACCCAGGAACATCAATATGACAGTTTGTTAAAATGGGCAAGTTAAAAGATTCTGCTAAGTCAACACTTGAATGACTTATTAACCACTCATTTTAATATTTTATTTAAGTTTGAGTGAGTTGATTGTGCATGGAAGTGCAGGGCCTGCCAATAAACAAAGGAGTCACTCAGTGCAAAAGCACAGCATTTTGCTTCAAACCAAACTTGCAAAATCATGGCAGGCGCTCTCTTGTCCTGAACCTGTTTCACCTACAACTGATTCACGTTCACACCAGTCCTGGTCATCATCTACACAGGAACAGTCAAAATATGTGACAACTCTGTGATCCAGACATGCTTTTATTTCGTACCATTATTTTATTTGCAGATGTTTTGTAACTATCTGGTGGCTTCTACCCTGAATGTACATGGTTTATGGTGCATTAGGCTTTCTAGGAACAATCCTCTTCCAGCTTCAGCTATCATGAGAGAGGATATTTCATCCAGGGCTCTCGGCACTCAGCTGCTTGCCACCATCTCTCTGACAGCCGTTACCAAATGGGGAAGGCCTCACTTTTCTGGCAGAGCTGTTTGGAAGAGCACTTGTTGTTTGAGTCAGAAAAAAAGCTGGGTTAGCCAAAGGGAACGGGTTGGACAAGTATGTGGGATTTGGAGAGGCTGGTAGACGGGATGTCCTCTCGGGGCTGACATTGTCTCGTACCATGTAAGCCCCTCAGCACATACTCGTGCGTGGATGTTTTTAACAGTGCTTAGGTCCTTCTTTCACATCAGACACTACTGCAATTCAGCCACCAAAACACAGCACAATGGCAGAAGTAGATAAGAGCTCTTAAGTGGATCTAGCCACACATCTCTCCCTAACAACAATCACTCCCTGAGACTCCAAAAAAGCTTATAAAACTCCAGAGGAGTTAGAAATAACTACAGGCATTTTAAGAGGCAGAACACAGAATGAGTCACAGTAAGAAATAAAAGGGGCGTAGAAATAAAAGGGGCATGGAAACAGACCTCTTCCCTGTCCATTATGTCCTTGCAGTCAGTCTTGATCCAGCCCAACCTTTAGCTGGGTGATGATTAAAACTTCATCATGAGTTCCCAAGGAGAATTCATCCTTCTTCTATTTCTTCCAAGACTGGCTTTGCTCTTTGCTTTTTGCACCATGATCTTAGTATCTGGCAGGCTGCTGGTTGAGTCTCCCTGACCTACCCTGTACTCCACAATCTTCTGTCACCAGCCACCAAAAACTGTTCTTGAGGGAAAAGCAAGCTCCTCCTTTCAGAGGCCCCAGTGAGCTGAAAGTGCAGCAGCTGAACAAGGAAAACACGTAAATATTTTCCTTGCTGCCTAGTCACCTCCTTTTCAAATGGATGTAACTCACAGTGCAATTATAGAGCAAACAAGTTAAAAAGTCACTATCCATCACACATACAACCAATACAAACTACATTAAAGTCCTTAATATAATCAGTGAGCAATTCTAGGAATTTGTGTATTAGTTTATAGCAGCATGGACAGGAACTAAAATTTATTTAGGAAGCTCCTATTAGAAACATAGTATTTTCATCTAAAAGCCTCAGGCTAAGTTCTGAATTTTTAAATATATATAAACAAATAAAATGATCTTTGCTATTTAGGGAGAAGTGGAAGGCAACAGGGACTAGAATATGTAGTTAACAACACAACTAAAGAAAGACCAACTGAAGTCATGGTATAAAAAAAGCAACACGAGCATACGCATCTGATGGGACTAGGAAGGATACAGAGAAGATTTCATTGTGCATGCAAAAGATCTAATGTGTACAGCCCTTACTCTTGATTAGAGCATGAATATGCTACTATAAAAATTAACTTTATTTAAAAAATCTGTACCTATAAGACCCATGACAGTTCTCAAAAGTCCACTGAAATGGAAAGGAAATGTTTGAAATTTTTGCTTCACTGAATCATGACTAGATATGCCATTCATATTGCCACTTTTCTTCCTATTTCGTTCAGGGGATCTTAAAGTCCTAGACAAAAGTAGCAACCACTGTAAAAAAAGTACGTGCTTCATCCAGGTGGGATTATTATATTCAGACTGGATGAAGCTGCAGTGATGATGAGGTCAGGGAAGATGGGCCATGGTTTTGTATAATTCCCTCCATTACATTCCATGTAGCCTACTAGAAAATACAAACAGATGGGGCTACAACCCCCAGTGGTCTTGGCTGATGCTGGTAAATCTGCCCTCAGTTACTGCATGCAGAGCTGAAAACAGTATGCCCAGGAAATGACTTGACTAAAACAGATAGTCCCTATACTACTAAAGCAGGAAGTCTTTCCAATATTTCCATGCTGTAGAAAAAGCTTGTGATTAAACCAGTGTGAAAAATAGAAGTTTTATTTGGGAGAAATTCTAGGATTTTAAAATTTGTCTTCAACTTCCAGGTCTCAAAAATGCCTGAGAATAAAAATTCCATGAGTCACAAATATCAGCATAAACTTCTTGAAGTCCTTCTGCTTATTCCTGCTCTTCATAATTTAAAACACACTGTATATGAAAATCTACCATCCTCCACTTGAATAGCAAATCTGTACGTCTGAGATCAGGGAGTGACTGTAAGTACAATCAAAAATTTGTAGGCATACTGGTAAACAACATAGACCAATTTTCTGTTGGCTGTACATTTCTGGTTGGGATCTTCTGCTTCCTCAAGCTGATAAAGCATGGCACAGCCTGTATTCCCCCCCCTCCCCCCCCCCCCCCCCCCCCCCCCCCAGACATATTTCATCCAAAACATGCCAGTTATAGCATAAAATGCCAACATCCTTGAAGGGACTGTTTTGCACAGGAGAATTTGTGAATCATCCAGAAGAAAGGTGAGTTCTGCTGAATGTATAATACCAACTTTGACAGGAAATCTATGTCTCCTTTAAGAGGCAGAGTATCAAATTAGCAAAGACAGTACAGTTCTAGAAAACTGCAGCTCAGCAGTTAACTTAAGCAAGTGATGAACTCGGTATAAGTGGCCTGAAGATTTCACCTCCTAAGAAACCTCCATGTCTGTAATAAAACAGGAGTGATTACCATGCACAACTCTGAGTGCTACATAACTGACTTGGGGCAATGGTGGGGCAGGTCTATCTAGTAGTGTTTGATCTGCTCTTGATGTTGAGTCCAATGGGGTAGCATTTCAAGAGAAGGTGCTAGAAATGCCCATGCACCTCTTGACTTGTATTTTTAAAATGTCAGCAATCAGCAAGGATGGCAGCGTTGTGGCTCTGCCTCCACATTGATAATACAGTTAAGAGAAATACAAACTATGGCAAATTTCAAGGGATCCTTCTTGTCAGTGTAACCATTACAAATGAAGGACATTGGCAACTTAGACAATATTGGTATTCAGCCAGTGTGTACACATTACCTCATAAGGCACAGATGGTTTCATGGTTTCTGCAGCTACAGAAATGACAGTCTTTCTGTTCCAACCTGCAGTTTATGAACAGACTCACTTTCCTTTTAAGTATTAGTGAAGTGCTATGCCCACCAAATGAAAGTAAGTTTTCTCTACAGAGTTAGCTGGGGCCTTGGCAAGCCAATTAATACAAGATTTCGCAACACCTACAGATACTGTTTAGCGCTGTTCTAGGAAGTGTTCACTGATACCCCTGATTTCTGTCTCTCAATCTTTCTTCTTTTAAAATCGATGATATTTTTTTGAGAGCTTTCTGGCGAGCTGGCAAAAAACAAATTGCCAAAAATAATTTTCACCCAATGGCATAATCCTCTTTGATACATTTTCTGTTTTGAAAAAAATAACAAGTGTTTCAGAACTGCCACTGACTCCTAATGTTTTGGGCTTTTTTTAAAGCACCAGTCTCAGATTTCAGCACGACATTCCTTGTTTTGAAATTATTTGCCTTGAAATGTACAAGAACATATTAGTTAAGTAAACAACAGTGTAACACAGCCCAAGTGTACACGTACATCATACATCAACAGCAGGATACTTTAACCCTGAAGAAGCAAGGTACCAGGGAGAATAAGAATTGCAGGATTTTTAGGAATCCAGAAAGAGAAGAAATAAGAAGAAAATTAAAAGTTTAAGTTTTAGGACAGCTTACAGAAGATATG
The DNA here is from genome assembly GCF_965183815.1 of Platalea leucorodia. NCBI lineage: Eukaryota > Metazoa > Chordata > Aves > Pelecaniformes > Threskiornithidae > Platalea > Platalea leucorodia. Next base: position 33,172,288 of record NC_138826.1, read on the forward strand.
ATTGATTGCAAGCAGTATAAGTAGTCCCTGTTTTCAGCCATTAACATGAATAAACAAGCACAGACCAGATTACAGATACTTGAATGAAAGGATGAAACGTTCCCACTTTTGAACATACGTGTTTCTCTTTAAGACGAAGAAACACTTTTCAAATATTTTCAAGAATGTGTATGTGCAAGGGAAAAACCCAAGAGTTCTTCAAGGGGACTGTGGGCATCCTCAGGGAGCAATGTCCCATCACAGTACCTCCTGACCTCAAAATCCTGCCTGGCACACCATAGTACAATGCCCTCAGGCTTTCATGCCAGTTATGTCAAAGATTTGTATGTTGCTTCTCCCTGCATTTAATCCTCAGCTCTCCATTTCCCAAAGGAAGGTCTCATGGCTGCTATGGCTAGAATTGACCTGAGCTGTGATTCACCCTGTGATGATGGGATCTCTGAGGAAAGCTTTTCACACAGTGGTTCTCCCTCACTACAATAATTCCCAAGTTTTAATTTTCCTCATGTCACTAGGGCTCAAGAGCAGTGAGTTATGTTGTTTAGAGGCTAAGGAAGGAAATGATCAGTTGATCTAGCAGGCACCAGTCTTCCACCTAGGATGCAGTGGCACTTCAGTGCATTTGGAAGGCTGGAATAGTTGTTCAGTTAGGGCACAAGCAAACCTGAATGTGGTGTCGATCACTAATTTATAGTCACCCAGGCCTAGCCCTACCCTATAGGTACTGTAAAGATGATCAGTCACCTTTGCTGTGGTCAAGGCGCTTCTGTATTTTAAACAATTCTCCAATTATTTGTTACCCACGGTATGGTGTAACTATGACTGGAGGGCAATTAAGATACCAGCTAGCCCCAGCACCCAGGAAAGTTTAATAATTAGATAAATAGTATGTTCTTACTTTTATGTACTTCATGTACTTTATGCAGCTCAGCTGCCGCTAAGGACAAAACCCTAACAGACTTTCCCTTGTAAGCATGTTTTCTAGCTAACACCTGTCTGAACTTAAATGTTCACAGCCTAGAAAAAAAGTCATTAAATTGTATTTGTTTATGGAAGATTTTCCTAGATGCTAGAGAATGCCCTGTCCTTCCTCTGAGTTTTTCACTGAATAACTTTTGAATAATCTTTTATGCACTGGTGTATTGAAATATTGAGCTCTGACAAAAGGAAGACTTCATGCAAAAAATCAAATTAGAATCGTCTCTCTTTAATGAGCCAAGTCTATGGCTGTTTCTTGTAGTTTTCCATAGAGAAAGAACAGAGTTCTCAGATAAGGTGAGAGGCATCAGCAAAAAGAACACACTTTCTCCTAGCTGCTGTGTCCGTCTAATTCTATGCTAGAAAACCATATATTTCTCAGCGCTATCAGTTAGCAAAAGAAACCAAGTGGATTATTATTTAATGTCACTGGATTGCTGAAATTACCTCTCTATGCCAACATGGAAAAGGTCTCCGAATTCCAAAATGCTTATACACCCAAGCACACGGGTATATTTAAGAACAATGAAGTCCTAGAGAGTTCCTGGCTTTATAACGTCATCTGCAAGTAAGATACCATCGTCAATAAAAAAAAGAAGAAAGAATCCCAATAATACCCTGTTCACCAATCAGATAATAGACTCGCCCCTCTCACTCACCCTCTCCTCTCCTGCATACTTTCCTTACGTAATCTTCTGTCTTCCATATATTTAAATAAAAGTGTCCCCCATTTGGATGTTATCGGTGGACTTTTTTGCCTAAAGAATATGTCTGACCTAAAACTATATTACTTTCCAAGGCATCTAACTTTTTTTCACAGAGCCAAAGCTATATACATATATGCACCCAAACCTGCATATGGACACAAAGTATGGATTAATGGGGAAGGAGGAGTTTTACCTATCCACAGTCCTCCCTTTTCCCCATTTCACTGTCCAGTGTTTTGTGTAATGTAATGAAGCTTCACAGCGCCCTCATTGACTCCATATTCTCCTTAACAGGATAGGGCATTAAAGGAACACTCTTACAGTCTTTCCCCTCCACCACGTTTCAGAGTCTGTAAGCTGACACACATATTAGCACAGAATGATTAATCATTCAAATGTCAGGAAACAGTAAAATGCATAACCATGCATATGCAACATCACCTTTGAATCCATTGCATGTCTATGTACAAAATACAGAGGTAATACCACAACCTGAAATACAGTAACATGATTACAAACTATGTGTCAGCTAATGCTAAGTAGTCCACACCTTGCTCTGCTTTTCATTAACAATTCCTATTCTACCTTTCTAGACAAAAAGAAGTTGGAGAAGAAAAACAGGCATCCTGGAAAACCTCACTTTAAGTCTATGAAGCTCTGCAAAGTCAGTGCTTAAGGTAAACTCCAAAATCTGGGACTCCATGGCTAGATCATCCTGCCCTATGTGGAAGCCTGGAAGAGGGACTTGCTGTTGATCCACATGGCAGAAAATACACAGCTGAGTGAAGGCTGCACTAAGATACGTTGAGAAGTTTTTCTAAAGATCAGAACACAGTTGTGATGGAAGCACTGTGTAGGAGACTGCAGTCTACACAGATTGCCTACAAGGTAATCAGAGCCTATCAATAAACCCAATACCCTGCGTGACTCATCCCTGTTCTCCATCCCTAATGTCTGGTTTGGAGACACTTTGTATTCTCTGAATTGCCTCACTGCTTGACCTACTCAGAGGCACAGAGTTAACAAAACTCAAATACGAGATCATGCAGCTCTCTGTCTTTATGAAGGGAGGGAAGGGGGGGAAGGGAGAAGCAGAATGAAGAAAGTGCAAATAATGCTGTTGCCTTACTGTGGACCCTTCTCAAAGCTATTGATTTTCTGTCGTAGCTTTTTACTGAAATCACAGCATGGCCTTCTGGCCGACTGAGATGCATTTTTGTGTACACATACTCCCTGGTGTCTCTATATTATCACATTATCCTCACATGCCAATTCTCAGCATCTCTGTCACTACTAGAAGCTGACACACAGGTTTCCTTTATAAAAGCATAAAAGAAAGCTGCAACAATTTCCAGTCCAGCTTAAACTAAATCCATTGTTGCTGATTCTTATTCATAATACCTTATTTCCAGCATCAGAATTCTCCCTCTCCTTGTTTCTCTCTCTTTGAGGTAAAATGGTGTTTGCTGAGAAGCTGTGCTAAAGCTCTAATTAATATGTATTGTGCTGAGCAAAAAGCACACCAGCAAACAGGCCTGTTTTAAGCCTATTTTTTAATCATATTACATTCAAGACATGCTCCCTCTGTTGTGTAGGCCCACACAGTCACTTAGGGCTTACTGCCTGCTTCAATTGCTGGCTGTTTCCCAAGTTTTCACTCCCTTCTGTCTTATTCTATACCCATGAAGACAACAAATGAGCTATTTCCACCATCAAGAGAAGCTCCTTGCTGAGTCAAAAGAATGAGCCCTAGTTAGAGAGGAAAATACTCTCAGACACAGGTGTGCAAGTGACATCATAATTACAGTCACAATAGATGGCCTGCAAATTGCACAGCGTTTGTAATTAACAGTGCTCTATAACGAAGACCACTCTGTGTGTGATTGCAACCTAATAATGCTTCACAGCTGCATGAACAAAGCTTTATTTCACTGAGAAAATGTAGATCAAATATTCACAGAAGTAATCTACCCTAGAGTGTAAGATTCCCGAGTCACAGATGAAATTGTGGGTTATTTAAATACCAGTCAAATTAAATTTGTTCTTAAACACTTGTTTTCCACAGAACATGGAAATCTTGCTGTTGATTTAAAATCAGTACAGGGAGCATTTGATTTATATAATAATACAATAGCAATAAAAGAACTACTCACTGAAGGTGAATTTCAAATTCTGTCGATGTTTTCAGCATTCAGTTGGTTATCAAGTAAAAGAAATCAAGGTATACTAATTTTTCATAGCCCAACGAGATAAATTTGCCTCTTAACTGATTCACTCAGAGTGCTGTCAAAATTATCATTGTTTAGCAACAACCAGCCTCATGTTTGATGCATGCAAAACCATAATGTGCAACAAGAGTGTGTAACCGCCTCTCTAAATACATATATACCAACTTTCTGGTCACCTGACATGCCAGGAGACATAGTTCATTTACAAGGAATGAGCTAGGTCATCCTTATCCTCTACTTACCCCCTCAGACTTCCATTTTTTCTGCACGTTGCTCCATTTGAGGGTTTGTTGGAAGCCATGCCTCTTATAGTCTGCATCAGCTGCTCTCATTCTGCCCCGAAGAGGTGGAAAAACAGCTACAGCAAAGTCAGCAGTATGAAGTTGGTCATTTTTACCTAGCACCACACTATTAAACACATCTTCCAGATACGTCTAGATTTCTAGATCCCATCATATTTAGTGCATCTCCTTATTCACATACCACCAATTCTTTCCCCTTAAAATTCAGTGCATCAGTATTGATCAGTCTGACTCCCAGTTTTGACCAGCTGAGTCCTGCCAGCATGTGCTGGATGAACAGTCCCTTCAGCTGGGCCCTGGTGACACCAGGTATGGCTACACTATATGATGGTGCTTTTCTGGAATTACTTTACAGCAGACTGATGGTTGAATTCTGCTCTGTGCCCAGCTCCAGGCCTTTGGTTTGCACCCTGGTTTCTGTTCTCACATACTGATTCTGAGACTGTATCTTGTTTCCAGCCCAGTCCTGTCTGAACCGTTTTGGCCTGGATCCCTTGCAAACCGGCAGCTTATCCTATCCATTTATTCTCATTTATTATCTCAGGCAAGTCTAACCTTTTCTTTTTTCCACTAATATTGTGGGTAGCTCTGTCACTTTAGTTACTCTTTTGCACTATGCTTAATAGGAATAAGAAAAAAACCCTTTCCATTTACCATTTACAATAGTCCCTGTTTTCCAACAGAAAAATTAAATGTCAGGAAATTGAGCCCTGACAATACTAACAACATAAACTTGCAATTAAAGAGATTAATTTACAAGAATCTTGCAAAAGTAATGCCATATGTGTGCAAAAGACAAATTGCAGATGAGGTTTTTTGTTGATCAGATTAAGATTGTTGTTTGTTTTCACTTCAAACAGATGTGATTTTTTTTCATATTCAGTGAAATAAGTCATAGAAATAAAAGCAGCAAATCTTTCAGGTGGGAGGGAAATTGGAGCAGTTTCTTTAAAATTATAAAACACCTTTACCACCAACTCTAGCAACTCTGAACTGTTAATTTTCTAATCGCTGTTATTTTCTTCATAGTTTTAGACAATGGCTAGCTTCTTGTTTCACATAACCAAAAAAGAAACGTATTTCTCAAAACAACCCTCTCCTTTTGCTTTACAAAGTCAATTTTGGAGTTCAGAGTTTCTTTCAGATCTGTAGTGTCTTGAAGGCATTAACTAACCTCTATGCCTTATAAAACATCAGATTTACTGAATATTTTCCATCAGGAATCTTTTCCTCTATCTCCAGTGCTTTGTAGGCTGTTCCCTGTTAAAACCGATAAAGAAAAATCTTAGTGAGTATAAGCAAAAATAAGATTAGAAAAGCTGACAAATTTTCTATTGCATCCTAGATATCAAAACAATGTTTCTTTGGTAAAAGGCAGCTTGCAGATCAGTTAATGCTCTGTTTAAGGACCTGATCATTTACCCTTATCCTCTTTTTTTTTTTTTTTTTTTTTAGAAGGAAATCAGCTTCCCTTCCACCCCATGAAAGCATGCTTCACGCTTTCCCTCATAGCATTTAGCTTTCCCTGTGCACCAACTCTAGCTTAAATCTGACACGTATTCCTGGAGTGAACAAATGACTGAAGAACAGCAACAGTCATGACAATCTCAGTTAAACATATTCCACACAGAATTCAACTCACTTTGGAAGACTTAAGCCTGAAATTACATTTATCAGTTGTTAATTTTCTCTGTGAAATAGTGAAGTCTGAAGAATTTGAACTCTGTGGTAACTTATAAATTGACTGATTTTACAGCATTAAGTTCAACAGAACAACTTTTTTGCTACGTACTTTCTACTAAAAATGTGCCTTTTGCTATGCATTTGTGTTCTGCTTCCTTCAACAAGAATCCTGTCCTTTCAGCAATACTAGTAAATGTCAGAGATTCTAAGCAATACTCTAGTCATTGTGCAGGGAAAAGGTTGCTACTGAACAGGACCATCAGAGATGTCCAAAGTAGAAAGACATCTAAATCTCTGAGAGGGTCCTCCTAGGCCAAAAAAGAGAAAATCCAAACATTAAGGGAAATAACCAAGATATATCTGAGGATACAAGCCTCCTCCCTTTGGCTCCTACAGAAGGTTGGAGGCATTTACTTTCAAATGATCCATCGTGCCCATGTCTTAGCAATTTGCACCCACTGACCTTCTTGCAGCTTCTTAAACGCCCTCCTTTGATTCTGTCTACAACACTCCTCTTTAGTTTCAGCTGAATACTAAAACACTGGCAAGTATTTTGTTAGTACACTGACAGAGGATTAAGCATCTCCACTTCCCTACCACTGCAGCAACCACAAAGCAGAGTTCTCCTGTTAACAGTGAGCGTGAACAGGTGGGGCTAACAGTGCTATATACTCAAAAGACCTCGGTCAGTGTTGCTCAGTACAGGTTTTGAGCTTGTTTACAGGGGCCCTAAAGTAAGTACCAGAGAGAATTCCTTATTCCTGAAGACAGAAAAGTTCTTCAGCAAGTTCCTCCTCTCCCTAACTCATCTCAGACTCAATCTTAAGCGTCTTTTCCAACCTAAATGATTCTATGATCTATGGCAGAAAGGACAAGAGGCAGAATTGCAGCACCCAGTGCAGGTTTTATCCCAGAGTTTACACATCACTTTGCAGAAAGTAGAAAGCACTTTAAGATTCTGCTAGTGCCAGAAAGTCACCATTAACATCAGTTTTTAATACATCCAGGGTTAATAGAATTGAGGAAATTTCACTGTAAAGATGTTATATATTTGCTTGTTTCCAATTCAAATGTTATTCTGATGAGGTCAGGGCCTAATTGTACAAGGACACTGAGGCTTGCAGAATAATGATAAAAACATGACCTGATTTCTTAAGAAAAAATAACACCAATTAGCATTTGTATCACACTTAGTGTCAAAGTATCCCTGAGCACTTTATAAAGCACATCTCTGGACTCTGCCCCATGATGGTTATTCAGCAATCCTTGAGGTTAGCAGCACAACTGTATTATGCACCAGCCCTTCATCCTCTTTTAAAGGCAGCTGCTCACAGAGCTGGACAGCACTGGCAGAGCCAAGCAAATGAGACTAAGCAAGTAGCAAGCAATATTGTTGCATTTATGAAGCAAGCAAATCCAACAGCCTCTGAAAGCTGTTGGGGCTATCTGGCATTCTCCATACCTCCCACAGGAACAACTTCCTATCCCCTGTCCCTTCAGCAGTACAATACCCTCGCTGGAGCAAGAGAAGTCAGCTAGGTCTACAGAATGCCCTAGCCATAATCAGCTTTGCACAGCTCATTGTGAGAGAAAACAAAACACAACAGGGATGAAGGAAAAAAAGCTTGGCTTATCTACATTGATTTTGGTGGTGTTCTGCCAATTCATGCCAACCTAAACCTTGGCCGAAATAGTTTTAAATGGTAGCACAAAGTTAAAAGGAAAATGTGGTGTCTGGTCACACTGAGGGATTAGTGTTGTCAGAACAAAGCCTCCTATTGCTGATTTAATGACTTGGCAAAAGCACTGTAAATAAAGGCAACACTGAATCTGCCAATTCCCAGCTTGTCAAGCTCCTCAACAACCAACAAACCACAAAAGTAATTACAGACAGTTAAAATGCAAAGAGCAGGAGACCATTTTCTAAAAGGCACAATTACCATGTCCCTAGAGGCTGGGTTTAAGTCTACACCCTGAATTAATTTCCATTCATTTCCATCTGAAATTTGTTTGGCTTTCCCAAGATGTAAGTGTGAGGTGTTTCTTATTTATCTGAGACTTCATCATGAAGGAACTTGCAGTATATATTTCAGTGACATGTTTAAGTCCCTCATTCCCGTGACATTTGGCAATGGCCAGCTTTCTGTGAGGCAGGCTTCTATCCAGCCCAAAATAAAGACCTTGTTTTCAGCATCTTAATTTATGGTGTGCAGTACCAATGCGTTTTGCTTTGTCTCCAAAAATTAACTCTTCATTTGCAGGGACATGTTGAGAATCCTATGAATCTGTGATCTACAGGGCCTAAAGATGCTCCTGTGAGCATCTAATCTTGTTTCCTGTATAAAAATACCATGAATTTCACCAAGTATCCATAAGTGCTTGTGTTCCTCAGAACATTTATTGATTTCTGAATAGAAATACAAACATGTGTTCAGCATGGAACCAAGTTTGAATCCAGCTACCTATATTTTGTAACAATAACAGAGGGAAATGAATGAGAGATCATAGCCCTTTCACATTGCTCATGCAGTGGAAAAAGTGTTGAGTTTATGGGAGCACTCTTGTTCTCAGGAATTGTACACCAAAAGACAGGGAATGAGAAGAGATGAAAATCATCCAAAAATTATTAAAAATTAAAGAATGTAATAATTTCTAGCCATTTAATTGCTGGCTAGAAAGCCTACAATGGGAAACACTAGCTCCTGTCCAGATCTGCATGCAGCAACCTCTGTGTGTCCAGTTCCTCTCTGCCCCAATGCAACTCCTGGCTGCAGCCTCAGTGCAGCCGCCTGCTCAGCCACAGCTGCCATGCTGTACCTGTGCTGCTCAACACCCTGAATGCTGCTGACTGAGGGGCATTCACACCATTTAACTTTAGGCATTCCCAGTTTGATACCTCACCTCCATATACAATTACTGAGAGAGGCAGGTTCCTAAAATGGGTTCTCTGTATCACCCTCCAGAAGCCTCATTTTCTGCCGGGGTTCTTAGGAACTATTCTAAGAACATCCTTTATGGTTTCACTTTTCTGACTCTTATGTAGAATACGTATCATTCTTTCACAGTGGATAATTTATTCAGAGGCATTTTCCAAGTCAGAGGAGCTACTCTCAGCCTCAGCTGAGCTTCTTGGTAAATTTGTCCTATGCAGAACAGCAAATACAAAGAGGACAAAGTTGAGAAGTGTTCGGCTGTAACAGTAAAGCACACTCTGGGGCTATACAAACTCCTCAGCCTCACTTGAACAAAAAGAGTTTAAATTTAGAGGGGGAGGGAGTCTTTTCTAAATCTGGGAACAGATGGTTCCTATGTGTACTGTACTTTCAGCTACGATTTTCCCAAGGCCAAAAGGAGCCCAGACAGATGCTGATTTGGAGAAGTCCAGACCATTTCTGCCATTCATTAACATGAACAAGTGCTGAACAGGGTAGCAACCACAGCCATGTTGTTTTCACCTCTGTACACAGGGAATGCACACATAACACACCAAATGCAGATGCTTATGTATCATCTGTAGAAATAACAAGGTCATTCTCAGGAATCACTAGGAATCACACTGCCAGCATTATACATCCTCACAGGGAAAACTGCTTTGAGCCGAGGCAACACCATGGATCATAACCAAGGTCAGCAATGTTACAATGCTTTCTTGTTTCCTACTCCAGCATGCAGAAGTAACTGAAGTTTCTATAAGACCTGTCCTTTCCAGACATTCTCAAGACATAACCAGAAATTAAAAATTTCCAGTTGCTGTTTAAGTCCTCGAGGTTCAATCCTGCTAGTGTATATCTGCATACTTCAGTAAAAAGCTCCATTAAAGCTAGGTAGATGTATGTCAGATGAGCATATGACATGTTTCTTTCTTCCCCTTATGCATCCTTACCACAGACACACCAAACACCTTTTTGAGAAACTTCTGTTTTGCATAACAGTTATAAACGACATTGCTAAAAAAGCAATCTCCATTATTCACAGAAGCCTGTGTAAATTACTAGGCTATTTTTTCAGTTACCCGGTGTTATTTTCTGCAAAGAATATACAAGTTAATATGACCTTTTACGGCATCTACCCTTAAGATGTCTCCAAACTACATTGGGATTACAGAATTTGATATCTGCTGAGGCAGATTAAACATTTCCGATGAGAATGACCTGCAAAATATAGGATATGTCCAGGTATTCCCTAGAAATTCTTGTTCAGTGGCTCCCAGCTTTTTTTCCCCTCTCTGCTGATTTGCAGACCCTTAAGCACTTCCCTTTGGATCCTCCAGTGTCAGCATACTAGTAATATCCTTGCGTTTCTTAATTACCTTTCTCAGATCTCTTCGAAGCAGCTAATAGACCTCCAGGGATCCATAGAGCATAATCTGAAAATGATGAGTTAATAACCTTGTAAGGACAGACCCTTAAGTGATCGCCCTTCAAAGAAGAACATACTTTAATATCATTGGATGTATTATATACTAGTTGCCTATTCTTCTATCTTGCATAACAGAAATAACAACTGCAATCTCTGTAATCCTTTGAAACTACATTTGTTTAAACTGTCACAAAACCTGCCCAAAGCACATTGGGGAAGTCAGGGTCAGCAGAATGGTGAATCCCAGGCTCAATAATTACACACAGCTACAGTATGCAAAATATACCTGATGGTAACATTTATTTTTATATGGCTTCCTCCGTGAGGAGGGTTACAAAGTGTTTCATGCAGAGCCAATCATTCATAGTTCAAGCAACCAGGGAGGGCACTGAATGAAACCTCATTTCCAAAGGAAAGTAATATAGATTTTAGTACTGGGAAGTTTTAATGGTAATGCACACAAGAGAGAAATAGCACTTAGAAAAATGTACTAATGATACTGTCTTTTCAATAGAGACATCAGAGCAATGATTTCTATGGCACTTTTGATCCTGGACTCTGAAGGTGAAATTTTCTGTTCAGGAGCTGATGCATAAGTTTTTATGAGGCTCTCATTAGCCTTAGCTTGAAACTTTCAGTGGTGCACACACTTTTGCTAGACACTATGTAGAGGTAAATTTGATGCAGATGAAGTTTATTAAAAAACAACAACAACAAACTACAAAACCAACTCATCCACTCAGGAGTTTTTTATCTGAACTCTCATTTGATGATTCACAACTGTTCTCAAACCCAAAGGTACACTCACCTGGAACATCATGTGAAGTACGTTGCAGACACACAAAACTCTGGTTTGTAAAATGAAGTCTAGGCAACAGACTTGGCCAACAGGCAAAATCCAGGGTAGCTTTTTACACTGTTGTGACACTGACCTGTGAGAAAGAAGCAAAAAAGAGAATTCAAGACCACTTCTTGAGTGTGCAGAGAAACAGATTTTCAGGTGTTAATCCTCAACACCAGGTGCCCAATTAATAAGGTAATGGCCCAGTTGTGACTTTAGCACCTCAGCAAACAGCAAAAACAGTATTTGTGTTCTTTTAAGTCTTAGTCCTGCTTGTGGGGGCTGAAATCTTTGAAAAACCTGGTCTTTGCTGACTAAACAAATAAACTGTGTAATGTTGGCTATAATCTGCAGCAGAAATGTGTGTCTAAATTATACACAGAATAAACTCAAATGCCATCTATGCTTCAAATGGTTTTCAAGAAGGTGTTTAAAGATTTCTGCAAACTATTTGCAAAGTGAAAAAATCCAAACCTCTTTCAAAAGTTCTTTGACGCAGGCACCAGCTCTATCTCTACATTAAGTTTTCATACCTTGTCGTGGTTTAACCCCAGCCAGCAACTAAGCACCACACAGCCCCTTGCTCACTCCCCCACTATGGGATGGGGGAGAGAATCAGAAGAGTAAAAGTGAGAAAACTCATGCGTTGAGATAAAGACCGTTTAATAGGTGAAGCAAAAGCCGCCTGCACAAGCAAAGCAAAACAAGGAATTAATTCACTATTTCCCACTGGCAGGCAGGTGTTCAGCCATCTCCAGGAAAGCAGAGCTCCATCATGCATAACAGTTACTTGGGAAGACAAATGCCATCACTCCAATCGTTCCCCCCTTCCTTCTTCTTCCCCTAGCTTTATATGCTGAGCATGATGTCATACGGTGTGGGATAGCCCTTTGGTCAGTTGGGGTCAGCTGTCCCAGCTGTGTCCCCTCCCAGCTTCTTGTGCCCCCCCAACCTACTCACTGGTGGGATGGTGAGAGAAGCAGAAAAGACCTTTATTCTGTGTAAGCACTGCTCAGCAGTAACTAAAACATCCCTGTATTATCAGCACGCAGCATAAATCCAAAACATAGCCCTGTACTAGGTACTATAAAGAAAATGAACTCTATCCCAGCCAAAACCAGCACATACCTCCATACACAGAGATAGAGAGCAGATGGCCAGTGCAGACAGACAGTTTTCAGTAGGGGTGTCTCAGTCTCTCAGTCATAGGGTTATCTGAGCAGCATGTGCCATTCCCTGTTTTACAGAAACATCCTAAGCCCAAAGATCAGGATTGCTTAACTATTTCACATAAAAGATGAGGAAGAAACACAGACAATATAGGAGTTCATTGAATGATGCTGCTACTTGGTAAGAGCCATCTGTCAACCTGCCACTGGGATGCCTGCTGAAGAGTAATGCAAAAACTGCACGTCAGCTGCTGGATCTAAATGACAGCAGGAGGTGGATTAGGTTTAGTTCTTCATGGAATAAACAAACCCAAAGTATTTAAACTTTTAGCATGCACTTTCAAACTGCTCTCTGGCCCCTTCCTTTCACAGCAGAGACTGTGGCAGCAATCATATAGTTTGTGATATGTTTCATCACCAAAAGGCTACTACCACCAAGGGCTCTCCCTCTTTAAGCACAGTGGCTTCCCTCTTCACCTAGAGTTATGCAGTTGCTCTAGCTAAAGCTGCGTTAGCCCAGATGGTGAGAGTAAGAAGTGGAAGCACCTTCAATAGTAACTTTCAGCATTCACATCTGTGCTATTGCACCAGGGGTAGCTGAACAGAGGAATAATTTCGGAAAGCTGCCAGTCTAGGCAAGGCTATAATGAAGGGACACTCACCGTAGATGTTTCATTATGCAAGAGGTAGTTTATCACGAGTTGGCTGCCATCACTGTCATGGTGATAGACAGGAACACAGAGGATCTCAGCTGTGATATGTTTTTCCCTTGCACTGAAGAATACCAGGCAGAGTAAATAAATATAAACCGTCCTTAGCTCAGGGGTATCTGCCATCTACCATTGGTTCATAGCAATAATGCTTTCAAAGACATTCACGATTGTTATACTTGCCATTTCTTCCTGTCCATCAACCTGCATTTCTATTAAGCTTAAACGATAAGGAAAGTGGAAAAGAGATAATAAAAGAAGGGAAGGGGAAATTTTGAGCTTGAAGGCTGAGCCATTTTCCCACAAATGACAGTCTCCATTCAGAATACTGAATGTCTCTGTGAACGTGACACACAAGAAGCATGTACATGCCATTTTGTGGGTAGCTCACAAAACTATGCCAAAAGCTTCAGCTCCATAAACAGAGATTGATATTTAAGAAAAAAAAATAAGCAGGTTCATCTGAGGAGTACTTCCCAGCAGGAAGGGAAGTACTTCCAATGGCTTCTCGGGCTATTCTGACGCCGGCAAAAGACCTGTTTTCACAGTCCTTCTGTGAAAACCTGAACACCATTTGTTCTGTGCTGCACATCATGTTAGAGAGCTTCTAGAGCTAAAAATAACACTTTTGCCTTTCAGATTTTTCAATTGGCTGAATTCTGACTTCCCAAGCCTCACTTCTCTTTGCAAATTTAACTTGGTATAACGTAGATGGAAATAGCGCAGAAAGCTTCAAACCGCCTGGCTCTGAAGGAACAGAAAGAACTTAATCTTGGAGGTGGGAAAGGAGGGGAAAAAGAAATGCTTTGTTGTAACAAACTCCTCCTTGTTCAAAAGACTGTACGACAGCTCAAAGTTTTGACAACACAGATGCATTTATATCTACTTGTGATGAGAGTTCCCATCAGCTCAAACCTGGCATTATGCCTGACTGGTAATTCATTACTTATTATAATGTAGAAGCACTATTAAAATCATAGCAGTTCCTCTTTAACGTTATCTTTCCCATCTACCCTGAACATGCCAACCCGCTTATGTGCCTAAGTGGAGATGTGCACACTACTGAGCTCCAGGGCTGCATCCCCTAGCTGGTGAAAAGAAACAGCACGTTCATTCCAAATAGGGACCTGAGGTAGGTGCTCTAAATTGTACTCTGAAGCAGCCTCTCTCCCCATCCACTACAGAGATAGCCAGCGTACGTAAAATGAATAATGAAGGAACAAAAGCGTAAAGCAAGGCTCCACTCAAGAATTAATGTGCTCATTTTAACTCAACAAGCTCAAGCTTCCCTATTTACAGCCTGAATTATCTCCTTTAACACTGAAACAATAGAGGGAGAATTCTGTCACTGCTTTCTTCATGGTAAGCAGACAGGTGTATGCTGCTTGTTGGAGGGAAAAATGAGTCTCCTAATAGGATAATATAGTTTGGATTATATTAGTTATGGAAAAATTGAGATGAGAAAGCCTCAAGGGCATAATTATCAGGAGACACAGGGCTGATTACTACAAAGTGCTGGGCATCTGCAGTTCCAGACGAAGTCATTGGGTGTTACATGTGCTTTATAATATGACCCCTACTGTCCTTTCAAAAGTAATGGACAAAAGGTAGATTTTCCTGCAGCTACACAAAGTTTCCTTCACTGAGTATTTTTTTAAATGTACATTTTAAAAACATGCAATTCATAATTCTAGCCATTTAAACCTCTATGAGTACACAGAACAACAACAGTACAATTATTTATAATCCATATATAGAAGGCAGAAATTGCATGCACTACTGCATATTCATACAAAGCAACAATATTATGGAGACATTTCTTGAATGAAGATCAATTCTCTTGACCAACACAATGGAAAGAAAATTAGGAGTAATGAAAAGATCAATCAAACAACATTCAAAGACTTCCATGTATTTCTCAAATTAAAGATCAGAGGAAAAGCTCTTTTATGTCACTGGGATTTTCCAGTGTGTCTAAGGGACCAGAACACTCTGTACAATTTAGCAGGACCAGTGCTTTATTCTGATAGTAGGGTAAACAAAGGATCATACGGTACTAGCTGCACCTACCAGTGTGCTTGAAAGCCTGTACTATTATCCTATAGTGAAAATAAAATTACTGCAGTGTAAAGGAACAAGATAAAATCTTGGTGATCAAGAGCATTCTTGAAAAACCTTTGCACCTGTGCCAAGAGAACATCTCTGCTGGTATCATCCCAGATAGGAGTCCAGAGCAAACAGGATGAAGCGCAAAAGGCAGAAGTTCTAGCAGAAAGTCCATCAATGATACTTTAAGTGACTCAAACTGTGAGCCAAGAAATGAATAAATTATAACATCATCAAAGACTGCACTCATATAGGTGACAGGTTGCTAAATTAATACTTATTTTATGTTGGGGAAGCTCATTACCTACAGAAATGTTTATATGCTCTCTAGCAAAAAGATGCACTTTCTTTTTTTAAATTACTGTTATTGGCATTTCTACTGACGGGGAAAAATATAGAACCACGCAAAACTGCCAAAATCACAACGCAACACTTCAATGTGTCCATCAGCTAATGCTAATCTATAATTGAACACTATGTAGGTACTCAGGAAATCCATTCATCTATATACATTGTTCCTTCAGGATCAGTGCTTCAGGTTACTTTACATAAGGAAAGGCATTCAAGGTCTAGGACACTGTTAAAAACCCCATGGATTTTCAGAAATACTTACTAGGTATTCAAGAAAGACATCTGACAACTAGGATGCCTGATAACTTCAAAAAGAATACACTCACTGAAGATGTCCACCATAGAAAAGACCTAAAGGACTTGACTGATTTTCAAAATCAGTCAAAATTTTTTCAAAACTGTGATCCCAAGGTTTAGCTCTAGCCATTTCTTTTCTTTACACAGATGGCCCTTCTGTTTGACTGTGAAACAAATTTGGCGAGGAAGGCAAATATGTTAAAACTCCATATATGTTTTAACAGTTTTAATGTCTTTTGCTAACTGTCTCTACTTACCAAAATGAAGTTGTAGGGTAATAAAATTGAGACAAAACCAAGAAAATCACAATTGAAAACAAAAAAAGGAAATTTTATATCTAGAGTAGAGAGGTATTACTTTTGCTTCCTCTGAGTTGAAATGTTTTGGTGAAGCCCTACAACTCCCATCTACTTTTGAAATAAAACTCCCAGCATTCCCTGACAATAAGTAAAATTTCAGAACAGGTTCAGTGGTATGCCCAAATGACAAGCACAGGGGAACAAGGCACCATTGGTACAATTTGGAACAGATGGAAATGCTGTGCAACACAGCAGTAGTCCTTAAATTTATTGAAAAACACTTTTCTTTGCAATACTACATTCTAAACCAATAGTTATCTTTCCCAAAGACTCCTAATTTTACAAGTACGAGTTTCCTCCACTGGCCTCAGTTGTTCATATGGATTTTCATACATATAGTACTCTGATTTGCACTTCTCTATTTTGTAAGAAGTTGGAGATGAAAAGTCTTTTGAAATCTTTTCACTGCCAGAAGAGACTGACCGATGAGAGCATGAGCTTGGCAACATACGAGAGGAGAAAAACCTTGTTTGAGGACACAGAGAATCATATGCATGTGTGACAGCAATCCAGAGATTTTATTAATGGCAACATACAGATTTATTGCTGTGCAGCTGAGAACAGAAAGTGCTCCAGTCTGTGTACACACATGGTAGTTGAGAAGAGTCTTTCTTAGCACGTCAGCCAGCGCTCGCTGTGAATTGTGGCTTGCTTGTTATGATGGATGGTTCAGACTCACTAAGATAAGCACACTGGCTGGCCAACCCTACCTGGAGATTATCTAAACAACTATCCCAATATGTCTACAGTCATTGAAAAGAACTAGAGCAACCAAACTTCTGCCGCTTCCCTTGGATTAAGACTTCAAGAAAACTTTATTAAACAAATTTCCAGTGTGAACAAAAAGATGATACCAAATGACCTCCTGCCTCACAGATCTGCTAAGAACTTGGGGATGAGGACTGATAAGCAGACAGAGTTTATTTTCCTTATTAGCAGAAATGAGAAATAAGGCAAGTTGGAAAGGCTATACGCCTTAAAAGGGAAACATGTTTACAATGCCTTGAGTACAGGCCCCAGGAGAGCACTCAGAATTGGCACTCTGAGCTAAAGGAAACTCAAATTATTAGTCTGCTCTGAAAACAAAAACTTATGTGCTTTAGCCTAAAAAATTAAAATACTACATAGTCTGCAGGACAAAGCTGAAGTGTATCAGCTAATCTCTTACCTTCTTTATGACTCTTTAAAATCTTAAAATGCTTAAGAGTTAAAACTAACTGCTTATCCCATGCTTTATCTGAAGGACACCTGCCATTTCATGAGACCTATGCATATTCCTATATATGTCTAACTAGTAGGAGATCTCTAGAAAATACTATTTGTAATAGTTAGGAATGCTAGTGTTCATCTGTTCCTTGTTCCTTTTCTGCTTTGCAGTGTTTTCAATAGCAGACTATATCTGAATTTGATTTCCTACTTCCACTGGTCTCCTTGGTACTCAGAGAGCCAAAGTCACCACTGAAATCTTGGCAGAGGCCAAGCTTTAAGGTGGAGTAATTCGTCAGTAATGCAACCCATTAGAATTGCAGATAAACTGCTTTAGTGCTGGATACATTTATGCAAGTTGTATAAGAGAACTTTGTGTCATTGATTTATCCTTTGCCAACCAGTTAAGCCCTCTGGAACAAAACACGGACTTTCCAAAAGCTACTATCATTCCATTCAGCAACACAACACCTGTGAATGAGAGTGAATGCTGCTTTTACAGGCATTCTTCCTTACTCTGAAAGAGAAAGGAATACGGATTATTGGTATGGAGAATTTTTACTATTTACTTTTATTTCATTTCTTGACTTCACAAAAGCATTAATTCATTGAATTTTTAAAGTCAAAAGCACTGATGAAAGGGTATCACCCTTTACTGTACTATAAAGTGCCGCCTGCTGCCCTCCAAAGGCACTGCTCCAAATTAAAAGATGATTAGACTCTCTAAGGTGACCTTATGCAACAGTAGTAATGTGTTTACTTTCTCTGCCTTCCAAACCAACCTTGCTCAATTTAGAAGTAAAGAAAGATGGTTTTCCTAATTGCCAGCCCTGAAAACCCAAAAACAGTTTTCTGAGACTCCAACTGAGTCTTTCAGGCTTGTGCATCAGCAACAACAGTAAAGATAGGGAAACAGTTAATGATTCTCAATGAAGATGGCAAAGAGTTAATGATTCTAGGAGCTACCTGCAAGCAGAACAGACTCCAGCTCACTCATCCACAGCTGTGCTGAATGTGCAAGGCTGTCAAATAAAAAGCAGTAAAAGTTTATTTTTGTCACCAAAACGATCAGGCATAATTCACAACACACAGATACTTCAGAGCTGCTCTGCAAGAAAGTGACTTCTCTGCAGCTTAATTTCATACAGCAATAAACCAAAGGTTTTCTCTGCCTTTTTCCTGAAATGGCACCCATTATAGGAGATATATGTTAGCATGGGCAATAACTCAAGAAATGCTCCCTGGGATGTGAGGCCAATTGGTTTTATTTTAATGGAGTTCGACATGATCCCTAAAAGTTGGCTTCAGTCATGGCCAATGCAATTGGCTCCCTATACTTGGGAAAATCTTAAATTCCCCTCCAGAGCAAAAGACTAACCTGCATTCCCAGCAGGTTCACAAAAGATTACCAAGAATCAGCATTCTTCCATCTGAGAAAACAGAGCTAGAGGAACACACTACTGAATCACTAGTTAATCTCCTACTGAGACAGGAGCAGAAGTAGTAGCTGTCAAACCTGCTTTTCTACCATTGAGGATCAACGCTTTTGCCATCACAAAACTTGTCCTAAGAGAACCTAGGTGAAACTGCAAAGTTGAAAGTGCAGCATTGATTGGACTGCACTCCCAAATGCTGCTAGCAACCCCTGGGGACTCAGCACTTGCTGGACAATGGTAGCTGCCATTGTCCAGAATAAAACGTCGCTAAATTACAGCCATTTTTTATCTACACATCAAAAGTCACAGGAGTATCTTTTCCATGACATCATTTATCTACTTTTGTGCCATGCTGCTCCTAGCAGCAGGAGACAAGCTTCCCCTCACAGTTTAGAAATAGCCACTGGAAAAGCGTGCTGCTGAATAGAAATTAAAACTGTAGTAGCCATTAAACTGGGAAAAAATACATTAATTTTAAGAGATAAATATGACAGTGCTTATTCCACCTTTTTCTACACAACACTCATTTAGGTACTCCTAACAAGATGCATGTTTCTTGCTCACACACATACTCTTCCACATTCAGATACAACCCCAGCCTGATTCCAAACTGGTGCTTGCGTCAGTGGGCTGTGGTGTCTTTTGAGACTGGTCTTCTTTAACCCAGCCCACTGAAGAGGGCATACACTTTACATTTCCATGTGCTGCATAGGTGGAAAAAAGCATTTCCAACAAAAGAAATCTATTCTTTTGCTTTTGTTGATAATGTCTGAAACAAAAGGTCACATGGAATGCACCATGTGGAGCAAAATAAGGTATGTCAGCTTTATTTTTTTCATTTTGGTAACTAGAACAAGATTCACACACACCCCAGTTGGTTTTTTTTTTAATTAACTAACAATCTGCTCAATTTTAGAGAAGGCTACCAAAATGAACTAACTATACCACCACTAATTACTTTCACATGGCATCCTCTTAAGCCCAGGTGAGAGTCAGAAGCAGACCTGGACATTCTTTTTCTTGTTATTTTCAGACAAGCAGGCCTATCTACCTAACTTTATTCACCACCCTTGGGAGGTATTCCTGCTGGCTCAATTTTAGGATGCCAAAAGGTAGCCCCTGTGAAGAGATTAATTTCCATGCAGATAAGGGAAAGAAAGAAGTTCTCCTGGAGGGTAGTTCAGAGGAGGACCTGTAACTAGGCCCTCAGAGTACTGCTTCTGATAAAGCTCTTTCCTCCCACTGAGTAATCAGAGAGAGTAGAAAGGCTAACTTCTTAAATTGTGTCCCTTAAATTAGGCAGTTTCAGTATCTTCTTATGGCTAAAATAGAACATTTTGGGTTTTGAAGATTTTCCTGGATTTTTTATCCTTGAATTCAATCAAACCCATCTATTTGCATAAAAAGCCCATTTGAAAATAACTAGCTAGAAGTGCCAAATTGTCATCCTTGGAGGTGAAGTATTTTTTATGAGCAGTATGGAGTTCTCATGAGCAGAGGCAATGGAAAACTGGCCACATAGTCACACTTTCAGTACACTTCATACATGCCTGGCATGTAAAGACCACCTAAAGTGATGGGAGGGAAGGATTAATTTCAATACTCTTTGAAATTGTACCATCTCTGCTAAAAATGGTAAGATAGGTATAAATCTATATCAGCATGGACTGTCCTTTATTAGGAACTAGAAAAAAAATATTTTTATTCATTTCCCATAGAATTTTAAATGGTAATTAGCTTCACAGATACCACAAGGTATGTAATGCAACTTCTGACTATTACCACCCTGAAATGTATCAGAAAAACAGGGAACTCTATGGTAGAAACTTATGTAAGTCATGGTTGGTTTTTGGATTGTCAGAGTGAAGAATAAATGCAGTAACTTAATGGGAAAATATAACAGCCATTATGTACTTAACAACAGCTCATGTGCCGTTTCAGAGTTGAGAATACCCTCATCCAGCAAAAGCAATTAAATACATGCTTAACTTTAAGTAATCCCACTGGAATCTACTACATATCTAAAAAGTAAGCAGTAATCATGAAGCAAAATGTTACGCCTCATTCTGAAAGAATATTTCTATAACTGAATGTCGTAAATGAGGCAAAAGAAGAATTTCATTGTGCATGTTTCACTGTTGAAATTATTTGCCTAATCTTTGAACTATTAGTTTAAGTGAAGTGTGTGTGTATGAAAGAGGACAAAAAACTGCCTTGCCTTCAACCTGGAACCCATTCGCTTACATGTTGAAAACCCCAGAGTTTCTGGAATGTGAAGCATGGATTACAAGAGACCTCTGAATGAGAACAAAATTAGGGGTAAGAAAAGTATTTTACAATTATCTTTCTCAAGTACATTCCTAATTCTGATTCTAGGTCATCTTAAAGTCCACTTACTGACACCTTTGGCTTTTTCTCGATATATCAACTCTTCTGAGAAACAATTGTTTTGTTGCACATTATCCTGTTTAGCTGTAGTTTGGTACAACCACTGCCCTTCCACATAGCACAGCCAAGATAAACACCAAGCATCTCTTTAGCTTTTCTGTGATAGAATTACTGGATGAAGAACTGTGTGAACAGTGTATGGACATCTTATTTAAATAATGGATGAGGGAAGATCCCCATGATGGATGAGGCGCTCAGTGGACTAGCTTCTCTAATAACTCACTGGACCCAAACAGCTCGTGATTTTTTTCCTCACAGAGCTCAGAAAACCATACATAATTCTGTCTTTCAGTTGCTTTGAGAATGAACCACTGGGGGGTTAACAGAGGGTGGTAAGTTGATGTTTCTCTCATAGGAGTTTTCTGGTAACAGCAAGGGTAGAGAATACCCAGGATTACAGACAGGTTTCTAGTCTGGGTTATATGAGATGATTACAGTCAGTATTTTTTATGCACTGAACAGATCATTCACCTAGGCAGTAAAGTTTGGTGAGAACTGAAAGAATCATTCTTTTGACTGCTGCTTGGACACAGCTGAGGTCAGGCCTATAGCACAATGTCCACTTTGATGGCATAGTAACAACATTTATGTCCTTGCAAAACACGTACCTTCAACTCTGCATCACAAGACTCCTCCCTGGTGCATCTGGGCAGCCACCGTTGCTGCCTGTAACCTAGAGACAGTAGAGAACAGGGTCAGCACCATCAGCAGTCTGAAACAAAGAACGAATTTGTCATTATTCAGAGATTATATTCATAATAGAAAACTGAGAATCAGACTTGTGTAGATTCTAATGAGTCATATATCAGGTCCAGAGTGTCACAGTCAGATGCTACCGTGGTGGTTTGATCTTGTAGGTGGGAATAGCAGGTTCATGACCCTTGCTGCCTTCCCTATCTGTCCAGGCAACTTAAAACTCCTCTTTGAAAGGAAAGTGACAACTGTCTGATAACCAGCTTAGGATTTTGAGTTACTAGGAATCACACATACTGCTAACAAAAAAGACACAGGGTAACCACCTTAAAGACGAGGGTGCTTAGAGTTAAAGCTCCTCACATGTACCAGACTTGTTTTTCCACTCCTGCTACAGCAACACATATCTTGGGGTTCCCCCCCCCTTATCATATTTTAAAAGGTACTGAGTCTGTTAATTAGCATCGAAGAAACCATGCAAACTACCCAAAAGCAGCTTTTCTGCCACTGATCACTGACAAGCTATTAGGGCTGACATTTCCTTCAGCACAGTATTCCTTTGATTAATGCAGCTGCACAATTATTTTTTTCAAAATTTGTATAATACTCTCCCATGACAGGAATTGATTATAAATATAAGACAAAGATTAAGAAGAGGTGGACTTTCAGTATGGGAAAAAGGTATAATGAGGTTCACAGTCACAGTCAGGGAGGCTGTTATACTGGCTGTGAATCTTGGACAGTCTATTACTGACTAAGGTAATAGCAAGTATCTCTTAAAAGGCAGAGAGGGGTCAGCAGCACTTCCCTGTGATGAGGGCCTGTTGTTAAAAATGCTCAGAGGACAGAAGAAGCATTTCGCTTGTGGCAGACCACATGCAGCAGTTCTTCTTATCAACTGAACTATGAGAAAATGGTAACTGGTATGGCAAATTCCTTGCGGGAACTAAGACAGTCGGAAAGCAGCAGGCAATGCTGCACAGAACGCCTCAGGCTCACAACCTGGTATGCACCTAATGCACCCTTACTCCCTCTCCCCTCCTGTGTACTGCCATGTTTCTTTTCTCTCATCTTTTTCTCTCCCACCCCTACCAAATGCTAGGGTCCTGTAAGATCAGAGGTCCCTCTTTTTCTGATAGTTAAACCAGGTCTTCAAAAATAGCTACAGCTCTCTCTAAACCAGACTTCACATCGACCCTTAGGACACTGCCATACAAACCATGTCTTTACGAGTCATATATTCACATCCTGTTTTGTCCTACTGCTGCCCTTCCAATGGCAAAGTGGGAGGAAAACAGCTGCCCTACCCACTGCAGTCGTGCTACAACTCACAACACGATCTGGATTCTGGTTCCTTGCCCTCCCTGCTGAAGTTCTTTTCTCTCTTTTTCTTTTGCCTGTCTGACTTGGGCGCAGCATAAAAAGGTGTATAAAGGCTGCCTCCTTGACTGATCCCTTGTACCATCTCCCAGCTCTCTCATATGTGAGACTGCCAACACTTCTTCAAAGAACTTGCACAAAAATAAAGCACTTCTTCAGAGTTTCAACCTGAATTATTGAAAATAAGTTGCTATTTTTTATTTATCTTGTTGTTCTCTGCTGAGTCAAGCTGCCTCCAGCTGTCTATACCAAAGCTCAACGTATGCTCCAGCCTCCTTTGAACAAAACAGATTTTCTTGTCTTCATTCTTATATACATGAAATGTAACAGAAACTTCACAGTTATTCTGCACTTTGTATTTTCAAGTCTGAATGAATTTGCCATATGAAACACTCAGCCAGAGGGGTTTGGTCTGGATTTTTATTTTCAGCTTTTCTTTGGCAAAAAGGTATCACCCTCTCTCCATGCAAACATGACCCCTTGTCCAAAATCATCAACTGGAGATGTTGGACTGAAAAGTGGAACATTTGGTTGGTTGTTGTTTCCAAAGTTTCATACATGGGTCGTGGTAAAACCAAAACCCTCTGATGACTCTGCCTGGGCTTCTTGAGGAAATATATCATACATGACCTTGCAGTAAGTTTGTGTCCATCTGTCCTTCTGCTCTCATTCCTTCCTTTCCTCAAAGTGTATTTTTAATCCATTACCCAGTTTGAAATATAAGCAGTTCCGAAAAGTTGTATGAAAAACGCAGCCACATAGAAGAGAGTCTTCTGAGCTGTAAAGTCTTAGACCCCAATGAATTTTTTTCTTCCCTACATGCTAAAGATATGCAAGCTATAAAATCCACTCACTCTTTAACACACAGAAAATCCGATCCACACCAAGGATTGACCATGGGACCCAATTTTAGAAGACTAAAATTTTAGAATACACTGCACTAGACCCACTGTTTGTTGAGCTATCTGTCTGAGAAAGGCCATACTATGACACGCAGGCATGTCTAGCAACCTACTATGTCTACAGACAGGGATATTCCCTTGAGAGACAGCTTCAAATTCCTTTTCACTTCAGTCCTAAAAGTGAAACCTAGGACTTCCCTGTCTGCACCAGGTAACCTTGCCACCAGGCTTCTAGCTACTCTTTTGTTACAGCATCTGTCATTTTCATTTGCTTCTGGATCTGTGTAATTTCCTGGACACTAATGAATTTCCGTGAAAGGTTTCAGTTTCAATGAATCAGCTTTTTCTAATGAAAAATGACACTGACAGAAATTTTTCTGCCAGCTCTCACATTGGATAACCTTCAACAACTCAATTGACATCTTTGTTTCTCCATCTTGAAACAGGGCAATAATACTGACCTCTTTCTTATAACCCTCTCTGAGATCTATGGACAAAAACATCATGTAAGAGCAAAGTATCATTATTATTTATTATTCTAAGCATCACAGGGATGATAAAGGAAAAGCAAAACGCTATGATATTCACTGAGGTAACAAAATAAAGCCTTTCCTCTGGCAACACTTTTTAACTGTTACAGTTCAGACTTTTGTTTTTTCCTTTGGATATCTATCTAAGGGGTTGTTATAATTCCCCAATATAAAAACTGAAAAAAAAAAAATACTTCATCCCTTAAAGTTAAATAGGCAAAACAAACAGGAAAAAAAAAGTATTTTGTAAGAAAACAGCTACTGATACTTTTGTCTCACAGCAAGATTTTTTGTTTCCAGCATTTTCTTGAGCACACAAAGAATCAGTCATGAAAAATATCTCCATATTGCAAACACCATATCCAGAATTTTACACTTTAGAGGTAAAATTCCTTAGTATCTCAGAATAAAACTTAAATTCTAGTAACAAAAGCAAACTAAGCACTCAGTATCCTGCCACTCATATCATCAGCAAAAAATCCACACAGAACAATGTTTTATGGAATAAATTTCCATATCAATAAAGTGTCTATGTACTTAAATATCATTCAGCAGAGATTACCACCCAAAGTTATTTCTCCCCACATTTCAGTGAGATTGTAAAATTTTACAAGGCACAGAAATGATCAAGACACAAGAAAAATTCCACTCCCTTCTGCAGATAGCTCTGGAGGTACAAAAATACCACCTAGGCTAGTAGTGATGACACTTTCTGAACACCAGTCCATCAGGCTGAAGCGCCTGTAGTCATACAGAAATTGAGAGCTTCTCTGTAGCACCACTCTGTTAGAAAAGGTTAGATTTCTCCAATACCTAAAAGGAACTATTTTTTTCCAGGAATTGTTCATCTACTGTATTAAATTCTCTGGAAGATGAGCTCTGGCAAATGTTGTTGCAGTGGTTTAAGCCAGTCCCTCTTCTCACTGACTGTACCTGTCCTGGGATTGTAGTGTGACCCCAGAGATGCTCCTGTGTGGGAAATATCAGCACCAGCCCTGGCTGCTCCACTTGAAATCCAAACTGTTACCTGAAAACACCAAGAAGGGCAGGTTTCCATTCAATGCCCAGACTGTGAAGTGGACTGGAGAAGGCACAAGTGCAAGTCTCATCCTTGCTAACCTGGCTATAGGAACTGGGACCTCTGGAAGAAAGGCAGTAGCAAAGTCACAAGAGTGTGGTGACATCTGAAGCCCTCACTGTTTGGTGACATCAAGATAGATCAACTAGCAAAGATTGAGGCTGAGTGCTGACAAGCCCATTCATTAGTTTGCGATACCAAAGAAAGCACACACCATCAAATCTCAAGAGAAAAGGCCTACTTTACTCAATACAATCCTGACTTCTCCTGGAACAGGACAGAGACTCCACCTTAGATTAGTACTTTATGTCATATTTTCTTGGTATTTCATAATGATCAGGACCTAAACATATGAACTCTTTCTTGTAAAACCTCCGCACAGAGATGGTGCCAAAAATGTCCCCAAATCCCTGCAAAAAGAATAGGAATTTACATGTATCGAAATACATTTTGTAAGTGCAAAGTTCCAGCTTACATGTCAATATAAATATAGAAAGCAAGAACACCTAGCCAGTAAGGAAAGAACAGTATTATATTCACTGACATTCAGGCTGCTGCAGTAGGTTTCGTCCTGATCTTCCCCTTCCCCACAGTTCCACCGTTTTTCAATCAGCCAAGTACCAAAGCATAAAAACCCTTCTAGAATCAAGGGAAATAGGACAAATTATGTCTCCTTTGCTACATCTTCCATTTCCAGAGCCTTTTTCAATTAAAAGGCAGTATAGCATGACCATAAAAATTATCACAGGCTCCTAAAAGATCCACTTGGCTTTGGAAAGAGCCTTTAAAATGTTCAATAATTTCTGTCAGAGTGTTCAAAAGTCATTTAAAACCTTTGGAAAAGATTCAAACTCTGTGCCTGAGAGAGAGAATTATTTCTGTAATTGAAAGAAGAACAGCAAAACACAAGTCCTGTAATAGCACATGGACTCTTGGGAGATTAAACAATCAGCTACCTTGTCAACTCAAAACATAAATCTGGGCTGCTTTTTTCTGCATTTGTTGGTTTCAAGGTGGTAACTTATTATTTAATAAAATACAATTAGAGCACTTTGCGTAGGAAGTTCCAGATCCCTAAAAAGCTGTGTGTGGAAGCTGGTGAATCTTCACACAGAGATTAATTTGTAGAGAGGGGAAATGAAAGTTAGCTTTCCTGCCAGCCCGTAAGTAGTTTCATAGTATCTACAAACTGACTGCATCTACTTGTGCTGCACCGTGACTTACTTGCATACCTCAGGCACAGAGCAGTTCATTTAAAGAGACTTATTTCTAGCTACCTAACCTTTCTCCCTAAGACGGTTAAATGGCTGCTTCATAGAGTAAAAAGCCACCCATAGAAAGAAAGGTATCTAAATGCAATGACCTTCCTAGCAAAAGATGTCTGTCACAGTAACAAAATAGGTCTCTGATGAGCAGCAGCATTAAGATGACATTATTGGGGCATCTATCTGGTCTTTCAATACCTTCAGATACTTTACTGAATTTCGTTTGTCAGAAAAGCCGTTTGTTTTCCAGCTCTCAAACACCAGTGCAACCCAGGTGGGTTAGTCTGTTTCATCACTTCCATTCCATTCTGGGCAGACAGCTAAATAAATGATGAATGAGAAACTGAACTTTTGTGAAGTTCAGAAGTAATTCAGGGTCAATTTCTATCCGTTTTAGTCATTGGGGGGGTTGTTTGTTTCCTTGTTTTGTCAGGGGGGTTTGTGTAGTGTTTGTTGTTGGGCTTTTGTTTGCCTTTTTTTTGTTGCTGCTGTTGTTTTGTTTGGGTGGTTGTTGGTGTTTTTGTTCATTTGTTTGTTTTAAAATCTTGTTTAAGTTGGTTTATCCAGCCCTAAACAAATCATAAAGTTTAGTCTGTGTCTTCTGGGTGTCTTTCTAGTGAATGTTCTCACTTTCTTTGGTAACTTACTGCAGCCTTCAGTCTCTAATTAGGCATGCAAGCTGTTTTTTGCATACATAAACAGTTTCCATTGACATTAACTGGAGCCATATTTGCGGAATCAGAGATGAAATACAACCATTAGTGCCTTGCCTAGTTTTGCTGGTTATGCTCATTCACTGTTCATTATCTGCAAGGCTGCTCTTGCATGATAGTGCTGATTCAGGGGGATCAAAGTGCTGCTTTTTTATTTTTTTCCCCCCAAAAAAATTCAAAGCTTGTTTAGTGCAGTTGCTCTATACAGCTTTTTATCCTGCAATATATCCCTGCAAGACAGACACACAAATATTTGGAAGGTTTACAGGGCTGTACATGATTGTTCTGGTATAGCCAAATTCATTGAGCTGTGAAGTTTGGTGCCCTTTCTTCATTAACCAGCAAAAATGGGGAGAGATTAGTTAGTATAAAGAGACAAGCACAGCAGAAGTGACTAAAACAAAGTGCCTCATGCTGAATCAAAGCTTATAGAAGGAAAGAGGGCAAAATTATAGCACAGTAAGGATAAACTACTACAAAGCTGTGAAAACCAGATAGAGGAAGAATATCGTGATCCAAAAGACTTGCTTCCACCACAGGGACATGTATCCTTAAGAGAGTGCTTCTGTCAACTACAGAGACTGTAACTTGGCTACATGTCTTTTATCATCACTTTTTGCATAATGTTCTGATTTTTCTCTCTTTCAAACCAGCAAGAAAAACTGTTCAAAGCTAACCACTGGGTTTTTTTGGGGTGGAGGGGAGTTCCTCCATGGTTGTGCTTTTGAGCATCTACAAATAGCATCTTCTCAATGGTTCTGAAGAGTGTAGTGACAGGGTATTCTCAGCCCTCACTTACCTCACTTTTTAAATCACAAAGTCAGAGAGTATTAAAAGGACTACTCCATGGCCACAATGTCACTATGAAAATGCAACTACATTTCTGTTATAACCAAAAGACCCTGAAAGTCATTGCTTCTTCTGAACTCTGTACTAATTTGCTACCATTAAAATTCAAACACAGGTAGTTTCAGATGCTTTATTTTTGTAGCCACCAAAGTACTCTCTGGCTGGTTTACTGTCCTCCCACAGGCTTCCCAACATAACTTCACTTGCATAAAAACTCTGTATCATCAGTATCCACCATTGCTTCATAACATCAAGACCTAGCACCTCTCTTCAGGCTGTAGAAACAAACTATACTTGTCAGGCTATCTGGATAGACGGGTTTCATATACCCAAATGCCTTGTCGGGGGAAAAAGATGACTTTCTCTGCCCCCCTCATTTCTACGGTGCAATGAACAATGGACTTCGCTGACAAAGATGATGAATAAGGAGAGATAAAAACATGCCAGTGGCATACAGTCTCAAAAAGCAATCAGGGAGATAACTACAGATTTTAAACTACTACTTTTTCAACATTTCTGTAAGTAAGTGACCTAATTTTTCCAAATATCAGAAGACATTCCAGGAAAGATTTATACACCTGTTGCCAGACAGTCTTAAAATATATACATGTATACACACACGCATAGACAGATACATATACACACACATATGTGGACACATGTATGTACACACAACTTTCCCTACAAATTTGCCATCATTTTATCCTTCGCCCACCATAGCTACTTTTACAGAAAGTATCATCTAAATTTGTTGTTTAGACATTGCATAATGTAAAAATAAGAAAAAAATGCCAAACCGAAAAGCAACATCTATTCCGTATGCATGAAACACCATAGTTCCCAGGATACTTAGCATCTCTAACCCTTTGACTATCTCACAAAACTTCAAGGACACTACACAGTGTTGTAGAAGAATTTCAGAAAAGCTGAGAATCCCTGTCCTTAATCTACTTACAGAACTCAAGTAACATACCATCACAAGGCCCAAGACTATATCCAAACACCATGCAACATACTCTAAACTCCTACTGAAATAACCAAACAACAGCCTTAGACACAGCTAACACAACCACTAACCACTCTAGGACTGACACTTGCCAATGTGAGAATCTGAATAATCTCTGTTATTAGGCTTTGAAGAATCTAGCTGATGATTGTTGCAGCCTTGAGAATCTAAAAATATAAAGGAGAAGCAGCATAGAGAGAGTGTCCTTTGTTAATCAGATTGGCAGAGTGTTAGCAGTCGTGTTAGCTTCAGAATGAATCAGTAGCTTAATCCTTTACCTTTTGTCCTAGGGCTTTACAACATATATGACCCACAACATAGTGCTTGCAGAGCCGGTTCGGAATATTCAGGTCTCATGAGCTTGGTTTCGTTGTTATGTTACTGCTGTATTACAGTAATTCTCAAGGTGTTAACTTTTCTGGAAATGGCAATGTTCAGCTGCACTGCTATACTTGTCTTTCTCCCATCTAACATTGATGGCCAGTAAGATCCAAACCTGTGATAAAAGTTGCAAGGAGAAGGGAGAGAGGGGGAAAAAAAAAAAAAGGGGTGGTGGAAATACTCACCAACATTTACAAGTGCTGCTTAGAGTAGCCTTTTGCCTTTGAGAAGAGCAATCACACCTTTGAGAGCACCAAGTGAATAGTGCTGTATTTTGAAATGCCTATTACGTAGAACTGGTTTTAAGGCTGCTTTCAAAATAAAGGAAGGGGTTTAAAGTGAAAAGGTAATATGAGAAGAGTAAAAGTCATAACAGAGAAAACTAGAGAGATCTAACAGGAGAACTAGAACTAGAAATTAGAAGATAAATTAGAAATCTAATAGCTAAACTAGAAAAGAATCTAAAGAGGAAGGAAAAGAAGAATATACCAAAGGAAAGTAGGCAAAGAGATGGGCAATTTAGGGCTAGTAAAATATTCAGAAAGCGTTCATTTTTGTCTTCAGTAAATTATGAGAAGATGCAAATGAGCCAAAATGTAGAAATGAAGGTAAATACATATGCAAAATACTGACTGGTAAAAAGCATACTATGTTACATAGCAAAAGCTGAGTGATATAGCTCTTGTTCATCAAGCACATGAACTAGCCTACCTGTATGATACACCAATACATTATATTTTGATCTGCTGCACCTCAGGTAGAAACCTGCTACAAACAAAGAAATGATCCTCTTTTTGAATATTTTATCAGTGAAATATGAGCCTTTGGGGGACTTTACATAACATTCACATTCAAATCTTAATTTCAAGTTTATTCTGGCTTTGATTCAAGTGCAGTGCCAGAGCACTTGCAAAACTACCACACATTAGCAACAACAAGGCTTCTGCCTACCAAAATCTCTGAGGAAGGAAGAATATTTTTTTAATGTAATAAACCACAGCCACCCCACAACCCTCTCTCATACTTCCTTCTTTAAGTGCAAGTGAAAAAGGGTGAGGCAGAGAATTATAAGGCCTGCTTTATCAGGAACATTTCTTCTGATCCTCTTTCTCAAAAGTCTTACTGTAGTAATTTATTTCAATGAGATCCTGTTTTTTTTTTCTTCTTTGCAGAAATATATGTGGTACACAACTACAGGACCTGCATATGTACTTTGGAATATGCCTGCTCTCTTTCTGTCTCCATGATGTATGTACCTCCACTGCTGAGGACACTGACAGCCCCCACTGATTGCCAAGTGCTAATCTCCAAAGCAAAACCAGTTACAGCGATAAGCAGGACTTGAAGCTTCTTGAGCACTTCTCTCTTTTACATGGCTCTGGTCTTCATCTTTCCAGGCACAAACAGCCTGGCTCCACCTTCTTTACAGCCTACCTTCAGGTATTTGCACATATTGATGACATCCCCCGAGCCTTCTCTTCTCCAGGCTGAACAGTTCCAGCTCTTTCAGCCTTTCCTCATAGGAGAGGTGCTCCAGTCCCTTCACCATCTCCATCACCCTTTGCTGACACTCTCTCCATGTCTCTCTTGCAGTGGGAAGGCTGGAACTGGACACAGTACTCCAGGTGTGGCCTCACCAGTGCTTAGCAGAGGAAAAGAATCACCTTCCTCCACCTGCTGACAACACTCCTCCTAACACAGCCCAGGATACCGTTAGCCACCTTTGCCACAAGGGTACATTCCTGGTTCATGTTCAACTTGGTCCACCAGGACCTCCAGGACCTTTTCTGCCAAGCTGCTTTCCAGCTGCTCAGTCCCCAGCACATACTGAAACTTAAAGTAACACTTCTCAGGATTTGCCTGCAGATTATTATTACTGTTTAAAACTCAAGTCAATTTTCAGAGTGCTGAGTATTAGATTTGAAAAGAAAGGTTTAATGTTTCTGAACCTTTTCTGAACAAGCTGAATTTTCCATGTAAAACCAAGACCTTTTGTAGAGTTTCATAATTAGAGAAGCATATGCACTCTAGAAGAGCTAATAAGAACAAGCAATATTATTTAGGATCCAAGTTCAAGTCTCTCCAGTCCTTACCACAGACTTTCGACCTTTTGGGTTTCTTACTGTCCAGGTGAAGGAGTCCTGATTGTTCTGCCTGATCTTTTCCCCTGATACAAGCACACACTTTCTCACAAACTACACCAAACACAAGGAACCCACTGAAAGGTCCCTAAAACCCAACGCATTCTTATGGAAGCTCTCCTAACCCACTCTAATCAGTATCACCTAAGATCCTGTCGGATAGATAATCAACACTTTATTATTTTCCATAACTACACAGTAGTTATGAGCCAATGAAGGGAAAAGAATCCCCAATTGCAAATTACATTACAACACAATAAAATCCCCTATCAAAGTCATTATCTGAACTACTGATGCAGTCAAGTGCAAGATAAATCTGATCTGTGAAAGGAATTTGTTTATCCAGCAGGATTTCAAGTCTTTAAGAAAACAGCATCAACAAGAAGAATCTCGCAATTTAAATCCCAATGCAGAAGAATCTTAGATCCCAAGTAAACATTTTGCCAACAATTAGATTCAAAGAGGCAGGAATACTTAATGCATAGAACTCCAACCATTTTCCTGCCTGTTAATAGCACAGAAGACTTTTCAAAGAGTTTTTTCATTGCACTAAATTCAATCAAGTAATCTAATGGTTTAATTTTGACAGGCCCCATAAATGTAACCCTCATGAATGTAGAGTTCCCATTCTCTCCTATGCCATTCAAAGCGGCACCAGATTTCAATGGAGAGCTTTATGAAGCACTGAGATGCACAGAGGAAAATATACTCAGCTTAAAAAGATAAATGCTTGTCAAAAGCAACTGCATTTCCTGTCCATTGTTCTCCCTATTTATTATGCTTATTGCTCTCATTTTATCAAAATAGAAATTCTGTCACTGCACACATAGTTCTAAATTCTGCAGTTGCCAGACATGAAAATGTGTCTTGTCAATATGTTAAACATGTGTGTACACAATGCATTAAGAAACTTCAGCCAAGCCACCAGGCTTTATATTTCTTTGCTCATTCTTTCTCTGTAAAAAATGTGCTCTATAAAATTGAAGTGTAAATAAGGACGTGCAACTACCAACACCAGTAGTAATTTACAATAAACAGCAAAAATGAGATGTTCTCTCCACATTTGCATCCAGCAGATTTAAACACATAAGAAGAAATCTGTTGTGCTCCTAACAGATCAAGTGCAACCACAGGGAGGTCTGCTTACAGGTTCTTGCATCATAAAATTATTAAAAAAAACACCACAGAAAAGTACCTGGGTTTGAGAGTTTGATTAAAATATAATGGAAAGCATCTTTTAAAATGTCTTTTTATTTTTAAATTAGGATCCTCTACTTCTGCACTAAAGATGGGTGAATTTTCCAGAAGTCTGTGTTTGACTTTCAGGTAATTGCTTATTTACCAGTACCAGAAGCAGAGAAAATATTGCATACACCTCCATGAAACCAATCACGGAAATCTCTCCATTGACCTTGGTTAACTTGGGCTTAAAACTTAAAAAATGTCGGATGCATTTCCATGTAGAGCACAGGATTCTCTGCTGGTCTTGAAGCCCTGAAGATGAGCATTTCAGCACCAGTTTTGCATGCTTTCCACTTCAGGACTGCTGCAGCAAGCCAATACACTCACTTGGAAATTTTCAAAACCATTTTCATCTTCAGATTGAAATATCTTGGTCTTATGTTTTTCAGCTAAAAAATAATAACTGAAAGGTGTTTGCACAAGCGGCTGCCTTTGCTCAGGACAACAGAAATGGGAAATTGTCTGTGCGGCAAGTTAAGAGGGGGCAATGTTAGCACAGTTACGTGGAGGCTTGTGATTTGGCCAGGTTTCAGGGAAGGCTGCAAGTCAGGAAAGTCTTGCACCTGCCCCTTATAACAGAGTTGTCTACAGCAGCAGATGTGGTATCTCACTCTTTCAAGTTATAACTTCACCCACACATTTTTCAAAGTGAGTAAAATCAAGTATTTTATTGACGTAATACATGAGATAATGGCCTGAGAAATCCAATACGCTATTGAAAGATGACTGTTATTGAAGATTCCAGCAGTTCAACTAGACACTTTTCAGAAATGATTCTTGAAACTGCTCATCCCCTGCCCCTTTATTCTTTAAGTGCCCATTGATTGAGATTATGACGTGCATCCTTAAGCACAAAGGGTTAATTACTGTGTACCACTATTACTTAAAATAATTCCAGTAGAAAAAGCAGCTGTAATAGCCTATTGTGTACTTACTTTCAAGAAGTCTGAGCACATTTTCTTTAGAAACCATAGCAATTTTAATGTTCCTGGCAAACAAAGAAATAATTACCCTTGCAGTCATTGGAATCAATGATGTGCACACGATGAAAAAAACCAACTACAAAGAAAAGTATCCATTTCAGCCTACTTAGATTGTAACAAATTCCCCAAACTTAAGGTATAGTCAACTTCAGCAACAAAACTTGACAATCCTTTCTCTCACTCCCTCTCTTTCTTTCATTTTATTCATTCTTTGGTAAAATATAGCTAAAATGTCTGTGAAAAAGCAAGGCCTTGTAAGTACATACATTTTAAAAGCTACCTCTCCATACATTCTATGAGCCAGAGCCAGGTAAAGGAAAACACAATAGGAAGCTAGAAAAACAGAGAAAATAGAGGAAAAATTAAAGACTGAAATCTTCTGAAATAAGCCTCTTCACAGCACTTTCTATAAACCTGTTCATTGCTGGGTAGCTTGGAAAGCATTCCTGCTTGTTCACAGAAACAAGAAACCCCCTTACACGTGGAATTAATTCTAATGAAATTCACAAATCCCACTGAGCAGTTCAGAGAAGACAGGGACAGGCTGTCCCTGTGGTAGGACAAATGTTTGCACAGTGTGGAAAGCAATGGTGATAATAATAGTAACAAATAATCATCATTCCCAGGTTTTCTTGGTTATATTCTCTTGCTCTGCAAACTTAGAAATGCTGGAGAAAACAAATGGTTAGCTCTTCATTAGTTAATTTGCAGTGATTCCTCCAGCCAAATCACAAAATATAAACTGAGGAGACAGCGAATATAGTTGTCTCCCATAGAAATGCCAACAGCACAGAGTTATGAGTTCAGCAGAGAGAACTTGATATGTACTACTGAAATGTAGTGGAAAACCAGGCTTCTCCTACCACTGCAAATCTTCTGTTCAGTCAATGCCTCTCTCTGATGAGTATTTTCCCCAGTTTTACCTCAGATGACCTTCTCTGCTGAGGATGAAGAGCAACCATTCTGCCATGTTAGCAAAAAGCGCCCTGCTTAATAATGATATGCAATAATAAATTGCTCCTTGGTCCCAACAGGATCAGATGGCAGTGAGGGTCAAATATGCTTTGCTCATATACAAGGTCAATGGTCAAGTGGACTGTTACCTCTGAAGTCATTGGTAAGTTAAAATTCAACACATACACAAGGCTTTTTATACAAAGGAGAAATGAGCTTGAGGAAGTGAACATCAATAAGAATAGAAATAATTTCTTTTCTTGGGGGAAGCAATTATGTGTAAATGATCTCCCTTGTACAATTAAACTTTTTTTTTTTTCTTAGCATGCTAATGTAAAAGGATGGACTACCTAACAAAATGGTTAGCAGAGGGAATGGGAAATAACACAGTTTATTGTATTTCAGATTAGCTATGCTTTCACAAAAAGTCTGGTCCAGCATGCTGAACAAAACACCATTCCCTTGTGGGTTCGATAGGAGAAATTACCTTTTCAGGTTTTAATTTTAAACTTAAATTTATGAAACACTAATCCATGCTCCATCAAAGATAGCATTTGCCAGTACAGCCAGCAAAGCAGGAATGCTTACGAGCTTTCAGAAGTGTATTTTTTAAAGGAGAAAAATCATTGGAGTCAGCCTTTTCCATTGTTCACATAATTCTCCATTCGGCAACACTCCAAAAAGGAATTGGCATAAGAAACTGTACAATCTGTTCTCCTTAAATCAGCCAGAGATTGCTTTTTTCTTATTCTTCGGTATATACGGACTTTTTTCAAGAGGAAGGGACAAAGTAGAAGTCAGAGCACTTCACTTCTTTTCCCTTTTTTTTTTTTTTTTTTTTTTCTTTTTTTAATACATCCAGATATAACCATAGATCAGATCAAAGACCTACCATGTCCAGTAGCCCAACCCAGCCTGTCTGACAGTGGAGTACGTCACAGAACAACTACTACATGGGCAGAACAAATGTAGTGTTATTTCCCCAAAATACCTTTTCAGTCTCCAGTGAATTGCAGTTCGGAGATTTCTGGACCAGAAGCATTGTCTTGATATTTACAAGTGCTCAGTGGATTTGTCCCATTGCTTTTCTGAACTCACATAAACTTTCAACGTTCAGAACATTCTGCAAGTTGTGTGATCAACTACTGCTTTTTATCAGTACTGAACTGACCACCTGCTGATTTCATTTGATATCCATTAATTCTTGTATTGGAGGAGAAAAAAAAGTGAATAAACTATTCCCTGTTTCTGCCTCTCTATTTTATTTTCTCTCAGCCACCTCTTTTTCAGCCTGAAGAATCTCTCTATCATTGATTGTGCAGAAGTTTCAGGACCTCCTTAACACCCTCCCTATGGATCTTTTCCAGTTATACCCAGAAGCCTATTTCAATGTTGAGGAGAGAGAACCAGAAATAGGCACAGTATTCTGGATGGGTTCGATTTGCTTTATTTCTTTCATAATATATCTAGCATATCATTTGCTTTTTAGGATAGTACTGAGAATGAATATTTTCACCACACCACCTATCAGGATGCTACTATCCGATTCCTAATTGGAAACAGACAGCTCAGAAGCCATCATTTTATATGTAACAGATGATAGGATTATTTTTTTCTCTTATGTGCGTCGCTTTACATTTATCTACAGAGAGTTTCATCTGCCATTTCTTTCACTCAGTGTCTTCAGCTCATAAGATTTCTCTGTGATTCTTTGCAGTTGGTCTTTGTCATTAATATCTTGACATTTTTAGGGCCGTCAAAAAACCGTCACCTGTCTATTCACTCCATTTTCAAGATTATTTTGACTATGATCATTTTCAAGATTATATGTTGATCAGCACTGACTCAAATACAAACTTCTCTCTAACGACACCAATACTTCTCCACTTTGAAAACTGATCATCCATTTCTATGTTCTTTCCACTTTTTAATCAATTATTTATCCATGCAAGGACAAGGATATGCAACTTATGGCAACTCAGTGGGCATCTTCATTCCTTGATGCTCTTTTAGTTAAGGTTAACTGTCAAGCAGCTTTTCAATATTAAGGTAATCTGCATCATTAGGATTGCCCTTATCCACTTGCTTTTTGGCTATTCAAAAATAATTTGACAAGTTTGTGAGTCATAATTTCCCTTCACAAAAATTGTTAATTCTTCCTCCTTTTGAACCCATTTCTGCAGAGCGATCTCCTTTAGAGCCTTGTCAGTGCTTCTCCTGGTCAATGGTTGATGTGCACTGATACAGGTGCAGTTTGCTCATGAAACCCCAAGTAAAGAGCCACAAAACTAGGAAAGAGAAAACACTGCAAGAATGTAAAGGGAAAAAACAAACAGCAATTACAGTCTTCCAAATGAGATACAAGGAAGAGGGAAAAAAAAAAAAGGTAAATCAATAACGTTTTCTGTTTCTACTATAGCTTAAACCCAGCTCCACTTTTCTGTACTACACATTCATTAGTCATGACAAGTCTTTGATCTTAACTAATAGACAAAGGCATAGAATAGCAGAGTATTTAAAGGATCCAGTTGGCTTCCCTGTAGTAGTGGTAATGACATTTGTCCCTCTACTACCATAGAAACTGAGTCAACAACAGTAGTACTTGCAAATAATGTCTCAGCCAAATACACTGTATGCTATCAACAATCAATATTTGCAAAGTATCTGACAATGACCATCATGCTGGACAATTTCACAGGAACAAGAGGCTGGAGAAATTTAGTCTTCCAAGATTGATACTTTAATGAGAACAGTCAGAATCACATATTTATCTGCAAATGCATGTTTCTCAAACACGTCTAGAAATTATCTCTGTGTTTTTATGACATGATTAAGTAGCCTCAGTTTGCTAGTACTTGCTCACAAGTCTTTGATGAACAGCTGTTCAAAGAATGTTTAGAGACATTATTCTTCTCTTAACTATTGTAGTGCCATGGAAGTGGAACTGCAGAAGCAATTTTATTTATTTTGCCATTAGTTTTAAATTATTTAACTGGTTAAGGATGATGCACCTTATTGTCTCCCCCAAGCACTACAACCCCAGTTAAAGATTACATAAAAGGGGAAGTATCTACTGCAAGATGCAACAGAGAATGCACAGAACAATTGTTTGTGTCTCCATTTAATTACTGCTTAGATTTTTAACTCAATATATAACTCAAAATATTCATGCCTGCATATCAAAATTCAGAGAATTAGACAGTCCCAGACAAGATACATGGTTTTGGTTGGGTTTGTTTGTTTGTTTGTTTGTTTTCTGGGGTACAATAGCAGCCAGATAAGGAACTCTGAAAAATTGATCATTCTTCTTTCCCCCAAATACCAGAAAGAACATCTGAAGTCTCACTAGAGTTTTCTAATTTCCTTTAAAAGTTCTCTCTCACTTTTTTTCCACTTCTGAATAATTCCATCAATGTTTAAAATGTATCAGTCATCTTTTTTTAATGACACCAACTGAAGGATTCATATAAACTGTTGCAGAAGAGTCTTTTTAAAATAGATGCTGGAGAACAAGTGAGACACTCATAATGGTCTTATCTCAAGGGCTTGGAGTTTAGGTTGAGGTTTCAGCATACATTACCAGGTTAGTCAAATCACCCCATCTTACAGTTTGGGCTGCTGGCCTGATACGGCTGCAAGGCACTTATCTTCTCAGTACTAGGATAGGAATGGTAGCCTTCGGCAATGGCGCAACATAAGCATTTGCTAAACAAACGTATATCTGAGCTACAGTCATTAGTAAAAGTATGTCTCTAGCTTAGCTTAACTGGCTTTGGAAGTGAATCAAGAGAAACTGAATTAAAGTTCTGTTAATTATGTGTGAGAGTCTCCAGAAAAGGATTAATATGAAGGTAACTACTCCACTCCAGAAGGTAATTCAATTTATTCGCTTTTGTTTGTGCCCTCCCCACGTGAAGAAGCCATTTATAAATCAACCACCCTATCCCCCACTCAGCTGGACTTTTAAGAATACATGGTTTAGAAACACAAATAATTCCATCAACTCCAATAACCCCACCTATGTGCTTAAAGGTGTTTGCCTCTAAATGAACTAAATTAGGCCTTATGCATATTTTGCATACCTTTCTCCTCCCCTTGGCAACAGGAACTTCCACATTAGTATTCAAAGAAACTAGAGTAAGGTAGCTATGTATTTAAGTGTTCCACTCTAGGGGACATTATTCACATCTTGTATTATTACCAGCATACGCAAAAACCTGTCATTTTAAGAGAAATGCTCTAGTCAAGACAGAAATTATGGTTTCATGCAGAGATTACTAGGAGATATCCTTTGGTCTGTGTTGTGAGGTAGTCTGATCAGACCCTTGCAGCCTTCCCTTCCAGCCTCAAATCTACAGGAAATCACTGGAAAGCAGTCACTGTTTTAATCACAAATTTCAAGTTAAATAACGAGCCAAACTTATGGCAGCTGCTGTCCAGTAAGGATATAACCTTTCTTAAACTCTTCCATTAATAAAGTCCATCAGAAACCAGAGGAAGCAAGCACATGCATTTTGTGCAACATTAAATTAGAAGTACCAAATTGTCTTCAGCTCCTTTTGGTTTTTCTTTTGCAAAGCTGGAGAGCAAATTTTGTCAAATATTCATACCTTTAAAACATATCTATTCAATGAGGAGTGTGAACCCAGAAAAAATTATAAATACCAAAGATCAGTTTTTTAATAAAAGAGAAATGAATCTGTCCAAACACTACTGGAAGACATTGTTTTTAACAGTCCTGTGGCACATGGTAGCACTCTAATAGGTCTTCCAGTTGCCCATGTGTCAGCCCAACTTCCTAAGCTTTTGATCATCAGTCCCTCTGACTGGATTGATGCTCATCCTACATTGACAGCCCTCGGACTCCCCTGGAGCCTGAGTGTCTGAAGACACAGGCTGAAGTTGCAGCTGTAATACTAGTATACTGTGAAACCATCTGTGCAGTCTCACAGCAACTGTTCATCTAAATGTCTTCAAAATGCAACACTGATGAGTCTTTTCACTTCTCCTCAGCAGGTGATAAGAGCATTTTACCCCAAGCTGTGGCCCAGATGTATTGGACACTAAATGCATTACTTTTATTTTCATTTCATTTTAGAGTGAGAATTAATAAAACCTACTCTTTGCAATGGATCAGTTCACTCATTTGTTAGCTGCCATGGCACTTACTGTGTGGCTCCTTCTAGTCACTCCCTGACACTAAGCTACTACAGGGTCATTCATAAACCTCCAAGGAATCTTCAGGCCACAGGTCGCTTGGCTGATTTTAAGAGTGAATTTTCTGTCTGCATTGGAAAATACCTGTACTGTTCCCTGCCACTTCCTCTTCCCTCTTTCTCTCTGTCCCTCCCAGCTTCCAAAGCTGACCTTGTTAATGTGCTATCTGGAAAAAAGAAAGCTTTCACAGGAAGTCACTGTTTCACTAGCTGACATCTCTGTTCTCTCCTTATATTGCCTGGACAATTTTATTCTCATGTACATACTTATCTTCCTATTGCATGTAATTGTGTGTCTATCTAAGTGGTTAATGCAAGTGTAATGATGCCAATTTCCAGCCTGTCAAAGTTATTCCAGTGATACAGGTCAGTGACTCTCCTATTCCTCCTCTTCACTGAGCTGATTGTTATAAACTCACCCTAGAGACTGTTAAGCTGGAGGAGAGCAAAGGTAAACCAGGCAGCAAGTAAAGCAGAAACTAGGGAGAACAAAAAGAGCTGTGAAGGCTGGCAAAGCAGTTCATATCATCACAAGCAGATGATTGGTTGCACAGTGAGAGTCCATTTTACAAAATATTTTATTCACTCATTTTCACTCCACTTACTGTTCCTACTTACTCTAAACCTCAGAGTTTGCTCTGCTTCTTTGGTTTTCCTTTTAATTATAGAGTAGAAGGTAAGAAAGAAGTACATTGTGCAACTAGAGGTAAATGGGTTATCTACCTGAACACTAGTAATTTGCAGTTTAAGCACCAGCAAAAGGATGCTATGTCTAGTTTCAGACTTCCTTCTTTATCTGGAAAGGTAGTAGAGGAGTGTTTTGCAGGATTTGGGCAGTAAACCCAAGAAAATTGGGCTACAGCAGCATGAGGAATAGCAAGCTTGTAGAGTTCAGTGGCACGTGAAAAACTTCCAAGGAGCATTTACCTCATTTACATGATGTTTACCAACACTTCATGGAGCTTAGAAACAGCCAGTGTCATGGCTCCGACAACAGAGGTAATTTTCAGTGCAGAAAGGAATGACCATATGCCAGCGCACAGACTGAAAGGTAGATACATAAGGTAAGAGCTCAGACTGAGCGCTGGCAGCCATGGAGAATTCCAACTACTACCTAGTACTCATCTGTCAGCAGTTTAAGGGCAACTACCTGTCCAAATGAGAACAACCCATCCAGCTAGTTGAAGAAACATGTCCTTTTGTGACCAACCTGTTTAGACAGGCCTTCCTGCACTCCCCTGCCAGAGGGGGATGAAGAGACCTGAGGCAGAACATTAGAGCTTTTTTTTTTTTTCTTTTTTTTTCCTCTTGACCATCTCAGGAGTCTTTCTTTCAAAGGATTCCAAGGCATTCCCTCTGTAGATGAAACCCAGTGCTTTCTGACAAAAATCAAGCAATTCCTTGACTTGCACTGGAGATAGACACAGTACTGTCCTGCACTCAAAAGCTCAAAAAAGAGGACAGGAGGTAAAATAGAACAGCATTACAAAGAGATTTGTAATTGAAATCTCCAAATACTAGTCTTAAACCTCTCTGCTTTCCTGTGGATACAAGAAGTCACACCAAGAGGAGAAATAAATAGCATTCTTCCTCAGCAAGGCAGTTCCAAACACTTTCCCAGACCCTCACTATTCACTTTCCATCTGGAGAGTAATAACCTATAACAGTGCAAGGCTAAAACTCCATACATGGATCCATTTCTGGTAACCATATCATCAGAGCTGCAAAAGGAGCACCGGAACTTACAGTACGCTCCACTGATCCTCACTTTCTATTCAGATGACCTGTTTCATTAATACTCAGAGCTTGTTTCTTATCAGGTCTAAAGGTGCCAGCTAAAAGCAGAGCTTATTCGTGCTCAATAACGTGAAAATACCTAGCAAGATGTGCCAGTCAAGCATGATACCCCTCAGCGGGAATGTTTCACTCAATCAGAGAGGTTAAAGTATGCCAGCTACTCAAGTCAGGTGGTATGCAAGGGAGCAAAGTGGCTATCATTCATATCTGGCACCTTTAACTGTTCAGGCCATGTAGAATCATATAATAGTTTGGGTTGGAAGCGACCTTTAAAGGTCATCTAGTCCAACCCCCCTGCAGGGAGCAGGGCCATCTTCAAATAGATCAGGTTGCTCAGAGCCCTATCCAGCCTGTCCTTGAATGTTTCCAAGGATGGGGCTTCTACCACCTCTCTGGGCAACCTGTTCCAGGTTCACCACTCTCATCGTGAAAAATGTCTTCCTTATATCTAGTCTGAATCTACCCTCTTTTAGTTTAAAACCATTACCCCTTGTCCTATCACGAAGGCCCTACTAAAAGTCTGTCCCCATCTTTCTTATAAGCCCCCTTTAAGTATTGAAAGGCCGCAATCAGGTCTCCCCAAAGCCTTCTCTTCTCCAGGCTGAACAACCCCAGCTTTTTCAGCCTTTCCTCATAGCAGAGGTGTTCCATCCCTCTGATCATTTTTGTGGCCCTCCTCTGGACCTGCTCCAACAGGTCCATGTCCTTCCTGTGCTGAGAACTCCAGAGCTGGACCCAGTACTCCAGGTGGGGTCTCACCAGAGCAGAGCAGAGGGGCAGAATCACCTCCCTCAAACTGCTGGCCACACTTCTTTTGATGCGGCCCAGGATATGGTTGGCTTTCTGGGCTGCAAGTGCACGTTGTTGCTCTATATAACACTAGTAGCCTTTCACAGACGTGAAATTGCTTCATGTTGGGGCAACTTACTCCAATGCTTCTTTCATGCTCCAAACTTTTTGATAAATTAAGTAGTCAAGAAAAAAAAGTTATCCTCACTAAAGCAATGAGGGCCAGGTGAAGTGATGTAATATATCACCATCACATCATACAGAGTCCACCAGAGATGTGGAAGCTGATTCCAGATTTCTGGGGGGCCCAATCCAGTGCCACACAGCACAGGACCCCTTTTCCCTCATAACAAGCTTTGGCCTGTGAATTGCAGCAAGTCACTGTAATCCCACACAAGGGGCAGAGTGTGTGTAACTGATATATCAGGAAGGGTCATTAGGTTTTTGGAAGTCACTCAGAACAGAACTCAACACTATATAAACAATGCAGACTCAGATAATTTCCCTTAACCTAGTAAATCTTTTCCACAGGAGAGCACAAATGTGTACGGTGAATCAGAATGGGCCAAGCAAATTGCATTTGTTTTCCTCAGACTAAGATAGAAGTGGAGTATTTAGAGCTGATTGTAGACCCTGGGTTAATCCGATGCCTGGGTGCAGGTTTATTGGCCAAGCCACTTTGCTTCTCCTGGATACCAGAAGACCTTTGAGTCTACTCCTTTTCCAGTCAAGAATATCTAGAGAAAAGCATCATGATGTCATTTCACAATTCATGGAAAGAAATGTATTTTCCTCCTCTTGCAATCTTGTAAAGTCCAAACAACCAATTATACCTGATATCAGAATTTAACCACAGGTGTGACAAAACCAGCTAGTCTCAAAGGCAAGGACACCTTAAGATGACAATCTGTTTCCAATTCCTATTCAGATTTAATACACACATTTTTTCACTTCCCCATGTGGAGTAAGATGCCACAGGGTAAAAAAAAAAAAGTCTC
Organism: Platalea leucorodia; assembly: GCF_965183815.1. Taxonomy (NCBI): domain Eukaryota; kingdom Metazoa; phylum Chordata; class Aves; order Pelecaniformes; family Threskiornithidae; genus Platalea; species Platalea leucorodia. The sequence goes on from NC_138826.1 coordinate 33,216,385, forward strand.
TCTCACATGCTATTTGAATTTAGGAATTGGAAGTTTGCCACATTTTCATTTGCACTAAGAGAAGTAACAGCAAGATAACATCTAGCATGTTTGAGCAATTTTGGAAGATGCAGTAGGTAAGGAGATCTTTTGACTTTGGTCAGACATGAGAGTCTGGAAGCATAAGCAATGATCATGTTTTTGAAGCTGAATGTTGTGACTTTTGTTCCCCACTGTTGGTAAGATACTGCTTTATGACACACAATGTGTTAGAAAAGGAAACTCTTAGATACCTGTAGGGACTACAGGGACACAGAAAGAAGCATAATCAGGTCAAGTGTGAGAAGTTCTCTCCCTTTCTGGAGTGATGAATGGGATCACAGCCCTTGGTTTGGGATAGGCTCAAGGTTCTAAAGTCCATGTCCCAAAAGTTACCACAATTCAGACTGAGAAAAAGTTCAGAGACATCACTCACGTGCTCCTACCCTGGCTCAAAAGACATAGCAGACCAATGCAGTTCCTTTGTCTGCTGCTACCATTTCTAGCACTTTGCAAGAAAGGAACATGCCCCATCTGTATTCACTTACAGAAACAACAGAAATCATTACAGATGACAATGACAGGATGCCCCAAACTACCAAGGAACATAGATACATAGATAACTAAGACCTTATGCCCACTGCCTAGCACTCACCTTTTGTCAAAACACACATTGCCATATTTTTTGAGCTTGCACCCCCATGCAAGACACTGACTGGGAGAATACAGAAAAACACCTAAACTAATAGTTTCCTTCAAAACCAAAGATCCTATTAACACTCATGTAAAATGGCCAACAGACAACCAAAATCAGAGCACAGTAGCTATACCATGTGCTTTCTTGGATAAGCCTGTAAGAATGAGGGCAACATTACAGACAATATCATTAGAAGCAGAGTGCTAGGCACTCTGGCCCCCGGCCAACAATGCAACTAAGCGATAGGCTACGGTCTACTGCGAAACAATTAGGTTGAGTTTTATGGAGAACTGCCCCAGAGCGAAGCCTTTCCCACCCCAAGAAGAGAGACGGAGAATATACAACAGCTACACTAACTCTGGGGAAAGTGACACTGTGCTAATGAGTTTTGCTGAATTCAAATGAAACGGCAGGATAAATCTGCTGAAAAAAAAAAGTTATTCTGCTCTGCGCTGATAAAGGCTTAGTGATTTAAATGCTCATCAGAAGAACAACCACTGAGGTCTTCAACTGACTGCTTGGAAATAAGTTGAGGAAGCTGTGATTTACAGAGATCCCAAAACTTGACTATTTAGGGTTTGATTTTTTGTTTTGGTGGTTTGCTATTTTGGGTTGGGGTTTTTTTGTTTGTTTTTTTTGTTTGTTTTTTTGTCGTTGTTGTTTTGTTTTGTTTTTTTAAAGCTAGTAGGAATTTAGTTTTATTAACTATATTAAAATAATGCTTTGGGCTTTTTTTTTTTTTAAAAATCTGATATTATGTGACTTTTTTGTTTATTTCTTTGATTGTGTTTATCTCTTGCCTCCAAAACGACAGCCATACCTTATACTTTACACAGCCTTGTCTTGCAACCTAGTATTTATGGCATTTATATCCTAACCTTTTATACAAGCAACTGTTGAGCTATCTCTCTGCTCTTTACTTGACTGCATTACATGCAGTGAGATCAGGGTGGATCATAGAGGTACAATATGCTCAGTAAAAAAAAATAAAAACCACAGCCTTTGTGTTTGTCATGAGTCTCATTTCACATCTCATGTCACATGCAGTGATTTGTGCATTTCTTTTTTTTTTTTTTCAGAACTGCCTAAAGTCAATCCACTGATGTTCCTCCCTACTACCAGATAATTATAGTCTAATGGGTCTGATACGCAGAGCACATACGCTGATCACATTGATGTTCTTCACAGGGAAAAATGGTTTCTATGAGGTTAGTTTTCTAACTAAGGGGGGAAGAAGCAGGTAGCTATTCATTAGGCCAGGTATGTCATCCATCTGCCTCTCTCACAATAGCTTTACTAGAGACACAAGGTTTCAGGAAGACTCCACTGCACCTCCTGAAGGGACCTGGTCACTGAAACTTTAGCTTTGCACTGTTGCGGCTCAGAACACCACCTTCCTTCTGTTTGATGTGTCGCAGTCATCACATGGAAGACAGCAAAGTGGCCAAAGAGACACTCTGAAAAGTACAAATACTTTGGTGGTATGACCTTCCTTATCAGTAGAACTTAATAGACAGACTGTAACTGCCTGATTCCAAATGCCACTTGTACTAGCAGGAATAGGAAATAAATGGGATTTAACAGTCTCGTAAGATTACATTTGCACATAAGGCTTGGCATGAGAGATAACTCAGTGGGGTTTTCTTTCTAAACTACATATGAACTTTGATTAAGCAAATGAAAATTTTAAATCTAAGCTTCTTTAAGAGCAAACTGGGAAATGGTTGACACAAGGAGCCACCAATAGAGTCACTGTTGCTAATGCATTATCTGACAAAGCACCAGTGAGTGAGGGAGTCATCATAAAACATTTCTTAAAGCCATTTGCACAATGAAAGCACTAGACAGTGTTTTATAGAGTTTGGGTTTTTTCCCTGCTGTCATGAATTGCTGAATGGCTGCCACTTCAGGAAACCATTCCAAAATGGTTTACTCTTCTAGGTAAAGCCAGGCTACCACCAGGAAAGTTTTCTTCCTTCTCTATTTCTCTTTTCTCCTCTTCTTCCTTCTCACTCATTGCTTTACCTCTTGTTATATGAAAACTATATTTTACGTTTTATTATTATAGATGTTACCTTGGAAAACTGCTAGATGGTGCTAGAATATATACATATGCAATACTATGCTAATACAGTGGTTTAGGCTACAATCCTTGTCCCTAGATTTAGTCCTCTGATGCTATCTCCTTGTGATTGTTTGTTGTATATAAGCCAGAAAGCTGTGTCCAGGACAGCAGAGTTTTATTTCCTCATACGTTGGGGTGGGGGCTGGAGTGCACACACAGACTCACATCAGGGCCCGGGTCAAGGAGATGAACTGACCTGTACACTACTCGGTGAGAGTGTTCAGGTCACAATTCTACACACACATAAAGCAAGCATGCAACTGTACGAATTCTGTATTCCCAAGTGCAAGCCATCCTGCATTAAAAGAGCATCTTCCAGACACTGTTGTGTTCTTTGTCAATGCAAATATTCTTGGAAGAAGAAAAAAAAGAGGAGGAAGTAGGAGTAGGGAAAAAACCCAAACAAACAACAAACAAAACAGAAAAAAAGTCTGCTCCAAAGCAGGTCTACAGCAAAAGATAATTTTGTCAACAGATAGATACCCAACTTGTCTGTGATTCGTGTTATCACTCTAACTGATGTTAGTGACTTTGGAGTGATTTGTGTGGGGAAGTTAAACACGATATATCAGAAATCTATGCGATGATTAGAAATGAGAGATGCAGTTAAAGAGAAGTACCATAACATCCAGAGGAACACATAGAGTCACTCTGGAGCAATTGGGATTACATAGTACAGACTTTGCCCATAATATACTAGAGCTTTTATATGAAAAAAAAAAAAAAAAAGACATTTAAAAATGGTATTAATATACTTGATTCTTAACACTAATGGGTAAGCATGTGGACACCAAGGGAAAAGAAAGCCCCAAGCAGACTAAGCCCAGCTTTAATTACTGTTAATCTGCAGAGACGTTCACATCAGAAATATCACCCTGGCATTTTCCTGTTTACCAGCTGCAGATCAAGCTCTGTAACATTTAATTTTTGTAAGTACTTGCCCTTTGAAAACCTTGCTTTCCCTCATCTTTCTCTCAACAAGTCACCCCCTCTGCTCATACTGCACAGCAGTTTCTGCGAGCCTCTCCCCGACTAGTCCCCCACAAAGAGAGCTGGGGAGCTCTCCTTCCTAACCCCTCTTCCCGCTTGCGGTTTTTCCTTCCTGGGCTCCCACACCGGTGTTGGGGATATCAGATTTACCCTGACAAACGAGAACCCTGGGAGGCCAGAGCAGCCAGGGACACCGTCCTAGTGGTGGGCACTGTGTCTGGAAGGAAAAACAAAGAATTTGCCCAGCAGAATTGTATAACTGTCATTAAAGACAGAGAAGTAAAGTGCCCAAAGAGCTGTTGAGATCAAAACAACATGTGGACCAGCCTAGGAGCACACAAGCCACTTCAGGAGATGTAGAGCTACTTTGTTCCTAGATAAAGGCAAAGTTAGTACCACCTCACTTTAATAAAACTACACTTAATCAGATGACAAGCACCACTAACCACAGGGGAACAATGTTTAACCTTTGGGCTAGCAACATCTATGAAGGCTAATACCTCTTCACATTCAATTTTGGCAAGCTTCTGTATCCAGTAAGTTTTAGGATACATTTATTTGTTTTCAGCTTCTTATGTATGGGAGAATCACACAAATACAAAAGAGTTGTTCAACAGAAAAATTCAGAGCATCAGGTGCCCCTGAAATCTTCCAGAATCAAAAGTAGAATAAGAACAGAAATGGTAAACCTAATTCACTTCTCAGAAATAACTGTCTTGATTAATTGTGCAACATTAATCCTTTTTCTCCAGGAAAGTAAGCCTGTCATCTCGTACATCCTCTCTCTTATGCTCTTTCAGACCCATAGCTAACTGGAACTACCTCCAGAAGAGTGCTTGAAGTTTCAGCTATGCTTCATGCTTTCCAAGACTAAAATTACATGGAACCATTTTCCCTTGACCTCTCCTTTTCCAACATGCTATTTCTAAATTTTTGAAGAAACCGTGTATACTGATGATAAAAACATCTATTAATACCTGTTTCTATAGGTATTTCAACTTGAGATTTTTAGTAAGGCTGTGTGACATTTCCAAGGAGGAAAATCACTGGCACTGGATTTATCAACTTCTTTTTGTTCTTTCAACGTGAAGTATAAGAGAAGATTTTAATTTCCTGGGAAAAAGAAATAAAAGTCATTGTTGCCTTGTTGCTACTTAGACTGAGGTGAGCATTTGTTCTTCACACTAAACACAAAAAAAATGAATGGGGAGAAAAAGCCTGTAAGATTAGCATATTTTATCAAAAAACACAAATGCCAACAGAACTTCTGATCAAAAAGCATCTCAGGAGTATAACACCCTTATTAGCTTTATTGACACTGTGACATTATTATTATCTGCAAAACACCAATTAAGAAAGATTTTTAATTATTTTTCCTCTGTAAAGAAAAATAAAATCCATTTGTTCAAACAAGTCAAATTGAGGATTCAGGTCTTTATTTAGCAAAGCATTCAAACACATTTCCAGCTACTGCTCTTTACTTATAATTGTTTTTGCAGTAATGCTGTATCAGCCCATATCAGGCAATGTCTATTTCCCATAGCTACTTTGTAGATAAATGGCTGTACCCTGAGAGAGAAGCTCCTTTTAAATACAGCAGAGAGCACTTAAGTACCAATAAAACATGCAAATTTGGAGAACTACAGCCTCTGGATGGTCAACAGAACTTTCCAGAGACTATGAACCCCAGGTCACACAGCTAATGAAATCAGCACTTCATTATCTGCTTTTCCAAAACAACAACCAAATCAGCAGAGGAAATTCAGGTGGCAGCGAGTAGAAGAAAATCAAGCTCATCTGGCACTCATCACATGAAGACTCTGTTATTCCCAAAAGAGTCTTCGTATAAGGTTAATTCAGCATAAATGTCAACACATTCATATTTCACTCATTTTGGTCAATTCTGCCTGATATATATCATTACCTCAATGTCAGCTAACACAACTTCTCTTGCTCCCACACATCTACACGCCCTGTGGCTATGTTTTTTTTTTTTTTCAGGTAATTAAAAATAGAGTAAAAAAATCATTTTTCCACTCCATTAGGAGTCTATTCTTCCTTGCAGCTTCCAAGTGTAACATGGATTAAACAGCAGTACTAGGCTGTAAACATTATGCTCTGCTAGGCCCTACCTTTGCGCTCAGGCTCTGCTGGCTCAGAAGCTTACTGCCTTATAGAAGACAGGGTGCTTGCTTCATTGCACAAAGCAGGTCTCCCCACAAAGCTCTCTAGAACTGCATCATGAGCTGGGAGACTCTGACTTGCAGGGAGCAGAAAACTAGCTGTATCTTGTGGCACCAGGAGTTGGTGCTTAAATGGAGCTGCCTTATCAAGAATGCTTCTCCCAGGAGCTCTGGATCTCATCAGAGGCTGGCATGGCCCTGTGCAAAGCAGTGGTTTCCTTGCCTGAACAAACACATCAGGAGTTCTGCTGAGTTTGGAACCCTTCTCTTCCTCCATCACAGTTTTAACACCAACTTCCTGCTCTTTTCCAGACAATGCAAAGAAACTTGTTTTCTCAGGTCACCACCCTCTAAATCCTACCTCTCCACCCCCCCCAGCAGACCCACTGGTAACAATTACTTATCACTGGGCAATATGTAAACATGGGTCTTTCAAGTATTTGACAAAAGCTGAAATATCCAAACATGAAGTTTGGCTATCTCTTGTTTTCCTGTGTGGAAACAGCATGTATTTTTCCCCACTGACAGTAGTAAAAAGACTAGGCAAGAAAGAATGTTACATATTTTAACTAAAATTGTCTTACACCAGGGCTCTAGCCACAAATGTGCTTACTGCCTTATCGCTAAACCTTAGCTTGCTGACAAAAGTTTCCGTAACAGCCATAGGATACACAATGGGAAGTATATGGTCTGAATGGCAGCAGTTCCTAAAGGGTTACTGGAAGGCCAAACCATCTCCTTCAAGTACTGACTTGGAAATAAAGGCCTGAACTGCAGGAGGAATGCTGAAAAGGTGGAGAAGCTCTGGGAGCATCCAATGCTGGGAGGACATGCAGAGAGGTAAGAGGGATAGAGATACCAAGAGGAAGGGAAGGCTAAAAGCCGCTCATGGTGACAAAGAATAGTCTCCCTTGCACAGGAGAGAGATCCTACAAGGGCTATGGGTTACTCCAAGAGGACAGGCCTGAATTACTCTACATCTCCTTACCATCAAAAGGAGGAAAAGCATCTGGAGGCACACAGGCAGTGACCAGGATAGCTGCAAACTGGAGAGGGGCCCCAGTCCAGACATATGCAGTCCTCCGGGCCTGTGCAACTTGAGTCCTTTAGTTCTCTGGCAGGGAGGTATCACACAGTAACTGGCATTGGCTTAATTCAGATGTGTCACATCAGGGTTACCAAAGAAAAGCACGAACTTACCATAATGCCCCCCTGCCACACACCCCCCTATTCCCTCTCACTTGGGAAACTCATCAACACAGAAATTAATTTGACAGTAACCTTGAGAGAGTGAGTTAGTTCTTTTGCTTGCCTAATGACTACAGAGGGACTTTTTGCATTGGGATTTCACATAATCTAACTGTTTGCTATTTAAACAAAAAATAATCTTATAGAGCCCGCAACTACCTCAGACTGAGTTCCCTTGCAATTACAAAAGTGATTGTGTTTGAAGAGCTGGCTTTCTCCTTCACTGTTCTGCTTCTCTCCGCTCTGGTGACTTCTACAGGGAAATCATCTTTTGGACATAATGGTTAACTGCTCCAGGAGTTATTAGATTGTCAAAAACTCAGTATCTCAGCCTTAATGTTAGTTCTAGTAAGGGCAGAAGAGAAATGGACTGTTGCAAAGAAGGGCAGTTGTTTAGATACCTTTGAGAGCCCTTATGTATGCTGGACAAGTCTCCTATCAGCACTTGTAACTAGGAGTCACTTAACCTTTGACTCTTTCACACAATCAAATTCCATGATTTATTGAGTTGCCACTATAGAAATAATTAAGGAAGACAGTGTAGGAAATAGTAATTTACACTGGCATGTCTGCGATCCCAAGTTCTCAACGTGTTCTACAACTGTTAATGAAAAATACGCAAAAGACAATGGGGCATGCGTTTAAATAGGATTAATGTTACAGTCCTTCCCAGCACAGAAATGTCATGGAGGGAGGATGACATCATCAAAACTGAACAGAGAAGGGAGAATGCCTGGGGTACCAGAATGCACTTCTCTTGTTTTACAGATGTTACTTGCTTAGTTTCACTTTAAACAGGAGCAAAAGGTATGAGGCTGTTATAATTTCATGCAAGCTTGCAAAGTTGAGTGTCCTTATAAAAAGAGCAATTATATGCACACTTTAAGCACGAAGCAGCACAATAATTAAATGAGTAATTACCTTCCCACTTTTAAGCTGTCATGCAATTAAACTTAATTAAACATTCTCTATACTTCACTAATCTTATACAAACAGAAGAAGGGAAGAAGGGTGTGGTAGAGAAAGGGCATTTGGCAGAAGGTTGAGCCTATTATTCTGCCTATAATAAAAAATAACACTGTACAGTCAGCACTAGATTCTCATGTAATTGCCTTGTTCCTAGTCAGAATATAACCTGGCCTGAGCTGCAAAACAAAGATTATACTGAGACAATACAATACCATTTAATTTTATGTATCATTCTTATAAGTAACATTGCAAAATGCTCTTCGGAAGAGACAATTTCAAGGAAAGGAAAATGCTGGCATTTTAGAGCAGAGGTAGTAAAGAATTACATACAGAAAGGCCAGTGCAGCTGCGAAACAAAACCTTTAATGTAAACACACGTCCAAGGTTTCTGTTTTCCCCAGTAGAGGAACATTTGCAGAGACACAACAGAGGAAGGGCCAAAATAAGAGGAGTTTTCTTGACAGGGAGACAAGACAGCTATGGTACAAGAACAATTGTGAACTTGCTCCTATCCTGGTCTGAAATTCAAATGAGGTTTGTAAGGGCACAGCCCACATACTTTTGCTAATTATTTGTTCATTCACAGATGGGCTGCATCACATATACTCTCTAGCTGCATGTTATTCTTATGTTAAGTGATAAAATCAAGACAAATATAAATCCTCTCAAGTAACAAGAATTCCATCTTCCATCACTCCCTGAGGCAAAGGCCAAAAAAGGTACCAAAATGGGTACATCTAGAAGCAAAGACCGACCACACTCACTTTGCAAATATAATGTTTGTTAACTCCAGGTGTCCTCAGATTCTGGCCCACCCTCATACCTACATGCATGCACACGCCTTTTTCCACTTTTTCTCTTCTACTGAGTCCTGGTTCTGAGTGCTACAGAAGCAATGTGTACATCTCAGATGTACATCTCAGCAAAATGTAGCTGGGAACATCAGTTTTGCCGTTTTCCACCCTCATTTCTTCCAGCATCCAGAGCAGGTCCACAGAACTGAAACCTGTCATTAATATTAGCAGAAAGGACTTAAACATGGGTTGAGCCTATCAGCACAATGATGGGACAAAAGCAGGATGCTTGAAGATAAACGCTGTTGTCAAACAATGTTAGGTGTCATTATGAAAACAATGGGGGGAAAAAAAAAATAACAATACTGAGCAGCATTCCAAAACACTGAGTGTGACTGAGTGCTGAGAAGCCTGAAAAACAGATGAAAAATATTGTGCTACACACCCACCCCTGCTGCCCCATACAAAAATAATTATTTATTTGCCACTGCCTGATGATAAACCGCAAGTGTGGTTAAAATGTATCAAGTAAAGTTTAAAATTTTGTTTGGTTCTCATTCCACCTCCCACAGCAAATAAAAAGTTATAGTTTGATAACGTCTAAAATACAAATTGTCATTCACCTATTTGGACAAGAAAAGCTTAGGGAGAACATGAAGCAAATGTTATTACAGTGTGTTCCCCCACCACAAAAATCTAAATAAATATGCAAAAGTGAAAGGTTTTCATCTGTTCCTCTTAGTATCAGCTTCAGTTCAAGTCACAAGTAAGGGTATTTTCAGGATATCTAACAGCCAGAGGCTCTTAGCAGCATCCCAACACGACACCAATACACAATACCACTAGTATTGCCTATGCATTTCAAAGATACGTCACGTGGAAAAAGAGCACTACTAAACAAGGAAAGTTACATCAGAGCAGCAGTTCAGAAAGTCTTTAAAACAACCCATAACCACACAGGACTTCTCATTCCACTTTCAAAGCACCAAATTATTTCCAAATAATACTTCCTAGCACTGCCAGTAAAATAAATCACAAATTTAAAGCAACTGGTAGAGAAAGGTTTATGATCTACCAACAAATAGTGCCTTCCGTGATGTATTTCTCTCTGGAAGACAATACTGTTTCTTATGCACTGTAGGCCAAAATAAGTAAATAAACATGCTGAAAAACATTGGACGGGCAGCATTTAGGAAAAGACTAGTCTGTGTTTGTTTGCCAACAAGAATGACGGCCCAGGGAACACTTTTGGCTGCTTTGACCCTGCTGTCAGTCCTCTGTGCAGAGGTAGGCAGTGCCATGCAGTCCCTGCCAGCTCCCTTGCTGCATGGCTGATTCAGAAGCTGAGGACACTGGGTCCAGTCCCAGCTGCTGCACAACTGCAGGGAGCCTTCAGGAGCATCCAGCCTCAGCTGTTTAACCCACCCTGACAAGTTCCAAAGGATATTTTATTTCCAGTCTGGGACATTGTATCATTTTGTTAATGGGCTGGGAGTCAACAGTCCTCTATAGCTGACAACGGTTAAGTGCTGTGTGATTTAAATTCAGAATCAGCAACATAGAAATGGTACTAAAGTTACGGTTTCTGCCTTATGATCCATTGCCCCACCCATACCAGCATGTCCAGAAAGAAATCCCAGCAGACCAGAACTCATCCACAACTAATATGGCCTTTGTTTTCTATGAATTAGGCTCTGGTTTGGAATTACTGGTTTTCCCTTTTTTTTCCCATGCTTGTTTTGTTTCCACATTTTACTGTTAGATTTGGTAATATTACCTTAACTCCTCCTGCTGCTGCTTTCTGACACAGATCCAGCACAGCTCCTTCCAGCCCCATGAGCGTAACTCTTATCTGCTACTGAGGAACTTTGTTCAGATGGACAGCTTCCATGTCACCTTATCTGCAGGAGCAAAGGAAATAGTCATATGAAACTAACTTGCAAATAGGAACCCTCAAGGCAGTGCTATGGAAAAGCATGGTGAACTAACCCACGCCATTCTGTACTGCTTGTCATACCCAGCCCAACTCATTTAAAGTTAGTTTTAGCATACCTAGAAAGGATGCGAGAGAGATTGTTTCCATGCTATGATTTCCTTTTTGCATGGTTTCCATGATGGTCCTGACATATTTTACTGCATATCTGCAAATATCAGAATACTCCTTCTGGACTTAATGTGAAATGAGATTGAGGCACAGGCAGCACAAGGTTGTGTTTAATGCTCTGGGGGCTGCCACAGGGATGTGTTTAACTCTATTGGGGCTGGTTGCCTCTTGCTGGTAGCGGTTAAAAGTATGGTGGGACTTGTTATTTGCTGGGTTTCAAGGAGCACTTTGATTTATATAAGCAAGCTTTGCACCACCACTAAAATGCTTACACAATGAACAGGTGGAGCCTGCTCACACTAGACTCAGCAGCAGGCCTCCCTCTCTGCGGCAGTTGTTTCCTCAGAATTGCTCAGGAGGCATAAGCAGGCTTCATTAAAGATATCGGTGTTTTTCGTCAACTGGGCTTTTCATACCGGTTCTCCAAAAGGCACAGGAACTATCAATGTCTGGTTAGGTTGTATAGCATAATTGTGGGAAAGCTAGAAGCAAAGAAAAAAAAAAATATAGAAAAAGTTAGTTCAGGAGGAATCTAGAGCTCCTCTAGTGCAACCTCCCACTCAATGCAAGGTCCTCTAAGGTCAGGTTAAGTAGCTGAGCTTGCTCTCAGGGTAACCTATTCCAATATTTCACCACTCTTATGATCAATTTTTCTTTCCTCATATCTAACGAGAATTTCCCTTGTTGCAGTTTGTCTCTGATGCCTCTCATCCTGTCATTAAACGCCTCCAGGAAGATGTTGGCTCCATCCTTTGTACACTCTCCCTCACATTAGGCTGCAATGCAATCTTCTCATAGCCTTCTCTTCTCTAGGCTGGAAAAACCCAGCTGTCTCAGCCTCTCCTGCTCCAGCCACCAACCAGCTTGATGGAAATTGTGGGCAGATGCTAGTTTACCTCTGAGGAATACTGAATCCATGAACAGAGCAGGATCTCTGTGAGGCTTTGCTCACTCTTTGCTGAGTATAGCTCATAGCCTTTTTATCTGAAAACTTTTCTTAAGACTCTCCAGCTTTCAGATAATGAAGTCTTAGCTTCTTATTGAAAAACATTCTGCTTATGGGTTGAGTTCATAGCAGGACAGACCATAAGTGCAACAACCCGCATTGCCACTTCCATCTTTAGGGTGTAACTGCTATTCCACCACAGTCATGCCTCTAATGTGTCTCTTTTCCATTGCACATGTTGGCAAGCCCTTGGACTGTGCTGTCCTTGTGACAGCTCAGCAGACAACCTCAGGTCTAATCACTAGCTAAAGAGCTACGATAACACATTACCTACCTTACACTGGAAAACCATTGCAACTTCACAATTAATAACTGCACTAAACATTAAGTGACAAAATACACTGACACGGATATGCTCTGCTTGAAACAGTCTCCCTGCCACATTAACACGTAGAAAAACAGAGTAATAAAGACCCCTTCTGGCTTCACTCTGACAGAGTGACATGTGTATAAGCTGTTCTCACAATCTTTCTTACTGCAATAATAAATATGAACCTGAAAATGAGAAAGGAAAAAAAATCCACTCAGCTCAGAGACTACTTCTTGGCAATCAATACACTCTGCATGACCTACAATATTGTGGCATAGAAGAGGTAGTCAGTCAAGTCCCAAGAGAATCAGGTATTCCTAAGAGAATTTCACTTTGTATATTATTTCAATTCATAGTCAAATCGATATTTTGCTTGATGTTCCTGCTAGTTTTTCTTAATTTCAACATCCTTATGTCACAAACTTTTCTCTTTGTCTGATGATAACACCTTCCACATATTTGTATGAGTTTACCCTTGGCTCCTTTCAGTGTGATATATGTATATATCCCTTTGAGAATGCACATATTCATACACTTGCACACACTTCAGACTCCTGCCCCCTTAAATCTATTTAATCTGTATGTTCCTACGCAGGTATAAAGTAGCTTCCCAGAAGTGCTTGCAGGATCCTGGCCCCCAGTCTCTGCTATGGCTCTGTCCTTCAAGGCCTGCTCAACTTTGTTTCCATTCTCTGAACTCCTTCCAATTTACTCACTCGCTGCAATCTAACAGTGAAAAATGGGGACTTTGGCCGTGCTTCAGATGTAGTTCTCTCAGAGCAGGTATGCTTAACACAATCAGTAGAAGAGGAAGGATAACATAATACCATAATTGGCATTGGCCAGACTGTACAGAAAAATAACTGTAGCAGTGATTCTGCAGCCCTCCTTATACTTGATTCTGAAGCTCCCCAAATATGTTCCAAGATGAGACCCTGGCAACAAGCTCCATATAAAGCCCAGGAGGCAGCCAGTAATTTCATATTCTGCACAGGCGTTGAAAAGTGTGAGGTAAGCGAGACCTGAACTCTCAGTATTAAAGAAATGTTGAATTTTGTTCAGCGAGACTAGCCTTGCAGTATCTCCACGCCATAGAAAAAAACATGTGTGATCACTTAACAAACTACACAGGCAACCAACTGCGGCAGCTTCCTAATTCTGAGTGCTCTGCATTGCAGTCTTAACAATGAGGCAAGGAAGTTACTGGGTTTATTTTAATTATTATTTTAGTAGGCTTTTCTCATTGCCAAGGAAATATATACATATATTTAAATCAAGGATTCCCTCCCCTCCACAAACGCATAGGTTCTTATACTACTAGAGTGGCAATCTCAGATACTTACAGGTAAAATGAAAGATCTGGAATCGTTCAACATACTTAATGAGTTCAGGTTTTTTCCCCCCTGGTTAGACAGGGAGAGTAGGTCTAACATAGCTGCAAAGCCTCACTGGCTATTCATAGGGTCATGTAAAGCTCTGACCTATGGAAGCTGTTAAAGGAAACTAGCTGCTTCGCTGTGTAAATCTTCACCATCAAAACAGAGCTCAAATTGACAGGTTCCAGTTGATTTCCCTCCCCAGTCTTGATTAACTACAAGGTCTTTTAATTACTACATGCACACAAGGGGTGGGAACAACTTAGCTGCTCCTCCAAGATTTAATTACCAAGCTCACACCGCCAGTGACCGAGCTTGGCCCAGTGCAGCAGGAGCTGCTTGCTCTCACAAAATTCCATTCACTAACACAGCCGGTCTCCAACACAGCAGCATTTTCCAGCTGCAGTCAACCCAGGGAAGCAATTACTGGTGGAAGCGGGGAAAAGATCTCCTATCTGCCTTTTCCTCTTCCCATTCAAGCAAGAGGTAGGCACAGCTGGTCACCCACACAACTAGAGGGCTGTTGATGGCAAGGAAAATCTTTGCAACCTTCTGAATGGGCAATATCCACACTGATTCTCCCTCCCCCACTTCTAAGATTCTCTCCTTATAACTCCCCCAAAAGATAGGGTACAATGTTCAAAAGACTCTCAAGTGATTCATGTACAAGCCTGACTTCCAACAGCCTGTTTTTTCCCCTCCTGAAATACACCCATGGCTGGTGTATGAAGCTGACTTGTGCAAGAACAGAGACACTGATGGCAGCTCAAGACCCTGAAACCGGTTATGCTTGGGAGGGTGGCACACAGGAACCCATGCCATCTCCAGGCCAGTGGCCATTTTGCTATAGGTGATCGGGCCCAGAGCCCTGAAGTAGAATTAGTAGCCCTGGTGGGTCCAGCTGCCCTGACTCAACACACAGCCTATAAAACTGCTAAATAGTAGAAGAGGGGGACCAACTCAGTCCCCGCCAAACATAGTAATGCATCCAGAAACCAGAAACAATACAAATAATTTCATTTTCATCTTTACAGCACGCTCTTGCACACCCTGCGCTCTGCAAGACCAGCCAGAAATAATAACCCTGAAACAAAAGGCAGGGAATAATATGGATTGAAAAAGCAAGCCAACGCTGCTCAGCCCCTCTGAACAGCACATCCAGTCCAACTATTTTCTCGGTTGAGAAAATACTGCTCTGCATATGTTCAAAATGAGCTTCAGGTAGCAGCTTTACAGATCTCAAATTGCAGCATGATAAACAGCAGAAGCCACTACAGTCTATCAGGAAGGATATTAAGAACTTCTGGTAGAGGAACTTCAGCAAACATTTAGTCAGCCTGAATTTATGATCTGATCCTTCAGTTCTCTGCTCCAGAAGTGACTAGCCCTTGGCTTCTTCATACAAGCTGTGCTCATGCCTGAGTATGGTTTTTGGAAAAGACAGAAGGGAACTCAGCTGAGTGCCAGCTCAAAATGCTTAGTTGCTGTTTTACTTACTGTTTTCTATTAATTCTTTAAAAAAAATATTAATGCTAGCCTCCTGCATAGGAAAGAAGAACCAGCAATAAAGGCTGCTAAAAGAATAATTCGGAGCTGTGAACAGGGATAAATAAATAAATTGCAGATCTGTTCAGTCACCACCTCCCAGAGCTGAGGAGAATTAAAAACCAATTAAAAAAACCACACATCTGTCTCCCAATCATTCAAACAGGAAGCAAAGGATGATCATAGGGCAAAAGTTGTTAACAGAAAGTGGATCTTCCTGGACCACATTTTATGGCCGATGGTTAATTAACTTACAAATAAAATAACCCCAAAGTCGCTATATTATAAACCATTGGTTCTGGTTTTACAAAGCAACAGACCCCTCTCTTCATTGATCATCTCAGCACAGTTAGCATTTGATTCATGAAGCCATGCCTGAGGTTGCTAAGAACAGAGCTGCTCCTTAATTAATAATAATAAGCACTAGCTTAGGAGCCTCACACTTATCAGACCCCAAAGGAGCACCAGCTGAAGCAGGAATCTCAGTGGGCAACTTTTATTCAGCCAGAAGCAGAAGCACAGAGATATTAGTAAAAGATAGTGTTTACAAAAGATGCATTAATCATCTTTGATGTTCATCCATAATACCACCAGCATTG
Organism: Platalea leucorodia; assembly: GCF_965183815.1. Classification (NCBI taxonomy): domain Eukaryota; kingdom Metazoa; phylum Chordata; class Aves; order Pelecaniformes; family Threskiornithidae; genus Platalea; species Platalea leucorodia. The sequence goes on from NC_138826.1 coordinate 33,232,349, forward strand.
TCAAAAATAACACCTTTCTGCGTTTTCGCAAAGCATTTGGTACCACAGCCCATGAAGCTATCTGAAAGTGATTGCATCCATTAAGTTTAACAGCCACAACTTGGTAATAAGCTATCGGACAGAAGCAAGCGAGTTCACTGCAGCCAAGAAATAAAATGCATTTGTTTTTCTGTGGCAGAATCTTGTGGGAAGGAGGAAAAAGTGAGGCCATTGCATTAGCAAATAACACAGTGCAAAAACATTTACACATAAATACAGAGTGAAAGTCCATTGAACGCTGTCCTGGTTTCAGCTGGGATAGAGTTAATTTTCTTCCTAGTAGCTGGTATAGTGATGTGTTTTGGATTTAGGATGAGGATAATGTTGGTAACACACTGATCTTTTCATTGTTGCTAAGTAGTGCTTACACTAGTCAGGGACTTTTCAGCTTTTCATGCCCTGCCAGCAAGAAGCTGGGAGGGGGCACAGCCAGGACAGCTGACCCAAGCTGGCCAAAGGGCTATTCCATACCATACGATGTCATGCTTAGTATATAAACTGAGTGGAGCTGGCCAGGGGGGCAGTGACTGCTGCTCAGGAACTGCCTGGGCATCGGTTGATGAGTGGTAAGCAATTGCATTGTGAATCACTTATTTTGTATGTTCTTTTATCATTATTATTATTATTTTCCCTTTCTTTGCTGTCCTATTAAACTGCCTTTATCTCGACTTATGAATTCCCCCCCCTCCCCCCCCAATTTTCTCCCCCATCCCACTGCAGGGGGGGAGTGAGTGAACAGCTGTGTGGTGTTTAGCTGCCTGCAAAGTTAAATCACAACAAGTGCAGGAATCATTCCACCTTCTGGTTTAGGACACCCAACATCAGCTGTATTGCATACACCAGATCACTTGTTTACAGAGTTAAAGCCATTAAAGCACGGGTGGCTGATGCTGGCTTAGAGTTTTGTCTCCAGCTCCGTGCCCAGAGATACACCAGCAAAAACTCCAAGTCTGCCACTGAGTCTGACATTCAGCAGTCTGCTTGGCTCAAACAAAGTGCTGGCACCCGAACAGGGAAAAGTAGCATCTTTTGATTAGGGCACTCGTGTTGGTAAGCTCTTCAAGAGTCCATAAGGTCCTGTTTAGCTGGTGGTGAAATAAGTACAAATGTCACCTGAATGACCAATGCTGTTAAAAAGAAAACTGCACTGGCTTCCATGGAGTATCTGAAGCACCAGGACAAGAAAATTAAAACCATTTTCTTTTTCAGAACTGAACAACTTATTTTTCATTCCCATTATTTAGAGAGGGAAAGTAACAACCGTTTAAATTACCAAGAAACCTTTTGTACCTTTCAAACCCTGCATGAATCACACCCTTGTACAATAACATGCACTGCTAATCCTTTCCAAGCATCTGGTTGTCCTAGCCTGGTTCAACACCGGGTGCTTCAGCTGTACGTTTTACCTTAAAAACCTCTGCACAAAGCACTGCGCACCTCGAGACCGTGGGCCTGCAGCAGCTCTTCCAGGAACCCCCAGGACCATCAGCAGCCATTTATTTACAGCCCTTTCCACGGTGCAGGTGTGTTTCCCCCGTCGCCCCTTCTCTTGAGAGCCCCGAGACCTCTGACTCTGCCCCTCAGAAGCGCCCCAGCGTACCGCCCGGCTGTCTCAAATGGCGGATGGCGCACACCCAAAATGGCCACGGAGGTGGTGGCCATTCCCCACCTTTACGCTGCCATGGGGGCACGTGAGGGGCCCAGCCGGCTCCCCCGGTCCTGCCCCACCCTGTGGTGGAGCCTGGCTCTCCCAGCTGCCAGCCGCACGGCCTGGCCCGGCCCAGCACAAGCTGGGAAGGTAAAACCGAAGCACAAGCTTCATTTACCCCTGCCAGCCTCCCCACAGGCAGCCGGGAAGGTAAAACCGAAGCACAAGCTCCTTTTACCCCTGCCAGCCTCCCCACAGGCAGCCGGGAAGGTAAAACCCCTGGTTGGAGCACGTCTGGCTCCGTGCCAAGAGGGAGGTGGTTGGGGCCCAGCCTACCGATGACAATTCCCCTTCCAGAAATCTCCAGAGATGTGGAAATTTGCACCAGAACGGTGCTGCCTTGACCTCACTCTGATGAGCAGTTCCCTCTTCGTCTAACAAGGCCTAACGTGCTCCTAGGGATCACAGAAGTCTCAGGATTGCCTTAGGCAAAGCCACAGCCTCTGCAAAAGGCCCACAGACCACAACAAAGCATCACAGAAGCATAAAATTAAGAGAGGCCCCTGGGCTGTGGCAGTGAGTTTCCTTAATGCCTGGCACTGCTGGTCGCATTCAGCATCACAAGATTCATCAGGTGGATCGTGACAGGTGGTCATTGCAACCAACAGAACGCCAAAGCACGAGCGTGCATCCAACCTAAACGTAACAACTGCTGAACAGGCAAATAAGAAAGTCTGCAGGACATTCAACACCTGGGCAAACGGCCAGAGATTTCCATGTACCATTCGTCATGGTAGGAAGGCACCTTCACTTTGTGCAGAAAAAAAAAAAAAAAAAAACCAAACCCAAACAAAACAAGGAACCCCAAACCAATGAAACAAAACATGTCTGAATAAATGGTCCATTCTGGGAAATGGTCTGTTTGACCCATGGTCATTACCTTCCAAAAAAAGAAAAAAAAAAAAAAAAAAAAAGCCACAGCTCTGCACATAGCTTCAGCAGCTGGGCCAGCTGCTCTTGCCTTCAGGGCTGTGCGTTTCCAGCAGAGCTCGCTCAGGTTCCCCACCATGGCAGCAGGCTCAGCTGCAGCTAGTCAGAACACAGGCAGGTGCCAAAGGTGTGATGAGAGATCATGCATGTTTTAATGGAGCAAATTAAAGGAAGAAAACAGAGGCGGAATCCTTATCAAAGCTGCAGCTTTGAAGAAACTTATAAATAGCTGACTTAAAATGAATTCAGACAGTGTTTGTTTAATTTCTCCACAACACAACCCAAACCTGAGGAGAATTAATTATTCCCATACCTTTGATGGCACAGAGGCTGAAAATATGGCTTTAGACAGCAAGGAAACATCTCTGAGGAGCAGACTCAGGACTGAAAAGTGATTTCCTTGGTTCCACTAGTAAGAGGTTAATTCAATGTCAGTCTGCACTCTGCTGTTGAAAGGCTTGTGTCCTCTGTTACACGACGAAAAGACAAACTCAGTAATGCCCGAGGGTCATTATGGAAGAGAGGAACAAGGAAGTAGTTACCAATAATCAAATAAATATGTGCCAAGACCAAACATAATCTAGGACTGACAGAAAAAGCAGATAAAATGATGTGGAGATCAAAAGTTGGGCTAAGTAAATTGTCTGTAGACAGCTTTAAATAAGAGAGGAAGGGAAAAGATTCAGAGCGCTTTAAGTTACAGGGCTGGTACACATATATAATTACAAATAAAAGGGATCCACAAATGCAAACAGCTAGGGGGACTGTGCAGGCAAGAGTCTGTGTACATGTCTGAAAACATCCTAGGGGAAAAAAGACAAAGGATAAAACTGGTATGGTCATATCTGCAGCACTACAGAATCCCAGCTGTTTCACTCCTTTGTTATCCCAACTGGGACAGGGCAGATCAGGGCCGTAGTGGAACTGGACATGTCAAAGGAGAAGCGACAGCCTTCTGGAAAAGGGGTCAAAATACTTCAGTAGATAGAACTGAAACTTTTCTTCCAGACTCTGCACCAGCATGACTGAGTATGATACAGCTGGTAAGGCAGAAAATATTAAAATGAATCTTCCACCGGCCCATTTTCTTTTTTGTTAGAAAATACATACACATACATGCAGCGACATTCCAGCTTGGTTACGCACAGTCTGCATCCATGTGCTTCCTTTAGAAGTTCAGAAAGAATCACTCTTGCGAGCTCTGCCCTGTTGTCTGTGACTCGTTTTGCAAGGGCAGAAAAGGGAAAATAGAGAGAAACGTTTATTTGCAAGAGGCCCGTATATGCCAGAGCATGATATGGTTAGCAGGTGCCTAAATTACCACCAACCTGAGCTGATTTATTTTTTTAGCTACCATGCATTGTCATTTAGATGGGACAGGCATAGTTATTAACATAGTTGTTCTGCTTCTGGTCTTGAAGTTACTGCAGTCTCAGGCAAGTCTGCACCGTATTCTGCTGCACAGAAAACATGCTGATTGCATGGCCAGTCCTTCCTCCAAGAGATTTTACAAGATTTGATGTTACAGCTTTCTCATACAGCTTCAGTAATGCAGCTTCCTTCTGGTCTGCAACAGCTACTTGCAAACCTTTTATCATAGCATAAGTTGGCACTACCTTCCTGTTCTTCATGCTTAAGTGGTATGTACCAACAATAACTCATGTTATGTCATCTATGGACATAGGAGAAAAAGCCATTGTTACTTTTAAAAAAAGACCAAAAAACTTCCTCTGCTGGATTCAGTCTGCAAAAATGAATTATTCTTCATAATGGTGCAAAGCACTACTATCCTGAGAAGATATCATAGATTTAGCAATAGAAACCATGTTTGCGAATATCATGTTGTATTTCTACAGAGCTTACACCCAAGGCATAAAGCATACCGTTAAAATTAACACACATTCTCATTTAAGAGTGATTTGTTTGCTATCAGGCAAAATAAGAATACCAGTTTTTCAGAGAAGAGAGGCCAGAAAAAAATTCTGGATAACCACTAAAACGCAAAAGTTGTAGGAAAATGTGGTGACAGGCTAACATGAAAGTTTACTTGAGGGTTCAAAGAGGAATTTTCAAACAAGTTGCATTTTAGGAGTTAAGAATCTTTTCCTTGTGTACTGGAACATAACTGCTAGAAAAAAAAATAAAAATGGTTGAGTCCAAGGTTTCCCTGAGCTACAAATCAAACAAACAAGCAAGTCACAATGTAAAGTCCCAGGTCTAATACATCACTAATTTAATTCCCTGAAAAATTGCTTGCTTGTGTCAATCCTAATTCAGGGCAGTAACATGTAATTCATAAATTCTTCTAACCTTAATTCATACTTGCACTACTTGTAGAAATCTTTAAATTAATATGATCACAACAGGCCTCATGCTTCATAAAAATAAAATCCACATAATTAAGTTTCATCCACAAGTTTGTTCCACATTTAATATTCTCACGATTTCAGCGCATTCTCAGTGGTAAGCAAAGTAAACCAAGTTCTCAGACATGTTCGTACGTAAAAAACTCCTCTGCAGCATGGAAGCCTTACTGCAGCGGGGCTGTTCACTGCTATAACCCCCACATATCAAAGTGCAAATCCTAACAAATCAGCAGACAACTGAGACTGCTGGGAAATGAAACATGGTAGTATAAGCATGCAAGACAAGTGATAGCTTCCATTGCTGAACGTCTGATGAGGAAGCATTACCTACTGGATACTAAATTCAAGGAACCTTAGGAGTGAGTAATTTTTTTTTTTTTTTTTTTTAAGAAGTAACAAAAGTATGCTCAAGAAATCAGACTCATTTAAAGAGCACTGAAAACTGAGGACCCAATAGCAATAGTGATTTCTGATTATTTAATGTGCACTATATACACTAAAGTTTATGCACAATTAGGGAAGAAAACACATATCTGCTCTCCATGAGTAATTTTCCAAAAGTGACCACCAGCACAGCAGATTGAAGAGAATACCTCTTCTCAGGCAGGCAGGACTTTCTCTGCAGGCTGTGTTTGTACACTGAAAGAGCAGCTAAAGATTTCTACAGGGACTTGGAGTTGCAAACACATTTGCACGTTCCGTCTTTATCTCCCATATCCCTTGTGGATTTCCAACCTGAGCAGTCAGTGAGCCGAATGATAAATACAGCTGGCTGAAACAAGACAAGCCTGTCACAGAGACTGAGAAGGCAAAACAACTAAATTATTCCAACTCAAGTTATGCAGATGCTTCAGTTGAGGTTATCAATGTCTGTTGTGCTTCCTCCACCTCCAAACAGATGATTGCTCCTTTCAACTGAGCAATGTTGCTCCTGCTCACTGAAAATAATAAATCAGTATTGCTTAGTTTGGGGCTGGCCCATCAAAGCAAACGGGACAGGGTGAGGAGACGAATGGTCTGTAGGCTGGTCAAAAAGACATAGGAAGGTGTTTTGACACAGAGAGAAATTACATACACCGAAACGACACGGATATAAACGTGCCGTCTGTCGGCTGCTTACATTGCACTGCCCTCTGCTGTTTACAGGAGCAAAAGTCCAGCCTTCCGTCTGCACTACAACGGGGTGGAGGAAGGGCAAGAACAGTTTTTGCTATCGAAACAGATGAAAATACGAGTTCTCTTTTAAGCTGATCTGAAGAGGGAAAGGGGGTAGATGGAAGTATTTTTCCATGGGGTTTTTTCCCAGACAAAGCATGTCATCCTGCTTGCTCTTATCCACCTGCTTTCTATGCATTTACAATTGAAATAACGCTTAATTCTTGTCCTTTTCTGTCAGTAGAGCTCCAAGTGCTTTACCAAGAAAGCGCATACTATTCGACCTCGTTATTTACGCTGCAGACACTGACTAAACCACGTTTGCTAAGGCCTATGCAACTGGTACTCAGTTTAGAGCGGTTAGCACGACGTGGAGACCCATGCTCTTCCTTACAGTAACAGCTGAAACGTCCTTCTATAACATTTATCCTGTGACCATTATTACTGTATTTCTAGCACCCCTCCTCAAATTTCTTTGTTTAGTTTGTACCTACATGAGTTGCGTTCCAGGATAAGGCTCTAGAAAACATACAAAACACAGGTGATGCAGTATTCTATGTCAGCAGCGTAAGAGAGGTAGTACTGCAGTGTGAAAATAACCTCCATGGCCCTTTTTCTCCTTTAAAAGAAATGCATTGGTATGAAATCAGACAATATTACATAACAGAATAATAACTGTCAAAGATAATCCCTTGAGAAAATTAACACCCTCAAATCAGCTCAAAAATAAATGTCATTAGAAGCATATTTTAAAGGAAATACTTACTTTGCATGTATAAACACAAACTACAAATACACAGAATTTTTTTGGTACCCTGCATGTCCCAGAAATGCCACACACAGAGCTTTCGACAGTTGTCAATGTAATGCACACACGTAGACCTTAACTAACTCTTTTGAAGTAAGAAATTGAATGCTAGCAGAAAGTGCACGGGAGTATTACTAGCAGAGAGCTGGTGTATCATTAAGCTTCCCTACATGGTAATACCAAATCTGCAACAGCTTATAAGCATATGGTTTGAACATCATAGACTTTCTAGAAACATAAGTTCGGATCCTGGCAGGATCAACTCAGCTTGACAACCTTCTGCTGTGTATCTTGCAGCAATAACTGCTTCGCCACTACTGTTTGATACATCATTTCACACAAAGGGCTCTCACCTGTGATTGGGGGTTCGAGGTTGCTACCGTAGTACAAAAAAATAACAGAGAAACAACCCACAGAAATTACAGAGCAGAACTTGAGAGGGTTTATAAACCAGGACTGAACTCAGTGTTGCCTGGAGTAGTCTGAATAAGCTAGAAGCTGGTTGCTCAAATCACTTTGCCAAAGGTAAGTGGAATTAAAAAAAAAAAAAAAAAAAAAAGCCTACAAACTCACAACTTTTTGTATAAACATAACGTACATCTTTGGGATCCTCCAGGAAGATGGGAACACAGGTTCCTACTACCCCACGATGCTTCAGTGTACTGTTTGGGATACATATTCCCATGAGAACTTCCTTACAGGGCTTCAGAGAACTTGTCCCCTGCGCTGCAGGTAACTCACATAGAGAAACTATTCCCTCTCATTTATGCTTAAGGAATTCCTGCAAATAACTGCTGTGAAAACCTAATCAAATGGAAATTCATGGGATCTGGTAGTGATAAAATAGTTCCAATAAGGTCTACAAAACTTGCTTTGCAGGAATTATTTTAAGAATTTTTTTTCATTTATTTTGAAGCTGACATTTGTATATAGGTCAGGCTTTTGAAGACTCCTAACCAAGCAAATGCAGGGAGATTAATATAATGTTCAAGAAAATAAGGGAGGATTTGTTTCCTCATGGAATTTTTATTATGCTGTCAGAATCTTGCTAGTCTTGACTTTGCTAACACCGGTATTACTCTCATTTTATATATGAGGAAACTAAGGCACAGAGATTAAAGGTAGCATGGGATACTTAGTATGGTTTGTTAAACAGAATAGCAATTAAAATGGAGTAAAGAACTGTAGGAATCACTGGACTTTTATATTACTAAGCACTGAAATTATCAGACTAAGTGATCCAAGTCTTTTAATGCTCATAGGTGTTATACGCACACACTTCTGATACAGCTAAATTAGTGGTATCAACCATCCCTAGACTTACCACTGTTCGTGCACAAAAGCTATTCTATACTGATGGTCATAGGGAAATGAGGGAAGTTTACACAGGCTGATTTTTAAGGGTTCCTCTCTTTCTAACTGTAGCACCCAAAATAATGACGTATCGTGTCTCTTCAGAATAAAATCTAAAAAATTGTTTTGATTGGAGAGGTATTAAGAGAACCACATTCTGTCAGAATGTGAAGCTCCACTGAAAGCTAAATGTTTCTTCCAAATTGCTGCATTTCTATGGAATTTTCTGAGAAAAGAAAAAAAGCAAGTAAAATAACTGTTGGAGTGTCCCATCTCCACAACTGTTTTTAAATGCCTGCCAGTTTGGGCTATTTCAGAGGCTTGCATTCTAATAGGCTTTAAAAGCCAACCCCTGTCATGAAATGCTTTCAGAAATTGAAGTGATTTTTAGAGGCTGTGATGGAGGGAAGCATTTTATTTAAACATCTTTGAAGTTTTCAGATTTTGCTCTGCTTTGGAATAACCAAAGTCAAAATCATTCTTAAAACAGAGTTTCTGGTCTGTTATGTAAGGCAATTACTTCTGCCTTTAGCTTCATACTAAGACTCCCACTATATTCAGCGAGGACTTCGAGCAAGCACACCATGTATTGTACTAGACCTGGGGACTCTTACTGCCTGTGGTTTCACAGAAAACAACTAGAACTCCTAACAGAAAATCCCTCTCTTACCTTTCAGACTGACGGATTAGCATTAAATACTTGAATAACTCATTTTTAGAGCTCTGGCATTTACGTTCAATGCCCTCTGCTAAAAGCTAATTCTCACTTGAAACAGCAGCTAATATTCATAACCTAGGGAAAGCAGCAACCACATGAATCTAGTTGATGTTATGCGTGCTTCAGTATTAACTGGTCTAATTCAGCTGCATCCAGTTAAGGACATAAAAAATAAACCATTCCTGTACAAGGAAAGGTGCCAAGGCTGTCGATTCTGGGTTGCAAAAGAAGGGAAACGTCAGAAATTTCTCATCATCTAACACTTTCTCCTCATGCGATATTCTGCCCCGTGACAGTAAATCGCATCTCTTCCAGTGTCAGGAGACCATTGCTGTCAGTCCAGTAAGCAGAACATCACTCACCACTGCCACAAGGCCTTTGCCTCTGGATGGGAGAGGGCAGAAAAGACAGGGAAGGTGTGCATTACAGCTTTTAGGAACACTATTTACATGTCATTACATCAGCTGTTTAACATCTGACGATCACACCGACAGGATTAGACATGACTGTATCACAGTCTTGTCCACCAAGTAACAGAGCACACTTACCCAGCAGAACTACAAGGCAGGAGGATCCACGATATGTAACTACCTTTTTGGGCCGCAGTTGAGGAAGGTACCTAAAACATGTGTTTGAACTTGGAAACCCTACGCAGGAGTTCCCCCCACCCCCAAAACCTGTGAAAGTTTTCAAAGATCACCTTGAAGCTCAAAACAAAACCTTAGGTTAAGGATTACAAGCGTCTGCCTGCAGCATTTTTTAAAATGTTCTTTCTTCAAACTACAGGATTCCCCCTTTACAAATCCCCAAATTTTGATGGAAATTTCAAACTTGACCTTCCATCTACTGAAATAGGTCAGATGAAATTAGAGGAGCAGATTTCCTTTTCTCTCAAGAATAATAAAACATTTAAACCATGGGCAAAATACTGATGCACAATTAGGAGCTTGTTATGAATGTTTACATGTATGCATACATTGCATTGATTTGGACTCCTGTGGGGAAATAACTTTCTCAAAGTAATCTCTTATGATAATAATTTTGACTAGTTAATTACATAAGAAAACTCCATGAAATACTCTTCTCTCCTCAACTGTGCATTAGAGGTGAAATAACATACCTTTAAAAACTAGCCAGATCAGTCCTTGTTCATCTGGAAACAATACATTAAAATGTTTAACTTCTCTATGCGTCTTTTTTGTTTTTTCCTTTTTTTTTTCTTTAGTAAAAAAGTCTCATGCTAAAAGCCTGCAAGTCTGTTGGAGAAAGACATTTTCATGAGAAAACATTGTAAGCATAATCTCCCCCTCCCCCCAAATCTCCTGTCTAGAGTCCTATAATTCTACACAGTTAATGACTTAGAATAACCCATACATGAAGTGAACAGTCAGGAGAAATAGATACTTATTAGAATTATGACTTTTATTTTTATTCACTAGAGCAACATTGAGGAAAGAATTTTTACATAACAGGTCTTTAAATCAACTTTACAAGCAAATTCCAATATACAGTATTTACTCTGGCCTGGGTTAAAAAAAAACAAAAACAACAAAGCAGATAGTAAGGGTACCTCTTGTTTTAGCTAGTATTGAATTTAAGATTTCACTGACACTGGAATTATATTGTTTTTATTGTGGTGCTTTTACAATTAAGTAGGCAGTGAGCAGCTTTACCACAACAGTGACTGAATTTCCTTGATAGCATAGTTGTAAGATTACTATACTGAGTCCTACCACCAGGGTCATGTATTAAATCCACTCTGCTCAGGAAAAAGCCACTATAACGAGATAAGGAATAGCTACGGAAGCCCAATTCAAGAATGGATTTCCATTTGTATGGCAAGAAAAATGTCCACATTAAGAGGATCATGTCTTGTGCAAGAACAGAAATACTTCCCCCCCAACATGCAACCTACCCAAGTATGACACTTTAGAATGTGCATATGGTTGTGACATGCAAACAAAGTAAATCACGCAAATGGTATTCAGTTTTCTAGCATCGTTACAACAAATCAGCATTTAGATCAAGGATGAAATGAATTTTACTGACCTGTGATGCAGTCTAGTTGCTATGTCTAGTCTCACTGCTATGAGATATAAGTTGAGGAACCCACTTTTTTTGGAACTATATGAAGAATTCGGGGCCATTTTGGATTTTCAGGGCCTCCGATTATTTCAAGACAGCCTAAGAGATACTATTGCACTTCTTTTCTCAAAAACATACGCTGGGAACATTATTCTTCAAGGGCTATGCTAGTCCTAGGGAAGTTTTGCCATCGGCCTTGATTGGCAGTAGGTAGTGCCAGCTTCAGGGAAGGGGAAGGTAATAATCTGGCTGCATCATCAGAGTTAAAATTCCACAGTTAAATTAAAGTCATTGCACAACAAAAACTCAGTACACTATATGAATATTTTTAAACATGCTAGAGTGCATATCGATTCTGTGAAAGTGATGTGAAGATACCTTGGAAACGGCAACACTAGCAGGGAAATTAGTTTCAAACAAAAGCCACACACAGCAGGAGGCATCTAGATTATTTTAGGCACAACTCCAAGCAATAAAGCTCATTTAAAGTGCAATTCTGTTTTTGTCTTTTCTGTTTATTCACTTGTTAAAATGCGTAATTGCCTCTGTACACACATACTGAACAGTAGTTTAATACTTTTGTGAATATTGCACAAAAGAATGAGAAATCAGAAACAAAAAAATGGCAATAAACCAGTTTTAGAAACCTAAAAAAACCCTGAAGGTATCAAATCCTTTAATTTATGCATTTAGGATGATCTGCACCAGTACTGATCACATATCTGCACCTTCCATAAGGCAGATAACGTTACCTGAAAATACTTAATCCCATTTGACAAGCTCTACACAGCGCTTTCTTATCCGTCTCCCCCCAACCCCCGTCCTTCACTGAAGTGAAGCTTCAAACTTCACTTCACTACTTCTCTTTCAGTTGCCCATCTACTGACAGGCTTTGCTCGTACTCTGGACTTAACTATACATGCAACAGAGCCTTCCCTGGTAAAGTCTGAAGAGCCAAAATATGTAGTTTTCTTTAGAGGGATGCGAGGTTAGCAGCTGAATACAAATTCAGGCTAGCATCTGTCTCATCTGCGATCAAATCCTGCTGTCTCCAGCTCAATGTCTCACTAATCTGTCAGAACAAAATGAGGAAATGCTATAACAAAGAATATAATCTACTTATCCTCCTTTAACACAGAAAAAAATAACCCCACATAATAAATATATTTTTGTCCTTCCGGGGGAAAAAAAAATTAAGAACTATCTTTTTTTATGAAAACCCTGATCATCTCTTTGCTACGTTCCTTAATTTTCAGTAAAGGTGCAGATAGATAGATATCTATACTTTTAAATGTAAACACAAAAATTTTAACATCACTAAATCAGGTTGATGACACCTCCAGAATAAGAAGCAAAAGAACTCATGGTGAAATATCTCTGTCAATAGCGTTAAGTGAAAATCATCTTTTTATACAAAATCATATACAACTAAAAATAAAATCAGCTTCTCTTCAAGGAAAGTAAACTTAAAAAAACCCCACCTTCCATAGAAATCTATATGGACCGGAAAACGAACCAGGAATCTGATCATTCCCTCAGCAGTTTTTAAACTCCTGAGAAACACAGTTAGCTGCCAGGAGCTAGTTTTGGGGAATATAAAAATTCAGTTTTATTTTCTTAACAAAAGTAAATGCTTACACTGAAGGCCATCTAATTCAATACTTTTCAAGGAAAGAATGACTTTTTCCTGGAGAATAACTGTTACAGCAATCTTGAATTGTAGTTATTTTGATCCTATATCAAGTGTAACAATTAATGTTACTCTTGTTACTTCGTGCGTACATTGTCTTTGCCCCAGTTAACAGAAGTCCTGCAGGTCTCTAACTTCAGCCTGGTATAAGCAGTTCTGAAATAGAGCCACCCCCCTAGCCATTTTTCCCCCCTAGCTTTTCATTTTTCCACCTCATTGTCAGTTAAAAGAATTTACAGCGTGACAAATCCAAAAACTTTCTTGGATATTAATTATGTACTGAGAAATTCAGGTGAGATGATTATATTTTTTTCCTTCTCCCATCCAACTCAGGTATCCATCAGGATACTCCTAGTTAAATGGCTTATATTACAGAAGATGATTATTGAACTTATCTATGAAATGTTTATACCTATTCACTTTAATTCTCTCAAAGAAAATACTGTAATATGTCAATGTCCTATAGCCAAAGCCTAGAACAAACTATTACTACGTTTCATTTTACTGACACTATACGTTGTTCAGTGACAGATTTTGAGCAAAGCTATTCTAACAGCCTTCTGCTGATGATTTTAAAACCAATTCAAGAACAGAAAAAAAACCCCAATTGGTAACATCCAAGAGACAGTGATAGGAAAGAAGGGAAGAACTAGAGCTGTAACATAACACTGCATTTCTGGAAAGCTTCACTGGATATGCATATCTTCAACTCACAGCACATATGTCATGGTCCCATAGTAGCACCATGATGGGCATATATTTCTAGACCACTTTCAGAAAAAATACTTCTCCTAGAGAGCAGAAATTTTTTTTTTTTCTTTATTTCCCCAAAAAGCTCCTTCCCACTTACCATGCACTACTTTAGAAATTACAAAAAAAATTTACAGAAACCCCAAAAACAAAATACACATCTCTGAAAAACTCTTAAGAGTACCAGCTCTGGATTAGGACATAATAAGATTGCTCAAAGCAAGTAAGTGGGGTTAATTAATTATTTTTAAATAGTTGCTTTTTTTAATACAAGTTTTATTCTGTAAAATAGTTTCAAATCCTTACATATACGGTAAAGTTTGTGCAAAATTTCAAGTCAGGTACTTTAGAGTCTTTCAATATTAAACAGAAATCAATAAATACAAGTAGTACAATAAAAGTTAAAAAATATTAATTAAAATGGATGTTGTGCAACCTCGACATAGGTGTTATGGACCCCTTATTCCCAGAGGCTCCCTACTTACCAATTCATAAGAGCCTGTATTGGAAGGTTTTGCACAAGTATCCTTAGCACTGCGTTTCAAGAATCTACCCGGTAATGTGTCTATTCAACACAATAAAAACATACCACAATCTTTTAACAAATGATGATGTTTAAGAGAGAAGATTCGTTTCACCCTGTGAAATCTGCTTATTGTCTGTGAACAGTGAAAATGGGATAAATAAAGAACAGAGCAATTTCAGATTACAGCAAAACAAAACAACACAACCCACCCAACCCATCAGATTAAATAACATTAAATATGTCAGTCTTGAGATAACGATAAATACAAGGATTTTTGCATAGGCCTCTGGAATACAGAGTCAGAATTATGGCCAATAAAACATCTGCTACTAAGTCTGATTTTCCACCACTCTAACCCAATGAGTACTCAGAACCAAGAAGTTAAACTTAATAGTAATTTCATTGTCTAATAACTCAAATCAACAGAGGTAAGAAATTATTTTTGCCATCCTGAAACACATTGTGCAGCATTCTAGTATTTGTGGTCACCACAGACTTCAGTATTTGCTTAGTTACCAAGATCACCGGGCAATACAATCTTTAATACAGACCTACGATATAATAAAACACTCTCTCAAGAGAAGCTGCACAGCTCATAACATGAGCCTCAGAACATAACAGGATGGAGTATGCAAACACTAAAGAAAGATGCTATTTTTAATATCAACTCAGGATTTGCAGGCTGTAGATAAAGCAGCCTCAAAGGCAGTCAATACATAGGAAATAGTTTAATGTATGGCATCATTCAATGAGTTGTAGGTATGTTCTCAATGTGTCTTTGGTTTAGGGAGGCGGGAATGCCGATTAGCGGGCGAACTATCCCCAGCATGCAAACTGGTATTCTGTGTTTGCGCATTTTCCTTTCTCTGTACCGGTGGCTTTGGGATGTTAGTCTTCAAACAGGTGTTTTGAGGCTCTGCAGATACTGGTGTGGATTTCTGACTGCTCATTTGCTTAGATTTAACAAAGGACATAGTTGGTGGGCGAAGTTTAGACACTTTCTGACTCTGTTTACCCTTTAGGTTATCCTGACCAGATGTTGGCTGTAGCTGAGTCGAACTACTTGACGGTAGAAGCTCAGGTTCCCTGGAAGCAGCGGAATGGTTTGCAGATCGTGCGAGAACGGCCATTGAAGGAGGCACTAAAGCATTTGGGGGCTTTGCGATTCTTAAAGTCTTTGGCCGAGAAGCCTCGTTTGTGAATGAGGGTTGACCTTTCACAGCTAATTCAGTCTGCACCTCTCTAGCATCAGCTCGTGTAGAGGTCTGAAAACAGGAACGAGATGGTAATGCACCGTCTTTATTACTAGCAACCTCTCCAGGGTCTTCAGTATTTTTATTTTTCAAATTTTCCAAATATGATATATTCTCATCTTTTATGTTTAACTGTATGCTCATTAAAGTGTTTACATCTTTCAGGCTATTTGTGAGAGAGACATTTGCAGCATTTTGATTCTGATGATTGCTATTTTCATGCAGACCATGTTTAGGATATTCACTGTGGGCCTCGATATGTGGCATTTTTATTAGTTTTCCCTGGGCGAGGTCTGTGGAACTGGGAAGGCTGCTGGAAGGCTGTAGTACTTGAGGCTGTTAAAGAGAAAAGAATACAATAATATATTAGGCAAAGATAACACCAGATAACATTCTGAATCCAACGTGCGCTGACGGGATGCTTGATAAGGGCTGTATATCTGGGTTTTTTTTAAAATCAAAACTTTGACTGTGGCAAAACAGGATGGTTCATGGGACACGTACAAATGTGACTTGTAACTTAAGTAGAAAAAAATATACTAGCACTGAAATACCCAACAACATAAAGATAAAAAAAGAAACTGATTAGCTTAAAAAAGAAACATGAAAAAGGCATGGTTGATGGTTTTGCCTAAATCTGCAGGACCGCGTAAAAATGGCACACGAGTACTGATCAATTCTGATTCAAGTGCTTAATAAACAAATTCAATGGCTATCAGACTGTATCCATCTTAATTTCTGTTCACTGCATACTCAAGTTAACTATCCCAAACCTTTTATCAATGTTCCATACTGTACAGGCAGGAAAGGAGTTTAATGGACCACATGAACTTACAGTGCATTTTCCTTGCCTTACTGAGGTCAGAAAAATTTGATATGGTTATGTTGTAATTAGGCCACTGACTGGACCTAGGTAACTATTTTATCTTGAATGGATTTCAAATGGGCTGATAAAGAAACCATCAACAAAGGAGTACAGCAAAGTACCTGTGAAGCTAGAGATCATATACTACTACACTGATAACAAACAGATAAAGATAACTTCATTTTACATTTTATCAGAAGATACAATCTGATCAGACATGTATCAGACAAGGGAACTGCCGGTACCTCTTCTGGGTCATTTCTATTTTCTCTTTGCTCTTCCCTGTAAAAAGACTTTAAAGATTAATATGTACGCTAGCTTCACAAACACATCCTAGACCTGCAACTTTTATAAAGAAGTTGGAAGAATTATTAAAAATTCTGCAATTCATGGCAAAACCCAAAACCTATAGTTTTAGCAAGTTTCACGTTTGGATCATTTTCTCATTTTCTTTATAAAGGAGGGGAAGTGAACTACTACAAGCTAGTCTTATCCCTAAACTCCTTGAATTCTTACCAATTGACAGATTGCCTGTACATAGTAAACAGGCTTATAATATTTGTTTACTAGTGTAATATAGTCAGTAAAAAAGAAGCGGTGTTTGTCTTTAAGAGATTTGACTAAAAATGTCACTTCAGTCACTCTCTTGAATTCTTCGCAACTCCTAAATGAGAAAGCCAATTATTTGTCTGGTCTTATTAGCTCTTCTTAGAGTCAGCAGGAAGAATGTAATGATAGCTGTGCACACCAGTCTTGTTACATTTTTAGGACGATAGCACGTCTTGGGATTCTTCAAGCTTTTCATCTTTTCCCTGGCAGGATTACTACTGAAAACTGAATCCTCAAAATTCCTCATCAAGAAAAAAATTTAATGGTAATGAGAGAAACATCAAGGTTTCTCAATAGAATTTTGGTTTACTAGTAGTTTTTCCCCCTTTAGAATATACCGGTTCTACCTGTAAGCAAAGGCAACACCTAAGCTGGACCAGTGACACCAGCAAGTGATAGACAGGTAAGTGCAAATATGTTGAGCAGTCTGAATACAATTGTTTTGGAAAGAGGGAGGAGGAGAATAAGGAAAAAAGCACCTTCAAAATAGTGTCAAAATGAGTATCAAAACATTATTCCTAATGTGACCAAAACTAGCTTAACTTTGTGAATCCTTCTTAACCAAGCAATCCTACAGGAAAGAAGTACTAAACACAATTAATAATTCAATACATAAAAGAGAGTTACAGCTTAAAAAAAATTAATCCTCCAGATATTTTTGTCATTTTTCAGTGTTTATGTAATGGGTTACAGAAGTCATTATCCTTCCAGCTTACGAACTGACAGACAGATGTTAGCCAAAACAATTTATTGATTTGAGACCTCACCTGCAAAAACAAAACCGCTAAAAGTGAGTGCAGAAACCAAAGCACTATATACCTGATTCCCATACAAATACTTGAACAAGTAATTCAAATTTTCTAATCCTACGTGAAGTAAAAAATTAGTACATTTATAGCAAAGAGTATTGTGTCAAATTCTAATATGTAAAAATAATTGTCAGAAAACTTTTTCCTCTCACCTAGAAAGGGTTTCTAAATGCCAATTTTCAAAAATGCAGATAAATATCTAACGTGAGCATTACAAATCTAACTTTATATCAGATAATCCTAGTTATCAGCAAAATGAAAAATTTCTAAGTTACAGAAGAAACTAAATCTGTATGGAAAGTTGAGTTAAACACAAAACCATCTGAAATACAGCAAAGCAGCAAGCTTTTGATAATGCTATTTCAAGTTCTTTTGACAAAAACTAGGTATTATTTGGCTTTTCTATTGGCACAATTTTGCATTTTTAAATACAAAAATAGCCAAATAACTATTTTCCTCATTATGCTTCATAACCTAGAAAGGTCTAAGCAGCTTAATATCCAGAAAGTTAGCAATTCAAAGCTAGAAAACAGCTACATGCTCAGAATTACGAGGACACTAAAGCTATGGTATCGTCTTTGCTAAGTTGTTTTAAATACTGTACTGTTTTCTGATTTTGTGTTTCTACTTAGTCAAAGTCTGTCCAATTCCTCTTCAAAACCACTTCAAATTGCTACATGCATTAACATTCAAGATGATGCTGAAAGCAGAAAAACACCACTTCCAAAATATGCAAGTAACAGTTCACAAGGTATCTAACACTGAAAAGTGCATTATCTTCATCCACAGCTTACATCTTTGCCTTATACACAGGTTTTTCTTTTATTAGGGAAGTCTTAATAAATTATGACCATGTTATTAGTCAAAAAAACAGCCAGCAGAAGGACTAGTACTTGGTGAATTCAATCACAAGAAGGAGGGGGAATAGAAAGATAAAGAAGCATTCCACCTTCTAGGCATAGCATTTTATTTCATGGAAGTCTTAAAAAAAAGTTTGTCATCTGCATTGCTTTAAGTGCACTTTCAGTAATATTTCGGGGTGGGATAGACCATGACTTGGTGTAGACTATTATGCTAACCAGACTTCTGTTTTTGTGCCATGAAGAAAATACTCAGGTGGACAAACACCTGCATTCCTATGGGATGCTCCTAAAATGTAAAGTTGGACTCTAAAACATTTCAAGTACAACACAACTGAAGAAAATTAGTTCTCCCCAAATTGAGAGTACATTAGACAAAACATTTTGTGCACATGCTTTTTTTTTTGCACAACAAAGAATTAGAATTTTCTGTACCAGCAAAAACTTGAGACTTGTATGTATTGATGCACCAATCAAAATTACTACATTGCAGTCCCTACCACATTAACTTAAGAGATTTTTCTCTTATTTCTCTCAGGTAGAACTGGCTGTTACATCATCCAGAGAAAAATGACAATATATCCACAAAGAGGATTACCATTACTACACAGTTATTGAACCACTGAGATAGTACTGGCTTTGTGTTGGAAAACTGAGACAAGTATGTTATACTGATAAAGAAGTTAAATCAATGTGGTCATGACAGTGATATTCATTGCAATATCACTACTTTAAAATTCCCTTCAGTTTTGTTTTGGTTATTCTGTATCTCTAACCTCAATCCCCATCTCGATTCTCTATATAATACCTCTGTGGAATGAAATAAAGGCATTTTGTTCCTGCAGTATTTTGAGGAACGAGGGAAGTGAAGCAATGAGAAATTTGAGAACTGCATGCACATCTCCGATAGACATGCATCATGCATAGGGCAAAAAAACCAACAGTGAAAATGCGTGAGGAGGAGATGGGAAGAAATCTGAAGTTGTACTGTACCACGCTTTATCACAGAAGTAATGGACTAACTTCTCAACTCCTTGCCAATGGCATAATGGGAAAGCAGAGACAAGAAAAAGACAAGGACAATGATGTCAGAGGACCAAGACAAAACAATGAGCAATTGCCATGACAGAACTGCAACTTTTCACCATTTAAATTGCAATTACCATGTCCCCCATTGTTTTTTAATCCACCTTCCAGAAACAAAGGCAGCAATAGTGTTTAAGTAATGCAGTACAAACAATATTTATAGCAAGACCTGCACGGAATACCTTTGCTCTTATAACTTGAAATCTTTTAACACAGTTAATCTCTTACACTTCAAATATGTTTAGAGCTGTAACTAGAATTTGTGTGTATGATTACAACTGTATACATGAAAAATATTTGCATCCACGCACGTACATATTAGATATCTAACAATGAACAACAATGTTGTAAGATACACTGTATTACATATTTTGACCATGTTGCCCATACTGTTTAATAACCCATCTTCCTAGCAACTCACTCACGAGCTTGAAGAGACTCCAAACTACCAAGTTTTTTGGGGTTTTTTTTGGCTTGTTTTTGTTTGCTTGTTTGTTTGTTTTTGGGGGGGTGGCAAGGGGACACAAACTCAGCTGCATAAGTTTTTCATTTTCTGATCAGTTCTGACATCCCTTATCTCACTGCCTTGGCACAGGATAAGCTGTCACTTCACAGGCCTTCATTTGAAGACACAGCCTTACCAAAAGCCTACACTAGGAAACTCTCATCTTCTACCTCTGGAAAACATCAAGATTTCACACCTTAAATCTGTAGCATTTGTCAATACCTTCATTTTAGATTTTTTTTTTTTTTCTCCCTTTTAGCTAGCCATATTAAACCCATATTTCAACATTGTAAAATAAGATTCCACACTATGGAATATGACTTCAAATAATGATACAAAACAACCTTAATTTTTTTTTTTAAACCACCACTGATGGGGGGGTAGTAAAATAATTGGTAATATGGCATAGCGTTATTCTTTTTCTGGATAGCCCGTATAAAAACCCTAACTTAAAGAAAAATACTGTCTTTCTCAAAGAGAAATTACTGAAAGTAATATATAACTACATCAAGGCAGGCATTTAATCCATAAATACAGATATACGTGCAACAAACAGACAAATATGACCACACATAAAATTAAGTTTTGTTTGCAAATACATACTTAGTTAGGTACAAGAGACATTTCTCTTGTAGTCCAATCTACAACTACCCAACTTGGGAGAAGGGAGCTTTTAAAAGACATTTCTTCATGTAGCTGAACACTCATCTCTCAGAGCAAAAATAGATATAAAGGACAGTAATGTAATGATTCCAGGACATTTTTAATAATTTGTCACTTTCTTAACATGAGTCATAGAACTTCTAAGATAATATTCTGAAGCAACTTTGTTCTGCTCACAGCAACACTTTGTACATCCTACAGAGAACCTGAATCAGTCAATACAGGTTTGGAAACATTTCATAGTGTTAAGCAATGCACTATTGTTTAAAATAAAATGCATGAAAAAGCAAAGCCTGGACCAGATTCATAGTCAATGCGCATACAACAGCTTTCTTGCTGGTGATAAAAAGCTACGTATCACCTGCTAGAATTGCCGACATTACCTTTATTTGCAATGCTTACACACAAAAAGTCTAAGTACTTTTTCCCTGAAGTGCATAGTAAGCAGAGATGTGAACAACTCCAATGCTTGAGTAACAAAACAGTTTTCACCTGCGTTTCTGTTTGGAGAAGTACTTGGGGCCAGAGGCCTAGAGAAAGTGGTATACTATTCTTGTATTACAACAAGAGTTCGTACTTGGTTCATTGACAATGTGTATTCTAAATACCGTGTTTCTAGAGCTGCATCATTACAGCTCCAGAATAAAAATGCAAAAGTTTTCAATTGTATTGAAGAAAGTTTGCTATGTCATCAAATTTTATCCTATAACCAAGAGAAAAATAAAGGACCATTACGTAAGAGTTGAGTTCAAGACACATATGGGAGTTATAGGAATAAAAACATACAATTTTGTTCATAAAATGACAAAAACCCATGTACTATTATGAAAGTGTTTATGAAATACAAAGTGCTGAATTGTTTCCAAGGCTGTTGAAACAACATGAAGTTAATAAATGTTAAAGTATTAAAAATTAATTCTCATTAAAAGTGCAAAACATACATCCAATTCTAAAGCATGTTAACGAAGTGCAGTGATACGGTAAGTGCATAGGGCAAGTTAAGCAGTAGGTATGCTAACATTGTAACTGGTGCTAATAGAGAAGAACTGTGAGCATATGATTGTATTGTGATATTACGTAGCAGCAGTAATTGTCATATTACTGTACAGCAGCAGTAAAATTATGTTACAGTATATAAACAACTAAATATGAACAGTTTCCAGATTTATACTCTCATAATCTGCAGTGCTTGTAAGTGATCTATTTATCCATCAGCTATCAACAACAGTGAAGAAACCTGAAGTATTCACAAGCGCAGATGATATTTTAGGTCTGGGATCCAGAAGTTAGAGAAGAAATGCTTGAATTCCAAGGTCTCCAGACAGAAAACACAGCCAAACAAAAACTGAGACTACTTCATGTTCCCATAGCCTTCTCTATACTATTTGCAAGAGAACACTAACATTGATTTTAAGGCTGTTTTCCTATTCTCGGTGGTGATACCCAGCTCACCGCTTGCCTCGGAACCCCACATTTGGCATTCCGTACTAGCTCAAAAACCAGCAGACCTAAAACCGCTGAACCAAGGGAAGAGGTAATGTGGGGAAAGAAGGATGCTAGTGATAATTCCAGTAATGTTCTACCTTATGGGACTCTTCACACAGCAATAAATCATTGATTTTGCAAGAGTGTCAGTAAAAATGTCCAAGAAACCTCCTAATTTATACTGTATTTTTATTCCCAGTATTTATCTTTTGATCAAACCTAAGGCCTTAAAGAAAAAGGCTAGGAACACTCACTTATAGGAAACATTTATTTTCCTAAGCAATAGGTTAATTATAGTTTAGGTTAATTAGTCAATGGCCAGTTTTCATCTACTTTATTTCCTTTACTAGTAATTCATAGAATTTAATGTATAAGATGTATACTAAAAAAAAAATCCAACCTGCTTTAGTAATGGAAATTCACTATGGGATCCCTGAATAAGAAGCTGCTGCCATTAGTGCAGGAACGAGGTGGGGGCTCAGAGAACTGCTACAAGATTAGCAAAGTTTTCTTCTTCAGTTAAGCAGTCAATATGAATGATGCGACACCAGAGGCACACATCTGGCAGCACAGACACCATCCTCCCATTCTGACTCTCCAATCAGTAAGCCCCAAAACCATGACATTTATATCTTCCTCAGGTCTAAACTGAACTTTTTAAACTCAGACTCTCTGCTGACAGGACATCAAAATAGCCAGGCTGTGCTACTGCTGGCCCTCTACCCAGAAACAGAAGATGTGATGATCAGCTTTGGCGGTTCTGCGTTCGTTACACACACACAAACACCACAGGAAAATGAGGCACATCCCTCCATTGCATAGAGAAAAGCCTATGAAACAGGCTGTGCATTCCTGATGAGTTGTTTAAATGAACATTGTCACAGAAATGACAAGAGCGTATCTGAAACACAATTTACAAAATGCTTTACAAGATTTTTTTTTTTCTTGTAATCAAAATAAGTTAGGATTATTGCAATCGGAAATATATTTAAGCTTAATTTTCCAAGATGCAACTTACACTTCAGATCTCCATTGGCCCTGGAAATTTTCCTTTGTTTCCATAATTTTACTTTTTCCTTTATTTCTTGTCCAAATACACTCTTGTAAACACACTGTAATTCTCAAATTACAGTACATTTTAAAAAATATAACTTTAGCTTTATGAACTAGTTATATTTCTTCGAACAATTATCTGTTTATAATGCAATACCAAAGCACAAAATAAGACTTACCATTTCTCTATGTCTACGTAAGCATACAGTTTTAAAATCAGCAATTGTCTTTTGTTTTGCAGATCCAAGCCAAGAGAACAAACGCATCTTATATCAGCCCACATTGTAGCTAGCACATAAGGAATGTTAATAAATCATGCAACTTTTGCAACAGCCACTTCAATGTATTAGAAGCCTTTTTACAACAAATAGTGAGAGGAAAAAAAAATTAGTTTCAAGGAAGCCGTTCTGAAAAGTTAAAACTTCTCACGAGAGGCAATGAAAACGACACTTTCTCACCAACATTTTTATGTACATCCACAATGTATTTATGTAAATACATCCACATATGGGCACGTGCAGACTTACGAGCAAACAGAACACATACACAAACAGGATAGTATATCACAGCCATGAAAAAGAAAGGGAAAATGCAGCAAGCAAGATTTATGTTAAGACAAGACTGGAAACAAGGGCCTACTCAAGTTTGCCTGAAGAACTGCTGAAGTAAATCAGCATTTAATAACTGTTATAAAGCTATAAGTTGTAGCTGCTTATACACTGGCTGAAGGAAGCATTTTGGTTAGCCACAGACTATTGTGTATGCCTGTAAATCTGCCTGAGAAAGGAGGATACTACGAGATGAACAGTGCGTGCAAAGGGAAGCTTCTACTGGAACACGGTGAGGGAGATGAGTGAGAGGTACAGACTCACTCTGTCTGCGGTGCGGTGGAACAGTCCGAGGGATGCCCTGGAATGAGCCCTGCCAGGGAGAGAAGGAGGGAGCAGAATACCCACCCTGTGCAGAAAGAGAGAGGGGGAGAAGTATAATAAAAAAAGAGAACAGGGAAAAACAAGACACCAAAAAGCCACACCATTCTTTTTCCCCCAGACAGGTATCATTATATTTCCCAGTAGTTCTACTTTGTAAAAGCAAACGCTACATGCTACTAAAGCCCAAAGGAAAAATGACATTATGATGCCCTAAACTAGTCAGAAATCTTACAAAATACCTCCATTTTTATTCAATATATACACACACATTTCTCTTACAGGTGTTTTTAAGGGAAAAGTATAGGAGCCGAGCTTTTCGTGCTAAAAATATATGCTAAAAATTGTATTTTTACAGCTTTCAAAAATGTTTTAAAAATGCCTCACCAAGCAGTAAGATGCTTAATACTAATCTACTGGAAAACCAGTCAGCTTTAGTTTACAACAAAAAATTTCTAACGCATAGAAACAGATCTTGTAGCAATTCCTGGTGCTGTAGAGTCCACTTCGCTCGTATTTTGATGGTATTATTAAATGTGAAAGAGGAGAGGTGACATATAACTGTTTTCCTTGCACTCTGCTCTTGGAGCTTGAGCCTTCCATTTCAGGATCAGAAAACTGCACGTGTCAATGCCACGCAGGGCTTGCCTGTCAGATGGTTCAGATCACCACAGAACTGACACATTGTGGTTGCTGCATTCTCAAAACAAGAAAGTAATTTTATGCAGTCTATCTTTTTCTCTATACCCTTACCCTTAAAAGAAATCTATCCAAGCTGGAACTGCCATCTTATATCTTGATTTTCTATTTCAGCAAGACAAGTTTAATTCTTTACAACCCCTTCACCATTCAGCAGCTGAACTACTTTTATGAGTTCTGGGATGTTAGTGCTAAACAGTAACGATTGCCATTGCCTCCTGGCTACCAGTAACCAGCAGGTATCAACAGCAACCAGTTGTAGCTACTCTTTCAGACAGCAGACTAAGATACCTGAACAAACATCTATATCAAAGAAAACAGGAACACAGTTTGCCCCTCCTCTCTAGTTTCTCTGCTGGCATATCTGCTGCAGATCATACTGCCAGGGCTGGACAAACAATAAAGTAGTATTTTATTTCCATGCTTCTTTTAAAAGAATGTTAAGCATCACATTATTTCTATAAAGAAATATTCCGCTTTTATTTACCCTAGCAGAATTTTAAACCTTTCTCTGACCTTCCAGTTATCCTGATCGAGTTAGATTTTATCCACCACTATTCCAAGTTTCAGTACCGCTAAGATGTAACTTAACAACGCACGCATTTAGTCAAGTCTTAGAATTTGCTAGCCAGAAGATTTTTAACCTAGAACAGGAAATAAAGAAAAAAAAAATCTGACATGACTTCTTTCTTCTTCTTCAGAAGCTGAGATAAAACAATTATTGAAGCAAAATCCAAGGAAAAAATGGAAGAAGTTCTTTAATCTGATTATTTCTAGATAGAGATATTGACTACCTAACATGTTCTTACAGTCCTCCATCCGTAACCATTAACGTCAACACTATTTGTAGGCTGCTGCATGAAAGAACAACAGTACTAGCTTCAGTCAAGCAACATGACAAAATAATATAGTATGTTGCATCAGCTGAATAGGTATTAAATACAGAAATATTCCTGGGAACAAGATTAATCAATCAATGATTGATGAGACATTAACAAAAACTCTGGATTTTCACAACACTGTACAAAAGAATACTTAATTTTTCAGGCTTGTTCACATTTAATCCTAAATTGTGTCAGCGTAGTGGAACAACAACAACAACAACAAATTCTTTCCGTTTTCTAAACATAACTGATAGTAAAAAGTGTAGTATCATCAGGCATAGGTCTCATCTTGTAGAGGTTTGAGTTGGCAATGGGCTTTTTCCAGACTTCCTTGAAATTTTTATATGCATTAAATTAATAAGAGAGGCGAAAATTTTATATCTCTCTAAAAAGAGAGATTAAGACAAGTACAAGCCACCTGAGCAACCTAACAGTTATGATACTATTGTAAAAGCAAAGAAATATTTAGATGTCTTGATACATTCCAGTAATTTTTAAGCACCCATATTAGCACTTCAAAGCACAAAGTGCAGTCTTCTCAATAGCTCTTCATGGTATTTAATCATTGACTGGAGAAGTAAACGAAAAAAGTGCAAGTAACCTCCTTCAGTGTTTTGCCTGCTAAACCGAACAGGTCTCCAGGCATGGTTCAGCCCTCTTTTCCCAAATGCTAGAGAACATTCTATAATCTGAGAAGCAAAAGACCTAGCTCTTCCTCTGACAGCAGTCTTGAGAGTTTACACTGCTCCACACAGGCAAATGTCAAATAAGTGTTGGATTTCTTATTTATAAAACAAGCATTTCTTAATTGTACATCAAATAAGGTAATTAAAATTAACATCAATTGAACCAAGTAAGGACCAGGAAATAGAGCACTGGGAATTTATTAAGAAGTATATTATGAATTACACTGATTTTACAAATAATAAAGGCTGTACCGATCCCATAGATATAGCATATTAAGAGATAATTATCTGCAAATAAGCCTGGCTTATGAAAAGATGACTTTTCTTTTAGTAGTATTTTACAAAACTCCAGCAGATTTACAAAGCTTTCTCCTTTAAACAACAATGCACATCCATCCCCTTCTATTAGTCAAATGTGCGCTGATGTTCCCAAGAAATCCAAAGAACAGGAAAAAGGAAACACACACTAATAAGCATGTCTCCTCAGATTATGCTACATATTCAAAATACACAGAAAACGTGGCAGTTTCCCACTAAACACAGGGAAGAAGAAAAACCTGAATCACAGCTTATTTTATGCTTGATTATTAAAAAAATCTATAAAATTCACAAGCAAGCAATGTTAGAATTTAAGGATGAGAACATGACTTACCTCAGCTTCTATTTAAAAAAAAAAAAAAAAAAAACAAACAAACAGCAAAAACACAGAACATTGGATGGGATTCTTCTGGGTTCTGAAGCCTAGTCTGATGCAAGTCTTTCCACTTGCACTTTAACGTTAGACAACAGTCAGAACAGTTCTTCCCCCGAGCTGTTATGTGCATCCAGCTACTAAACTTAAGTCCCATTCCTCTCATTTCCCAGACACTGGAATTGTGAAATAGCAAAAGCATGCCAAAAGAGAAGTGATTCAGAATTTTAAACACCAGGCAAACCAGAAGACTCAGGAGTGGAAAAATAGGAGCAGCTGAAATAAAGCAGCCTACAAACCAGAACAAAACGATAAATGTTCTTCAGAGATCCTGATGAATTGTACAATTGCTGCTAAACACTTTATGAAGTTCTGACCCTAACTGCACTGGAAAACCTGTGGGTTTTGTTTGTTTGTTTGTTTTTAAAAAAAGGCTACTATGAGGATATTAAGGCCAGAGTTTTCCATTGTCACGAAGAGACCTCAACCTTAGAATAAGCAATCACATGAACAAAAGCAATTGCTTCTGCCAGAAAAGGACAAGAGAAGTATTTCTGACCTATTGCTGCATAGTAATTTTAGGCCAACAGCCAAATATTCCAGCTCTTTTCCCAAGGATACACCAACATGCAAAACTGCTACTACTTTTAAAAGTGTTTTCTGCAGAAACACAAATACAGGAAAGATCCATTTTTATTCATACAGCTGGAGCCTTTGAGCACTTCCAAGAACAGATAATTTTTGCTGCGCCTCACCTAGCATTGCCAGTTGTCTCATACAAACTCAGAGCTCCACATCATGAACAAACCTAGAATGACATACTTCAAGTATCAATTCAAACAAAATGTCTTTGCAGCAGTCTCCTCTTGCTAGCCTAGCACCCAGAAAGAGATTATGAATGAGCAGGTCTGACATGCAATAGTCTTTCTGAAAGTATTCAGGTCAGAAAAAAAACCAAACCAAAACCAAAAACAGTCTTATGCACTGGTTTACACTAAACCAAGAAGAATTGCCTGTGAAAGGTTTAAAGGACCTCTCTTCTGTGCATGCACCTACATGTTATGCACTGCTACTGTAACAGAGCAAGAAACATGCAAAACACAACTATCTAGTCCAGCCATGGTCCGTTCTCACCACGAATGTACATTATAATAGATCAGCAAGTGAACAGCAGAGTACTGGACAACAAGAGAAACCTGGGCCAAATGTGAGGATAAACACTAGTATAGTGACTAGGCTTCGAAACCTGTAAGTTTAAATTCATAGTTGCAGAGTCAAAGCATAGAGAGATTTTAAGGCTAAGGTGGAAGGAGATACTCAAAGACAACAGTACACAGACAGCCCAAGTATTATGAAGGTTCATCAAAACAATTGACGTGAAAGGCTTTGGAATGACAAACAGGAACAATACTCAAACGGAAGGCAAAGAATATATCTCAGCACAGGAGAAGAGAAGAGATGTAGCAGAGATCAAGGATATGTATGCTCCCAGGCAAACTGAAGTTTTTGCTGTCATTTTACCAGAGACAAGAATGAATTTGTACACACATTTAAGAAGCAAAACACATTCTCATCACTGTGTACTATTCCAAGACCAAGGAGAAAAATCAGCTTTTCTTGTACACTATCAACTGTTGCAGGGCATGGAAGAGCACTAGGAGGAGTTGCACTATGCTAAGGAACTGGACCTCAGTGGCCAGAATCCTTTACA
Organism: Platalea leucorodia; assembly: GCF_965183815.1. Lineage (NCBI taxonomy): Eukaryota > Metazoa > Chordata > Aves > Pelecaniformes > Threskiornithidae > Platalea > Platalea leucorodia. Next base: position 33,261,265 of record NC_138826.1, read on the forward strand.
GACATCTTCATCGATATTCAGGCTTTGCAGTTTGCTTGCTTGTCTTTTACCGCTCAGCATCTGCAAACAACCTTTCCAGTTCAAGAAGCCAAATAATTTGTCAACATAAACTTGACATCTAATCCCTTTACCCTCAAAATCTTCAAAAAAAACGTCAGTATTTAGTATTACAGAAACAATGCTGAAAAGCCTGCAAGACAATTGTGGCAATGGATACTCGCATTTTTCTTCTTTGTAAGCTCTGTCCATCAGTGTTAATTGCTTCAGGTAATTTTATGTTCAATACCTTCTTCCAGGTTTTGCGTTTGATTCCCCCCCCGATAGTTAAATGATAGGCATAAATTAACTGGAAGTGAATTCAGTATAAGAGATCTATGAGAAATCCTCCTAGAAACGGCATGGTCTATCCTGTCAGTGAATACTTGTACAAGCCTTTATCCTGAGGATGGCTAACCCAAAATAATGTTTCCCTCCAAGTTATCATTGTCTATACAAACAGTCAGAAATTACATAATGTATTTTTGAGCATATTCTCAGGACACTGCTTACAAGAAACACCATGTAGCCGACACAGAGGCCAGGCAATAGGTTAATTCTTAATATGCCCAATTTTCAAAACATTTATTTTCAGCCACTAGATTTTACTACATGGAGTACTAAGTTCCAAGGATTAACCTAAAGTTACATAGCTTCCATTTCTCTACATATTTACCTTTAAATAGGAAAAAAATCCTAAAAGTACTTTCAAAAACTATGGTCTCTAAAGAGAACAACCCCAGACAAGTTTATAATCACATCAGGATGGGCCATTTTCTAGAAATATCTGGTAATAAAGAAAGAACAGATAAGAACATGACTTTCTAAAAATATGTCTAATGATATTCACCTGCCTATTTACTGGGAGAACAATGAAGTGATCAGAAATACTAGCTATTTCAAATGGACAGCAGAACTGCAATAAATTACTGTAATTCATATTGTCTTAAATTCCCAACTGAAATCTTTTAATAGCCAATTTCCATTCACTATTTCCTCGTTTATTCTAGCATCTATTCTTTATGAAACACTACATTAACAACGTTTGTTAAGCACGTTTCTAGAAGCATTTAAAGTATTTCTTGAAACAGTAAATTACAGTGTGTTCCTAGACTGTTATTTATGCTTCAGGAATCAGCACATAGTATCAGTTCTGCTAGAATTTGTAAACTGCCAGAATAATCTTGAAAGTTATGATAATCTAACTAAAGTAACTTCCTGATATTCACCATCATTTAAAGTGACTGACAGGTCAACACTTACAGGAGAAAATGAAATAGTTAAATATTCATCAACTTTGATAACTATTAACAAGCTTAAAGAAGCATAAACTTATATACCTCAAAGGAGTTGTACTCTCATTGCCAAGATTTCAATTATAATTTGGTTTTAAAAAAAACGTAGTTTATACAAAAACTTCACAATTTCATAAACATTAACTACATTTCATGATTCGTACCCTGTTTAGGACCAATAAATCTGATTTCTCACAGCCTGCGCTCTCAGTTCAAGACCACTACATTAAACTGAACAGGAATGTTAATAAAGCAAAACAATTATTTTCTTTAAGACTTCTTTTTAGTGAGAATACCTTTTACTCGGGTGTTTCCAGCTATTTCCATTTATCGTACTCCTGCCTCAAGAAATAGAGCCAATTGTCTACCCTTTCTATTGCAAGTGACATTTTATGTCATTGGGTTCCAGAACAACAAGGATTCATGCCAAGGCTTTTTCTACATTTATACTTCTATTAAGCCATGCAAGGAAGCATACAAATGCATGTTAGCAGAGGAACTATTAAACCAGAAAGTTGAGATCTGATCATTAGAACTGGAACTCGGCTACAAAAGCAAGACTATCATCCCCCTTTAAGAAATCCCACATTAAGGAGCTCATATCAATTTCTGTTTTCTTACAGAAAGCCTCCATATAACTTAAATACACAAAGGAGAAGATATTAAAAAAAAAAAAATCATTCTGCACAAAATTTTTCAGCTATCATTTACAAATAAAAGTTCCTGAAAAGCAGCGTATTTTGAAGATCTGTTGATACTTCATGAATTTTCCTAATTCGTTTATCAATTTTCATGAGAAACTTTACATGTAAAGACAAAAATACCCAGATGTTTATAATGCGCATCTAATGAGCATATGCCTACACACATATGTATGTGTATCATATACATATGTATACATATACCCACACACATACACGCACCCAACCATGAATACAGCAGAGGTACTTTTTTATTTTTTTAAATTATATTCTCCCTTAACTCAAATTTCCTCATGACAAAAAAAAGTGTCTTTTTGAACAAAACTACTGAATAACTTAGAAGAAATATACTTCTACCTGAGCAAAACAAACAATTGGGCTAAATGACTACTTTTACCTATCTACTCTCAGATTATCGCTCTCTACAACTACCTGAAAGGAGACTGTAGTGAGGTGGGGGTCAGTCACTTCTGCTGCGTAACAAGCAATAGGACAAGAGGAAATGGCCTCAAGTTGCGCCAGAGCAGGTTTAGATTGGATATTAGGAAAAATTGTTTTCACCAAAAGGGTAGTCAGGCACTGGAACAGGCTGCCCAGGGAAGTGGCGGAGTCCCCATCCCTGGAGGTATTTAGAAGACATGCAGATGTGGCGCTTAGGGACATGGTTTAGTGGTGGACTTGGCAGCACTAGGTTAACAGTTGGACTTGATGATCTTGAAGGCTTTTTCCAGCCTAAACGATTCTATGATATCAACTTACATTACTCATCTTCTCCAATATCTTTGTCTTATCAATTAATACCACAGGTTGCTCAAACTAAAGCTTCTGTAAGTAGCAACTAACTTTGAATAGTTATTAATCTGTTTCTGAATTTATGTGGAAAATGATAGGGAAAAAAAAGTAACATGGAAACAATAGCCACTAACCTAATAATCGTACCAATGAAGAAAAACATCAAATGAACATAGGAAATTAAAACTTGGGAAACTGAGACAATACAAGAGCTCAAAAGCTACAAAGTAACAGGAAAAGTGAAACAAATGGGATAAACATAAAAGATACTCCACATACTTTCTGGAACAGAGGTGTCAGAGCAAACTAAAAGCTGCATAAGGTTATGATCTCTTTATACTGGGTTCTTATCAGACAGAAGACAGTTGGAAAGCATGGTCTCAACAGGATAAAGCTGTTTGCTAGCAACTGATGAACACACAGTGTGGTGGTATTTCTATCATAGCACTATATATTTGAAAGAGTAATTTTAGAAGGATAGCAAGGGTGATTTATCTTTACTACAATCTTGCATCAAGTAACTCAAGGCAGGGTAAAAACAAAGAAACCAAAAATCTAACCCATTTTTAATCTTTTAAAGTAATCTCTTAGGATTCTCTAGCTAGAGCAGTAGCTTCAAGATCCAAAGACTATTTGCTGATGACTGACAACAGCCTTGTTCATCATTCAAAGATAATTCCTTATTATTATTATATAATATCAAATGTGTTCTCTCCACCATCTGAAGTATTCTATTAGTGTTCCATGAAGAATGTAAGTTTTATATAATGGAAGCAAATGTGATCCATGCAACAACATATGGGAATGAAGATGCCCTTTGTCAAAGTGATTTTCACCCAATCATTTTCTGAATGAGCTAAGTTCTTCAAATAAATGATTAATAAAAAAAAAAGCAACAAACTTTTGTTGTTACACTTATGGACTGAAACTTAGAATATACTGTTCTTTTTCCTCAACAAATGTCAGCATAGCAACAACGAAACTTTAACCAGGGGAAAAAAAAACAAAACAAACAAATACAGATACCTATGACTTTAAAGTCAGGATATAGGAAAATATCTTACATACGATTAGATATACAGCTTGGGCTGACTATAACTTAAATAGTGCAGAAGGCGACTATTTTAAGAAAAGACTTCTAAAGTTTAATTACTTATTTTAAAAGAAATGTTTGTAATAAATGTTTAAATAAGAAAGTTGCAAAAGAACGCAAGGGATGCACAGCAGGAAGGATACCGCTCTCACATACAGCACAGAATCTCTTAATGCCAACTTACATGACGGCAAATGTCATAGAATTGGGGAATGAAATGCAGAAAGTCATACCCAAGAAGGAAAGGCACGTTTTACTCACAGAACTCCTCCTCCAGGAGGTTTGCGTAAATTTATCAGCATACACACACGTTGCTCCTGTAGGTTTTTGACTGTCTTTCTGGCAGTTACATCTAGTGGCCTTAATCACCCCCAAAAAGAGAAAGAGAAAGGAAAATTTGTTAGAAAATAACTAAGACACTTGAAAAGCACAGTTAAGGCCCAGTGTTCAAACATCATGCATTACTTAGCAGTATAGCACAACATGATTAAAATGTAGAAACTAGTATTTACAGTGCTGCACAACTGCTTCTTTTCCCAAAGCATATTTAGAAATAATTCAGAATAAATGTTGACTTTTGGAAAGGGTTTTTGATTCACTGAAATTTCTGAAGCACCACATTCTTTAAGTCACCTTTCAACAATTACTAATTTAAGTTTTACCCATCTTTACAGCACAGTTCCTTAGCTGCAACAAAGTTTTCAGTCACTACAGTAATTAGGTATACGGCCTACCAAGAAAGAGAGATTTCCTTGAAAAAATCTTTGAAGGCTGATGAGTGAGACTAAGCATACTGAAAAATCAACACAATGCAAAATACTAACAGACAAGACAATTTGTTTTGGTACCCTGTGATCTGGAATTCTGTTGTTTAAGCAAAGCAGAAAGCCACATCTTAACCTTTCATTTTTGTTTTAAAAGGAATGATCACATGCTAGACACAGAGAGGATGAAGACCACAGGTCAGTTTCAGTGCACATATGCATAAAGGCACATGCTAAACATTTCATTAGAGATTACAGTCACACAAGACTGTCTCCAGCCATGATAAATAAATATGGCATGCACCCCTTGGCATCTCATCTACCCTACTTTTAAGATCTTGCTGTGGCTTGAAACGGCTTGAAAACATAGGGCTATTTTACAAGAATTGTCACAGCAGGTGAGTTTACCAGAACCAAATGCAGAGATACATGTTACAAAATCCAAAGTTAACTTAGAACAAGAGCAAAAAGCAAAAAGGCATATGTTACTTCTGCTTGAGGACTTACGTGTCTGCCTGAACCTGATTTATGACAAAAGTGCCCCCATAACTTTTATTTATTTGGCCAATTTAATCTTACTATTCAACACGCTTTGTTTTGCTTTGTTTTAAAAAAAAGAATCAACTTCGAATACTACCTTGCTCGGCTTTAAATTCTCTGGTGGAATTCTTTATTAAACTAATGGACAGTAGGGAAAAGGAGATGGAGAAAAGAACAACAACAAAAAAACTTCAAGCAGAATGATCGGCCTGATACTTTTTAATTTTTAAAATACTTTAAGTATAAAGTGCCTTATCTTTGCTCATTGTTATTTCTGAACAGCTTCTAGAATTTTATGTTCAAAGTGTTTGTTTTGGAAATGAAATATATTTAACAGTCATATAAACATCCTTGCTTAGTGCCACACATACAAACCATGACTGGCCTGCAGAACTAAAGAGCCAGGTGTACAGTTGCAAACACACTAGAACATGTAGAATCAGTCTGCTACCTGAACTGTTACAGACTCATGAGTCAGGTGGGTCTAAACAGAACCCAAATCTACCTTTGTTATAATGAAAGCATAGGAAAAAAATTAGATGTCTAGCCCTCTTAAAGCCTTCATAAGAATATACCTATTGAAGTTACACTCTGTAGTGCATACTTCAGATATTGCTAAACATTTAGCATTATACTTACAAGTTGATGCTCTAATTGGTTGATTGTTTCATCCTTTTTCTTCAGTTCATCTTTAAGCTGCCTGATCTCATTCAGCAGATCGTCCATCTGCAATAGAACAGTGGGCAATACAAGGTTTTCTATAAGGGCTACACAATCCACATGAACACCTCTACAGGACATATTGTATCAGATGTTCATGGAAGACTGGCAGTAACATTAGCACACACTTTCCTCCTCTTATTCGCATGGTGAGATGGGCTGTAGGCATAGAACCTAGAGAGCAAAGAAACTTGACTAGAAGTTTCTTTAAAAGACAAAGTTGAGCTGACCCACTAAGTTTTCAGGCTATGTAAGGAAACCAGCTGCATTTTTTATGCAGTAATTCACCTGTTGTACAAGCGACTGGCATCATGGAGATGAGCATCCCTAGACATCAAATACTACCTATACTCCTCCTTATACAACAGCAAAAAAATACTGAAGCTTAAAGGTTAAGTGAACTTATTAAAATAAAATGATAGAAACAAGAAAAAAATCATTTAGAAACATAAGCATAACTATGTTTAGTGAATGCAAAGAGCACAACTGATTTAAATACATCATACTAAAACCTGAAGACTTAATTATGCAAAGTTCAGAGACTAAAAGAATTGGTAAATATGCAAGAATGATTTTTTTTTTTTAATAATTTTTCATCACAAGGTAATTTTAATATATTTTATAACTGTACCATTATAGCTAGGCCATAAATTAAGAAGCATACTTCCAGTTAGTAGCATACATCCACTATTTGAGTTTCACTGAAGATGTTATTAGTTACCTCTTTAGGACAACACCCAGACTGATTTGTTGTGCAATTTTTCAAACCACATGACGGTACCAGGTAAAGAAGTGGCAATTCAACATTATAATTTTTTTTTTTGTTATGAAGTTAAAAAGCAAGACTTTTTTCTCTAGGAATTAAGACTAAGATTTTGAGGGAGGTGATTGTAGAAGGACAAGCACAACAAATACATCAGACGGCAATTAAAGAAAAAAGAAGGCCTATATGTTAACAATGTAGAAACCAGGGTTGCTAAAGAATGATGCATATGGATCTACAGCTTTGCCAAACCGCTTAAAACCTTAAACCAGGATTTGGACAGATGACCTTCAAACAGGAATAAGATTGCAAGTGTTCTTCCCTTTCAAGAAGTATTTCTAATTTCATTATATCTTCAGCAAGTATTGTTCCCCTACTCTAAGTGCAGGATTAGTGATCTTTCAGTACTGATTTTACAATAAGAGCCTCAAGCAATGCTATAAAACCTTAGCACTGTAGAAAGCACAACATTACAAATCTGTGACCATAAAAGATGATCCTTTTTGGAATATCCATTGTGATTGCTTCTTCCTTTAATATCCAATCTAAAACAATAAACACATCTTTGACTTTGTGGGGTTCACATTGTTTTTAAGTTATGTCTGCAATACCTGCATTATCTCAGGGAAAACTTAGTTTAGATGAAAGAATTTTAAACTGAGGTCAACAATAAATGTAATGAAAGAGGAAGTAACTGAGTAAGTATGGTAGGATTACACTTCAAAGCGAAAATTGTCTTTTCAAATTCTAACACTTATCAAGCAGGCAGCAAAATTTTGAAAGAAGTTACTCTACAGCTGTTACTTCCCACATGACTGCTACAAATACCAAAAGGCAAAGTTATTTCAATTATTTAAACTGTGCTAGCATTTGTAAGTATGTATTTTAAAAGGTCAAATAAAGCCCTCCATTTTAACAAAACTGAAAAGATGAAGTATATAAACATTTGCCAGGTTTGCATTTAAATAGATGAAAGAAGCAAGAAGCACTATTTCACAGTGATACGGCAATCTGAGTTTTTTAAAAACAAACAGGCTTGTATCTCTTTAGAGTAAATCAGTGTCATTTACCTTAAAAGTTGACACAGGTTCTTGTGGTTCTGGACTTGATGGAACTGAGAGTGGGATGTCCTGGAGTGACACGTTTTCATCATTCTATCAGAGAACAAAAACAAGAACTCAAACTACTTGCTGAAACAACTCCCTTGCGAACTTGCTTTCAAGGATGGAGACACATCATCTCTCTGTGGAACCTGTTACAATGTCTGACCTCTCACTGTGAATTTTCCTTTTTTCCCCTGATAGGAAAGCCTCCCTTGCTGCAGCATGTGTACAATACCCAAATAAGGGCCACGAACAGCCTCCCGCTCTTCACAAAGCTGAAGGAACAGCTGCAGCTATGTCAAAGTGTGTTGATTTTGCACAAAAATCTGGTAAAGACCAGGCATTGTGTTCAAATGTGTTATATCAGGAAGGAATGGTGATGTTATACGATTTTAAAAGCTTCATTTCCTTCAGTATCCATTCAAATATTATGTCTGAGCAATATCAGAATATACAGCCAAAATATTTCTGCTAGGAATTCTTAACTAAAAAAGCAACATTTGGTCCTGGGCAGACTAATACAAAACTATTTCACAGCCATCAGAACTAAATATCAATTATAAAAACTGGAACCACACAAAAGTATTCTTTCCCCTGCCACAACAGTCATGAATTCTGAAATTAAGCACAGCAAGTAGAAACAGAAATAACCATCAAAGATGACAAATGATGATTGCCTGGATATGTCCTGAAGCACTTATACTCTCGTGACAAAAACACACACAGCCATTATGTGCAGTACTCTCAACCTGTGGCGCTCAACCCTGAAAAGGTTCAGTTAGGTTACAGAGTCAAGTCACAGACTGAACAACTGATGGTGTATTCTCATGATATGTTCTCAGGTTTGTACCATGATGTTGTTTTCAATCTTAGTGTTACACAAAACTACAGTACAATTACAGTACAGTTATTTTATGGTCATGGAAGATGATAACCACCATTTCCTTGGTGTAGGATTTATTCCCCCCCTCCCCCCTTTCTGTCCATCTCCTCCATCTACTACTTTCTTAAAGAAAAAATAAATCAATCTTCTACCTTACAGTATTCTCCTTTATTTTTTAGGGTTCTTAGAGGGGAGTTTCTTTACGCAATGTCCTCAAACGCCCAAGATTGCATTTGTAGAACCTAAGATCAGCATGTCTCAAAACCTGTCTAAAACCACTCTGAGGCTGAGCCAGCAACTCCCCAAAACCACAAGAGTAAAACTGCAGCACAAATGCTAAAGATCAATTAAGGGGAAAAACCCACAATAGACCTATTTATGTTCTTTATGTCCGTGAAGTATCTTTTTTGCTTTTTAATTCATAAGAAATACTTTTATAAATTTTTGACTAAACAGCAAAGAAACACCAACGCGATTGTCCAGATGCAAAAGAGCAAAAAATGAAAATTTATGAACTTTTAACAATTAAATTTTTACTTTTTCCTATAGTCACTGATTACTTGCAGCCAAACTATGCACAACCATCACCAGACTTAAAAGATAAAAATACTAAGAGCTACCATACAATTCCAAATTGCTTTTACCATACTACAAACCATTAAATTTAATTTCCATCACATAGATGTAATTTTATATCTTGCAGTGTTTTGGTGTTGTTTTTCTGTATTTTTTCTTTTTTTTATTTAAACTTCTTGGCTTTTTTTTTTTTTTTAAAAGACCATTAATTGTGAGAGCAGCCAAATTTCAAGGCTTCTGACTCCTTAACATAACAAATATTTCAGCTTACACTGTCCAATACACAGTTGTATTCAATTCACAAATAGTTGCTTGTCCCTTCTAGGCAGATCGCCAGCAACTGACAGGCTGATGAAGCACCAGTTTACAGTCTATGTTATGAACAAGTTCTAATAGAGTGTTTTGAAATAATTTGCACAATAATATCAGAAAGAAACAAACATTATTTAATCCAAAACACTTCTAAAATGCTGGAGGAAATGAGCAGCAATTAGAATCATAGAATCATTTACAGATTAACAGATTATATTTTATATTCTATTTTATATTTATCTTATATTCTACAACTAACAGATTTCATCAACATTTGTTACGTTAAACAACTATTCAAACAAATACACAAACTGAGAAGAAAAGCTGCATCAGATGGTCACAGTTGTAACTGTGAAGGAGTAATCATGCGAATGGAAAACACACAAACCAAGACAAATTATTTCAAGCAAAAGTATCCTGCATGGCTTTTAAAAGCTCTATCAGTGATACCTCTGGTATATCTTTTATTCCCATTAAAATGCATACAAGTAGAGCAACAAAACATTCTACAACAGCAGATTAAGACCTAATTGCAAAGAAAGTTAGTATGTCAGATATTCTCTGGTGATTTAAATCAAGTACTCCAGCCCTATGCTTTACCTGACTAATATTCACTAGCAAAGCAAGAACTAAGTTCATTTGCATTAATTCCCTTACTACTGTCTTAATTATCTTAATACATATAGTGAACACAGGGCAACTGAAAAAAAATTCAGTTCTAACACTATTAGCAGGAACTTAAGCATCCCATTGTGAACACACGCTAGGATTAATCTATGAAACTTTTCTTGTTTTGCTTTTTCTTTCTTGCTCATCATATTGCTAAAATGAGATTGGGGAAGGGGAAATCAGTGGAATAAGGCTATCCATGTACAAAAAAAGAGATTAGAACTAGCAAAAAGACAACAGAATTAGCAAAACAAATGCAATTGGGTATATGCACGTTATTTCTGGTAGCCTAGCAATTATATGCTAAGATATCATCCAATTTCAGAAATTTGGAGAGAACATATACTTTTAACCTTTAGTTAAAATTACAATAAACTTTATAAAGGTATCATCACATTGCAATAGGCAATACAAAAAGCTGCTACCTCTTGGTTTTTACCTGACTAACATTTTTACAATAGCAGAATACATTACTTATTACAGTATAATCACATCTTCAGAACAGTTGCACTAGCCTCATTTGTGCCAAATGTAAAAGATGCTTGCAAAAACAAGAACTCAGGAGAGTTTGTTAGCTGTATCAAAAACAAATACTTATCAAATGCATTGAAAAATAAGTTCTACTTATAAACATAAGCAGCAAAAAAACATTTTAATCTCATTTCCTTAGCAGAAGATTGCTTTTGAAAAACAGCAGCATTAGAAGGAAAAAAAACAGTTGTTAATATTTGCAACTATCTCCTAAATTTAAAACATTGCAACAAACAACTCAAACCTCACACATTTTGGCAATCCTGGTACAGTTATTTAAACATTACTGGCAGTTTAGGCATGAAAATAACCTGCAGTATGTAAACTGACAGAGGACTAATGTTGCAGACATTCTCATTTGATTAGTTATGTAGGGACAATCTTCAATTATAGATTGATTATTTTAACTCAATATAAATTCATACATATATATTTGCATGCAATGTTTAATCAAGTATATGCTCATTTAAGAAACAATGAAGTAATACGACAGTGACTGATCATTTCACAGTCCGTTTCTTGTTGCTATGAGTATCAGCAACCCATTTGAATCACTACCTGTCTACAGTGATTTTTCAACTCAACCACATTTACTGGAAACTTTTTGCTGGACTTAAGTCAACAGCATACACTTCAGCTTTTGGCCAGTTTTGGGTGGTCCCTATGTAATAAACTGAGGTAATCATATGCCTCAATATACATTTTAAACTGGCTTATAAAATTACAGCAAACCTGGAGTCAGAAACCATTACAAAATACCCCAGCAAGACTTAGAAAATCATGCTAAATTTACTAATAGCTACATAAAGGGAACAGGTGGCTGTCGTGGAAAAAAGAATCCACACACAAATTCCCTTCAAACACTTTTAGAATGCTCAAAGACTAAAAGGTTGCTCTGGAAAAAAACTTTATGCTAACTTTTTTAAGACAAGTGCGAAGAGATGTAATTCACCACCTCTCTAACAACATTTTGGCATTTATCAGCATAGTGCCTATACAACAAATCCAGACGAATGTCTAAAGCTTTACAATCATGACTATCAAAGTAGCCTGATTTCATGCTGAATATTAGTTCTGCTTCATATTCCTTTGCAAAGGCTATCTGCTGAGAAAATTAATACCATCTTTCCTACAAACCAGTTGATTTTATTGTTTTAGGACAAGCTCAGTGAGAGTTAGCTACAATTTTAAGTGTACATGGAGGTAAAATAGGTAACAATCCTTTCTTCCCTGAATGTTAATGCCATCATGCACCTTATTTCTCTGGACAATTAATTTTCTACATGTCGAATGTTTTTACACACCCACTTCCACATGTTACAGTCTAACTGAAGCACTTCATTATATTCTCAAGTCTGCATCTGTAATTTTTAATCCATCTGAAGAACAGGAGCTAAAGGTTCTGGGAATAACCCTCCATCATGGCTGTCACAGGTAAACCACAATTCACCCAAATACAAAGAGCCACAAATGGAAACCTGTATTTTTGAGTGGCTGTACCTAACATGCTCTCATGCCAATATTCTATAAAAGTGTGAAATTTTTAGTACGAATGACACAAATCCCTGTGCTTGCTTCATGTTACAAATTCCCAAAAAGCTGACTTATTGCTTTTGGTAAACAGAATACTAAACAGTAATTTTTATTTAGTGACCAATTATTATTTATGAAGAAGTGTATCAGACACAAGTATTTAGTCAAGAATGGCCTAATAAAGGGCCTCACTACCTTTCTAACCTACTGTGTTGATTATACACAGCAGCAGTTTACCTACTACAGATTGTTGGGCTTTGAGCACTGCAGTATTTCTGCTGATAAACAGTTCAGCAGCTCAAAACTGCTACATTTGCTTATATTGTCTATCCTCTCAGCAGTTACATGTTCTCATTTTATGTGCATCTATTTCAAAAAGAAAAAAAATACAACCAAAAGAAAAGTCAAGCTCCGTGACTAAATACACCATAATAGTCCCCAGAACATATTTCAACATTATAAACATACGCCTTCTATACAGCATACAGACGGTGCAGCTGTTCTCACTGTCTATTCTTTCCATCTTCTCTTTTCCCCTTGCTTTCTTTGGGTGATATTACTTGCAGGCTTTAGTTAAAAGCACATGTAAAATAAAGGAAAATTGTAGAACTTCTAGAAGAATAGAAGAGACAAGATAAAGGATACTCTCTCAGAAGAAATCTCTCATATTGCCTCAGAGGAAGATACAAAGATCAAAGCTTAGAGACAATAGTTGTTTTCATTATACTAACGTATTTTAAATTCTTCTATTACAAAAAATCAAGCCATTAGAAGCAAATGCATTTTCAGCAATTATCTTGCGGTTCCCTAACAGCATATGCTGCCTTTTAACACACATGGTTTTAAAAGAATATATACTACTAATAGTATACTAACAATTTCATTTTGAGAATTCTGTCAAGATTGTAGCATCTACATTTCATTAAGAAGTTGAAAAATGCTAAACAAACATTTCTAAAGTTTATCAAAGTTTATTAAAGTTTTATCAAGCTCTAGCCTGTGATTCCCAATTCAAAGTTTTCTTCAGTACAAATTACTCATTTGAGTAGTCTCCTTTGCTAACAGTATTTTTACAAAGATGCAAACAGAAAATTCATTAAGTGTCCCTCAAGCAGAGGGTGCTATTCACCTGCTGACTACTTGGCATTTTGAGCATAGTTTCATTCAAATATCACTACAAATAAGTGTCATACAGTTTCCATTGCCCACTGTTAAACACTGTTATAATGACAGTCCAACAGCTAACCAACTGTTTAAACTTAAAATTTGCCAATTTTATTTGCTATTTTGTTGATTTCTTTGGTTCTGTTTCAAGCACAGTTAAGTCCCTGAGGTGAACTATTTTGTGGCTGAAAAAAAAAGTAAAAATTGTAGGTGCAATTTATACTACTTATAAATTGTATACAATTTATACAACAATACATGAAACAAAGAAACCTTTGTATTTCATTAATTAAATCTGTTTATTCCTTGTCTTCAGGCTTCTTATAACAAAGATAAATATCTCTGACAGATCTCACCAGATGCAAAAAGAATACAATGAATATGTACTTCAAAGGTACCCAAATGACTTACTAATCTAAAGCCTCAGCAAAAATATATTGGTGCATTTAACAATTCTGCACTACAGGCTTCATTTTTCCATTCATACCTCTCTTCATACAAATGGGCTAGTCATATCTGGTAAGTTACAATGAAGATTTGTGCTTGAAAAAAAAGAATTTCTTTTCCATTCATGAAAGGTAAGTTGAAAAGAAACATTTTTTATAAAACTTGCCTCCCCCAGAAAAAAGGGCTTCACAGATCTCAGTTCTGTGAGCTGCTTCATGTTTCAGTCCTCCTTAAAATATCAGTAAGTGCTTATCTGAGATAAGACAGGGTGGTTGCGAATCATTGCTGCCATTCTTGAGAGGAAATTACTGCAGAGGACGGTCAATTCTTCCCTTGATCAAAGGCTCCACGGAATCAGAAATAGTATAATTCTTATTTAAATAAGGATGTTCTAACACATTAGCTCTGTAGCTTTAACCTAGTGTAGCAAGTTTAAGAAATTAATTGAGGAGGAGGAGGAAGAAGGAAGACATTTTTAAGATCAGAAGAAAACTTCATTACTATTAACCATGCAAATGAAGTACCTTAGTCAATGTTTGAGGCATTAACATTTAATGTCAATTATTATTAGAGTTAGACTTCCAAAGCATTTTCTTCTTACAATACAAAGTTAGTGCTCTAGTTAAGCATTAAGTGAGAACATTCACCAGTAGTTCAGTATTTCCCTGTAAATAATTACAACTTCATTTACTGCAAGAACAATGTATGTTTTTCACTCCATAGAAGCAAGTACAACATTACTGCAAAGTCAGAGAAGGTTATACTTACTACAGTGAAAATTTTCAAAAAATCTGCATGAGGCAAGACTCCTATTCCTGATTTCACCATTTGAAGACACAGAAAGATGGCAGTATGTGAGGAATAAGCAGACAGCACGTGCACTGCTGGCATCGTTAACCTGGTCACACGGAGTTCAGCAAAGGCTAGACTACTCAAGTAACTACTTATTTTTCCAAGCAGAACTGGGAACACAACACCAAACCCGTGCTGTTGCAGCTATGTTGCTAGTAATATTCAAGATAATTTATATATAGTTATGTGAGCTACAGTCACAGCAACGAATCCAGTATAGCACATTAAGTTTTCCTAGGAATCTGCTAGGTATACTGTAGAGCATAGCATGCAAGGGATGCAAGTCACACTACAGTTGATTAGATAATTGTATAAAATTGAATTTAATTACTATATCTTACTATCTTACTACAACTGTTCCTGTGAGACCTCATGCCTAAGACCTGGCTACAGCTCTATTTCTACCTATCTAAATTAAATAATATTGCTAAAAGTCATAACTAGAAAAGAGTAACACTTATGCATTTAAATGTGTAATATAGGTGAAGTAACGATATAAGAACTTCTGCTTTCTTTACTAAAGCTAGTGTTTGAAAGAAGCTGACTGTATCTTGCTTTTTTACATTTTGTAAGAAGAGGCCTGTCATACGACCCGGACCGAGATCATGTCCTAGTTCAGTGTTCAGACTGCTGAAGTTCATGTAATTGTTTTCAAAATTATATTTCTGTTCTTTACAATAAGGAAAAAAAGAATTGTTATATTTTTACTCATTTCTGTTAGTATAAAGCTCTGTATTTTCAGGAAAGGTTTAACACTTAGAAATAAGGAAAAAATATTTCATACAAGTTTTACTCTAATTGTTTAGTAAATACAGGTAGTACAGGCCTAAAGTTTCCCCTTCTGTAGCAGGTTAATTTACTTTACTATTCATATTGTTTGATTAAAAGGCTGGATAATACACAATAGAATAGAATAAACATTCAGAACTCCAATGATGAGTTTGGAAGCAGTGAGTTAAAACAGGGGGCGGTTAGGTCAGGAAAATACAAAGAAGGTGGCTTGACAAAGTTTGAAGAGAAGAATAATACTTGTTATTACAAAACTCGCTCTTACAGGGAGGGAGAGGGAGAAGATCAAGCTTTTGGCAAAAGAAACAGCAAATTTTGATAAATGTACATATTAGGAGTAACTGTTTCTTCTGAGAGTTTAAGTTTTTAAAAAAACTTAATCCAAGCTTCTTGAGGCAAGGTTTGTGTTCTGTAACCCTTTAGAAAAGTCTAGCTGTTATAAACTAGATCAAGATTTAAAATACAGTATTCTGCAGGGCCACACACTTTGGCTATAACATGCACGCCTTTACACAATGAACTACACATACACAGATCATCTGTCTAGTTGTTTAATTGTCCTTGTGTTAAAGGCATTAAAAGCTTTGGATAGAGTTCCCTGCTATCTCATGTACAAATTGCATACTTGAGACTGTTAGGAAGCACAGTTTCTGCAGCCCACTGCCCAGACATTAGGCCTCTAAGAACACATCTTCCCTTTCTGACACTACATTATTTTTGTTACAATTGTATTTCTGATTTTGTCAGTGGAAAAACATCTCCAATATTCTTGGTCACCATCAGAAGCAAATGGTCACATTTCTAAAAGGCACAGTCATACCCTTGAATTAGCCTCAAGGTTGATTTGCTTTTTGTTTTGCTGTGTTTTGTTTTAGTGCCTTACTTTTAGGGCACAAACTTATTTCCATTACATTACCCTGTTAGAAAAGAACAGCAGTAAATCTAGTATTAAAGAGAACATCATACAGCTACTTTTCAATGCTAATCTATATATGCCTCCAAAGAAGTCTCATGGACTTTTCTTTTTTTAAGGTAGCAAAGGAATTTTTGTAGCCGAAATGCCATGCTTCTGCTGAGTCATCCAGCAATTTACCAACTCTCACAATTTGCAAAGTTTTGATCTGAAATGAAAAACCTCCTAAAGGCTTATGACAATTCAGTGATTTCATACACTAGAAAGGTTAAATTTCAGCACTTCCAATAGAGATGACCCAGTAAGATTTGCTAAGCTTCTTGTCAAAACACACAAAAAAGATGAAAAGATGAGGAAAACAAAGCCTTAAGAAAAAGCTATTACCACTGCCTTGCTGAATGCAAGTTTGATCAATGGGATCGATTTTCATATTTTTCATTTTTTTTTTTACTCCCACCTTTTTAGGATCTTATTAAATAAAAGCTTGTCTTCACATCCACTGATATTTTTTTAATTTAGCATTATTTCCTCAGAGAAGCAGTATAACAATATTAAATATTTTTTGCAGTCAGTAAAGCGCTGAAAAAGCAGAAAAAGTATATTTTAAATAGCAATAAAAAGTGCACGCTTTCTTGAACACTGTAAGTCAATGTATAAAGGAAATGACAATAGCCTAATAAGGCCAAACAGAACATTAGCCCATCTAGGCTCACTCTCCAATATACTTTACTGCTTTTGTTCCATTTAAACAGCTCACCTGGTGCAGTAATCTCTTCAGTTTCAATAACTGAGTTTTTACAGCTGTGCAGTCTTGGACCATGTGCCGAAGTGTCATTTCATCAAGCATCACAGTATTCTCCGGTAAGCCCACCAGCTGTCTAGGAGCCTGGTAAAAATTTGGTGCTCCATAGCTTTCAAAGTGACCAACAGGAGATTCTAGGTAGTTTGATCCCCTAAAAAAATTTAAAAAATAAAAAACCTCACAGTGATGACAAACTAGAGCTAAAGAGCATTTAGTAAAAAAGTGTTATGCAATGTGGGCTATATTCACATACTGTGGCATACAGCAGAAAATAAATAAAGCAGAAAATGTCAATCCTATTTCACTTAAATGCTGGGCTTTCCTTCCCACTTGCATAAATCTCTTGCAGACTAACAACTACAGTACCCTAAACCCAGTTTGCTCATCAAGATTTCTATAAACTGTCATTCAAGCTAGCCTATAAGAACTACAGGATTACATTTAATTTAAAAACAAATAAGTAAAAAGCTGTCCAAGCTTACAAAATGCAAGTAATAAGAGAGTGTAATGTTTTTCCATGGAACACATATGGTAATTTAATCAAGCATTTATAGTATCATATAAATACAAGTAACACATTTTTGGATTAAAAACCGTGACAGAAACAAAAGTTTTGAAAAGAAATCGTTACAAATCTCAGAGATGCTCCCACTTAGACATGCTATTTATAGACATACAACTATTCTGAAAATTTCTTGTACTCAGTATCACTTGAGACCCTTTAGTGCCAAAAGAGATTTCTTATCACAGTATTTTAACTGTTTGGGAGAAAAGAGACAAGTCCTTTACCTGTTCAAATCATTTTTACCATGGATATAGTGATCGGTATGGCCAAGATGATAGTGATCCTGTGTATTCCATCGCTGTTGTGGTGCTCTTTTCCAGAACCCTTCCTGATGTTGCCTAGCATTTCTGTCTTGTCTATCATAACGGCTCATATTTTCACATTCCTCTACAGAGAGCAGAAAGTAAAAAAAAAAAAAAAAAAAAAAAAAAATTATAAAATTTGTTCCTAAGACCTTGTAAATAAAATATTCAGTATGTGCTGGTAATAGATACAGTGTATAATCTGTGGGCTTTTATTTTTTTTAAACCGATCCAAAAAAAGCACGCATTTTAGGACTGTCAAGCAGACTTCTGTAATGATGTCACATTTTTACTAGCATATAAAAAAGAGTAACCTGTAGCAGAAACTACAGAATTCAGTCTTAAGAGTATTTCAGGTTTAAGCAGAAAATCATTTGGAGGAGGTAGGGTTATGGGTAAGGAAAAAAAAAATTCAGAAGTAACATTTTCCTGTCTTTCTTACTGACAGGATCTTCAGGCCTTTAAAAAGTTCAAACAACACACGAACACAGAAAGACGACATTTTAGAAAAAGGCCAGTACTTCATTCCAAAAGAGAACAGTTTCATTACTTAAAATACATATATATCTCATCCTATTCATCTCGTTTGTTTTTCAACTTGAGAGACATTTAATCTTTATTTACCAGGATGACAGCATGATTTAAAACAAGCAAACAAAACAATCTCTTTAAAACACTAACTTCTGCAAAGCAAAGCAGATTCCACAGACTTCTTAAGGGAACAAAAACTATATTTGGCAACAGCTTGTAAACCACTAGAAACAAAGCCAAAACAACTGCTATCCGTGCAGTCAGACGCAGCAAAAAAAGTCATAAACTGCTATTCTGCCATCACACTTTCTCCTGCACTTACCCAAGGAGTTTTTCCTCACATTGTCAGTCTTTTGCTAGGAGAATAACTCTACACAAGAGAACATTGTTTTATTCGGCTGCCTACTCAGACATAGTTGCGCATAAGACGCTCATAAACAGGCCTTCCTTCCTGCTTAGTTCCCAGCCTGCGTGTTGTTGGGAAGTGAGCCCAGTTTTACCCTGTGATTTAAAACTGCCATCCTCACTCACTGCATACTTGTTGAGTTAGAACTGTTTCTATAAATAGGGTCTAAGAGGCATCCCAGGCTCCCAAGTGAAACAAGGAGAGTTTCTGTAGACCTGGAAAGTCTTAAGAGGCTGACGTCAGTGCAGTCACACATAATTATGAAAAAAGTGTTGGCAAAAAGTGCTGTTAAATATTACTATAACAAATACACATATCGACATTTCAGTTTTTATCACCTAGTTCAATAACCAAAAAATTAGGTAAGAAAATAAAGTTGTTCACCTAAAGTAACAGAAAATTTATTTCCCTTTAGAAGCATCCTTCTACAGCTCATAAAACATGAAAATTCAAGTGGGTCTATTCAAAATAAGCCCTCAATAAGTTTATAAGTAATTTTATTATGATGACTTTCAGCTTTGGAAAATGAAATTGAGACATTGAATAAAGACACAAGGATATTAACAAAAAACAAATTTTGCTTTTTCAGGGGGTCATGTTTACCTAAGGGAAAGCCTAGAGGTGGATTTTGAATTTTTCTTTTCAGATCCTCTTCACTAAAAATTCAGTGATTTCACAATAAGAAGCAATTATAGCAGAGAGACAGTTTATGCCGCATTAATTTTATATGGAAACCCAACTTTTTAAAAAAATGCCAAAAATAATAGTAATTAGCCAATATTGACCTGAAACAGTAAGTTTCTTCTCCTGAATCAGCAGCTTACACAGCAGATTGTCATAGTCACAAAACATATTCCAGCTACACAAACATTATTGATACTTAGCTGTAGAAATGGGAGTAGATTTAAGCTTATTATATTGATGCAATTAAGAAAGCAGTGAATTAAAAATTGTATTTCATTTTTGTCTAGATTAAATGGCAAACATTAACTTTTTACGTTTTTGTGGCAAACATTGACCTTTAAAATGAATGTATTTTTAACAGTTTTTAAATTAATAATTTGAAATGGAATTACTGATGCCAATGCAGTGCGTGTTTTATAAACAAGGAAACTTATGAGAAATTGATCGACCCTTTAAAATTGCTTCTTAGTTTTTCCCAACAGAATTAGAATTACCCTTATTGAAAGAACAGCCCCTAGGCTTGGATTGTTATCCATTCTGGTAAATTAAAAAATAAAAAAATAAAAATTGTACACCTGTCTGGGCTGAAAAAAGTTGAATACTAGCACTATTTTCAATAAGCACCTTTCACACAAGTACTTTGGAAAACTTATTCTGAGATTTAAAAGATTAAGTACTGCATTTCATATGTATACACGGTTAAAACATGACATGCCACCCTTGTGGTAGATGGAAGACTATGTATTTATTTACTGTTAATTTGGCTTCATATCTAATATACATGCAGGAGTCTTCACCCAAAGAACTCAAAGATACTCTCAAAAAAACCTGAGTTTCCCCAAACTTCAGTAGGCGGCTGAACAGCACACAAAATAAGGAAAGCGTTTTTTCTTTCAGTGTTTGTTTGTACAGGGTAGGGCATTACAGTGCTCCACATTCAATGTTTTTGTTCATTTGAAGATATATTTGCCTCCACTGAACTTGGAGGTAAAGTTAATACCCATATTCACATGACAGTGACAATTCTTATAAGTAGGTCAGGAATGACCAAAAGCATATGCCTCAAACTTTTCCAGGCCAGGATTTGAGAAAGTGTGGCAATCAGTTGCCTTATCCAGTTCATTCTAGTCTAGATTTGTATTATTTTAGTGGCATCTAGGTACCACTAACCTCCTTGTGAAAAGTTTGCCAGCATCCTCACTGACAATAAGAGTGCATAAAAGACATCTTGAAAAGAACACATCTTAAATCTGAAGGCTTTTGTTATCCTGAATTGTATAAAATATATTAAAACATATTGTCATTTTGTAGAAGAAAACAAATAGTTATCTCAAAAAGAAGTACATTGTCATTCACCAAAGCTGAAAAAAATGCTTTTCCAACATTTTCAAATATAGCTGAAGCATGAGATTGAAGGACTAACTTAAAAGTTTGAAATTTATTCTACTAAAATAATTTAAAGAAACAAACGGTGTGCAACAAGGTTGCATTTTTATAAAAGGCAGTAAATGTCTAATTTTAGAATTCTTCAAAGGCAAGAGTTGTATTTGGGGGAACAGAAACATCACACTTCCTGTATTTCAGAAAAGAAAAAAGTTGTTACTTAAAGAAAAAACAATTTGAAGAGTGCGTTGGCTTATTAGAGCACAAGTCAGAACAATGTAACTCAACTCTCTTAAGCCTATAATGCAGTTTCACAATAAGATTGCTTGGCTAATTTACTAACCTTTGTCATGAGGTGGGTCCTCAGGCAGGTCCACATCAAGCATGAGATCATCATCTTCAAGATCACATGAATCAAGATTATTCAAGATATCCTGCAAGAAAGAAAATGTGAGATACAGCTGCTGTCATGATATTTCATTTACCCTACTGTCATAAAAAGTTTATTTCAAAGCTTTGTCACATTTGTATTGTACACATATCCAATGTTTTCAGCAGCCTCCTCTCTTCAGAGGCCAAGATCAACCTTACTTGAGACCTTCTATGCAAACAATCAATCATCACACTTCTCGTAATATGATACAATAACAGTGTCAGATGAAACAAAGACGGATTAAAACATTTTTCTGCCTGATGCCTATGGAATACTCCAAAGATTTTTCTGTTCATTAATATCCTGCCTTCTTCCCAATTGGAAGCATTTTAAAACCAAATTAATTTGCTCACTTAGAATTCAAAAACAGGTTTGTGAAGAGAAGATGTTAAATCACCTTATTTTAGCTCTCATATACTATCATAATCTCATTAAAAGGAAGAGAGGGAAATCTGTGTTATCTTGACTTTTTAGGCCAACAAAACTTAAAATATGTTATTATCAACACTAAGCTCTGTTGCCTTTTGTCTTTAAGATTGTGGTTCATATAAAGCTGTTTCTAAAGGGACTAACAAACTGCCATGTTGCATGGGTGTGCTAATAGAAGAAAAATGCAATAAAGTGTTAGTACTAAATGGAATCATACATATTATATACAGTCAGTCAGGTATATTAAAGAAAAAGGATTGTAATGCAGGCAAGTCAAGTCAGTGTTAAAAAGACAGAAACTGACCCCTCTTTCTTTAAGAATACCAACAGTACAAAAAACTCACGAGGTCAAGGCTGTAGAATATTCAGCTTATTGAGCAGGCAGATGCTGCTAGCACCATGCTCCTGAAAAGCTGTCTCAGGCAACGAAGTGCAGTACGTGATCTGAGAACCCAGACTCCGTTTTACTTTGTTATTCAAAGAAAGCTAAACTTATTAGTATCAAGTGATTATAATACAAAGTAGGTCTAAGGAAACTGTTAATGGTTATACAGCTCTAACTCTTGAGCTCTATTTTTCCATATCCCACAAATAAAAGCTGTAGCTTTAAGGCCCAAGATCAGACTCGGGCACTTCACATCTACCTCTTTTCTAAGAGCAGAAATACGGATTTTTCTTAGGTTTAACAGCTACACCTAAAGATGATTCATGGGACCAATATTGAAAAATGTACCAAATATTAAGTAAGTAAGTGTTTTACTAATTATTTCTCACTGGATAATAAAGTGATCATTAAATACTTAAGCGAATACTTGCAGGCAGACTACCAATACACTGCAAAACAATATTCACATAGAAAGCTATCCCTTTGCTGCCTACCATTTATTAGATTCGCTTTGTCAGAGATGCATAGGTGAAAAGGAAACCATTAATAGGTATTTGTCTAAACTGTTGCTCCAACTGTTCTTCAGCAGTCTTCCTATAGTGTTTACAAAGGACTACTGTATTTTATTACAAATGGTGGAAAGAGCTAAGTATATTTTAAGATTTTTTTTTTTTGACACAGAACATTAAACATTCTACATTTCTGCAGGGGAAGTTATTTATTGACTTAGGAAGGAGAGTATGAGACAAAAATAGTTAATATTCACTTTGTAAAACATGAGCAACATAAAGGAAAGATGAAATACTTGAGACACAACCACCTGGGGTTTTTTATATTTCAAAATCCTACCTGAATTATTTTGCTTACATATAGTATTCTAAGTATTTACAGGAAAAAACAGAAAAACCTACATATCAGGGCATTGTGAATGATAATAAAACCAACTATGGAAAAGCTTCACAGGGAAATGGAAGCCATTTAAAGGAAATGTGGATTTAACATTTGGGAGAACAAACTGCCTGTATGTATTTACTTCTTTTTGTTTCCATTAATTTACATTTTTCTAAGAACTAGAAGATTTTTAACTAACATGTATTTTTTTTAAACAATTCTACAAAATGTAGGTGTGTTTGAGAGGCAGCTTTGGTTTGTTGATAAATTGTTTCTATGCCATGCTTTGATCTTCCAAATTAGTATGAACAAGCCTTATTTTCTTCTACTGCAGGAACCTTAATGAGCATGACAAATGAATTACAAACAGTTGCCACAAACATATAAGAAAGTTGAAAACATTTGCCATTGCTGTGCAAAAGCATTAAAAAAAAGCACAATATAAAAACGTAGTATGTCAGTGTTAACTAATAAACCTAGATAAGCCACTTTACTATCTTTATATCAAAACTTCAGAAGTCTAATGATGTCAGAGGTCAGCATTTGAGATGCCAAACATACTTTTCTGTCAACAGCACATTTCATTATGCTTCCCTAATTATACATTCCTGCACCACATTGAGGCAACTCCATACTAGAAAACACAACTGTGAATATGAAGTCTTTGTAATAGCTGGGCCATGCATGAATTCACTTTGAGTATTTCCCAATGCTATCTACTTGGGAAACATAATATAAAAGTAGATGTCAGCAACGTCATCTTGAAATAGCTATAAGATAAAGTGCAGGTTTCATCAACACATTAGTACATATAAAACCTATATTTACAGACTTCCATTGTTATTCTTACTACTGTATAATGAATTGAAGTTAGCTACATGGCAATAACGTTGTTAATAATGTGTGCTTAACAGAGATTATCATCATGAAGTGGTTCTGGGCAACGAGCTCAAACAAAACAGGAAATAAAAAATTCTTTTTTTGTGCATCAGCTCCAACCCTACAGAATATTACATGTTTCAGCAATTATTAAAAGTTATAGTAAGAGAAGAGTCCTCTTTTATTTGTATAGTTGAAAAGAACAGTGCATATTAAAAGCAGCATGTAACTTCACAAGGCTGATTTAGCACTAGATTTTCAAGATGGTACAACCTAGAAAGAGATTAAGTTTGGGACTGCGAAATCCCAAGCCCAACTACAATGCCGTCCTCAAGCTCTCCCTCCAGAAAGGTTTTCAACTGAACACAGGCAGTAGTGCTTTGTTCTCTTACTGCAATAGAACATGAAAAGCGTTAGGTGAGAAACAGATCATCTATGACTACTGGTATAAGCACTGAGTAAGCTGAGAACCCCAACAGCAGAGAACACTCACATTGCATAAGGAGATGAGAAAAGACTAAATAGAGAGGCAAGGGTAAGGCTGGTGAACAATTACACCACATTTAGCAAGTTTACTTCAATATTCTTTCTGTAGTGATTGCCCTTAGGTGCTATGTCTTACCAAAGGTTAATCAAGCACACACCAACAGCTCACCTGCAACAGCTTGGGGTCTTTTTGCCTAATTTGTTGGATACATAGAGTTCAGACTCTTTCTCAAGAGGCATAACAATATTAAGTTCTTAAGGCCAATGCTTTGAAGATTGGGCTACTGTAGAGCAGCTACTTTTGCTGAAGCTGAACAAGTTTAAAGTTCAATATAAATTCATGTCTGTCATAATGAACTGGAGAAGCAAAATATTCTTTTTAAGAAGTTCAGTTTCTAAAAACTCCTCAGGTTACATAAGCTCTCTTCCACTGAAGAGCAGTATTTTTCAGTCCACCAACTTAAGTTCAATTTAGCTCAACAGTTAGACCTAGGCAAGAGGCCTGATTCTCATCCTTCCCATTTCTTGAGCTAAGTATATAATGCAACTAAAAATAAATTACAGTGTGTCCAAATTAGAAGGATAGATATCTGCATTTCCTCCCTATTAAAAGATGTGGACCAGTGAAAGCTTATGATATGATGTATATTACACTGGAATTAAAAAAAAAAAAAAAAAGGAACAAAAAGGAAGAAGTCGGGCATTGGGGTTAATACAGAAATACAAAGCAATTCCAGATAAGCAACCCTCAAACAAATAATTTCAGAGAGTGTTCACAGAACTGAAAAGAGCCCGAGCTTGAAATACCAATTCAGTACCCTTCTTTTCATGCCAAGGTATGCTATCTTACTTGAAAAGCAATTGCACTGAGGTAGTCATGAACTGTTGGTGACTATTAGGAACAATGTTTTACCTTTTTCCACCATTCAAGATCTCAGATCTCATTCATTTGTTCTACCTTTAGAAAGTAGGCTGCTAAAGGAAAATAACTAATTATTTTTGTTACTGATTTAGTAAGTTAGGTCTTGGTTCCAGTAATAATCATACACTTCTAAAGTTTGTGGAAAACGGAAGTAAAAGCTCACATGCAATTCAAGTACTCCATAGTGATTACTTAAATTGAACACACATACCAATTTCTTCAGTTTGATTTGCTCTACATCCTGATTTTTTTAAGCCTATATGGACAAGTTCTTTTATCTTTTACTTTCTCACTCAAAAAAGACCATATGAGCAATGCACATAGATCATTTAATACAAAAGAATCAAACAACAAAAATATTAAAGGATAGCTATGACACTTTGGGGAGAAAAATTAAACTATAGAAAGCATGTCTACAAGCTCAAAATTCGGCAGCAAAAGATCATGTGTCATCTACAGCATCAGTATATAAATACCTTTCTGGCATGCCTACTTTTGATGGTAGTATTCACATAATACTTTCCCAGGTTACTGACAATGCATTTATAGAAGCTTTATCTGACATGAACGTAATCTAATTTAGTAAAAACTTTGCTGTTAAATCTGGTTGGATGTTATGAAAGGTAAACATGCTAGGCTATTTCCAGTATGTATTTTCAAAGCTGTTTACTTAAAGAACGCAGTGGTGATTACAGGTCACTTTGTTGAATGACAACACGTAATAGCACGTTCCATTTATTTAGTTATACTTTAATCTCTTTGTACAAACAAATCATCAGTAGGTTAGAATCAGACTTCAAACTCGTAGTTAGTTATTCCTACAATACCATCCTTTTGATGAAAACGTATTATAGCAAGTATCAGTAATAACCACTATGAAATCAAGGTTATTTTATGACTTCCATTAGCTAAAGGTGCTTTACTTATTTTGAATGTTGTTAGTCTTTATGGCCAAATTTTAGGCTTAATTTTTCTATGTCTACCTCAAGCTGACTTCCAGTTTTCAGTAAGAGAGTAAACAGTCTCTCAGAAACTGATGAAAGATGAAGCAAAGTCATTTGTCCACATAAAATTTTTTCTTCAGTTCTTATGTTAAAAAGATCTCATAGACACATACCAGAAGAAAGCCTGACATTTAAATTTCTCTGACAGTTCTCTGAAATTGAGATCGCTGTTTGGGACAAATTTGGGCATGGATAACAAACTTAGAAGCTTCTGAAAAACTAATTAACATATCAGAGCAATTTAAGCAATGGCTTAAAGAATTACATTTAAATCATCCTAAAAATAATAATAAAAAAAAATGCATAAATAAGAAGCCCTCTGAATAGAATTCTATCAGAATCTCCAAAATACCATAATTACTTTTATAGGTTTTTTGGATAATTACTACAAGAAAAACATTTTAAAAACAGAATTTTACATAAAAAACCAAGCCTTAGAAGAACTAGCATCTCTGTATTACTTCTCTGTAAACTTAGAAAAGCAGTTGTCAAAGTCACTAAATCATTTAAAGCAGACACATGTCCTTGTGACATTCCATCAAAAAAAAAAAAAGTCAAACATCCTGCTCAGATGTCACCTTCATTCTTTTTCTACTACCGAAGAGACCTTATTTAAATAAAACATTTGGTGTCTATGTTAGCATGACAATGAAGCCACAACACTGTGTTTAACATGAGTCTGATGCTATGGCAATGAATATATTACTAGAAGTTTAGCAATACTGATTTCACTTGATCCCACACAGGAGAAGATAGTAATCATAAAGTAAGTCCTCCAAAGGAGAAAAAAAAAAAAAAAAAAAGCCTCTTGAAACAACAGAGGATGTAGGGGTTGACACTGGGATAGAAAGTCCAATTTCTAGTCCAATGGTTAAGGCTCTAAGAAGCACTCGATAGTTTCAAGCCAGTTATTCAGTTGATTCACCCAGCAGTGGGAGTCTTCACGCCTGCAGCATCAAAAGGACACAACAATCCCTGTATGGAGGGACAATTCAACACACCCTTCTAATGCACAAGAGGACCCTTTAGAACAGGACTATGGTAGTGCATTGTACCACTAGTTGTATTTTTTATTGCAACAAACTCAGTTTCAGAAATTCCCCATCCTATTACTTAACAACAAAAAGGCAAGGCGCTTTTTGAGATCACGTTATTCACAAAAATGTTGATAACTGAACAGACATTGTGCCTTTTGCCAAAAATTTCCTCCAGTCCAACAGTCTTAAGAATTACAGAGTAAGCAAAGCTTCTACTTTATTTCTGAAGTTAAGAAAAACATCACGATACAACCTTGATACACACCTTAGCAGCCCAACTGCATAGTAAAGTCCTGTCACTATGAAGCAGCAAAGAGGAAGCTGAATAGGAGGCCAGCTACAAGATACCTAGCTTCCAGGATTTACTGGGAAAAAGTATTAAAGAGAGCATGAAGATCACAAAAACATCAAATAGAAATTGATTCATAGGATACTAGTTCTGGACAACAGAACACCACCACAAAATAACAGACAGCTTTCAAATCAGTTTTGTGAAGAAAAACCTGGGTATGTCTCCTTAGAACATCAAAAAATACCTACTCTCAAACCGAACCTGCCTTATATGCTTTTGTTTTGTATAAACTGGAGGGTTTAGCTGTGATGCATCAGAAGGGCAAGTACTCCAAAAATCTGAGGAGAACTAAAGCCTTTGCAACCATTCCTCCACAATTTGAACTCTTGTTTACAAAAAGCATCACTGGAAAATGTGAAAAGTTCTCTTTTCCTCATACATAAAAATATACACTAGAGTTCTTTTCTTTTAGTTATAATACAACAGCTTTTCTTACATCACATTTTCATTACATACAACAGTGTATCTAAGTATTTTTATTAAAATAAAAAAATCCATCAATAATCCTGCCAGTATGGCAGAAATACCCACAAAGAAATCTTACATTAATGTCAAGAACACTATTTAAAACCTTTATATTATTCATACTGATTCTCATCGTATGATCTGTCGGTAACATGAAAAAAGTATTAAGGCATCAGAGTATCCCAGATGAAGCAGACTACTATTTTTTCATTAGTGATCATGTCTCTGCAGTTGTTAAGATCTCCCAGCTGGATGTTTCTGGTGTGACATTTGAACATTACAATCAACACGTGGTTGTACGTTCAAAACAGAATGCCTTTTATTGTCTGCAAGAGTTCACTCACCTGACTGAAAGTAGGGATCATTGCAGTGAGTTGGCACAATTTCGGAAGAACAACAAAAATATACCGTGTTTATGATTCTCTGTGCTTTAATATTTGAAATGAGAAGAAATTGTACTATTTTGCATCTGAAAGTGATTCATGTCTCCTTAGTGTCAAAGTGTTACAAGTCTTACGCTATACTAAGAGAAGGGCACCGTTTCTTATTTCAAACATTCTTTTGCAAATAAAAGGTAGGTGTGCTTTATGCTCAGAAAAACTAGCAGCTTTAGATGCATGAAATTCCACAGACATTTTCACGCTCGTTTTCTATGCAGCTGCACATGCCACATCTCTTCTGGCAAGATGCTAAAAATAAAAGATTTTGGATTTTCCATTAAAAAAAGATATTGAGGAGGAAAAAAAAAAAGGATGAAAAAACACCACAGAAAAAAGTTCAACAAGCAGAAGATAAGCATGAGTAAAGGGAAAGAACTGCGGAAGAATCTGTCCAAAAAACTCAAGGGAAGTGAAGAGTTTGAGAGTAGTACAGAAATTAACAAAGTATCACTTCAAGTACTTGAAGAATGAAAAAAGGAAGTAGCTTTTAAAAAACAAACACTAAACAGACTGGGTAAATGAGTTATCTGGAGGGCAACTAAAGGATAACCACAAAAGTCAAACAGGATTCAAGGCTGACAGCAGAGGGAGACTTCCAAGGTCTTTTTCAATGCTATTTTCAGCATTTGACAACACCCCAGACAGATATAGAGAAGAGATAAAGAAATAGAAATCCAATACAAGTCTCCAAAAAGGCAACATTAAATAAGAACTCAACAGAACTGTTATAGTGAAGGTAGAAAACAGAGATGGAAGATAAAGACACAGGAGGGCACATACCATACTACAGGGCTGAAGAGAAAAACCCACTGTAAACAAAGTCCTAAGAACAGAGGAAACCACACAGGGCAGAGAAAGGATAGGACTCTGCAGGATACCAAAAATAGGATAGGAAGGGAGTTATTTTAAACGCTGTACATTGCAAGTCACATTAAAGACAATTAAGCCCAACAACCAAACAACTATTTCAACATTTTGTTCGTGCTCTGCAACGGAAGGTTGCCATAACAACAAATGCAACAAGAACTTCGTTCTGAAAATCCAACACATTTTATGTTTAACTATCAGATATAATAGTCTTAAATAAAGATTTACTATTCTTGAAAACATTTTTAGAGTGGCATTGTATGTTCTACCTAGGTTTACTGTAAGTATATAAGAAGTAATCATTAGGTTAAGTTATTACCCACTATATCTCAAGAAGCACCTATGCTTGCTGCTTTATTTTTTCTTTCTTTTTTTTTTTTTAACTATAAAATCAGATGTCAGACCGTGTAAGAAATCTGAAATTCAGTAGTATGATGAAGGGAGAGAAAGAAGAAAACCAGAAATGTCAACCATTCTGTTGAGACTTCATCAGCTCATAAGCAACAGCACTTTTCAAACACGCAGCACAAGTTAAATCCCACAGCCACAAAAAGCATTCCTCGACTGCCATCTAGCCTCCGGTAATGAACCTACAAAAAAGAAACTGAACAGGGGGGAAGCATTTTGACCATCTTTCTGCAGAATTCCAGCAAAACTTAAGGACGTTTTCTATTTTTTTTTTTTT
This sequence comes from Platalea leucorodia, assembly GCF_965183815.1. NCBI lineage: Eukaryota > Metazoa > Chordata > Aves > Pelecaniformes > Threskiornithidae > Platalea > Platalea leucorodia. The sequence continues at coordinate 33,291,689 of NC_138826.1, forward strand.
TAAATAGGCAGATGCTTTTAAGTAGAAAGTTTCCGTTTTACTATCAAGCACAATGATAGAAAGCCATCAGCAGTAAGCATAGATAGTAACACAGAAGTAGCAGAGGCTGAGGAAAAGCAGTCCTTTCTACTCATTGCTTCCAGTCTGTTTTCAGAAACAGTCTACCAATATCAGAAGTTCAATATTACTTTTACAGTTTACCTACAAATAATGGAGCATTTTACACTATAAAGCAATATGTAATTGCTACAGATGGTCTTAACTGGCAAACATAATTGTGAATGGTTCTCACTCCACTGACTTGCATTTGTATTAACAGTGTGAGGTTCAGCTTAAAGGAAAATAGGGAGGCTTCAAATAACTCCCAGCTGAGAAAGGTGCCAACCCATAACCTCAAAATTCAGAGGAACACCATGGGCAGGGCTGCTACCAGGCGATCAATTAAGTTTCCTCGGTGTAGTAAGTTTTAATTATACCCTAGCTAGATTTTCGGGGTAATCTGAATACGACTTGTTACACAGCATTAATGTGTTCTATTATTATACAGTCAGCTTAATATACTTGTGTCTAATTAAAAACAAAACAATCCTCAAATACCTCCTAACTATTTTCGAGTAATTCTACTTTGACCAATCTCTAAATGCACTGCTAACGACACAGGATGCTTTTCGTCACTTACTTGCACTGTTGCAAAAGTATCTTCTCACTACATTATAATGATACGATTCATCACTGTGAACCAAGAACACAAAAACTGAAGTGCTGTTTACTCAGAACCACCTCATATGTGGAAAAATGGCGCTTTGTTAAATTTCCAGTCTTCAATGAGGATGACAACTAGAGTTATAAGGTGACATCAGATTGCAGTTGGTATCAATATGGCCTGAATACAATGTTAAGTGTTCTTGAAAAGAAAAGATGTTAAAGCGCATCCCATATTTAGAACTGTGGGGACAGTAAGACTGAAATTGGGCGTACACATTTCATCCAGAAGTACCAAAACGCTGTGTGTACTACAAGAACAACTGACCCCAACACGTATAAGACACTGCCCCTCCCCTAAATTTCTGATGCTTTGCATCAGAAAATAATTCGGAAAAGGATTCAATACCAATGTTCCTATAACTTATTAGGACACAATTTTAAGTAAAAAGGAAAAGAAAACTGTGCCTATCTAGGTGTTTTTAAGCAAGCTACCTGTAAAATGTTCAGAAACTCAGTTAGATGGATTAGATGTATGTTTTAATTTGTTTTAATTTTTTTTTTTTTTTAAATGCTTTTCTTATTGTCGTGGTTTAACCCCAGCCAGCAACTATGCACCACACATCCACTCGCCCACTCCGCCCCAGTGGAATGGGGGAGGGAATTAGAAGAGAAAAAGTGAGAAAACTCATGGGTTGAGATACAGACAGTTTAATAGGTGAAGCAAAAGCCGCACAGGCAAGCAAAGCAACACAAGGAATTCATTCACTCCTTCCCATCGGCAGGCAGGTGTTCAGCCATCCTCAGGAAAGCAGGGCTCCATCACGTGTAATGGTTACTTGGGAAGACAAATGCCATCACTCCGAATGTCCCCCCTCTTTCCTTCTTCTTCCCCCAGTTTATATACTGAGCATGATGTCATATGGTGTGGAATAGCCCTTTGGCCAGTCTGGGTCAGCTGTCCTAGCTATGCTCCCTCCCAGCTTCTTATGCACCTGGCAGAACGCGAGAAGCTGAAAAGTCCTTGGCTAGTGTAAACTCTAGTCAGCAAGAACCAAAACATCAGTCTGTTATCAACATTATTCTCATCCTAAATCCCAAATACAGCACTATACCAGCTACTAAGAAGAAAATTTAACTCTATCCCAGCCGAAACCAGGACAGTATCCACCCCTTATTCCATACCATTTACGTCATGCTCAGGTCCCACATTATCCAGTACATCCTTATTAGCCACCACCTGTACTCACTATGGTTTGAAGATTTCCTAGGAGTAAGGAAAACAATGTGAGAGACCTAAAAATTCAGCAATACAGTTAGAGGAAATACACTAGAGTAATTCTGAAATCCTTCTGTTATTGAAAAGTGATGCTACTTGGTAGAATAAAGAAAAAAATGGAAAAGGAATAGCTATAAACTCCCATTAAAATGTAACACTAGGTATGCAGTTACCAACTCATACAGGAAATATCACTTACGAGCTTATGAAATAAAAGAAGTGCTAATTTCTACCAGTATTTATTCTCATATTTCACACAACAACATATCAGCTGCTGCTCTCTCTCTCTCTCTCTCCCCCCCCCCATACAAATTCAAAGCTGTCATTAGTGGCTACCACAAATGAAACACAGGAGTACAAGTGAAGTTGCCTTACTTGATTTTGCCAGCCAAAGCAGCATGAGATGATTTACTGTGTCAGTTCTGAATGAAGCAGCTCTCAAAGGCATACATGCTTTCCCATCCCAAAGGAAAAAAGGTAATTTGCCATAAAAGCTTGTTCACAAAATGTCATGCATCTCAAACCACCATCACAAGAGGTTTGTGCACTGTAATATAGTCATATAACCTCTTAATAATATTTGACAGCAGGCACACGTACATCACACAAGACACAGACAGAAATGCCACCTCATTAAGTAATTCAGTTTCTCACTACCTCCCGTTGCTGTAACAGTTAAGCTCTGAAGTTGAAGACTAGAGCAGTGGTGGGAGGGTAGATGGTGGCTATTTTCACTCTCAAGGCAGTACCTCTGAAATCACAGCCTCTACTTTCATGACATTTCCTTTCTCAGCCATGAGCAGAAAACTGTCTGCCAGCAAACTCTGCCGAAAGAATGGCTGAGGAACCCTGCTAACAGAACATACTGAAACAAGTTTGTACTCTTAGTTCTGTATTAGGACAAGTAATAATACAGACTGAGTTTTACATAGCAGTTGCACAGTTTTCTACTAAAAGCTTAACTGCGGACATGTTAATCAAGGATATTCTCCTACTAATTTAATATGCCCACAAATATTATCTGTTCATAACGAAGACTAAATGCAAAAAGGTGACACTGACTTTTGAGGTTTTGAAATCAGAAACAAGCAGTCTAATGGTTTTCCAAATATAATTTTTTAGGCATAACTCAAAGTTTTTTTAGAAACTGAGGATATAAAAAACAAATGCCAGAGGTTTCTATACTTGTAATATTGGAAAAATGAAAGCAATTATATCGACCTAATGAAAACTATGAAGTTAGAACAGTACAATTCAAGTGAGTCAGCGTCATTTTTGTCAGATTCTGGAACACAGCATGAAGATGGCAGGACAAAAGAGTGTGGAACTTGGACATGAGCTTATGAGCTTAAACAGAGGTTAGCAGCAACACCAGCTTCAGATAAGTGGCACACAGATGCATGCCAATGAAAAAACACCTTTCAAGGCTGACATCTATATTAGATTCCAATCCCAGAATCACTATTTCTGAGCAGGGAGTTGGAACCACTTTATAAATTTTAGAAAACAGTAAGACAAAGCTCTTTCACACAGACATCCTAAGCAGAAATGGCAGTTTAGCAAGATAATGTATTTCTAAGAAATCTTTTTATAATCGCAAGTAAAATTCAGACATAGTGCTTGGCATTTTCTAGAATGCATCAGTAACAGCTAAAGACTTCCTGGGCTACTCTGATGTCTCTTGCCAAAAAAAAATATTGGCCTACAAACCCAGAAGTCAGGCTTTCAGGTAAAGGCATGTGAAGCACCAATGAATTATGCAATCTGTCCTGCAGGACAGGATTTCTTTGGTGATGAATGCAACAAATGAAAATTCTCTGAACAGAAGCAGAAAATACAGAAATCCACACTGCCATTCCACATTAGTGATGCTATGTGCTATTACAGCTCTGTTCATAAAATCAGTCTCCAGTATGCTGAGCACAGAGGGAAATGTAGAAGGAGATACAACACAAATTGCAAAGTATCTGACGCCCTCTGGGTTTGGTCTTAGTCACTTTCCAGGAGATTCACAGATACTTTTTTGTTTTCTACAGTGTGTCCACACCCAATTAGACAGATATGCCACTGACAATTTTAATTATTGCCCATACAGATCTACACATCTGCATCAGATGATTTCTGAAGTGCTTTTATCATTGGTTTGTTTGAATACTTTCTAGGTAACAGGTAGATAAAATTATCTCCCCCTACACTGGTACTACATTCTCACAGTCTTATTAGTCTGACATACTAATGAATTCTAATATTGATTCACATACCTATAGGGAGAGATTACCCAGTTTCCTCCTCTGTGGTCCAGTTATGTCACAACAGTAGCCAGATAAACTTGGCAGCAGCAAGAAAGACTAAAATGTCTGGGGTCTCACAGGCTTGTTAGGCAGCATCTTCAGGTGCCAAAAAAGGACCAGCTACTTCAAAATCCAAATTACTCTAACATATATATGACAAGATTCCCCAAGACTAGAGCCATGATACTTAATTAAATATTGTTATATCACAAGAATAATGCCTTCTCCTTCCTTTCAACCTGACTCCCTCCCTAAAGTACTGGGCATCTAGTCATGTAATTAGTTGTCACTGTACCAAATTCTCTAGCAAAGAACATATTAAAAAAAAAAATCTAATCACAAACGAAATTAGAAGTGTGTATTTATTAATGTCATAATGAATTCAAGTCAGAATGGCACTGACTGAGGTAAAACCATCTTTTGGTTTCAGGCACAGAAGAAATTCAGACCCTTCTTAAGCAAGTGCCCAATTGAAGTACACAAACTACTTTAAGGAAGCATCATAGAAGCATACAATGCAATTAATTCTCTGTATTAACTTAACCTTTTGTTAGCCAAGAGACATGTATTCTAACAAAGGAGGAAATGCAATTAGTCAACACTGTTCATCCGAGTACAGACTGTCAAAAATACACAAGTGTCGTTTTTTTAATGCTGTCTTCTGCTTCTGATCTTTGTTGTTCTTTGCTGAACCACAAATTTATCAATAATGTAATACATACTGATGATAACACCAAGTATTATGATTCATTTTTAACTCATCCATCATTCTAAAAATAGATAAGACAGACTCCGTAAGACTCAGTCAAGGTCACAAAGCATGCGAGATCAGTAGTTGAGGTATCTTTACTCATAGATCATTGAACTATTTTCCATACTAACAGCAAGTACACTCAATCTACTGGTGAATAAAAATTATTTGGTTGATTCTGTCTCTTACTGGGAAAAAAAGAAGGAGCTGAATGGCATGCAAGTCTCTCCTGACTGTAACGTCTTTGCTAATGGAAGATTTTAATATCAACTTGCAGACAAAAAAACAAATACAAGAATGGGGAGAAAAAAGCTGTTGGAAATCTAGGAGTTTCAGTAATGGCTTATGTAAGGACACCATGAAAATCTAAATAAATTTAAGTCTTTGTTTCAATAATAAAATTATGTGTATATATATTCTTTCGTATGAAAATGCAGGTTTTACATCAAAGCAGTTATCTTTTTAACTTTTCTCTTATATTTACCTTCAGCATCTTAAAATCTTAAGACACTTCACTTGCAACATGAAAAGCAGAAAAAAAGAATCAAATTTCAACTAGCTCATTAGATGGAAAATGCTTTTTACATGTGCTTCCTGTAACTAGCTTGCACCTGAAGGGCTCCTTCTGGCAGCCAAGAGGGCCAACCGTGTCCTGGGGTGCCTCAAGCACTGTATCGCTAGCCGGTCGAGGGAGGTGATTGTCCTGCTCTACTCTGCACTGCTGCGGCCTCATCTTGGGTACTGTGTGCAGTTTTGGGCGCCACAGTATAAAAAGGATACGAAGCTACTAGAGAGTGTTCAGAGGAGAGCCACGAAGATGATGAAGGGTTTAGAGGGGAAGCCGTACAAGGAGCAGCTGAAGTCACTTGGTCTATTCAGCCTGGAGAAGAGGAGACTGAGGGGAGACCTCACCGCAGTCTACAGCTTCCTCATAAGGGGAAAAGGAGGGGCAGGCGTTGATCTCTTCTCCCTGACGACCAATGATAGGACCCGAGGGAACGGCAGGAAGATATGCCAGGGGAGGTTTAGGTTGGACGTTAGGAAAAGGTTCTTCACCCAGAGGGTGGTGGAGCACTGGAACAGGATCCCCAGGAGGTAGTCACAGTGCCAAGCCTGACGATATTCAAAAAGCGTTTGGAGAACGCTCTCAGACATATAGTGTGAATTTTGAGGTTGTCCTATGCAGGGACAGGAGTTGGACTCAATGATCCTTGTGGGTCCCTTCCAATTCAGGACATTCTATGATTCTCATTTCAAGGCTGCTCTTTTTAGAAAGTTATAGCAAAAAAAGAAATGTCTGTGTTGAGAAAAGATAAATACTTAGTTTCACTACACCCTGTTAAATGGATGAAAATGCAGCACAAGACCTTCTGAATACCCTGTACTGAATGCCTCAATAAATCAAACACTGCTTCTTATGAAAACCTGCACAAGAATGGAACTCATTTTCAGTATACTGCTTAAATTGTAGTCTGTAAACTAAAAGTCTGTAACATTGCTTTTAATTCAGAAAGCTTTTGTGCTGAAAATGCTTCCAATGGCTGTTATACAGTGCTGCTAGCACAGTATGGAGACTCAATATTTACCTGTTTGGAATTAGCATTGGACTGTTTCCAAAATAATTTCAGCACTTCTATCATAGTATTACATAGTTCCATCAAAAAAACCACACTGGGCAAGAGATATCGTATCTCAAATGGTAACCTCTAAGAGATTCACACTTCATAAAAGTCTCCTAAATACTACTTTAAAAACAATCCTTGTATATCTGAATAGCTGTTTTATTCCATACTTTTGCATTATCTTAAGCTTACTTGCACTTACAAGAACTATGGCTTTGACATTAACCTCCTGAAGAATGTACAAGTAAAGAAAGGAAGATGGGTAGAAGACAACACCTAGAACACTTCATTCTACAGAAGTAAATGTATTAGAAATACATACATTACAAGTTTGAATTCAGACTTGTTACTCGTTTGAGAAATCAAGCTGGCAATTTAAAGTTTACTATAGAGTCATTTTGAGAAGTGAATTATTTAAAAAATTAAGGTCATTTACACTAAATTTCTTGTAAATAACTAAATTACTGTAAGAAATTAGTGATTGAACTAAACAATCCTATTTTAGCAAACTTATTTTCTAAGAAGTAGAGCATATTTCAGCATATTTCACTGTAAGTACCGATGCCTCTCAAACAAGAAAATATTCTGCCCAGTCTCGACAACTAATTCAGAATTGCCCTTTCCCAAGTTTCAATCACAAAGGGAAAATTAAATATAACGAAACAAAAAAGAAATCTTATGAGATGTCAAAAATTACCTAGGAAGAAGAGAAAAATGTAACTATTTCACACTCTGGCTAAAATTCTGGCCACTTGTCAATAAATAACAAAACAGATTCATTCCAATGAGATCCAGATTTCATCCCAAGAGCAATTAAATTCTCAGCAAAGCAGCTAAAACCCATCTGTCTCTTCAAGCCAGATTTCAATTATTATTCCATAATCCTGCAGCCTTATAATTACATTGATGCTCACTCTGTATATACCCTAAATACTGGCTTTATTTATTTCAGTAAAAGTTAACATAGCACAAACGTATTGTTACTAGAGCCTACAGTAAAAAGGGGTCAGAGGACTCAATCCCTTTTTTCTTTTCCTAAGGTAAGTTTTGATAATAAGAGAACACTCATAGAATTTTTTAAAGCATGAAATTGCTTTAAAAGAAAAAAAAAAAAAAACAACCTACCACCCAAACCACACCACAACAACTTGTTCTCTAGAGAATATTAAAGAAGGAAGCCAAAGCTAGTGGAGTATTTTCAGTTTGAAATTCTACTTCTTGCAGACTATTATGCACTAGAATATCACAGTGTCTTTAAAAAAAGCACATACCTCAGAACAATACACAAAACACCTGTATTATCTAGCCTATTCTTAATGTAAATAAGAACTTTGACTTTCCAAAAATATTCAAAGCTTCACTCTGAACAAACACATATTAAAGCCTATGTTTCTCATGTGTCTACTTAATACAATGGACAGGAGAAAACAGAACAGCTCAAACCTTGCTACAGCAAGAGAGCGCTTCATTATCGGTTAAGCAAAGGAGCAATGAGCCCCCAGTTAAGATACATGTTTTAGGCTACATTGCTTACATGTATGTTGAACACTATCTCCAGACAAAAATTAATGAAAGCAAAAGTATAGCAAGGTTGATATGCTATAGTCCAAGTTCTCATTCCAAGAAATACGAAGAAGAAAAAAAAAAAAAAATAATCTGTATTTCCTGCACTCTGAAGTAAAATTACTTCAGTCCTAAGCACCTATTTCAAAGATCCTTGTAGAAATCAGACATTCAGTCCTTCAGATGTGTAACTACCAGACTTCTACTGAGGGAATGCTAACTCTCTCAGCTGCTAACTGAACAGGCACAAACAAGCAAAATACTAATACAATCTCCCCCTCCAAAGAAACAGAATTCATCTATAGGAACTAAGAACTCTCAAAAATCTTGGTTTCAGCTTGGCTCTGTAAATTGGGAATTTTTTTTGTTTAATGAAGACAGTTACAATCATAAGCACAATTCAAACCTAGAGACATAGCATATGTGTAGATGCACATTAAGGTTTGTTGGGGGTTTTTTTGTTTGTTTTGGTTGGTTGGTTGGTTTGGGTTTTTTTTTGTTTTTTCCCTTTCTTTTTGTAATCTATTTTGTTTGCAAGGCTTGCTTGTTTTTAAATAATTGCAATCTAAGATTCGTTTATAACTACTCAGTGGCAATGAAATGAAGAGATATTTTAATTATAACCCTTAACTTGGTCCCTGACCTAAAGCTAGCTAGCAACAGAATTGATGAAAGCCTGTATTTAAAAAACAAACAAACAAAAAACCCAAACAAAAAACCACAATCAAAACACTGCACAAGTTGTACCTCACATTGTTGAGCAGCTTTCTGCCATGAAACAGTAAAGCACCTAGGTGTTGAAGTAGGTAGCTGAAACACATGATATGAGCAAACAGTACAGCTGAACCTTAAATGAGAATACATATAGACAAATATTGTCCATGTTGCTAGTTTACAGAGCCATCACAACTGCTCTGCTAAGCATCAGTCTTCTCACACAGCATTGAGCAGAAATAGCATCAGTGATTTTGTGCTTAGCAGCAAAGACCAATTGTTGAAAGGAGTATAAGGAATACCAATGAAATGAATGCTTAAAAACTTGAAGGAAGTTCAACTCTTAGAATGTTAACCAATTGATTTGTTGCCTTCAAAACTGGAAATGAAACAAAAGTAGGGATAGTGATAGGATAAATTATTTTCTGTTACACAGTTAGAGAATAAAAACATTTTCATCCTGACAAGGTCTCAAAAAAACACACGTCCTACTTAGGTGTAAGTCCCAATGGCATCATCTTATGAGAGGTTATTAAGATTTGTGTAACTTTTAAACCTCCAACACTGGATTGCACATTTTCCTCCATAGCTGTTGGCTCAGTTAGTGAAGAACAGACATGCTGTCCTAAAAGAGGCCAAATTTTTTTTTTTTCCCCTTATGTCCTGAAAACCAAGCTCTACTGAGACTAGCACAGATATCTGCTTTTGTTCTCCCATAATAGGAGCAAGAATATTGAGTAGCCACCAAGCTCCTTCCATTGTCTTCCTATTCCGGTTGCCATTCCAGAAGCCTAGTTAAAATCCCTTCTGCAAAAGCTGCCTTTTCAAAGATGGTCAAAATACTTCTAATCTAAGATTACCCAATAAGAGCTGCACTGCCATCTCTAGAAAAGTTTAGGAAAAGCACATCATACTTGTCGATACTAAGGATGATAAGGCTTAAAACACTAACAATACAACAGCAGGATGGAAATAAAAAAAAAAAAAAAGGTGAATTTTGCACTAAACACTATCAATTACTCACCATCTAATTACCTGAATTGTTATTCAGCTACATTGCTTCTACTCACCACAGCCTGATGCCACAGAAACTCCAGAACCAACTATCTGCTTTGGACATTTCCCTGGAAATATTAATTCCAAGGGGCAGTCAGGCTGACATCAGCTCAAGCACTCAAAATTCTTAAATCTGACTCTTATAAATTGGACTTTGACACACAGATATTAACTACTTTTACCCTCACCACACTAGAGGATTGAAACAGCTTAATTTGATGTGATATCTCACAGCAATCAAAACATCTGATGTGCTGACTAATCACAATAATTATTCTCAGCGTCTTCAGTTCTATTTTTTTTCTAACCTGTCTTTATACTCATTGCCTACAGAGAAAAGGGAAAACATGGAACAAAAGCTTACATTAACCTACCCAAGAACATAATTCTTCAGAAATAATGAAATACTGTATCAGAAATTCTTCTGCATCTTCAGATTAAAAATGATCAGTGTTTACTCTTTAGGCTAAAGAAATCAAATATATCATGCTTTCTACCAAAAACAAAAAGCACAGGGAAAAAAACACAAAAAAACACCACTAAAAGGCAATTCAACAAACATTTCAGAGCTACTATTTCACCTCAAAACCCAAGCTGATTGAAAATACATTTCTGCCTTGTAAAAATAAAAGATGTATTATTGATGTTTCTCTCATTTAAGATAAAAATTCACAGTACAGTTAAGCACTGTAATTCTGGAACAGCACTAACAGGATAAAAATCAAAATGGTGAAAAACACATGAGTTTTTACAGTAAGTCTTACTTACAACCTCCTCCTTTCTCCACTTCCTCAAAACCTAGTAATTTCATTCTTCCATTAAGTCCTCTCTAAAAGCTATTTACTTTCAATAAAGGAAGAAATAAACCAAAGTAGTGAACAAAGATATCAAAAGCTTCTAATGAACCTCTGGTGCGCAGGGCTTACAACGCTTCTGTCAATCAGAACACTGATTGAATATCAATTCATACACATTTGCAAATTAATGCGTAGAGGTCACATGTATCAAAAACCTAGATACATAGTCTAAAAGCATGAGAAAGTAGTGTCTGTCATATGTTTGATAAATTACACTGTATGTATCAAAAATATCTATATTTAAAATTTATGAAGGACAAAGTTCAAAAACTTCCTTTTTTTCCCTGGCATGTGCATGCATGTGCCTGGGCAAAACAGTGTTTGTTTTTGCAGTGGCCTACATTAAACTTTTTTGTCCCCTATAAACATCAATAAAGCTACAAAGCTTATACTAGAAAAGTCTCAAACTGCTTTTCCAAGCTGGCCACAATTACCACGAAAAGTTAATAACCATTTCTAAACTCTTAAGCACTACATCCTAACACCATAATTTAAGACAGAAAGCAAACAATACCACAAGCAGCTGAAAATATATCAGGAACTTGTACGTAGTTACACATAAAAATATAATTACATAGCTACGCCCAATTTTCAGGAGAGGTCTCTGCTGTTCTGCTCTTGGCCTAGAGCAGACAATCCTAATAAAATTACAAATCCAAGTCTGAGTAGGTGCCACAAACCCTGTTCAAGTCCAAAACTGGTATCTACATTACTAAATTGGTAGTGGTGACACAGTATCTAACACGCCTGAAATACATGAAGCGTGACACACTGATTATAACAAATTCTTTTTGTTAGAAGTTCTGATTGTTAGTATCATGTTAATAAAATCTGAGTTGCTTAATTCAAAGGACTGTTCAATAAATGAACATGAAATGAAAAGGGATGAAGGGCAGACAGACAATATTTTCCTCAAGCCCACCAAAATCCCAAGGTTGGCTCCCTGACCTCAACTGAAGGGTCACAGCACTGCAACAACTCTCCATCCATTCTTTAGATTGAATGATGTTTCTTGCAGATCGGTTATAAGTTTAGCAATAAGAAAAAAGTTGTTATGCATCTTGTGTATCGCATGCGAGACATACAAAAAGTCCTGCTACAGTGAGCTACAGTCAGGTATCTACCTTAAAGATTCTATGCTTGAACAAACTGAGAAATCAAAATAAACTTCGATTCGAAAGGTTCCTATACATATACAATACAGAAACAAGACAATGGAAGAAGTCAGATAGGTGATAGCTATTTTCTTGCTTTTTTTACTCCTAGGTTTAGAGATCGGTAGGGGATATTTAACCTATCATTTGCAGAAATTAATTCCTTTATTCTTTGTGAGTGCTACCATGAAACTGCATAAGGACCGACCTGTTCTGTCCTGACTTGAGAATAAGGAAAAAAAGAAGTATGGAAACAGCCTAATCAAGGTCACCTGTCCAGAAACAGGAGTTCCTAAACAAAAAGTTTCAAAACGCTATCATGTACAGAGGAAAGAGGAAGCAATTATCAAGTAAAAAATACATTAATTCTGTTTTTAAAATAGACTTAATAAGCAATAAACTCAAAACACTATCATTATGCAAGTTATGTATATAAATACATACTATGCTGTTCATTTCTGAAGATTCATAACTTCCACATGGATGGACACTTCCAATAGGTTCCAACCCTTCTTCATCCCACATATACGTGCCATCAGAGCTGTCAGATGGAGAAAGCTCAAAAGAGGACCCAGCTCTGTAATTCATCTCTGGAGAAATCACATTCTCGCCAGTATGCTTTGTGCTTTCACTGTTGTCATCCACTGCTTAAAGAAAACAGGAATAGTCAAGATTCCAAAAACAATCCAATATGCCAGATATAAAAATTAAGATGTGTATTATTGGCGCATTAACTTTTCCGAAACTGTACTGTAACAGAAATATCTGAAAGCATTCTACAGCATTGTTCACTCATCTTAGATGGGAAAAAAGCTCAAGCTGGTTTAGTAGCTATAACTAAGTATCTTTCCAACCTACACCTTTGCTAGCCTTTTACACTGCACTAACTCACTCATCATGAAAGCTACTTCCTAGAATTTTATATCTTTTTAACATATTAGAAGGTGGGTCCAAGATTAGATCCTTTGGATCCAATCTGTCAACTGTAACTTTTCTCAAAACAAGCATGTACTATGAGAAGCCCATCAGAGACTTGAAAACATGGCTTTTAAAAAGATCTTCTGTCTCTTCCACTAATTTTTAAAGAATTAATATAGCATGTCTCCGGAAAACCAAAAAAACCCAGTGACATTCATATTTATAATTTAACTGATTTAATTAGGCACCCTACACTTATTCCCACTACTTAGGAGTGGTTACAGCTGTTCTCTACCTACAGAGGTGGGGTACCTACAGAGGTGGGGTGAAGGGGGGGTGTGGGGCATGCAGGGAAATAAATTTTCTTAAAAGATCACCAGTCCAGAGAAATGAATGGCAAAGCAAGGGTATGAGGAATCACACAACCCTACCACAAGCATGGTTAAAGGAGGTATCATTCATTCCTATCCCAAAGAAAAAGAGCTCTTCAAAGTCATGCCTAGGGAAGATAACTATCATGCAGAAAAAGCACTGTAAGAAAATAAATGGGCCAGCATAGAGCCAAGTTTCATTCTGCAATAATTCACAAGCAATGGGAAATTATATAAAACAACTTACAGTTACAGAATCCTGATTTAGTACCTAAAATTTCAAATAGAACATAACAAAGTATTTACCAGACACATTTATATCAAGCCAGTCATCAGCATTACAGCAAGATCCTCCACTTCCCTTGAGAGAAGTGAACGGCTCAATGGATGTTATGCTCCCGTGCTTTAATTCTTGAAGGCAGCTCTCCTTTTGCTGTATTTGTATAGTTCTGTTTGGGTCTTCTATGTCTATGAAATCATCACTGAAGTCTTCACTCAAATCATTTTTTTCAGAGGATGACAAAGAAGATATAGATATTTCATCTCCATCATCACTCATACACATGACTTTTGACCCTTGTTTTCCCATACTTTCATGGAGGCCCTCATCAGATTCTGTTCTTTGAGCATTGCTCTCTATAATACTGTTTTTCTCAATTGCTCTATTAATATTTGTTGAAATTTCAGAGTTCTCCACGATGCATGTATCAGGAGTTGTACCTGTGCTGCCATCCACAATATTTCCAGCAAATCGCTGCCTGGTAGGCTTCAGCAGAGAAGGCCGACTTAATCTGTATCCAAAAGAAGGTGCTGACCCAGATCCATTTGACAGTGGGGGCTTCTTTGAACAAGGAGCTGACATACCAGAGTAGGGCCTGGTAAATCCATACTTCATAGGTTCATTTCCATTCGGTACATCCAACTGATGTGCATTTCTTGACAACAAAGTCGACCTCTGAGATGTCCTGGCAGCTAGATTTTGACTATGATAAGGCCTTGTAAGATCCACAGCTTTATTAAAGGAATGTGACCTGGTTAAAGATGCAGTGGGAAGGAAAGAATTCTGAATGGAATGTGAAAAACTTTGTGATCTTACCATTTTTTCACAGGAAAAAGCCTTGCTACTGTCTGTAGATTGTGCCAGGCTTTCTCCTGAACTTGTCCTTGTGGCACTGGAATTAGCTCTAGGTCTCTGCAAACCTCCCACCGGCCTATTTCCATAAAATCCATTTAAATGTGATTTTGGAGCACTGAGTCCAGAATAAGAGGTCCTTCCTGATAGGGTACCTTTGGCGAATTTTGCTGAACTAGAAAGTCCAGGCAAAGACTTTGGGTTTAATTCGTCAGTAGAAGATACAAACATATTTGTTTGCTTTGCTGCTTTTGATGCAACCGAAGCAGTACTGTTCAAACCCACCCTGAGCACATCATTACCCAATGCTCCTTGAGATTGAGAATACTTCTCAGAACTGATTAATTTTTCGTTACAGTTATGTTTAGAGTTGGTCTCTCTCCCATTTTGATCATTAAGTTGATATTTATTTGATTTTTTCCAGTTGAAAGAAAAGGAAGACATGCGAACAGTGCCATTGTGCTTGCCAAAATTTTTGCCACCATTATTCCCTGCTAAACTAACAGCCGTCCCATTTGGCATAGGTTGCAAGACACTTCCTAAAGCTTTCGTTCCATATTTGGGTAGCCTGGAAACCAAGGATGTCCTGATTTGACTTTTTTCTTCCATGAGCTATTGGGTGCATTGGTCCTTATAGGGTGCTTGAACCTAAGGAAAAGAAAGAATACATTAGATCTGAATTCAACAACACGTTAATCAACATAATTTTATATACATTTGTGTCTATGTTTACTACATTCCTGTGCCTAATTATAAGATGATGCTACAAAGTAACTCACACAAATTTTGTGAGCTCCAGAGAAATACCCGTCATCAGCAGTTATTTGGCAGCAATATGTTATTCAGGTCACACCTCCACCCCTCAACTTTCATTCTCTAGATAAACTGCCTTTTTTTTTTTGTCCCTTCCTTTTGAAATCTATAAAATAAGCTTTGAAAAGAGTTGGGCTTTTTATTTTTCCATTTACGTATTTTGAGCAGCAAACTCAATTTTTCAATTGTGTTACAATTATTAAGCTACATACTTAAGACTTTACATTTAAAAAAATCCCACAAATTGAACATAGCACAAACCTGTGGTCACCAATGTAAAACTGCAAAAACTATAATGTAAAATCTGACGAAAAGCTAATTTTTTGAAATTTTTTTCAGTGTCCCCAATGTCTATGTTATGAGATACAAAATAAACACTCATCATCCACCTTCATCACAGCATTTTTTTCCCAGATCTTATTGATATCCCCAATTCAAGATGAAAATTCCTAGCCATTTTTTTCCCCTCTTTGTATGGAAACCGTAGTCTATTTTTGGTCATCAGCTTATTCATGTACAAGACTTAAGGTACAGGGCAACAGTTGCCTAAGGTCAGTGTTAGTAAGTGAATTCAAGAGTTTTACTTCTGCGCAGTGATACGTGAACATGGTAACCCTAGCTACAAAATTATGAGATAAACAGACATATCTTTGCCTCAAAATTTTTTGCCTTGAGAATTCCAACCTCCTTGCTTTGATACGCTGCTTTTTGTTTCTTCCACACTCATCCACATATCCATCCTACTATTTGGACAACTAATTATGACAACTAATTATGTCTGTATCACCATTTTGCACAGCATTTAGTCTGTTGTTTTGCCTGGCTATACAATACGGACAACTTGCTTCAATGCTATTATTAAAGACTTGCAGTTCAGACAATAAGACCTTGAGAAGTCTCCAAGTTTCAATATTTCATCTTAAGACAAGGTTTAGTCCAGTGTTAAAATTCGGTATTTGCAAGACCAGGTTTCTGTTTTTTCAAGACAGTTTTAAAGATATCTTCCTTTTGCTAGCCTGGATTTTATGTTTTCATCAGTTCCCCCCGCTGGTCTTACAATGGTGTCAGGGCACAGAATTTCACTTGTTCATATGTTATTCCCTGAAACTATCATCCACGTTTCTCTTTTCACAGACCTACACCCATTGGGCAGGACTGAAAAAACCCATGAAAATTTTTAAACCATGGCGATCATGATGAGAATCAACACAGCAAGTAACATTATACTTATTCAAGGTACAGGAAATATCTTGTGTAACCACAGCAAGCATTAGCTTAAAGTGAGTCACTCCCCAAATTGCAAGACCTCACCAAGAAACACCGAGATAAAATCAAAGTGGCATTGAATTAATGCAAACTGAAGTACCCTTAGGATTTTGTAAATGAATAGGATGCCCCAGAGCTGTACTTCTGGAAGTAGATTTACATTAAAAAGATACAAAGAGAACCAAACTGAGACACATGGCTTTTTAGGGGCTCCTAACCTAGTGAAAATATCAGAATCCACATCCTACAACTGGTAGAGCGCATTTCTATTTAGAAACACACAAATCCAGAGTTTTTAAATACTAAGTGAATTCTTGTGCACCAGAGACTAACCCTCACCTAGGCATACAAGCAAGCACACAAGTACCTCTCCCTGGCAACAGCAAAACATTTAACTCCTTATGCATAACACGTGCCCATATGTGGATTTAGGTGTCTAATGTTAGACTTATCTCAAAAACACTGTATGACCAACATCACCTACCAAGAAAAGCATTCAAAGCATCTCATTCATGTACCTGTACCGATAAAAAAAGAAACGTGCCTACAGAGTACCTGTAAACCTTGCAAATGAAAAAATCATTATGCTTTAAGATCAAATGTCAACCTCAAAGATACTTACTTAATGTCAAATATATACAGTAAAGGCAATAAAGTACACTTTTTTTAAAAAAACTCCATGCATAAAAAATGCCCTTTAACATCACGATGCATTCATTAACAGCAAGCATCATACTGCAGACCATCAAAAGATAGCCCAACTCTAACAAAAAGACTCAAGTCTTGTAAAGAAATCTTCCAAATTAAAAAAGTTGAATTAGAAAGCTGCTAATTTAGCTTTCATGCTTTATGGACAATTCCCTTTTCACATCTGTCTACCATCTCTTAGGTGACTGCAAAATTTAAATGAGTCCATTTAATGAGATTACTTTAATCCTCCACCAAGTGCTGCAAATTAAACTTGAAAAGAAGACCTTTCAGTTCTCTAGGAAGGCTGCTTGCTCATTTATCCTTAATTAGGGAAAGACAAAACATTATCTTTAAGAAAACTGTACTGATTGTTTAAAACACTTCAGATAATTCAATTAAAAGACTGCCTATAAGCAACACTTTCCTGTGTTTTGTTAGCTACGTAACAGTAACTACTGTGTTACCTCTTCAATTTTCGGTTGCATTTGGTTGAAATACAAAGCTGTCAAAAAAAACCCAAACAACTTAACAGTATCATGTTTGGCAGATGTTACTTTTCCCAGAAAATGGAAAATTTTCTCATGAAGTTCTCTTAAACATCCTGAATCTTGACATATATTTACTACTAGAAATTATATTACCCTAAAAATGAAATTCCCCTATCAAGAAGCATAGTACCTCCAAGTTACAGTACGATTTCTGCATCCCATGAAACTCAGATTCAATACAATTTAAGTCATATTCTGCTGTATTATAAAGCAATTCAAAGTATTTTTAGACTTCTTCAATCTATGGATTTTTTAAAACAGACATTTGGGCAAACTAGCCTTATATGCTTTGCCTTGGGAAATACATTATCTAGTGCACACAAGCCTAATCGGGGATTAAACTAATTATAAAGAGCCTAGTCTTACATAATGATCCAGGGAAAAGGAATTAAAACTTACAAACCCTCTCTGAAGTATAATCTGAATTAACTGAAAAGCTGCTACATCCTTACCTTCAAGGATATTCAAGATCCTGGTGATAAGCAAAAGGATATTCATTCTCACTCTCCTTTGTGCTTTCTGTATAGGATTACTTACACCTCAATCAGATCCTCCGATGTTACTTTCAACTAGCAAACACAACATTCGCTTTTACTTCATTCACAGTCTGTTTCAGTAACACCAGGAAGACAGTTGCCTATATATTTGCTTCTCAGCAAAGTTTGGTTTTGCATCTGAGACTCCGCCCTACATGTTGTGGAATGATTATTACAGCAGAAGACAGCTTAAGGTTCATACATTTCAATGTTTGGGCACCTTTAAAATATCGCAATCCCTACGATCTGTGCCGTCAGAGAGCTAACAGCATTTTCAAGTTCCAAACAGATTACTACGAGTGGGACCAAATTCCCCTCCTACTGTCATAGCAGTGTAGAATAAACAGCTGCCAGATGAAACATATCTGACAGACTGGTGACAGATGAGAGCAATTCTACAGAACTATTGCTATGCCAACAGTTTCAGATGTATGTTCCATTCTTCTCAATTTTAAGACCACCTAAATAAGAAACAGAAATACTGAGTAGCTAACTTAAGATTCTTTTCTTAGAGCAATTTCCTTCCCAACATAAAGAATTTTTTTCTTGAGGCAGAGATAAACACAAGTTTGTGTAACAGGATTGTGCTGGAAAACCAAGATAGTCAACACCTCCTTGCTGCTTCTGGATAACAGAAATGGTACTTTCCTGTAGGTCTGTAAGAAGCTGGCAGCTACAGAGGTACACAAGCTTCCTTACCTACCTGGAAATATTATGTCCATCAGTGTTCGTATATCAGCAAACACCGATTATTAATCGGTCCATTTTTTTTGCTATTTGGTGTGGGCAGACTGACAGAACAACTGCTATGAAGCTCTGTGAATAAATTGATTATTCATATTTCTGCCATCATGTGCTCAATGTTACTGAAGCCAATGAAGTTTAATGACCATGTTTGCCAAGCCAGACCTTATACGCCTATTATTTGCCTTCTGCAGAATTAAGATACTATCTAATTCTACTTGTTTGGCTCAGTGACAGGTGATCTGAAGCAGCAGTTCACCAATATTCATGCATATTTATCTTGCCAACTCCACAGTGCTAAAATTTCCACGGACCTTCATTCTTTCTCCTAGAAAACAAAAGCACATTTCCAGTATACAAAAAGCATGGACGGGAAGGTGAGAACGTTCCTCCTATGGTAACCTAAATTATCTCCTCTAGTGAAAAGCTTTCTTGGCCACAGCATTACATTAGGGCAGAGAAAAGAACTGTTAACTACTGCCCAGGCAGTGCAGAAAATGAGTGAAGCATGCCCTTGGGAACTGAAGAGCAAATGGCAGGCAATGAATGGATGGCTTGAGGCAGGCACAATCTACTACCTTAAGTAACAATTATATCCTGGTTTCTGCACCACACTTCTAACAGGAGAGCCCTGCTGAAATCTGCGACACAAGACCAGCTCTTCAAGGTGCTATGGACATGCTTCAGGATAGCGGCTCCTAACTTCCCACTGACTTTCACGATAACTAAGATGCCCTCCACACACACAAAAAAAGATACAAACTTGCCAATTTGAAAAAGATTGTAGTTTACTTCTAATTATCACCTGCTGAATCTAGATATACCACATGGCCTTTGTGAATTTAAGTGCACGTGTATTTCAACTCTGTTCACTGCGCGTGGCTTATAAAAACAACCTCTGCACACCTCTGAGCTTTAACATCAGTGTAGGGAGGTACTGAAAGACATAAGCAAAAAGTCAGGGAGGCCCCTGCAACAGATGCAGCAAAAGGCTTCTTTAGCAAGTACTTAGGAACACTGCAGGATGGGTAGCATGGTTCAAGTCACTTTTTAGCTTTTAGAGGACCACGGGAGCTTAACAGAATGAAAGAAATTGGCAGGAGATCTAGCTAGCAAACACCTGCTCTGAGCAGGACAAGGCCTGAGGAATTAAAGATGATGAATGCTGAAGAAATTGTGCATGTTGTATGAATCAAATTAAATCAGAATACAACTAGAAATTCTGATGGCTCTGAGACTGAACTTCTTAGTATTTACAACTGTCTTATATTCTTTTGTGTTATTTATCCTGCACAGACTCGCTCCAGCTCAATCAAAAAAGCCTTCTCTCAACTCCAAGATTCAGTAAGATTTATCAGCTCAGCAGTAAAATCCTTCAAGCCTTCCTTCCTTCTCCTGTCTTCAGTGTCTCCAAAACACCTCTGTTCTTGAATCAATTCCCAATGCTTCATGGAGGCATCAATGAATTATAGTATCTCTCCCTTTACTATGTCCGAACTGCACAGTGATTAATACTAGCACTCCTGACAGTCTACCTTTTGAAGGTACCACACTCTTAAAGTACGGTAAGAAATTCCAAGACACTTAATGCTTATTGTTCTGCTCCTCTGAAATCATTTTATTGTTCTGTGTTGGAAGTTGTGAGACTCTGTTCCCAGATCTCAGAGAGCTTAGAGGTAAGTTCTTTTCCATTCTTCCTCCCTCACACTGAGGTATGCTGATCTATCCACTTGTGAAGTTTGATCTATCAAACACCAAGCAAACGAGTTATCCAAGCTGCTGTTATGCTGAATTTTATTTACTGTCTGTCAGAATGCACTAGGTCAAGGAATACAAGCAGAGCATGATAATGAAAAGAGAGAAAGGGAGGAGAGAACAAGAAACACATCCTGAAGAGATCAGGGCTTCTGTATTTCTAACATCGAACAGTATCTTCAGTCAATACAGCAAAAAGATATGACATTCCTTGCAGTCTTTAAAAGCTCTGAAATTATCCATCTGAATACAGTTTCTTAATGCTTTGTAAGGCTAGAGGACACAAGCACTTAGTGGAGAAAAAGAAATAGGGAAATGCAGCTCTATTTTGTAGAAGAAAGCTATCAGAATACTTTTAGAACCAAAAACTCCATTCACATCCCTTAGGGCCACACTCTCGATTCACTCTGCCATTAATGCTATTTACATTGAATATCAGGCACCTCAAGGAATTAAAAAAGGACTAAGCGCTATCTGCCCAGAAATGGATGCTTTGTAATAGGTTGCCCACTTGTACTTTGAATATTAGTAAAATAGAGACCACGCATTTTAAACCCCAAATTTTTACATCAAACCTTACCAAAAGGTTGAAACAAAACAGGATTTGAGTTATCACAAAACCCTTAAGATTTGATTGAAAAAAAAGTCATGCAAATTTTAACTAAAAGAAAGACCTTTGCTAAGGTTTCTCAAATAGGTAAATTTGCCCTGATTTTTGGCATTCTTACAACATAGCTAATAAGGCAGAGGGCAGCCAAAGTCCAGGTGTTTAGCCAGCTGCAGCAAGGGAGCAGCTTCAGGACAAAGAAAAGAAGATGGAAGGAGATACTTAAGAGTAGGGATATATTACTCCCAATAAAAGAGAATATCAGAGCCGGCAAAAAGGAAGAAACAGACTTGAAATAGTGCACTTTCACATTCCTCTTAAATGTTAATACGGGTTATCATAGTTCTTTCATAAATGAGACGTAAAATGCAGTGACACTTCTCTTTTCTGCATTAGTGCTGATAGCCTAACTGTTCTCAGGGACAGCAGTCAGTGAGCAAGTGGAATAAAGCATTGCAGAGGCACAACTCCTCTCTGAAGCTGCCAATCATCTCATGCATCCTCTTAGAGGAAGTCATCAATTCCTTTCTTCAAAAGATCTACTCTTCTTGCCACAGCAGAGATAAAACATAGGTCTATTCTGACCTTGTCAAAATTCTGGAAAATGCCTTTAGTAAGAACTAAAGGTGGTTCAGACACTGACAGACATTGGGTTTTTCCTTAAGTTTGCTTCTGTGCACTCTTCCAATCACTCATCCAAACGTAGCAGTCGTACCTTGTTAAATCTGAACTAGCGGTCAACTCTGTACCTGAAGATAGAAACACCATGCACTTCCTGCATAACCAACTCTTTAAAACACAAGATCCAGAACATCGTAAGGCTTTCACTGGAAATCCAGACAACACAAGGGGCAGCTGATAAAAACACTACATTAAGTGTGCTGACCCCAAGAACAGCTGTCAAAGCATCGTAAGAGGCGGATAGGATATGCTGTAATAAATCAGAAGCAGAAACAATTGACATAATCATGACTGATACGCCTAGCTCCAATGCAGAAACACTCCTGCTAGAAGGAATTAAATTATGTGGATTACTTCATTTGTTATGTTACATGAGAAACAGCCTTCTGTGAACAGAACAAATTCAATAGATTCAACCTTAGTGAGCAAGTCAGGTAGACCAAGCTTCTTCATCAGGGTAGCTTAACAGCTCTTAAACTGCAAAAGATGTATCGTTCTCAGAAACTTTGGTGGTGAAGAGACACAAAGAGTCTTTGCTTCAATTCTTTGATGACATTATTCAGTTTAAATTGTTATCAAATTTGCAAAGATAATAAACAGAAAGGGGAAAACCACACTCGGAAGAGACATACACTATCTGTTTGCCTTACAGATCTAATACTCTGCAACATAAAGACAAAGTTGTACGGCTACAGAGAACAGAACTAAACTATTATATTACTCAAGCATTATTTCACACACATACACAAAAGTACCACAACTATACAGCACATCTGTATCTAGGTTACTCTCTTGTGCTGTCTTAACACTTGCTTGCATTTGGCAAGATTTCTACCCTGGAAGATAATCCATAATTGTGTATAGGTATATGTGCATGTACATACATATTTGAAAAACTCTGATCTTTCCCATTTGATACAGATAGCTGTCTTTCAGAAAAGTTTTAAAGCTGACATCACTGTTTATATCCTAAAGGCAAATTAAATTTTATGCTGTAGTTAAGATTGACTGAATAATCCCAAACATCAATCGCAGTCTAGAATCCAAGCTTTCTAGAAGTGAAATGGCGGAT
Organism: Platalea leucorodia; assembly: GCF_965183815.1. Classification (NCBI taxonomy): domain Eukaryota; kingdom Metazoa; phylum Chordata; class Aves; order Pelecaniformes; family Threskiornithidae; genus Platalea; species Platalea leucorodia. The sequence goes on from NC_138826.1 coordinate 33,314,811, forward strand.
CGCTATCTCTCCTTTCAAAAATTTTATGATTATGTCGGCATCAAAGCAACTGACAGTGCTGCTTTTGCTGATGGTATTATTCCTTCAGCAACTGCATTTCATGTTGATAATTTCAATTTTTCTGAATTTATTCTTACAAAACAGATGAATCTGTCTCCAAGTTCAGACATAAAAGTAATGTCATTCTGCAAACAAGTAGGAATTACCTGCTATTGTCCAGCAAACATTTCACCTAAAAATAGAGGAGCCTCCCTTTTCCCTCAGAACTATCCACTGTCAGCAAATGATTCAAAAATGCCACTCCTGTCTCTAAGTCCAGTAGGAGAGACTTACTTCACCATTGCTTTAGTAACAAACTAAAGAGTCAGCTTCCAGTTACTGTTTTCTGCTACTTTAGTAATGCATGCTACCTGGGAGCAGGATTTTCTTGCTGATGAGAACAGGCAGGCTAGAAGTCAAGGGAAACTTTGAATATAACTGATTATAAATGGAAACATCCCTTTTTAGACTGCTACCTCGTTCATCCTAGCCCTCTAGTTTGTTTATTCATCTGATGCATCTTCTCCGTATAAGAATAGTGAGTTGTCTGGAGCTAAAACCCCCTTATGGTGGTACAAACAGATATCGTTCAATATATCTTAAGATTAATCTTAACATCTCCCATTAATTTAAATCTGCAACAAGGCTGGGCTTGCCACTAATACACAAGATACCCCCCACTCCCCCGCCGCCAGTCATCCTCATTCTTTCTACTGCTGCCTGAATAAGAATTCTAGTTATAGGTTAAGCTGAATGACAAGCAGAGATAATTGAAGGAGACTGCATGTAATTCATAGACTCACCAGTACCAAGATATCCTCAATAAGCCTGAAGAGGTTCACAGGTGATAACTGAGCAAGACTAGACAAGATGAAGCAGTAGGAAGACAGAAGAAAATAGTTCTGGGAATTTCTTTTCTACGTATTGTCAATGCTATTTTAACACAGTTTAGTTTTTGTCAGAAGATCATGACCTTCAGACAAGAACATGTCAAACCATTGCTATTGATTTTTTAAAAAAATCATATTGTTACGTCAGCCACTGCTGGATTTAAAAAAAGAAAAAAAGATTAGAAAAAGGACTGACGAAGAAAATCTTTAAAACTTTTCTCATGAAAGAGAGCAAGTGAACCCTAGATAAATTCGAAATATTATATAAATCATAATATTCCTCTGGGTTTGGATCATGGCAATTCAGCTGTCCAGATTCAATTCTCCAGCTCAGCCATACAGTTCCAGCAGTCAATCTTATTTTAAAGGCAATGAATAAAGAGTCATATTGTCTCCTGTGACAGCCTTAAAAATCACACTGGGAAGAGGATGAACAGGGCAAGCACAGAATGTGACTTTCTCAACCTTCAGCTACTTTTAATTCATAGGATTTCATGAATTCGATGTAGTTTGTTTAGGAAACCTTCACAGATCTCTCCTCCACTATCCTGTCCAACCTGTCCTTGAGCCCCCAAACTTTTTCCATCCACAACTGCCTTAAGCAAGGAGTTCCAGAGCCCTCCTAATAATTCTTTTAAAGATTATTTCATTGCCTCGCACAGATTCCTGAGGAAAACTACTTGTAAACTCCCTACATTGGGAGTACTGGACACTGATTTCTGCTCTCCTTGCTATCAAACATACCAGTTAGATATGAAACAAACTGATCGATATATGTGCTTTGAAGAAGATACCGGATTACTTGTATTCTTTGAAGTGAAGTTTGACTTCTCTTCAACATCCACCCTTAACCAAAAATACTGCAGCCATATATTGGCATACTATAGCTTTCAGTTGAAACTTGCTTATTTTTGAACTACATCTTCAAAGCGCCACTTTTCTTGCTATTGAATTTCATTTCACTAGTGCTGGACACTTACAGCTTCTGTCTGTCTATGATTTGATGGCTATAAATCAGTTTCCAATCTCAAAACCAAACTCTCTAAAAACATTCCAGTACCAAACAACTTTGCAAGTTTGCCACAGCATAACAAGTATCAACATGTTTTTAACCACAGACTGGCAGCCTTCTCTAAGTATTTTAAAGTGTGTTTTATATTTTCTTACTGATTTTCTGATACATGAACATAAACAGTTATATCTGAACGTACCTATCAAGATGAGTTTTCTACAATGTAGAAGACAGACAGTTGTTACATCCTCATGCATTTGCAATGAAAAAAAGAAGTATTCTCAAAGAAACTGACACGTGTAACTTCAGTTACAAGTGCCAGTTCGTCCACAGGATGAGTTTCTCCCACATTAGCTTACAGAATTACACAGAGACAGTCATCTATCCTCACATTTTACTTGAATTTAAAGGAAGCTGATACTTCTAATTTGTTTTGTTTTGTGGGTTTTGTTTTTTTTTTTAATCAAGATCTCCAATTTAGTCATGGTGAAGTGTTATTTTTATAAATTACCATTTCAGAGAGCTTTCATAACTGAAAGATTTACACAGAGAGGGATTAGGATGTTTTTTGGTTTGAACTCTGTTTACTGATGGACAAGGCTATGCAGGATGAAAGATTTCAAGTCTCCTGCTACTAACAGCAGTAGCTTTGGCCTTGCCAAGTTTCTACCTATGCAAGTTTGCCTTACTGCAATGAAGGTCAGTTAAAAGCCATAGCTTCCTCCAAATTATCAAAAGTACTGATCAACAAGTCTATGTAATAATTTCATTGTATAAGACCAGAAAAAAAATGCACTTTAAATGCACCAGAAAAAAAAAATGCATTTAAGCATTTAAGTAAAACCTATCTTTAATATGATTCACAAAAAGAAAAGGAGTTGAAGTATCATACAAATTCACACTGTAGTGAGGATCCCTGTATCTATCTAGAAGAGACGAATCTCATCTCAAAGTACACAATATGATTGAGTCAACAGAACCCAGGATATTCAGTTCTCCCATGATGCGCCGCTTAACTTGTGCTGCGTGTGTCACAAGCCATCTGGGCTAATTAGGCTAAAAGCATAGGAGTTCTTTTGCTTCAGGGAACAAATTCAGAAATTGTTTGCAATTTAAGGGTTATTCCAGATCTATAACTTGTTCAACCACCACATAAAAGTAAAACCTTATCAGCTATTTTCCTCTGGCTAAGAAGCCAAACTCCTTGCAGTGAGAACCTTGCCAACATTAACCATCCTTCTGCTTCAATCAAAGCCATTAAAATGCACTCTGCAGAAGACTACCTCAACTCATCACGGACTAAGTGCTCATGAAAATCCCAACAATCTGTAGTGAAAAAGGCATTTTACTGAGAACTTGTGACACCAGTTCCCCATGTGACCAGGGATAAGCATCCCCCACCCTGAGACGACTTTCTTGCTTCACTTACTGTAGGATATTATCAGCAGAACTGCTCCAGCTGAATCCTCCCTTTAGAATAGATAGAGAACAGCTAGCGAGCAAAGTCCAGATCTCTGCAAATTAAGCTACCTTTGATCAAGGAGGACACAATCTTCTCAGAATGTCTTCCAAAATGCACCTATTTGATAGGAGTTTAAGAGTGAGCTGGAGTATGTGTCCCAGAGGTACAAAGAAATGCAAAGACCTACACTGACTAGCTAAACTTCATCTTCGGAATAATTATTTTAATGCTGTTGGGATTTTATTGTAACATACATGTGTTCACGTATCCAGAGATCTACGTAAGCTTTTTTTATTGCTCCAATTGAAACACAATACAGGATTTTAAACCTAATTATCGAAAGCACCATTAGTATTTTGATCTTCTTAGTATCCCTGTTGGCAAGGAATTTAACTGTGCCTGAAAGCTTCTAATTAAGATGATGGTGCTGCTGTTTACACTTCCAAATAGTGGCTAAAAGACAACACCACAACCACTGCTGCAACTGGCTACCTTTTACTCCTTCATCTCTCTTCCATTTTCAGAGATACGCACTTTCTAACAACTTTAGGCAAGCAATGTTCATCTGAAGACTGACGGCATGATGGCTTTCTATCTAGAGAGCCGGTGCCAACATGTCTTCGTAACTGGTTTATTCCAAATAACCAATCCCTCTTAAAGGATGATCAGGTCCAAAAGTAATAGGTTTTACTCCAGTGAGCTTTTACATGAACAGTTCCATTAAACAGGATTACTCATTAGTATAACAATACATTAAATGAGATCATTTGTTAATTGAGATCATTACTGTTCATTTTTTTCCATATTCATATATATTACTACTTCAGTTCAAAAACACAAGGTGTTATAGTGGTCAAAAATATCAAATACAGAAATCTTCTAAGCCTGAAACATTGCTACTGCTTAAATAGCTTTACAATTAGAAGACAATACTCAGCAGTTTTTAGAGACCAAACATTGAGATATCTATAATGAAAAGTACTAACTGTGAGCAAAGATTAAACTATGACTTTAAAAACATTTTTTCTACTGCAAGTCGTATATTCATGTAGATCCTTGGTTAACGTTTAGGCAGCTGGTTATTACTAATGTTCCATTTGTTAGGCATTCAATTCAAAATGGGCCCACAGAATTTAGACTTATGTGATCATTATATATGTGAAAAAATATCCACCAAATTTCATTCAGTATCACCAAAAAACATAAACATTTACTGTCTCATACTACTATGATGAAGAGGTTTGTATTTTCAACTACTCCAGAAGAGATATTTTTGAAGTTTCAGAGAACATTTAAAGTGGTTCTCAGTTACAAGACTATAATAAAATGAGACCTTAGATCCAACTTCATTTAGTTTTTAATACCTTCGTTACAAAAAATTCTATTCTGCATCAAATCGAGGCTCAAAGCCCACAAACACCAGAAAAAAACCTGCTATGAATATGAAGCACCAATCGTACAAGTTGAACCAATTCCCCTGAAAACTGGTAAACATCTTTATATGACGTACCAGGTGGAGTACCAGATCTACAGTCGTTACCTTAATTTGTTGTCTGGCCTGGACACTAATGCTCTGCTACCACATAAAGTTCCCATTGACTTTTGCTTTCTTTAACTGAAGATAAACAGCTCGACTTCCTCCAACTCCAAGTTAAAGGCTGAAGTTGCCTACGTTTCATTGTGTGTCAAAGTACATTTGACAGAACACGATGTTACAGCGGGCTCTGGATGATGAAAGCAAAATCTTAGTGTCATTAAAGCAAAATCATCGTAACGTACCTAACATTCCCTTGTTGTTATAAGCAAAATCTGAACAGATTATAGCTATAGTAGGTATTCCACCTTTTTTTTTTTTCTTTTTAAACTGTTGTCTTTGAACAACGACATACTGGATGCTTTTCCTTCTTCCCCTTTTTGGAGCTACAAAGCCCTTTGCGACCAGGGCCTTCAGCAGCTGTTTCCTAATATACCTGCAGGTACGTCTCAACAAACAGAGAATTAAAAGACGCATAAACCACTGCAAAGCAGGAACCGAGGGAGGGACACAGCGACAGGCCTGCCACGCCAGACTGCCTTTCACCCCCCGGAGCAGCGCAGCTGACTCAGGCGAGGCAAGCCCCGGACACCGCCAGCCAAGCTGGCACCGCTGCAAGCGCCCTGCCAGCCGGGGGAGGCCACACCTGTGGCACGGCTCGCAGCCAGCGGCGCTGCGGGAGCCCCAGCTGACATTCAGGCCGCCCCAAAGGTGAAGGCTGCACCCGGCAGGGACGCGCAGGAGGCTGCTGCTGCCCCACCCGCCCGGCCCGGCCCGGCCCGGCCCGCCCCTCCGCCGCCCTTCCCCAGCCTCCCGCGGCCTGCCTGGCCGCTGATGCCGCAGCATCCCCCGGCCGAGGCGGCGACCCCGGCCCCGGCGGGAGGGCGGCGCGGCGCAGGGAAGGGGCAACGGCCGCTCCCCCCTCGCCGCCGGCAAGGAGACCCCCGGGAGCGCGGCCCACGGCGAGGGGAAGGGGGAGAGCGAGGGGCTGGCGGCACCGCCCCCCCGCCGCCGCCGCGGCGGCGGCCGCACTCACCGCCGGGCCGGGCGCAGGCCGGCGCTGTCCCCTCCTCGGGCAGGGCCGCGCCGCTCTGCGCCCTCAGGTGCCGGCCGCCAGCCGCCCCGCCCGGCCCGGCCCGCGGTGGGAGGGCCGGCGCGCGCAGCCCCGCCGCGCATGCCCCGGGCACGGCGCCGGCCGCCTCCCCACGCCCCTCCGCGCCCCTCGGCTCACCCTGACGTCACGCGGCCGCCGCGCGCCCGAGCCGTGGGCCCCGCCCTGCCTGCCGCCCGTTAGGCGCCGTGCGCGCGCGTTCTCCTGCCAACGGCTCCTCTCGGGCGGCGGCGGGTTGGGAGGGGGCGGGCGGGAGCGCGCACGGCGGCGGCCCGGCCGATTTCCCCCTCCGCCCCTTCGCCCGCTCCTCGTTCGTGACGCGGCACAGGCCGGCGCTGTGCTCCGCTAACGACATGGCGCCTGAGCCGCGCCCGTCGGCCTGGCTGGCTGCAGGGCTGCCTTGGCACCGTGTCATGCCAGGCTCTCAAGGCCGTGAGGCCTGCAGGCCCGCTGGCCACATCTTCCAGTCTGCCCTAACGATTAGTGAGCCCGATGACCGATGCAAATAGAAATTTAGTTGTTAAAAGTGTGACGGAAATAGGCCTGCGAGTGTCATGGCTCAGGGACATAGTTATCACAGGGGAAAAGCGGCCTCCCAAACATCCCAGCTGCATGAAAGGCCTGGAAGGGCTCTTGCAGTCAACAGTGAGATGCGAATCCGCAGGAGACCAGGCTTTCCCCATGCTGGTGCTCGCAGAAGGACTTGCGAGTTTCCTCAGATTTTCTGCCTGTGCCAGGAATCCGAAGGCACTGACAGAATGCCAAAAACCTCTGCAGGGTGCAGGAAGTTACTGCTGTGGCTACGTGAGGTGGTTCGGGGTCATTTCACAGACGCAGTATTTATACCCCGATGCTCTTCCTAGTCGCCTGTGCGCTTGTTTGGGGCCTGTGTTTCTGCACCTCCTGTGCTCTGGGATCTTCATGCGTGTGTTGTCATCTCAGCATCTGTATTGCTGTGCTTCAACTTCAGAACTTTCAAAAGTTTTGACCACCAATATTTCTAAATTTTTGCCTGCCTGTTTCACCAGGCCTCCCAGCAGAAGAAAGCTGTGCAGTAGCTTCAAGCTATGTTCATGTAGAAAAAAACCTGCCCTGTAATTGATAAGCATCATTTGCCGCAGCCTCTTGACTAGAAGTTGGGCGCGCTGCCAGGGTGTAAGACCTGCTTACAGATGTCAGCCCAGGCACTGCAAGTGCCTCCTCACCTTTCTAGACGCAGGGCGTGAAGACTCCAGGACATATGCCCCATAGATAGCAGAAAGGCCTTTTTTTAAAAATAAAGAACAACAACTGAAGCTTCTGTAGGTCTTTTGGCCTGAACTTAAATGTACCGGCTACATTAATGCATTTATTCTTAGAACAATCTGAAGCGTAATTACGCCCCTGTGGTACAGGAAGGTAAAAAAAAAAAAAAAAATAGCAAGCAGAGGGAGATTAAATCTCTTGCACAAAGCTAAAGAGATAGGAAAGCCAGGAAATGAACTCAGATTTCCTGAGTCAGGCGTCATTGCTTTAACCACAGTCACCCTTTCTTTCAGTCATTCTCAGCTTCTGAGCATTGATGCAAACATCAACTGCATTAGCATAGATTTGATTCTTCCCTGCTTTGTTCATCAGAACGACTTCACTGTTCCCAATGAAATTTCCTCCAACTAACTTTCTTCTCCATTTCCTTCCCAAAAATAAAAAAGATTCTATTACAGACTCACTGGGAGGGTGAAATGATATTACAGACTTGCTGGGAGAGTCCTACATTTCCCACTGCCTTTCTGCAGGCACTGGCAGGTATGTCTTCAACCCCAACACAAAGCAACCGTGGAGCTTCCGTGATGGATCCCTTAGGCAGGTACCCGAATGCACAGTGAACGAGATGAAGGAACAAATGGTTCCATCGTCCTACTTTTCAGCTGGATCAGAGGACTAGGAACAGTTGTAACCAATACAAAGGAGGCACATAAGCTATGTGTACTGACCTGGAAGTGGTGGTATAACCACCTTTTTAACTCCAGCTCATACTTTTATTATCTGAAAATGATTATGAAACAAAAATCTAAAAGAAAACTATGTATATAAAAGAAAACAACCTAGAGATATTTCAGGACAGATTTGAGAGCCTCCACTATCTGTTTAGGCATTTAACAGATTTCCACAATGCTTATATAGCCTCAAGATTCAGATCCAGTCTTTAAGCAGAATTCATAGTTTTTGAAAAATAACTTCAAAAAAGGGAAGCATTACATACACAACTCCAGCTTCTGACTACTTAAAAGATGGTCTTAACAATCCTACTGACAGACTGCAGGCTAAGATTTAGCTATGATCAAGTGCAGTATCTTTTCTTATCAGTTTAATATTTGATATGTCTTCAGCTTGAGGACTTTACATTCCATTGATTTTATACTAAATTGATTTAAATGGACTTCATATTACACTGGGAGATGGACTAGAAGCTTATTTTATCCACTTCACTCTCTGACCTGGCATTGTGCTGCCTCCAAACACCAGAGCCACAGCAATGGGTAACACCGACCACCCAGAGAAGAGGGTAAGAGCTGGAGGAGCAGGTGCTGATACTCACACAAATATTCTCCCAGCCCCCAGCAGTTTGCAGACCAGGGACTTCGTGAGCCGAGGACACCCTTTCCCCCAATTTTGGTGAAGTATGAGCAGCTTCAGTGCAGGGAGCGTTAGGGAGGCCTAGTTTTCCTAGTAAAAGTTGAACAGGTATTTTGAGAGTATCCAGCTGTAACCTTGCTGGCTTCCTTAGTTTAAACTGACTTGCTGATAGTTGATGATAATGAGATAGGTGTAAACAACCGGCCATACAGTATAAACCTTGTCAGTTATTGTAAATAAGAATATTTTCCAGTCAGTATCTGCATCATAGATCAGCTTGAGGGGAAACTCTGTTCCTTCTTTTAACTTTGGATTGGTTTCCATTTCATGTATTTTTGCAAACTGGAAGTGCATGTGTTTCCCTAGCTCTAGCAGCAAATGAAAGAAGGATTGTTCCAATTTGTCCATGTAACAGTTCCACTCTCTCTACAAAATCTGAACGTGATGTTTCCCATCCCCTGAATTACAACGAAGCTGAGTTAGTCGGCTTGAGTTAAAGCCATCCTCAGAGGAAGGACAATCTCGTTCCTCACATCACTTCATAAAAATCATCTTTGCCATGATGTCAACAAAAAAAAAATTCTTGCTAGGTAGCTCATGTGCTGTGATGGCTGCTAACTGTTCTGTCCACAATAATTGCATTTTTACCTTGTGTATCCACATTCTGTTACTGTATTCAAATACTTTCTACTTATACTCTGATTTTATATTATCTGATACATGAACCGTATTTCATCTGTTTGCATTGTTTCTAGTTCAAAAGGGCTAAGCAGTTAGGTGCCACTATTTTTTTCCACATACAAGTAATTATTTATTGCGGGCATTTTACTTTTACAAAAAACTGTAGCATGGGCTCTCACTGTCTCACAAACCTTCAAAAAAAGGAAAACAGAGGTTGGAATTAGAGAGTGTATGCTTCTTGGGGTATAGCTGGACTTTTGATGAAAATTATGACAGAGTACATGCAGTGGGATGGTTAGGGGTTGAAATTCTTTGTTTCAAATGTCTCATTCTGTAAAATCTATTCATTGACAGGTATCAAAAAATGAACTGTCATCTGTTTTCTTAATCTGGGTCTCTACAAATAGTTCTTTCATTAAGGAATACATCCTTTATATTTTCCAAGTTTTAATTTGACACTAGAGATCCACTGTCTCCAGAATTACCTATTTAATTTTCAACTTCTTGTACTTTTTATACTATACAAGTAACTTCATTTTTGTACTACCTTAAAAATATGTATTAAAACAAGTATTACAAGTTGACAAACTTGTTTGCTGAGGTAGCAAAGAAGAAAAACAATGGGCTAATGTCACATACAAAAATACTTACATGACTGTGCTCATATGTGTGTATATTTATTATTTCCATGCATGGTGTCCACAGGTAACTAAACTTTGTACCATTCTGCAATAAATAATTGTGTAAGAATAAAATAATTGATAGGAAATTCTGCTTGATGCAAGCTGAGGTCTTTACAATGGTTCACCGTCACTGCATCATCTTTTCTGTACGTATGGGAAAACACAGAGATGAGGTCAAACTCATTCTGCTGAAATACATGATAACCTAGTCACATTTAAGACTAAGGCCTGTGTTTTTCTTAATTGCTTGAAAAAGAATCCAAATTAAGTACTTGAGCATTTGATATCTTTTCAGGCATTAGCGATATCTACCACTTTCTAAATAATATTTAGATAATATTTAAAGAGAATAATATTTAAATGAAGAACTGTTCATTAATATTTGGTGGCTGCTTTGTTATTTAAATAATTGGCTCAGATGTCTACCTTGGATGTGCAAAGTCAATGTTGCTATAGTTATGGTTTTAGCAAGTGAATGATGAACTGGCCCTTCTTGCTCTTCTCCTTTCAGAAAAGGTTTTTTTTTGGTCTTAAGTAAAGCTCTTCTTCTGAACATTGCTTAAAGAATAATTAAATATCAGTCCAGGAGGTCTGTTTTTAAAACTCCATAATGTGTTACGCTGTGGCTAGCACTGCCGACGTTCTGAGATGCTCAGAACGCAGAACGCTGTCTATTCATGCTGTGAAAAACAGTGAAGTTACACAGGCCTAAACGACTCTCTTATTTTCAGTATTTTTCACATAAATGAAAGCAGAAAGCTTTCCGCTCTGTCCCTCTCTCAAGGCAGGCGTACCAAATGTAAGTTAAACTCACGTAGATGGAGATCGCGTGCTTGGCGTTATCCTTCCTTTACCCTGGCAGTGCTGTGGTGGAAGTAGCCTGGACCAGTTCAGTCAAATCTGGCATTGAAACCTGCCTCGGGCAATCTCTACACCTTGCTGCTGCTGTTGCCCTTTCTTCTAAGGGCTTACCACGCGTGATGCTTCAAAACACTATATTAGTCTAAATTATTTAGACCTACTTAGGTCTAAATTATTTAAACAGACTAGTTAAAGTATTTAAGCAGTCTAGTTAAAGCTACTTCGTAAAATACTGCCGGTTTTTTTTCTGCATCTTTAGTGGCCATATACCTACAATACATATCACCTTCACAATACAGAAAAGCATTTGTAGACAGTAATTAAAATCATATTGCACATTTCTAAAATCCAATTGCACTTTCATTGCTTTTTAAACACTTGCTCCTCAGTATCTGACTTTAAACAAATTAGTGTATAACATATTTCATTTAAGTCCGATACAGTTTTTTCTTTACTTTTCATTGCCACTTAATTTGTATTCACATAGGCTGGATGCCCAAAGGAATAAAAATGCCTTACATTTCCATTAAGTCAGTGGGATTTTTGAGGATTCTGAAACATAAATAAAAACTCTTATTTCAGCTTGATTTACAGGTATGGAAATTATTTTCTTTTGTATAATTAAAAATTATTCTAAATCAGGCCAGGTAAACATCTTTACTGTATTTTATAACTGAAAGGTTGACTAATAACCTCAGAACTCAAAAAATAGTCTTCTACTAGTGACACTGTTATGGAAATTTATCTAATGTGTTTGGGATTTTTTTTTTAATCTAGTCATCATTCAGTTACACAACAGAAAAAAATAGCAGACTTATGTTTCTAATAATGGCCTCCAAATTTAACAGAATGAGAAAAGTTGACTGGAATTCAATGAAATCTCAGTAGAATTCAGTGAAAACATTAAACTATATTTAGGACCATATGGCTTATCTTTATATAAACATTGTTACGAAGGATCCTGTTTTAAATTAACGCTAATCCTAAACTGATTGATGTGGATAATTTGTATTTTTGCTAATTTTGTTATTTAATAACATTTCAAATACTACAATCCTTAAAATGTTTAACAAAGATGAAATGAAACCTTTTTGTTTGTGTAGCTAGTGTCCTCCATTTTGCAATATCATTATAGCTTTTAACCCTGAGATTTGCAGAAGTAATAATGTACTTATAATCAGCACGCAATGCAGCGGATAATGTAGCAAATAGAGCTATACATATAAAGAAATAAAATGTAAAAGGAAAGAAAGCATATAGGAAAAGAATAAATACAGTAAGAGCATCACATTTGTGTGTTTGTTTTCATTTGACTGCTCAAAGTCCAGCATTCATATTAACCTTCATCCACAGGGAAGACAGTCAGCATCACTCAGCAGCTGGAACAAAAGAACTAAACATGATCCTTTTGAGTCTTGTTCAAAAAATAATTAGAAATGACAAAAGGCACCTGGACGGTGTGGTGACCAAAGATTCCTACATGCCGTTAGCACGCAAATAAATGCAATGTACAGAATGCAGCTCTATGCCCCCACTGATGAGTCTGTCCCTTGTACTGACAGAACAGCTGAGGCACACCAGTTTGGTTCTAGGCAAGCTCAGTTTTACCCTCTCTGCTAGGATTGCCAATAATTTTACCAGTCCTAACAATCGTTTGACTGTATGATGTTCCATCAAAACTCTTTTAAAATGAAAGTCCTGTATTGCCTCCTCAGCTGTTTACTTGTAACACTTGTTATTTTGCTTTAGAGGGTTTAAGTGTACAAAGTTACCTTTTTCAACTAATAATTTTGTTGCTTTAGATACTGGTTTTACCAATGACAGATACTTTGTTTTGTCGTGAGAGACTATATAAGAAACCTAAGATAGACAGAATCTAGATTAATCCTGCCTTCTTTCTTGGAAAATTCGCATTAACTAGAGAATTCTATGAAAAAGTATGTAATAACTGAAAGTAGTAAACGAGATGCTTATGCATACTATAAGGAGGCATTAATGATTAAAATATGTCCTCTGATCAATTTAGTTATCTACTTAGCAGTGCAGATAGATAACAGAGATCACAGAAAAGAAAACAAAGAGATTCTGCGCTGTAGCTGAACTTCACAGAGATTTTGGCCACAGCAACCTGAAAGGTTAAGGCTACAAATGCTCCTGGAGAGCTGAAAGAGCAGCTCAGACTCTCTCCTGATAGATGCAGACCACGTTCTGCCTCCCTGAGCTTGGTTCATCTCTCAGCCCCCTCAGACGTCCCTGCTGGCTGTGCACCCCAGGACAGTCCTTGGCTGAACAGCTGCACGTTGTGCAGGATTCCAGTTTACCAGCAGCCAGCACGGGGGATATTTCCCACTTGCTCAGGCGAAATGTTCATTCATTCTCATTTATCTCATCCCAGAGAGGATCCTTTTAAGAGGAATCATACATTTTCTGAGTCTTGATTCATAGCTGAAGCAGACTGCAGAAAGAAATTAACTCAAATAAAGTGATATTGTTTCCATGAATACTACTTCAATCATATCATTTTTTTATATGCAAATAATTAGTTTCAATTCACTTAGAGGCTTAAAGAAAAGTACAAGCAGACTGCTCCAGTAGCAAACAGCACTTTCAAAATACAGTTCAGGACTTTAAAAATAATTTTACTTCATGTATATTTTTGACCCTAATCTTTCTTGTCTGAACATCTGAAAGCATCAGAAGATAAAAAATGAAAGCTGAAATTCCATTTTTCGGTGATTAGATTACATTTTCAGTATTAAATGGCAATGAAAAACAAAGAGCTCAAAGATGGAGATTAAAAGATGCAATTGCTTCTCCTCTTTTTTTGCACATGGCAGTAACATGTGCACTGAGAAAAGAGTTGACCTTATCCAAAATTATGTGTGTGACCAGTGTAACCAGTATAGCTCAATAATTAACTGAATGTTTCCGAGCTGCACAGGAACATCAAGGACAGTAACACCGTATGCTCAAAATCATAGCTACTTGGAAAAATCATGAAATATTATATCAGGAAATGTTTTGTGTCATATAAGGCACTGGTGGGGCCGCACCTTGAGTTCTGTGTTCAGTTTTGGGCCCCTCACTCCAAGAAGGACATGGAGGTGCTGGAGCGTGTCCAGAGAAGGGCAACGAAGCTGGTGAAGGGTCTGGAGCACAAGTCTTATGAGGAGCGGCTGAGGGAGCTGGGGTTGTTTAGCCTGGAGAAGTGGAGGCTGAGGGGCGACCTTATTGCTCTCTACACCTACCTGAAAGGAGGTTGTAGTGAGGTGGGGGTTGGTCTCTTCTCCCTAGTAACAAGCCATAGGACGAGAGGAAATGGGCTCAAGGTGCGCCAGGGCAGATTTAGATTAGGTATTAGGAAAAATTTCTTCACAGAGAGGGTGGTTAGACATTGGAACAGATTGCCCAGGGAAGTGGTGCAATCAGTCCCTGGAAGTGTTCAGAAAATGTGTGGATGTGGTGCTTAGGGACAAGGTTTAGAGGTAGACCAGGCAGTTAGGTTAACAGGTTGGACTCGATTATCTTAAGGGTCCTTTCCAACCTTAACGATTCTATGATTCTATGATTTCTCTGTTATACTTACTCCCTCCCTCCTTTTATTAGCTCTAGTTACTCAAGAAAGCTATGCTTATATATGCACATATGTATAAATAAAAACACATTTATATAAAATGTAACTTTTACATATACCCTGATATACATGTATGTGTGTGTATATATATGTGTGTGTGTGTGTATAAACAAAGTTGTTCTAGGCATTGGAAATCATCTAGAGAATGTAAGTGGATAATTAGATGATTCCTAAATAGCAATCCTGGGCTGTTGGAGATGAAATTTGTACAGGTCGCTAGCAATTGCTCCTCCAAGCGGGGCTGGTTAGTCCATCTCAACTTAGGCTGGAGGATAAGCTGTCACTGTGTCTCCAGGGTCCTTCCTCAACACTTAGTCTTGCTGGAAACTGTTTTCCAAGTCAAACATAGTTCAGTTGCAATGAGCGGTAAGTACTTGCTTTCCTGTCAAGTAAGAAAGCTGAATTCTCACGAAGACAAGATAGAAATTTTATTCTTGTAAGCTGGTGCCTACCCCTGATTCATGGACTTCTGAAGACATTATCCCAAGAGATTCTGACACTTTCCTGAAATACTGGCACCAAAGATTCAATCACTGCTCTTTCTAGTAAGACACTTAGCAAGGTTCTGCTGTACTTTTAAACCAGGAGATGTTGAAGGTGTTTTTCTCTGAGTTAATGATTACTACCTGTAGATAGCAGCAAGTTCAACAGAGACTGAACTGTTTTAGAAATGCATGCAATAAATAATATTGGGTATGCTTTATACGGTTGTCACAAGGCTCAAGGACAAATTCTAAACAGCATGACTGGCATTTTAATGGCTAAAAATATGTCTTCAGTCTACATTGTGAAACAGAAAATGCTGGCAGACAAAAAGTTACATGCAAAATTATAAGTGAGTAAAACTGCTGCTCTTTCAATCTCGCTGTAAAGATAGGTGTGCAAAATATTTTGCACTCTAGATCCTTTGAAATCAAGGAACTCCTGGTGCTCTGCAAACATGGATGTATCCTCAGAATATGTTTTAATAGAGTTAGGGCTACTTCTAATCCATTTTAAATAAACCGAGGTACAGAAAGGTGACAGGATCAAAGTGGCAAGCGAGTGGCAGAGACAAATCTGGAATCCATAGTTCCTCACTGTCAGATCGGTATGTTTAGGGCTGAACCATGCAATTGCCCTGTATGAAACTCTATCCCGTACCAAACTGGGGTAGAGAAAGAACATAAAATTCAGTACGCTGAGTGTAAGAAAGCTTTAACAGTAATAACTGTGAGTAAATTAAGAAATATTTGTGGATATTTGCCTAAACCACAGTGGTTAAAAACAGAGGTTCTGAATGTCTCAGAGGTGCAGAAAAAGAGGACAACACAAACAAGCTGAAGGATCTCTCTTTAGTGAGAATGCAGTTAAAGTGCAGAACTAACTCAAACTGAAATGATGGACATAATGAAAGTATTATTAGATAAGCACTTAGAAAATGGTAAACCTACAAAGAATGCACAGATAGGTGATAAGCTTTTAGGGAATGTCTGGCTTTCTTCCATCTTTATGATGTTAAACTGTTTATTTGATTGCAAATATTTTTTAGATGTCTGTTGGGGCTTTTAATGCTACATTTGTATAATCCACTGCAATCCTTTTTCAAGAACAGTATGATACTCTGGCAACATGACTCTCTAAGCTGCAAGAAAAAGTGAGGACAAATATTTTAGAGAATTCAATCAGTAATATAATGACAGCTTCTGGGTTTGAATACGGTATCTATGGGTAAAGGAGGATCTTGATGAAAGGGGAATGTTCTTCTGAATAATTCACTTACTAAAGTGAGAATGGTACTACCTGAACTATGGCTTTTCCAGTGCATGGAGTGACATGTGTTGTTGTATGTTTATAGTATTTAATTCTTACTAAGACTCCAGATTCCCCTGCTATGTAAGTGACATACAATGTTACACACCTTTGCATGGAATATAATTTTCTGTGTGTTCATCAGAAAGCACTCAAGGAAAAAAAGTTCTCCTTTTGTAGTCAGAATTTCTAATCATAATTAGCTCCAGACACACTGTGGTATCCAGAGGGAAAAGGGGTTTGGAGGCATTTTCATTATAAAAGAGATACCTTATTAGTCCCATGAAAATCTTCAAAGATGACAACCCTTATTAATGTGAAAATTCAGCAACTTAAATTCTCTTACTGATTCCAAACTACTTCACAAGAGAGAAATTAGATGGAAAAGAGTTTTTATGTTAATTTTTTTTTAGGACAGCATTCTTTATAGGTATAATCACCCATGTAAATAACTGTACCCTTCATGCTGGCAGAGGTAGTGTGCATTTAAAGTGACGTATTTCAATATTCAGAAAATAGTAGCTTGTGCTGCTGATGCGTCTAAATCATGAGGAGCATTGCACACTCTAGCTAAGAGAAACAAGCCTTAGTTTTCCCTGGAGTTGTGCTTCTCTTACAGTCCCGGTGTCCTGGGAGTCTTTTGCTTGTGGAAAGCATAGAAGCAGCTGCAGATAAAAATATTAAGCATTATTTCTCTAGATGCAGATGACCTGGAGTGGTCCAAAGATGGGCAAAACCAGAGGGGAATAAGAGATTAGAAAGAAGAGGAAAGAAAAATACAAAATGAGACAGAAAAAGGTTTTCCAAATCAGAAAGAGAAGGCAACCCTGTTAGTAAGAGAAGATCAGGTCTCATGAAATATTGAAAGGAGAAGTAAAAAAAATAGGCCCAGCCGTTTTCCCCTGGAGTGGTGGAAGCCCCTACTTTATACTCACTTCATGCTGCTTTGAATTCCTGATGCTAATACAGGGGCATCCCCTAGCTAGGTAGATACACAAGAGTATCACTGGGGAGACACAATTATGGTCTCTAAAACTTTACACCTGAGGCAAATTTTAAGTACTTAGCTAAATACATAGTTTGCATATTCAGTGAATGAATTAAAATGTATGTATCAGATAGAAACATAATGGTCCTTAGATCTGTTTTCTATATCAGTATTCACAGGTACATGTGAATCTCTCTTAGTTTGTTAGTCACTGAATGAATAGGTGTCATTTCATGAGTCATGAAAGTGTTGTCATTTTAAATGCAGAAATGCTTACCTGGCAATTTTAATACATTAGTACCCAAGGTTGCTGGCTTTTTTAAAAAAGCTTAAGCAAGGATTTGCAGTCCTGTGACACTTATAGTTCTATCCTGCTCCTCCAGGTGCACATTGTAGATTCAATATCAGCTTGGGCAATATTTCAAATACAATTCAAATGAACGTATTCTATACACTTATTTTCTGTAGGTTCATGATGGATATGCAAACGTTTACCATCCTCATAAGCTTTTGGCTTAAGCACAGTGAATCTACAGAATTGTTGTTTAAATAAACGTGGTCCCATAAATAAATTTTAAACATTAGAATTTTGGTTAAGGGCACATTGGAAGACATTATCATTTCTCCTGCAGCCCCAACAGGTCTTTATTAAGAAAAATGCACCTAATCTCTTACTACTGTTAAAGATCATAAAAATCACTCAGCTGCCTGCTTTCTTCACCAAGCTGTTGCACAAAAGTATGTTGAGACCAGTTTACAAAGGGGTCCACAGCTGATGGCAAACATCAACTCTAACAATAAAAGTTAATTTGGAAGAAAAACAATGCACAAATATATCGATGGATCTTTTCAGATTTTTCCATGATTAATAATTCAGCAGAGGATGATTTGGGCCTCTTACAAATTTAGAAAGCTATGATGACAAAAGGTACCATATTAAGAAACCTGAAAACCAAAATCCTATATTTATACATGACTTAGAAGCAGCTTTAAGGAGTATATTGCACTGCCAGCATATCTCCCCTCTAAGCTAAGAAATCCTCTTCAGAGGAAAAGACAGTTCAAGATCCACGTCTAATTAGTCTACGGCCTTTTTGCCAAAGCTACTAACATAACATCCACTATAGAATAAAGAGCGCACGGTCACAAGACAGAAAGATTGATTACTACTGAGAATACCAGTTTTTACTGGAAGTTTGATCACTAAGGACTAGACTAGGACTATCAAACTTACTCTATTGCTCTTTTAATAGCCATCAGACCATATTGTCTGTCAGAAATAATACATCATCTTCACTGGGATGTGACCTAGTTGGTGACTGTGAATTGAATCTCACTATATTCCCTTTACTACTCCTTTGAGATGAAGACCCTATTATCCATTACCTCTCTTTGTAGAGCATGTAATTTCTTATGAAATTTACTCATTCAAAAGCTAATAATATGTTTAAAGCTCTATATTAGATGGTCTTCAGTCACTGCCAAGAGAGAATGAAGTTAACACTAAAAGTTCATCAATGTGTATAGTAAACAGAAAGGATAAAAACAGATCAGTGAGAGTGGATTTTACATTTGTTCTGCAACACTGAGTTCTGTAAAAGAATATATACAAGTCAGAATAAATTTCCATATCAAAATGCAGTCAACAGCAGGAGACTATATTTTGATTAGCATAGTAAATTCTGTATTGGCCAGCTTACAAATAATGTAGGGGGAAGAATGAGAAGAAGGAATATACTGGAGATGATCTGTCCACAAAGATGTTTCCTTTCTTACTGAGGGGAAAAAATTATCATTATTACAGGCTTGGTCCTTGGTTGTTTGCATTTAACTTTAAGATTATAAACGAGATCCATATTTTGGTTTTATGCTTATTTTTATCATTCATTCTGCTGCTTTTTTTTTTTACAACTATTTATATATAAATAAATATATATATTTATATATATAAATAAATATTAAAATATATTTATTTATAAAATATATATATTTTATATATATTATATATAAAAATAAATATTTTTATATATAAGATATATAAAAATATTTATATTTTTTATATATATATTTTATATATATATATAAAAAATACCTTGCCAGCCTGTTCTTAGAGGAATGAATTCAAGCACTCAGTCCCATTGGCTACTCGGAGACTTGGCAAATACACACCATCACTGAGCCATTTCAGTCACTGCTTTCAAGTGCTTTACAGGCCATCAGCTTATGGAAATATTGAGACAGAGTAAGTCATGTCTTGCTAATGCCAATTTTTTAAATGTAAGAGATGAGAGAAGAAAAATAAGGCAAAGAAGGAAAAAGAGGTCTTCCCAGCTTTTGTTTGCTGGTGGAGATGAGTCCACAATCTCAATATTCCTTATCTCTGGCTTATCTAATCAATATATATGCCTGGATCAGGCCCAGTAATGATGCAGTTTTGAGAAGGGTGTGGAGGGAAGCAGGTGGACTTCTCCAAATCCCAGGAATACTAAAGATGGCAAAGATGACAGTAAAATTCCTTCCATCTTCCCAGCCTTTCTCCACAGCCACTTCCCACACTTTTTAATGACTTCAAAAAACATAAAGAGCAGAGTCATCCCCCCATTTCCCTGCCTGCTAGTTAGTTCTAATTGCCAGCACATCAATTATGAGCCATTAATTTCTGGTTCCATTCTTCCCTTGTTTACCAGACATGATGTCAACCCAGTCCTTAGGTTGTATCAGTAGATGTTTTTGTTTTCATTAGTTCAGTAAGCCATCCTCACCACCATCTCTCTCAACAACCATTGTTATAGGCAAATAGGACATTTTATGAAACGTCTCTCCCTTAAAAATCCAGCTTACAGTTTGGTTCGGCCCGATAAGACCTCAGCAATTACAAGAGGAAATCTAGTATGCAAGTGTCCCCTAAGAATGGATCATCTTTGCTCTATTTAAATGTTAAAGCTAATGCCATTACAAATTCAAATTATCCTGCCCTCTAGACCTGTAATAACATTTAAGTAGGAAAAGTATTATGTGCTCTGTTCACTTTGACAACTGTGTCACTCCCGAATGCTCCTGGTACTGAGAGTATTTCCACAAAGGCAGTATTGGTTTTATTCACCTACTATGTGCAGCATGTCAAGTCATTCTTTCCACGTTATGCGCTAATTAAGAAATAAACATGTAGTATGACAACTTAGGTTCAAAAATCTCTGAAGGACAGATCTGCATACAGCAAATCAGCTGATACTTTGTGCCCTCAACTATGACTTATTCCTATTCTCTTAAATTACATTCTACCGGCTGATCAGTTCATAAAGTAAATGGACAGCTGCAGTAGAGAGCAGACATTTTAATAGTAGAGTGCTGTAGACATGGCTGACTGCCAAAGAACACATTGTTAAAGCAAGCAGCATAAAATGAAAAATTAAGATATTGGCACCAAGACCTACTGGTAAGAGCAGAGGGGCAGTAAGGGACACAGCAATAATCTAGAAGATTTTTTCCACTAGATTAAATTTAGGACAGGCAAAACATTCTTGCTTTGGAGAAGTGTTCTGCAGTGCTGGGAACTGTGGCGAGTCTCAAAA
The DNA here is from genome assembly GCF_965183815.1 of Platalea leucorodia. Lineage (NCBI taxonomy): Eukaryota > Metazoa > Chordata > Aves > Pelecaniformes > Threskiornithidae > Platalea > Platalea leucorodia. The sequence continues at coordinate 33,335,685 of NC_138826.1, forward strand.
CAAACATAAAAGACCCTGTTGGCTGTCCTGGCTGCCACAGCTTCTCTTCTTGGCCAATTAGCAATTTGGTACAATCCTTCTTTATAGCACAGCTGTCACAGCTGGACACACCACCACTCGGGTCAGTTCTGAAATGTACTTTGTCAGTAATCAATGCATATTTTAATGTATGCGGTTTATTTGATACTCTGTTTTGTTTATTTGGAAAACATCAACAATTTCTTGAAATTGCCTTTTGCCTGAAACAGATGCAGAATAACAGCAGCAAGGCAAAAGAATATATTTAGATGCTCCTTCCTCAGTAGCTGCCACTGTTATCACCAGTTAACATACATTGCATATGAAAATGGGTTTGAGAAATTCTCAAGTTAAATGGCTGAGTATTCATTATTCAGGAAACTCCAAACATATGATTGCACATCCCTTCCTCTGGGTCATACATTGTGCCCCAGTCTTCACTTACTTATCATCATGTACTGTTACTCAAATAGTATCATGATTTTTTTATTGCTGTCCTATACATTGACTACAATATAGCCTGTGATGTGTCTTTATTCCCCCCTCAGTAATTCTATTGTCCCTGAGACCCACTGCCTCTTTATTGACTCTTGACTTCTTTACATAAGGTGTATTTTAATCCACAGATACATTTAAATAATTTGGCAGCATCTGTATACCATCTCATTTATTTCTGTGCCTGAGAGTACTCCTTCCTTCGGAGAAATTTGGAGCTGAAGCAATTAAGCAAACAGCTACAAATTGAGATGGTGAGACTGTTCAATAATGTCTTACAGGACCTGTGACTTAATATTATGGTATAATCCTAAACATTTTTTTTTGCTTGTTTGTTTATATGGAGTCTGTCTAGGAGTATTCCCAGTGGTCTCTGGAGAGCACAGCTAAGAATTAGGAGAAGTCTTCTCAATCTGTGGCTGTTCACAAGCAACAGGCAATCGGAGCTACAGATTTCATTATTGGGAATCATTTAGCCAAAACCAAAGGTATGAAACACAGCCTGTGTGTATGCCAGGAAATCTCGTCAGCTCAATGCAGCGAGATTTTCTCTCTCAAAGCAGAACAGCTGTGAAATTTCTAAGGCGAACCATAAAGAATGTCCTTTTGTGAATTTTTATTATAAAGCAGGAGCATTACTAACTCTTTCAATGATTACAAAGTTTACAGGGATTGAGCCTGAACACCTTCAGCACAGTATTCATTATTCATACATGTTAGTCAAGCATAGCTCAGCCTTCCCTACGTTGCATTGGGCAAGAAAACAATGCGTCTGTGATTATCAGCAAAGACAGAGCCAACCGTGCCACACGAGGTGATGAGAAGAGGGAGAGAGAAGGGGAGAGGTGCTCGACCATGTGATGGTAAACACGTCACAGGACGTGGGAGGTTTTGTGCCACATCCAACCATGCTCATATGGGAGAGGGGAGGTGTGTGCCTCCCTTGTGGTTTGTTTTGGGTATTTTTTGTTTGTTTGTTTTCTTCACGCCACCTAAATCCAGGATATTTACCTGTCGGTTCAGACTATAATTGCTATCTCATTGGAGAGATTGTGATTCTTACATTTTAAGGTTAGGACTTTAATGTAAGCTATTTGTCTGACCTTGCTCCAGATTATTTTTAGACACCAGGAATGAATTACCATTATGAATAATGCTGCTTTCAGACATTTTGGATTAGCAAACTATACAGAAGATCTTGGGAAACATTACTGACTTCTTTTCTGCAGCTTAATACAAGCAGATGAAACCAATGGAAAAAAATTTAGCCTTTTTCACGTTACACGTTTTAACAGGAAAGTGTGTGACGTTTGTACCATCATCTAATGTCTCTTATGCAAATCATCTCAACAGGGTATGAAATGAAAAGTCATAAATTCATTCTCCTAAACTTCCTTCATGAAAGTTTCAGCTTGGATAACCCTGTGTCTGACGCCCTAATCAAAAGGTGTTTAAAAATACAAGCCTCTAAGATACATAACCAGATAGAACTACATCCATATGGATTTTTTGGGCTTATCCATACTAGCCATAATTGATTGCAACTGTCCACTCACTTTATTTCAGAGCAGTCAGAGAGCCTGGGTCAATTTCTCATTAGAAAATTGAATTGCATTTGCATTATGTTAATACAGGATGAAGACGCAGGCTGAATATAAGAAAAGGTTAAAATCTGGCACAGAAAAATCAATCTGACTCTGCTTATGCACGCCTTCCTTGTCTCAGGCTGTACCAATCAGGGCTGATACAAATACAGATATTAAGCTTCCTTCCATTTTAAGCAGCATTATTAAAAAGACCTGAAAAGTGGGACGACTTAGCAGCTTAATATCACTCTAACACAGTGTGGAGACTAATCTCTAATACCTTTATTCAGGACGCTTCTTCTCTGGGTTCTCTGCCAACACCCTTTCCCTCAGCCCTGTCTCAGCAAGGGAAGATCTAGGTCCCAGAGTGATTCAGGTCACTGGGGCAGCCAGCCCCCGTGATATAATCACAAGACTGCAAACCACAGGCGTTTGAGCCTACCATAGCTGACAAAATCACAGCCACTGGCTGACCCACATTGGGGGAGGGAGGAGACCCAGACAGACTTGTAGCTGAGCCAGCCGTCAATACGGATGCCCCAAGGCCTGCAAACAAGCAGCATTTCTCACTGATCCTCAGTCTCTTTGAGAGCATTTTAAGCATTGTTTGTTACTAGGATCTCTGAAAAGAAAAACACCACTACTGGTAGTTAAGTGAATATATATATCAAAAAGGCTACAGCAACAGATTCTTTTCTGAGGGTTGTATGGAATAGGCTGTCTAATCAGGGGCTGAAGATTGAAGGCTAATATGAATAATCTTTATCCTAATTCCTCCTACACGTATTATTGCTGATAAAGATGAGCTATCAATAAGAAAGGTAATTTTAAGGAAAAAAATTGAAACACAGGCATAAATTAGTGAAGCTGGAGTCAAATATAACAGTTACAACAATAATGAGTGCAATAAAGAATATCAGTTTGTTGCATCTTTTAGAGATGAGGCTCTCAGAGTAATACAAGTAATGTACCTACTACGTATGTTCAAGGTTAAAGTAACACCAAGGTTCACTTATTCCAGTTCCTCTGCCTTCTGAAATCCTCTCCTAAATTTTAAGGCTTCAGTGACATCTGCTGTCGAAGACCTATTTAATTAATTAGTTGTAATTTAACAGTTATTCCCTCTAAGTGAACACATCTTCCACAGAGTTTCTGATATTCGATTCTATTTGTAAAGTTCCCTACCACCACGGAAACCCTTTAATCTGATCAGAAAACCTCTGAGACAGAGCTCTTGTTCTGTTCATCCAACAAGCTGTTAAATCACTCTTGTTTTTTTAAAGCACCAGAAATTCTCTCTCTGCCTTGATCCTGCCCTCCTTTCTGACTTTAATACGTGGAAATTGCATAAGCACATGTGTAACTGCCAATAAAGCTATTCTGTATGCATTCAAACCCATCAGTAGAATACCAAGATAGAGTTTATGATCAAAAATCAACCATGACAAAAGACTCTGTGTAAAATGATCCAAAACCTTAGTAAATTAATGCTTCTGTGCTCTGACAATAGCCTTTAAGGAAGACTAGCAGAAAAGAGTATATTAAAGATTACCCTCATTAATTAATTGTGGTTCCCTTTCACGTGCGAGCTTAATGCTCCCGGGAGCCGAACAGAAAGGCCAACAGGCTCCTGTCAAGCCCCTGATCCAAGCAGTTCAAGAAAGGCTCAAAGTAAGGCTAAAAGTCCGATTCTTCAGCTGAGAGCAGAGACAGAACTCAGAATTAAGTGCACTGCACTGCTCCGTTGACACCACCAGTTACGTGCTATGGTGATTACCATCCTGGATAAAAGGTGGTGTATCAACATAATACTCCGTCAACATGGTGTGGTCATGCAGTACACAGAATACTGCTGTTTAGTTGCACTTCTTTCTTCTCAGTCTGGAAAACAATTATTTTCACATTAAAATTAATGGCCTACACTTCTGTGGTGCATTAGACTTAATGCTGCAGAGTTGGGGTACAGAATTTTGCATCCTGGTTCTGCTGTAAAATTGCTGTATGAACTTGAGTAAGCCACAAAGTCAAATCTTCAGAAGCATTCTACATTTCTGGGTAATCAACTTCAGACACCAGATTTTTCTTCCAGAAGCACCCGGTACTCCCATAGCAATAATGGAAGTGACTGGAACATGCAAGTGTTTTGCACCCAAGAAGCCCTAGACCAAGGTCTACCAAGCTGCTAGCCCAGAAATGGAAGCATTTAGCATTGAAGTGTCTCTTGGAAATACAGATCTTGTGTCCCATTTCTCAGAGGTTTTGTGGTTTATAGATTAATTCTGCAGTGTTTAATCCCTGTTTATTAGTATTACTGAGGTGTCAATGAATAAAAAGTAATATGTGATGTAAAACCTAAATTACCAAAATCCTGGCTCCTATCTTCTGTTACTGCATATTAGACACATATTAATAGCGCATTGTCTGAGTTGCCTGCAGTCAAGGCAAAAAACCACAGAACCGTGACATTTTTTATTTTAACATTTGAAGCCCATAGCAAGCAGTGACTTTTTAATTTTAGTTCATTAATACACTCAACACGTTAGAAGTCAGCGGTGAAGGAGTGAAGTAAAGAAGCCAAGGAGAAACCTGCTATCGCCCCTGCTATCAAACTTTCAGTCCTCCACATCATTGTAAGCCAATGGAATTTAAACAGTTACCAAACATAAGATTGTATTATTTATTTCTAATATTTTTTACACTGTGGCTGTGACTGAAACATCCCTTCTCTTGAGCATTTTGACCTTGGGTACAGCTGTAGTGAAGAGAACCGGTTCAATTTAATATTTTTTCCTTGCTGGAAAAGATCCAGATCCAACTTTAGCAACTGTTTGTAGATTCTTAAGAGTTTCTGTATAGCTGTGTAGGCAAGGGAGGGTCTAAGGGTGTGAAAAATACTTGGCTGAGGAAGAGAGACCTCTCTACCAAAAAAGAGGTAAGCATCAGCAAGCCATAAATTTGAAGAACTAAACTAAGTGGTAAGGAATCTAAACTCCATTTTAGCTAATCTTTTTAGGAGTAAATTGTTGCACAGTATAGAATTAAATAAGAAAAAACTAAGAAAAGAGAATTCTGTGTTCTTCTAAAATGTGTTTACAATATACTTTGAAGTTGGATACATTATACATTGTTATATATTATTAAATTTTAAAGCTGTGGTTGTCATAAGACTTTTTTTTGCCAATATTTATCAATTAAAGAAAGCTGCTTTAATATGGAAAAATTATTCCAAGGTTATTTCCCTATTATTGGAATCAAAGGCACACAAGTGTTGTACCAGTGAGAGGTTTCTCTTGCACAGAATAAGCAAATATTGTTCAGTTTGCATTTTGGACCTTGTCACTTCTTTAATGGAGTATTGCTTGTATTTTTACTTACTTGTATTTCTGTTAGGTTTCTTGAACTATAAAAAAGCAAAAATTACAAAGTTATCACATTTAACAAATTTAAATATGATATTCTGATATTTTTTTACTAACATATAAAGTCTAATTAGTAACATTCTATTAGTAATATTAGTAAGTCTATTAGTAATATTTAATATTCTGGTAAGTCATATGATATATTACCTGAGAAATTCTCTTCCGCATTTAGACTTTATGACAAAGTCTTTCTTATCTGATTTATTTTTTCCATTCCAACACAAGTGGAATATGGATAATAATATATACCTATTTTAAAATTAGCTTCCAGGAGGGAGATAAGTAGAAATTTTAAGTTTATTTGGAATACAGGACTTATATTTTGCATAAGCCCTTACTGCACAATTGCAATGCAAACACGATAGCCAGAAATCCAAAGCTATACTGAAAGCAAGAAGATCTGAATTTATAAATTAAAAGTTACAGAGTTCAACCACCGTAAGAAGCTAAGAATCGCACGCTGCTAGAGCTCTGTTTCAAAGCAGCACTCATGTTCTGGCAAACCGCCCGCACCAAGGCGGCTTTCCTTAGGTGTGTCTCGCTTCCTCTGTGGGTCAAGTCACATGGGGAAAGATATGTTTATGCAAAAGGCTTGCTGCTGTGAATAAAGTTCCTGCAGTCTGTCGCAGGGGATTTGTCTTCTGCTGCTTGGAATACCAAGACTCTGAAGAATGACAAGAACTAAAATAATTAGTGGGGTTTTTTTCAGGATAGATGGTAATTGGCTGCTATATTTACTCAGGCAAAATTGTTTTTACTAATTGAATTAACATCATTTTTTGAGCTAAGTAGGTGCAGGATTGATCTTTTTTTGAGCTTCCCGATACTCCAAACTAGGATATAAATTCCTAAAAAAACATATTTCAGCTTATATGAAAATTTCTTTATCAAATCATTCACAGTAAGTTTAAGTCAGATGTTTGTATATATATTCTTCCTGAAATAACTTCCATTAGAAAAGAAAGACTTCATCCCTAAGTGAAATATTTTAAACACAAAGGCTATGATTATCTCTAAGACCTTGACTGCTAATTGCACATTTTAATAAAAGAAAGTTAAATACTCTAAGCTCGACTTGCAAAAGCTACTGCAAGACTGTAATGCACTTTAATACTTGCTTTCATTTTTTCAGAACCCTATGGGACTCAAGCCATGAATACCTAGTGACAGTTCACCACCATGTACCTGATCTTATGTCCTCTCACACCTAGGCAAAAAAATCCCCAGGCTGCTTTATTCCTTGCTAAAAGATTAGTAGAACCAGAGTGCCAATAGTACACTTATCTCCTGAACGCTCTGAAGGGACTAAATACGGAGATGAGTAAAACTTTAAATACCCTGTTTTCTCTGGTCTGATGTGAACCCTTTCCCTTATTTATCCAGCTGCTTTAGACATGCCTTCCCCCTTTCTGTACCTCCCGTAGTTGATGTGAAAAGCCTCCACTCGCTTTTCCATTGCCTTGAAATTATGGTCCAGAGCATAATCATCTCTTTTTAAATGGCTTAAACACACTTTTCTAGTCCTTAGACTTGCAAAAGTGACCAGAAATATGAGATCAAAGGGGAAGCTAATATGTCGATACCTGTTCAAGTCCGAGACCACCCAAAACAATCAATTACTTTGAGAAATGAAAACTGCTGCATTCATCTGAATGAGCTGTTAGTTCTATTACTTACAAATGAATATAAAATAATGCTTCGCCAAAGTTTCCGGCTAACACATCTATGACAGTTCTGAGCTTCTTGCCCCACATTTGCAGATATCCAAAATGCTGTGTCCTACTCCGATAATTCCACTATATTTGAGTGGTTTTAGTATAAAAATATATAGCTCATAGGTAGCAATTGCTAGATAGCAACCTGAATTCTATCATAGTGCTGGGAAATATGCTTGGATACCTTTTGTTATTAATGTTTCATTCAATGAGATAAATTCAATTTTAGTTTCATTTGAGCTATGTAAGAATCTTAGAAACAGTAAAAACAACAGCCAGTAGCCCAATTGGTTTGTTAGCTCTTTGTACTATGATTTGCAAAGCCATAGATGTCCCTAAAGTAAGGCTGACCAGGAGATGGAATTCATATTTTAATGTATAGTCTACAACTCTCAGGCCAGACACAGGCAGTAGGTAGGCATCATCTTGACACCAATTCTGCCAGCATGCTAAAGTTTTCCCAAACATTACAATGACTTAAATAAGAATTAAAGCGATTGCCCTCAAGAAGCCCAACTCACTCCCATTTGCATGAAAAGACCAAAGTTTGAAACACAACAGTCCTAGAAACACCCTTGAGCACATTTCTTTTAAAGGCTGGAAGGAACAGATGGCTTTTGAACCCTGATGCTATTGGTGCTGTCCGCGTGATGAAGCACTGTAGCCTCATTTGTACTGATCGGGGTTAAATCAGCTCTAGCCTTTAATTCACCCTAACCACTGAGTATTTTTTCTAATTAGAATATATGTCATTACCTATTCCTACAGTAATGATAACCTACTGAACTCTAATGAATCAATCCCATCTGCCTTGCTGTGCATATACGCAGCCATTTCGCCACTCAGAATGAAAAGAATTCACCGTGGCACGCAAGCTAGGAATCAGAAGTGCTGCTCCATGTATTGCAATGTAAATTGAGCAGTTATTCTGGGCTGCACTGTGATTTTCTGCAGAATTTTATTGCTGAAGAGTTTGTAAGGTCATTCCCATGAGAACCTTTGACAGCCCGCGCAGAGCCAAACACAAAATACAAAAGCACGGACACTGTTCTTCAGCTGAGAATTGATGATCTTTTGTGAAGGACAGAGATAAAGGGCACTGAACAGATGCATTCCATCTAAACACCAAATTTTAAGCTCCAGTAGGAGTTCATACATTATAGATTGAATTCTGCTAATTTTGACACCTGGTTTAGATCAGAGGCATTTGAGCATCACCCCAACAGGTAACAGATGTGATCCTGGCAGCTATTACAAAGCGATATTCGGAGCCCTCGCAGATCTGTTGATGTCCTGGAACGCCAGTGCAATAGTTCGTTTTATCCTACCAAAGATGCCTTCCGGGCAGGAGAGCCACAGAAGGCCCGCGTGCCATGTGTTAAGCTCAAAAACAATTTAGAAACTGCTGCTTCTTTAAATAGGATTTAACTACTGATTCCAGCTCATTCTGCCATAGACAGGAATGTTTCACAGGAAAAAGAGGACAACAGCAGTTAGATTACTAACATTGCATCAGGTTTAAAAACAGTTTTCAGAGGTCTACAGTTCAGGGGAGAATAGATTTGCTATTTTTTCCCCCCATAATTGTGTACATTCAATATACTTTTCTGCCTTACATTTTTTCTCTTCATGCTTTTCTTCTTGCTTTCATGCCCAACTGACTGTTACTTTAGTAAGATAAGGTGTGGAAAAAAGCTCAAGAACTAACCAAATTGATTCAAAATTGCTAGAAACAATTGTATGGGGTACATGAACTGACTACAATGCAAGAGGCTGAATTCACCTGGGAGGTCAGACTCCCTGTGCAGAGGAGGTCTGCTTGCCCCCATTATTTGGAACTAGAACATTATCAGCAGCCAGCAATGACAGAGTTTTAGGAAATATGGAGACCATGGCCGTATTTCTTCAACCCAAGCCACTGGCCCCGCGTTTGCCTGCCTAAAGGATGGCAAAGGAAGCATACACATCCTTCAAACAGATGCTTTTGAATTTATGCCCATAAGTAGTATTCTACTGTTAAACCGTGCAGCAGCCATAGTTCAGCAGAGAAGCAATTTGAGCTGAGAAAAGGATTCGTAGACTGGGAAAATTTAGGCTGGTAAATACTAATCCTTACCCGTTATCTCACAACAGATCCCAGGCACCTGGGTGAATTATAACAGAGTGGCAGAGCCGCACAGAAGTTGCTTAGTTGTGCATATCAGCAGTGGCAGGGGAAAAAAAAAAAAAAAAAAAAAAAAAATCTGCTTTGATCAGTCCCATGAGACCTTTGTGGGAATATTCTTTTTCCTTGCGAGGGTGTTCTTTGACACTCAGCCTAGTTATGCTGGCAGAAAGGTTTGATCTCTCAAGACTGGCTGCTCTGAGTTGGCCTGCAATTATACCAGCGGCTGAGAGGGAGGACTGATTGAGTTGTTACATTCTTCTGGCTAAAATGCATTTGTGCATATTATGTACAGCTCAAAAGTGGAAGGAGATGTTTCTAGTTTCCAGCTTTTCAAGTCCAGCATGATCCACCCTACGTATCTCTATCATTTCCCAAAGGAAAGGCTTAGGAAAATCTGGCCCGACATGCGAGACATCTTCTGATCAAATTTTTATTGCTAGGTTTTGGCAAGAAACTCAAATTTAATTTCCAGATTCAGACATTTGATTCTGAAGCATGAAGAACAAAAGCCTTGCTTCTGGATTTCTCCACTGCCAGTGATCTGCCAATAAAATACATATGCAGCAACAAACCCCAGAGATTTCATCAGCATAAAACTGATGCAGAACAATTGGAAATCCGTAATGACAGATTCCACACCAAGTTCTCACAGAAGGGATGCACCAGGGATAAATTTCTGTAGGGAGGGATGTTAGATCAGTATTGTCCAGCTACCCACTGTCAGCTGGCCTGGAGGGTCTCCTGGGTCCCCCAAGCCAAATGGCACCAGGAACACCAGAGTGTCTCATTAGTATTAATTATCAAAATAACAGGTTACTTTCTAACAACTTGGTATACTATTTTCTTTCTAGTCTGGAATTAGCACAAAGAAGAGAAGACAACTGCCAGCTTGGACAGAAAAACAAGATTACGTGCTGTGTATCTGTGGAGCTTTATCGGTTCAGGGTAAGGATTATATGCCATGATTGCCTGCAGTACCAAGGAAGGAGACAGAATGGCCGAAAAGATCGGTTCTACCCTCATGGTCCTGTATCACAGGCTAGCCTGATTTTGGCCTGAAATATCATACTCTGTTAGCAAGTTTTTGATAGATCAAAGAAAGGATTAAATGGGCCTAACAGTCCATTAATGCAAGTATTCCATTATAGCATCTGCATGTAGGAGGCATAAGAGTGGAGACCTTATGAAAGAGCGTAAGCAGTCTTCAGCAAGCAACGTAAGCACAAATCTATAGCTTCACAGAAAACTGGTCTAGAAAGGATTTTAGAGGTCATTTAGCAGTTTTTGGGGGGTTAGCAGGAAAGACTATCTAAAGTACTCCTGTCAGGACCCGTGTCTGCGGAATTTGGATCAGGCCCAGAGCAGCTGTATTAGGATACAAAAGATGATATCTGGGACAACGTTACTCCATCATCTGAACCGATTGATCCCTGGAGCCAGTGCTCATCTACAGGATGAGCCTGTTAAATGGACAAGTGCGACGTGACACCTAATTATGACATTACATCCCACGATGCAACTTCAGACCAGGGCTTGGTGATGTCTGTTCACTTCTTGCATGACTGAAAAGCAAGCTTAGCCTGGGACATAAATATTATGTTACTTTTTTGCTTTTCTTGGCTTCTCTGAGATTTTAAAAGTGAGAATCTGTGCTTAACTATTAACTACATTAAAAAGCAGTTCTATTAAGTCTGCCTTAAGGAAGTACATTCTGTTCGTAGAATAATTATCATATGATTTAAAATAAAATTTGACCTATACTCAATCATATAATGGAAATCTCATTGTACTTGTACATCCATGTATTTATACTTCTCGTATTTCTACATAAAATTTACCCTTTGTGTAGGGCAGAAATCTTTTTCATATTGACTGCTTGGTATCATAATTAGGACAAATTCAAGCAGAGAATTGCCACATGGTATCAATACCATCTAAAAAAAAACCTCAAGATCTGAGCTTCATATTGACAGCTACAGTAACAGAAATAATATTAGAAAAGAAAATGTGCTTAAGTAGACTATTTTTCTAGAATGTCTAGATTTTCTTCCCCTTTTTTATTTTTTTCCTTTTCCCTAGGACTAAGCAAAATATGTAAAGTCTTGAGTAATTTTTCATTAACAAGAATTATAATAAATGCTTTGCCTCAATGTGTGGTTTCTCTAGATTTTAGTTTGGAAAAATATTAATGAGTTATTTCACATTAATTGTTGTAGTAATTATTACACGTTATTTACTCTTGTTTATCAATGGTAATGCACCTATGCTTATGTTATAATTTTGCTTCATTTCGACAGACATGTAGATGTAATAATTTAATTAAATTCTTTGCATTCCTTTACTGACTTGGAGCTTATAATCACTGAACACTTTTCAGTCAATGGGATGCTTGACAGCAATGCCATATAGCATGAAGTAAATCCAATTAAGTTAGTCACTCTTGAGAAAAAGCTTCAGGTTGCTTTTGACAAATATTCTGGCACCAGTAACTGAACAGGCTGATTACAATTCAGTCTTGAGGTAGGGATTTGCATGATATACTGTTTCAAGCTGCCAAAGCAGAACGGAAATAGCTTTCAGGGTATGTCCGCATGGCGTTACAACAGCAATAAGAGGAGTTGCTCTAATGTTCTACCTCAAATGTAGCCACTGAGCTACAGTTTTCAAAGGAGCCTATGAAACTAAAACATAGTAGAACAGGCCTATGAACACTTGCTGAAATTCCTTGCAAAACCAAAGCTTTAGATAACAAATGAGATCAGGAAAAGCTTCCTGTGAAAGTAAGAAATCCTGTCCCGCTTCCTCTCCCACTAATTTCCAGAGAGTTTGATATATAGCCTTAAAAAGGAAGCACTATTATTACATTATGGAGCTGCAAGCGTTAGCAATTCTAGTATAAGCATGGACAAACATTTTGCAAGCAAACCCAGGAGCACACTTCTACTGCAAAGGCTTTTCCTTCCCATCAGCTTCAGGAATATTTCTGACCTTTCCCACAATGTCAACTCCAGTAAGATTCTTTCTTTTCACACTTTTCAATTAACACAGCTGCATATTAAAGTGCAAACAGAGCACACGCTTTTCTTTCTAGGCCACAGCAATGAATGTTTACTGAAGGTCTAAACTATTATTTACAGTCGTATTTGCTTATGCATGTGAAAACACAGTTTAAGTATACAAGGCCAAATTCTCAACTGGTATGAAACCTAGCTCTCTCCTGTGTAAACACACCTCTGATGGGCAGATACTTTCTTTGCAGAAAGCCCGAGTTCAGAAGCGTTCTCCCACCCTCAGAGGCAGGTAAGTGTGGGTGAAAAGATGACAAACAGTGAAAAATATACACTAAGTGCTCACCAAGAGATATTGGGCTAGGACCTGATCTCTCTCATCCTAGTTATTAGAGTCCTCCCATTAGAGTTATGTTATTAGAGTACGTTACTCAACTAGCAGTGGGGTTACATGGTGTCAACATGAGTGATGCAGCAGCCAGCCTCTCATCGGTCCCATTTCTGGAGTGACATACTTTTTCCTTATGAGACAACAGTATTTACATACGTGCTAGTGGAAAGATCGATCCCATGTGCCAAGTCCCACCATCCAACTCTGCAGTGTTGCCTGCTTGTTCTTCAGCATTATTACATCTTTTCCCTAGCAGAAGACTCCTCTTGTACCTTCATGGAGGGGAAAAAATTTTCCACATGCTAAAGAAGAGCTAGGTTTCAGAGCCACATGGGTTAACTGAATGGGCCAGGGAATTGATTTGTCTGCAGTGATATAGCAGAATGATGCATTGCACGATGACACTGCAAAGTGAGGAGTCGTACCTTGAGGGATCTAAGAGAAATTTTCCTGATATCTGAGCACCATAGACAGGTGTCCAAAATAAATTTTAATGTGCTCATGAGACTGAAATGGACCTGTGTAAGGGCATCCAGAAAATTCTGCAGCAATAAACAAAATGTTTACCACACAAATGAGATAAAAGTTTGACTTGCAAACTCTACAGAATTTTCCTTATGTTTAATGCAAGGGACAACAGTCATAAGACCTTGTTGGAAAATTAAGCAAACCTTTCCCCCCAACCCTTCAGTCTGTGACAGCTTTCCCAGATGCAGGCTGGAATGTATTCAGCTCAACTCCTGCCTGATCAGATTCATAAACCAGCCTCTCTTTTTCTCTCTGACTTTTGCCTCTTGTATATAAATAGCTTGAAAATTCGAGAAGCTACCTAAACTTATATCAATGAGTTAATCTTTCAGGCTTTCAGCTCTTACCGTCATCCTAATTATGACAGTAATAAGAACAATCAGAACAGTAATAACAGTCATTTCTTCAAAGCCTTTATCCTGTGGCATTTAGAAGTCTCCTTGACCTCAAATGAGAGTACTCACAAGGCAGGCTGTGGCAAGGCAAGGACACAGCCATCCTCCAGGGACCTGGCCAGCTGCACTGAATGTGCACATCACAGCCAAACAGCAAGGGTCATTTATTTTTTTGTCTTAGTCATTTGTTATAAGTCAGGCAGCTTCCAAGCCAGCATAGAAACAGGCTTCTTGTGCTAGAAGCCTAATCCTAAGCACTTCAGCATATTATATGTATTACTTTCTTCATCACACTGTGGAGGGCATTCTTTCTGAGGTACTATGTTCAGGGAGAGCACAGGGTTGATGCCGAAATTTCCTCCTGGCCATGTAAAGAAAGAGCCAGGAGGGCAGTTGCTGCCTAGTAGCCCCGAGAGCTGGGTGCATATTGAATATACTGTTACCCTGTGAAGGTACTCAGCCTCTCAAGCATCGCTTCCCAAGGGCGCTGTCTAACTCTCGAGGGCTACTGGAGCCCAGAGCATTAGCATTGCTTCAACCTAGGCTACAAAGTAGATTAATCCTGCAGCTAACCTATTTCTTCATAGCACTGTTTATTAGTTTAAGCCTGGCTAAACACGGTATGGTGAATATATTTCAGGGTTAATTCTGCCCAGATATGCGCAGTTTATGGGATTTGCTTGTAAATACCCAAAACCCAAATTCAGCCTATATAAAAGGGGAGAAAAAATTCCAGGAGAAAAGGAAAAACAAGTTTCAGCAGTTAGCATGTTGAACTGAGTACGCTGTGCATCTCCTCTTCAGTTACCGCAATGATATTTGTAGCTAAATGGCCATATCTAAATGGTGATGCTGTAATTATAGTTTAGGAGCTTTTTCTATTCAGAATAGCCATTTTCTTCCTTTTATACCTGTCTCAAGCTGTATAATAGCCTGAAGTAGATCACGTAAGTTCTAGACCAGATATACTAGATGAACAGCATAACCATTTTTAATTAGGTGATTAAAAAAGTTTTATTTTAAAGTACCCTGTGCCACAGATTGCTGTTGGTATGTGCACCTACCTAACCCAGCTCTGCTTCTTCCCAGCTCATAAGCCTATTCATGGCAGTACCTACAGATGTGAGAGTAACACTTCCCATTGCATCCAAGCCCTTTCCCCTTGCACACAGGCAGTCTTTAGTGCAGTCTTAAATGATCATGGGGATCTCAAACAGCAGGAGCCAATGTAGGGCATTTTTATGGACTACCTTACAAACATGGGAATACTGTTGAAGTATTCCAAACCAAACTCCTGTTGGTTTTCTAGTGTATTTGCTGGGGTACTGATGGGATGTGTCAGGTTTTGGAGATTTCTCAATGACTCACTACTTTTTAGTCCAGTTGCAAGCAGCTCAGTGACAGGGATTTTTGCCTTGAGTAACAATAGATAAGTTGCATCAATAAACTGGCACTGTCATGGGCTTCACCTGCAGAGGATGCTAGGATGTGTAAATCCTTGGCACACAGGTGACATTAGAGTGCCAAAGCAGTCTCATAATCTGCATATCCTGAGGCAGAGATTGCACCCGCAACAGCAGGGGCAGAACCTGGGCTACATTTCATAGACACTTTACACTATGGGCACACAGGACTCACTGCTGGTGTGTGGACAGTTTTGCTCTTCAGGAGCTGGGGAAGCCTTAGGGTCAGGCCAAGGTGGCCCAATAACAGCATAGCACTTGCCAGGTCCCTGGTTATTCTGACATTACCCTGACATTATTAAGGCCTGTAATTTAGAAGAGCTCTACCTGCTGGTGTACAAACTTCCAGTCAATCTTCTTTTCACGAAGCTGCTGTGAGGCCCAGTGGAGAGTCAAACACATCAGCCTCACGTAGCCCTTGTGCTGGGAAACTTGTAAAGGTGGCTGTGCAGCCACTGCACAAAGAGAAAGACATCGGCACCCCATTCCCACATTACTTTCAGGAAACCTACTCATTGAGACGTACACACTGATGTACTCTCTTATTGCTTGTCTTTTTTTCAGTCATTTCTTACAGCTCTGCCATAATTACAAGCCCTACCCATGCCTCCTGAAGTCAGCGGAAGATTCCCATTGGAATAGTTCCTTTGAAGTTTTTTTTTTCCCATAGTCAATTTAGATTTGAATTAACATTACAAATTTTCTACTGTATTAATTTCATCATAAGTCTTTTTATGCAGTTGGGTAATTAATTTCAATTCTCAATAAGGGCTTTCATTAAAGTATTGCTATTGTTGAAACCCTATTTTCACAAAAGAATAGGGTGTTCTTCTCTGGAAAGATATTTAAACGGTTCCTCAATTTTAGATAAAGTTACAGTGTGATTTAAATTACTCATTATATACTATTCAATTTAAGTTTTATAATGTTTCCAGGCCCATATCTAAAATTAAAATGAAGGCTAACTTTTTTCACAAGCTCATACAGGAACTGCATTGTTTCTGGCTCCTTAGTAACCAGTTGTTTTGATTTGAATTCACATTGTACATAGATATCTATAATAAAATAATTTAACAAACTGATATGCTCTACTTAATAATTTCACATTTGAAAATAAATGTAAAGTACAGGTGACAGCTTACATTTTTTATTTATACATTGCCTCAGCAGCATGAGATTTAATTATTCTATTGAGTTTCATATAGAATTGAAATCTCTTTTGTTCCTTTTTTTCTTATATGCCTACAAGGCACTAACCAGCACTACAGCATTTTATGTACATGTATCAAAGACTGTAGGAAAACAGCATGTGAGATCCCAGTTCTCCAGGCTCCACATGGGGAAAGGAGCAGGGAGAAGAAGTTGCCATGTAAAACCTTTGTACTTTGAAGTTGTTTTTACAAACCTGACTGTAATCCAGATTCTGCACAGCCAGTACAAACTGGAACCAGCTTGGGGCATCTCAGCATCTACTCTGCTCCATATATCCACTGAGGGGGTGAAGAACAGCAGTGGTTCAATGTACTGACCTCCACTCTCCCTCTGCTATCTTCCACCCTGCCTTGCCAAGGCCAGGCTCAAAGATGCCCAGTGCCTTAGTTGCAGCTCCAGGGTGCCTCCCCCATAGGATGGTTTCTGTGCTATTTTTCTGCTGCTAGATCAAGAGGGAGCTATTAAAAACAAAACAAAACAAAAAAACCAAACAAAAAAAAACAAACAACAAAACAAAAAAACCCACACACAACCAACCCTACCATAATGTACGGAGTGGTTGACAGCCATGAAGTTAATTATCCCTGAGGGGAAAAACAGGACCTATTCCTAATGGGTACTGCTGGGTGCTGTGAAGGTTGACCTCAGCTGCAGCACCATCTCAGTCAGTCTGCTCTCGGTGCCAGCTCTTACTGGGGGCCCTCAGAGCCCAGGGTTCTTCTGTGAGGGGTTCTGGCTGGTGTTGGGGAAAAAATAGTGTGATACGGGGTGCTGTATAAAACGATATGGTGTCTGAGTATTAACTCCCTACCCTGAAGGCTGAGAATAGGGCTTGACCTCTCCCTGCACACATGGTGCTTGCTTTGTCCAGGCTCTGGAAAACTGGGATAAGTCTACATGCTTATTATTTGACTTCCCGCATTGCTTTTCAGAAGCAAGCAAATTTTTTCCTAGAGAAAGAGTGGAACAGGTATTTATTCTGTGAGAACAAACATGATTTTTCTGTCTGTGTTTTGAGAAGGAATAAAAGGGCAGCAGTAAACAGTAAAGCTTCAGATTCAATAAGCTACTTAAAGCAGCTGTGCTGATGCCTCCAGCCAGCAATGTGCTCATTTCAACAGCTGCATGGCATAAATAGAAGCTGCTCACTCTTATCTCCCAGCTAAATACAGGCCTATGTGTTTTAACCCCTGTAAAAACCCTGTACTGTTCCTTCAGGGGAAAGCAATTATTTCCTAATTGAAATGCCTCTAACCACATAAACAAGTTAAATCGCCAGGAGACCTGCTATAGCTTCTTCTTGTGCACATATTGAGAGCCCCTGAGGTCTCTGCTGGGGTCTGAACTAAGGGAATCTGACCTGCTTACTTATCCCAGAATGGATGTTGCCCAGACTCTGAAAATTTTTTTAAAAAATTACAGTTATTTAACTGAACACTTAGCACATTTCCTAAGCATCCACAAAATTATTTCAACAAGTTACTGTTACAGCCAAGACTTTCCCATATTTACACTTTCTTGTTGTTTTAAGAGCATATCCAAGTCTCCCATAGACTGAGGCAGACTTCTGGTCCATTAGCCACTTGTACACCACAGCGGTCTGGCATGTTTCTGCAGTTTGTGAAACTTCCAACTTTGGTGAAATAACCAATTCTAATGTCTGTCAATGCAACGAGGCCACCATAACAGCCTCACAGCAATGTGGCTCACTATAAGGGAAGCACAGCCAGCTCCCTCCCACCCCTAAGTTTATACTATAATAGCACAGAGGGCACAGCCTTCCCTAGCACAGAGCCCTGTTATACCAAGCACGAAACAAAAACTGGTTTATGTTGCTAACCATCAACGAAGGCAGTACATCGAAAGGTCTGCATCACAAAAATCACAACGCAGGTCAGCAACCCACTGCCTGCCTCTTGCTAAACACAGTATTTGATGTACATTTAAGCAGTGTGTGATCCCTAGGCAGGGAACTGTGGATCACAGGTTGAAGAATCAGTGCAAGAGAGAGTGGTGCTTTCTCTACAGAAGCCAAGTTCCCCCCCAGCTGCTGCCTCATATAAACAGTTAGTGCCAGATTTAGGGTTTGACGGAAAGGGACCTTGACTTGATATTTCAGAAGCAACTAAAACTCCAGCATCGATTGTTTTAGAGAGTCTTTAGCATTACACTAACAAAGTAAAAAGCAAAACATTACTTCTAACACTTGCTTATTAAAAGTAATAAGCAAAATATTCCAGGTGCAAAACAAATAGATATTGCCTAGAATTTTTAGCCTTCCCTTAATTTATGTTAAATAAAATCTTTTAGACATAAGAAAAATATTTTTGAAATATAATTTACACTGTCATCTCCTATGTCTCTCATAAACTGCTCTTCAGTTTTTGTTAAATAAGACTCATAGTTTATTGGATACCCAAATTTGTATGAATTGTTTCTGAGACTTTCCTAGTGAGGTGTACAGAAAAGAATAGATGTAAAATGTAGAAGTGATTATAGTGGAGTAACTGCCCGTTCTTCCTAACGAAGGGAGCTGTTCAGCAGCATGCACTGTAATAGAACTTCATTGCATATATGAACAGAGGTGTTAAGTAGTACTTTAAGAAGACAGAGTCTGCAGTGCACCTGACACCACATCTTCAATACAGGAACAAGTTACCCTAATTATACAAAAGGTATATTCCACAATGAGGAATTTTACATGAGAAAAATGAAAATATGGTTTGCGGGGGCTTTCTTTCCGCTATCTGCTGAATTAATGATATTTCAGAGCATTTAATAATGGCTTGCAATCAAAAGTTGAGGCATTAACTATGAAAGCTTCTTTTAATGGAAAAATCCCAAGGGGCTGTTCGTACATTCTCATGTCAGAGCTGAAAAATGATGATTTATCTATTGCTCTAACAACTGATTGTGTTTTTCAAATTGAAAAATCATAGCAAAAATAGATGTTACAAGTATTTCCAGATGCAGCCTTGTAATTAGCATCAACAGCTACTTAGTGCATTATGCTAATTATGTTACCCAAATACATGCAAATAATATGAAAAATGGAGGGGGGCATTCTTCCCTGCCTTTACAGTATTGGGCAATTATCCAATTAGACTAAAAGATGCCTCTAGGCTAATCCCTGCCTGGATGTTCAAGACAGCCAGGCAGTTTTAGAAACGTTACTGATTGTCTGGAAATGTAACTTATTTGTAAAACTGCATGAATTTTAAAGCCAGAGCTGTAAGACCTCCCCATCCAGACAGGATGCAAGAGGTAGCTGTTAAAGAGAAAGCTTTACCAGTAAGGAGAACTGGTGAAACAGAAGTTTCGGGGGATTTGTAACAGGATAGCAAGCTTTTTACCCTTATGTCACTAGTTCAAATCCTGTCCAGATGGGAAATGAACGTAACTAGAGGCCTTGGCAGCTGGCTAAATGGGTTTGTATTCTCAAACCAGTTTTAATGGGTGAAGTCTCTCCTTCAGACTCCAGGCATTACTGCTTAGAGCAGGCGTTCTTCCTTGACGCACTGCAGTTATGATCTCTAATTACCAGTGCAAAGCCTTTTAAGATACTGAAAAGTGTTTTGCAGTGCACGAAATAGATGCTCTATGGACCTCACCACGCTAAGCGGCTCCATTTGCTTTTTTCCACATTAGCTCAGGGTTTGAAATCACAGCTGAGGCAAAACTCACTAATTGCTCTCTTTGCCACCATTTTGATTGATTCTAATGGGAGCAGGACAGGACTGTTTCATGTTTCAGCTCCACCTCCTCAGACAGCAGACGAGCTGTAAAGTCTACTCCAAACTGAAAAAACAAGATTGGAGTAGCAGTATCAATTACAGGGCTGTCTGTGATTATGTGGCACTAGACTAGATGCCATTACTCCCTTCTCGCTCTGTGCTCCTGGCACATGAAAGCTTCTAGTGTTGCGAACTGAACTTTGCTGACATACCAGGCATACACCATGGCCCTCAGAGTGCTTTACAATGAATCTTTATTTTGTATGTAGCTGTATTATACTGCACATGAGAATAAATGGCACAGCTGTTAAGATTTATGGCAGACTGTATGCATGGGTTTATGTTGCTGTTTCCTGAATATACAGATACACACACAATTTCTGTCACAGTATAGAAAGGGGTCATTTTCACTAGCCTTATTAATCCTGAATAAATAATGATGATAATTACCTACTGCAAGCTCAGTTTATAGTTTAATTAACCTGCATCTGCTCCCATGAATCAAAGGCAGAAAAATATTTTTGAAGTGTTAAATGATAGCTACCGTTACGCTTTCAGGGCATTACACAGAATTGCAGTCATACAGCTCTTACTGGTTTTAGAGAGAATCATGTGGCTTAAATGCTATGTAAGGCTTTGAAAAATCTAGGAATTAGAAGAATCCATCTGACCTGCTCAGCATGCCGAGCATTCAAGAGCAGTAGTGAACACTTAGCACAAATAACTGAGGGAAAACAGGTTTAAAAATTATTGAAGCTCCTAATATGCACTTAAAGATTTGAGTTGTATAGAGATCTCCAGAGAAACCCCTGAAAGAAACAAATAAAACTGGGAAATTCAAGAATTATTCTAGAAAACAGTACAAGTCCTTAAGGAGGCATGTCACAACTTAATACATAATACAGCAGTACTATTAAGTAATATCTAAACATCACTCAGTGACTCAAGGCGCCAACTCTGCAAGTGGCTTTATACACAAGCTAAGCATCACTGTTTTCAGAGTCAGAACGTGGCATAATGGTGCTGTTTTCTAAAGCAAGCACTCCATTTTTACTTTTCACTTTCTTAACCCACCTTACAAACACAGGGCTGTTCTATCCCCGGCAGTGATGCAATGCAGTGTAGATAATCTTCCCAATCCATACCTTGATGTGGTATCTCCAGGGAGGTTATGCTGCAAACAAGCAGTTATGGCTATAGAGGTTTATATCATAAACTCCTCTATTCTTGTTTAGATGCTCATTTTATAAATAGTAGTGGGGTTCATTTTGTTCATTACTCTTGTGTTTTCTAGCTATCAGTTAGAAAGAAGTATAATGCAGCCAAAAAACATTAAGCTTTTCTGTCTGCCAGAGGCTTAAATCTAGTACAAAACAAGAGATAAGTGACAGAGGTAAGCATAGGAGTACAAAAGCAATAAAGCAGCATTGCTTATTGTGACAGGCAGCAATCTCAGCACACCAGCAGCGTTGTCTAACTCTTAAACTTCTTCATTTGTTGTTGACACAAAGGACAGTTTGGAAGAGATTCAGGTGGAGATTTACATGGACATTTTTAGTAAACATTTTACTAATACTTGTTATGGAAAGCCCAGAGGAATTTAAAGAAATCTGTTGTACTGGAATAAAACATAACAAGATCTTTTGCAGCCAAAGGGATGGTGAAAGTTGTTGTTGTGGGCCAATCAGAAGCAAGGTTTGACATCTCACTGCAAAGGGGTTAGAGGCACTAGACTGTGAAAGCAGTCGAAGGAGAGATCAATAACCTCTCATGTGCTAGAACAGAGAGGGGTGAAAGATGGGAAACTCAAAACAGACTTAAAACAAGACAAAGTCCTTGCCTCAGCATGCCATGAGGATGCAGGAAGGTTTACTAAGGATAGAGGGGAACACACTACAGTAACAGAGATGTGAAAGGGTTACGGTCTGAGCAGGAGGTTTAGAGCAGATGGAAAGGAAGGACTGTATCCTTCACAGCTTTCATTCAGGTCAGCTTGTGAAATATAGACCCCTTTTGGACATAAGGACATTTGCAGAGGTCTAGATGGTATCCACACAGTGGATATCACCCTGACTCACAGCAGGACAGCGGTGATGCCTGCAGTAGTCAGGAAGGAAAAGCTCAAAAGCTGTGCTAAGGTAGACACTGACATGGTGCCAGCAAGACTGGCCAAGGTTTTCATTTGGAGGGAGGGAATAACAGAAGGAGAAGGATGCTGAAGTGTGCACGTAAAGACAGTGGTTACAGGGGCTTTGCAGGCAAGATTTCCTGCAGCCAAGCTGCAGAGGAGGGACAAAATGGGATCAAATAAGGGATCGAAACTCCTATGATCTTTCCAGCAGCCTCTCAGACCATTAGAGAAAGATCTTCCAGCAGACATTGCTGAAGAGCAGACAAAGGCCTAGACAATGACAGCATCACAGAACGCAAAGGACAGGTTTGGGGAGAAAGAGCATAGGGAGGGATGTGGAAGGCAGCTGACTGGCCCAAAAGGATGAAGAGGGTGTGCTTCTCTGTGGGGTCTGAGAGGCTTTAGCAGCATGGAGAGAATTACTAGAGAAAAAACAGAGCCCCAGGGCCAGGCTAGGAGGAAAGGGACTCCAGACAGAAAGGACAGACAGCAGCCACATCACAGCAGTAAAGGGGAAAGCAGACAGAAATTGAAGAAGCAGGTGGAGATCATGGGTAGGTTTCTAAAGAACATTCTTTCACATTTTATGTTACCAGCTAGCAGACACACATTTCACATTGGCAAGGTTGAGTTCCAGCTTCCATTATAACACCTCTTTCACTCCCTCATCACTTTCTGAAACAAATTCCTTAGGGATTGTAATTTTCCACATTTGGTTGCAGCTTAGAGGGTGAAAGGTGCAGAGTACTGAGGCTCAGCAAGTGTGCACAATGCTTGTGCTGTTCCCCACCCCGTACTACATTTCTGCAGATGCATACACACATTCATAATTTACCACGCTCCATGCACTATTGATAGTATATTGTTTGACAAATAACATGCAATAGAGAGATGGTATTGCAAGTCATATGAGATGCGACGGGGTCCATCTGGGCTTTGAACTTCAATTCTGCATTTCTGCACATTTGATTTCAATCTTAAATTACATTTCCTAATAAATGCTTGATTATCAGTTTTACTATTCATATTAGCATTATATATACAAAACATGAAGACAAAGGATAAATACATTTATATATGAAATATATAAAATATACAAATATCATTCTAACACTAGATGGAAGAAAATATTTCCCAGATGTAACGTAAAAATGTTTTAAATCTGAAAAATGCCACCATTATTTCTTCCTAACCTGTTTTTTCTAACAATGTATTCTGAAAGTCCTGGTTTTTTCCTGGTAACAGTGGTATTTCACTTTTCCACATGTAGTTCCTCCCAGATGCGAGTACAAGGTTGGACTGGAGAAGTTAACAAAATAGCAATAACATATTTTCTTGAAAATATGAACGCAGGTCACAACTTTGTAGGGAAATATTAAAGTATTAACCTTGTTTTGCAGAGGGGAAAAAACTAAAATCCATGAAGATGTCACAGA
The DNA here is from genome assembly GCF_965183815.1 of Platalea leucorodia. Lineage (NCBI taxonomy): Eukaryota > Metazoa > Chordata > Aves > Pelecaniformes > Threskiornithidae > Platalea > Platalea leucorodia. Next base: position 33,359,383 of record NC_138826.1, read on the forward strand.
ATGAGCCAAAATGGGCAGATTTGTTGCCTGCAGCCTTGTGTTCAGCCCCCATTGTCACGGTGCTCCAGATGCCATCCAAGCTGCTTGCTGCAACAGCCATGCACAGCAAGGGCCCTCAGAGGGGACACAGTACCAGTGGCACAGAAGCACAGCAGCCCTTCTCAGGGGCAGCCTGTAGACTCTGATAACAACTCAGGAGCCGCACAAGTTCACTAATAACAACACTGTGCACACCCGCTGCAACAAATTTCATAAATATGACATCAACTGCCCAATACTTCTATCCTCGGATCTGGGACAGCAGAGCAGGGGGGGATTTCCCCTGCTACAAGAAGCTGGCAAGGACTGCAGCCTGCTCCAGCAAGTGGTCCAAACATGCGATATGCTTCACGTAACGTGAGCGGGGAGAGCCTCTCTGCAGCTAAAAGAGTTCAGCAGCAGTAGTCTGCGTATCCTCCCAGAGAGGGACTTCTGAAGCGTTTATGTGTTGAAACAGTGACTAATGCAGTGAGGCCGTGCCTAGGGCTTACAGAAATAAGCAGCAATAAGCTAGCAAATGCAGGGCGTGATCTTTATCCAAGCCTGTGCAAAAAAGCCTGTCTGAAAAGAGGTGGAGTAAGGGGGTCTAACACCTCTCCCAATGCAGGACAGACAACATCTGGCAGTGAGAGATGGATTACACTAGCTGTGACATAAGAGAAAGTGGAGTGGCAAGAGGATAAAAATAGTGGGTGAAAATTCCATGTTAATCTTAGAGGATAAACACTTTCTATTGATGCTTTCAAGCACTAGCTTTAGATATACATTCTTTAAAATCAATTCTTCTTTTTAATAATGAAATCACTTCATAACTGCTCTTATGAGTTTGTTTTTTACTAAAAGTCTAATTATTAGCATTTAGTCATTTCTACAAAAGATGCCATCAAGGATGTGAAGCAACATACATTGCTAACTGAAGACTGCATAAAAATGGCAGTCATTTACATGCCTGTCAAGTTTTAAATTCAAATGTTTTAATCATAAACCAAAGCAAATTTGCATAGAAAGGCAATTTAAGGATATAAGCTTCCCTAATTGTTTTTTGTCTGTTATAGGCCTCTCAATTATCAGAAGTGCAGCTCTTATCCTCGACTTTGAGCTCAGCCCGACAGCAAAAGGAAACTTTTTCCAGTATTAACCTTTCATTTAGTACCCTCTGCTGGCCAAAACAAGCACAGACAGGGAAGCCAAAACCCCAGCCTCCAGTAATGAAAAAGATGCTGAAAAACCATCAGTGACCTTCAGCAGAGATGACCTAATCTGTCACAGGGGAGAAAGCTAACAAGCACACTCAACCCGAAGTAGAAAAATCAATACAGTGCAATGCAATGCATCTCTCAAAGCCTAAGCAGATTTTTACAATGCAGGAAGTGACACAAGCGCTCTCAGATGTATCATCAGCTCTATTCACTTTCCCAGCATTAGCTCTTGTTAAAAATAAAATTGCTGCTTAGTCACCTGGAAGGAATGGTGAAAGCCTTAGGTATTTGTCTGCTTCTTTCTCCTCCTACTCAAGGAGCAATGTATGTGAATCACATCATATCCTGATCTTGCCTTCTTCTCCCTTTCTACAGTGAAACCTTTAAGCAGGAAATTTTTCAGTAGCTATTATGTATGAAGATTTCCTGCCATGAACTGCGCTGTCTACAGCTGGAGACACAGATAATCACTGAGCAGGCAGGCACGGAGCACCTCACCACTCCTGCAGGCTCTCCATGCAATCCATGAAGTGCTTTCCTTTGAGCGAGCTCTCTGGCACGGGCCACCTTTGAGCAGTGTCCTGCTTTGCACAGTGATTTGCAGCCCAGGCTGCTCTCTTGGAGGCACAGGGCTTTGCCTTTCCTGGTATGGGGGCTGCACCTTGTCTACACTCAGGTTCAGGACACACCTGGCTGGCACAGGGGGTGACTCAACAGGGTACACCTGCTCCAGGTTTTGCCATCAGATGACAGGAACAGTCACCTCTGCATAGCTGACTATGAGCGGACCAAATAGTTATCCCTAATCCAGCAGGCTTGAATGTATCACAAAAATATGATCAAGGTAAATTCTGAGCAATTGCTCTCAGCCTGCACTGTGATCAAAGTTCACTGCTGCTTTTCGAGCCCAGGAAAAAGCTTTCCTGCAGCTTGTATTAAGCTGTCTATCCTAGGCTTTACCTCTTCCTACAAAGCGCTAGGATGACTGGCTTAACTCATGAGAGAGTCACTGACCAAGCAGAGCAACACATTTATCAGGCTCAGCTCCTGATCCAGGCCTGCTGGCCCTGGCAGCCAATACTGCAAAAGTGTCTGCTTTCCTCTTGAAATTACCATCCCCAGCACAAACAGGTGAAGGTAAAGGCAGAGCTCTCCACTTGCATTTTTTTTTTTCCTGTTTCAGGAAAAAGCTCTGCAGGCTCACAAAAAGCAGCAAAGCTGTGGGACACTCGTGTCAAATAACAAAAGCCAAGCAGAAGCCTGAAGTGTATGTGTGCGTTCACAGGCCTGCCCCAGGTCAGGATGCAGCATGCAATCCAAACACCCCGGGGAAACCTGTCACTGTGCAACGACAGCAAAAACCTCTGCCTACTCAGTGATAAGACATGTAATCCCTTTTTGTCTACATCTTATAAAAGCAAAGCCAAAACACTTCACCAAGAGTTAACCATCAGTACAGAGATAGAGAAAGGAGAAAAGTGTCATAGGGAGATTTAGCACAAAAAAGACCAGCCTTGCTTACTACTTCTTCATAACCACATCAGGGAAGCACTTTACTGCCAAATATGTTACACCATGGTCTAGCCCTGTCAGACGGTGGTTTTTAACTATGTCCTCATGATTAGGGTAAAACCTCAAAGATCTGGCTTTGGTTCCATATATAATCTTGTGAACCATACTACAAACAGTCATGGGACTGGCATTTTGTAACAAAGTCATGACCTTAGCAATTGCTGAAGTCCAAAGCAACCACTGGCTGAACTGCACTCTTAGGTGGCACCTTGAGAAGGAGATGCCTTTACCAGGATCCACAGGGACCCCTGAGCTGCTCTGCCAGGCTGCCCAAGCCAGCAACATGCCTGAAACAAGTCTCTGTCAGCAGGGGAGAAGCTCCGGCAAGCAGAAGGGTGGAGGACTTGTCACAGCCTTTGCCAGTTACAGAGATTTATTCTTTTTTTAACCCTTTACCCCCAGACAATGGAAAGCTTCCTGACCACCACAGGTAACTTAGCTTTCCAGATCTCATGTGATCCTCCACCAGAAGGCTTTTGGTTTGCCCTCCTAGCATACCTTTGCCAGAATTTGGAAGGATAAGACTCCCTAAGTAAAAGTGCCTCATCTTTCACATTTCACATCTTTGAGGGTGGCCAGGAAAGAAGGAAAAACAGAAAGCAGGTACTGGGCATCACCTACCTAGAACTGCCTAGAAAAACTGCCAGCAAGAGTAAGGTTAAGGTAGCTCAAGAAGTGTCACCCTAGACAAGCTCACCTGGTTCCTGCTGGTCATAATGTAGTTCCCCATCTTTCTGCTACTGCTGTGTACACCAGGAGGTGAGCACCTCCTGACCAAGCCTGGCTCAGGAAAGGCAATGCACTCCACCAGCTCTCCTCATGCCTTCAGGGGCAGCACCAGGCAGGTAAAGCAGACCGGGGCAGGGGGACACCCAGGTCTGAATGAGCCCGGCCAAGATACGGCAGGGGCTCAGACAGGGAAGCTGTGCTCATCCTTCTCCAGGCCACTTGATCTCTAATAGCAACACAGCCACCTAAAGTTCCCAGGATGATTGCCAGCTCCAAGTCCCATCTGTGCTGTACTCCAGTGTATTCAGGCAAGAAACCAGATGATAATAAAGTAAAAACAGGAGAGAAGTAGAAAAAGATTCTTCCTAACTATATAGTTCATGTGCTTGAAAAAGCCTGTTTCAGTAACAGGTTCATTTTGAGAGCTTCTGGAGTTCCTTTCCAGCTTATTCAGTCCCAGCTTTCTAATGTACCTCCCAGGTTGTTGAGGACCAACCACGGCATCAGGTAAGAGCATTCACATGCTCTGGTACGTGTTCAGTCCTGTTGTCTGTCCTATATATGCTAGTCACCTGTCTTTTTTTTTTTTTTTTTTGACCTGTCACACAAAGTTTGCTGAGCAATGCACAGCAATATCCAAGCCTTTTCCCAAATCATTAGTTAATCAGTTAACAGCTCTTCAGTACACTTGCATGGTTTAAATTAATTCATTCTTCCCGTTGGCATTATATAGCGTTTATCAATTCTGTATTTAATTTGCCATTGGAAAGCACTGAAATCTGAAAACTCCTTGGAGTTCCCATCATCTCCATCTCACTTAACCTCAAAAACACTGTTCCTTGCATATTGTGTAATTTAACATGGGTCTTCACAAAATCTTGAGGTATGTCATAATTAACTCAGCTTTGTGCTGAAATTTAACTAAAAGGCTTTTCATCACTTTGTCTTTTAACCTGTGTGTAAACCAGGACATTGCTTTAATCCATAATAGCTTAGTATTATAATAAACTCCTAAGTGTGGTGTTGGCAACAGATCCCTTTGAAGAAGCCATTATCCAACCAAGTTTATAGAAGGACTTTTTAAAATCTGTTTAACTACTACTGCAGCCAAAATGCATGATGGTTGAAGTAAGACTCACAGTTCTGAACCTTTGCATCACTCTTGCTTTCTCACATTTTTAAAAACACATAGAATATAGCTGAACTTCCGGTATTACAAAAATGCTTTGATTGTCTAAGTTTATTCCTTCCTTCCCTTTTGGGAATATTGCAGCAAAGAGTCCGCATCTCAGATCATAACAAAAAACACAAGTGTGGCCAGCAAGAGCTGAAAAAGCTTCATTATCTACACCTTCCCCTGGCATAGTGTGCTGAAGCATTTTTCCACTGAATCTTAAAGTGAAAATCCCCTCCTGTTAAATAACAGCATATCATTTCTATAAATTGGGCAGACAGAAAGTTCTGCTTCCTTTTCCAGATGTGCTTCTCTGTTTTCATTCCTCTTAAATGCAATGCATTTCATTTCCAGGTGCATTACCTGAGGCCCAGGGGATGGGAAGGTACCTCCTGAAGGTTGCATCTCTGGAGAACTCCCCTATCCTTCTCTAAGTATGGTTGAAGCCTGGTAAAGAGCTGACGTGCCCAGTGCTCAGCAGGCAGCAGTAACTCCTGGAGCTCCAAGTTTAACTAAAAATACAACAGCAGGGACCCTTCAGCTACATTTCATACTTCCTAGAGGCTTTTACACAGCCATCCAGTTAGGTGCATAATACTGGTGAACTAGACTCCAGTTAGCCATCCTGCCAGCACAGTATAGCAACTTAAAGTTTATGGATTGAATTCTCATCTCACTGAGCCGATTTTTATGGTAGCTTTGGGGCAATGTAAGCTATAGTATGAGATATGAAGAACAAGCTGGTGAGTTGCTTGTTAGGGTGGTAACATGCAGGTGCTCTACAGAAGAGCCTGCTAAAAAAACCTCACTAGTACTAGCATGGATAACGTTACTGGCAAACATTTGACACAGCCTAATTTAGGCTCACAGCTCATATTACTGTTGCTTTATATGAAAACTAAGCAGACTTTAGCCATGCTCATTTAAAGCAATTCACAAGTTACTAGCTATCATACACTAAATAAGGATGGTATTTCCAACTTACAGCTCTAGAAGTTTCCCCTATCTCTGCAGGTATTTGTATGCTCCTTGTTTCTCTGAAAGGCTCAGACACTGTAAACATTAATGACTTACCTCTCCCACTCCTGGGAGGGGCGTACCGTTTCTCTTGAACAGATGCACTGAGATCAGATTTGCCCAAGGTCATTCAGAGGGACAGTGGAGAACTAAAATATTTTGCAAGTCTTAGTTCAGCCTTAACTGGGGAGCTTTTTAGGCTACACCAGAGAGGACAAAATGAAAGATTAAACCTTGAGAACTATTCCAATCGAACAATAAGACAAAGTATCATGTTTAGCACAGATGACCTCCCGTTTGGCCCTGTTGAGCCAGATTCATGAACTTTAAGATGAACTTTTCTCTAACAGCAGAAGAGCCAATATTATATTCTTGGCCAAACCTGTGTATTGTTAATCTGTTTCAGTCACACAAAATCCAGCGTAGAACTGAGGTCCCTTAAACTCTCATCTCTTCTACACATTTCTGCAGATAAAAAAGCAGGACAAATCTTTTCTAGCACTATGTATTCTTTGAACCTAAGCAGGTGAGAAGCAGCAAAGGAGAGCAGAGGAAGGAGCGGGAAAGGAATCAAGGAAACGTATGAAAAAGAAATACCAATTGAAAAATATGAATAAGAATTCTGTGCTTTTTCCTCCTCCCGTCTATTTCTCCTCCATCACTTAGTTGCCTTTCAAACACCAGTTCTGTTACTTTCTACTTCATTCCTGGCACTAGCAAGCCTAAGCATTCCTAAATCGAAAGTCAGGCCCTCAAAATTACTTGATTGACTTACAGATCACACAGCTCTTGAAAATAGCACCCCTGCAGTATGCCTGCAGAGTTCAATTCTTCACACAGAGCATATGCCCACAACGAGCTTAGAGTAATAGCTCATACGCTAAATACTATTAGAGAAGAGAAAGAGATTCTTACCAGCTCTCTTCGGCTCTGACAGACCAGGCCAAGGCCAGCTATCTAAGCCACAATGTTCTACAGAGTTTTGCATTTAAACTCAGACCTTAAAAGGACAGGCATGCTTACCTATACTAAGCCCTTTACTCTGCTTTCTGATTTTCAAGTTATTAGGATTTGCTCAGATCATGTTTTGCTGCCATCATATGGACGTTTTTTCTTTTTTACACAGAAGCTGTAAATAAAACTCATGAGAATTAAGAAGAAAGCCAGAGTTAGCAATACTCTGGCTTTCTTTCAAAAGGAAGCTTACTGTAATTGATATTTTGCTCAGAGGCATGTTGCAAACACTTGGGGCATTGCAGTGTTCCCACAATTCTTCAAAGAGAGCAAGTCTATTATTTGCAATCCACTTTCCATCCTCCGAGTCCTGTGACACAGATGGAAACAAGAAGGTTAACCTGGATGAGTGGATCAGCTGTTTGGTAGATGGCTCAGAAACCTGGCACGGGGATTTCACATAAGTAGCAAATCCCTAAAACATTCTGTTAGCATGGGAATCAAATAAATAACCGCTCCTGGGACCCCTAGGTCACTCAAGCACCCACTTGGAGTTTCAGTCTACAGGGTAGATTGGTCATACATATAATTAATTATCTCATAGCCAGAAGGCTATAAAATTACCTGGTTGATAAGCTACAGTTAAAACACTTAGCAGTCCATGGGGTCCCAGAAACCAGCCATTTTAAGTGCCAGCAACACAAAGCAAAGAAAAACCACATGGAACAAAAGAGTTATTTAGTAGCCAGGAAACAAGCAGGTTATTAAAATTGTGAAGGAGACCTTTAATTACTTGCAGCCATTTTGGGAAACATTACCAGTTACATCTCTATAATAGATTTGAATTTACAAGTCATCACTGGAAGGCTGTAAGCAATCCTGAATTTGTTTTGCAAGCCAGTTCAAAGAAAAGTTTAAATATGGAAACAAATACTGTATCTTTTCTGTGGAAAGAGGAGAGTATTTTTTATTTCTACAAGCTTCAGATTCCCAGCAGATTATCTTAAAAAAAGCTTTTAAAATACAGCTGCAATCAGCAGGCTTGAGAGGTATTACAGAACCTGGAACCACGCAAAGGGATTAACTCCTAATATCATCCAGCTGAACAGCATGAACTCGTCTGGGCTTAACCTTCTGAATCCATTCCATTTGTAGGACCCAAGCAAAAACAATAAATCACAGCTCACAAGCAGGCAATTTTTATATTAAACATTAAGAAGGATGGATGACTTCCCTTGCATCTCCATTAAGGAACCAAATTTTTCCTGGAGAGGGCATATTTATCCATTCATGGCTGCTATGTTCCCATTAGTGCCAGGCAAATAATTCATAAGGGATCATCTGACACAGCACATCCCTTTGAGCTCACAGATTGGCCACGAGCATACTGTATTTCTCTCCGATTAGTTTGTGAACACAGAACAAGGAGCACAGGGCTGGCAGGTAGAGTGCAACTGCCAGTTAGCCCGTGGACTTGGGGACACAGCATCACACAGGGCACAGATCCTTGTCTGACTCAAACGAGAGAGAAGTTCAGCAAATTGTTTGCAGTGTATGCTGGAGAAGGAAACCCATCTCCCATCTCCCACTTGTACGTTGGCTTGTTGTCCTGGTTTCAGCTGGGATAGAGTTAATTTTCTTCTTAGTAGCTGGTAGAGTGCTGTGTTTTGGATTTAGGATGAGAATAATGTTGATAAGACACTGATGTTTTGGTTCTTGCTGAGTAGAGTTTACACTAGTCAAGGACTTTTTAGCTTCTTGTGCTCTGCCAGGTGCATAAGAAGCTGGGAGGGAGCATAGCTAGGACAGCTGACCCAGACTGGCCAAAGGGCTATTCCATACCATGTGACATCATGCTCAGTATATAAGCTGGGGGAAGAAGAAGGAAGGGGGGGACGTTCGGAGTGATGGCGTTTGTCTTCCCAAGTAACCGTTACGCGTGATGGAGCCCTGCTTTCCTGGGGATGGCTGAACACCTGCCTGCCGCTGGGAAGTAGTGAATGAATTCCTTGCTTTGCTTTGCTTGTTCGCGCGGCTTTTGCTTTACCTATTAAACTGTCTTTATCTCAACCCATGAGTTTTCTCACTTTTACTCTTCTAATTCTCTCCCCCATCCCACCGGGGGGGAGTGAGCAAGCGGCTGTGTGGTGCTTAGTTGCTGGCTAGGGTTAAACCACGACACTTGTCTATTCATAAATGTATTGGTGAAGCCGAAACCACCCTGGAGACCTGCTCAGAGCAGATAGATGAGAACAGCCCTTGGGCTGCAATGAGCCCCAAACAGTGAAAAAGGGGCCACACAGGAATCAGGCTGTGTGGTAAGTTGCCAGTGAAGGGAGGGTGGAATAGCAGGTAAAAGGCAATTCCAGTGGCTCAGGGCACAAATTTCTTCAGTGAATCTCTAACTAGAAAGACTAAGGAATTCAAAAAGGTCCAAACTGCTCCCTCTTTATGCTGCCTGCAACAAAGCTGATAAAATGAAAGAGAAAAATTGGGACAACAGGGCTTAGGAAAGATTTGTGTTTGGTAGAGAAACAGGACATTACCAGTGGAACATCTAAGGAAGTTCTTTGCTGTTTTCCTGTGACCATTGACCGTAACCTCTGCCCATTATCCGTGCCTGCAATGTCTCAGTCCTCATCATCCAACTAGAGTTAAGTGGGAGCTTCACAGAAGTGGGACTCAAGACTCCAGTGAAGCAGAACATGCAATACTCATTTCTGTGCACTGTTGGGCAGACTTTGAGTATCCCAAAAGATACCTGCCACCCTGGGAGGGCACAGAGGGAGGCGCTTTGAAATGCTTTGCTGTCCATCATACAGGAAGGGGTAACACAGGACTGACACAGTAAAATGGATCTCTCCCTGCCCCCTCCCAAAATCCCCATCTCCATGTCTGAAAGCGGCCTTCCCAGTCTGAACTGCCCTCCAGCAATCCCTGCCCATAGAGCCTCAGTAATAAAAGCAAGCCCAGACTGGTTCCCTGTATCAGTACCACACTGCTGTTTAACCACCTGGCGTTAGCCCCGGCTCTGTAACTGCCTGCATAAGGCCTGGGAGAGCTGGCAGAGAGCAGGCACCCTTCAGGGCCCTCTGGTACCTCTTGGCCCTAAGAAGATTTTAGTAAATGAGCGTAATGATGTCAGTGGGGAAAGGCAATTGGTGCTCAGCGCTAAGAACCAACTTAGTGCACAATGTCATTGCATTCACTAGCATTGAGCTATGTGGCTGCCAGGCTCTGAGGGAAGAAAACTACGAGTCTTTCCCTTTATTCCACTTTACCCTTTCAAAAGGCTGGTTCTAGAAAAAGTAGTGGCCAGTGCAGTCAAACACTGAGTGAAGGGAAGGTTGTCAGAAGGACAAGATGTACTAGAAGAGACACAGAAGCACCAAAACAGATAGCGAACAAGGTGTTGTGGATAGGATTATACAAACTGAACTGCTCTGGCAGCCTCTCTGCTCACCCTTAGCTGAGAAGAGGACTCACTGCTTTAAAAAAAAAAAAAAAAAAAAAAAAAAAAAAAAAAAAAAAAGGAAAAGAAAGCTAAGAGCCTTTTTCAACTTCAATTTCTAAGCTTCCCCAGCATGTTTCTGAAGAGGCTGAAGGGGAAGGGCTGCTGTCAAGGCAGCCTGACTGCATCTCCACATTTCAAACTCATCTGTGTTGGAAGGCTGCAGCATGGCTGGTTTTTGGCGTAATTGCCTAAAAACCACCTGATTATTTTTCTTATTCCATCCTGAGTTATACTTCTTTTGGCACCTTTATGCATCCTGCCCATACTTTGTTTTGAAATGAAAGCTCCCTCAGGAAGCGCCATGGCATAGCTGTACATACAGATCCAGCCTGAGCTATCCTGGATAAACCCAGTCCAAGTGATAACAGTTGAAGCTAATTAATCATTTACAGCATGTGTGACTTATTGCATAAGGCAATTAAAAAGAAGCAGAATTCCAAGTCTGATGCACACCACAGCACAGTAAATAAAACATTTCTGATTTTGGGGGCATGCTCCCACCTCCGCAGAGTGGCTCAGGCTGCACCGAGGAGACTGTGTTCTCCACTCAGGAGAGGAGACCCAGCACATCCACCATGTATTGCCCTTCCTCTGCAACACTCCTCGCCACAGGCTTCGTGGGAGCTTCTTTCAAACATTTATCCTTTAATTATAAACCACAATGAATAATTATGCAATTTTTACTGATTAAGCCAATTTGATTGTTTCAGATGATTCAAATAAGCCACGTGATGTTAGTTCTCATGAGGGATGAATGCACAAACACTTTTGATATGAATACCCATCCCATGGCATTTGAACTGCAAATATTTATGTGTGACTATGACATCCACATATTCAAAAGGCTTTTCTAGAAAGAACAGCTACAAGTTTATAGGAGAAATCCTGGAGCAGTCTGAACAAGCCCGAAATGAAAAAGAGAGGAGAAATTAAGAGTTCAGTCCCTATTCAGAGGTGTTATTATGCTCACAGCTGATACGTGGCAGTATTTTCCTCCCTTCCAAACAACACTGAATAGCTCCAAGCAGAAGCACTATCCCACTTCAAGAAAATTTCAAAGGCAACAACCAAAAGGGGCATCTGCCTTCAGTTAAGAGCCAGGACTCTGGCCCTTCACTCCCCATTACAAAGTACACAACCAAAATAAGAAGCATACAACGAACAGAGTAAGGCAATTTAGGAATAAGATTCCAAAAAAAATAAAAAACAGATAGAGACTTGTTGAGCACTTATCAAGTAATTCAAATTCACCTGCAGGACCACTGCTTGCTGAGTTTGTGTACAGTTGCTGCAAAATTACTTTCAGCTGAGGTAATCTGGCAAATTGAATATCAAATTTAACTGCTATTTTGCTCTGACCAAGGCAGTGCATCTGCTATGTGGTACTCTTCCTTACTGTTAGTTTTCACTGTTGATCCCACTGAAAACGGTGAGTGCCTGAGAGCAGAGGCTGGCTCTGGTCCTTTTGGGAAAGCAGCCTGCCAAGGTCATTGCCCTCATCTGCATCCCTTCTGCCTGTTATTTATGTCCCCTGCCACCCCGACAAGAAACACTAACACACAAAGGCCAAGCAGCAGACTCCAGATTAGTTCTCACTGTGCTGCTCACTGTGCGTGTGTGCCAAGTTGTAGGTGACAGAGGAAACAAGCAGCATTCACACACCTGCTGGGCTGGCTTACGAAGCATATGCAGGGATGCTGCTGAACAGAAAGGGTTTCAGGAATTAGCTATAAAGGCAGATTCAAAATGGGTGCCTCTAGCTACTTCCACACACTCGCAGGTGGACACCTTTTCCATGCGTGAGCTGGAAGAGAGCGCAGCACAGCTGTAGTCGTGATGGTTGAGCTACATATATGATTTTTGTTTTCTTACTTTACCTAAAGAATTATTAAATTCCTCTATTTTTCCTCAGCTGTCAAACCAGGATCCATCAGTCTGCCAGATAACAGGCAGCCAGCAATGAAAAACTGTGAATCCACAGAAGCACAATCCATTTCCTCTTTACCATTAAGAGGAGTCAAACCAAAAGTTGACCACAACTGCCAAGACACATGGGTCACACCTCCTAGCCACAGAATACATTACAGAGCCTCGTCTTTCCCTGCTCCACATCAACAGCTCTCCAAAGTCACGTGCAGTGCTCCTGGACAGCGCCTGGTTGATTGCAAGTGCAAAGGATGCTGCAGTTGTAAACCTGGTTCCGCTCTACAAGTCTTCCTGGAGGCAGTGCAATAAGTCAGCACATAATCCACCTTGTGGAGTGCAGAAACCCAAACAGCATATGCCAGCCTTAGAATCCAGATGGGATATGGGGATCTCAACTCCAGGCAGCCTCCTGGGGGAAGGAGCACCCACAAGCCACCTCTTCAAACACAAGCACCTCTTCCACCAATGCACGAGGCATTTATACTAGTTAATAGATCAGAAAGCAGTTAGTGCTTGAGTGACAGAAACCACATTGCCCCAACAGCTACATGCATCCTCAGCTTGCAATGGTTTGGGAGCAGGGGGAAGTCATCTGAATATTTAATGCCACCCTCGCATTTATACTTCATTAATAAAGAGGAATTTCTTTCCAGAGCTTTCATTTGTAAAAATGTAACTCTCAGCACTAAAGATTGCCCCAGACAGCCCTTTAGCACTTCTGCTAGGATCAGGAAGCAGCAAGGGCCAGCTGCTCCCTAAGGGACAGGGAGGGAGGCAGGCAGAGTAACAGGGCTGGCAGGACAGGTGCCTTACCAGCCAGGGCCCCATCCCACAGTACCTGAGGAGGGAAGCTGGAGATAGCAGCCTAAATCAGACAACTTCACTGTGATGAGGAAGATCCTCAGTTAAGCGAGCCCACAGGTCTGGACCAGTAGCATCCACAGCCAGACACAAGCATGGCTGAGCTGGAGACCAGCACTTCTACATCACAGCTCTGACCAGGGCTGAAGGCCCAGGGCTGAGCTTAAATAGAGCTCCTGGGCAGGTGGGCAAGGGCTATGGGTGGAGCCCCAGGTGATGCTGCTCAGGGCCATTAAGGCCTATTAGTGGGACAAATCAGGACTAATTTCTCTACAAAAGGTGGCAGTTTGGTATCCAGCAGAAAAAGTGAACTATCCAGAGATGTTGTGTGTCTTTCTATGATATAGATGGTACTAGCTTGAGCTCTTTGGAGTGCCTCAGAACACCACTGATAGAGAGATAACAGCAAAACACACCAAGCTGTCTAACACACTGACTTGTCCTTATCTCCTGGTGCAGGGTGATTGTTCTCTACTCTAAAAATTAAGTTAATATTGATGAAAGTTATTGATTGGCAGCTCTGCAGATAGATACCCTGTGTCCATCCACAGAGCGGCCACTGCAAATAAAGACATGACCAATACAATGTCAATAGATGCAGCAAGACAGTGACAATTCTTCTCTGGTGCTGTCAGGAAGAAACTGCTCTGTAGAGTGGTTTCATCTCCACACAGAGCATAAGCAGTGTGCTTGCTTAGGTTTTAGTCACTCAATGCAATGAGACTGCATAGCCTCAGTATTTAAAAGGCACTTTCAAAACTGCTTAAAGTGTTTATACAAGGTGATCCTTTCAGATCTCTCAGGATAAGAAAATTTCCATCCAGTTTGCATAACCTCCTTGTGCCCTTTCCCATTCCTGGTGTGGCAGCAGGTTCTGCACAGCCTCTGACTGTGCTGGTGAGGCATTTGTATACTCTCCTGATCAAAAGTACCCAAACCTGATTATAATGAGAGGTATATTCGGGGAGGAAGGGAGAGACAGAGATCTTTCACCTGGAGAATAGGACTTACACAATCTCACAGGGGACAGTCATAACTCTCAATCACAGTAGTAGATCCCAAAGTTACCTAGAGTTGAAAAGCTCCATATTTCATTATCAGAGATCAGGAACGTGAGATGCCCTGTAATTTAACCCCTCACACAGTGGCATTTTGTCTCCTACTTGAATACTCCGAATGCTTTGGAAAGTGCTATTAACTCTTCGGAGTGATGCTAAACTACTGGCATTTTGCAGTTTCAAATGCATATTGATTTTTTAATGATACTGTAATTCACCTTGTAGATCAATGCTTCCACTTGTGGATTTATACTTTTATTAATTTGCATTCTTTTAGAGAAATTATTTTGTCATAGTTCTTCATGGTATTATAAAAAAATAAATGGAATGGTGTTTAAAAAAGAAACAGCCATTACTGTCAGCTATTACTATTGAGGAAAAGTACCCATCTGACTATCTGCATTTCCATCTGTTACTAAAACTGCCCAGAGGCCCATCAACTTGTCCTGAGTTAAATGAGCCTTTCACTTCCTCACCAGGAGCTCTGTGAACCCCAGGAAACACTCAACCATTCCTCTCTGGCTCACTACAGAATCAGAATGAAGAACGAAGTATTGGGAATCTAAGGCCCGAATTTAAGACTTACAATGCAATGTGCACTCAAGCATGCCCGAAACAGGGATCTTACTGGTGATGAGGTTGCTTATCTGAGGTCAGAAAAAAGACATAAGAGCTGAGGACCTGTTTGGAAACACACAGCAAAGAAATTTAGGACTTCAGTAGAGGTCAGAAAATTGAGGAATTTTTTTTTTTTTGGCACCATCTGAATTTTCAGTGTCAGCAGTGTGATGTAACAGTGAATCAATAAAGAGAATAAATGATGAAAACCTAAATGGACTCTCAACATCAAGCTGTGCTGTACAAATCTCCCCACCAGTCCACCTCAGGTAACACTGCATCTCAGATAACATTGATAAATGCCCTGAGACAAACCATAGGGAGGAGCAGATTAACTGATTATCATTCATTTCAGAATGCATCCATCTACTTGTAAATGTCAAAAGGAAACAGTCTTGCCTCCTACTTAATCTGCTCTCTTCTGAAAACCAGATCAGTGACTGAACTTTTCCCAGTGGTGACTCCCCACAAAAGCGCACCATTCACAGTACTCTGGGTCCCAGCCAGATCCTCACGCCACCTTGCTCCATTTAGCAATGCAAAAAGGACCAGAGGGTCATGATCTGCAAACAGAAAACAGTTGACTCAAATGTAGGAGGAGCTGCACACTCACATACTTGAATTCTCAAGACTAATTCATGAGGGAGACAGGCAACCTGTGCTCTCATTTACGTCCACTCTGTGAAACAAGTGGCGTCACTAAGTGTGCAAGTTCTCATTCCTGTCTAAAGACAGGAATTTTTTCCCTCAGTGGAGAAAAGAGCGTGCTTCCCAAAGGCTCCGGGGTTGGAGACACAAGTATGAGGAATTCCTCCCTGAACTTCTTAGTGCAGAATTATATGTTGCATACTGTGTATTTTCTCAGGGATCCCTGGATGGAGCTGATATGCCCGTTTAAACTGGAAGTATTATTATTTCATTCTACTAAATTTATTCTTGTTTCTAATTATGATAATGTATCTATCATCCCTAGCATGGCTTCTTTCCAGCATTATAAATACACCTGTTCTTCAATCTGCAAGAGTGCTGGATGGGTAAATCACATATTAGAAATTAAATTTCCATTAATAAAGGTTCCCTCTTTCCTCATACCTGTGACAGAGAGGGACAACAGGCATGCTGACTGATATTTTGTCCTTTGGTTAGTGGCAGCTCTGCAAAGAGGGAATCTCTTCTTCCTAAAATACAAAGACACAGTGGGTGAGGGAAGAATCTAGGCTAAAATCTTTTGAATGACAGGCTAGAGGAGCAAGTACCAAATTTGTCACCAAGTATACTGCTAGTGTCCAAAAAGCCTGTATGCTCTTCTTTTCTATTTTAGTTTAAAGAGCTGCTTGAGTTTACAGAGTTTAAAGAGATTTCCCACATAGAAAGGGTTTCCCTCTGGCCACCTCTCTGTGTCTCACAGGGACTTCTCCCCATGAGGAGACCTCCATGTCTGGTGCAATACTGGCTTGAGATAAGTCTCACATCTGACATTGCCCCCCACCACCCATGTTCCCATCACTACACTGTATGTCCCACTCTTCCCAACAGAAAATGCTTGTAGAGCTGTGCTTGGAGCTAAGAGAAGGGCCCAGCTGCAAATAGCCCCACTGGAAGGGTTCATACCACAGGGCTGGGAACGGGTCTGTCTATTGGCATGGGAGAAGCAAAAGGGTTGTCACTGAAGAAACATGCATGTTGCACAGTGATTTTGCTTCCAAAGTAAAAAAAGTCGTTCAAGCTGACATAGTGAATAGATCTGATCATAGCCTTTACTTACTGTCACAGTTCTTTAAATGCATGTAAAATACAAAGACAGTCCCCACAGTAAAATAGAGAGGATTGTATATATGGGCTCACCCTACAGAGCACTCAGAGCCACTGGAGCTTAGGCCTTCTCCCCAAAAAAACTTCTCCTTGCTTCAGGCCAGAGTGTTACATCCAAGGCTTGTCAGTCAAGCCCTCAGCATTGCCTGACTGTCTTAAAGTCCCATTAGGGGCTGATGTAAAGTGTTAAAGCCAAGTTTGATTGTATCACCTCCTGCCAAAAGTAGTAGGGACACATGCTGTTTCAGGACTCTGAGGGTCAAAGACAGCCTAATCTGTGCTGCAAGAAACTATATGCATCACAATACAATTAAGAAGGTGATATACCATCTCTCACAGATGCCTGCTGTCCATTACTGATGGACAGAAATAGAGGTAATGTCTCCACACAGGAGTCATCAATAGGCTTTTTAAGATATGTTTGATAGCAAAATTTTCAGGGGAAGAACAACCTGTCAAATTGCAGCCTAACTTCTGTACATATGGTTCAGAAATTTGTATTTTAATATAGGGAAAATATAAGCAGCTTCAGCCATGCTATGACTACTATAAGTTATGCTTCTATGTTGCTGTGAAACTATTGCTATTATTTCCAGGTGGTTATTTAGTTGTTTTCATTTCTGGCACCTAAGAACAGTTTATGTTTTCGCCAGGGTTTGCAAACATTTCTCAATCTCAATTTTCTTTAATCTTCCTGATGATGGTTTTAGTAAGAAGGCAAAAGTATTGTAGTTCCTACTGAACAGAAAGGACAGATCAAAGACACACACCTGCGCAGAATGATAGACTGAGTTAATGGTGGAGACAAAATTAGAAATAGGGAGAAAACAGGAAACCCCAGTACTGTACTAAATGTTCTTCGCGGGGAAGAGTCATCTTCACAAATGGCATTGCAGGGAATCATGGTCATGTTTCCTACCAGCTTCTACTCTTTTTCCTCCCTGTTTAGCTAGAAGGAGTGTGGACATGTCAGCAGAGTGTGCGCCTTTAGCTAGCAGGGGCAGTCAGAGAGGTGAGTTAAGACTACTGAGCCACTCTTTACCAGCAAAAACCTCTTTGCAGTATGGTTTACGGTGGGGGAGCTCAGAGGGAGCAGGTTTTTCACCAAGGTATCATAGCAATCTCTTTCTCCGAGCATTAATATAATCTGCACCTGTGCTCTCTCTGCATAGCTTCTAGGCACTTCTGGCCAAGAACAAAGCCGCTCCCCAGGGTCAAGCTCAGCCTCTGTGAAAACACTCAGCCTGCTCCTCTGGTGTGGGGCCACCCGGAGCAGCATGATGCTGTGAGCAGTTTGCTGGTGATGACCCAGCCTATGGGCCTGGCACCTCTCCACTACACCCTGGTACACAGTGTGGACTTATGTCCCACAGGCTTTCCAAATAATGAAGGTAGCTGCAGGCTCAGATCCTCCTGCAGGAGCTGCCAACATGGAAAAGGGTTTTTTGAGAAGTGGAAAATCTCAGGGAAATCTCTTATGTGGAAAGTTAATAGGTAGATACTCTCGAAGCAGCTTGCAGAAATGGTCACACACATTCCATTTTAATAAGTGGAAAATATGTGGTCAGACCGCCAGATTTGTCAGCCTCTTTTGTGCATTAAGCAGCTATATATAGATGACGAAATTGTGGGGGGTTTCTGTCTCAAAGATGAGGGGCCCACCTCTGGTTAAGCTGTGCTGTTTGTGGCATTAATCATTTTTTAATTGGCTTTTTTAACTGAGCAATTACAAGCACATTCTCAGCACCTTTCTAAACCAGAATGGGTTCTCTGGGCCAAAGGCTCAGCTTCGTAACTGCTTACCCCTGTGCATAACTTCACTGGCAAGAGAAGCCTTGTTAGTAATTCATGAGTAGCACTTGCAGATTGAGGCCCTCAAGCACTTTTACTGTTGTTGTGAAGAAAGGAAAAAAGGGTTCTGCCTATAAAGGTGTGACATTTATATTAAAAAAAACCCAACAAAACGTTGAAAAGACTTTGTTGGCTTGTTCATAAGAGCACAATGGAGCTAACTTAATCTGCTCTAAAGTTCAGAGAGCTCATGTGTGGGCTTCTGAAACCCAGGAATAAAGCCAACTTGGCCCAAACAATGTCTCATTTGTCTTGACCATTTAGACCGCTGACTTTCCTTAGCTGCCTAGATTTCATGTCTTCATATGAGTGCAATGTGCAGTCTCTAGTGTAGCTTCCTTCTATGGCTGGATCAGATTGGCATGTTGGAGTGTGAAGGTGAATTTCATTTCCTTGCGGTCTTGTAGTTGAAATATGATGGCAGAGAGACTTTATTCCTTTGAATGCATTTCTCTGACAACCTGCTTTGTATTTCTGAGTAGATCCTTTGAGGAAAACCTACTTTCTTTCCCCACCTTTCTCCCCCAACTCTCTTTTATCATCTTTCTCTGAGCCAAGATGCTTTGTCAGATTCGTTTCCCCTCCATCAGATAAATAAGTCGGGTGCACGCTGCAGTGAAAAAACATTTTTAATCAATTAACAGAAGTCCCCTGCTGACAGCAGTGCAATCACTTAGCTAGTATGATAAAGATGCTCATCAGAGGCGATTATGAAGAGATTAATTCCCTTAGGGATTGACTGTAGCTTCCCTGACAATAGCACTGGGAGCAGTTTTGCTTAGAAAGGTATTCTCCCAGAACAGACATTTATCAACATTTGGTTTCCCAGCAGTTGCTTATTCTTCTTTAAAGGTTCCATTTCTCTGATTCTTCCCTTATTCCCCTGTGAAAAGGGGATTTATCAGCATAAATCAGAAATATAAATATGGGATACCATATGTCAGACAAACTCACCCCAGAAGCCAGGTGAGGGGGGACATGTTTTTATTCTTTGGCCTATGTAGTGCCAGGTTGTGGAAACTAATAAAACAGATCATATGTTCACGCATGTTGCTTCAGCCAAGAAAATCTGATAAACCTGTATTGTAAAAATGGAAATAGAAGAGCAGTTCCCCCCACCCGCCAGTGCCCAGCCTTTAGAGGCAATGACCTGGAGCTAAAATGGTGTGGCTGTTCCCGCTCCCTCCTCTGCCTGACCTCCTGACTCTCTATTCACCAACTCATTCCCTTTGCTCCTCAGATGGCAGCTCCTCTCTCTTCCCCCATCCCCTCTGCTCCTCTCTATGTCGCAGGGAGTAGATACCGCTCCCGCTCTGCCCCTGCCATCTGGAGCAGCATCCCCTATTGCTCTGCGCCTAATTGAATTTGAAGAGAAGCAGGGACTCCGTCTCAGGAAGAGACATTTTCTGACCCTGCCTTATGACACCTCCAAACACGGCGTCTACTGGGACAATAAAACATCTCCTGAAGCTCTGTTCCTTTTTGCTTCCACAAGTTCAACAGTTGCCTGCTATTTACCCTGTGACCCACCATATCTTGAAATGATGCCTTTTTCCTACAGACAACTTGCAGTGTAGCTTCCTTCTAGGGTAGCCCCCTCTGTGACAGGAACGTCCCACCCTTGGCCCAGTCCCAATCCCATGTCTACAGAGTGATGAAATGTGTTTTTTCCTATGTGGAAGCGTCGGACATGGCCCCCAGCTCCCCTCTCGCTGAGTTGTGTGTAAAACAACAGCCAGAAAAATGAGTTCTCAGCAGCCTGGGGGGCAGACAGCACCCAAACATGAACAGCCCTCCACATGAAGGGTTTGGGGCAGAGAATGCCAAAACCTGATATTTTTGCTTCCTACTGCACAGAGCAGGCCGTGCTGATGGATAACCTGTTTTATAGCTAGTGAAATCCAGCAACAAGCAATTTCTAATCATCACTTAAGGAAAGTATGAAAAAATGTAAATTGACATGCAATCTAGATGAACAGATGCCAAGGCTCTGGCAACCTCACAATATTAGGTAACTTATTCTTAGTATCAGTCCTAATATTAGACAGACACAACTTAGAATCAAGTCTGACCCAAGCCAAGAACAATACCACATAGGGAAAGAACAACAAGGCATTAAATTAAGTTCACAAAAGCTCACAGATAGAGAAGGAAAGCTCAAGGATTTCTGATGATCACTCCTCTTTGACAACCTGTTCTTCAGACCTTCAAAGAAACTTCAGCCTGAAATGGTTTGAGCATTACATTACCAGAACCCCCAAAAGAAAATCGGACATGGGAGCAAGAAGCCAAGGGTCTGCCAGTGAGTGGGGCTGGCAGTGCGGGTGTTCACTTAAGAGACATGCTTCTCAGACCACTCCATGCTGAAGCAGTCCTACTCTGAGCAGCTTCCTGGAAAGCTGTGCACTGATGGGGAGCACTAACAAGGTGGCAAAATTTCATCTCTCGTTGAAATCTAAAGACAAGTGGTAAAATAAATGAGGCCAGTGTCAGGAATGAATCTGAAAAGCTGGACAACACCAGAACTAATCTAACGTCAGAAACAGTATTTTAACACAGACCGAGTCTGACACATAAGTAGCTGTGTCAGTGAAGGGAGGATACTAAATTAGTCCCACGTGAGCCTGTGGCTGCGCTTTCTTTGCATGCATTTGCCTCTGATTCAGTGCAAACCCAGTCCCAGTAAGCATCATTTAAAGGGTGGAATTTCCCCAAATCCTCTGTAGTCCTGCCTTTGCAGTGCCATCACCACTTCTTCTCTTGTCATAGGACTCTCCAGAGGCCCACCCATGAGTCCAGGAACTTGCCCATGGAGACTAGGGGTCACCTGAATATAGCAGAGGCACAGAAAGGACAATATCTCTTATCCCCACCCCAGATCTCTCACATAATCCTCCAGAATGAATGTGCCATTGGAGCTGCCTTAGGTTTCCCTAGTTCCCCTTTGTGCTGCAGAAACCTCGTGGGATGATTTGGTGGAGTCACAGTAGGATCAGTGAGCCTGACTCACGCTTCCTTGGGGATGGAGATGAAGCCACATGGTTCTGGAGTCAGGACAGAGTCACAGTTTCTACCCAGATCATGCTGGGACTTTAACGGATAACTTGTGGTCTGCAGAACGTGGGGCCAAACATCTGCCACAGGAAAGAGGGAGCACAAGGAAAATGAGCTGAGAGTATTGCAAAGAAAACCCCTTTTCTGCCCAAGGGCTGAGTAGTGCTCAGTCACTGCTGTTAGAAACTGCCTGGAGGCGTAGATGTTAACGTTATGCCAGATCCAGTGTAGAAGCAGAGAGATTCATTCCATTTCATTATGAAATGATACTAAGCACCATAAAGTGTCAGCTTTCAAGTTCATAATTTATAAATTAAGTGTAAATAGCCCATATTCTGAGCTCCTCTCCAGCCGCTCATTTATCCTTCCCCTGTGAAAAATTAATGAGTCTATAAAATAGCTTGTAAATTTAGAGCAGTCATGTTTTTTTTAAAAATCAACAGTGCAATTTTCCTAGAGACCCTGAAGCATTAGCTGGCTGCAGCCGCTGCTGTTAATCACTGGTCTTAGGTGTGCAACTATGGCACAGCAAAGGTTTTCAACCTCCTGCTAAGATTCCTGCTGCAGACCAGTGCCAGAGACAAGATAAAGCACCCTGGTTATTAGGCTGTCCTACTACAGCAATCCCTGCTTTCAGCAGCCTGGCAGACTGCTTCCTTCAAGGGGTGCTTGAGGACTTTACATCTTATCCAAGACATCGGGAGAAGAATTAGCAAGACAATTTTTATAACCAAATTTTCTAAGTGGAAAATTCACCCCAGGCAAAACTTTTGGTCTGTGGGAAGGAAAACAAGCAGAACCAGATCAGCTAGCTCTGTATTTCCGCTAAGAGGATTCCCTAAGGGACTCTTTCGCTATTTTGTGAACTTTTGGGCTTGCCTCTGGACAAAAATCTGCATTGGTCATTTTTCAAGGCCCTCTGCAACTTAGCAAGGACCCGTATTCCTGCCCATTGGGGTGCACACATTTACCAATCCCATATGAAGATCAGAAAGGGGTAGAAGACAATCAGAGGGGAGTAGGAGACAGGTAGGCTGAGGAACAGATGGGGACAGGCACGATGCTCTGGGTGTTGGAGTCATGAAGGACCATAACAGAGGAGTGCAGAGAACAGGCAACAGACTGGCCCAGAGGTACACACATGGGTGTAAAGGCGGCTTTCCATGCAGTTGAGCACATGACCCCGCCTACCTCCATTCTCTTCTACCATCTCTGGGGACTTTGCTGAACACCCAAAAAAATGCCCATGAAGTCTATCCAAAAACAAAGATGTTCCTACACAATAACTCCATATCAAAATGCATTGCTGCTTGCTGGTCTGTGCTCGGCCAGGGATGCTAGAAGAGGAGACAGGATTTTATGGCTGCTATGGCATCACAGCAGGGGATGTTCTGTATCAGAAGGGAGGGTGATATCAAGAGATGCAGGATGAGATGGCTAGAGGTTGAGCTCCATGATTTTCTGTTCACTTTTATACTTATGCTTAACATTTGGAGGGATTTGCTCAATAAAGAATTTTGGCTAAAAAGTTGTTTCACAGAAATAAACTCTTATTGTTAAGCTCTCTCATGAAATATCCAGCTTTTTTTAATTGAACAGAAAAAAAACCACATTAAAGTAAACAAGATGGAGTAAACAAAGCACAGAGATTACTTTTCCCCTTCTGTATACATATGTATGAGTATGTTCTCTATTCCTTCTTCTATACAGTTTAAGTCCGACTATCACAAACAGTAGGTTGCTGTGATGATTTATGACAAAAGTGGCAGATTTTATTAGATGTAATGTTAAATTATTCATTAAATTCCTACAATCAAACATTAAAATGGATACTATTCCTCTGGGGACAAGACAGAGAGATGAACATAATAACTTTATCTCTGTTGCATGTAAAGTATGTGTAATTGAGCAGAAAGCCTGATCCCAAATGCTTAAAAATATAATGCCGGGGCAGCAAATGTGATTGGATTTCTTATAATCTAATCATTTTGCTCCATATGTGGCCCCCAATCTGTTTAGGATTGTTAAAATTCCTGGGTATTGTAGTGCCTTCCCCAGAGAATGCTGGGAAGAGCTATGGACAGCCTGGACCAGATGGGATGCCAGTGACTCCAGCCAGCAAAGGCAGAAAAGAGGACAGTGATTAACTCTTTCTCTGCCAGCCACCACAGAGGAGGTCCAGACAGGAAAATTAATGCAGGCTGCTTTCCAATAGTGTAAAAGGCAGTTTATAGTTTAAAGCTTCTGGGAGCAAACTGCTGCAGCCTGTGGGGACAAAGCAAGCAAGGACCGATAATCACATCCTTCTGAATAATTGTTCAGTGCTGTACGTGGAAATTTCAGTTGCTTGCAAATTCTCCTGGGTATGTGAAGGAAGGAGGGCTCCCAGAAGCTCAAGAGGGAAGTGAAATGCTGTAAATTAAACCAGCACCTACAAGATGAAAGGCCTCTCAGTCAGATTGAAGGTGTTTTTAGAAAGCTCACAGAGTAGTGCGGGATCAGAGAGCCTCCCTCCAGAGGAGTGAAATTCAGCAGGCCTGTGCTTGATTTAAGAGCAAGAGTCTGGCTGCTCAGCATTCCCTGCCCCTCTCTAACTTATCACTGAAAGGAGTTAAACCAGCACTTGAGAAACTCCGCCATAGGAAACACTTGGATGCTCGTTGTCCATCAGGGTGGATTAGTTCTATTTATATGAGTTTAATCCTTTGGCATATAAAACAAGTAACACTGTAGCTAAAAGAAAAATATAGGATTACTCTATTAAAATGCCACACTGATGACAGACAATGCCATTTCCTTCCTTCTTGTGACTTTCTTGACTGAGATAACCAGCAGCTTTTAGCTAAGCTGAAAACCTCACTTATTATTCCATACCTGCCCAAACTGTTACTCTGCTTTGATAGCTTGAAGGCAATTTTGTAGCTGTTTTCTAAGGCATTATTTAACAGGACTTAACCTAAAATCCTGAAAGCCTAAGGGTATGGTAAAAGGAAAAGGAAATGAAAATAGCAGCTCAGGACCTTCAATATGTTTTCCTCTTTAATTCATAAAGAGGCTGTTAGTGTAATACTGACTCCTGGCTGGAGACTTGAAGATTTTTCTGTTGCACTGAAGTTACACTTATGGAGGAATAAATTCTGTCATAAAAATAAGGAATTTTCCTATTAAGTTGGATATAGTAACCTCATAAGCAATCTCTCACATCCCGCAAGATCAGAGCTTTGCACAGGAAATCTCCCCTACATCACATCTATTATTTCTCAACAGACTCCTCTGACTAATTACAATCATTCTTAAAAATATGGAATACAAAAATAGCAAGGGATAATCATGTGTCCATAAGCTTTAGATTGTTGCTTGCTAAAAGACCCTTCAAGACTATCTTTAGTTTCAACAGCATCAGAAAAAGATCATTTTCAAGTGTAAAGGTGCCAGCATCTCATCCTGGAGAGAGACTGCCAAGCAAAAAACTCATGTGTAATTTTAGTAGATACAGCAATTATCACTATATAATTCCCTGGAGAACTTCTCAGCATAGACATGCCATAATAGGGGCTATGGATCCAAAATGTAGATGATCACTAGCTTTTTATCTTACAAAAGCAATGTGTACTGCCAGGACAAGCCACCAGCTTCCAAAACAACCCATTCCTATACTCTCACCTGGGTACACACTGCAGGAAAATTCCAAGTCTGCTTTTGACTTATAAGCCATTCCCTGTCTCTCCTGCTTATTAATGCCTCTGAATAGAAACAGACTAGGGCTTTTCTTATCAGACAGTCCTTTGAGTGCTTATGCGTTGCCAGGATTTGACAAAACCTGGAAGAAATAGAAGCAGCTGCCCCACTATGGTACCCTCGATAGGTTTTAAGTGCCAGACTTTTGCTTAGGCTCGTCTTTCACAGCTTCAAAGGAAAGTGTGATTCTTTCTGGAGCCCAGCTGTGTGTCTAAGAAGATTTTTTTTGAGCAATAATACTAACCAGAAGTATGTTAACTTCTGAAGGACATACTAGCTCCAGTAGCTGTCAAGCAATGATTTCGACAATCCCTCCACTTGGGAGGGGACTTTTACAGAAATGTGCACTCCCCCTTTTTCATAGCCATAAGGACAAGTCAGAAGTTAGATTCTTTTGCCAGGAGGAATAGATTGTAACTTGCAGCCATGGAAAATGCAAAATGTATTTGGATGCTATAATTCCCCCTGCAGATCCGATATGGAAGACATTAGAAAACGTCAGACATCCATAACTACTTCCACTCAGGCCTATGAACATAGTTTATAAATGCTAAACTAGTTAAGAAGGTATTTTGCAGGCAGATAGTTAGCTGGGAGCCAAAGACTAAAAAATTCAACTCGGTTGTTCATAGGATATATCTGTGCATGTGTAAAAGACAGAAAAAGAGAATATTACTTGTCTCATAACTGAAAGGTTAGATTTCTATTTCCCCATGCATCTTTAATGTGCTTACAGAGTTTCATGAAACACAACTGCCCGGGCAGGGCTGGGGGTGCAGTGAAGTTGTCTGTGTTTGGGTAATGGCCTACATTACAGCCAGGGCCTGATCCAGCTGGGCAGCGGATGGGAAGACCATGCTGTCCTGTTACCACTCTCCCATGCATCGTACTAATGGGGGGGAGCTCTCTTGACCCTCCACACAGATACCATTTCCTTATGAAGGTGACCTAACCATCATCTGAGGGGAATTGCCTCATCAGAAATACACACAGTCAATTTTTTGCATCCTCCCTGCCAAGTACGAAGCAGCACTGCATGGTTATCAGAGGTGTGCTGCGTGGGGTGGGCTGGGGCACTCGGCACAGCTCTCCGAGCATCCTTTTGAAAGGGATACTGTGAAAGAGCAACCAAATGCTGCGGGCAGGGAGTGCTGGGGGACAGTGTGCTGTCAGGGCTGTGGGACACTCCTCTGGCTTGCAGGATCCCTCAGCTGAATACAGAAACTAGGACTGCAGTTCCAGGAAATACATATCTGAAGCATCTTTGAGAGTTTCAAGTGAGATCCCTGATGGTTTGACTCTGTGCTCCAATTTCAATAGAGCTCCTTTGTTTTTAGCATTACTGATTTTTTAGCAGAACTACTACATAACAGAGCATAAATCAAGTCTTTGGGGTCAAAGGTGGTCATCTCTTGCATTTGTGAAAGGTGTTGATGGCCAGCAGGGTTGGGACAAAAGTAGGATCTCTTGAACAGCCCTCCTGAAGTCACTGGCTCAGCTCTGAGGTGCAGCAGAGCCAGCTCATTACAGAATATATTTTTCTAGTGAGAAGTCTGTTGTATCAATTTTATGCCAAATCAAGGGTTTGATTTATCTCTGTCGTAACTCCACTGAGTTCAGTCAAGCTATACGAGTCATGAATTTAGCTCTTAACTTTCTCCGTGGAGAATACTATTTTTTCCTTTGATACTGCTTCAGTGAACCTCTAAATCTATGAACACGCATCCTGCTCCAGCAAAGCGTGTAAGCACACATATGTGGGAAGTATGCGAGAAATCACTGTGAGAGGAACTGGACTACTTCCATACTTAAACCATTTTGTCAGCATCTTTCACCTGACATCCTTGCTCATATTATTCAGCAGGAGACAGGAGTACTCCTTCAAGCATTTAGCTTCACACAGCTGAAATGATGGCCAATGGAAAGACTCCCATTGACCCTTAGAAGCTGAATTGTGCCCTGAGTGATGGCTTGCCTTGATGGCAGTGGGGAGGTTCAGGAAGGATGAGACAGTGAGTCCATCCCTTCTATAACAAACATGTCCACTGTGTCCGTATTGACAAGGGATTTTACCAGACATAAGTGATGTCTGCTCCTGAGCCCTGCCCAAAGATCTTCCCACTTAACAACACTGGTTATTTCCTTACAGTTCTCCCTGCTTACTTCCGCCTATGAGTCCCTACAAATCTCAGCAAAAGCACAATGTAGTCTCCTAAACTACACTTAGGGCCAGTATCTTTTCTCTCATGGCCTGTTTTCAGTGCACATTTTTTGATGCGCCTCATCTGAGCTACATTTCCCTCTTCCAGGCCTGCTCTGGGAACTTACTGGACTTTGCAGCACCTTTTTCCCATGCTTCTCTTTCATTAGGGGAACGGTTTGGTTCTGGCTAGGTGCTTATATTTTCATTAGTTCCCATGTCTGTTACCCAGACATTACCTGTTCTGGATTTCACACCAGAATCACAATTTGCCTGATAGATCCTATTGGCTATTTACCCTACTTTTGCTAGTTGTCTAGCATACATCTTGCAATGTCCTTTCCTAGCTCGACAGTGCCAATACTCTGATCACACAGTGCCTGTATCAAGACTCCCACACACTGTCCCTTTTTTAAAAGCCCAGCTGCTCAGCAAAGTTTTTCTGCAAATAAACTTTTAGCAAACCTTTGATGAACAACATTGTAATTATTTCTGCCATCTTCTGCAGTGAGAGTAAACACACTGTAAATATTTCTTTCCATTGCATCAGCTGATAAGCAAATTTACATTTTCATAAGGATCTGCTATGCAGAATCTGTTGAAGCCTCTTTCTACTTCTCCCTTACTTGCCCCTCTTATTAGCAAACTTTTAGTCTTGGGAAGGCTTAAATAACATGTCTTCAAATCCAGGGGGACAATGGTAAAGGGTGACTGTGAGTCACTCTCTTCAAACACTGAACAAGAGACTTTATTTTAAAATAAATAAACAAATGGCCTAGCCTCCCTACTATACTCTGTCTTTGCTCCCTGCAAAGTGCCTGCCTAGCAGCTCACGCAGGTGTCTGGGGCTCGCCTTTCTGAGTGGACTCAAAGAAGCTGAGTACACATCCCCACAGGGACAACCCCAGGGCTCCTTTCCTGATATCTCAGGCCAAGAGGCCAAAAAGTACAAGCAGCACACAAATCCTGGCCATGCACCGCTCTTGCTCAGCAGGAGCAGGCCCTTTCAGAACCATGGCTTTACTACAGCTGCTTTGTAGCCCCAACTGCAGAAGCAATTGTTTGCACTTTCTGTGAGCCATTTCCCATGCACCCTTTTCCTGCCTGCTCCCTCAGCCACAATACTTTCACAACAGAAATACTCCCCCAGCCCATACACTTTTGGAGTTTCTTTCTTACACAGCCTCCACAAGCCAAGAAATCTGCTCAGCTCTATTCAGTAGATTCCTGACAGTCTTCAAAGGATTGCTAAATCCAGCCTGCTTACAAAAATGCAGAGCCTTCCTTCCCTCGCAGCTTTTCTGCCTTCCCTTCTGTGAGCCAGTCAGCACCTGTTGGGCCATAAAAAACACACCAGAAACACAGTACACCTGAAACTATCTGAAACTTCTGCAGTGCTCTGGGCAAGGAGATCGCATGCTCCATGGAAGGGTCATCAAGCTACTAATGCAAAACTAGTTTTCTGGAGGAGATCGGTGTACCCCTGGCTGGCTTGTATTAAGGGCTAACAAGGGTTAACAGTGTTTGCTCTCTCCATCTCACCCCCTCCTCCTCACTGTGCATTTCTCTCAGAGACCTGCTCTCTGGCCAGCCACTGCTGGGATTAGGCTGCTCTAACAGTCTGGCTGACACTCTGTGCAGGAATAAAGTCCTGCTGTCTGGAGGCAGCACACTCAAATGTGCTTCGCAGCCCTCCAGAAGGAACTCTAGAACTGAAAGAGCAACAATCGGAACTTTGAAGATTTCAAAATCATGCAAGTTCAAAATAACCTTTGAAAACACCTAACTTCAGAAAATACCAAAATTCTGTTGTTTTGGGGGTTTTTTTTTGGTTTTTTTGTTTTTTTGTTTGTTTGTTTGGTTGGTTGGTTTTTTTTTCTTTTCTTGAAAGAGTGCAAGCATTTTACTTACTATGTCTATTCAGGAGCCATATGGAAAAATCAGTTCTGTCCTGTTAAACTGGTCGCACAGTTTTGGTTTTCATCTGTCTACAGAGATCTGAAAAACCTATGTTTTATTTTATGCTTTTTTGGCAAAGAGAGTGAGTGGTCTGGGGATCATCTGGCCAGGAACACAATAGGTAAGCAAAGTATTTTTTGTGTAACATATTTACAGCAGTCTGAGAGTATACTGTTTGTGTAATTGAGTGAAATCAGCCTTTAGGATGATGTTCTCTTTGGGATAAGCTGATTATAGGTTGGTTGGTCGCTTGGTTTGTTTGTTTTCCTGGACAAGAAAAGCTGAGCTGCCGTGGTATCAGTGTGGTTTGCAAGATCCTGTCATTTAAGCAGCAGAAAGACTTTTTTTTTTTCCCCTTAATCCTCTCCGAAGCACTGAGCAACTCAGATTCCACTGTCAAAGGTAAAACAAAATATTTGGGGTTATATTTTGAATCTGTAAGCTATAGTTAGACTACAAGAATAACAAAGTGGCAAAGAAGTGACTCAGAGTCATAAGGAAAGCTCTGTTATAAGAACATTAAAAATGGAATCGATATAATAATCTTAACTATTCTTTCAGCTTGTTCAGATGGTTGTTCAATCTTGCATTCAGCCAGGTGCTAAAAATATTACAAAGAGGAACAGAATATCCTAACTTTAGTAGGATGTTAAGTAGGACATTCAGATGACCTGGTAGTGATATTTTCAATAATAATCTCACTGATACTAAAGATGTGCGTTACTTTGGTAATCACATATGAAAACAAATTTTGTATATAAAAATCTACAGATGTATTCAATACTATATTTAAATGTGCATGTTTGAAATGGCTTTAAAGGAATTGGTCCCTTTGTAAAGTTACTTTAATTGTAATGGACAGCAGGTCTGCTGAATTGTAGATATTTTGACTGCCTAAGATCTTCTGCATATTTTCAGGCACCATAAGGAAAGGGCTGATCTCAGAAACAAGTGAAAATTACAAAGGATGGAGCCTTTGTCTTTTATGTTCTCTTCTATCATTAGCCAATAATCAGATTTAACCAGGATCTTTACTCCTTGCTGCTTGTAAGATGCAATAAGCTACTTTTTCTTCAAAAAAGGGATCTTGCTCACAGAGCTCCCTCTGCTTTCCAAATCCCTGAGCTACAGCTGGCACCTGTATTAAAGGTCTATGCCCTTCTTTCTTCTCCCTTTTATGCCCTTTCCACTTTCCTCTCTTTCTGAAACTGGATGTGGCAGACAAAAAAGTTATAAGGATAATCTATAACCTCACATAGTAGTATACTGTCGAAATTTCTTGTCCTAACTGGAGTCCCCTATCTGTGTAGCTCTGTGCAATGTACACAGCACAGTTTAAATAATGTCGGCATTTGCAGAGATGATTTTTGGGACTGTTTGTGTACATTTCTTTCATAGATTCAAAGCTCATGATAAAGCCTCCTGGCAAAAGGAAGGGACATACATGATTTTTTAAAATCACTTATCAGAGTGAATACAATAGAGCTGTTACAGTTCCAGTAAGCAGCAAATGCTGAGATGGGCTGGAAGTGATGCAGGTGTGAAAGGGATGGGCAATACAAAAATTTCAGAATGATTTATCCAGCTGCGCTACAGTAATAAAACCTTCTTCCAAATAAGATACACAAAGAGCTTAAAACCTCCTAAGTATCAGTTTAGGGATTCTTATCCAGGATCCTCCACTTTTCATCAAACATTATCTTACACTGCTCTGAATAAGTTATTCTGATGCTCTTCTCTACACATACCTACAGTCACAATGGATGAAATAAAAATTACAGGATCTCTGACAGAATGGCAGAAGCAGTGTTCGGGATATAGTGACCTGTGAGTTTGAAAGTGACAGTTCCATTACAAATAACCCAGCCTTGAAATTCATCAAATGAACACTATAAAGTAGGAAAAGTATTTTAAATTTAATTCTCCACTCATTTTGTCAGCAGTGGAAGGTTTTGGTTTTTGTTTTGGGTTTGTTTTTTTTTTTTTTTTTCTATAACTGTCTGTGATATTACACTTGTGCTACATTGACAATATTTTTCTATAATAAAGGACTTCATAGCAGCTTCTGCCATTAAATCTTTGCAGAGATCCTCCGAGAAATATTTCCCTGTGAACTTTAAGCAATTTAGCAAAATGGAGACTGGCAGTGTTTGAATGCCTGGCTTGCTGTCATTATGATAAATACCAGGAAAGGCACAGAAAGAGAGGGTCACTGATTATTTTCTCCCCAAAGACAGCAGTTCCCATCCACTTTTGTCATCTCACTTTGCAGTACTGAAGATGTCCTGGTTCTGCTTTTATCTGCCTCTCCATCTTCTCATGGCGGCTTGCTTGTGTCATTCCATAAAAGCACCCACCACCAGTTCCCAACAGAGCTTCAAGACCGATCTCTTCAATTTCTACCACTCCCTGATACTTGCTGACGGTAAGGAAACTACAATTCACCTGCTGAAGGATATACCTAAAAGGTAAGAGCAAATCAGTCACTCCTGTTCTGAGATACTTCCCTATGACACCAGTAGCTGCACACTACCAGTACAAGCCAAGATTTGCTATGCACCTGCAGAGCTCTATCAGTGTCCACTAAATTTCCAGAGAAATGCCTCATTTCTGTCAAGCTCAAGTGTCATTACATTGCTCAGAATCCGGAACAACCCTCCGAGTTGAAGTTTAGATTCACATATGCATTAGAGGCAGCTTTCTGTGGTGTTTGTCAGAACACCGGCAGAGCTGATACAGAACGGGTGGGCTCCAACAGCAAACAGTCATGTCACATAAACAGTCTGGCTTCAGAACTGCCGAGACACATCGGCCATCCTACATTCACTGTAAAATACAAGAATTTTACCTAGCAAATTAACTATCTCAACAAATCAATAGAATATCTGCACAGACTTCTTATTAGAAAAGCTTCTGCCAGTGTCCTGCATGCTGGAAGTGTTTTTGTTGAATGGCACTAAAGCTTGCTAAGATCGAGTGCTTTGCATGTAGAAATTCCACAGATTCTTCACTTCCCAAAAACATCTGCAAAGTTTTCTGCCATACCTAGATATGTAGGTGATCTAGATATTACAACTGGCACTGCATCTTGGCTAGCAAAGATTGATCTGCTTGTTTGGGAAGAGACACACTTCAAATGATTGAACCAGACTCCACTTTGGACAGCGATCAACACATACAGATTTTGACGTACACCCAAGCAGAGTGGTCACGGAGCAGAGAGTGAGCCAGATGGTTCAGTCTTGATATGCATTGCACAGAAAGAAACTGGAATGTGGCACATGTTTTATACAATGTGACGATGCTCACAAGAGCAAAACCGGGAGCTCTCCTTGTTAAAGGCAAATGGGTATTGAAATCTCACAGAAAAGTGAATTTTGCTATGCTCTTGTGGCATAACATTAAGATTACAATTAGGAAGCAAAAACTCCTTCAGTTTACATGATCAGGTAAGGACCTTATGAACTCCAGAGTCATGCAAACAGGAAACCAAGAGATGACAATTTTGCCTTAAAGTAAAAGACTCAAGAATGTGAAGCTGTTTCCAATGAAGCTTGACTCTGGCCCAGTAGCCATATCCTGAAAGTAAGCCAGACCTCAAGGCTGACATGATCTATCCATAATGACTAGGCTTGTCTCACCAATGAACAAAATACCCTCGAATTGCCTTCATTTAACTGCAGAGTGACTGACCCAAGTCCAAACATTTCTGTGGCTGATATGCAGTCCGTATATACCAAAACAACAGAAATAAATAGAAAACCAAAGGAGTGAGACAGGAGGCTGGGCTTTACTGTAAATAAGCAGGAATCAAAACCTAACCGAGTAGACTGTTGTTGCTTTGTACTGCTCACGCACAGCAGCCCCTGTCATGAGGACAAGTAAGTTAGAACTGGCCTGGATGAAAGTGCCATTGACATCTGATAATCTTCAGGATTGGCTAAAACTATGCTGTTACATCCAATTCATCTGACACCCAGGAACACCTAGACATGCAAGCACATATGAGCGAGTGTACGCTCTAAGAGCTTTCACTGAACTCCTGTTGGGAAATCCTGGGAAAAAGCGTACCAAATTCCTCAGAGTTAACCAACAGGTACTTATCTGGAAGGCAGTCAGTTTATCACATCCATCCTCCAAAATGACCAGGTAACTACTGAGCTATGATATTCACCTGAAGTATGTTAAATGTCGAAGTATGTTCTATGCTAAAATTCGGTGGGAAAAATATTGCCTATGTTAAGTGGATAAAACTTCCAGTGAATATTTGTGTATTAGAAAAAAAATAGAACATGTATTCTTCCCACAGCTGAATATTTCAGACATTCACCATCCCCTTGTGTTGATGCACCTCAAAGGAGAGCAGTCATTTCTACCCACCGTGGAGTGACCCACATCAGAATGGCTGATTACAAGGAGTCTCAGGCAAACTTGAATTTCCTGACACTTTCCCTCTGTTTTTATCCACATTTACAGGTACTACTTTGTTTTGGAGGAAGGCAGAGCCTTCGCACCTTTCACAATAACAGTGACCCCCTGTGATGTTCCCATCGAATGGAGCATACTTGTGCACAAGGCTTCAGCAAGTTTCCTTGAAAAAGCAGCACAAGGTAAGACCCTCGGTCTGCCTGAGCAGAGACAGGGAAAGCATAAGTTATTCATAAGGAGTTGCAGAAATTCCTCACAAGCTTAAACACCTCATGCTTCCCTCTCCTGTAAACTGCCATGGGCTGACAAGGACATCCCTGTCCCCATGGATGAAACATGGGAGCCCATGGGATTTTGCCATCAACTCGAGTAAATTAAGGATTACATCTGAAAAAGTCAAAATCACAGGGTAATATCTGGGAACAACACTGGGTGTTTGGGGCTCCACAAACATGGGTCAGCTTCATAAGCCGTTTGTAATGGCCCAAACTTCCCTCTGCTGTCTCAGCTCTTTTTCTGTGGCTTATGACACTTGAACCAGTCATTTTGCTCCCCACAGTGATGTGCAGGAGATTTAGCCGTTTATTTTTCCTAGGAATACCATCTACCATGGCAGTGGGCATTATGTTGCCTTTAGCCCAAGAGGAAATTCCATTCTCTTTCATGATTTTTTGAATTTTTTTTTTCAAACTAAAAATCTGAAAGCTGCCATTAACAGGTTCTTACCTGTCAAGCAGGTACACCTGACTGAGGAGTTCAAATAACATTCCTTTGAAGTCATAAATTTTCCCTCTTCATAGGAGACAGTCAGTGGCACAGAACTAAACCAAAGAGGACTCTTTTCATAGAAAGTATGAGTCTCCTTGAAGAAAAGTACCCAGAGACAGCCATTGGAAGAAGAAAATCGTAGGGACATCTGGCACAATGCAAGTCAGGCTTTTGCAAGCTGTGGTTTATAACTATATTCTTTTTGAAAACCTAATTCTACAACTGCACTGCTAAAATAAAAGCTACTCAAATTTTATTTTAATAAATTGCCAGTAGCAAAAAGTATTTTTAGTTATAATTATTGTTTTCAGAAAGAAAATAGGATGTTCCCCGACATATAAACAATAAAAGCTATGCAATGTGCTTTACTTCTTGTCTGTTAAAACAAAAGTTACAAGTCTGCTTTTTACCTGCAGGTGATCATGATACACAAGAGGTCTCAAGATCTCAGAAGGCTCCAAGCATGGTGTCCACTATTTTTAACTATAAGGGAAATTCTGTAGAGACTTACATGGGTATGTCTTCTCATTCTGCCCTTTACATGCTAGAGTTCTTATCCACTGAGCGAGACACACATATTACCGTATACTTAACAACTGACACAACATCTGGGCACCTCTATCCAGAACTTCCAATGGATCCACGCATAGATGTTATTGGCATTGGGCATACAACAGTGACTCTGACCTGGAAACACAGTCCCTCTGTCTTGCAACATAGAGAAAACATCCAGTACTGTCTTCTAGTTAATGAAAAGCACAACTATAAGAGCTTATGTGCTGCTGAGACAGCGATCAGATCCTCTGGAATGAAACTGCCACCTACATTAGCTTTGTCTCTCTCTCCGTACCTTCTTGAACCGCAGCAGGTGATGATATTGTCCAACAGTGAATTGAGCATCATCAACAAAGCAAGTAGTGGGGAAGTCAGGCAGATATGCATGGGTACCAAGAACACTTACACAGTGCCCAATCTCAGTCCCAGCACTCAGTATTACTTTGATGTTTTTGTTGTCAATCTCCTCACAAATGCCAGCGCTGCTTACACTGGGACGTTTGCAAGAACCCTGGAAGAACCTGAACCTAAGGTGATGGAGCTGAAAGATGGGAAAGTGATTCAGGTTGTTCTGGATGGGAAAAAGCAGAAATTCTACAGTCTGCAGTACCAGGCAAGGCACAAGAAAATACAATTCACCTTTCAGTTGTGTCGCGGCCAAGTGCGGGTTCACATAACAAAGAATGATAAAACAGTGGCACTGGAGAACATCTCAGGGCTGAGGTCTTTCTCACTGAAGGGAAAGCTGCTGGACACATATTTGGTGCAGCTGAGGTCCACAGAGGAGTCTAACTCTTCTGTGAAAGTACAGGTGTCCCCCCATTTCCACAAGCCCTTGTTCCCACTTCTTCCAGAGAGCTTAAAAATCAAGTCCTTCAGTAAACTGAGGACCTGCAACTCTGTCACCATTGCCTGGCTAGGAACACAAGAGGAGAACAAGTACTGCGTGTACAAGAAAAGGATTGAAGAAGATCAGGTCTGGAAGGAACTGTGGAGTGTGGACAGGTGTTCTGGACCTGAATCTCGGCACAAGTCGGAGAAAGTGTTGTGCAAGTATTTCTATGATATAAATCTCCAGCGAGCTGTCACCACAGAGACCATCAAAGGGCTGGATGCAGGGACGCTTTACTTGTTTGATGTTTATCTCTTTGGGCCATCTGGCATCCCCGTCAGATATCACAGCAAAGTTGTGAAGACCAGAAAAAAATGTTGAGGGTTTTTCAAGAAATGTTTTGAAGTGAGTGAATGAAGACTATTATCAAAAATCTATGCCAATCCATGCCATAGCCCATGCAGTTTAAAATATGCTGACTCACAAAAAATTTAAAGCCGTGAGATTCTATGGAGGAAACACCTTAGTTGTCTAGATCATTATGCTTACTTTTGCATCTTCTCTCCTGTATGTTCCCCCCCCAGGCTGTCTCATTCAGACATCAAAAACAGACCTGGGAAATATATCCATGCACACGGAAATAAAATACCCACAATGGCACCCATGAGAAATAGGTTGGTTACTTAAAATGCTTCCGAAATCCAATACAGAAGTGATGGGAAATGCCTCTCAAGAAGCACACATCATTATTTTAAAGTCCCAGAGAGTTTTCCACTTTGTGTAACTCCATCAGGTAACGAGGAACTGAGGGACTCCACAAGTCAAGCTGCTTTTGAGAAACCGAACTTCCCGCCTACTTGAACAGGGATGGAGACAAAAAGAAATTTAAAAAAGCAGTGGAACTGGTGTAAAGCTCCACATCTTGAGTAAAGCAGGCTGAAATACATCTACCCCTATTACCTGCATGTTCACTTGGCTTTCATTTCCACAGAGAAACTGTGCTTGGTTAGAAACAGACAAAATTCAGGCCAGGAAATGGCTCTGGATCCAACTTTTCTGGGGAGTATACAAACATACTGCTGGGCTGCTGCCCATTGAGGAAAGCAGCAAGTAAGGAACCTTGCCATGGAAATGAAGTTTTTATCTATAGTCTCTGATATCAAGCCCATGTCTATCACTGTATGACTCCTGAGTGTAATATACTCACTCTTTACATCCTTAACCCAGCCTATATCAATGAGTGCGTCGCTTTAGGAAAAATTAAATGTGGTTTTCCTATTAAATATCACAGAGGGAAAATATTTGTAGTAAAAATCCTGACACTTTTTTGTCATCTTGTTTCCTTGATTACCTTCCTTAGATGACAAGAGACATAGTATAAAAAAATTTGAAAAAATTAAAAGTCTTCATAAAAAATGCTTATGCTCAATTTCAATTATCAGCAGAAAATATTTTGCACATAGGCTCTTGGCAGGTCCAGAATTTACATACAAAGAGATATGATAGATTCACTGGCCCAGAGGTTGCCAGAGAAATCTTGCCTGCTGTAATTCTCTTTCCTCTGCAATTACACTAAGCAAAGATATAAATGATTAAATTCCATTATTGTATATTTCCGAAGTTTCCCTGCAATTCAGTGCCATCAAGGATCTAGTTTACTCTGAGTAATTATTACCTCCAAGCATGCTTGGAGGGACGTGGTAAGGACTGAATCAGTCCTCTGTGTATAGACAGAGCATTATGAGTTTCCTGCTCCAACGACTTTACAGCATTGTGCACCCTGTACGGTGCACGCTATACATTAGCAGACTCATTAGTCCCAGAAGGGTTCTGGCCTTCGCATGGGATCAGCTGCAATACCTGGGCTTTGGCTAGGCTTTACATTCCTGCAGGCGCTATTCTAAATCGAGCAGTGCCACGGCAGGAGCCATGTGCTCTGTGACCTCCTCCCTACACTCTGTGGGCCTTTTGGCTAATTACAGGGGCTGGCAGCTGCACCGCCTTCTGTCCAAGGAAAGCCTTCTCTTCATTTTGCTCCTGCCAAAAATAGTCTGAGCTCAAAGAGCATCAGAGGTCATCTCCACTTGGAAATCTTAATGTTTTCTTTTGCCTTCCTCCTCAATTTCAGGCATTTATATTCTGGATGAACTTCACTTAGGTGCCCTACAAATGACTGTAATAACAACCATAATAATAACAGAGGAAGAACAGGAAGATCTCTTTAATTGCAGATACAATATATTCTTAATCCACTGCCCTCAGCCTGTCAGAGCATTAACCCTTGCTTTTGCCCTCTGTACATAAATGCCACAAAAATGTCACTTGGAAAAGGAAGATACCTTGGCACCTTGCCTGATACCAGTGCCTTTACTGAAGAATATCTTTCACAACAGAACTGGCTTTAGACCTCTCAGCAAAATCTTGGTCTAGGACTGTAGCCAAGAGGTCTAAGGAAGGGATAAGAAGGACAATCTGGGAGAGGGCAGAAAGAACTGAGCAGTCAGAGGTGATACATAAGAAAAGCTTGGTGTAGCACCAAGTTGACTGACAGTTAATCAGAATCTGGAGGGAAGGAAGTGCAGGTTTGGAGGTCAGCAAATATTTTAGGGGGACCTTGAGAAGAGCCAAGAGATTCTCCTCCTCCCAGCTGCACCAGCTCCTCTTCACTCTACCTCTCCCTGGCCATTGCCACATGCAGACAACTGGATGAGGCAGAGACCCGTGGGGAGCTCTGAAGACCACAACTTACTGCTCCTGCAGCCCAGGCTGTGACACAAGCAGAGCAGCAACTGCTGCTGCTGGGAGGGCTGATGCTAGCCCCTCGCTCACAGGAAGAGCTGCCACCCACCCATACCAGTCCCTCCATCAGCAAAGGCCCCCGTGCATGGGAGGGAGAGCTTGACTATAGAGAGGAACATGCTCTTCTGCCAAAACCCATTGCCTCTAATACAAGCAGAGCAGGCAACCTGCCCTCCAGGTAGCAACCCACTTTGTTTATGTGGGCAGCCAGCCATAATCTATAATACAGACCCCAGGAGCAGCAAGGAATATTCCTCTCCGTTGATCTTTCCACTGTGATTCTGCCTGTGTGCACCAGACTGCAAACCTGTTTTCAATTCACTCATGCCCATACCCTGGTTATGAGGCAGCCTTTGGGTGCACTGGTTTTTAAGTTGGGTGTCACTTTGCTGACTGCTGTCCTGGGAGTGAAGTTTCAGAAGTTTATCCACAACAAAACCAAAGGTGCTGCGTTACACCATTGGTATTCTTCCTACCACTACCAGCTGCTCATGTGTACAGCTCCATATCTTCAACACTCAGAAGCCCTTCTCTTTCAAAGCTTTTGGCATGTTTCCATCTTCTCTCCCTCCCATTTGGCTAGTGCTTGCCTACTGTAGTCTTACCATAAAAGTTTCCCAAGCCACATTTACCTCCTTTCTTTTCTTTCTGCTTTCTGCAGTCTTTCTTGCTGAATTTCTAGGGAAGCTCAGTTCCTTCAGTCCAGCCTGTCCTAAGCTGTCATCAGCTCTTCCCATCTGCTCCCCATCCCTGCTGAATCCGAGTCACACAGGAACTGCAGACAGATACCTTCATGGAGAACATCTCAAGAGCAATGTTTTGCTTTTGTGGATCATTTAAAGTCCTCAACATCATTATCAGGCCAAAGTACTTTTCCTAGTGTTCAGTGGTGGGTCCCAGCTTTTGTGTGCTTCCAGCTATATCTCAACTCCTGTCACAGCTGAGATCAAAGCCTGAGGCCATGCATCTCTTCCCAGCATTTTTACAGAATTGCTCCCATTGCTAAGCCACCCCTCCACATGGGAAATGGGGACCAGGGGTACCAAAAACAGACAGGGCAATTAATAAGAGAAAAGAGGTTTCATATCCACATCCCCTTCCCCTGTGGGCTCAGCCTCACAAATCACCACGTGCATTCTGGAAATGAGGTGCAGGTATCTGAAACAGCGAAATAATAAAGCACTGGCTTTTATGTTTGCCATTGTGTATGCCCATAAGCCACAAACCAGTACAGCAAGAGGCACTTCAGCATCACTTTCCAGTGTTTCATACAACTGCTATTACTGGAAACTTTGAAATGTAACTTAAGACAGTAAAAAATGCTCATTTAATTTCTACACTTTGAAAGATACTGCTACCCAAAACCAGCATAGCGGTTTCTGACCCTAGGTTCAAGGACTGATGACATTTATGAGTTAATATTTAACTGACATTGAGAATCATCTATTTTGTCATTCCTTTTTCCTCCTGTATTTAACAGCCCATTTATTCATTCCCTGTTAATTTTCTTAACAAATGTAAATACCCTTCAAAGTGGATCTGGCAGTCTTTTAGAACTTGTTCCCTATCCGCCCACAAATACATTCAGTGATATGTTCACAGCTTTGAGCAAATTTTTTTTTGTTTTAATTTCGTCTTTTATCTTTGCATGTTTTTTCTGGCTAATGCCTTCCCACTCGGATGACTTGCTTCTAGCTTAAGCAACATGTTAAAAATAGTCTTGCTCTTTTGGCCCCAGGTGCTTTACTGAAATCCTGCTCACTAATTGCTTACAAAGACAAAGAGCTGATGTGTTTATTTACATGTATACACATCACCCCCATTTTGGGCTTCATCACTGTTAGTTGTTGGGTTTTGGTGGGTGGAGTTTATGAACCATGGACACTGCAGTTAAATATCCTGGCCACATGTAGCTTTGCACAAGGCTTAAAATCTAATTTTGAAAGTCAAATAATATTAGCACTGACAGCAAGTCCAAACCAGTGACCCCAAAATGCCAAAGGCTTTCAGGTGCTGTTAAAGCAACTGAAGCTCTCTGGCATTTAGAAAAAAATGGATGACTTGGCATCTGAACACTCATTCAGCAAGATAACAAATCCAGGCAAAACAAAATAGATTATTGTATCTTTGGGGATGAAGGTGAACAAAAGATGCACGGCTGCTCATCAGTGTTACCTATTCCGCACATGCTGGATTGAGAAATCAACAGTGTAACAAAGCACAGGCAGGTGAATGTGCTTCGCTTGCAAAACAACAGGCATTTCCTGGGCCAGTCTGTCAAGGAATATTAAGAAATAGCATCGTAAAAAGCAGCTAAATTTACTAGAAGATGCAAACAGTATGTCACACTCCTGCATTGCATTCTTCTGCAAAGAAACATGATATAACTCAAGGATGAGCCCAGAGGATACTGGGCTAACAACCGCTGCTGGCGTGAGCTGCTGTTGCTCCAGCAGCCAATGCTGCCGGGAGATGGTTGAGCATCCCGTGCAACACATGAAATGCGGTGCTGCCTCCAGGCCTGCGAGCACGAGAGGGCAGTGTCATGCTGTATGAGAAGCGGAAAGAGCTTACTTGATAAGGTTTATCAGGAGCAAATATTTCAGCAAATTTAACAATCCGAGCATCTTGCTGATAAGATTATTAAGGCAGAACAGATAGAAGAAAAATCCAAGGAGCTTACATTTTATTTTCTTTTCATCTTTCAAGTGTTCCAAGTTTGGGTTGGTTTTTTTTTTTTGTTTAAAATTAAAGTGCATAAAAAGTGACAGCCAAGGAACAAAATAAGACAGACACTTGCCGAAAGGACTGTAACACCAGTGTTCCCACTGCCTCCGAGATGTTCAAGACTAGCATCATCACTGATGAAGCCAAAGCTCCTATAAAACAGAGAAATTCAGTGGTGCTGAGGACAGTCACAGACTTCATGAGGTTAAAGTGGGGAACATTATTTCAGGCACGATTTGCCCAGCAAGTTGTAATCCCAGGCACCCCCTGAGCTCTGTAACTTCTCCTGTAGTG
The DNA here is from genome assembly GCF_965183815.1 of Platalea leucorodia. Classification (NCBI taxonomy): domain Eukaryota; kingdom Metazoa; phylum Chordata; class Aves; order Pelecaniformes; family Threskiornithidae; genus Platalea; species Platalea leucorodia. Next base: position 33,401,061 of record NC_138826.1, read on the forward strand.
CCCTCACCCCGAGGGAGGTTCTCTGGAAGGTTACTTCCCTCACCGATAACACTTAGCAGCATCTTACCTCCCACCAGAGCTGGTTGCCCCACCAATACTCTGGGACATGGGCAACAGACCCCAGTTTGTCAGGGGTTTGTTTTTCGGGGAATTTGGTCACTGAACTTGTGGCCCCTGTGAGAGACTGAGGATTTGCTTACAGGAACTAAGAGCCATCCCTGGAAAACTGTATACCCTGTCCTATACTGCTTTTGCTCTGAGGAGGGTTCTCTGCAATGCTGCTCCTCTACCTCAAACTTATGAAAGCATTTAAACAAGGATAGCCTTCTCCCAGGTGACAGCAGAGTAGACCAAGGAGGTAAGCACCAGAGAGTGCTGTTTCTTTTTGCAAGTATTGGTATCACACAGGAGAGGCTCTGAGAAGGTAACCTGGGAGCTCAGTTTGAAAAGGGTTGTTTCAGACTCCCATGGTAATTTGCTCTGAAAGCAGAACCCAGTAGGAAAGGAGACCTTCAGAGGCCAGGGTGGGAACAGAAGAAAAGCAGGAAGAATCTGAAGGTAATGAGCTAAAATTTGAGTTTGTTAGAAGCTTCTAAGGAAAGGAAGGGCCCAGTCTGGATCCACATTTTACATCCGGCTCCCATTTTTGTAAGTGCCCTACTACTCAGGAAGCCTTTTCGCCTGGACAGAGATTTCTTCAGAATGACATTCATTTTCAGCAGGGCTCTGCAGGACCCTGATAAGGCTGCCAGTGGGCTACATAAAGTCCTGGCCCTTCCTGCAGCATTTTCCAGGCACCAGCACCACAGTGGTAACTGCGATACCAATCACTTTCATTCTCTTTCCAGCAGAAGGAAGATTGATTGAGCTTCACTACTGATTCATTTCTGCCTCTGAGATTCAGTGCCAGCGTATAAACCCACTAAGCCCCTAGTATTCCTGTAGCTCGTGACTCACACAAATAAGAGAACTCAGCATGCAGCACATTGCCTGTACCAAGACTGTGACTCTAAGGAAATACTCAATCTCTGAGTCTCCTTTAGAAGCCTCTGAAAATAACCACACAGAGCACACTGTTAAGGTAATGTGCTGTAAGACCCAGATTTCACATCTAACAGATCAGCTACCTTAAGGAAAACCCACAAAACCGAAACAGGAACTCGAAGAAAATAGTCAGTCTAGCTCTTCTGCTTTTCACTTTCTTCTGGGAGGCATAGGTCAAAACCAGCCTGGCAACACTCAGTGGTACTACACAGCACAGCTGAGGTGGTACCATCGTTGAGAAAAACATCCAATTTAAAGCCCAGTGTGGGCTTCCATACTTTCTGTGGAGGCATGAGGAGCCTGGCACTGGCTTTAAAGAGGTTAAATGCATCTCCACTATGAGCTTAGGGCATGATCTGTCTCTTCTAAGGCCACACACATAATAACTAGTTTAAGGTCAGCTATTTGAGTGGATCTCAGTTACAGGAGCACAGAAAAGCAACTTTCCTGCCATGTCCCAGTGGAGAGTTTCAGAGGTATACCTCTGAAAAATGGCCAAGAAGCACAGCTAACAACTTCACTGGTTTCCTAGGCCTCACTAATGAGGTAAGCCTGTTGAGAATGAGCGCCATCTGATTGGAAAATTATTTAAAGTCAGCACTTCAGCATGCAAATAACTGATAACATCATGATATACTAAGTACATTTGCAAGATGTATAGGTAGGAATCTGTAAGGCCTCCTCCTGAACCCATCTTCCTTTTCATAAAACCTCCAAACAGCTTTATATGAAGTTTCACAGTGGTATCTACAGATATCAAGTCATCCCTGAAGAGTGTGTGCTCTAGACATTACTAAGGGAGGGAGCTAAAGCGCTCTCCACATACTCACCCAGACACACGCAAGCCTCCTTAACAAATCCATGCTTTCAAATCCCATTGAACTTGTCTTGGAAGAAGTTAACCATGAGCAGGGACTGGAAGAACTTGCCATAAAACAAACTCATAAGATGTTTCAGAAATGAAAAAAGTACAAAGGAGAATGAAAAGAGTGGATGGGTCAGAGTTGAGTTTCCCATCATTTCAGGAACTAACGAAAGCTACCAACAACATGCACAGCATTGCTGGCTCTCACTGTGCTTCCAGGATGCTTGCAATATTGTGGTAAGATTAGTGGTGTGGGACAAGCAAAACTATTGCTATTCACTGCAGTGGTGGCAAGGGTTCATCTCCTAATGCTTCAGCCACTGAACACCTGTGATTTAAGGAGTCAATTTCTTCCTTCACCTTTTCCCATTCTTGATACGTAGAAAGCAGTTGTATGCATGAGTTACTTGGCTTAACAGTATCTCAGCGTCATGACTTGGGGCCAGTTTCATGACTTTTAAAGCATTTGGAGTTGACAGTACCCATGACTGTGGATTGACAGCTGCAGATTCATGAAGGACTATGAAAGCAAGAACAGTTTACTTATGATGACAATCAGGAGGCCTCAGGATGCTTACTGTATATGGTGGAAGGTTTTAACTTGGAGGATTCTTTGGCCTTTTTTCATATAGAAGAACCCCAACCAAAGAGGGAACCAACATTAAGCACTACTGTCAGTGACCAGTGCCTTTGAGGACAACAGCCATCCACCCACAGAGAAGGATTCCTTTCTTTATCTACAACTCAAAGAAGGAAACACGATTTTATTATTGGGTTGACCTAAAAAAAAAAATTCAAAGATTTTTATTCAGGCAGTTACTTTCATAAGTGGGCCAAAACCTCTGGTTTTGTAATGTGGCACAGCCCTCAAAGCCAGATTTCCAGAAGTATATAGTGCCAGTTTCTCAGCTCAGACTGCAAACCCACAAATTGGCTAGACCATCAGAAGTGCTTTGCACATATTATCTCCTATTGGGACAAAATCTTTTAAAATCTGTAACTCAATGAAACCACAACAGTTACATCTGCAAACAATTTGGCCCATAATATTTTCCTCCCTAGTCATGCTTATGCAAAGGAAAAAAATGCCGCTTTTAGAGCGACTAATTTATCCATGTTATTCACATGCACTGATGCTCAGCTTTCTAGAATACCTGGGAGAAAGAAGCAAGGTGGGTTTTTTTTTGTCCCAGAATAGAATCTAATTAGCTACAAAGAAAAAGTCACTTCTAACCCCAAAATATAATTATTCTATAGCTAAAAAGCAGATGGTTTCACTTTGAAATGAAACTTCTCTAAAAGTGATATCAGAACTCCTATTCATGCAAACAGTTTTTGTTTGCAAAGGTGGATATTCTTGAAGAAAGGACTCAAAGATGGAATTGAAAGGTGATTCAGAACATGCAAAAAACCCCGTAAGTCCATAGTTCAAAACAGGACATTAGAGTGGAAATCTGCAGCTCACGTTGTGTTCGGCACAGTCAGTTCCGACTAGAGTAACTGACAATTACGTTATTTAATAGCCTTTTGAGTCTCAGAAATTGGCAGCAAACCTAATATTTCAGCTATTTGGATAAAACTGTTCCTTGTCTCTAGAGTATTGCTGTTTATTTGCCTCAACTCTGGTAATTCTATCTTAACCAGGTATTCAGAAAATGTGTGATAACAGAATTGATCAGTCAAAACATACCGAACATTCTTTTCCAGAGGATTGAGAAATAATTCATTTAAGTAGTTCTTTTGCAACATCCTTTGGCTACACTGTCCCTCCCACCAGCTTCTTATAAGGATACAGAATTACATCTATTATTGTCCCACTACAGTTTCTTTCTCTACAGACTTTAGCAAAATATTCACATACACTTCTAATTCATTTAGAGCAGGAAGTTACTTTTTTTTGCTCCATAATAGAACAGTTCCCCACCCACTCCACAAAAAAAGCATGTAAACTGTCACAGCAAGGCAAAATGATATCCTGTGGTAAAACTGTAAGCATGCTCATATCCCACTGCTAAAGCATATTTAAAGGTAAGCAAATGGAATAACAAAATAATGGAAAGATCAAATCTTAAGTGTATGAAAAGAAGGAAACGAGAAAGAATTACCTACAGCCTTCACACAGGAAGGAGCAGATCCATGTCTCTTAAGGGTTATTTTGGGCAGGTAAAGAAACTGGCTTCCAGGCTCTAATTCATCCACAAGAACCCGACCTCCTCTGAGTGTCTCACCAGACTTTGTAGCGTTTCTGGATCTGTTTTGGCTTGCAGCCTCTTTCGCCTTGTACCAACCCTCACCTGCTGTCCCTTTGCACATCCTCCAGCACGCTGTCTGCCCTGTGGAGTGCGTTCACTGTAGAGCTACCAACTGTGCAGATAGCACAACTGCTCTGAAGCACTCAGAGGTTATGAAGATGGTGCAAAGTGAGTGGCATTATTGCCACGCATCCACACTGCATTTCCCACATTGAGAGGCATCTTTCTGCTTCCTGGAAATCATGCAAGACCAGCAAATTGCAACATTGTAGCAAGAATACAGGGAAAAAAATTCTAGACGCAAACCTAGGGTCCCTATCTGAATTCCCTATTCCCAGTAGAATAAGGGTGAACAGCATATTGAGTTTTTCATTTGACCTTTTACAAAATTATGGGTTATTTTCAGAATGCAGCTTTGATTTAAGTTCTGGTTGGTTTGGTTCAGGCTTGTATCCAAACCTTTTAAAAACCAGTTCAGTTAAAACAGTTAAAGGAAGTAGTATAGGGTTTACTGTACTTTTTCCTTTAACAGTGAAATGTTTTGACTGGAAGCAATTTGGGCCAGGAGCCATTTTTTTGTTATGCATATATTCAGGCCACAGCACTGATTCTGATGGACCGAAGCACATTGTCATGGGTACCCATTGTTTATTCTGACTTTAACGTAACCGAATAATTTTACCATTAGGTGGCACCAGAGAATATTTTAACATTAACACGAAGGGCCACTGGAACTGTAATCTGGAAGAGTCTTAAAGCAGATGTAGCCACTAAATTAAAAAAACCTAGTCATCTTTGCTATGCACATGAGCACTTTAATTACTTGACTATAAGGGATAGCTTTACACAGCTCATCAGAATGCAAGTTACAGCTAAATCCATGATTTCTTTATTAGCAAGTTTTTTTTCTATTCTTAATCACACATGAGAAGTACTTAATGTGAAATTGCCATACAGTTTGATTTAACTGAGATGAATGGCTTTGTAGTGTTTTATTTGTCTTACTGAAAAGAGAAATATACCTCTGCCCAGACAATTCCAAATGTAGGCTATTAAAAAAGACCCTTTCAAGAGTCCGTGTGCATATCTGGTACAATTCCAGCTAGGTCTATGAATAATTTACCAGCTAATGAGCTCTTTTCTGTTTATGAAATAATACTCTTAAGAATAGTAAGGCAGGACATAAGCAGTAGCCATATGTTTCTTCTCGAATTCCAGCTAGACAAATGACCTGAAAATTGCTGTTGCAAGAACTTCTAAAACATATGGCTAAGTACAGGGAATTTGTTAACTTCTTGTGTCAGATCCAAGAGTTTCCAATTATCAACAAAAGATGGCATACCAACCCAATTACTCCTGATATATTCCAGTCAAGGCAGATTTCAAGTAACCGTAGCTGTGTGGGTGTATGTGGTTTGAAATAACAGGAATCACTGAAAATTTAGTGTAAATAAAAAAAGTAGACCTTCTACATATCACATCCAGACAAATGTGTCCCAGTGTGCTGAATGTGCTTTCAACAGGAAGCAGGAATTTTTAGGCATTCTACCAACGCTGATTCCAAGCCATCATAAACTATTAGAGGTACGTTTACTTTCCAGCATTACAGAAAACTCCTGCAACAGCTTATTTATTTTGTTTGTCAGAGTGGAAAAAAATACGTTTCCTACATAAGATAACAAAAATGTACCAAATAATTTTCAATTCCTTTTTTTTAATTATTAATTGCAGATTGCTTTTTAAGACAACATCCTTGTAGTGCTGGATAAACATGAGGCTACAATTAACAGCCAGAACACTGGTACGTTATGCACATCACTGATATGCCTGACTAAGCAACTGAGTCTGGTCCCATGTTCTTACTCAGAGGAGTACTTAGACCCAGACTCTCTAGACACAATGTGTTTTCATACCATGCCGTAACCAAATAATCTCTAGGCATTCGAGTTAACAGCAAGATGGAAAAATATAATGATATATTCACAACAATGAACCAGAATTCGTAGAACCACTAAGGAAAACACGAGGAACACATTTGTAAACTAAACAATATTTCTTATTCATACTCTAAAATTCATTACATCATCTTAAGAACTGTCAAGGATTATTCCCACTGTACTATGTCAGTATGTCAATCCAGGTCAATGACAGTATATTCTTTGCTAAGTATTTTTCTGGGTTAATTTTTGTTTTATTCACACATTCATCTTGCAAGGAAGCTAAAGGTCCACAGGTCACTTCATGCTGCATTTATATTTGAATTCAGCATGTTGAAACCCACTGCTTAGGTCCTTTATATTTAGCTTCCAACTACTGCAACTGTTTTAAGGTTTAAGCCGTGGGTGGTAGCAAAACACACTAAATGACAACTATCCATAGGCAAGCCAATTACAGAGATGCTTGTCTTTTGATCAGTCGCAGCCCTGCAGTCACTTCTCAGACATAGGTCCCTGTGGGTCAATTTGTGCAATCCCTACCAAAGCAGAATTCACTCACTACACTACAGACCTCTGGCTTTGCTCTAGTGGGAATACAGCCTGACTAAAGGCTGCAGGAACATCCCTAACAGGCCACTTGCTGAGGAAAAAGCCTGAAAGAAATCATGCCACTGCTGAAGTGAGAGGAAAAAGACCCACAAAACCTGAGAACTTCCTCATCTTCCTCAAGATTTTCAGCCAGATAAGTTGATCATGAGGGAGACTGGCCTGTTCCAACCAAAGTAAACAAAATTCATGGAAAATGATCCCCAAATACTTAGAAGACACTAAACATTAAATAACTGCATATACAAAAGATGTTTTTAAGAGTCTACAAATGCACTCAGTTTTCACTTTCATGAAACTGAAAATCACTAATTTCATTAATCCCTCATTTATTGTATTGACTTCAAGAGTAGTGCCTGAGCTATTACTGTGAAAAAGAGGCAGATTTTTTTAAAACACAGCTCTGGTCTAATTAATATGTCGTGAGGAAGAAAAAAATAGAGATAAAAATCACATTTTGTACCTGCCTAAAGTTCTCTTTAACTACAGTAGGAAGACTCAAAAAAAACCTAAGATCATTCTGAAATTTTCTACCTCCGTGCTGAGTGTAGATGACTGATGTATTTCTCCCAAACACAAGATAAAACCTAAACTGTTGTTCCTTATCAGAACAAACAATATCTGGCACTGTTCATAGGAATTTCCAATATTAACCCACCTGTAAACCAAAGAAAACATTTTCTCATAGCTCAGGAATCACAGTGCCATGGCAGCTCATTTGCAAGACATAGGAATGTTGCTTGTGAAACTTAATCTGGTATGAGCACATGGAGGTTTTTCAATGATTAGCTATTGTTTTATCAGCTCCATGATGCAAAAAGATGAGTTTTCATGAGAATGTTAATGGTATCTAACTGGCAATGCTTCCTCACCATCAGAATAAATATTAGTAGTCAGTAGGTTTTCCTAAGTGTCCTTTTACACCTTTTTTTCTACTAAAACATGGAAAAAGTATTCATAAGACTGTGCCATGAATCAAAATACCTACTTCTAAGTCAGCAACACTCCACCTGCCAAAACACTAGTCCCCACTGCGCAATATACTCCACTTATCAAACTTGGGCTCTCTCAGCCTTGCCTATAGCAACAGCCAAATACATATTTTTATCTCCTCCTTTTCATGCTATTAATTTTGTTGGGGATTGTACTTTCTCCCTGAAGCTCATTGTTTCACATGCTGTAGCTTGAAGTATGTGACTCCATTCCAGCAACACACTTAAGCAGACACATGAATTCAATCACATAAGTAAGCCTATTGATTTTGGTGAACCTATTTGTATGCATAAAGCCAGGCTTAAGCACCACAGTGAATGATGGCCTTTATAATCTTATATGGTCTAGAATCATCTAGCTATCTTAATGTCAAGAAATGTATGTGGAATCAGTCAGCTTTAGCCATTTCAGAATAGTTGTGTACATGTTTTTTATGTTCTTAGCTAAACATGGATATTGTGGTATCACAGAGTGCCTACCCTAGGGATCTGAATCCTGCTCACCCTCCCTCCTGAGGGACAGGATATTACAGGTGAGTCTCTTGACTACTACACTCTCAAAGTAGGTTCAAGAAGTCTGTTCCTCTACATCAATGTTCAGAGTCACAGTACATCCACTGGTGGATTATTTGTCTGTTGTACTGCATTTCTGGACTGCTTCTATATATAAATGATTATGCATCTTTCATCTGCTCTCACCTCAAGACCTACAGGCCCTTTGCCACTCCAGCACCATTCAGTTTGTTACACAAAATGAGTTCAGGAAGGGTAGAGATGAGTTAAGTGAGCTTCATTTAGCACACAGCATCTGTGCAGAAGCCCTTGTATTGCAATATTACATCTCACAAATGAGAGCCCCCATCTCCCTGCTTTCTTACATCACTCTGAAATTTTACTGCTCTTCACTAACTCCACCAGCTCTTTCTTGCATATGATGGCCGTATGGAAGGGCACTGCTTTTGTTAGTTGGAATCACTGCTGCACCTCTTAAGATTAATTTGGTTCAAGGGTCTTAGCCAGTGGTTTTGTACTGGATATTAAAAGATTTGTTTATTTTAAATATCCCGACAGAGTCAGATAAGACACACTTGGCCCATTTTAGTATAAAATGCATAACATTCTTAGAGCAAAATGTGCAAAGCTCCCACAACTATTTAAGTTAATAATTAAAAGGCCTTCCCCTAGGGTTAACCAAGTCAAGTTAGTGATTCATCTCATTTAAAAGTGCACACACTAGGACAAAAAAAAAAGGAATGAAAGACTGTTTAATTATTTTGCATTTCATCCATGCATAGCTCCGTATTATAACTGCATACAGAAGTGCAATATGCATCCAGAGATGTAAAATATTGCTACATACTTTGGTAGTCGTGACAGAGTGCAGCAAGCCACATACCTTGAAGCCATCCAAGCCTCTCAGTGCCCCTCAGATTGCAATAGAAGACATACCTGCATGTCTGAAACTACTCTTGTGACTGTATCAGTTCAAACACTATGGCATTCACTCAGAATACAGGCAGACTTGTACATGTGAAAATATATTTGCAAAGTTACTTGTACTCTGTACCTCCTGTATGGTCCATGATGACTTGTGACTGGTAGTCCTAGCCAGTCACTACTCCAAACAATGCTTGAAAAGCAAATTTGCTTTAATCCCAAGTGTTCACCGCTTTGCAGAAAGACTAAACCATAGGAGAAGGAAACAAGTGGAAAAAACATTTCCAGGAGGCACAAAAAGAAATTAGGTGTTTGATTCCTATTGTAAATGAATCTAAATTGACTGCCTAATTCCACTGGTTTTCTGAGAATCCTTTTTTTTTTTTTTTTAAAATGTACTCACCTACACCAACTAAACCCAGAAAGACTATAATCCCAACAGTCTCCAGTTTAGCATTTTGGAAAGTAGATCTGTCTCTTCTTCTGCCAGAAAACTGCTCAGCAGAAAAACTATTAGTGTGGTAAACCTTACAAAAGATTACTATTTACTTGATACCAGCCGATTGTAACATGCAGCTCCAGGGGAAAGACTAGTTGCTGCCTCCATTAGACAATAAACAGTGCTTTCATGCTAAACCTAACTCTGTCCCCATGTCCCCCATCTATAGGAACCAAAGCATTATGCAGAACAAGAGAAAAGAAGCAGCTCCAGTTATCACAATAGAGGTGCTGTATTTCCCAAAGGCCATTATCACTCCATGCAGGTGATACATCAGGGACCATCTTTGGAAAAAAAAAGAAAAAAAAAAGAACACACACACCACAGTCCTCAGGAAAAAAATGGCACACAAAGGAAATACAAGAGCACAGCACCAAATCCAAAACCAGAAAAAAGTGGGAGACTGGAAAGATAATCAAAGATGATACTAGAACGAATTATTAGTACGTGATTTTTGAAAAATTAGGACAAAGAATGGCCCGATTTGTCAAGAATACGTCATGGCTTCAACTAGCAGATGTAGTATATAGTAGTAAAATAAGCCTTTAACAAAGTTCCACGTAACATCCTTATAAGTAAACTAGAAAATTGTGGTCTGGACTAAGTTTCTAGAATAAGAACATACCACAGTTTGAAACGTAAAATCAGAAAAAAAACTCAGTATTTTTCACATAAGAAGAAGAAAATAGAATCATAGACTGAAGGTCATCAAACCCAATCCCATGCTCAAAGCAGGGCCAATTAGATCACGTTGCTCACAGCCTTGTCCAGTCAAGTTCTGATATCTCCAGCGATGGAAATCTCACACTCTCCCTGTGCAACCAGTTCCAATATCTGACCACCCTTAAGGTGACCGTGTTCTAAATAAAATCTGTTCAGGACTTTGTGTGCTAACCTGTGTCCACTACCTCCATCCTGTCATCAGCTGACTGCTCTTTTAAAAAAAAGAAAAAATGTCTACCAGTCAGGCAACCCCGCTATCTGCGGCCACAGTAACACTGGAGATTGTGCTGAGGGCCACGCCAATTGTTCCAGAAAAATACTGTTAAATTAATTGTTCAAATTTTGAAATAAATACTAAGTTATGGCTCAAACTATTTTTCAGATTAATTCTATATCAGCATACAATCTCAGTAATTACAGTGGAAGCCCAGATTTGGTTTTAGTATTTGTAGCCCATTCATGCAGTAAGACAGCAAGCATTCCTACATAATTAGTCTTGCTAATAATTGTGTTTAGAGGTTTTGTTTTGTTTGGGTTTTTTTGGTTGGTTTTTTTTTTTTTTTTTAAATAGTAATATGAACATTTGCCCAGAAATCATCAAAACACAGGATTTTTTGGAAAGTAACATTTTTAAAAATTAGCATATTAGCAAATTGAGTGTCAGGTATTTATTAGGCAAACTAAAGAACATGCTTCATGGTATTGCCAAAGAGTATTTGTTACACTAAGATCTCTGGATCAAATCTTTATCTGTTACATGTACAAGTTAATTTACTCTAACATGTCTGTGTAAAAATGTCCAAGAGCAAAATGCATTCCTTCATGTCCACCGAAGTTCTTGGCCATTTACAGTCACTAACCTGATAAAACACTATTACAGACTTGTTTTAGGAATGTAATTCAGTCATTTCAGTGCTTCCTGTCTCTGCCTCTGTGGGCTAGTAAACTTGACTTCAACAGTTTGGTTACATTAACCTAGCTTTTCTTGCCATTACTATGATGTTTTTCTTTCTTCTGAGTACTATGAGTCATTTCCTTAAATCTTTGCTGGTTTGGCTGCAGTCTTTAGGATAGTAGGAACTGCCAATGCTCCTCTTCCACTTCTGATTTTAATTCCACTGTGTGCTACAACCATTTCTCTATTACATTGGTTTTATCTAAGGTATTTTTGTTGAAAGAATTAGATTTTCACCTGATGGAAGTCATCCAAGCTCGGCTGTCAGCACAGCTTCTTTGAAGCCGTATAAGTTTATAGTTGTTGAGGGTCCAAGCCCTATGTTCTATTACCATTCTGATAAAGCCCTTGCAGATGACTAGCTGTTTCCCCTGTGTTTAGAAATAGGGCTGTACCACTCCATTCTTTCATTCCTTGGTTTAAACTGAAGGAATAAACGGAAAGAAATATTTATGCCCAAGTATGTAAAGTCTTCTGATACATTTTGATGGCTCAGGTGGTCCTTTATGTATTCCTAAGCTTTGGGCAGAGGAAAAAACATAAAAAAAGGAAGAAGAATATCAATACATGAAATCTTTGACCTCTTGAGTGTGAACAATTTGTTTTATGCAACTATTTCCCTACTGGATCACATACAGAACTCAAGCCAATTCTTAGTATGTAAATCCAGATGCAGAATACAGGTTTCCTGAAAGATATAGCTCCGCATGATAGGTCCAGAAGACACCAGGTAAAAGTGTCTTGCATCACCTTTGAACCACTTGGAGTCAAGACTGTTACCGCTACTGGACTGGTTCTTATCACTAGCAGACTTTAAAAGACTCCATAAAAAGTATAAGGTACCAAATGGCATTCCACAGTAAGTGTCTGCTTCACCAAAATGTTACACAGATAAAGAAGATAAAAAGGATGACTGCTGAAACTACCTCTGTATAAGGCAAATATACTGACAAATAGGGTACTCTGGCCTCTAGTAACCTTCCCACTAGCACCAACAGGAATGGTGCACATTTCTAGTATCACAGGAGCCAGCTGTAGTTGCAAAGCCAGGCTGCTCCTCCTCCTTCACCCCCCATTTAGATCACAGCTGCATTTGCCTCAGAGAGAAACACATTGGAAAAGCTAAGGCCACTCTCTTCCCGGTCATGGCCCGCTTTTAATATGTGCGTTAAAATAAGCTAGTTTTACCAACAATTTAATCATGAAATAGCTCCTTGCCCTTGGTAGACCCAACACCCTAAAAGGGAAGAAATCTTCCCGACTCTCACTCCTAAATTAGATATTAAAATGACAAAATCACACAGCATACAATAAAGTATGAGATCTGAAAGAAAACAAAACAGGACTGTTCTCACACACCCTTACAATGCAATTCGTACAGCTTGGCTACTGCTTTGCACACAGCCATATTTAACATTGAGAGAGGTATTACGCTGAATTTAAGGTAATAGCTATACAAATAGGAAATAGAAACTATTGAGGAACACTGTCTCCTAAAAATTCTACCTGTTCTGAATTACTAGAGCAAAAGTAAGCTTCTGTAGTGCAGTGTAGAAAAAAATCATGCAAGAGAAAGATTATTTCAACTATCAACTTCCTTGTGCTTATGATGAGGCAGTCTCCCTGCCTCTTACTGAGTACTTGCATGTCTCCTCATAAGGACAAGAAGCTTTTTGCTCTCACAGCCAGTTTTGTGTTAAAGTTCATGGACCTTTTGTCTCTCTTCCTTTACCAGAGGTCATTTGTTTATTTTGTCTCTGAAAACAGAACAAAAAGTTCTTCAGGAATCATGCAAAACCAAAGACATCAAAGCTACTATGAGTATTAAGAGGGGAGTGGAATTGAATAAAAACTAGGAGAAGATCTTTTCAAGAGTAGTTTTTTTCCCCGGCAGTTCTATGATCCAATGAAATATCAGGTCTGCCCAAGTCAACAAATTATTTTAGATAAAAAAAATTAAACAAATTGAACAAATTCTTCAATTTTCAAAGGGATAGGAAAGTAAAAATCCCTTTTTTTTGTGTTTGTTTTGATATAAATTTTCACTCCCTATGTTTTTTTCAGCTACTTATACCTGCATAAAGTAGACATCAGTGTTACTTTGGCAATAAATGATGAGAAATTCTGAAATAGTAACATTTGATAATGGAGCAATAAGTGACTACACAGAGTGAAGGGTATTGGAGAAACAGTTGCCTGGAGTTTAGATTGCAGTTCATGAGATTCTCTTTATTTTTTTCTGATACCATGTCCATAGCATTTTGTGTTACTGAAAAGCCTGATCTAAAACTCAGCATAGCACCACTAGCATTGCCTGTAACATTTCAGTCACAATTAGACAATTTAAGTGTGCAGTATTGACACTTACCCACTTGGGAGTTGTGTTCTTTTTCAGAAATCAAGGACAGCCAGCTGATAAGGGGCATTCCCATAACACGAGGAAAGCTCCTGCCAGGGAGCAGCAAGGGCAGGGCTGCTCTACAAGGCAGGACAAGCCAGCAGCATAGGACAACAGGGCCTCACCAATCCAGATGCAATTCCACACTATCTCAACAGATCAGGAAGAACAGGGTGCTGATAACAAGTCTTATCAAGAGTCTCAGACATGGGTCAGTGGTGAATCACCAAGACCCATTTCAGGGAGTCCATTCAGGAGCAGCAAGAGACAGGACAGGAACCACCTCCTTATAACACAGGCCCAATATCCAACCAAGGCAGAGACAGGAAAGAAACTGAGCTCTACTGTAACTCAAACCAGGAATACATGCTCGGGGCCAAGCTTAAATGGAGCTTCTGGGCCCATGGATAGAGAGTGTAGGTGGGGCCCCAGGTGAGGCTGGTCAGGGAAATTAAAGCCTATTAGTGCACTCAGAGCCCTGACAGGGCAAGAGTGTGGCTACTGAGGACTGACAAATGAGTAGTTGTGTGGAATAAAAGCAAGCACGTTTTAATAGCTAAATCTATCTAGGTATTTTTTTACAGAATAGTGACTCACAAAGTGTAAGCAATTTTTTAGTAGTGAAATCAAGTATTAGACTTGTATGAGAAAACAAAAAAAAAACCCCACACTCAAATCACATTTTTCTGTTTGATTTCTGGTAGATAACCAAAGGCTGATATTAGCAGCTATTACCCTTTACTAGTGAAGTGGAAATGCATGAATTATACCAGCCATTTTATACAATATGAAAGCCTTGAGTGACCAAGGGTGCCTTTGCAGTGTAAAGGAGAATTTTTCTACATTGAGGGAGTATTATAATAATTTAGTAAATCTTACTTGCTGATACAAATGGAAGACCAGATTTTAACAATGTGTATTTTTAAATGCAGCATTTTAGCTATGCAGGATGCTAAGAATATACACTACATATACAAATAATAGCAAAACAAAAATGAACAGAATATTATTAACAAAGAAGGTCGATCCATTTGGAACCTGATTCCAGAAAACACTTTAACATATCTATAATTTTATTTCTATTAATTTAGTAATATAGAGGAAAACTGTTTAATTATATGTTTGACTTTGAGTGAAGGATTAACTCCACTCAGTGGTAAAGTTATATTAGAAATTATTTTAGATACCCTCTCCCTCTTTTACTAAAGACACTCTTTCCTGCCTGCCACTTTAAACCTATTTGAGTGAAACAGAAGGAATGTGAAATACCTAAAAATCACCTGTGAAGAGTACAGCAGCAAGAGGGGAGTTTCAGAACAGGAATCATTTTTCTTAATCCAGGAGGACTTTTTTCCAGTGGCTTCTAAAGAAGAGAGAGAGAGACAATCTCTCGTCCTCTTAAGTAAGAAAATAATAGGTTTATAAAATCCAGGATTTAGTATTTAGTCTAATTTACTGAAAACATTACAAAACAACTTTTCCTAATTTACGGATAAATAATGCAGTTCCTTTGACAGCAATGCAGGATATTACCTGACATGAAGAGTTGATTCCCAGTACAGTGTTAATGTTCTCAGTCGTTTTGGTTCTTTATAGTGCCATTTCCAGCCTCACTCTAATTCATTCTATTATTTATTAACCACTCTCCTTACAAATTAGGCAATATCAATATATTTCTTCTAATTGGTAATATTTAAATCTCTCTTTATAGTTGATTTCCAATTAGATTTAGAATGGGAATTTATTACTTTGCTTCTGAGAGCCAAGACAAGTTGCACTCTTGCCAGAAATTGCCACTGCAATTTCCAAGAGTGAAAATTCCTGGATTTCTGAGTCTTATACATTTGTTTCTAATTCTCCTAATGTTTCAGCAAAGACAAGTTTCACAAAGGTCGTCTGTTGAAAAGTCTTCCAGAGATTAAGCTGTTTAACACTGCATGGCTGTAATAAATAACAGTGTATATATAAGGTTATACAGCACATTGAATGTTACCAAATGTTAACACCTGGTGTGTGATCAGTCAGACTTTTACGCCTAGACTTTTTTAGATCCTCTCGTTTTCTGTCAGGCTCACCAAGGCTGTATTTATTCCCCTGCTCATTCTCACAACCATTAATGGCTTTCTTTAAAATTCTTTGGTGATGGGTGAGGTACCAGAAAACCGGAAAAGGTCAAATATAGTGACTGTCTTTAAAAAAGGCAGGAAAAGAACCAAGAAATTTTAGCCTAGTGAGTTTAACTTCAACTCCCAGAAATATTCTGGAGAAAAAAAGTATCACACAAATGGGAACAGGTAACTGGAACAGGTAACTTAATAAGAAGATCTATACACAGCCAGTACAGATCTGACAAGAATAAATCTTAGCAGACTAATGTGCTGCTATAACAGACCAGGAATATCTACAGAAAGGGGAGTAGCAACAGAGGCCATACTTCAGGACTTGAGCAGAGTTTAAACCCTATTTCCTGTAACATTCCCATGAAGTATAGCAAAAATTGTTAGTTGATGACATAAAAATGGGTGCATAAGCATCTCCACACAGGATTGTTATGATTGTTTCACTGTCAAAATGGAAGGATGTATCAAATAGGACTGTGATATTCTATTTTGGGCTCATACCCGATCTGGATGAGGAGACTGAAAGTATGCTTCTTAGAGGCAGAAAAAATAGAACTGCAGAAGCACAGCATTAGTACAAATAGATGTTAAAAAATCAGGAAAACAGTCTTTAAGAAAAACAGGATGAAATTCAATAGGGAGAAGACCAGGAGACCATGCTGAGCAAGAGTAATCAACACCACAAATACCCAATGAGGAACAATTAGTTAGATAGCAGTTTTTCAGAAAAGGACCTAGGGATTATAGTACATCAACACCAGCCAGTAACATCATGCCACAGAGACAGGATAAGCGTGACACAGAGATGAATAAGCAGGAATGCAGTTTGTGAGACACCTGATAAGATCATGAAGTTCTGTTCAGCACTGGTAAGGCCTCAGCTGGAGTACTCTCTCCAGTTTTGTGCTTTGTAGTTCAAGAAGGATCTAGACTACCATGGAAAGAGTTTGCTGGAGAGCAACAAGAAACGTGACCTCTGAGAATGGGCTGAAAGGCCTAGGAGTGACTAGCTAAACAAAGAGAACACTTAAGGACTGATCAATGCTTGATAAAATCTTCACAAGCATCAAAGGTTGATACAAAGAAGAAATAATCCATTCACCATGTCCACGGTGGACAGGACAAGAACTAATGACTTTAAGTTGCAGCAAGAATAATTCAAGTTACTTATTAAGGAGAAAAAGTACTTCTTGATGGTAAGTGAAGCAGAGGAATTTCCTGGAGAGGTCATGGAGACCTCATCATTAGAAATTGTAGAGGAGTGGATAAACAAATATCTGTCAGGAATAAACTCAGCATAGTCAGGAGACAGATGAAATAGATGACCTTTTGAGATCTCTTTCAATCTTTTTTTTATGGTCCCATGATTCAGTATAACTAAGAAGATGTTTCAGAATCTCTCTGCTCTTATGGTTAGAAAAAGAATTTATCTTGGGAATTTCTGAGGGTGGAAAAGTTTTTATAACCGCTGTGGAGGACCTTTTATTTATTTCCTGGTGTGCCTTAAGTGCACGGTACTTTAGTACATAGTAGGCCACGTTATATTATTCTGAGAAATTGGAGTTAATGCAGCCTACTTGGGGAATATGGCACAACATCATGAAAGTCAAAATATTATAGTCTCTTCTGCAAAGTAAATGAATGCAATAAATAATGTCTTTCAAAACGCCCCCAGCATTAATTTTCACTAGTAATAAACCTCTCTCAAACAACTAAAACCAAATTTAGCATTCTCCCTAGAAAACCATTTCTAGATACCACAGATCACTTTTAAAGATTCTGTATGCCTCTGTCTCTTTCCCCACCCTCACTTTGTAGCTTTCTGAGCTGGTCTTTTTGCACATGGCTCCCACCTCAGAAAAACACATATAACAGCACTTTGCTTCATAATGGTGTTGTGAAGTAAATAAATTTGAGAATAATAAATAAATGCAAGATCTGGAATACAGACTGTGCTGTATTAATGACAAGTTACATTGCATCATTCTTCCATTTATAGATAACCTCTACATCTTGCCCTCATGGAGTGCAGGGATGGCCACCCATCAGCTTCATGCTTTGGCAGCAGCCCTAAGGCAGACCCAAAGCCATCTAACGGTGCTCTCTGTGTGGTGACTGTCACTTCTTGTCCACAGGCCCAAGGGCAGACCCGCATTCTTCACAGGAGAGATCCTATACCACTCTAAATCTGGGGGTTCTATGCAGTCCCAAAGAGATGTGACTTATTACAGTAGATCAGCTGATTCATGAATCTCCTTTAAATGCATAGGATCTATTCCACCCCAACAAATATTATACAATAAACTTTGAATTATAGGCTGAGTGTGAGAATAAAACACTTTTCTATTCAGTTACGCTATTTCTGAGATTTGCAGATATTGTGTATGTGTGAGGTGAGGAAAAGAGACCAGGATGAAAAAAGAGGGAGAGAATGTAGCAAAATAGATACGGTATGCCAAAATGAGAAAGATCCTGTTATTCTTTTCTTTGATCAAGCTACTGGCCACAGAAAAATGGCCAACACAAATTATATATGCCAAAGTCAACTTCAGCTGATGTTCTTTCTAGCCATTTGATCTTTTATCTGCCAGCTTCCACCCATTTTCCGCAATTGTATCCACATTTAATATTATTTAAGCCATTAAAAATGTGGTTTTCTACTTAGTTCAAGTTTTCTGGGTAACAGACATTTTATTCCCCCACTGTAATATACTGGAGAAATAAAATGCCATTTATGCAACAGAAATGACGCTCTACTGAATATATACTACCAGTAATAACTCCTAATCACTAAAACTGTTTCTTTTTTTGACCATTTATATGGATTTAAATGGGAAATCAAAGAGTTTACTCCGTATTTTTAGTCTAAAACCACACCATGAAAGCGTTATTTTCAATGAATAAAAACTAAACTCTGTACATCATTATTTTTTAAGAGATCTTTGATTTATTGTATTGTTTACACGGCTGCTGAAAAAAAATACTGCTGAGTTCAACCATAGCTAACTCATGAGAAAGGTTTCTGTGGCTATATTGCAGGAACTGATAAAACACAGGGAAATGGACCTCCTACATTGAGAATCTCTGACTGTAAATCTTGCTAGTTTATGAGTGGATAATACCCAAATAATTGCTTTGCTCAGAGGTGCTAAGCACCTGTAGCTGCCGTGGACTGTAATTGGCTCTGTCAACACTCATAACTTCTGAACATTTGGATTGTGTAACTCACTGGTCCTGGCATCTAGAAGACAGAAGACAGACAACTCCAGCTGCTGCTGATCTGGGGTGAGGCAGCAGACTTTGCTGAATTTCAGGTTGTTTTGCTATGAACAATGTTCACTTTCCCATCTGAAAAAAAAAAAAAAAAAGGCATTTGCTAACTGTAAATTTCTGAACTGGGAAGAAAAAGACTTTCAGTCTTTCCTCAGACTGCCCTGCACACCTGAAGTATTATCATGCTATAAGCGAACTACTGAGAGACACAGAGATAGCGCTGTTTTCATGACATGTATTCGTACTTTGTTCTATTGTTTTTGACTTTAGCTGTTTTATTTCCCATGGTCATGAGAAGTATCAGAGGATCTTGTGGGCAGTATGTTGCCTGCAAGCCACTGGCTGGCATCCACAGAGGCTGTGAGACCACCAAGAGAATTAAATACTACAATTGAATACTAGATGTTTCCACTAAGAGTGCCTCCCTCTGTGCACATAATATTCAGTAGAAATGAAACCATGGGTGTTGTAGAATTCACACTGTCATGGTGCTAAGTGGGAAATACGTAAAGACTCAGTAAGTCAAAATCTGAACCTCTGTAAAAATGACTGCATATTGCAACCGGACACAGCACAGTTCCCAACTACCTGGAGCATGAGCACAGCTCCTGATGAATTTTAACACGATCCTTCATGCTGATGTTAACTATGAGGTAAGTAACCATCTTCTAGGTCAGCTGTAATTTTTGTATTGCTTTCCAGCGTGTGTACAGCAACCTGGTTTGGCCATCATAAATATGCAGATGCTCCAGTACTGGAGAAGACAGATGACAGGCATCTGCAGTACTGCAGGCAAGGTGTGATGCTCTCAGGGTGGGACACCTCGTAGGATTCCAGACACGGCGCTGCCAGAGTGTCTTGTAGCAGACGGCTTTTTCACCGGAAAACAGTGATTCATCGAAACAGAAAGCTTTTGTTGGAATGTGTGTTGTGCAGCGTAACTTTTTTGTCAGAAAGGATATCTCAGATTCAGGAGAAATGAGCTGGCTGGCACCGGAGAGACCCAAAGAGAGAGAGGTGTGCATGCCTCACCCTCGCCTACCTGATTTAGGCAGCCAAACTTTGGGCAGCTACCAGCCTCTCGGGCAGTGTGTCTGGCTGCGGGAACAGAGTAACAGCACCGCTACAACCGAACCGGTATGACTGTTCATGCCGACGCTCCCTCTACACCAGTGTGTGCTTTTGGGCTTGAACTCTTTGTAAGTGACACGAACTGTGCCGTGGTAAAATCTAGCACTGGGATGCTGGGTGTGGATTAACCCACCTATGCCTCGAAGGTGAGGGATGCGTAATGCGGTTTCTTGAGGTGCTGCAGAGCAGCGCAAGGCACTTTGCCATTCTGAGGCTTCATACAGAAAAACCGCTGAGCCAAAAGCCAGGGCCCTCATCGCCATGAGGAGATTTGCCAGCCACGCCAAGCGAACGGCGTTTCCAGGACATGCCGGCAAAACTTCGACTCGCCCGTTTCTCCTGCGCACACAGGCACGTTTCGGGGGGACCGGTTTTGGGCGGGGGTGTTATTTAGGGCCCGTTTTCCAGGGCCGCCACCCCACCCGTCGTGTGTTTCACCCGGTGCCGCACGACCGCTGCCGACCCTCCCTCAGGCGGCGGAGGCGGGACGGCTGAGGGGGCCGCGGGCAGGCCGGCACCCCCCGCCCCGCTCCGCCCCGGGCACCGCTCACCTCACGGCAGGGCCTGCCCCGAGCGGGGGGCGCCCTCCGGGGCGGGCAGGGCGGCGGCGGCGCCCCTGGAGCCCCGCTGACAGGGACCCCGGCCCGGGCCGGCCCTGAGGCGGAGGCGGTGGCGTTGGGGCGGGCATCTCCCCGCCCTCTCCCCTCCCCTCCCTCCTCCCGCCGCGCCGCGCCGCCGCCCCCTCCTCCCGGGCCGCGGCCGGGGATATCCCTGGCCCCTCCCCGGCGGGCCGGCGGCGGCCCAATGGAGGCGGAGATGCTGTGCGGGCTGCGGGCGGGCTGGGGGCGCCGCCGAGCCGCGGACGCCGCCGCCGGCCCGGGGGCGCGCACACTCGGCGGGGAGCCGGAGGCAGAGGCGGGCGCAGGCGGCGGCGCCGGGGCCGGGACTCTGGCAGGCGGCGGCTGGGATGAGCCGGGGGGGCGGCTGTGGGGGCAGATAGCGTCCCGCGGGGAGGCGGCCGAGTGGGGCTCGGAGCGGCGGCGGGGTCCGCCCGGCAGCGCCATGGCGGCTCAGTGCGACCCGCTGAGCGGGTACCTGCAGCAGCCGCTCTCCGACCCGGGCTCCAACAGCGAGCGCAGCACCGACTCGCCCGTGCCCGGCTCCGAGGAGGACTCGGCCGGCCCGCCGCGGCCCCTGCACAGCCCCGAGTGGGGCGAGGAGCGATTCCGGGTGGACAGGAAGAAACTGGAGGCCATGCTCCAAGGTGAGGGCGGGGAGAGGCGGCGGCGGTGGTGGTCCCCCGGGGGCGCGGGGCGGTGGCGGCCCGCGAGGGGAGGGGGCCGCGTCCCCGGCCCGGCCCGCCATGCCCTGCCTTCCCCTTCCCGGCCGGGCCGGGGATCCTCCTGTCAGCCCCTCCGGCGCCGCAGAGGGGCGGCCGCTGGCCGGCCGGGCGCTGGACGCGGCCCTGGGGCGGCGGGAGCCCTGCGGGCCGGTCCCGGGCTCCCGGGCGCCGTCGTGGCCTCCCCGGACAGCGCAGCTGGGGTGGGGGGTGGAGGCTCCATGTCTCCCCCTGGAGCGGAGCCCAGCGTCGCGGCCCCTGTCCCGGCCTCGCCAGCGGCGGGTGGCGGGGGCGCCCCCGGGTCGTCAGATGTCGCTGGGGAGCGGGCCGGCCCCGGCGTCGCGGGTGGCGTCGGTGCCCGGCCCCGCCGGGGCTCGTCCCGCAGCGGCGGCCGGCGCGCTGAGAGGCTGCAGCTTTTTTGAAGGTCGAGGTCTCTCAGAAATCCCTCTTTAAAAGCACAATATCCCCGCTCTGGCAGGGTGGTTCTGACTCTCGGCTTTCGAGGAACAGCCGAGGCCGCCCCGTAGCGGGCAGGGAACCTCTGAAGCCGGGCGTCCCGGCCGGAGGAGCGGGGACGGCGCCCGGAGAGCTGACAGCGGCAGCCGCTGCCTTAGGACTTGCTCTGCCTTTGGCTCCGCTTTTTTTTCTTTTTTTTTTTTTCTTTTTCCTTGAGACTACATATTTTGTCGCAGTATGTTTTGAATTATCTAGCTCTCAGTGGAAGTTACATAGGCAGTTTTTGACAAAATAGTACAAGAGTAGCAATTGCTGGTTTTGTCGCTAAAGAGCAGATGAGTAGATTTAAACCAGCTGAGGATGTTGCTGAGTGGGGTGATTCCCCTGGGGTGTTCCCTGCTGTCTGCTCGGAAGAGCTCATGAGAACAGCGGTGAGTTTCAGGTCTTACATTGTCAGATGTTAGGGTGTGTTTGGATCAACAAGGAAAGATGATGATGTTTTTGAGAAGCGTGCTCTTTCCTCTGGGACTACTGTTTTGTAAACATTTAATGTTACACTAACATGGTAACTCAAGTATTTACATACATTTTTCAAAACAAATAAACCCCTGACAAATATTTCACTGTTGTTCATGTGGCGTGTCACATGGAAGGCATTTCATTCACTTACTGGAAACCGTAGGTACTGGCTCCCTGACCGTCCCCTGTCAGAGTACCTGCCTCCCCCAGCGATGGGAGGCTGCTGGAGCTAGCAGAGGAACAGGAGCGGGTGAGTTGGGTTGGCCACTGAAGAGCTGTGGTTTGACTTGGTGACTACAATGATTGGAATTTTTTTAATTGAGATTCTCTCTCCTGGGGGTGAGTTAATCTTTAATCAGTTAATGCTTTAGTGCTAGTAGAAAAATCTCATTATGTAATGCAGTAAAGAGGAAGGAATTCAGAGAAACAGAAGTCTCCTGATCAGCAACAAGTATTTATAAAGATGTGCTCATCAAAAGTGTCTTAAAACCAAAAACACGTGGGTATTGAAAAGAAAAAAGTATTTCTGTGTATGAAGTGGTAGGAAAAAGGGTCAAAAGTTACAAAGTGCTGTAAGAAGATTGAAGGTTGCCTTAACATTTTCCTCTAGTAGCAAAATAAATTTCCATTATCTCATCCCACACACAGTCCTTCCTTCTACTGCCTGAAGTAGTACGCATGTGAGGGTAAACAAAGCTGCTGAGCAGAATCCAGATACTGTATAGGTTGTGTCATCCAGTAGTAGCCAGTGTCAAAATGTGAGATTTTTTTTGTTTGCTCCTTTTTTAAAATTTGTTTTCTTATCCTCATAAGAGTGTAGTAAAAAGTGTATGGTTGATAGAGTACAGTGAATGAGTGCAAACAGAATGCTGCCTGCTTTTTGGTGTGAGGTTGCTGTATGTCCAGTCTAGAATACATATGCTTCAGGTGATGGTTTGAGGAGTTTTTGCATCAGATAGTTATCCTTTTTTTGTGAAGAAAAGCACGTGTTGGAGTCGATAATAAGTGATTTAGTGTGAAAACCTAAACTTTCTGGCTTATTGGTAATGAAAAACTGCTTATTAGGAAACATGAGGCAAACATAACAGTTCTTTCTGTCAGAAAACTGTGAACTGTTTGTTAAGCAGGATTGCTTTCATTCAGTTTCCCCTCCGTACCTTACAAGTTTTTATCTCATCTCTTGACTTCCTACAAGATAGGTTTTACTTATCCTTTTCTTGTAGGAGAATCTCAAGCATGGAGTAGCTCTGTCAGGGTGTCACAAAGATGTGCCTTCACGATGCTCTGTAAGTGGTACTCAGAAATTCAGAGTCAATTATACTGCTGATTACAAGCCAAAGCTGATTTTATTTTTTAACCTCCCCGCCCTCTTTTTATGTGGCCATCTTTTGGGAGTGGAAATTTTGACTCTCCCTAGTAGGAAAGGAACAATGGAAAAGAAGCAGTGTGCCTTTTGTTAGACAATTCATAGGGTCGTGTTTCCTATGGTTTCTAATACCAGATGCTTCACTGGAAGTTCTTAAAATATGCAGAAATTGCATCACGGAAGGGAAACATCTCTGTAGTCTAAGTGATGATGACCAGATTTCTGATTTCCAAAAGTTATCCCATTTTTTGCCCTTTTTTTTTTTTCTTTAATTCGAGCTGCTGTAAATACAGCTTCTTGTTCATATTAGATGCTTAAAGGCTCTTCTTTTGCTTTTACCAGCTGCTAGAGAGCATGTTTACACTTGGAAAGTTACTTTTTAAATGATTTAAAAACTTATGATTTCTTCTAGTGTTCACCATAGCTTTCTTATATTATGGGAAAGTGAGAATATGTCATCTTTAGTTCAGTTGTCTTTAAAGCCAAGTTTGAAACAGCATCTGTTGAAGAAACCTGTCAGGAAATGTTCTCATTCTTGCTTGAGGATCCCTTATTTTTTTGCTAGTCAACATCTGTTGTTTACTGTACTAATAATGAAATGTAAAAAACCCAATCAGGAGTAGGAAGAATACGAAGAAGCTCAGTGCTAGGCTTTGTGCTTCTGTTACGTTCTGTGATTGCGTTGCTAAATATATAAAATTCATGGCGTTTCTGCCATGGTTATTTTCATCTTTCCTGCACTTGATATTTTGTGGATAGTTTCTTGAGGGACGTTGCTGACTTCAGCAAGACTCACCTGGGCATAGCAGACTATATGGCTCCAGGGAACTGGGGTACCTTACTGTCAGACACAGAGTCCACGACTGTAGCTGTCTTTCAAAAAAGAGTTGATGTGCCTAGTTTGCTACCAGTTGTATCTGAAGCATAAACCAAATCTGAACTAAGGTGTCAGAAAATCTTGGTAGATTTGAGGGTGCTTCTGGTACTTTTTTTCCACTTGGAAATAATTATTTTAGTATTTTTGGTGTTTTGAGGTTTAGTTCTGAATAGACTTAAGGTAAGTATGTTAAATGAAAGGTAGAGGGAGCTTCTCCAAGAGCTTTGCTTTTTCTGTTTGGAATATCAGAAAATGCAAAAGCTGTGGTAAAAGCCTTGAACACAAGGATAATTTTTTTTCATGTTGTGTCCAACTACTTTGTATGACTGTTTTATTACTTGCTCATAGCTGACTGGAATAATGTTCCATAAACAAATCTCAGTCTTTACAGTGGGCTGTAAGCTATCTTATGTTGCATGTCTTCATCAGTTTGTTGGTGAACAGATCTCTTTAGAATAAACTCTTCTTTTGCCAGGAAGCAAATTTGAGTAAAACAGATCAGCTGTTCTTTTCAGCAGTGACAGAAGATGATATTTCATACTAGTCCTATTAATTATAGCTGCTCTTCACTAAATTCTGGTGAATGCTCAGGTGACTTAATACTGTGGGATGATTTACTTAGTGCGTGTTTGAGTGCCTGTCACCATAGCAGCTGAGTATTATTGCAAAAATGCAAAACACTAAACTTAGATTATATTTTTTGGACAGATTTTCTGACAGCTAATGTCACAGCAATCAATAGACTTAGACAAGTTGGCCATGAACCTTAAAAAACCAAAACAAACCAACTAAACAAAAAAAAGCAATACCTTTTACTCTTGCATGGTTTGTCTTATCTTGGCTACAAAGTGTTATGCCAGTCTTGCATTTCAAATAATCTTTTTTCTGCGTCGTGTTCTTTAACAGACATTGGGGGTTTTGATGGGATGTATGTACAGCAGCTGCTTAAACACTTTGTGACTTTATAATGCACTGTCACACAACAGGACTTGGGTAAAAAACCAAATCCATGCTGTCCACTAATAAGAGTCTAACTCTAGCAGTGGTGTGCATGCCATATTATATGTGGCTCTTTCTTTGAAAAAACAATGGTGTGCCTGTTGGAATTCTGTTTTTCTCTGTTCTGTTTTGGTTTTTTATGCATCATCTTTCAGTTTGAGGACTCTTTGGGGTAATTTTAATTATGGGATCTGAAACTTTATGGGTGTGGGTTTGTTGTCGTCCCCCCTCCCCCCCATGAGATAATTCGGCATTTACTTGACTATTGATAAACAGATGAAGAAAAGCACAGACCTCCATGCTCAGGAAACTCTTCAGGAAACTCTTCAGAGTACTCAGCACCACAAGCATCCTGCTTTCTGTTGAGCTCATCTTACCGAGCAGGTTGTGTTGATACTGAGTGGGAATCTTGGAAAATAGCAGTGCCCTGTGCTGATTTAGTAGTGACTGTCATTAGTGCCTTCATATGTTAACTGGAGTAGGTCAGCATTATAGGAATCATGCCAATGTTATGTAATGTAGACTTGATTTCTAAACGTAATAAAGGATCATTAAGGCTAAAAGTACTGTAACTCAAATTTAGTATGAACAGTCAGTACAAGCAGCTTATTGAGTACCTTTGTGTAGCTCTCCATCCTGCCATCGCAGCGTTGGGTGAGCACTCCCCTGTCCTGCTCCCTCAGTTTTGGTGATCTCTGCCTGTCATGGGGAGTTAGAAAAATGCTCAACTAGTTATTTTTTGCCAAGGAACTCCTACTTTTCTTAGAGGGAAGTGACATAAATACTTAGATAACTTCTTGGCACAATTTAATCTAGGTGAAACTTATTTACTGTAAATCTACTGAAAATCAATTGTTAATTCCTTTGCCTAAAGGTCACCCTTGAGGCTGTTGCCCGATCCTAAGACTACTTATGCAATGCCTAGTCCTCATGCTTGGATAATAACCTATTTATTTTGTTTGCTGATCCATCAGGTAAAACTTGCTGTATTTAAACAGGTATATTTTCCCTACTTAATGCATAACTATGTGGGAAAGTGTACTTTTAATACTTTCCTTGGACTTCTCTACTAGTTTGTTTCAAGTACAGAGAATGATAAATTGATAAGCGTGTTACGCAAAGGTTGGGAGGGTGGGGAGAAAAAACACTTATATTTGAATGTACAAAGAAGATGGACATGTTCTAGGAAACCTGGGCTGCTGCTGAGACTTTGCTACAAACAATAGTTTTATTAGAGGCTAGACCCTGAAGACATGAATTAATAGATTTTGAGCGAGTTAGTTGCTTAATGGGCAATCGTAACATAAATAGAATGGTCCTGACTGTGATGGTTTCTGTGTGGGGATGGCAAGCTCCGTGTTAAATTTCTGTTGGGTTTTTTATGTTTAAATGGCTAGGCAGGAGTTACTACTTCTCTTCTGGATTTTTTTTTTTGGTGTGTGATTGTGGCAGAAATCTGTATAATAAAACTAAATGTACTGTGATCCTTCAAATAATTAGTGTACCTTGCTTGCAACCGAAGTGAAAAATACTCAGAGTGCTATTGATTTATACTCCTGTTTAAAGTTTCCCGTGTCCCTGTTGAGCTTTAAGAGATGTGAAGTATGTCTTTTCTTTGACCAGATTCTTACATAAATATCTTCTCAAACTCTTTATTTTAGTAGGTTCTAAACACTGTTTCTTTTCCTAGAGGAAGAAAATGTTTTTTTCTACTAAATTGTGAGACTTCTTTTGGTGGTTTTTATTCTTTTTGTTGTTGTTGTTCCTTGAAATGCATCAGCATAACCTGGACAAGGACATAGTTGTGGGGAAACTGGAACTTTTCTAATAGCATTTACATTTGGTGTTTAACTTGCATGTAGCAGAAAAAAAAATATAAGTTCTTTGTCAGGTTTTCAAATCCCTAAAGTGCTGAATAGTCTATTTCTACAAAAATAAATATATGAAATGAATTTGTGTGACTTGTAGTTTAAAAATGTTCTTGCATTCCATTGTTAACAATTGTAATAATACCACTTTCTCAAGTTTCAGTGTTTTTTAAGTAGTACAACGGACTATCATGGTTTGGCATGAACTGCTAAGTTAAGTATTGCTGGCTTGCACATTCCTGTTGGTTATATTGTAATCTTTACCTCCATTGGAAAATATGTCCTATTTTGAGTACTTATTTCAGACCCTTGGCTTTATGCCTGTCAAACAATGAAACATGCTAGTTTTCTTTAATTTCAGACCTCTGTGTTGAAGAACTAATAGCTCTTTTAATTTAATCTTTTTTACAGTAATATCCTTTACTGTGAAGACTCAGTAGTGACTTTCATGAACTTTGAGCATAAAAACTAATATGACTACGTGTGAGTTAGAGTTCAGATAGCTTATTAATTGGGTGTACTTTTTGTAGCTGAAGGAATGAGTACTTGATTTAAGGATTTCTTCTTTAAGATGCTACCTGTTAATCAGTGGTAGTTTTTAAGATGATTTTGACTTAAGCAACTAAAAGCATTCCTTGAACATATCTGCAACTTTTGTTCAGTGTCTATTTTTGTTTATGACTAGGCTTTCTTGTCTCTGGTTCAGATCAGTATGACTGTATTGCATGGGGCAATGTAACTCTTCATGTTTCAGTGACTTTTATAGCTGATTTATGTAAAGATGTCTACAGTGATATCCTCTTTACTGGAATAGGAATACATAATTTTCAAAAAAATTGTTTCCTGTTAAAGGTTCATTGATGTTGTGAGGGAGTGCTCATGAGTGATAGCAACCCTCTGCCAGGTCACTGTATGTGTGGAGCTATTGCAGTAACTGTAATCCTCATAGAAAACACAGGGCTGTATCCTTTCTGCTGTTATCTCTCGAGTTGATAGAGTCTAAGGAATCTGGCTATTCAACAAGTTTTCTCATTTATATGTAAAAGTGTAGTTTTTGGATACTTGGGGGGAAAAACTCTTGATGTCTATGCAAGAAAAGATGGGTGTGATGTATAGGGGTTTGAAAACAAATACAGAACAGAGATAACACTAGGTGTCTGAATGGGTAAGTCACTTGCCTAGTAGCATAACTATGTTTATTTTTGTTGTTGCAAACCAGATTTCATGGAGAGGTTGATGGGCATGTAGCAACATTGGTCTGTCCCAGTCATTATCCTGGCTATGTAGCTCTAGTGTAACAGAAATACAGCATAGAAATCAGGAAGGCACGCAATAGGCATGTGCCTGCAGGACAGTTACAGAAGCTCTCATACCTTTTCTGGGAAATCCCCATGAGTGGGTACTTCCCTGAAGTGCCTGATGCTAATACAGGCAGCATGGATATCAGACAGGTGGAACTGGAGGTCTGCATGCAGTTGCAGGGCTATGATCTCGCTGAGGTTGGAGAGGTGTTGTGGGATAGCTCTTGGGACTGGAGTCCTTCAATGACTGGATACAGGCTCTTTAGGATGGACAGGTTGGGATGTTGAGGTTGAGGTGTTGCCCTTTTATGTGAGAGAGCAGTAGGGTTGAATGGAGCTCTGCCTTGTGGCAGATGATGAGCCAGTTGAGAGTGCATAGGTCAGAATTGGGTAGACCTATCTGGGTGGTGTTATGCATGTCTTCTACAGGCCATCTGATTAGGAAGAAGCAGCAGATGAGGCCTCCTTCAAACAACTGGAAAAAGCCTCCTGTTTGCAAGCCTCAGTCCCCATGGAGGACTTTAACCGCCTTGCTCTCTGCTGGAGGAACAGCACAGCAGGGCACAAGCAATGTAGAAGGCTTCTGGAGCGCATTCATGACAACTTCCAAACATAGGTGATAACAGGAGGTGCTCTGCTGGACTTTGTACTTGCAAGCAGGGAAAAGCTGGTCAGGGATGTGAAGATGGAGGACAGCCATTGAGAGGGACCTCAACAAGCTGGAGAAATGGGCCAACAGGAATGTCATGAAGTTCAACAAAAGGAAGCATGAAGTTCTGCACTAGGGGAGGAATTGCCCCATATGCCATCACAGGCTTGGGCCTGACAAGCTGGAGACCAGCATCCCAGAAAAGGACCTGGGATTCCTGAGGGACAATCTGATCATGAGCAAGCCTGCAGTGTGGCATTGTGACAAAGAAGCACAACAGCTTTCTGGGCTGCAAGAGAAAGGGTGTTGCCAGCAGGTTGAGGGTGATGATCCTTGCTTGCTACTCAGCCCTGGTGAGACACATCAGGAGTGCTGTGTCCAGGCCTTGGTTCCCCAGTATGACAGAGATATGGGCATACTGGAACAAGTGCAGCAAAAGGCCACAAGCTATTGAGGGACTGGAGCATCTGACTTAGGAGGAGAGGCTGAGATATCTGGGACTGTTTAGCTTTAATCTTGAGAAGAGAAGGCACAAGGAAGACCTTATTAATTTTGTATATGTGTGTCAGGAGGTATAAGCAGATGGAGCCAGACTCTTCTCAGTGCTGCCTAATGACAGGGCAAGAGGAAAAATTTCATTTTATGACTTTTCTCCTTTTTCTGAAAAGGAAACAATCCATAAAATCTGGAGACTTGTCAGTTTTGCAGTGTTTGGTGCTGAAGTGAGATCACTAATGTCTCTCTTTTGGAGAGTGAAGAGATTCTTAACTAAAAAGCTTAATGTTAATTTTTACATCTTCAATTGTTAAAATACTAAATCTAATATTGGACTGTAATATTAGAGCATAATATTTATTAATGTTTTGTATTGAATAAAACTATAAATACACATTTTTAGGTAAATTCTTGATCGGATACCAGTATTAAAAACGGCACTTTGCAGCCTGAACTGTACTCCAGGGTTGGTAAAATTGTGACTGAATATAGGGGTCAACTTGTTTTCCCCAGGGCAACAAGAAACATCTACTGGGAAAAAATGGTCTGTACATCCCACCTTTAAAAGTCCTAGTAGGATTTAGATTTTTTTTTTTAAACTTCAGATTTCTTGTGCCTGATTATTGATGCTTTTTAGTGGCATGTCAGTGAAACTTAACTTTCGACTGCTCCATCAGTATTTTATTTAGGTTGCCTTTTCATTTTTAAGCTGTGGTTCTCTTGAACAGGTAGAAAATCACTAATACTTTAAGTTTTTAGTCCTGTTCTATTTGTTTATTGTGGTTACTGCTGTTTTTTAGACACCACTTTATAATTTATGGTGGCTCCTAAATATAGGCTAATTATCTTCTTGCAAGTCAGTGTTTACCCTTTTATAGTGTCTCCCAAAAAAATAGATGTGTATGATGCCGTTTCACAGGCCAGTCGCTGACCACTGGCCTCTGCCCTGGGAACTGTTGTTTCACGATGTACAGTGAAGATCAAAATGTTGGGGCAGCTGACCTCTTCCTCTTTATACCCACTTTTTATTTTTTTTTGACCCTTGTATCAGCTCTTGTGCCAAGGCTGTATCCTGTCTTATTTCCTTAAATATTTATATATTCACAAAAAAAAAGAAATATTTTGGATAGTCTGTGTTAGGTGTTGATATAGCCAGGGCTTTAAATAAGCAGAACTGAGAACAAGTGACAATGCACAGCATGTTTCATGTTTCATTTGCTTGCACCAACCTGAATGATGCAGTCATGGGTTCGGTATGTGAGACGACGCGTGGTGACCCCGCTGTGTGGCTGGCAGCAGCATGCGTGCACGTGGCAGTTGAGTACGTACCCTAGGTCTGTTGTGTGCAAGGGCTGGGTCCATCTGATGCGGGCTCGGCTGCGCCCTGTGCCTGGGGAGGGTGCTGGCACCCAAGTCCCCACAGCCCCTTGGAAGATGGTGGCTGGGACAGGTGCTGCTGCCAGAGCAGGTCTTGGTGGGCACCTTCTTTTAGCTTGCTCTCCTCCACAGGAGGGGTGCACGGGTGCTGTGTTTGGGTGCAGATTGCAGTCTTGCCAGGGGTGCTGTGGCCTTTGGGAGCGTGACCAGAGGGTCCCTGGCGGGAAGGGGACCTGCAGCCTGGCTGGACAAATTGGGACACAGGTCTCCTGTGGCAATATATTGAGCACTGCTGCTTTGCTGCCTTCGAACAGCTTTTAAAATCACCGTCAGGCAAGGATATAGCTATCTCTAGTTACCTTATGTGCGCTTCTTAACTGTGCGAGTTTAAACTGAGGCATCAGGGTTCACTTAGAGGAACTGGATAAACTCACTGGAGGTTCAGTGGCCAAGCAGTGGGAGCTGGCTGCGGGTTGGAGTGGCTTCGCTGGTTCAAATGGTGTAATTCATGACTTCATGCTATGGCTTACGCTATGTCCTACTGAGCTTTACGTTCTTACTGATGACATGCTAACAAGTTGTGAAAACAGGACTTCCTAATGCAGTTTAGATTGGAGCATAGTCGTGTTATGTCTATCGCTTGGATTCTGTTGTGTAAACCACAGAAAATCTTGTTGCTCAATGTACCCTCCCTGGAAGTCTCTTCCTTGCACATGTGAGTGAGAACAAACAAGAGAGAACTTGTTCATTAGGTTTCTTTTCTTTCAAGGGTGAAGGGTTTTTAAACAATGCTTAAAATGTATCACTTGTGATGAGAAAGACAGATAATAATAGATGTTTCATTTAAAAGACATGAGATTTCCAGTCATTCTGATTACCTCCCAAATGGCCAGCTGCCAGCAGATGCTGTGCAATAAAGCTACTATTTTTAATGCTTAGGGTTTTTTTTAAAGTTTCCCAGGTTGATATCCCCTAGAACTTTAAAGATCAGATTTTGACCCATTTTATTAGAGGCTGAGGACTATTGGAGCACACTGTGGCCTCTTGGGAGGTCACTTGCACACACACCATCTGTGTCACACACAGATCAGCTGAAGATTTTTTGAAGACATAGTTAGCACCTGAAAAGTGATACTCATGTATGCAGTTAAATGTTTTAGCTGTTAGGCCATCTCTAGAGAGGTAGAAATGCAACCTGATAGAAATGTTACTGGACTAGGAGTAATATCCTTCATTGATCTGTCTTGAGACCTCGATTAAATTGCTTTTCTTTCTTCAGTCCGATTTGACTGTTGAGCCTTTTCCCAGAGGTAGGAAGCTGGTTACTGTGGTGCCAGCCACAGCGTGGCCTCAAATTCCCTGTTCCAATGCAATTCCAGTACTCACCTAGTGTGTAAGTGTTGTAATAAACCTTGTGAAAAATACTCCTTATGTAGAAAACTTGATAAACTTGTATGGAGAAGCTTTCTCTCAAATATTAATTTAGGAAAATAGTGACTCCCCGCTCCTCTTGGGGCTTTTTCCCTGTTGGGAACATGTGTAGATGCAAGTGAAGCATGAGCTGTCCATTTTGCATTTGCTAAACTTCTGTGCAGGCCAGGCCTGGGAGGCTTTGCGGAATCTTGGTTCTATTTTCTGCTAAAACTGTGTGATATGAATCAGGTCTGTAAGAATTGTTTTTGAGGAAAAATAAGCAGTAATCTTTGTGCTTATATGGTTATTGTGAGGCTTGCAGTATGAAGATGCTGAAGAATTTCTTTGTAATACTGTGGCTGTCATAGGTACTTTTTTTCCCCCCGTCCCACAGAAAGGTTTTTCTGATATTTTTTTTTCTGTGGGCCTGCCCAACATTTTATTTAAGAAGCTATGGGATGGTCATATTTTAGGTCTTTCAGTCCTTTGCTAAAGCTTTTTAATTTGCAAAGACAACTTCTACTTGTAAGAGTTACAATGCCACAGGATGTTTTTGCTCTAGATGACAGAATATTACAGAGCTTTTGGAAGCAAAAAATATAAATTAAAAATGAGTGCCAAGGAAAGAAAAAATGAAACCTTATTCCAGATGATTCAAGTGAAATAAGTATGTAATTTAAATATGAATATAAAGAAAAAAGATTGGGCTGTGTTATTTCTCACTTACTTGATAAAAAGTATCTATAAAAGCTAGATTAGTTGCCCATACTACCAATGAGATCACTAGCAGAACAAAACCAAAATGCTGTTCTGCTGCTTGTGGAACAGATCAGATCATGGGCTTTGTCTGATAAAACTTCATTCTTGGAAAGGAATTATGCTATGTTTCCTTGTGAGGAAAACTTGCAACATTGTTATAATGAAGTTCAGCTAAACAGTTTATAGTATAACATGTCTGAAAATGGGCATTAAGCCAAGAAAAGACTGTCCTGAAAGAAACAATGTTAATAGATAATTGGAGGTAGAAATCATTAATGATTTATCCTAGTTTAAAAAAAAGTGCCATTTCAGTCCTTTTGAACATAATATACATATGTGATTTTTTTCTTAATGTAATATGCACGTACACAAGCTGTCTATTGTATGATCTACCTGTGCTATTAGTATCATGCTATATAAATTTTTAAAATTTTTAATTGTATTGATATTCTAAAGTTTCATGGTGAGGTTACCAGCTATTCCAAAGTTTTAAATATATTTTCACCATGTCCTTTTTTTATTTATAAAATATTTTTTAATTCTACTTACAGGTGATGATACTTTTTTCCATTTTAAGCAAAGTGTGGTTTTACGAATCTGTATTGCCACTCTGAATTAATGGTTTAAATTAACCTTTGAATTTGCCTTTTTCCCTATTGTCAATAGCTTTGTGTGAATGGAGGGCTTTGATTATATCTATTTTTATGGGCTCTGTTCTGTTCAGATTGTGCCTGCAATAAATTTATTTGAATATATAAGATCAGTAACTTAAGACTAAGTGTCTTGAGAAATGTAAAAAATGAAATCCATAATTCCAAAATAAATATTAGGTCCATTAAGTAGATGCAGTGAAGCATTTTTATGTTACGGAAAGCTTTAGCAGATTGATGTCTTCTGAAGATAGTCCCCATGACCTTTATGGTAAGATAATTGAATTGCTTGAGGGAATATAAACTGGGATTCAGTGAACTGTTTGTGGCATAATTAAACCAGAAGCTATGTTGTAAGGTAGTTCCTGTGCAGAACACTACACTGCACTACAAAAGCCATGATGAGTGAAAGGTTAATCACTTGATGAAAAAAATCTGTGTTTAAAATCATATCTGTGTGTGTAATACATATATTTAAATAACAGATATGTGTATGTATTGTGTGTAATTCAAATGAAGGATACATATGCATGTTGTCCTTACTGTGACATGGAAATACTTCATCATGATCTACTTAAAAGAATACAAGACATGGTCTCACTTCTTCTGGATGTGGAATACATTTTTAAAATATTGCTTTATATAGTGGAAAAGAATCTTGGTACTTTTTTTTTTTTAGTAAAACAAACATAAGTGCTGTTTTTCCTTAGTAAATTTACTCCTGGAGTGTGTGTAAAATAGTGGATAAGAAAGAATCTGTTTCTAATCTATTCCATGTGCAGAAACAGTGAATAAATTAGATCAAATCTTTAGTCCTTTATAAGCAATTCCTTTTTGAAATACAAACATATCCTGCAGAATTTTCTTCTCTCCCTCTGTGTGGAAGACATGACTGTCATTAGAGTCTAGAATACATGGATTCTCAATATGTGTGAAATTTTTTAATGCACTAAACAATTGAACATGTAAGGATGTTTTCTGGGTTGCTTAGCAGCAGTCAGGTTTTTTACTTTAAGTGGCCTTCAGTGACATCTTTAGATTGTTTGGAGATTTGGCAGAAATAAAAAAGTCATTCCGGTCTTTGAAACATGAGGAATCATTTAAGCTGTGAAAAAAGTAAGGTCAGCTTATTGTAAAGTTTTGTTTATATTTAAACATTTACAAAACTTTATATTCTGTGTTCTTGTAAATGTTTGGGAGAAGTGAGTGCTAGAAGAGTATTTTGTTGCATGTTAAGTATAGTTTTGGGTGACTTACCACCTGAAAGATGCAAACTGTGATTACAGATCAATTGTATCTGAATTAATTTTTTTTTTAAATTGGGATATATCTAGTTGGAAGTATGTTTTCTGTATTTATATATAGAGCTGAGTATTGTTAGTGGTGTTTTGAGTTGAGAATATAATTCAAACCAACTAAAATGTAAAATATTAAATATACTCTTTTTTTCCTTATGGTATATCAAATGCATATTTACAAGAATCTTTTAATTGAGCAGGTCTCCTGTATCGCTGCAGAGCTGGTGTAGGCACTGCCTTCCACTCTGACTTGAATAGCCAGCAGAGTTTGAGACTGGTTTTAATACGTGTTAAAGGGTTATGTGCTGGCAGCTTCCTGCTGTGGCTCCTTGCTGACTTAAGATGCTTTTTGCGTCCCTCTTCCCTGCTACCTTCTTTCTACATTGCACAAGTTAAAGAAGCGTTCGTCCTCCAAGCGGAGTAGTCGTTTGGGTCTAGTGGGAGCGTGCTGCTGGACTGAATAAGACTTGGGAGAAGCGAGTGGCTGAGTGAAAGGAAAGATTTACATAGCTGCCCGTGCAGGTTAGCCAGACCAGAGTTTTAGTAGATGGGTATAAAGGCCAAGTTTTTCAGACGGATAGGAAATATTTTTAAAGTGGGAAATCTTGGGACCCGAGAGGTGAACGGAGACGTGACTAAGAGGATTATAAAAGTCCAGTAGCTTTGGACACACACAGGAAAGATCTTGTACGTTGCACGGCAGCCAGACGTGCTGTTCGGAGAGGAGCTGCTCTCGGCGCTTCTGTTCAGCTTCTCTTCTGCTCTTTCTGTTTGTACTGTTTTATGAGAGGAGAGGAGGAGAAACCCCTCACCAGCTCTGTTCTGCCTCCTCCCAGCAGCGTGATGAATCGAGATCGATTGGAGCACGTTCGGCATTTTTGCAGCTGGTACACAGACTCAGGGCTGTTGCCACTTTATGCGAGTGAGAGCAGGCTAAGGGCAGGCACAGGGAGCTGGGAACCCATGGGGGCTTTCTTCCCTCCTCTCCTAACCTGCACTTTCAGAGGGAGTAGAGCTTTGGTGAACACTTAAATTTTTAGTGTGGTCTTTGGTATAAACACTTTCCTACTTACATACCCAGGCTTGCCTTCTTTCCACGTGATGTGTTGAGTAGGGAGACCTAGCGCATATGTCAGAAGAGAGCTACTCCAGTTGATCAGATCTGCTCTACTGGCATGGAGGCAGTGGTAAGACAGTTGGGACGAGTGCGTTTCCTCTTTGCAGCGGTAAAGCAAATTCAGATGCCTCAGTGCATATTGGCTTCCATATTAAAGATTTAAACTGGAGGACCATGATGTAGAGCCGCTGGTTGTACGTCAGTCATCATTGCTTTGCATCATTCTACTCTAAAGAGAAAAGCAACAGCCATAAAATAAATTTTGTAACCTTCTAGATAACGCTAGAGATTTTAAGATTATAGCTTTGAGTACAGCTGAGTATTCACTTTGTAAGACATTGGTATTGTGCTGTTTTACTGATCATCTTAATATCTTGCAAAGTATTTAAAAATAAGTTAGAGAATATACGTATTTTTAAGGTAGATCAATTTTACCTTGTAGTGTGATGGTAATGGTCAATTTATGGAAAGAGTTTCTTTTTCTGAAACAGTTTAAAGTCCTTAGTACTTAGCATTATGTTGTAATTTATCCTTTCTTAGATCATTTTAATAATCAAAGAAATAAGAACGCATTCTTAACAATGTCTGAGTAATTTTATATCCTGCAAAGGAGTTTAACATCAGCAAAAGTTAAAACATTATAGTCTCTTCTAATTATAGAATAGAAAAATCTTTCATTGTGGTCTCTTGTAATTCCTAAGTGATGTAGTCTTCTCAAACATTCTGCTCTTGGTCTGTATCTCTTTAGTTCAGGTTCAGAAATGCAGAGGCAATTTATCTTTTTAAGTAGTTCATGAGTTAAACTTTGTTAAATTTAAAGGGAGAATATTCTAACGTTTTTGAGGACAGAAGAAGAGATGAGGAGGCTTGTTTAGGAGGAAGACACCTTTTTAGGCAAGTTATTATGTAACTTTTAATTTGGGATTTTTTTAATATGCTCTAATAACTCTAGTACTTTCTTCTGTAAATGGCAGTTACTGCCCCAGATGGACCACAGGTCCAAACTAGTATGTTGCCAGCTTCCTTTCCTCAAATACAGACTGTTTTGCGACTTTCTGGCAGGAACTAGTTAATTACTGCAAAGTAGAGGTTGGCATCTGACTGAACATCCACACTGAATACATTAGGGACTGGTGCTTGAGCTGGCTCCTTGATGCTATTTCTCTAGCAATGTAAGAATAGTTTTCTTTTCTGGAGAAATCTCTCTAATCTGTGATCAAGTGGGCTCATGCAGGCACAGTTAGAGCTGGTAAACATTTCACTGTGACAGCTTAGGCAACAGAAGCCAATTTGTTTTTTTCTAAAACAAAATGTTTCTTCTGACACCTGAAATTCGGTGATTACTTTTCAGCAAGTTACAGAAAAGATTTGTATCAATTTCTGCAAATTGGTTTTGCCAAGGTTGTGGGTTCATAGTAGCCAAGCTGTCTCATGATTTCAGGGTAGCAACTTAGAGCTGAAAAGTATTTTATGGTTAAAGCCAGTTGAGCTGTAACAGGAAACCCAAATCAACCAAAATCAAAATAAAAGAAAAAAATGCAAACAGGAAATGTTGCTTTTTTGGCACTCTTAATAATAATGACTTATGAACTCTAGAAATGGAGTAGACCATCTAAACTTTCACCTCTGTTAAGTCTAGATTTTTTTTTTTATTATGAATGATCGAGATTTGCAGAGACTTTCAGAATCTTGTGAGCTTTTTTGACTTTTATTCTGGCCATTCCAATGTTATTTCCTCTGTGTCAAGACAGCTTTGGGAGGTTTACTGTGTCTGTGGAAAAGGAATAATTTATAAACTTACATGCTTTTCCTTGCAGAACAATCTACTAGTCTCAATACAACTTAATTAGTCCTAATTATATGCACTGCCTCATTATTTTTAGTAATGTGCCAAAAAAGCAAACGATAGCCAAATTCTGGTTTAAAGGGACAGCTGAAATAGTCGAAGTAGCACTGGTAAAAACAGCATGAAGGAAGAAGCTTAAAAGCATAAATTAAGTGATAAAGTAATTGTTTGCCACAGTAGAAAACACGGTACTGTCTTGTTTATCTCAAGAACAGGTGGTAGAAGAAATTATTTTTCTCAGATAATGGAACTGTGTGAAGTTTAAAGATTGGAGCCGCATCTGATGCGTCGTACTTGTGCTATTGCATGCAGTTGATGGTTACGCTTTTGTAATATCTTGAGCTCAAGAATAACTAGTACTGATGGTATGTATTGTCTTTAGAATGTGGCCAAATAAACTGTGTGTGTTGTTTATAATTTATTTTTGTGAGAGTACCTGGATTTCAGTATTAGGAGATGGTATTCTGATTCTTGGGTTGCATGTCTGTCAGTATGTGGACTTAAGTTTTTGGTTGGTTTGGTTTTTTTTCTTTTTAACTGTAAAAATAGACTTGATATAAAATCACTAGGAGTCTCTCCTCACTGAGAAACTGGGAAAATTCCTATGGATTAATTGCAACTCTAGGAAGACTCAGTTAAATAAAGTCAATAGTAGGAGGCTTTGCTTGATACTTATCATGTGCGGGTAGGGCTGTGTTTGGCATTTTTCTGGAGTAGGCATAATGCAGTTGTATGCTTTTTATTTTAAGTATTTAAAATGCTCATTTTCTCTGGTGTCCATTGCATCTGCAGAGTGACAGTGAAGCTGAGCATCTGCTCTGCTGCTAGAGTTCTCTCTGCGGTGACTTGGCCTTATCCTTTCTCAATGCCTTTGTGATTTAAGGTTACTGAATGAGGGCTCCTTTAAGATTTCAAGAGCTAGTTCTTATGCAAATACCTCATGTCTGGAAGTAGAAGTTTCCAGTATGATACATTTGCAAGAAAGCTCTGCTAGTATAACTTACAGTATTATTAACCTTCTTCCTCTTCAAGTGCAGTCTTCTGCAGCCTTGAGATACTGTTTACTTTGCTTAAAGACTCATGAAACATGAACTTTCCAAACATTCAACAGAGGAACTAGAGCAGCAAGTCCTCAATTGTCCCTTTCTGCTTAGTTTTAAAGCTAATCCATTTCAAAGGCATGAAGAACGTACTTTTTCTGTTAGCTGGCTTGCACTGCACGAAGCTATAGTTTACGTTGTGGAACATCTTGAAGTCTCTATTATTGTAATGGAAGAGGAATGTTAGGAATCTTTTGTGCACGATTTATTTTTTGCTGCAGAGCTTTCTGTATCCTTCCTTTGGATGGTGAAGAGCAAAGAGTGTGATTGCTTGTTCAATTTTTCTGTTCCTTAGTAGCAGGCATTTTCTGATGCAAGGGCTCCATGATCTATCCTCTCCTTCCTGTCTTAGGAAAAAAAAAAATAAAAATTGTAGCATTGGCAATTTAGGTAAGATACATATCCTTAA
The DNA here is from genome assembly GCF_965183815.1 of Platalea leucorodia. Taxonomy (NCBI): domain Eukaryota; kingdom Metazoa; phylum Chordata; class Aves; order Pelecaniformes; family Threskiornithidae; genus Platalea; species Platalea leucorodia. The sequence continues at coordinate 33,441,131 of NC_138826.1, forward strand.
ATTTACCGTTTTCAGCTCATGGCACACCCCTGCTTTTTGTTTGAGTGGTTGGGTTCCCCCCCCACCCCCCCCGGATGACTTAGTGGCATTATTCAGCGTTACTCAAGGCTTTGCATAGTTCTTGCAAACCTGTGAAAATACTGACCTGTCTTTCTCCATCCTGAGTCACTGTGTGTGAATAAGAAGGCTGAAATAGAGGCTAAGGGCTCTATATTGAGAAGAACACATCATTTAAGAGGGTGGTCTGTGGAGGGTTTTTTTTTTTCTTAAATTCTAAGAGGAAGAAGCATTAGAGGGTAAAGTTAACTTGCAGAACTTCCCAGAAGTATAAATCTCACCCAACACGTGAAAGACTGCTTTTGTGAGGGCTTGATAAAGCCTAGCGGAAGTAATGGAGGACTTGAAAAATTTCAGATTTTTCTGTCATTTTGATACTTGCCTGTATGCATTGCAATTTGGTGTTGAAAAATTATGTGGCTTAAAATAGTCATCAGAAAGAAAGTGAGACTTGAGTTATAGTGTGTCTGCCTTCTAGGTATACTTTTTTTAACGGGGTTTTTATATTCCTGCTATTCATTGTTTATCATTTTCTTGTATTAATCTCTTAATACAGACTTTGGAGAATGAAAACCTGAAGCGATTTTTGGAAGTATTTATTAATTGGATCTGATTACGAACTAGAGCAAGGCATTGTTGTATTTTTAATTTTTTTTTTAAAAATCAACTACTAACTGGTGTTTAGGGGAGACAGTAGCTGAATATCAGTACATAAGGACCAATCTGTGTACTCCAGCGTGGTGATGGTGGTTTTTCACTGAAATACAAAACTGAGATCCCCTTGGCTGTCAAGTGGCAAAGGTGCCATTGTATTTTTACTCTCCAGCAAAACTGACTACTTGAGGTTTGGCTTATCGTTAATTTTTTTGAACATAAAATGCTGATATTGTTCCTTTTTGGCTGAAGATACTACTGATGGCTATTGCAAACAAGCATATAGTCATTTTTTGTATTGATGGGTAACTTGTCGTCCTTCACAGAAGCCTGACCCCAGTACATGCTTATGTCTGGGAATGCTGACTTCGAGCTACTTTACCCTGCTCTCAAATGCACTATATTTCTTTAGGAGGGTTTGCAGTTCAAAGACCCTTGCCTGTTTGAAACAAAACTGTTGTTGAATTAGAAATTGTGTTCATATGGTGTTCTTGCTTTTCCCCATATCAGCTACAGATATGGTTATTGTAAATTAAAAACAATTTATTTATATGATTGAATTGAAAATAATTTATATGTATATGCTCACTTGTGTTTTACATTGTATAAATCAAATGCAGTTAGGTACTTCTCAGGAGCAAATGTGGCTCCATACATAAAGGAGTCCTTTTTCTCATATTACTTATCTTTATCATTCCTAGGTATAATTACTCTCAAGAGCAATCTCTTCTAGTGTTCCTGAATTATGTCTGTTTGCTGTGCTTCTTTTTAAAAGACACTTGGATAATATGTTTCCTTTTGCCAGGCTTATGTGATATTTAAGTTGATGTTTTTGGCTGGTTATTTCTCGGCCTGTTGTAAAATAACTTTATCAATACTTACGTACGTGTTAAATAAAAACATGCTTTCCTTTAGTTAACAGCCTAACATTACCTGCTGCCATAGCAATCTTAATCTTTATGTGTTCTTGGATAACACTTTGTTAATATTTTTTGTTCAACAGCTGGCCGTAGGTTTGGTTTCATTCACTATCAAGTTCTCAGAGTGACATAATGCTCCTTGATTATAAAATATATCTTAAAAAATGATAAGGCTTTTGTAATATGTCAGCTCTGCTTCAACAGTTGGATCTGGATGCATGCATTAATCATGTCGGTTAATTATGACTACTCTAAAGAACACAAATTGTCAGGTAACAGGGCAAATAACAAGGTTTTAAAGTAGACTTGATTTTTCTCATTGGTTCACTGACATTTCTTCCAAATTAGTGAGATTTCCATGTCATTTAAAGTGAGTGTTTTGGCAAAAGCTTTATGCAGGCATGAAACACATGGACAATGTTTATAAAAACTGGGATATTTTGCAAGTACAACATGTTGAGAGGTGTTACACAATGCTTAGTCCAGAGTGCTTTATACTGATAGGTGGTAATGTCATTCTGCTTTCAGTGATAAAGCATTACGATTTTTATATTGGTCACCCCATTACTTAAAATCTGCTCTAATTTGAAAGAGCTATAAGCCTTATCAATTATTATGCAGTGTATTGTAGGCTGTCTTTGAGTATTTTTGAGAAGAGCAGTAAAGAGTAAAAAGGCACTTACCACTATACTTGAGACTATGTAAGCTTTTTGCTTTAGTACTGAATATGCATACAAAAGAAAATGTAAATATAGACTTTAAGGGCACTGTTTATGCTGGTGAATGTCATGTTGGGATATGCTAAATGCTTGCTATGATGCTTACCATCATTTCATCATTAATTGAGATGTGCCTTGCGCTGATCAGCAGACACTTAAAAATGGCAATTTGAAATACTAAGTCATGTTTGAGATCATTTGTAAATGTGCATTATGATGTATTAAAACATTCTGCTACAGATTAGGTTTTGATTAACTTTCTTATTCTGTGTGCAAGTTACTTTATTACTGTGTAAACACTGAAAAAGGAATTGATGCTTGCCATAACACAAAGAAAAATATTCGCATGAACTTTTACTGAAAGGATCTGAGTTGAATAATACTGACCAGAAATGGTAAAAAATTATTCCTGAAAACAGCATTACATTAAATCAGCTGCACTAACATCTTGCTACCTAATACTGTTTTTGTTTGCGAAAATACAGTATTTCTTGATCTAAAGCTCCCACACAGGAACTGGAGGCAGAAGTAGGCCAAATACAAGTTCCTTACTCTTTATCATTTGTTTTCCTAGATTTTGGCAGAAATCGCACATTCTTTGTTTTAATTTTTCACTTCCCCACACTTGACATTTTATATCCTTTAAGTTTACAAGTTTCTTTCCAGTTTATTTTGCATGAACTTACAGGGTTTTGGTGTGGTATCAGCTTTTCTAAGCAGGCTTTCTTGAGTCTTAAAAATGGAAAAGAGGAACTTTAGTTTCAGAAATGCTCAAGGTTACTAGATAAATGAGTTGCGTAACTCAGAATTACAGTTGTCTAACCACAAAACAATGCTTTCTTGTTTACTTGTGGTCATTAATTTAGCTTAAGCATTTCCTGTACTGTATCACAAGGTTGTGTAAATGGAGTTTTGTAGAATTTCTCTGGCTTACATATTTCTTGTAAACTACAGTTTTAGAAATAGCTTTGTGTCCATAAAAATACAAATTAGCTAGCAGGGGGCTACATACAACTCTTTGAGATTGTACACTGTAGGCAACGATTTGCCTGCGTGTAAAAAGAGAGGAGTCTTATGATTTGAGTGACATGTTTTGGGCCTGTTTGTGTAGGCAACATAACTTCAACTCTCCACTTTCTGACTGTTTCTTAAACACCTCGTTCAATTTAATAAAGTTTGAATAAAAGGTTCACCAGTCCACGAAGGCTGGCTTTCAAATCTTGTTAGGCATACTCATAAGTGATGTTTATTTAGAATTATTCTGATACCCATAGCAGTTTAGCAATATTAGCTTTGACTGCTCAAACCTATTGGAGCTTTCAGTCCTCTGCAGGATTGCTTCCTGAATACTGAAAAGTGCAAATGAAGATTTTTTTTTTTTTTTTTTTTTTTTCTTCTTCACATCTTGCAGGTGTAGCAGTTCAAAGGTGTTGCCAGGACTTTGCAGTCTCTTGGGAGCGTTTCAGCTGCCCTATAGCAGGACCTTGCTTCTACAGGGTGGAAATCACAAGGAATCATAAGGTTAATAGATCTGGCTTTCTAAAGACCCATCTGTTAAGAGGGTTGGGGGGGGAGCTTTATATTTCTATACATCTCCCATGTAGCCGGAATACATAAATTGGACACCAAGAAAAATTGACTAGAGTATGTTTGTGTATATGAAACCATGGCCCAAAAATACATGTGGTGTTTGATGGACGAGCTATAAAGTTGGTGATAATCTTTATTCCTATAGCATGTTCATTTTTTTTTTTTTTGTAAAATGCAAAATTTGCATCCTTGACTAATTGTTGTCATCTTTAGATCAGCCTAAATTTGGGAGGAGTCCCCATGTGAAGATGGCTAACAGTTTAGATCAGTGCTTTAAGGTGAATGGGGCAGTTAAAACTTCTCATCAGTTTTCCACCATCCATATGTAGTCTTAGTGATGTGTCCTTCCAGCATGCCTGTAACTTCAAAAAGAACTTTGGGGTCTTTCTGAGGGACAAGTCTCAATAGCGTTGAGCTATTTGAATATATATCATTGTATGTTCTGCCAAATAAGGTTTGGTTTTGTTTTGCTTTTTTAACCTTTGGGTGGCTAACTTGTGGTCTCTTTCCTTTGACTCTGTAATACATAGCATGAGCTCAACTTCAGAATACTTGAACTGTCATGCATTCTTGGGAGGTTCTTGGTTCCAAGGCAATCTGGAGAAGCTTGTGAATTTATAGTACATAGGACTGTAAAGCATTAAACTGAGCAGTTCTCAACAAACCGATAATGAATATGTTGCTTTGCTGCTTGCTTATATAACTTGAAATTCTGCTTTTTATATGCCACCCTTACAGTTAGCTTGTCAAGAATACTTAGGTTTTCTGAAATCGTATTTAGTATACTGAATGCAGTATGCAACTGGTTAGTTTTTTCCCCAATGAAAAAGATTTATCCTCTGGTCCTTCAGCTCTTCATTCACTGTAGAGATAATACTATGTTGTAGTTTTTCCATAGTTATTGATGTAAAATTGACTAGAAATAGTTGGTAAAAGAATGTAATTATCATTCACCTGAAGTTCACAAGGATTTGCTACCGGTCTGCAAACATTATAAAGAAAACTTACTTTGAAAAACATGTTAGTAATAAAAAGTTACTCTACCAGTGTAAGTGTAGAATTTTTTGTGGAGCTGCGTCTTTTTGTCCAGAAGACAACTTTCTCCTGGTGCCAATTTAGAGCAATTTTTTTCTGAATATGTGTGCGCTATGTCTCAGTCCAGTACTGTTTATATCCATAGCATTGCCTCAGTGAAGAAGCAGGTAGGATTTCCCGAATGGAGTAATTTAACTTAGGAGACAAAACTCATGTAATTGTTCTCACTTATTTTTGTCTAACTCTCCAAAATCGGAATTCTTTTGCTTGTCTTAAGCTAGCTGTCATCTTTTCTGCTAAATAGTCCACAACACTGAAGTAAGGTCCACACACTAACATCGCATGATTTGAGCTGGAATGAATGCTAGGCTCCTGGCTAAATTTTACCACTGCAACGTAAACCAGTGCAGGCTTTTATCTTACTGTAAACTGTATCTAGAAATCCTCGTTATACAACATGACATTCTTTCTTCACTCTGTGTGTGTGTGTGTATGTTTTTATTTATATTCATATGCATAAGCGTAATGATTTAATGCTTTGGCAGCTGTATATAGCCGTTGTGTTTTTTAATATGGGAACTGTTCATAAGAAAAAAATCATGTAGATGTTGAAAATGTGGACATAAAAACAGCTGTGAAAATAAAACTTTTTCACCTTTACCAGAAGGGTCTAGACTTCTTCTGTGCTTTGATCTTCTTACCTAAACAATTACTTCATTTCCTTAGTTTCTTAAAAGCAGAAAGATCTTGATGTTGTGAGTAAACTTTAGTTTGGTGAAGTAACTTTATATTGCTGTGTTTTTGTGCAGATACATAATTTGGATTCCTTGCCTAGCTAATGTATGGGAAAATGGGTGATGAAGTAGTGCACGCTTTGTTGTGGTGAAACATAGCTCTAAATTTGATGTACGGATAAGTTTCTCATTTCTTCTACCTCCACCCTTAGGGGAGATCGTCCCACTCTCTCTTCTTTGCACAACTACTTTACAACTTCCACATTGATGTTATTTGCTCTGTATTTTGCAATGCACAGAACTAATTGTATTTTTCTTGAGTGAAACAGATGAACTTGTTTTATTCAAATGTTATCTAGATTATGGTGATATCTAAGAATAAGCCAAACTGGGACAATTTTTTTCTGTCTTTAAAGCTGTGAACAGTATGAATTGAGACATGCAATGCATTGCTGTGAGTTGGGTTACGTGTTAAAATGTTATTTTTACCTTCTGTGTTGAAGTATGAGGTTTTGTATTTTCTCCGTTTTTTAATTAACTAAATACTTCAATGCCTTGCCCCAGTGCCTATGCATGTACTTATTTAAATCTGTTAATATCTTATGCTTTTCTTCTTGGCTTTTTTAACTTTGTCCTTTTCTACTTTGTACTAGTTTATAGCCCGGTTATGCTTTTCATGAATTATCTAAGTGGGCTTATATTTTTCTGCCTGTAAACTTGGACTTCCGGTTTTTCATTCAGGAGGAGTAAAAGATACGAAAAGGATCTGATTTACTTTTACCAAAAACTCAAAGTAACAGTTGATATCAAGTGGTCACTGCTTCAGTAGTAGTGTCAGCTGTATAACACATTATAAATTTAATCTAGAAGAGTGATTCACAATCTTACCCCCAACTGGAAATCAGTTATTCTAAATTTAACAGGCTGCTTCTAGAATTCCTCTATAGTCACATGTCTTACATCATAGAATTAGAATATACTAAAAATAAGACTAAATTGGTTTTGATTAATGCTTGAAATATCCATGAAGGCATTTATGCTTCTGTATGAAATGGAATTTTATGGGCTTGTAACGTATTTTTGTATGTGTATATATATATATATATTTGGTAATTAATAGAACTTACTTTCATTATGCCAATTACATGTAATACAATAGATACTGGATGCTTGACCTGAGTACTAAATACTTTGTAAGGAGACCGGGGATGTGAAGCAAAAAGAATAAAAGGATCTGTGAATGGTATCTGGGAAAGAATTTACATCTGAGGTGATCCATCTGTCTTCAAACTGATTAAAACAAAATAGAAAAAGGCAGACATTCAGAATGCTCAGGTTAAGGGAAGAAAATGATGCCAAACTGCCTGGATGTGTGGATTTGTGAGTGTGGTCTTTTTCATATGAGGTGTTAGCAGCTGCATAGATGAGCAGAAACAGGAGCTCAGATGCCTAGAAAAGGAATCATAACATGTATCCTTTAAAAACTCTTAAGGCTGATTTATTTTTTTTATTCCAAAAGAGACAGAAATAAAAAGAAAGTGTTTTTTGGATGGAAAAAGGGAACTGTTTGTGTTTTGTTCTCCAAATATTCCAGTTGCATCCAGGAAGCTGGAGAGTGTGGGGTTGGTTGTTTTAGAAAAGGAAGAGACCTCTTAATTCCAAATAATGTTTGTTGTCCTTATCCAAATGTATTTGCAGAATCTCATTCAGCATAATGGTTCCAGACACACAGTGTCTCGTTACTGTTAGAAAAGGCTTTTTTTTTCCTTGTAGCTCAGTATGTAACCTGCATTGCAACAGACTTAAACTGGTTTCCTGTATAAAGCTTTGTCTTTGACTTAATCTTGGCTTCTCTCCTGTAACTCCACATCTGTGAATGACTCATAACAAGCAGGGCCATCAGAAAAATATTGTGTACGTTTTTATCCAAATCTGTAGGGTTTTTGTTTCTAATTTTTTTACAGCCTTGCCGCATTCTTCCCTCCCATGTAATGAATCATACAGTATCTGTACACATACCTGACAAGAAAAGTGGTTGTGCATTGAGAGAAAGTTGAACACTAAACAAATAGAAAGAATATCCCCAGCCATCAATCTGCTGAGAGCAGAGCTTTTGTATTTGGCAGTTATCCTCTGTCAGCCCCTGGGGCACTTCTGATATTATGATTTTCTTTCCACCTGTAAACAGTAAGTTCTGTTAAATGGATACTCTGGCTTGAGGGCAGAGCTGGATCTGTCAGGCACTGGCAGCAAGAGAGGTTCTGCCTCCTGAGGCACTCAAGGGCTTTTTTTTTTTTTTGAGCCCTCGCAGCATCCAGTGACTCAAGAAGGCAGCCTTGCTGCAGAGCTTTTTAGAAAAATGCCTTGTGTTACATCTCTTACTTCTCTTACTCTTACGTGAATGTTTTGACTCATTTCCAGGTGTGTGACAGCACAGGGGTAGCTCAATCAACTCTCCTGTCCCTTCTGGAGCATTTATGGTGGCTAGGCTGCAGGGAACAGGAAAAATGCTACACCCTTGTCCTTGTCTTCCATCTCTTCCTCTCAATATCTTCCTAGGTGAACAACACTCCCCAAATTCAGCACGAGTTAAGTGCATGTCAGTCATACACTAATAACAATAAGGGAGTCATCTGAGGTAGGCAAGATGAAAGCATGCCTGGAATGGCTTAACCCTACTGCATTGTTTTGATCTCTTCCCTTGTGTCAGGGAGTAAGCATATAGTAATGGAAAAGTCATTTGTTGGCATAAATAGCTTTTCATTGCTGTGATGAGAAGTATTTTATAACAGCAGTGGGTCCTATGGGATGTTAGTGAGATTTTTAAGGAAAATCTTAAGTAAAGTTTTTTGGTTTGGGTGTGGGTTTTTTTTAAGACTTCAGTTGAATTTTTATTAGCTAAGGAATTTCCAACAAGCCCCCTGCTGCTCCCAGAAGCAAGGCCATTGATTTAATCTCTGTCAGTCATTGAAATCAAGAATTCAGAAGGGTTTTTTGAAGAAAAGTGTAGAATATATAGTGACTTCCAAAGAGACTCTTTACTCTCGTTTATTGGGTTATGGTTGAGCCACTGAGTACTCTAAGGGAAAAGAGGCTTTGGTTTCAACCTAGATTTTGACAGTGAGAAATAAAAAGGTGAGAACAGGCTCTAGAAATGCTAGCATCAAACTAAAGACATTGGTAAAAGTTTGGATGGAGGAAGAGGAAGTTGAAAACTTCATCTAGAGACGTCAGCTGGCATATCTACTGTAGGAAACAGCAAAAGTCCTTGAATGCATCTGAAGGATGACATAGGAGACTTCCAGGAATATTTTACCCAGTATGCTAAAGCACAGAGTAGAAGAATTAACTTGCACAGTGTTGAGATAGACTACCAGTAATAATGTTTGCTTTTTGGCCTCTTCCTGATATGACTGCAGTTCTACCATAACAATCCTAATCAAGCTGTGAAGGGGAAAGTTTCGTTCCTGGGATTTCCATATGCAGGGAAAGAGAAGCCAAGTAATAGAGATGACAGGGTGTTTGGGGCTTTACTAGTGAACAAGTGTCAATCTGAGGCAGCTAATAGAGTAGTTTTAATCAGGTAATACAGTGCTGACAGCTAGTTGGTTTTCCTGGCTTCGTTCTTAAGAGTAGCTGGCAGGAAGCGATGCATTCACTTCATTATCTTCATTAAAATCCTAAATCTTGTGCCACGCACTCGACTGTGCTCTGCATCACATAAGGAAGCGTTCTGTGGTTGTGCGGATGCACTAGACCCATGTGTGCCTTTCAAAGGAGGGATTTCTAACAAGGAAAAGGGGGGTCCCAAAGTAACCTCAACTTCACAGCCTGCTTTCAAGCTGTGACTGGGCTATAAAAATAAATAAATAAACAGACTTTCTCTATGCAGAGACTTGGCAGACAGCTTTTTCCCTAGAGATAAATGTTTTGCAAAATTAGAAAAATCTGTTGTTATATATCTAAAATTTACAGTTGTTATGTATTAGATCATTGGTTCTGGATAGACTTTTATAGTTTCGCAACTCTAAAAATATTGATGTAGGGGGGCAAAAATTGACAAGGCAAGTAGCCTTCAGTGTAACTCAATTCTTTTTCTCTTCCCCCTGCGCCCCCCCTTCCCCCCCCCCCCCCGATGCTATTAGTTACTAAATCCATGGAGTCCTTATGGAAACTAGAAGAAAATCTCTAGGAGTATTTGTTCAAAATCAATGTCTTTCTGGTCTTTAGAGTGTATACGGCGTTTTTTTTGTTCTTGCATTCTTTCTTGGCAATGTATGCAGAGGCAGGGGAAGTAAGCATAGCTTATCTTAGTCTTTCCCTTTTTCTCTGCGTTGTTCTCTTTATTCATTGCAAATGATGGATGGATGAAACTTTATGAATTTTGGTTGTAGGATGGTTTTAGTTATTTGCCAACAATCTTAATTTTAATATGGTATGCAGGGGAAAAAAGTTATTGAAAAGTAAATATTCTAATAAGTGAATACGCCTATATAGTCTTCATGATTCTGTATCTGATAGTAAATGTGGGCTCAAGGGGACAATGAAGAATATGAATGTCTTACCTGTCTGTGTTTACATCTGCATTCAGATGACATAGGGCTTGATCCAAGAAACCTCATCCAGCTAGCAAGTAGTCAAAAAAGAAGCCATAGATACTGGACTTCTAGGGAGCTCATAGACACTGTATTTCAACGGCAGGGTAAAAGTATCCTATACAGAGTCTACTTTTTTCCCAGAATTAGTTTTGTCTGTCTATGAAGTTATAGCACATCTGGCCTCTTTATGGATAGCTTAGTAGCTTGCGTATCAAGTTCCTTCTAACAGAAGGCGATATAGTGGAACCCACCCAAAAATGTCCAGATATTTAACAGTCTATTTATTGTCATTTACTGAGCATGCTGAAAGTCTTCCAATTCTTCTTTGGCTGCTCTACCAGAGGAAGAATGCTCCATATAAACATTTTGAGTTTGTGTTATGGATATCTTTTTGTCTGCATTGGTTTTGATTTTTTTTTTTCCCTAACTTCTTAATAAAAGGTAACACTCTTATTTTCATCTTCAGTCCAAGAGTCCTTTTGTCACATAATATGTAGACATCAGGTAATTTTTGTAATATTCCAGATATTGTGTAGGTCCTGACTTGACCAATTTGTCAGCATGGTGTATGGACAGGTATATTTTTGATAGTTTTCTTGGTTGTTGAGTGTGCCAGTAACTTCTTGAGTATTTTGGATTTTGTCTCCCTTTGCCCACCCCACTCCCCCCTTTCTGATACCTCCAGTTGACCTTGTGGCTTTACTGTGACCTGTCTGGTGAGCATCCTCAAAACCTAAAGTTTACTTTTAAAATGTGAATTTAAGAAAGTTTAAATGCCTGATTTTTATTCATTGACTCTGGAAAACTTGGTCCTGTTTATGAAGCCACTTGAGACCCTAACATACTGATATTGATGATATGTTACAGGTTACTTCATGAAATTTATTATAATAAAGTAATAAAGTGAGAAGAATATGTAATTGAAAAATAGTATTCAAGATTGTTTGTTATGCAGATTTCTTGCTTGTTTAGGCCTTATTACTTTTCTTGTCAGACCCTTTCATTTTAGCCGAGTTGTCTCTCTATCTAACAACTTAGTTTCTAATCTGAAAACTGGAAATGAGACTAGCTTTGTAATTACAAGAAAAATGGAAAATTGTTTTGTTTGGATTTCAAGAAATCCAGTTTAAGGTCAGATTTTTTCTTTAACAATGTGTGCTCTATCTTTCTTGTTCCTAAAGGCATATTTTCAGTAATTTGGCTTAACTCTGTGGCCATTGGGGTGGAATTCTTTATCTTGGCTTGATATAAGCAAGCTTTCAGAGTATGTATGGGTTAGTGTCTGACTTTGTGCACAGGAAAACATAATCTTTTTGTCAGGTGGTTTCTGGTTCAATGAAAAAAGTTTTTGGTTGGGTTTTTTGTTTATGATAACCAGCTTGGTAACTTCTGAGAAATAACTCAGGCTTTCAGTATGAATAACTGTCCATTTAATTTAAAAAATAATAAGTAAAAAACAACCCATCTACATAGCTAGCATGTTTCTATGGCAGTTTCAGAAAAAATCAAATGTAATTACCATGAGGACAATGTCAACATAAATTCTTTCTCATTCAGTGGATAGGCAAGGTAAAGGATAATTGATTACTTTACTTACCTTCAGGTGTATTATTCTACAGTTTCAAGAAACCCTTTTAGGTTGATTTGTCTTGCTAAAATTAAAATAATATCTAGTTCTCTCTCTAGTGTTTTGATGCAAGGAATGATTTTGTTTCATCATAGCTGAAACCTGAAGAGCAGAACATGCTTTTATGTTCTCTTACAAATGTAGTCTTTCAATGAAGATGGTGGAAGACGTTTTGATACTAATCAATGTAAAGGCAAATTCAAACATATATTACATTGCGTTTTCAATAACAATTTCAAGAGTTTAGAAAATGAGACACAAAGCTGATGTGTGAGATCAACACAAAGTTACAATAATTCATTTACACTGATTAAGTCAAGTTTTGTTTATCTTGGGTTCAGTGCCTGTAAAATATGGCCTGTATTGTAACAACTTTTTTCATAATTAAAATAACATTTGAAGTAAAAGTTCAAATTCATTTTTCCATGTGAACTTAGCAGAAATTACAACTGAGCTTTTTTATGATTCGGTGATTAAGTAGACAAGTGGTGTACTTCATGGGTACCATAATAGTTAACACCTGTTTCAACTGTTTTATATTTGTATTGGATGGAACCTCGGCAATCCAATATATCTTGAAAAGCAAAAACCTAATAAAAAATATTTCATGGTATGGAAGAAATTATAATAAACAGAGTACAGCTTAAAATATAAAATGCTTATTATGCACATTTACATAGCCTTTCGTCTGTATTTCTGAAACCAGTGTTACCATTTTGTGTAAAAATAATCCTAGTTTTCGCAAAGGTCAGTTAAGTGATTATTCAATACCATAAAATAAATACTGTTTCTAAGAAAACAGTATTTCCTGAGTAGCAGAGGTTGGCAGAAATGAATCAATTTGTCAGTCAGAAGTCAGTGCACTGTATTAATTACCATTTGGTTTGTGGCTTCTCTCAAATCTGGTTTGGGGACAGGCACCACTGGCAGAAGGGTGGAGTGGTCTCCCAAGGCGGGTAACCAGGCATGGCTTTACAGAGCTCATCTGGAAATCTTGTCAAAGCACTGATGCTTTCTTATTTCTCATTAGAGACACTGTTAAGCAGTTGTCATTGTACACATTTAGTTGAGTTCATGGAGTACTTTCATTGACTTGGTAGCACTTTTGCTGTAGAATGTGCTGTTAGTTAATTGATCTTCTCCTACTCGGATCATATTTGTGGTGCCTGGTCCTGCTGGTGGAGGAGCTTGTGGTTCTGGAGAGGACTTACAAACAGGTAATTTTTGGCTGCTGCTGCTGCTTCTTGAAGCTGTGGTTGTCCAAACATCGTCAGCTGGTGTATACCAGAGCTGCCAGCTAAGCAAGCCCCAAAGATCCCCTTCCCTTTGCCCTTCCCAGCTAAGTAAGACTGGGGGGCTATTCCAGTAAATGCTACTTTTTCTACCAAGTATAAAGCTAGACCTGGTCCCCGCCATGGCTGCACAGAATGCTGTGCCATCAAACAAAGGAGAGCAGCAGAAGGTGGAAGTGAGCAGCAAAGGCTTTTTCTTTTGGTGGCTGAAAGTGTTCTTATAAAACAAAAGCCTGTCTGTCTTCCACAAGTAACTACTTGGGCTTGTTTCTTAAAAATTCTCACAGCAGCTTAGGGTAGTGGGGCTCTAGTGACCTGCATCTGTAGCAATAAATCTCTAAAAGTGTGTTTTAATCATTATTTGAAGTGGAATTTAGCAAGCCATTAAATAACTGAACTGCATTTGTTGACATAATATTTCCTAAATAGGGATTAGTGATGGTAATTTAATAAGCGTAGGCAATAGTATCACTTCTTAATGTTGTTTGTTACTGGTATGGTGTTTTGAAATCATTAATTCTGTTTGTAAAGTCAGAACATGTAAAACCTATTAAAATCTGAAAACTTATTTCAAACGTAATGATCAGATAGGCTACATTGTGCCTTCCATGCAGCACAGGTACGGCACTGCCGGCCCCCTTCGCCTCCCACAAAAGACTTGTTCTCTTGGGTGTTTGAGACCTTGGAAAATTACTGCTTGTTGAAGAAAGCTTGGTTTCATATTGAAATTTTAATTCATATTAGTAAGATTACTAAAATAATCTGCCAGGATACCTTTGTCAGATGTAAATTTTGAGAGCTTCTTGATATGGTATTTTGAAGATGAGGTTTATTTTGAGAGTCAGAGTTAATACTCTCAAAATTTGTTTGGAAAGAAGTTGAGCTTAGGATGTCATGACCTAGCAGACTTTTTCGTAAACGCAAATTAACACTTGCTTTTATCTCAGTTTATCTGATTTGAGGGTGAACCTCAATGACTTAATTGCAGCTTGCTGTAGCGAAAACTGTAACTGGCTTCCGCTTTTAATGACTTGTGCATGAATTTCATAACTCTGGAATGCTTCTCTTGCTCATTTCCCTTCAAAAGATGCTGGTTTTGTCTTGTTGTTTGAACAAAATCTGTTTAACCTTTCAATTATGAAAGAAATGGATAAATTTCCCCTTACTACTCCTACCGTTTTCAGAAGTGCTAGAACTGTCTTTGCGTGGTTTGGAGAGGAAGAAAGGCTTCAAGATAATTTCATATGAATAGCAAATGTTTCGCACACATGTTGGAAACTTTCTTAAATATAAGCACTTAGTTTGGAGATGAACAGATTAAAATGTATGTAATTGTGGGTAGCATCCCAAAATTCATGAAGTACTGATGAAATTTGTTTTTTCTTAACTGTAATTTCTCCTCATAGAAATTAGAAAGCAAATTTTAGAAAGCTAAGTAAAATAAGAGCAAACAAATATAATTGGTACAAAGAGTTATATATCAAGAGGAGGGAGGGCAAAAGGAGGAAATAGCTGGAGAATTGCTAACCTAAAAGGAAACCTAGTATACTGCTTCATGCAGTTTATCTTCAAATTTTTAAGTATTTTTTCTTTTATAGCAAAAGATACCATCCTAAGTGTAATTCAGTACTTGAAGCCACAATTCTGAGCATTATCTTTTTTTTTTTTAATTCAGTGCAGAATGGAGATGGTAATGACTAGATCACCTTAATATACCAAAAACATTTTATATGAAAAATGATCAGAGGTGTACCTCTTTGTGGATTAAATAGTGCTGCATCATGGATGCACAGTGACAAAATACTAATATATTGTAATATGTTTTGAGTCATGTGAGGAACTGCTTTAAGGTATACAGACCTTAAACTTCAGTTCTTTTCCAAAAAACACCATGCAGTCTTCCCTGCCTTTTTGTAGATATCATGAGATGTGACAAATGGGTTATCATAAAACACAACTTACGTGCTGAAAAGCTACAATGAAAGACCATGTCTTTATAGTATGGTGTAACAACTAAAACCACTGTTTATTCACTAAAGATGTTTCTAAAGTGCCATTTGCTGCAACTTCGCTATTCTCTATACTGTTTTGTTTTTTTTTTTCTGTGAACTCAGTTTAGGATATTCTTATTCCCTCTTCTTCCTTACTTTGTCCGTGCTTGTTGGAGTCCATCTGTTGTGACATATAGTTGTTGGTGGGGCCAAGCTGTAAATCAGGTCACCAGAATGATTCAGCTTAAAAATAAACCTACAGTAAAAGGCTTGAAATTTTGCTTTGTCAGCATTCTGTCTTAATGCCCTGCAGAGCATCACTGCTATTATCTAAGCCATCTCTTGTTTGTGTTCAGTTTAGAAATCATATATTTGCAGCTGGAACAAAATCTGTCTATTCTCAAAACTGAAACTTCAGCTTCACATCTGTCATGTTCTCATCTCCAATTTATCTCCTGCACCCCCTGATTAAAAGCACATTGGTCCCACGTTTCACATGAAATAGTGTGGTGGTACTCATTTCCCAAAAGTGTTTCATAGCTCTTCCTGAGTCAATGGAAAACGTGTAAAACAACATGCATCTATGAAGTGGCTGCTGTCAAAAGAAAGTTATGTTTTTCTGCTAGTATCTGTAGCTTGTAAATCTGAAAAACCGAAATTGTCCCCAGTTGTTTTCTCTGCTTCCCGAAAACCTTGTTCTGGTGAAACTTGCACGAGTTTATTCTTCCCTTTGAGGCACTTGCGGGTTTTGAGGGCAAGGAGGGCTTTGTTTTCTTCTCAGACTTGTGGAATTGTGGAGTCTGGAATTGCTCTGCAGCAAGGTGACTGCTTGACAGGCTTCATTCACTGCCTCTGCTCTGACTACACTTGAGTTAAATACATGAACTTCTGAACTGTATTAGATAAAACTTTGTAGTGTACACTTTCTCCATGGTATTTAAGTGTTGTTATCGATATCTTAAGCCTATTTCAAATGTAGTGGCATTGCTTCCTCTGGGGTAGAAAAAGTAGTCTCATGCCTCTAGCCTATATCTGCTCGCTTGCATTTGTTTTACGTTGTGCTAGCTGAATTAGTGCTAACTTAAGAGTTTGGGATTGCTTGTGTAACCGGAAGAGTGGGGAGAACCAAGTACCTGAAACAGAGAGTTTTGAAGCCAGGGTAATGGGGTGAGCTAGCGGTTTATTTTGTACATGAGAAATACAGAAGAATCACAATGTCAGTGAGCTGCTTCAGTGATCAAGTACCATTCAGGAAACTTCTTTTTTGCACTTGGAGTTCCATTTGGAGGCATCCCTTTCTCCAGGGAAAGGGAAATTATCCTCTTCATAATTAGCTTGACCTGCTGTGTTTTGAATTGGTTGCTAGGTCTCAAGTTGCAACACAGATAAGCTACAACATAAGCTATATGCAGTTGTATCATTGTTAGTGCAGTCAGTTCCATTAACTAAATATACAATTGTGGGTTTAAATACATGTGGGAGATAATCTAGGCCCTAATCCAGGTCTTGCTCGTGAAATCACTGAATTATATGATCACTTCTCGTAAGCTTCCAAGCTGTCTTCTGCAATGAAGTTTTGTTCCGCCATTGTGGCATTGTCTGCACTGTTTTTGAAAAGTACTCTGAAGGCTCTACACTTTGTTTACAGCCTATATGTATTTAGGTATTATTCGCTCTTCCTTTTCTCAGTGTTTCCTCTTATGTAAATACCAATGTGCCAGTGTAACCAGTACAGCCCTAGAGTCCAGGGAGCATTTCAGTGTGCTGGCACATGTTCCTCTGGCCATGCCTGGTTTCCCTGCTCATCCTCTCTGGAGCCGAGGTCCTGGCCCCTGCCATGCTTAGCCCCTGGCACTGGGTCAGCTGGCATTGCAGGAGGTGTGTGTTGGATGGCAGGGGGAGGGTGGCATTCTCCGTTGTTTCTTCTCCTCCAGATAGGATTGGTGTGAAGACTGTTTTCTGATGATGTTTCTCTTCATAAAGTCAAGATTTTCACCTTTCAGGCTTTGATTTCCTAGACTTAAGAGGGTCAGGATCTCTTAGTTTTTCCTTGCTTAACAAGTGCTTCTTTGCCCAGAGTTGCCAAACCCTACCAGTAGCTGCATTCAGTGCCATTTTTAGCTTTGAGTCATCTTTCTTGAACATTGTTTTCAAATGTTCTAGTGGTAGTATCTAGGGTTGCCTTTGGTTTTCAGCTGCTTTGAATGTTGTAGCTCATAAACATTGGCTGGTGGAAAGTATGTGTTGCAAAATTTCACTGGATAAAAAGCAATTGAGAAAGGAATATTTAACAGCACCAATAAGTGTTTAGATTTTTGTGGCACTTTCTCAGGCTCAATAAACCATATAGCAGTAGCTCTATATTTCACTTCAATGTAAAATAATAGCAGAATAGAGGAAAAATGTTTTTGACATGATTCTGGCTTACTGTAATGCTTATTCTTGTTTTAGTTCTAATTTTTAATCTTGTGCCCTCCTAGCTTTTGATCCTCGTATTGGTAGAATTACATGGCAAAGTATGCAGCGTGAATGAATCATTAGACTTACATGACCATAATTGCTTTGTAACTGAAATACGTATCAGTATATTACAGCTCTAGTATGCAAATACAAACATCTGCTTGGACTCCATCCCTAGCAAGTGACTTGCAAAAGGTTGTTCCAGGTATTAGTCAGTAGTTGACAAATGTTTATTGCATGAGAAAAATTACCCGGAGTTATAACTTCACAGAAGCATGTACTCATTGATAATTTCTATATGTAAATCTGTAAATTTTTCTCCTATGTATTTTGTAACCAGATCACGCTTTTGTTTTACAGCTGCTGCAGAGGGCAAAGGGAAAAGTGGGGAAGACTTTTTTCAGAAGGTAAGAAAGGTATTTTAAGTCTATAACATTAATTGACTAAAAGAAAAATTACGCCCATTGCTCATTCATGAGATCAACTAATTAAACTTAATGTGCAGTTTCCACTGTGTTGATGAAATCTTTTAAAAATGTTTCTGTCATTTAATGTGTCTACTAACTATCAGCTGTGCATGGAATGTGATGAGAAATATGTTCTTTAGTGTATGCTACTGTCATTCATGCACAACAACTTAATTATTCTTTAACTGAAAATGTCAAAATAGGCATTATGAAAGTTTATTTTGCTTAATAGCAGGGCGTTCATCCAAAAGATGTTGTGAGGTGGTCTGAAGGTTTTTATGTCTATGGATACATGCTACATCCTGTTATTGAAAAAACGACATGAAACTTATTGTGATATTGTTGAAAGCATAAATATTTGGTTGAGAAATGCAAAGGCCTTTTAAGAAAGAAATGCACAATCCACAGAGTGATTCAATAAAGTTTGTGGTTAGGCAGAGTCACGGAAGGACTGGAAAAAATAGTCCTGCAGCAACTAAACTACAAAGAGAAACATGGTCAAGAGTAATGACTTTGAAACTACTTTTGCAAAACAACATAGGTTGTTGTTTGTTGTTTTTTTTTTTTTCCAAGAATAGTGTGTAAAATATTATTTATGAGTTATGTTAATGAAGATCTGCATATAGTATGCTAATGAAAATGATGAGCTGTTTTGTCTCTCTGTACTATAGAGAAGAGTGTAAATCTTCATGCGGTATACTGAAATGCCTTGGAACTCTTTTTGACTGGTTGTCTGTTAAACAAGTAGTTTGCTATATTTACCATGTTTTCTTCATATCTATAAGTGGTACTTCTAAAAGGTCTCTCTTTAGATGTGAAAGGATACTTATCCTGCACATGGTTGTCAGATGCTTTGATGGAGGCTGGTGGGGAGGAGTATGTATACTGCCAAAAATGTTTGTTTTAGAAAGTATTTTATGGGAGTCTTCAGATTATGTTGCTCTTGACTGACAATGAGAGTTACTTTTCTGAATGTGGTGCTTGTGTTTAACTGTCTAATATTAGGGTGCACAGAGGAGAATGTGTCAATAATTCTTCCTTAGGATGTATCAAAATGCATGGGTTTTTTTTTTCACTTGCTGCAACAAAGCTAAGCCATAGTAGTGTATACTTCATTCTACATATCATTCATCTTACAACACAGTTTTTTCTCACACTTCTGGAAATCTGCTCATAATTCTTGAAGCTGTAGACAAAATACTTCCTCTGGGTGGGATTCAGTGGCTTAGATACTTGTGTATTTGTGTACTTGATTATTTACTGTAGATATGATGTACCTTACAATTATGTAGTTATTAGTGTAATAGCAAAAAATACTGTTTTGAATTTAATAGAACGAAATGTGCTAGAACTTCAAGTATGTGAATAAGAGTACACTAATCCATATTGATAATAGATGTAGCAGCTATTTTGACATTAATATATTGTTATATATGTACATAATTATTATATAGGCACAGTGCGGATGCTGTGATAGGTTAAAGCTGCTTCATCTTGACTGGCACACAGTCTCATCAACTCTATAGTTTAGATTACCAAAGCTTCTAAGTACATACACACAATACTACAGTTAATAAAAACAGATGGAAGCTATCTTCTTTGAGTTTTCCTTTGTTAAAAAAATCTTTGGACAGTTGCTCATAGCTTACTCACCGTCTCTGTCTGTGCAATTTCCTTTAATCAGGGTTAAGCTTTTTCCTTTCTCATGTGAAATGAATAAGGCAGAGTTTCTGAAGGTAAAATGAAGACTCTTTTCATGTGTTTCAGGTTGAGTAGTGAGGAAGAAAGTGATTTGTACCATTGAAAACACATTGTAAACTAAAGTGGCATGATACTTTCAGAAACTTAATATGAATTCGAAGCTATAGTAAATGCATTTTTTAAAACAGTTTTGAAAATGAGACTTTCTTCAGGTTATTGGCAGGCTTTTGAGTGGAACAGGGAGGGGAAGTGCATCATTTAAGAGGCACATCAAGAACTGAGTTTATAATTTGCATAAATAATGCTATGTCTAGTATTTTCTGACAAACTCTACCCTCAACGTGCTGAAGGTATTGTTGGGTGGAAGGAGTGTGTGAAAAGTTTTCATATGAATGCTGAAATGAGAGAACTAACAAGGCAAGGATTTGAGAAGGTGATTCTGTATGTCAAGGTATGCAGACTAAGAGGGAGGAGAGAGGAGGCCGGTACTGGAGGGAGTGAGACAAACCTGACTTCTTCAGATGTCTCTGTAAGTGGCTGCTGGGTCTTGCTTGGTGGCTGGTAAATGGGGGACAGCGCTCAGTTCTTAGCTTGCCCTCAGGAGGAACAGAAGTTGCTCGTAAGCTCTCTGAGCTCGTCTTGAAGTCAGGGATTCAGCCTGGATTGTTAAGCTACATGTGGTACGCTCCAATGAATCTGTCATGCTTTTAAAGAAAGTTAAGTTAATACAAGGTTTTGGTGCTAAGTAGTCTTTTACTGGTCTTGAAACATGTGAGCAAGCAGTATTACTTTCTTGGATTTTCATAATCGAGCAGATGCTCAGTGGATGTGAGCTGGTCCTATGAACTTTGAACTTATGAAGTTTAATAATAACAATTCAAATGTCAAAATGCATTATTTCGCTGAGCATTTTAGCAGAAACAAGTACATGTTCTGCAGTTGCTGGTGGAGTTACAGAATAAGCCCCAGTTCATGGCTGCAAGGGACAAATTAAGCTGATGCTTCTGCCCTGTCATGGCAGGGAAGATCAAGTGAAGCACCCCTTCCTCTGCTCCTGAATTAAAGTGAAAAGCAGATAGATGGTAGTGTCACTTTAAAAAAAATCTGTAGACTTTAGTATACTTTCTTCTAATATTTCCAAGTTTTAGTACTGCTTCAAAGGAGGGGGAAACCTAACATAGTCTAATGTGGATTTTTCAAAACCATTGGGAGCTGCTAATAATTTAGCAAGAAATAAGTAAATACTGTGATAGTTTTCTCTCTAGAGCTCTCCTATCTGCAGTTCAGTGACAGGTAATCTTAAATAAACATGGATTGGTTTGCTGTTGCGTTACATACTGTTTATGTAAAAGATCCTTGTGGCCCATGCTCTATATATTATTGTCCTAATTTATTCCATGAGAGTAATATGTAATATGAAGTTATTACTTATTCTTGATCCAAAGCCCATTTTCAGTTGATGCTTGAATTTTTCCACTGAGTTCCATAACATCTGGTTCACGCCTCATGTGCAAGCAAGGCCCTTCCTAGACAAAGCCAGGACATTGTTCCAAGTAACATATAATTTATGTAGCACTATAGATATGCGTGGCGCTCTTATATAAGATCTAAAAAGGTGGTGGGTCTCTGCCCTGAAGAGTTCATAATCCAAAACAGGTGAGGGTTGGCCATGTGGACAGAGGGGAATTTAATGCATCGTTTCTGTTTGCTTTTGGTTCTTGCCTTATCAAGTTTTTGGGTTTGTGTTTGTTTTTTGTTTTGTCTTGTTTTTTTCTTTTTTTTTTTTTTTTTTTTACCTTAAACAATTGGAAATCTTAGTGCTGGTGATAACCTTTCATTCTGAAATTTCTCGGGGCATGAGTGTACATCTAGCCTTATCATGGGACTGTCAACAGTATGGTGGGCGATAGGCGAAGGTTGTGGGTTTAGAAGAAGTTGGATGGAGTTCTTGGGCTAACATGGGACTGCATGTGTAGAAGGTAGTGACTGGAAATGATGCACATGTGGTGCTCTACCCAAATGCTTGACTCTAGGTCAGATGTAACCTGCTTATTTCAGCGTAATTCAGTGTATATGTGTGTTAGTCATGGGCTTTTGGAGTATTTCTGAAGGGGCTCCTCAGCTCTTCCTTTCCTGGCTTTCAAGAGTTCATCTGCAGAATTTGGTTTTGTGCAAAGCACAATATGCTACCAGCCAGCTGTAACTTGTGGGTTTTATTGTTTCTGAATGTTTGAGATTATTTAGGTTTTGTGGTGGATTTTTTTTTTGTTGTTTTTTTTTAATCAAAGAGAAATGGTATTTGTAGGAACATATTCATTTGCACAGTTGCAGATACTTAGGGTTTTTTAAGATATCACTGGATTAAGGCAAAATGTATTTTTAAATGCTTATGCTTCTCTTGACTGCAGACTCTCTTATTCCCTGAAGGGGACGTAATCATGCTTGGAAGTGTGAAGATGCAAATGAACAAATGTTGCATGTGTGTACCAAAATATCTTCTGTTAATTATTAGGAGCTTAGGAGTGTAAAGGAAGACTAGGGTTTTCTTTTTTCATTTTCCTTCCTGTCCTTACATGTAACACGTTTCATCTGTAGCTTCTTATTTTATTAAATGAGTAGCACCTTAAAAGATACTGAGGCTATTTTGTAAGTAATATTTGGTGAAACCATCCTTTAAAATGAGTTGCTCTTGCAGTATAGATATTGGAAACAGTAGCAGTAAAAGATCTTACTTGGGATTGGGATTACCTGAAGATGTGAAAAATAAGGATATCTAATTGCATTTTTAATCACCTTTCTGTTAAATTCCTCTTCTGTATGCAGTAGTTATTAATGAATGTACATTACCTTTTATTTGTCTAGGAGGCTCTGGCAGCAAAGGCAGTAAGGAAGCTGCCTCAAACTGCCTTTGTTTATCCAAGACAGTAAAAGAGCTTGTTTTGCAACAGTTGTACCTTTGTTTGTTGGGTTGATCTGGGGCAAACCTTGTAACTTTTGCAAAATTCTTGTGTGTGAATGTATTGATACAGTGTTTATGTGTACATGAATGCTTTTGTAAGTATAGATAGTATATATTGATACAAATAAATTCAATGGAAAAAGTTATATTTTTGTCTGCAGTAGGTCAGGCTGAAAGTTAGTCGGTCTTCCTTTTTTATCTCTGAACATGAAAACTGTAGGTAAAGCTTCAAATGTGAATGGCTTAGGGCATTTTCAGGCATAAAAAATATTAATTATTGACCTGAGACTAAGATGTCTCAGGCTGATTATTATCCATGTTCAGCAGTAACTTCTGAAGGGCTTTCCATGTGTCTTCATCCATGACTTCTCTTGAAGTGCCTATTTAATTATAGTTTCCCTAAGGCTATGCTCCCGTTTCTGATGGCAACCCCTCAGCTGTCGTTTTCTTCCAATGCTGTTTATTTTGCTAGTGAGACAGAGTTCATGGTTATTTATACATTATCCATGGGTTTTGTCTCCGTTTCAACCACAGGAGCAGTTTTGAACTGAAGAAACTGGTTCCACACCTTCCACTTTTTCTGGGTAGAAATCAATATCTGCATTAGCATTAAAATAACCTCTTGATGTAGAGTTTGGCTCATAGCATGTGACAAAGATGTATTAAGGCCATACGTTTCCAGAATGTGCTTGAAACGCCCAGCTGTGCTAGGCTGTGATGGGAACACAGGCATGAGCTTCTAATTTACATTGAGCTTCCTCTCATTTAGCTTCCCAGGAAGAGGAAGCGACGGCTCAGAGAGGGTGGTATGGATTAGAGTTGAAAGAATGTCAATGGCAGTCAACATTTGCAGGAAATCTTGAGATTGAGAGGTTTGTCTCCCTTTTGGCAAAACCACACCCAGTGGAAAGGAGGAGACTATTTAGGTTGGATTGGTTTCTCTAAAAAGGTAAATCAAGAATGCTTACTTAACTTTTTGCTTAGTTCAGGCAGAGCTAAGTGGTGGGAAGGCTTCATTCTTGTGGAAAACTGCATTCGTCACGTCTCCAGTATAGCAATCATTCCGTGAAGGGAATGGAGTAATTACAAGGGTTTTCTTATAGGTTTTTTATTTCATCTTTCGTTTCTTCTGTGTTGCTTCTGATATAATGAAGACAACCTTGAGAGTGCTTCAGGACATGGTTTAGTGTTGGACTTGGCAGTGCTAGGTTAACGGTTGGACTCGATGATCTTAAGGGTCTTTCCCAACTTAACAATTCTATGATTCTAATAATAAAATGCTTTCTGGGCCTAATCCTTGAAGTGCACACTGCAGGTAGAAGTCTTAAAACAGCAACTGTCCTTACTGAGTTGCTTGTGAATAATGCCCTTGGACAGGAACAGTGGGGACTTGGATCCTGTAGTATTCTACTGAGTGAGTCTCTACATCACTGCCTGGAGCTTGGTCTGAGTTCCAAATGATTCAGAGTTTTAGTTGATTATGAAGTCCCATTTTATGCCACCTTATTGCTATACTTAACACTTTGTGCAAGATCTCTTGCATTGTAAAGCAACAGACAAGGAGCAATTTGTCACCACAGTCTCGATTGAGATGCTTAATCCTTTTTACTCTGAAAGTTAAATCCTCTCTATAGAGGAGGGATTTCAGTCCTCAGAAATGCTTATACTCTTTTTCTTTCCCGCTGAAAAAAAAAAAAATGAAGAAAGAGGAGGTCAGTATGAGAAAAATACAAATTAATAATATACACTGGGTTCCTGATTTGTAGGGAGGAGACTTGCTGCTTCTGCTTTTGGGGAGAAGAGTTGACTGCATATTGGTGTTTATGACCATGTGCTGTGGGGGCTTCATTGTTAAGTAATATTTTTCTTGGAT
The DNA here is from genome assembly GCF_965183815.1 of Platalea leucorodia. Taxonomy (NCBI): domain Eukaryota; kingdom Metazoa; phylum Chordata; class Aves; order Pelecaniformes; family Threskiornithidae; genus Platalea; species Platalea leucorodia. The sequence continues at coordinate 33,465,808 of NC_138826.1, forward strand.
AGATTTCCCCTTTTTTCTATTACTTAGGTAGAATTCGTTAAAGCTGTACACACAGATACATTTATAGCTGCTTTTTTGCATGCTTAGATAATCCCTTTACTTTTTTGACCTGTGACCTCTGATTAATATTTCCATTGAGGGCGAACAAAACATTAAAGTCAAGTAAAGGAAGGACTTTAATGTTTCTCTGTAGGTAAAGGCATTTGATAGTTTTCTTCTCACTTAACTTTATTTGCTGTATTTGTAAATTAAGTACAAAGTTCTGTAAATGTTATTGTTGCCGAAGGTTCACTTAGTGCAGTTTTTGGACACAGCGACAATACTGCAATACTTGCTTGCTTAAGCAAGACCCTTGTTTTAAGATCGTTTTAAGAATGATCTTTCCCAGTTCATTTCAGGTAAAGTGAAGGTTAAAAAAAGATGCAGTGTGTGTGCATGCATGTGTTCTCTTCCCTTCTAAACTAAAAATGCCTTAATGGAAAAGGAAATAATATGAATTCCAAAGCTATATCCACATAAGTAGCTTTCCCCAATTCTCTCTTTACTGATTTAGAGCTTTTATTTATAGTCTGAAAGTTTGAGTTGTAAAGCTGATATTGTTTACACTGCTGCCTTGATTGCCTTTACCTGTAATCTGTTAATTAGTTTTTTGAAGTATTGTCAGCTGATACCCATTGATCAAAGTTATGAATAAATGAATACCTTGCCTATGATGTTAATCTTGTCCTCTAATTTTAGCTTCAGTACCTCTTCATTCTGCACATGCTTGCCTTAATTCTTAATAAAGTCATTAGGAATAGCTGTGAATACGTAGTGAAGATGTCAAGGTCTATATCCTAGCCCAGATTAACTCTAAACAAACTTACCAACAAAGAGTGTGCATGCTTCATTTTGGAAGTCTCAAAGTCTGTACATGCAGACCACAAAATTATTGGTCATCGGAAGTTGGAGGAAAGCATGTTAGTATTTTGCTTAGTTTAACATGAAGCTGTGTAGAAGTATGCGAATGGAAAACAGGCATGTTTTCCTTCTGTTCCCTTTTTATACCTGAATTTAGACTAGCTGCAAAATTCAGACACTTTAATTTTTTGAATAAAGTTATTTTGGCATTTAGTAAAGTGAACTTAAAATAAAAATCAGTTTAACAAAGATGGACAAGTTAGTGTGTGAAGGTCAAAATCCTGCAGTATTGAAACAAATGACTTGCAGTGGAAACAAAAAAAAAAAAATGTATGGTGGTATTGAACCTTATCCATACAGATTATCCCATATGATAGTCTCTAAAATAATTTAAATATTACCCTTTTCAAGGGCAGGTGAAGTTAGGGGAGAAGGACTAGCCAAGTAGTCACATACAGATACTTTTCTAAAAATGTGTTTGGGGTTTCTGACAGTAAGAATATAAAATAGGAAAATGGCGTACCCCTACCCTACAGGGGAGACATGCACTCATGTCCTTGCACTTGGAAAGGCATGTTTTTCATACTGCTCCTTCCTGTACGGAAACTCCATGTCCTGCTTATGCATCATTTTGTCGTGTATTTTTTAGCAGTATCGGCAATCTAAATTAAGAACAAACTTAGCGTTTTCTATATTTTAAAGTTTTAATTCTCACTTTGCTGCCACTCTGCATAGGAGATGGTTTTTCTGCCATGCAGGAGCATAAACTGCAAACTCTAAATGGTGTTTTAGTCTGGAATGCGTAGGTGCCTCAGGGCCACCTGCTACTGCTCCTGCTCAGAAATAGCCTCTCTCCCTTACCTGCGGAAAAGTATCATTAATACTATGGAGTCAGACACACTGTGCTGCCCTCTTTTTAGAGTAGTAGTTGTACTATAAACAATGAATTCTAGTTTTGAATTTCATATGTAGACCACCTTAGGGGAAAAAAAAAAACAAACACAACAGTGCTTGGGATAGGAATCCATTGCTGTACCCCAAATGTAAGCCAGACTTGCAAAAGAGCTACATATTTGCACCAAGCTTTGGACTAAGTTTTGTTATCTCCTCATTTTTTAACTTCTTACCGTGTATTTCCTCACCAAACCCAGCAGTCCTTGATGGTGTACCATTGATGTGTTCTGGCTCCAGCATCTCAAGTGCTTACGCTGGCCTCACCAGTTTTAGAGGCTGAATTCACACTGTCAGTTCCTGAGTAACTTTACACAATTCTTTTTTGTGTCTTGTTCTTCCTTCCCATCCTTGTTCTTCCCCTGCTTTCTCTTCCCCCCAACCCAAAAAAAACAACAAACCATTAACTGTAATACTCCTGGTTCCAGCTACACCCATTGCACTGTTCTTGCTGCCAAAACTCATGTTCAGGGATTAGTCATCCTCTCAGATACTGTTGCTTCACCACTTCACCAGTAGAAGAAGAAATAAGTATCAGCCCATGTAGAATTTTAGTTGTCTACTGTGACTCTTCAGCTCAGGTCTTCTCCTGCCTATATAGAAATATTTTTTTTTCCTCAATTTTCATGCGAATAATATTCCATGTTTCAAATAAACTGTATACAGCTCTAAATGCATACATACTGAGGGAGCCACACTACTCTAATTAAACTTCTCTCAAAGCAGACGATGCAAGATGAACGTTTTGTGTCTGTGAACCAAAATATTCAGAGACTGGCAAAATTTGTGCGTGTTTGTTTTTACATCCTGAGGTCTGATTTTAAAATTGTCACATGTCACCATTTGGTCAATGCTGAATTAGATTGTACATGTAATGGTTTCATTTTCTAAAATTAAATGCTCATTTGAATGTTAAACTTTTTAATGAGTGAAATATGCAATACTGACTTCTGGCTTTTTTGTGAGAGCTAGTAAACTGGATAATTAATCCCTTTGCCCTGGTACTCTTGCCTTGTTAATTGCAAGCAGATTTTGCATCAAAACTGTGACTGTGTTTATGTTGAACTTATTTTGTCTGCATGTCTTCCTTCTTAGAAAGAAAAATGTTTTTGTTGTCAACATTAAAATTGCTGATCAACTGGAACTTCAAACTTTTAAACATTCTGTGCAGAGCCCCAGCATTCATTATGGTTCTTAAAGCTGTATTCAGAATGCAAAGTTTTATGCTTTTCATGTTCAGTTTGATGTAGAAATACTTGTTGAGTTGCCTGTTCACTTTTTGTGGCGCTTTTGTTGAGAGGAAGCAGTTGGAGTACTTGATTTATGGAAACTGGACATCTTAGGAGAAAATGTTGGTATCAAACACAGCTTCTGTGCATTTGTAAATGATGGTGGGTAAGGACCTGTACCTGTCTTAAAATGAGTATTTGTGTCTACTAACAAGCTATTTTGCAGATGTTGCTGAGATTAAGATAGTACTGCATGTCAGTTTTATATTAACCAATTTCACTACTTATTTAAGATTGCTTTAGGTGTAAAGGAAAATAAACAGGCATAAAATGAAGGTGATGTTCATCTTGTGGTAAGATAAATGTGATCAGGCTGCTCTATCATAGTTTTTTCAGTTAACTACTGAATTAATTTTGTGTCCTGAAGAATATTTTAGGTACTATTTGGAAAAACAAATGCTTAAAAATCTGTATCAGGTGATGGATGACAGTTAGTAAAGTTCCATCATGCTTTGGTCTCCTTTTTGTAAGAAACCTGGCTTTGGAGTGGGTTTGATGCTTAAAAAAAAAAAAAAATCTGACTTGTTATAGCTGTTGTTTTTAAAGCTCACTTTATCATTCAAAACCATACTTACGAAGCTTTTGCAGTTATTTCATCTTAAGGTTATTCAACACCATTGTGATTTAACCTCACTGCTTACTATTTTCCATTTTATCCTTTGAACAGTGTGCTCCCTGTGAATAATTAAGCAATTAAAATGTACATGTAGAAGAGCAAAAAGATATGCGGTAGGGTTCAGGAATCAGTTGTGCTGGGAGAAGTTGGGATGGCTGTTGATGGCAGGAATCTTTCTGCCTGCCTGCAGAGCTTAGTAGAATATCAACATAATGCTTGGCTTCCTTTCTGCACCTACAATATCAATTGCTTGACTATTTTGGATCTGCAAGAAGAGTGTTAGTTTTTATGACAGTAAAACCTTCTTTCCATTGATACTCCAGGTTTATGGAGAAACGTATTTGTCAAGTTTTGAAAGGCCATTACCGTGGTACTACTTTTTCTTCTACTATTGATATTCCTGGATTTCATTTTTTTTTCCTCTGCTGTCTTGCACAGTAACTTTCATCTTTGTCTTCTGTAAAATTGATGGAACAAATTTTCTTGAGGTTTGGGGAAAAATGGTTCTCAGAAAAGTCCCATGAAAAATGGGGATGGATACAGTGATGTAACAAAACAATCGGTCACCTTTCCTTCAGCAGCTGGGTATGAAATATTTCTTGGGTACGAGTTATCCTCCATAAACTTATCAATCTATGGTAGCCCATAAAGAATTGCTGTGTTTTCTTTAACTTGATGGAGATTCAACTTCAAAACAAGGTTGCCTAAACATCTTATAGAATTTCTATTATCGTGACCTTTATGTAGATAATACTTTTTCTAATCTTCTCTGTCCTTCCCTGTCCTTGTCCTACCCTCACACATGGGGTTTTCTCCTCTGCAGCAAATTTTAACTGAACACATTTACACTGGGAAGCACTTGTTTCTTTAGTAATATGTGTTGGGAGTTGCTTCTGCAAGCTCCAAACGCTTTATAGTTCTCATCTTATGTCAGAGGAGAAAGGGGTATTTATTGATGCTTTGTTAAAATGGACATTAGGAGCCATCTTGAACTTGCAGATGCAATTGGCTCTGAAGCTCCAGATGGTCATGTTGCCAATAATAATTCTTTAGAGGTGCCCTTATACTTGCTGCTCCGAGGTGTGCTCACAGAATATGAACGAAGAGAGTCTATCCTGCCTATCCAGTCCCTCCCCAATATCTGATTGATGGAGAACTTGATCCTTGCAATTTTTTTTTTGAGGGGGGGCAGCTGCTGCTGATGCAGCTCAGCCATCTATATTTTGTCTCATACTTCAATGTGGTTTTGTTCATATTTTTAATTCCCAGTGGTTTCCCGCTCTTTCCCCATTTGCTTTTTCCCTTGACTTGTTACATTAGCACTGCATCAAACTTTATTAAATTTTAAACTTCATACTGCTTGGGAAAATCACATCTTATTTGACCATACCTTTCTGTTTTGCTGTAAGGTGATTTTATACTAAAAAATGCTCTGTGAGATGTGTAAACGCAGGGTTGAGAGTGACATGAAGAGTGACTCTAAAGATAATTCAAAATATAATTTGGGCCCTGTCTTGATTGTACACTTTGTGGGAATTTTTTTGTCTGCACACAGAGGCAGTTTCTGAGAAAAAAACAAGATCTAGAAGGATATCCTTTTTTTTCCCTATGATGTCCTTTTTTGCTTTGTCAATTAACCTGCTGAAGGAGAAAGACTTGCCCCCAATACCCCAGAGGGGAACTGGATCACTTTTAGAAGGGTTAATTAAGTTAAAATCACTGCTTGATTCCCTCCCCTGCTTCTCATCCACCTCTGTGTTTTATTCTGTCTCAGAGACAATGATGATTTTTATTTTCATGGATATGATCACCTGTAGTTATTCAACTTAATTTTGTTTTGTATAATTTACCCAACCAGTCTGCTCCAGCTATTTTTACAGTCAACTCTTGTAAGAAGTAACTTTGCCTCCAGCCTTGAGAACGCTAGAGGTAGTTCCCCTTGTTAGGGAAAGGATTTTTGAAACTTATTTCTTGGTGCCAAATTAAAATGGAAGTTAGTTGCTTGCATTATCTCCACTTACTGAAATTTGAGGTCCTTGCTTACAGTGTATTCTGGATTTTATTGGAGTGTTGTGGGTTTTTTAAGTGAAAATGCTTCATGCAGGATGTTGAGCTTAGAGCGTGTGTCACCAGGCACTTGGGCAGGATTTGCAATGTGCTTACAAGAAATGGAGCGTAGCCTCTGAAATATTCCAAGTAGCAAAGAAATTAGGTGCTCTCTGAGGATTTCCTTTGTTTGATAGTAGAAAACAAGGTACTGTTGCAGTAATTCATATGTTTAAATGTCTAGTGCCATTGATGTTGTTGATCTAAAAACCTATGTGTTTCTGTTTGTTTTTAACCTGCACTGAGGAAAACCTAGGAAAACTCTCTGAACACAAAAACTCAGCTGTTCAAAACATGACAAAGACAGATGAATAGAAACACCAGTGGGCATATAATTTCATTGCTTTCTAGGGTCTTTAATAGCATGAAAAATTCAGGGTCTCTACAAAACCTGGTATTGTGTACTTAATCTATATTTAAGAATTTTTTTAAGATAGACATGTATCTGTTCTAAAAATATAATTTAAATGTGTTTACAAGGTTTTTAACATCTATACTTACTCATTGTCTAAGTACTCTGCATGTTAAAATGGTGTATATCTCTTCTGTTGTATTAAGCAATGTTGAACTGAGGAAGCTAATTCCTCACACTGAAAGAGAGGGTTTTTCCATTGATGAAATAACAAACTGGCTTTTTTTGGCAGTTACACTTGCAGTTTGGAGAGTTACTTTTGTCATTTCAATTGGAATGAGCTCGTTGAGCTAAAGTTGAGAAAACCAATTGCAGAAACCCACTGGCAGGTTCCTCTCTTACTCTCTTTTCCTTTCACTGTGAATAAGAACTGATGCTGAAATGGACAAGATGCACAAACCCCAAAGGTGGAAAGATCAGAAATAGATAACTTCGTAACACTAACTATAAAGAATACTACTGTCATTTAATGTGCTTGTTTTAAACAAAGGTCTTTTTGGTAGGTTGTTCTTTTTCATCTACCGCCTGTAAAATACTTCCTTTGAATTCTGAAATGCTTGTGGGCTTTTGGGGAGTCTGGGTTGGTTGCTTTTTTGCATTCAGGACATTCCAGTTTCCATCCAAGATCAGCTAAACAAAAATTACAACGTAAGGAAAAATAACTTCTTACTGTCTTAATGTAAAAACTCCCCAAAGTGCTTAAACTATACATTTTTCAAGCTGGAATACAAGGAAGCCAAAAGCTTTTCCTCCAGCTGCCTTACAGCTAGAGGTTTTTTCCATGAAGGCACAATGATTTGTAACTAGAGCCAGTTTTCTTCAGGGTCAGGGCACAGTCTTATTTGTTTTGTTGGTATCTTCCAGTATCTTGTGTCGTCTTCTGTATGTTCTCCACTGAGAACAGCTTACATATTTTGGCTATGTAAACACCATAATTTCTCTTGAGGAAAGGAAGATGTAGATAAATTATTTCTTAGGGTTTCCCGCATTTTAAGAAGCAGCAGCATGAGATTATTTACTATGTGATTCAATCTTGCTGCCAAATGTTCCTGCTCCTTCTTCAGTCAGTTGATCCTTCAAGGTGAGGAGAGTACCGATTAATATAAACCCTATCACTTCTTTTATGTGAAAAGGGAAGCCTAAGCAGAGATGCTGTTCTGCAGTCTAGATGATCGTGAACTCTGATTCACTCATCCCTAGGCTGAATTTCCTCAAAATGTTTTGTAACTAAAGTATTTATAAAATTAAAATACATGTATATATCTACATCACTTGTAAAGTGAGTTCTGTTTTCTGGTTTTGTTCATTTGAGGACAGTACTGCTGTTTCCAGAGTATGTGGCATAACACTGAGTTTTCACTAATAAAACTATTCCATTGCAACATGCAGCTGAGGGTTTTATGGAATGATTTCAAATTTGTTTCAGGGGAAAAAAAAAAAAAAATATCCTGGCACTTAAAGCTGCCTGGGTTAGAATGGTAAAACAGAACTAAAAGTTGATGCAGCAGTGATCTACGCTATGCAGAGTCTTACTGTTGCACAGTTTTCAACATCATGGTTACCTTCAAGTTGAACAGCTGTAGTAAAAACTGTTTCTTGTTTTCTAGAGCTTTGCGACACTCCTGCTGGTATAATAAATACAATAAATAGTTAAAAAAATAAATACAATAAATAGTTAAAAAAATAAGTGGTGTAGTTTAAACTCTTCTTAAGGGTTCTTATGAAAGCCCTGATTTCTCAAAAATAAAACCAGAAGTTACTTTCCATTGCAAACCTTTTTAGGCAGTTAAAAAACCTCTAATTGTTTTACAGGGAAGATAAATTATTTTCACTGGTGAAAAAACAAGTGCTGCAGCAAAAACTATTTTACTTTCTTCCTATATAATATGTGGTTTTCAAAATTGTGGAACAGATTATTATTGCAATCAGCTTGGAATTTATGATAAAGTATACTGCTTGGAGTTGAAAGCCAGCACGTACTCTGAGCATTTTTATACTTCAACAAATGCACTTCATTTAAATGCATCCAGACTTACTTTTTTTTGCCTGACTGCCTAAGTCAGGAGATAAGCTTTGTCTTTGTAGTGACCAAACTGAGTTGTCTTTTTGGTCTAATGTGGTAATTTTTAGCAGTGCATTTTCTGAAGTGCTTAAGGATATTAGGTGGCCAAATCTCAGTGGCTGGCAGTCAGACTTCTTTTCCTTTGAAGTTCTCATATGCATCTTGCTCGTATGTCCCTAGAATGTGTGCATCTCTGAAATTGTGGGCTTTGATTTTGTTTTGGTTTAGCATGAGAAATGGGGAGGATTTAATTTCTTTAAGACAAAAGTCTCCAAACTTTAAGAGGGTAAAGGACTGATGGGATGTAAGATGTCTTGAATGACATTCATTCGCTCCTCTTCTGTCTCCTCTCCTGTGGTTCCTTTTATGTTGGATCTTCTTTAACTCAGTCCTGTGTTGTTCTTTGTTTTAGCATCTCCCTTCTCCTTTTAGCTAATGCCTTCCTATTTTCTATGTATTTCATCTCCTGTTGCACAATTAATAATAATCCTGGCCCAGAGCCCTCTATCACACACAAGTGAATTCTTTGAAATAGTTTTTTTCACATCTGGATTGGAAAATTGTGAAAAGCATGTGTATGTTGCTGATAGAATTTCACCCTACTGGAAATGTCTTGTTTCAGCTGTAACTTATTATCCCATAGTTGCTGAAACCAAAACTATAGTAGGATGAAGTCTGGCTGACACCTCCAGTTTTTCCACATGGTGTACTAATCTGGAAGTTGTTGTGGTTGCCTAGGGATTTGGATGTAAAAGATAAGAATTAAGAATTGTTAGAGAAGTCTGCCTTAGTTCTGAATTATACTATTATGGAAAATGTACTGGTATTGTAGCTGTTTTCTTAATGCATTCATTCTCTTCTTGGAAGTGGCTTTGTTCATTATTTTGGAATTTAAATTTTTTTTATTATTGCTTATGCTTGTTGCAGATAACTAGAAGTACTAAAGTGTACTGCTTTGCCCTAATTCCCCCCACCCCCTCAATTTTGGTGAGTTGACTTTTTTGGGTAGTGTCCGCTTTTTGTGTACTGTAATTCTCATTTGTATCAGCAATCAGAAGAGCAAAATTTTTTTTTTTTAGTTCTTCTGTGGAAATTGAACAAAAAATCATTATGCAGGAGGAACCAGACCCTGAGAGTTGCTATCTGAAAGGTTCTCTCCTTTCCTTTCCTACCTCTTTCCCACTTAGAGCAATCAAGTATTCTTTCAGTTGTTCAGTTGATATAGGGTTTTTCTAGTTTACAGCCCAAGTTTACAGTGAGCATTTGTTTATTTGTTACCATTATATATATTAAATAATCTCCTTAATACTTATTAACTCTCTTTTTGGAAAAAGTATTTTTACATAAACTCACTAACTAAAGTAGTATGACCCACCAAATCAAGGGAAGTGGTTATTCCTGTCTACTCAGTTACTGTGAGCCTGCATATGGAGTATGTTGTCCAGTTTTGTCCCCTTCAATCCAAGAAAGATCCTGACAAGCGGGAGTGACTCCAGTGAGCAATCACCAGGTTGATCAAGGGCCTGGAGCAGTTCATGTACAAAGGGAAGCTGAGAGCAGGGTTTGTTCAGCATGCAGGAGGTGAGGTAAAAGAGGGATCTAATACCAGTCTTCACCTACCCTGTGGGTGGTTAGAAGGTATACTGCGTCAGGCTCCTCCTAAAAGTGCACAGGTAACAATGGCCAAAGGTTGAGCAAAGGAAAAATCAACCAGATAAGAGAAAATAATTTCTCAGTAAAAGTGGCCACACACTGGAATAAGTGTGCAGAGGGGCTGTGGAACCTCCTTCTTTGGAGGTAATGAGAGCTTGATCGGCAAGGCCCTGACAGCAACCCGACCTAACTTGGCAGTTGTCCCCGCTGTGAGCGTGAGGTTAGATTTACACGACTTCCAGAGGTCCCTTTCTTCCAAACTTGTTCTGTGATTCTAGGACCCTTTCTAATTAACATTAGTCAAGCTGAGCAGACTGATCACTCTTGATCTCTTTTAAAATAAGCTACTGAAGTTTTCAAAGGAGTGAGGGCCCTTTTGCTTGTTGCTGTACAAAATCTTGTCCATGTGTGAGCAGAACTGGACAACTTGTTCCAGGTGAAAATTCATCAGGGCCTTTTAAAATAAACATATCTATTAAAAAAAAAAAAGCCATGTCTGATGCAGCCTAGCACAATATTTGTTTAACAGATGCATTTTCTTGGCATCCTACAACCATCTTGTCATGGACTAATATGGGCAGATCTTTCCTGTTTCTTCAGGTCCTCATAATGATGAGATACTCTCTTCTTACTCATGATAATCAGATACTGTCATCTCTCAAGTGTGATGAGAAGTACTATCTCATCATACTTATTGATGAGATCTCAATATAAAAGAGAAGTTCTTTAGTCTGAGTAGACAGGCCCAGCATTTCTTAGAACTGAATTTCAATTCGTATATGTGACGTCTTTGGTGTCATTCAGTTCCTTCTCCTGTTTTACTACATGTATTAGTGATGCACTGTAACTCTGTGCCAGTATTAAATTTCAGTATAATATGCCTATGGCTAGTGGACTTACTCACTGAAACAAAGGCGGCAACAGAATGAGGGTCTACATGGAGTCAAATGACTACATGGATTTCAAAGTGTGAGTATGTGTGTGTTGAAGTCTGGATATTGCTTTCAGGTAAAGGCGAGGCAAAAAAAACACAAACAAACAAACAAAAAAAAACAAACCAAAAAAAAAAAAAAAACAACAACCCAAAAACCAAACCTGTGAAGGCAAACCAATTTATCTTGACTTATGGAGACTCAAAAGGACTTGATTTAAATTTGATAGGCTTTACTTAGAAGCCATTTTAAGATAACTAAAGAAATACTTTTATTGAACTGTAAAGCTTTGAAATTCCCTCTGAGATGGACATAGAGCATGCTGTAGCAAGTAGTGGTCACTTGAACTTTGTGGAAACTGCTGAGCATCTTGGTTTTCTCTTTGGTTTTCTTTTGAATTATCAGAACTCAACTCCACCTATCACCAGACAGAAATTCTTCTCAAGAAAACCAGAAAAGTAGTTTTGTTCTATTTTTAAGTAATAATAGTCAACAGATGTAAAAATGGTAAACATAATCTTTTTCCAAACAATGAACTTTTGACTTTGTAAGAGAACAATAAAAACCTTAATTTTTCATAAATGCTTTCTTTCTAACAGATTATGGAAGAAACAAATACACAGATTGCTTGGCCATCAAAGTTGAAGATTGGAGCAAAATCGAAAAAAGGTATTTTGTTTTGTTCTTTTTATTGGATGGAAGTAGTTGTTACAAGTAGTAAAACCACAGAATAAACAAATCTGTCTTTAGAGTCACCATATCAATATTGGGCACCTGAAATATTTTCATTTCAGTTCACTGTTTTTATAAGAATTTCTTGTTGAAGTTATCTGAGCTTTATATAGGTATTTGATGTACAAACTCATTTTAAGTAGCTTGCACTTCTGCAAATACTTTATTATCAATACTATTGGACTTACTGTCTTTGGCATGTGTGCTTTCTTCTGTATAACTCTACATCTAATCTGGACAGTTTCTTTATTTTACAGCAGCCAAAGACAGTCTTTCTGGTAACATTGTAGATTAGTGGGTGTTCTCTGGGGTTTTTTGTTTGCTTTTATAGAGTACAAGGATGTGTGTTGGTCAAGCCCAGTTAGAACAATACATATTCATTGTGTCACTGACAGAGACAGTCTGCATGTTTTTTTGGTTTCTTTAAGAAACCTAAGTAGAGCTGTTTATTAGGAATGGCCAGTATTATGTGTGTTAAATTATGCTTCTTCTGGAAATACAGCCTATTAACGTGAACCAAGTATACGATCTGGAACATCTCTCTTTGAAATAACCTTTCTAGTTCTGTTCTTAAAGAATCATAGCTGTGACTAAATGAAAACAATAATTCCTCTTCTGCAGGAAAAATGAAATTGGGAGTGGTTTTTAACATTGCATGTATTTTTGTTCAGGCCAATACATATTAAAAACCAAGAAAGTGGAGTTCAAATAATTTCTCTGTACATTATATTTAGGATGTATAGGTGGAGGTGTGGGCTAGCCTTTGTAAATGAAGAAGGTTTTATGGGAAGAAAAATAATCTCTTTAGAAAGGTGCAGGATTAATAACATTTTTATGGTGTAAAGTGAGATTCAGTCTCTGAGGTTCCCACATGGTTTTGAAGTACAGATTGATTTACTTTTTTTTTTTCCCCACTCACATGGAAAAAGAATCTCACTTGAGATGGGGAAAAATGGGAAAGGAATTCAGACTGGAAAAAAATGCAGGTGTCGTGTATGTATACATTCATATGTGGAACTAATGTTTATAGTAATGCAAGAGTGACAAAGTCTCTGTGCAAACCTGTGCTCTACCTGTGTTGTTCTGCATACTTTCTGCCTGAGGTGCTATGAATTGATACACAGCTAAAGATCTGCGGGAAACTGAGGCAGGAGAGTTTGTTTTTCTTTTGAGGGGAGAAAAGAAGAAATAAAGCAGTACCTGCACTTGTTTTATTTCAAATTTAAATGAGCCTGGTTCTGAAGATGAGAACCATGGATGAAAGGCCATGAAGAGAGGAGTAAGAGAAGTGGCTGGCTGCGATTCCGGATTGGTACTTAGAGATGCAGCTTTCTATGTAGATTAATTTACCCTCTTTATTAGTGATCTCAAAGGGAAGATAATGTTAGATTTGTGGTGAAGCTCTATCAGTATATGGAATGAATTTGAATACCAGGGGAAATAAAACAGCTAAAAGTTATAAGCTGATAATAAAACTAAAAATTGAGAGGAGGGAACGCATAATACAGCTGGGCATACTGAGTGCATCTGCAGTGGGAATGAATATCCTGAAAAGTCTTTATGCCAAAAGAAACTTTAGGCGGTGATGGGCTGCAAACTAGGCATTTTAGCAATATGCTATACTATTTAAAAAAAAAAAAAAGTTTCAAATGCCTGTGGGCTGCAGGGTAGCTCTAGAGTTAAGACTTACTCTCTGGCTAGCTTTGCTCTGGGAAGTTTTTTGTGTATATATGCACCTAGGATAGTAAATTACAATATGTGTACAAAGAACCCTTTAACCTAGAGGTTCCTATTTCTTGTGAAATAAAGTGTAGTTTATATATTCTGTTTACACTTGGTATCAATTGTTTGCAATACTGTAACTTTCCATTTGCAGCTACAGCAGCTGTTTATATAGGGAAAATATTCTAAGTGTTTAACATACTCTAACTTCACTTAATGACATTTTGTGATTGAGAGGAGAGTCTGCAACAAATAACTGGCTGGCTCGCTGGGGACTTGAACTCAGAACATGCTATCTTTCCCCGTCTCCTTGGCTGGGAACTGAGTGCTGATAAGCAGTCATTCAGTGAGGGAGAAGCAGTTACGGATGGACAGACTTGTACTCCAGCCAAACACTGTACCCTATTGTAACCAAGTGATACCAAATTATTCACATCATTTTCCAGTATAATTTGCCTGCCGTTTCAGTAGCATCACATTCTGTGGATGTATGTTGTGGCCTTTAGTCATTCACAGCTTTCTTCCCAAAATATGAAGGGGAAAACAATCATTAGGAAGACATCTCTAGTTGTTGTTGTTTCTGTTGTGTTGTTTGGTCTGTCGTGAAACATCTAGGGATTAATGTAGTGTTCTTCTCACTGCTCTTGTCAGTTTTTAATTTGAGGTCGTTAATACTAAATCAATAAGGACAGAGTACATATTTTCTTTCTAATTACAACACAAGTGTTGAAATTTGCAGACAAGGTGTGCATAATAAGGTTCAGCAAGGTTTTAAGATTAAGTTCTGTACAAGACCCAGAATCTTTTTCTGATCTTGTGGAAAGAAATTACTGTGATGAAGCTGAAGTGCTAAGAGTAGATGACCTGCAAGTTGCTAAATTCTTTCTTTTCTGTGTTATGCTGATTACAGCTTTTAAATTGATTATTGCAAAATACTATATATTGAGTATCATAATGGTGATTCATTAACTCAAACTTGATAAATATTTTCTGGTAAACTTTGAATTGCAAAATGTTAATGTCTGGATTTAGCATTATGCAGAATTTAAATAATTTGCTAAGTAAAATTTCCTTTTTACTATGAAATTGCTAAAATAACTCTTTGCAAAGACTAAAATTAAAAAATCAATTATCAACTCTCAACAGTTTCATAAAGACCAAAACAGGAATTTCCTGGCTTTAATGAGTCCCAGATGCTGCAGTCTTACTCTAGTGATGAGGGTTAAAGTATTCTGAAATACATGTTTAGAAAACACAAACAGATATAAATCTTTCAGTAACATCTCTAAGCAAGCCATTTGTTCAGGTTGACAAAGAGATCCCATAACATTAAGGCTTCAGAGAGGGAAGTGAAACAATTTAAAGCACTTCTGTAATGACTGATTCCTGTCCAGCAGTAATGAAACAGTTGGCACTGGTATGGTCTGCTCTGCTTTGCATGGGTGCTGAAGAGTTCAGGGCATACCAAAACCCCATGTTCTGGAGGTTTCAGATCTTCTGTAGTCCAATAAATTAAAGATCAAACTGAGAGACAGTAACTTTTCTATCTATTCCCTTTTTGCTCTCAACATACTTTTTCACTCTGTTATGGTTACTGTTCCTTAGGAATGCCATTAATTGTCTCTTAAAGATTTATTCAGTGGTATAAAAGTTCAGAGTAGATTGCCAAATCCTAAGTGGTCAGATGCTATAGTTCCACAAACACTTTCAAAGCAGGCGTAAGCTAACATTTTTTCCCCTCTCCCTTCCCAAAATACTGACCTGTCCTGCTCTCCTGTTCTTGTTGTCCAGCCCTTTGTGCTGTGCTGTTACATAGGGAACCAGGCTGGCTTAAAACTAACCATGGATAATTTTTACTATTGGAGAGGGTTGGGGTTTTTTTTGTGCATTTGCTAGCTTTAACCCTAGCTGGTTTAATGCAAACTGTATCCTCAGTCTGCTTCACCATGTGATTGTATGAATCTGTAATGCTTCATGCATTGGGAGCAGGTGAACACCGTGTTCTTCAGCAGCAGTGCTTGTTAATGGTAATTTAAGGTGATCTTTAGGAAATGGGTATATGTGAGTTTAGATTTCACCCACGTTCCTTACTCATTTTCTTTCCTTCTTTTAATTTTTCCCCGCCTCTGTACAGATGTGTGTCTTTATATTACAACAGCCATAAAGAAGTTATGGGGATATGTGTGCGCTCAGAATGCAGACAGCCTTGAAATAGCATTTGGGTAACAACCAGCATAAGAAGCATTTCAGCTCCTGGAAGCTTAGTGGCTCTAGGCAGGAATTCATTCAGAGAGTTGGAGCAGGGAAACTTTTGGGAGGTTAAAAAAGGTGGTAAGGGGAAATGCAAAGTAAATTGAACTTATGGAGGATGGATAACTCTGGGATCTCTTACCATTCACTTTGAAAAAGGGCTGTTTTTAGTGAACTTCTGTTGTTCTTTTTTCTTTCTTCCTCTTCTTCCCATATTTTCATTCCTCTCTTGCTTTCTCCAGATTACTATCTCCAGCTCTTCTTTATCTGTGTCATCTGTTGAAGTGACCCACTTATTTCTCTTTCTCTTGAGCAGCTCTTACTGCATTTCACCTGTTCTTTCATTTGCTGTTTCTGGTTCTGGGATTTGTTGGGTTTTTGTTTGTTTGCTTTTTGTTTGTGTTTTTCTGTTTTTCCCTTGTTATTACTGATGCATTTTAAGTTGGTTAAGAAAAAAAAAAAATCCAGTCCATGTTCTGTTTGTGTATGTTTTCCTCACTTGATTTTTCTTTTTACCTATTCTTTCATCTTCTGTTTCAAAAATCAAGCTTCAGTAACTTTTTAAAATTTAAGCCAGTTTCTGTTATCAAAACGTTTACTTAATGCTATTTTTCATTAGCGTATCTCAAAGGCAAGTCAAATACATAACATGTCAAATTCATATGCAAGGAGAATGGCAGGAGAGGAGGAAACATAGTGGCACTGAAGACATTAGAAGAAAGGCAGCAATAACTAGCAGTGGGCACTGCTGGCATTCATTGCCTGACAATTTGGTTTCACACTTTTTCCTTAAACTTTGCCTTTTGCAAGCTATCTTGCAAGTAGGCTCCGCTATTTCCTTCTTGTGTCTTAAGCTGTTGAGACAATATGCAAAATAAAGTTAGCAACTGTAATGCTATATTTGAGGCAAGTAACTGTACTGAGAGACTTCAACCAAATTGATAAATACTGCTCCCATTTATTTGAATCTTGTTTAGACACAAGGGAGGAGCTTTGCACGTTCCAGGAGGCATTATGATAAAAGCTTGAGACTTAATTTTTTATTAAAACAGAAATGTCACTGCATGGTGAACTTAAGGCCAAACTTGCATGCCTCAAGAGTAAGCTGAAATGTAATCTCTGTTTGTTGCTTCAGACCTTTAAGTCAACTTTCAGTTGTTTCCCAATATTGTAATAAAAGCTGAAGTTTACATTTTGAGAGGAAGAAGGGAGGGAGAGAAGAGAAGATGTGGCGTCAGGCTGTGCAGCTGTATCAACGTGTGCAAATACAATGCTGGGTTATTTACTCTTTTGGCATAGGTTGTCTGATAAATCTCCAATCTGATATTATGCTTTTCAGATAATTTCTTTTTCTCTTTAGAAACACTTAATTTTCTCAATTTAGTTTGTCAACAAAATCTTTAAGAAGAGTGAAAACTGCTTTCAGTGCTAAATCTCTTATAGTAAAATATCATACATGGAGAAGTGGTTAACGTAAGAGCAGTTCAGCATTGTACTTGCCAGTTTTTAGTGTCCTGTGTGCAGATACTTTTTAATTTACACGTGTTCCATGGAGAGATTACATCATTTCTTAAAACATAAATGCATCCCTGACTGTTATGCAGTATTGCTTTCAATATTGGAACTGAGCTGAATCCCACATTTGTACAAAGGTGAGACTGCCTTACCCAAGTAGAAATTTCAGTGAAACCACGGCAAAAAAACTATGTATAAAACCTCAAACTGTTGGTTCCCATGTATTAATGGATGCAAGTAAAACATTATCAATGGTTGTGTTCAAATCCAATATTTTATGGAGAAATGTCAGTGAAAACGGAAGAGTTGTTAACCCTGTGCAGCATCATTCTGTAGGAGTTATGTGAGTGTTAAACAGCATCATAACCTCTTCTTGTGTGTCTGGAGGTCACTGGGTTCTCCCTCTGCCCCAAACAAAACCCCAAACAAAAACCACAACCTCAAAAAACCAACAACCAAACAAAAAAAAAAAAAACAAACCAAAAAAACCCCACCAAACCAAAACACCTCTAAGCAAAGCAATGAACCTAATGAGGCTGCAGTTGACAAACTGAGTACAGTGAAAAGTGTCTGTGTGGCATAAATTGGTCTTGGACCCTCACTTCAGGAGATGCTGTCTCATTACACTGATATTTTGTAATAAATGCAAAGTTTAGAGCAATGAATATATTTCTCTGCTTTCAATTATCTCTGGGATTGCTGGAATATTAAAAAGATTTCAGTATATGCTACTAAACTCTAAGTTACATACTTAATCTTTTTGTAAATACCAGGTGGCTTGGTGTGCTTCAGAGGCTGGCATGTTTGCAAAGTGCTGTTATATAATCTCAAATTTTCCCCAAGAAATTGGCCAAGTCTGAGTAGTCAAACAAGCGCAAAATTAACTAAAAATTACCTAATAGTTTAGGCTATTTGCTACTTTGTCTTATGTAACTCCTTAAGTTGAAAACTGTAGACTCGGTTTCCAGCAGTTTGGCATCTACAAGACTGAAGACCTTGCAGTTTAAATATATAATGCTATGCTGTATACGTGTGTGTATATGCATATAGAACAATGACTGTTAGGATTGCTTTATTTTTAAAGTCTTCAGTGTTTTCCTTTTCTCAGACTTTACATGTACATGTTATCCCTACTTAATATAGTTGCAGCCATAACAGCTTTTTCTTTCTGTGTTTTCCCTAAATGAATTCGTTATTCTGGACTGAAGAGAGATTAGTTTCTTTTTTCCTTTTTCACAATGCATATATATATTACGCCTGCTTTTAATTTTGTTTTAATTTTGTTAGAAAGTAATCTGGAGCTAGCTGTATTGTGGAAAACCCGAGGTTGTTGGCAACACCGCATCTATTAATTACCCCTATTGAGCTCAGAGATCTTTACCTTCTCATTTTGGTTGTGGGTATAGAGGTAGTGTTTCTTGTTTGGTTGGTTTTTTTGGGGTTAAAAAGAAAATATCTGCCCCCAAAAAACAAAAAAAAACAACCACAAAGAAAAGCAAAGAAACCCCACAATCTCAGCACAATCCAAAACCTAATACGGGGCTATGAAAACCCATTGATTTAAACAGCGAGAGTTCTTTTATAATAAATTCTGTCCCTCTGTGTTGCTTTCAATAATGGTAACATTCTGTACAATATCATAAGACTATTTCTAAAAGTTCCTAGAACTGAATGGTAAGGAGGAGTTGTTTGATATTTTTTCTAAATTAATCTACATATATAAAACTGGCATTTCAAAAAATGACCAGATAAAAATATCTAACCTATTTTGGTACTCTGTTAAACTCGAGTCACTTGTGTCAGGCTAGCCTGGTTGTGTATGAACTTCTCTGCTGTTTGTACACTGTAGGTGAGGGAGTATAATATCAGCTTTTTTACATTTGAATTATAGTCTGGAAAATTAAAGGTATATCTGGAGGCGTGCATATATTTTTATATATAATGGAGGAAAATAAGGAACTCTCTTCTGTGAATATTGACACTGAAGAATATTCTCAGAGTTCTTTATATAGATTTAGACAGTTTATGGCTGCAACCTGAACATAGGAATGTTTCAAATCAATTGATATTTATTATATACACTCTGCTTGGCTAATTGAGACTTAAATCTTAGGGCAGGAGGAAGGGGAATTTACACCTGCATGTAAACTTGAGCTACTGCATCAGTGCATGGGTTTTTTTGGGGCGTTTTTTTTGTGTGTTTTTTTTTTTTCCCCCAAAAAAGAAATTAAAGGTTGTATATTTCAGAGATGGCTTAAGTTGCATGAAAACACTTTCTTGCAAAGGCTAAATTTCTTAATTACACTTGATTTGATCTTAATTCTTTGAATATAAAAGTGAATCCTGCTACTTTTCTAAAGAATATGCCTATGTAAATTTTGTGTTAAAAGTCTTCATGTGCGTAAGTTCTACAAGTCCTCCTATAATTTCATTCACTTCTAAAATGACAATCTCTTCAGTCATAACCATATATAACCTCTGAAACCGCATAAAAACGATGCGGTGAATAATGGAAAACAGAGTTTAATGTGCTGGAGTTGCTTGTATGCTTGCCAGTACGTATCTGTGTAGCTAAATTATCAGTCTTTAAGCTTAAGAAAAATACTCTGTACTTAAATTACTGTAAAAGGAGTTCATAGTTTGTGTTTCTGTAAATGCAATAATGCATTGAGTTTTATTTTGCCTGTCAGTCTTAAATGCTAAGCCAGCCCCACCTGAGGAGGTCACGCGACATCACAGGACAACCAAATACTTCAGACTTGTTTATGGAACAAGTGCTGCAACAGTAATTTTTCATTATTTTGGTCAACTTTTGTTCTTGACCTACTTTCACCTCTGTGTGCCATTTCTACTTACAATAATTGTAGCTTCTGCTGTTCTAACAAAAAAAAAAATCGAAACAAATAGAGTAGAAGAGTGTGAATTGGAATATAATCAACTAATTTTCCTACATTAAATTCAGTGCTATGAATAGCCACTTAATTGGCTCAGAGCCTTAAGCTTCAGTTAAAAAAAAAAGCGGGGGGAGGGTATGGTTAAAAAAAAAAAATTAATCAGGCCCTTAGAGACCTGCAGTGGTATATGGAGCTTTTTGACAAACTTTAGCTTCTTACCCACTAAGATGCTTTTGAAAATTGTGCCAACTGTCCTGCAAGGCTGCACCCTAGCTCTTGATAGGAACTGAAAATGTATGGAGTCATGTCCACTTCTAAGCAACCACAGCCTGTTCTATCATCTTTAACTAGGGATGTAAAGTGATGCAGAAAAGAGAGCAGCTAAGCCTCTGAAGTGCTTAGATGCCGAAGTGCTTAAAAACAAAGGTAACTTTTGTATTGGTTCATGATCAAGTCTTAATTTCTATTGTCTCAGCATTGATTTCAGTGCAGATGAATGGAAATACAGGTTCAATTTGCCCGGTGTCATGCTGCTTCTTAAAAAGAAAACAACATACTGTATACCAGCTGGAATTCTGCCAGCAGCTCTATCACTGCTGCCAATTCGAGGATTGTTTTAGGCTCTCACAGTGCTGTTGGGTGACTTCCCTTGTTCGTGTGGATTACCGCCTTTACAGGGCAAGGGAAATAGTCCCCCATCAATAACCGATCAGGTAAGGTGGGTGGTGGTGATGATTTGATGGCCCTGTGCTGTAGGTACCTGTTCCCTCAGGAGAGGAGCTCTCCACCTGGTTACACGTAGGTCAGCAAAAAGCTGCTATAAGATGAGCTTTTGCAGTTATTCCATGTGTCTTTCCCATCTGTAAGTGGAAATGAGATCCTAGTGCATCAGTTTGAGACAACTTCACACACTAGCAGTAGGCACAGAAGTTTTTGATTGCCACAGCCCTAGGACAGCCTTATTCTGTATTTGGCGAAGAATGATAAAGCCACACTCTGTAACGCATTTTCCAAGTACTCCTAAAGGGAAGACTAGTAACTACTTTTGCTAGAAATGAAATCTGGGGAGACAGAGCTGTTTTTACAGCAGCTAAACAGCACAACTGTGGTCTTATCTCTCCTGCCTTACTGCATGCTTAAGGTCTGCCCCTCTGCCTCCATAGCTACCTGCTAGGCAGCTCAGCCCTCCAGCCTGGCATGCCCTGGTGTCAAACCCACTGACGGAGAGGGCATTCAGGGCCGCTGGTTTATTGAGGCCTGTGCTCTTTTGTCAACAGCATTTTTCTTAAAGCTATTTAGTTTTGGTTCCCAAGTTATAAAGTTGTAGGTCTGACTTTATACCAGTTCAGTAAAGGTTTTCTTAAAAATCTTGGCATTTAGATGTTTTTTCCTTGTTGGTGCCCATGACAACAGAACCGTTAGTTTGGGTATTCTGTGTCAGCTGTCTGTGTGGAGCAAAATTCCTTTGCAGCTTTTATTTGACCTCACTAAAAACAAGAAAAAAGATTTATGCTGTTATGCAGTTGTCCAGCTGATAACTGTGTATATAAGTAGATTTTTTTTTTTTTAAATTAGTCTCATATCTTGGAAGCACATGAATTTCACAACACTATGTTTCCGCATATTGAAGGTAGTCATGTCAGGAGATAAAGAAAGTGCTATAACGTTTCTTGAAAGTGCCAACAAGATTGGGGGGGGGGGGATAATTTCTTATATCTGCAGTTGCTTCATAAAATAAAATTTAAGTCAGATGTGGTACATGATCTGCGAAACTGCAAGTTTTTTTCTGTTTCTTAGAAGAGCATTAAAGTTATTTCTGTACTTGACCTTTCTACAGCAAAACTAATACTATTTTGCATTTCCCCATAGGTAAAAATGGATTAACTTGATCAATGGGGCATCTTGTGTAGCTTTTGTTAAATCATGCAACTTAGGTGAAATAAAGCTGAACAGTTACATAATCTGAAATGCAGAATACGTTCATTTGGGAAGTTCTTTATAAGACGCAGAACTACTTGCTCAATTATTTTGTGCCTTTCTCTAATTATGCTGGATTGTAACTAGTGTCCTCTGAATTGCTTAAAATTGTTTTATCTGACTTGATCTTGCTCTGATCTAAATCAAACAGGCAATTTCAAAAGAAACAAGATTACAAAAATGCATTAATAGCCTGTGTCATCAGTGACACTTATCAGAGTACAGAAAATGATGATTTGATAATTCCTAACAATGTTATGTATTTTAGCCTGTCAGGCTTTAGAATGCAGCTCTTGGGGAGGCTGCAGTCATCTGCTTGTAATGCCATACAGTATCTGCTTGTTAACTGTTACCACTCATTAATACTTCTTTCCTTTTGAGAAGGGATTATTCATACTCTGTAGGACTTCTCATAAGAGAAGATAAACTCTTGGTGTCAAATGTCAGTTGAAGCCCATAGTATGGTTTTGTTGTTTTGTTTTTCAGCATGTGCTTTTTCCTGGGTTTGGTTGGAAAGCATTGAGAAAGGGGAAGTGTCATATTTCATCTTTTTTTAAATATAACTCACTCCTGCTTCCATGTGTTTAAATCGTAATGGTTCAGAAGGTTTCAAGGGATGCTGAGAAGCTCTTTATGCCAATCTAATGCATTATTGTATGCAAACATTTGACACTAATATGAAAAACTTATTGCAAGCCTAGTTGAAGATGCTAATTTAAACACATCAGGTATGCATTAAGCATTGGTCAGTGAATGGTAATGTTGTGTTAGGTTTGTAAACGTGATTCAAATTTTTGTTTTGTTTTGGAACAAAAAAGGCTTGAGTGGAGGATGCCAGGACCTCAAAAGAGCTTTTTTTTTTTTTTTTTTTCTCTAAAGCATGGAGAAACTAGCATGCATAGCAGAAATCCATTTGAGGATCTTGTCACAGTTTAAAAAAAAAAAAAATAATCATATGCCCACCAGTATTACTGGGGAGAATACTACAGTTTTATGCTCTGAAGGAATAATACCTAATATGTGATATTCTGTAGCTGATAAAAAATTTTTAGTCTTTCCAGTTTCTAAATACTGCATTTCTGTAACTGCCATCCAAAGACCAATCTTCGTCAAAGAAAGCCAGTGCCTCACCTGATGCTCCAGGCTTTCCTGCTGATGGTAGCACTTGCAGGCAGGGCTGGCTACTGCATTCCCCTCTTCAAACCTGTGCAACTCCTATGAACTGTCTAGAATTACAATGTAAGTGAGTATCATCCTGTCTCTGCAAATCTCTTTGTATTATAAATGAAATTCTGATTATTTTTTTAAATTGCTTTGGTTTCAAACATTCTTTATACTGTGCATTCTAAATATAGACTGAGTCTGTGCCAAAGACCAAGTGAAAACATACAAAACCATCATTGATAGAAAGTCTCTTTAATGACTTCCTCTGGAAACCATAATTTGAATCATATGATTTTTCTGGAGCAGCAGTAGGAGAGAATATCTGAAAAATAACTATAATATGGTTTTCAGAATTTTAAGCTTTTCATCTGTACAAACTTAACTTTGTATAAACTGTGCTAGTCATTTTATTCCTTGATTATTTGGCAAGACTAACACTTCCTGCAAAGCAAGTCAGATCTAAAGAAGACAAAATCCAGGGCATATATAGTGTTCTCATAATTTTTTTTTCAGATTTTTAGCAGTTACAAAATAATTGTTATTTTATGGTAAATGCTTGTTGAGAACTCGATAGCCTGTAGTTTTGGCTATGCGGCAGTAATTGAAGTTGCTGAATTGGTATAGTTTAACTAGTGAGACTGATGCCATCTGGCAATGTTTATCAAGCAAGGCTAGTCACTGAGGATGGTTGGCAACATATACTCCCCATATTAACTCCTGTGAAAGGGAAAGGCAAATGTTCTCTTGTTAATGGGAGGAAAGCTGTGGGAAAGGAAAAAGTTGAGAATGAAGTGGAATGGGGCAAGCAAGAGACATGAAGAGGAAATGAAGGCAATGAAGAGACTGAAGACAGTTGGAAAGAGGTAGATGTGATTCAGCAAGTGAATGGCAGGAAACATGAGGTTAGAGTGGGAGTCAAAGAAATTAGGCTTTTGAAAGAGCAGAATAATAAAGAGTAACTGATGAACGTGGTATAAAAATAATGGGAAAACAGATGTGAGATGGAAAGAGTGTGGAAAAATGTAGGGGAAGGACCAGGTGAAAACATATATACCAAGAAGAGGAGAGGAGGATTACAGCCCAGTGTTCATAGGTGTCTGGCGTGGACTTCCAATATATATCCTAGTCTTGGAAATGAGATTGGACACAATTCTGAAGTTTCTACTTGATGAATATCCTGGGGAAAAGCTGGTAAACACCTCTGTATTGATGCAGACATTCGTTACTGTCCTAGACTGGTGATTAAGTATCTAACGTGTCAATATTCTCATCTCTAATATCTTTGTGCTACTTCCATAAAGCTGCAGTTTAGATGACTGCAATTTCAATTTGTTAAACATTTAACAGATGTCTCATCTTGCAACAAAACATATGTATGATTTAAAATACTGGGAATGCAAAACATTAATTTCTAGTCCATGGGAGTTGAGGATATTGGCATTTTCTGCTAAAAATCACAAAGCAGAATTAGAATGTGTGCAAGTAAAACAAGACAGCAATAAAAAGGATTAAATTTGAGCGCAACTGTCATCCAGTTTGTTAGATTTGTGTCCAGTGCAATGTCAAATAATGTAAACTGCTTGGTTTTGCAACACTGGAGCAGAATAATAGGCAAGAAAGTAAACTGAGAAAATATTGGGCTTCAAGAAAATGCAAGCTGCTTTGTGGAACTTGCTTAAAATATTGCAATGCCAAACAGTTCCCACCAAGATTTTCAGCAATAAATTTATGGAGTTATACTAAGCTATACATGTGCAAAGTACATTCCTGTGTCTATTTCTCATCTCCAGTTTGTGTTGTAATGGAGTGCAGTGAGAAGTTAAGCTCACATTAGCTTTCCTGCCTGTGGGTACTGCCATGTGGAATTACAAACATGAATTGACTTGCTTATAGAGATACATTTGGTCACTTCAAAGAATTCCAAACTTTCGGAATGAAGATACACTTTCTGGGAGGGGAAAAAACCACTGTACGTGACTGGGTGCAATAATTTTCTTTTCTGCTTGCAGGAAATTTGCCTGAAACCTAAGGAGGTCTGATAACTTCCCATCTTTAAAATGATCGGAATGTAGCATCTTTCCTTCTATTAGATATTCTGATGCACTGTCTCATGCTGGGCAGTGTTTTCATTGATCATTAATTGATGGGATAGTATGTATGTATAAAATTTGCAACTGGTGTCAAGTTGACAGAACAGAATTTACACTCCAAACAGATTGGAGAAACAATGCAAAATTAGTAACAACTCAGTAATGGTAATTCAACACAGGCTGCTTGGAGAAGAAAGATCAGGTGCACAGCATTGAAGAAAGGGATTTAAATGTCGTTGTGTGCCACAGATTAAACAGGCACTGGAGTGTGATGCTGTATCCCAGAATAGAGCAGACTGGGATGTATATTCAGGTTCATTGTTTGTAAATAAAAGAAATATTTATTTTGTGCAATTTAGCACTGCTGAGGTTTCACCTGTGGAATCATACCAGTTAACAGTGCTGGTCTTCAGAGTTTGGACAATTTGGAGAAAATCCCGGGGAAAGCAAAGGGGATGCTTTGAAAAGAAGAATTGGGAGGAGTTTAAAAAAAGTAATGTTATATATAATTAAAAAAAAGAAAGCTATGTGGAAAGAGGAAAAAGGTGATTGTTATCAGTGTCTACTTAAGATTAAAAGCAAACACTTCTGTCATAGAGATCTCTCTTGGATTTTAGGGAGGACCAGGATAGCTAATTATTGTAACAAGTTGCATAGACTTTGGGGTCCCTACAAGTAGTGGAGATTTTTCAGGACAGATTAAATAGTTAACAACAGTGCACTAGGATGCTGGATCCTGCCACAAAGGTGGTTTAAATGGCCACCTGTAATAGTTCAGTCCCTCACTTCTGAGACTTTTTTTTTTTTTAAAAAGAACTGATACAGATTTAGATGCTTACTGAAGGGTGTTGCAAGAAGGAATCCATGTAGAACAGCCACAACAGCACACATCAGTGCACTAGGGAGGGAAGCAGACTTTTGGATTCTGTAAGTGAAGATGGGGTTTGTTGCAGAGTGAGGGGGTTAGAAGAAAAATAAACCAAAAAAAAAAGACTATAGAGAAGGCCATTTGTAGCATGAATTATAGGTAAAATGCAGGACAAAAGACATAAGTCTATGAGCTTATGACAAAATGGATTATCCTTTTAACCAGCTGACTTGTTATATTAAAAAATACTACTTAGCAGCGTAAATAGCATATCAGCCCAAAAGAGGAAATTGTCAAAAAGTAAGACTCTTTGCAATTAATTTTTTCTTTTTTACCCCTCCCAAATATACAATGACAGACAGGGATTTTTTTTTGCATATTTTTTGCTTTTTCCTCTTCTGTCATTTTAGTAAGTAAAACTTGAAGTGCAGTCATTGACTTCAGCAGCAGCTGAAAATTAATGTCTTGTAACTTATGTCTGAGTGCCTAAATTTAGGTTCCTAAATCTGTATTTGCAAGCGGTGTCCTTTGCTGTTCTGTTCTTGTCTGCTGGCAGGGAAAAGATGTGAGCACAGAGCTGGGCTGAGTCAGTGCTGGGAGGGACATTCCTCATGTGTGAGAGACTGCAGAATATTTTGACGTTTTCTTAAGTTCCTGTCACTTTTCCTGCCACAGCCCCAACTACAAGTAGTTGTATTATTTCACAACCAGTATTCTGCCATTAGCAGTACCTAGGTATTTAAAGCCAAGTGGTGAATATTGTGCTGTCCCAGCTGGTTTTGGTAGTGGATGGCAGGGGACCCAGATTTGTTGCAGTTTTGAACCAGGGCAGTTATGTGCAGTGACTCAGCCATGCTTCCCCTGGCCTTTCGCTGCCTTATTAGGTGGAGAAAAGCCGGTCAGGTACAGAGCAAATGTTTGGAGTAGATCAGTGAGTGGCTATAAAGAGCTATAGGACAGCTCTGCATGTCCATGCTTCGCCACCTGCTAAAGCAGAGGAGAAGGAAGCTGTAGGACGAGCAGCTCTCGGACTTGCGCTGAGCTGAAAGGGCAGGCTCTGAAATTGCTGCAAAGGATGGAGAGTTTGCTTTTTAAAGCTACTGTGCCTCTCCAAAGGAAGGTGGGACTCAAGAGGGTTGTATGAGTAAATTGGGAGTTCTGGGAGACAGAGAGTTTGTATTTGTGCCACTGAAGAGTTTTGTTCTGAAAATGTTATAAATCTCTACTTCCTGCTATTAAAATGGACTTTTTCCCCCTCGGTTGCTGACCACCTTCAGTTGCCACTGGCTTAATCACCCTAATCATACAGTTTTTTCTTCTTTTTATTTTTTTTTTTTTTGGCATGGGAAGGCTAAAGTTTATCCAGACAATGTGGTATGTAAAACCATAGCTGCTAATTAAAATATTGACATAATCCTATGCCCAGCATTTTAATTCAGGAGTTAACTGGCATGGTAGCATAGGGGGAGTGCTAGGTTATATTATTGAGTTTTTCTCAAACAACATCTTTGTTTTGTAAGTCTTGTGGTTGCAGGTAATTTTTGGAGTGACTCTTATGCCTGGTAGTAGCAGTAAACAAAAACAAGTATTTGCAAAAATTCTTTGTTTAATTCCAGTTGAATTTGTCAGAGTAAAATCAGTTGAAGGCAACTTTTTGAATATGGCATAAACTTACTATTGATTGAATTATCAATTTTTACTTTTTTTACTGTACTTGTGAGCTAGAATTTGATTTTGACTTTTCTGGACTTAATGGAAAATTTGTCTTCTCCCACAAATAGACAGGTAAACTGTGGGGACAATTTTCAGCTGTCTTATATTGGTTGTCCACAGCTGTTGCTCTGTGTTTTCGTGGTTTAAATTGATGGGACATGACGGATTCATATGAGGTGCTGGAAAGGGGCTGTAATTTTTTTTTTTTTTTTTTTTTTTGCTATAGAGAAACAATTAGTGGAAAACTAACACTGGATTTTTTTTTTTTTTACTTTAAACTGTGAATATAGAACTTGAAACAAAGACCACTTTTGAGTTTCTCAGCATCTCAGATGAAACACCACTGCCACACTTTTTCTAAGCGGACATACTCTCTACCTGAAGGCCAAAATTTCCTATACCTCACTATCTTCTAGTCTACTTTTTCTATAATTTGCCAAGATTGACAATATTTGCATATTTTGCAATCTGAAATGCATGCACACACACAAAATATCCAGCTTCTCTTTTGTGAGTGGCTGCTCTCCTCAGGCTGAGATATAAAGCTGGAAAAGTTCAGCTGTTTTCTCTGTTTATGATGTTTGGCTTGTGAATACGTTAGGGAAAGAAACTTTGTTGTTTTAATAGTTCTCCAAGTATTCACCCTAAGTACTCACTGCTAGGCTTCCCAATTAATTTACAGACTACCTGTTGCAGTTTTTTAACTATTGCTTGTCTTAACACAACTTTGTAAATGGTAAATATTTTCTGTAATGTGTTGTTAAGGCAATCAATGCGTAATTGGCTTAAAGATTTAAAGCAAGTCTCTTGCTGACATTGTGTTTATTGTTTGGAATGCCAGATTAATTACAGCATGTATTGCAGTTGCTGTATTATGAGCTACATCTGCTTTCTGTTAACTTTTTCTGTAAATGAGAAACTGTCAGTGCATACTGTTTCTCATACTCTGAAGAAAAATTCCCCAGACCCTATAATTGTGTACTTTAAAAATTAAAGAACCGTTGTGTTTAGATCACAAGTTCATTTATTTCCTTTGTTTCTAGAGGAGCTGACCCAAGCATAGATGACTCCTCCCTGTTTTGCAATAAATAAACGAACAGAAGACTGTCCCAGGCCATTTGAAACTTGGCCACAGGAGTTCATGTTGATTCTCTTCGATCTGAGCAGTTAGACACGCACAAATCCACAGCATCACTTGTGCCAGCAGCTGGCAGCAAATACTTCATTTACTGGAGTTATTTAAACGAGCCTCCAGATCACTGCCATTTCGGAATCCAGCCAGATCAACTAATTCTCCCCTCTTTGCGTGCAGTGTAGGTGACAACTCAGAAAGCTTTTAAAGAAAGTCACATTTGCATGAGCCTTTTATCATGTTTGCTGTTAGCTTGTTGATTCTTCTGTGCTTGGTGTGTGTGTGCCTACAGCAATGAATGCTGGTTCTACCCAAAACCATAAAATCATTAATTTGTACCAGCTCAGAGAAAGATACAATACATTTATGGTCACATTTCTGAATGATATAAGGAAAAAATTTCTAAGTAGCAAAGGAGCCAGCAGGTGGGCATGGTACTTGAAGTACACTTAGAGCAGTGATTTGAACTGTGTTCATTCCTGTTAGAAGAGTAGGAGTTTTGGGCTTTTCTATTTTTGATTAGGGCTTGCTGTACTTGCCGTAAAGAACAGCAATTTGCTTATACTTAGGCAGATAAGGGAGAGCCAAAATACAAACACAGTACTAATATGAAGGGAATTATCAAGGGGCTCGACATCCAGTGAGAGTGCTTGGCAGTAACTGTAGTAAAAACTGAAATTTCACGCTCTGGAATGTAGTAATATCAACTCTTATCATTGTAATTAAATTACTTGGGAATACAAATTTGTCACAATCTTTCAGCGAAAACTGGAATTAGCTGATGTATTGTTTTTGCATTTTTAGGAGCTTCTAGCCATTAGCAGATGCCTTGCAATGTGCTCCATACTGCCTTTATATGTAAACTAGAGCCCCACATCATCTTCCACTCTGTGATCGCCATCCTACTATTTAAACTTAGTTTTGAGGCACACAAAGCAATTTGTCAGAATGACTGCTGAAATTTGCATCACACAGATGCTCAACAGGCAATTAATTTTCTAGATGTGAGTTTTGCTATTGGTCTGATACTAGAGAGAGACAGGTGGACAGAAGAGATGGAGAGAAAATTCATCTGAGAACAGCTCAGGGATGATTTCTTGATTTAGAAGGCAACACTTAACATCTTTCAGGTGGTTTTTTTTATAGCATATCACAAAGAAATTACTCTTACAGAGGAACAATGTGGGTAGTGTAGTGATTACTTGCTAGGAACCCCTCCCTGAAAAGAAAAGCAGAAGCTTTTAAGTAGGTCAGTGGTCTTCAGGAGATGAAGGTTCACTTCCCAGATCAGCTGCAAACTGCCTGTCATTCTGGAGAAAATCATTCAATATCTGTCAATAAGAATAACCTTTTAATGTAAGATATAAAACTGTTACAGTGCCATATGAATATTACCATGCTAAAAGCCAAGAAATTGTAGATTATTATATGATTAAAATGTGTAATTCAGTTTTTGCATCAAAAATTGCTTGTATAAAAGCATCCTGAAGTTTTCAACAATTCAGATAATTTCCACTAGATGACTAATTTTTCTTGATTAAATGCATCACAAATGGATTTAGAAGAAAGATGGAAACACTACTTCCCTTATCTACCTATTTGCTTTTTTCTTCCTGGAGACTACAGCCTGCACAGTGGTGATGCATGGGGCGGGGGAAGCACCTTGTGCTTTTAAAAAAATAAAAAAAAGAAATAATCTTGTTCAACGAATGGCAGAAACTAGTTGATAACAATCATGGCAATTTTGAGTCAAATTTCATGCACTTAATATTATCATAACTTCAAAATACGTATTGAAATCTAACATTTCAAATTTCAAACCCAAGATGTAGAAATGTAATGTAAGTGACAATGACCTTTCAAAAAGAAAATGACTGCTGCCTTTATAGCTTCAAAAAGAGTTAAGGAGGTTTTTCTTCTATAGTATTTATCTGTCTATTATAAGCAATGTTATTTGTATCTGGTAGGTGAAAAGACAAAATAGGCAGTGAATATGATCTGCTTGCAATTGAGTTCTCTTTTGTAAGAGATAACTAAGCCATTAAATCAGTGTTAGACAGGGGGCTGTTAGACTAGAGTTTTACTGGATGGTCAGCACTGTAAGAAAACCCCTGTATTGTGCTGCTGTGAGTCCGTATTATGCCTGTGTCTGTTTGCATGCTCTGTGTACTAACACCACACAGGTAGCTGATGCGGATATGTCATGCACTAGGATTTATGAGCAATAAGCCAATGACTTTTCAAAATACACAGGTGTTATTTTTATTATAAGTAAGAAAAAGTAAGTATTGTAAATCATGTGTGTTCAAGATGAGTAACAAAAGGTCTGTCAGAGCTCTAAACTCGGTCTTTAACAATAGTTTACTATAAGGCAACTAGTGAAACCATCTAGTGGGGCTTTTTATGCTTGGTGTTTGCAATACTTGCTCAAATCTTACTGTTGACAATGCAGTGGCCAGAAACATCTCTCTACTATCTGCCAATTGGTCATATATAGCCATTCATATTCCCCAATTGTAACTATTCCTGCTGTTGGGCTTCCAGCCTCAGTGGGCACCAGTCTGTTTCTCAGACCTCCTCTTCCAGCTTTTGAGCTACTTGTTGTTCTGCCTCCAGTATTAGCTCATCAGAACCTGCCTGTAATCTCCTGCTCTTGCAGAGGCTGTTTGCTCATGGGGATCTCCTCTGTGGGGCTCTGCTCCTCTGTGGGGTGTTGCATCTTTGCACTATGTTCATTGCACTTCAGATCTTTACTTGGTAGCTGATTAAGTGCTTGATGTTGTGCATTCGGGTTGGGGTGGGAAGCTTAGAGGTACTCTTTGAAGGCAAATACACTCCTAATGCATGATCTGACTGTGCCCTACTGTAACTTGAAATAAGAATAGTTTTCATGTACTTCGTGTAGCTGTTGCTACTTGCTTAGCTCTCAAGAGATTGTACAGATGTTTCTTTATTGGACTTCTTACTTTTCTCTTTATTAAAAAAAAAAAAACACAAAAAAACCCATTCACTGTGTTCATCAGAAACACAGTTAAAATAAGAACCTATAAAAATATAATAATCCAAGAAAGGAAAAGTGTGATACTAAAGCAGAGAAAATAATAGAGTATTTGTAATTGTAGCCAAAAGTATTATGTTCAGCTGTCTTTGGCTTTAGTCACCAGGTGTCTGATGTCCTATCAAGAACCAGCTGTTTCCATCTTTCTGATAACATTTCCTTTCATGCTGATTCTCAGGAGGACGGTTCTGCTTGTCCTGTTCACTCAGGTGCGTCTAGTGCAGTAGTCTTTGCTGAAGACTAACTGCATCCTCCTATTCCAACCACAGAATTAATACTTTCCAATGGCTGTATAAAAAAATCGGCTCACACAGTGGAATGCAGTCAATTAGAGCAATAAAACATTAAAAGGCACAGCAGTAAGCAGTAAGCATGAAGATGCAAAGTAAGTGTAGTTGGATTTGAATGTGGGAGAATTTGCAAAGAAGGTTGAGCCCCAGGCATGCATTTAGCCTCATGAGTCAGATGTTATGATTCTTTTTATTTAGCAAAACACAGCCACAATGACTTTTTTGCAAATGTGTGTGTAAGAAACTAAAATTATCCTGAGGCTTGTGCATCAAAATTGTAACCTTGATTATAAGTCTGTGTGCAGTGAAGATATAATGGTGTTATTTTTGATTGGAATGTTGTGGGTTAAGTCTTCTGTTAAGTTGATCTTATAATACTATAGCTTTTTTCTTCCCTTTATTTCTTATCTTCTTTCCCAGGCATTGGTGGGGTTCTGTGTTTGTGCTTTGAGATACAACGAGAACAGACATTTAAGTAATGAACTGTGAATTCATTGGTTCCATGCTGAAAGAATAAGCCATAACAGACTTTGTGTCCTACTGAGAGATTGCCTTGCTTTGGGTGGCTGCTTAGGCTAAAGGCTGAAGAACAACTGGCCAAGAAGTAGCAGAATTGCAGCATGGCGTGTGCCTTTTAGTGTCTGAATGCATTTATAAAATGTCCCTAATGACCTTTTATAGAAAAAGTAAAACAAGGAATTTAAACTAATTATGCTGGTAAGAAGCTAAAATTGTGTAATTGAAATGGAGTCTCTGGGTGATTACAATTAATTCATTCTCATTTCTTCTTTTCAGGTTTTCTTCTTCTCCACCTTGGCCTTCCCCTTCTCCCTTCAAATCCGGTCACTTTTCTGTTTAAATTGCCATACGTTCTGTTACCTCTTCCTTATCTTACCTCTTTGCTTATGCTTTAAGAGAAGTCTTTTCAACTTCATTTCCTCTGTCACTGGGTCCGAAATCCAGTCATCAGTAGTTTATTTCTCCAAAAATAATAAGTTGTACAGGTAATCTTTTTTTTTTTTTAAAGCTTATCTGATGTTTCTGGCTAATTTTCACTTAATTCTGGGCATTCTGACCACTAATTTTCAGTGTTCTGCTGGGATGTTTCAAGGCTGCTAAGAGACCCGAACGTGGGATTCAGCTATGATTTGATGTAGAATTGCAACTCATTTTATTTCTTTTCATTTGTGAGGCTACATCAAACAGCTATTTCACTTTTAAGTAGCCATTTTATTGAAAGTAGCCTGTTACAGGTTTTAAAGTTTTCTTTTGAACTACACTATGAAACCTTTGAGAAACAAGATTCTTTGCTCTGCTCTACCAGATGTTGCACAGCATTTCTTCGTTTTTGTGTGTGTGCAAGGTTTGTGGTGTTTTACTCGGTCTCTGCTTCATGTGTACTATGTATATCTGCGTCTGTGTATGTGTATATATACATGTATTTTTATAAATGGTAGAGAGAAGTAAGGAGGGGATAGCGGGCTTCACCATCATAGAGTTGTTACTGTGTAGGATTGAAAAGCAATGCTCTGATAGTTAATGCTCCTCAGGTGACTACATAACATCAACCAAAATGTAAAAACACCAAAGGGTTGCATGTAAACTGCTGTCACTGGAGCTGTGGCAGAAGCAGTGCAACGTATTCTGAGTAGAACAGAAATTCTTCTAAAGACAGTTTGGAGTTAGATGCCAGTAAGGGGGAAAGTTAAGAGTCAAAAAGTTCTGAGAAGACAAAGAGTCTTTCAAATTTGTGTGCACATACAGGCAGTGGCTCTAGCTCTTCCCAAGGATGTTTCATAATCAGCTGCTTGTCCACAACAAACAAATCCCCTAGAAGGCCTAGAGCCTCAGGATGTGTCTACTCCGAAGACGCTATTAATTGCTTGCAGACCATGTTGAGTTTTGTGATGCTTTCGGTAGGCTTTTGATCATGCCCGAGTTAGCTAGTTGAAATCTCGTTCAGAGATGATGATGCTGCAGTCTAATTTAAACTACCAAAAAAATCCCCTCAGACACAAACCAAAAAACCCCATGTTGTTGAGTGATATGTTTTGGGGTACATGGGGAGTCTGCAGTAGGAAATGGCCCATTGCATTCTGCCTTAATACATGAGTAGCTTTTTTCTTCTGTGGTTTAGATACTGGGAGGTGAAGTAAGTGGACTGCGGCGCATCAGAGAGAGGATGAGAATTGTTTTAAACTGATAAGCCAACAGCAAGAAGTGCCCAAGCGACAAATTTCCTTTCTTATTCAATCGAGTTGTTTTGCTTATGCCCTTAATCATGAGCATTTGCTACATGCTTTCAGCATTAATGTTTCTTCTCCACGGGAATAGATAGAGCCTATTTCAAGTCTGTCTTGGCTATCATCAATCCATCTAGTTTGGTCAGTGAATATCCACTCTAACAACTGTACATACAGTATTTCCTAATTTATTTAAAAGCATTAAATAAATTGTTTCAATTCAATTATTCCTTTTTCCCTATTAATTTGGAAGTCCTACTTGATCTTTTTGATTAATTCACCTGTTTTATAGACATATGTTTTATCTTGTTGTTGTAGGGTGAATAATGTACTCGCTCTTTCAGTTGAGAACATACTAACTTACATGTGTTCATTTGGCTTTCTCTTTATATTTTAACTTCTCATATAGATATGTGTGTTTTTGCTAGTAATTTGGGGGCAGATATTGTCATAACTTGTCCTTAAAACTGCTAGGTCTCTTTTGTTTCTGTGAATGGCTCAAGTTCCATAATACTCATGGGCTATTCAGATCTTAATCAACTGCTTATTAAGAATGACTGTCATCTGCCCTGGTGTTGCCTAGTTGTCTAGCTATTTTTAGACTAGTGGCATTTCTGTAACTTAAGTAAAGTCTGTTCATCCTGTAAACAAGCTAGATGCATAGCTGTGGTCTGAAGAGCTTGCCCAGACATTAAATGTAATGTCTGATTTGCAGGAGAGGCCTACACAGTTAAATGTCTTAATTATTTGAAATACTTCTTGCCTGGCAAAAGTTAGCGTAGATGCATTTGCACTGGCACAAATGTATTTTTGCTTGGAGGAATTTCATTTTGTTTACTGAAATGTTGCACACAATAGTAGCAAAAAAGCTGGAGGCTTGCTGGTATAGCTGTGGACAAAGACTGAGGAGGTGGAAACTCTGCCAAAGTGTGAAGTGAGGAATTTGAGGATAGGAGCAATAAAAGGCCACTTCAAAGCAAGAGTCTGGAAAAATGGAGACTGAGAAAGATTTCCAGCATTTTCTGTTGTGTAACTTTAGCTTTCTATTTAATGTAAATATTCCTCCATTCTTGGGTGGGGGCGGGGGGAGGAGCATGGAAATCTGTTAAAATTAAATTTATCTTTTCCATTCTTAGGGAAAAAGATACTGCCCATCAAAATAGATTAGAAGATAGATTACTATACAATGAATTTTTTTATATTTTGCAAGACACTAATGTTGTTTCTTATGAGTCAAACTCTTTTCCAGTTTCTGATACTACACTTCTATTTAGAGTGTTAGAGTCTTATATGCTTTTAGGACACAGACTACTTCTGAAGCCATTGTTCTGTGTTTGCAAATAGTTTGTAAAGCTTTGGTGCCTCATTTCTTCATTTATGGTAGGCATCTGTCCTTTGCTGTAGCTCCAGTTTTATTTAAAGTATACTTCCAGTTGTGTTCAAAAGCTTGGGGAAAAAAAAAAAAATAAAAAAAAAGGGGGGGAGGGGAATGGAATTTTTTCCCCAGTAAAAATAAGTACCAAAACCAGTGTTCCTCAGGGGTAAAGAATAGCGTAACATCTCAGTGATTTGATCCAGTTGTCATCTGGACAAAAATGGCATTGTTATGGCCCTAGTCTCACCAAGAGCCATTTCTATGGGAATCAGTTGGTCCTGTTCAGTGGGTGGTCTCATTCCAGTTAAGACTGTGCAGGTGCCGTGGTCAATCGGGTCAGTCTAGATACTGACTGGAGGGTGCTTTTATGCTTATCTGTACTGACAGTACTATACATTTATGCCTGACAACCCTCTTCAGACTTTTAAGAGTGCTACTTACCTTGTTTTGGACTTTGAGAATGCATTGCTACAGTCACACCCTGTAGTTATTTCAAATATTAAATGTAGAGCTTTATCTAACAAATATTTTTGTCTTAGTACTAAGGCAAGGTAGTAAGTTTTTTCTAAATTAAAAAAATGTAACTATAAATCCATGGAATAAGTAGTTGCACCTGGAAAATAGGTGGCAGGGAAGAGTTTTATGTTCAGCCTAGGCTAATGTAAATACAATAGCAAACAGACATCACTTGTCATACACAAGTACTGAACACCTTGAGTTTGTGGTGCCAAGAAGTAACAAATTGTCTGGAACCATTTTTAATGTATTTGGCTCCTTATTGGTGGCAAAAGCTTCAGAAAACCTTTAGAAAGCTTAAATTAGCTGTTTTAATTACTCCCTTGTATTGATGCGCAAAGACCTTACATAGTCATTTCATTCCTACTCAGATAGAAATCATGAAAACAATTTTCAGATACTATCCAGTTTCAGTGTTTTCCACAAAATAATTCAGGTTAACTAGAAAGCTGAAACTGAAGGTAAATGCCGATTCCATTAGTGACAGGTTTTCTCTATTTAGCAGACAGTTGTTTGAGGTCAAATGCAGCCTGATCTGCACTGGGATTCCAAGAAGTCTGAGAGAAGCTTGCCTTTTGCTTATCTCCTGTGGTGTAGTGTTGAAAAACAGAAACAGAAAGCCCTTTACTTTGAAAATAAATAATTCAGCCAGGAAAAAAAAAAAACAGGCAGCTTCTCTAGCTCAGTTTTCTTAATGATTGGTCAAATTAGAGTATTTAAGGTTGGGCTCAGAAAATGAGTTGGTATAGTGATAGGTGATTTGCTTAACATATATGGACCTTCACTGGAAGACACTATTGAATGCTAAGGGTTCTTTAATCTTGGGGCAAGGGGTGCAGAAAGATAGTACAAGAGCCAGTGAGCCTGAGTGCAAACCGTGTCACAAAGCAGGCACGAATCTGGGAGGCGGATGAACTGATGAACCATTAGAGCATTTTCCACTTTTCCACATTTTCCAGAGGAGCTGCAATGCAAGCAAGCTAATTGATTCCAGAGAGATGTATATTTACGAAATTTAAGGGTCTGTAATCTACAGAAAATTAGATTATATGATCTAATTGCCCCTTTGAATTTTTAAGCAATTCCTGAAGTTAGTTCATTGATTCAGTATTATTTGGGTACCTGTTGGTTTTCCTGCAGATCATACATAATTTCAATGTACTTTTAACTCCTGCAAAGCTAGTTCAAAGAATTCTAACCCTATTAGTTGCACGTAACTCCTTCTCATGCAAAATTTTGATGTGGATGTCGTATCTAGGTTGTGTTTCCTTGAAGAAAAGAGTGAGCAAGTCTCAAAGGAAGAATTCTGTTAACTTAAAAACAAGTTGCCTCATATCCATTACCAACCACTGTGTCATTGAGAAGAAGTCAAGTAAGGAGAGGGTACTTAAGACCAATTTCGAAAGATTTCGTAGCATATTTTAGAATTGTCACTGGCGTCAGTGGATTTTTTTTTTTTGCTTTGTGGATTCTTCTTTGCTTTTGTTTTTAAGTGAGCAACTGAACTTTTTTTCCTCTAAAAAGAACAAAGAAAGGATAAATGTAGAAATATGGGATTTTTTTTTTGCTGAAGCTGTCAGTATCAACAAAAAAGAGGAATCCAACTGAGGTGAGAAATGGAAAAAATAGGTATTCTAAAATCTATTTTCTCCCATGGCTAAACAAATAGCATTATGGAATGGTAGTAATCTTCTTTGGTACTAATAGGATGACAGGCTTATTTCAGATATTTTTCATACTTGTGACCAAATGTGTATTAAAATATAATGTTTACAAATATGTGAAAAATCAACCCCAAAGTGGTGGTGGTCTGGTTTTGTGTTTTTCCTGGTTGCCTCTAAAGAGCACTTGTACCATACATAGCGTGCTAGAATCTGCTTCTGGGAATTTCTGCCTGCGACATCCACTTCAAATATCATTCACAGCTTAAGCACATTAGAACCACATGCCTTAGTGTCAACTTAAAAAAGAGAAGAAAAATTGCCCTTAAGACTATTTTGGTGTGTGTTTTTGTTTTGTTTTTTACTTTGCTCCATTGTGAAAAGGCTGAAGCAGCAGATTTTTAGAGCTTCTGTAGATTCTATGTGCATACCATGTTTTTGCGACTACAGTTTTTCCATTTTTAAAAATGAAATGTATCCAATTCTCAGAACTCAAAATGCTGCATTTTTCTTGACTTTCATGAAACTTGGCAGTGAACCCTGTGTTCTTTCAGTGTTTCTGTATCCCCAGCTGAATGTGCTCAGAACTTCCCAGTGCTAAAGACTAGAGGTTTTTTACTGTTGGAAGGAAAAGAGTATCCGGGCATGGCTTAAACAGTTTCAATCAATTCAATACAGCAGGTTTACAATGTGAAGTTGTATCATTTGGCATTTCTTTAGTGGTGAAGTGATTTCAATCATTGAGATGATGGGAAAGGCAGATATGTTGTGTTATGGCTGTTTTCTCCTGCCATTGAGAGTATATTTACTTTTATATGCTAGACAGATACATGTATCTTAGGGTATAATGAATTAGATTAATTCATTAACCAGAAGAGGGTTTAGAATTTTTTTTTTTGAGAGCAGTTAATCACATCACAAGAGAAAAAGCACTGTTACACTGCAAAAGGGCAGAGGACTCAAGAACTGGGGAAAGAGAAATGGGCATCACCTGCAAAATCATATCCTTGTTTCTAATACTTAGAAATTTGGGTGGTAGTTGGGGATTTTTTTGTTTGTTTTAATTGAATGTATATTTAATGCTTTGACAGTAATTTTGCATTGTGGCACTTTATGCTTCTGGACACCAGATGGTGCTGCTAAACTAGCTCATGTGTAATTTTTTGAGTAATTGATACTTTATTTAGTTCCATAGCCAGTTTGGTACTTTCTGACGAGGTGTACTTTCCGACCAGGTGTATATTCCAGGATGCAAAACTGTACCTGATAGCTCAGCACACCACCTTCTGCTGTTTAAGGACAGTGGTCTGAAAATTATAATGTAAACTGAAGTGTGTTGTAGAATCAGTATTTTAGATCTCACTGGGCAAAAACTGCCATCAGCTGGTGTTCCTCCTGGGTATATAGCTTAGTAGCAAATCTTAATTTATATACTTGACACTTCAAACATTTGATTTATTATCTTGAGTGTCATTTAAATTTGTTTTGATAACTTCAAGCAGAAAACTTCCGGTGGAGGCACCTTTATTGCCAGGTTAACTGCAAAGGATGGTTCTAGAGACTAATTAAATATAACAAAGTTATGATGAGGGTGGGTTTGAGTTTGAGGTTTTGTTGGGTTTTTTTTCCAGACATTGTCTGTGTTAAGCTTGAGTAAGGCTGTCAAAAAAACTTAGCTGTCCTCTGTTAATATTTGTTTGACAAGACATGATGGCTTAGCTATGTAATTGCATTGCAGACAATGTTTTTAATACTGTGATGTACATTTGGCCTTTGATTTCTATTTATTTTAAGTTGGTTATCATGTTTAATAAATTTATCTGGTAATCCTAACCGTGGGGCTCAAAGGATGGAATGATACATTTGTTTTGTAGCTGAATCCCAAAGGTTGGTGGTACAGTTTATTGCTGAACCGTAAATAATGCATTCAAATTTATTTAAGCAGTGAGGAAATTTTTGATAGATATTTTACTGTATTTTTCTTACAAGTCTTTATTTCTTTTATAGATCCCCATATTAAAGTCTCTGGAAAAAAGGAAAATGTTAAAGAAGCGAAAGAGAAAATCATGTCTGTCTTGGACACAAAAGTAAGAAAGAAGTTATTTAGAATGACACCTTAACCCCTAATTTTGTGGTGACATTGATCTCTTTAAATGGGCTCATTTAAACAGAAGATATTTATGGGTGCTGTGAAGCTAAGCCTCCAATATATTCCTTCTGGATGTTGATATTTGGTGTATACACACATATTTAAACATGCAACAAGAAAATACTTGCTCAAAGCACTTTATCCACATCTGAACTATATAGAAATAATTTCCATCCGTATGGCTAAAAGCATATAGTTGGTTCGTTAGGTTGGGTTTTTTACTTTAAAATCTGAAATACAGCTTCACTGCAAACAGTAGATTATACAGCCACTTCAGTGAACCTAAAATTTTGTTTTTGTTTGAAATTCAATTTTAGGGGCATTTATGCAGTTCTATTTTTAACTGTTACTGCATTCTTATACTCTGAACATGAGGACCAGAATTTCTGAAGTGTCTAAATTTTGGCCAGGGGTCTCTCATGTTCATCAGATTTTCTTTTCATCCAACAGCAAGTCCTTTGGGGCAGTGTATATGGCTTCTGCGTAGTTGTACGCCAACTTTTTGATTCTCTAAACAGATTGCCAAAAGGAACACTCCAGTGATAAGTGCAATTTTTTGAACTGCTTTTAACAACGTTGTTATGGACTGTTCACAATATAGCTTTTAAGAACAGCTGTAGGCAGTGTTTGTGTATTTTAAAAATCAATGTACCGGAAAAATTTAGTATGTTTGTTAAAGGAGGAAAAAAATCCGGTTGTTTTAGGTCCCATGGCTTTGTGAATTGCCTAAGTCTTCATCATATGATCCTTTCAGATCAGACAGGGGTGTGTGACTGCAATTGAAAGAACGCAGAATTAAAATATATTAGAAAGGATTGCAAAAGGACATTTAAGTCACAGTTGATAAAAGCCAGGGCACGTTTTAAAAGCCTTAGACGTTTTTTGAAGATGTACCTTTGGGGTATTTATTTCCATGTTATTTCCTCATTGGAAAGAAAACGTGAATGGTTTAGCGCCTGACTATGATCCACCTTAAAAACATCTTACTTGAGTAGAAGTTAAGCCAGCTAACCTTCTGCAAAAATACTTTGGAAATACGACTTTGAATGTCATTCTTGAGGTTAGATTACTCTAAAATGCTCACGTTCTCCTGTGAACAAATTTAATCATGGGTGCTTGATTTCCAGAGCAATCGGGTAACCTTGAAGATGGATGTTTCACATACAGAACATTCTCATGTGATAGGTAAAGGTGGCAATAATATTAAAAAGGTGATGGAGGAAACAGGATGCCATATCCATTTTCCAGACTCAAATAGGAATAATCAAGCCGAGAAAAGCAACCAAGTAAGTGTTGTTTAATATTTTTAACTCATTTATACTGTAATTCCTGAGAGTATAAAACATTTCTAAACTTTTGTCGGTTTGGGTTTTTTGCGGACTGGGTGAGTTCATGTTCAGGGAAATAAACTTTTGGTATGTACACTCTGTGGAAAGTATGGGACTTCCTAAGTGAGCAAATCTTCAAAAACAGATGGAAACAATTTGTGATGGCTTATGAATAATTTTCATTTTTTTAAATAAATTATTTTGAGCATACAGATGTCAACAACTTAGTGTGAATGGTGGAGAAACAGTATGAAAAGGACTGCTTTTGTAACTTTTTTCCTGTTCAATACCTGACTTACTTAGCATATTGATTAATTTCTTGGTGCTTTTGGCTTATGACGTAACTTAGTTGAAAACTAAACTTGGTGGATATCTAGCAAAAATGAATGTCCTATTGTAAGAGTTCAATTTTATAAGAATAAGTCATTGAACTGGAATTGTACATCTTTTGTAATGCTAATATTACTGGAATGTTTACTTTCAAGTCTTTCATCACTGTATTTAGAATTCCCTCTTGTGCATCCTGGTGGCTGCTGAGCAAAATACAGTAATTTCAAAATGTTCAGGAAAACCTACTGCTGTTGAATATTAGCATTGAGCACGTGTACACAGTAGTAATTCCATTGTTTGATCCAAACAGCCGTATTGTTTGAGGTATCAATTTTTTTAGTTGCTTAAGCCTATGTAACCTAAGATGCTATAATATTCATAGATTATTTTTTTAAACTGTTTTTAGTTTTCAGCCACTGTTTAGAGAACACTTAGGATGTCACCAGGTGTGAAATAAGTGTTGATTTTCTTAAAAAAAAGAACACAGGTATCTGAATAACTTTTGCAATGCCTCATTTGAAAATGTGATGCTATATTTTCCATATTCTTGCCCTTCTAGGTGTCTATTGCAGGACAGCCAGCTGGAGTGGAGTCCGCAAGAGTTAGAATTCGGGTAATAGTCTATTTCAGTATAGTGTTCCCTTGAAAACACCTGACAGGAAAAAAGTTATAGCTTTGAGATCCCTAGGGTTGTGTGGCTCTGTCTTATGACAGCAGAAATATAGGAACGATGTGAGTATCCATATGAGTAAAATACAAAGGGTATTATAAAAACAGTGATTCACATTCTGGCCAAATTTTTAACTAGCCCAAGGTGGATCTTGAACGTGACGTCTACAGTATAAGAAAGATGTAAAGTATCCCATATTGTGTCTAAAATTGCATCTTACCTTACCATCCACAGATGACCTGTAGAAGCTCAGGCATCCTGTGTGAATCTGTGACTTAGGAAAGGCACTTGCTGCCTTTTTAATTTTAACCATTTTCATGTATAATTTGTATAAATAATTTTGTGGAATTCAGTTCCATTCTCCACTTGTAGTACTTTTCCATCTTTACCTTCTAGCTTTGATTTGTATGTGTGCTTTGGCATGGGTAATAATAAATCTAATAAATTATGAAGACTTTTTCACAATTGTTGTAGTTCGGTATGTCCCTTACACAACCTTGGTCTTGGCAGTCATGAAAGAAGCTGATGTTTACACAGCTTTGTAGCTGACTTGAGAGCTCCAGTTAATCCATGACAGAAAAGAGACTTCTCTAGGAAGTTTTACAAATATTGACCTGTTTGTAGGTCTGCATGGAGAAGTATAGGAAATTACCTGGCTTTATTGTTGCTACATAGTTGCAAAAGATCCTGGTATTTTGGAAAAACAAACAAACAAAAAGCCCACACAAAACAACAAACTCTTGTGTCCCTGGAGAAACAGGTGCCTTTTTCCAGCTCAAGATATGATTATATTTTTATCAATGAACCCTGGGCAGAAGATGTATTGTGTCAATTTAATCATCACTGACCAATACATCATGATTCAGTAATAAAATTGTAGTTTTAGTGAGTATGATTTTGTTTTTCAATATTTGCTCTTCAATGTTGTTGCAGGAGCTGCTTCCATTGGTACTCATGTTTGAATTGCCTATTGCTGGAATTCTCCAACCAATCCCAGATCCTAATTCTCCCACAATTCAGCATATATCTCAGACGTATAA
Source organism: Platalea leucorodia (assembly GCF_965183815.1). Classification (NCBI taxonomy): domain Eukaryota; kingdom Metazoa; phylum Chordata; class Aves; order Pelecaniformes; family Threskiornithidae; genus Platalea; species Platalea leucorodia. Next base: position 33,509,446 of record NC_138826.1, read on the forward strand.
TATTTCAGTTTCCTTTAAACAACGCTCTCGAATGTATGGTGCTACAGTCATTGTCAGAGGGTCACAAAATAACACTAGTGCTGTGAAGGTAATGTGTCTTCTTAAGTAGGTTTCTGCCTGCCATAAATATAATCATAATTTAGATAATTAAGAGCTATATTAATGTTTATATCCTGCCTCTTCAGTACATGTTGTTATTGTATAATCACTTTTGAAGCCTGAGGTTTTTTTTTTGTTTTGTTTTGTTTTTTAACTTAACTGGTATAGGTGAGGTGTAAAAATGCATAGAAAATAGTTTTAAGTTTAGGATTCAGCATTGTTTGTACTAAGCTTTTAATTTGTTTTTCATCTCTTGCGTGTCTGTTCAGGTTTCCAGCAATACTGGAATATGTGCTGATCTTACCCATCTTTTTATTTAAAAGCAAACAAAAAACCCCAAAAAACAACCACAAAACAAAACAAAAAACCCCCATGAATTCTGCATGCTTTGATCTTTTCAATGTGCTCTCAAGTACATAACCTTGAAAGTTGCCCTAACAGTCAGTAAAACTGGTCTTGCGAAACCAGAATTGGGAGATGTGAATTTGACAGTCAAGTAAAGGAACTACCATGAGCCTATTTATCTTAATAAAATAAAAAAGTTTTCTTGTTAACAGCTGGCAGCGAGACAAATTGATATGGCCTCAGATGGGTGTATCTCAAGCCAGTAAGAACATCTTAGGCCAAAATTGAAAGACAAATTTTACTAGTATACCTGCCGAAATGAATCTCTATCGACTTTCTTATTGCTATATGTGGGCGCAGAAAGTCTATTGGGACCAAACCATTCGATGACATCTTACTGCCTTTTACAGTGGCAATTAAATGCTGCATTTGGTCATAAAATGGGAATAATAGGTAGAGTTTAGTCCATCTATTTCCTTTAACAAATCAACCAGGTTTTTAAACAAAACAGTTTTCTTTATCTTGAATGTGGAATGCCTGACAAGTAAGGAAATGTCATTTTGTAGGCCTATGAGCACCGTTTCACTGATTCCTTGCATTTTCCCTGCAGGAAGGAACAGCCATGCTTTTAGAACACCTAGCTGGGAGCCTGGCCTCTGCAATCCCTGTGAGCACACAACTAGACATTGCAGCACAGCATCATCTCTTTATGATGGGTCGAAATGGCAGTAACATCAAACATATCATGCAGAGGACTGGTGCTCAGATACACTTCCCTGACCCTAGTAACCCACAGAAGAAATCCACTGTCTACCTCCAGGGCACAATTGAGTCTGTCTGTCTTGCCAGGCAATATCTCATGGTAAATACTTTCAGTGAAACTTGCTTGAAAAAAATGTCAGATTATAGAAAATATGCTCATTCTGCATGTATTTATTGGTCAAATGTAAATTAGCCTTAGAGAAGGAGGATTACTACTCACGTTGCAAAAAGTTGATTCAGTTGAGTGCTCTATTTTTGTCAGTGTTTTGTGAGTGTAGTTATCTAAAATATTTGTAATCTCTGGTAGCATGATTTGAAAAACAACCTTGGCAATATAAATGCAACATAAGCAATTTAAATTTACGATAACAATATATGCTTCTGAGTAGAAGGCAGACTTTTGGAGGGTTTTGTTGTTGTTGGGTGGTGGGTTTGTTTTGTTTTGCCAACCTGCCTTTTCCGTGTTTGTCAGGTAAGTAGAGTTCTTTTGGGAGGAAGTGGCAGGAATTTCTTAGTTCTTATGTAGGCAAGTCTTCAAGGAAACTGGCAAGTATAGGAAGTACTTACTCATTCTGCAGGCTTACGTTCTTTCTAGTACCGTAGCCTCGGTACTATAAGGCCTGGTGATGTTCTGGTGATGAATATTATTATTATTTGTACAGGATTTTGTTATATTGGTCTTTTAAGCTTCACAGGAGCCTTTAGACCTTGTTGGAGTACTAATGTTTGTATATGGATTTTTATATATATGGATATTTACGAACTACACATAGAAGGATTGGATTCAAATCCATTTCAAAGCTGGTAGCAGGATAAACCATGATACCATTAAATTCCAGAAGTCCACATCTCTTGTACATTGCGCTGTGCCTTGCTGTATAGTGGAAAACAAAAGCATAGTGTCTTTATACAGTTATATTAATGATTATTATATTTTAGGCTATTATTGTCTGTAATACTGAGAGCGCCTTATTCTATGTATTTCCTTGGTGAGGTTTAAGTAGTACTCTTTCTGGAGGTTCATGAAGTAGAAGGAAATGCAAACAAGCTATCATATGAACCTCAAAGTACACCTTTACTCTCAAAACTTAGAATTATGTGAGGGCTGTGTTTTGGTTTTTTTTGGTTTTTTTGGTTTTTTTTGTTTTTTTTAAATATTGACGTTTGATTTAATAATCCCAAACACATCAGCACAATTTAGTATCCCAAATCACATCCACTATGTCACCCTTTAAGAACTGTACTGACCAGGAAACTTGGTCTGTTTCAACTCACAGGCATTATATGTCCTGAAACTGTTGTTTCCAGTTTTGTAGATAAAACAAATTTTAAAAGCAAATTTTGCAAAGAAGGAATATATCTTTTTAAACAATAAAAATTTGAAAAGCTGAGGGAAGAAGTAACTAACCAGATAAGAACTTACTTCCAATTCCTAACTTAGTAAAAACAGTATTTTTCAGCTTCAGATAAAAACACTTAACTATGCCAACCGTGCCAATACCTACATACAGATAGATAGCTGCAGTCATTCTCAGCTTCTTTTGAAGTAAATTTCACTTGACTTGTTTTCTTCTTGGTCATTGCTCAGTGGAATGAGATTCCTGTGTTGTGGAGTGATTTCCTGCAAGGTGTGACTGCATGCTGGCCTTCTCACTGTGGTCGCCATAATTATTGCCTCCTGCCAGTTCCTCTGATTCAGTCAGAATAACAGCTGCTGCTGTTCCACAGCTAGGCAGCACAAGTGGCCTATGGAATTGGAGAGGTGATTTAAAAATAGTGATTTGATCTCTGCAGAGCTCCTAGGAATAACTGTCTAGAAGGATCTGAACATCAATACCAAGAAAAGAAATACCATAACATTTTTCTGAACTACGAAACTGTTGTGAACTGTAATTCTAATAAGAGATTAAATTTGAGGCAGAGTTTACAATATCAACAGACAATGCAATGCAGTGCATAGATACGTTGCAGTAGGACATAGGTAATGTATTGGTGCTATCTTTAAAAATTGTCTAAATGGAAACTTTAATTCAACTAGTATCTAATTTCATTGAGAAGGCTATGAATTCTGTGGTGTATAAATTGTGAATATCCCTTCTCTCTGACAAGCATTGCAAGTCTCAGTTTCTAATCATGACCATATTGCTTGCAGGAATATATCAATGTGGTGGTTAAGAAAATACTCATAGTAGTGATGAGGGCAAATTGTAAAAGGAAGAAAGGATACCTAGTAATTTAAAATTAAACACTTAGATAAGTGAGAGGGGTTTGGGTCTTGTTTAAAATGTTCTATGTCTTCCCCTCATTCCAAACCCTTTGGCTTCATCTGTATTTTGGTCATCACTAAAAAATAGTGAGACTGACTTTTTGCTAGTTTTGCATATAATAATGAGGACTGTACTGTATTTAATTACAGAAGACATTGACAATTCTAGTTTTGTTCTCTCACCTCCTGTCAAAGAACATTGTTTAGTCCTGTTCCTCTCATCATCATCATGTAGGTGCTCTAAACATACAATAACAACACAGTAGTGTAAAAAATGAGCCTTTTAATATACTTAATAAAACCTGACGTTTCACCTTTTAAGTTTGTTTCCTTTTAACCTGTAGTTGCATTTTCATTCAGTAGACTTTCAGGGAGACCTTCAGCTATTACTTTCTGTAACTTCTTTACAAAAATATTTGGAACATTCAAGCATGAAATGTCTCAGCAGTTCTGTAAAATCCTTGATTATTGATTTCAATGTTTTTAAACAGACTTTGTTCATAATTGCTCTTTTCAGACAAGTTCACTTTGTGGAGTTAAACTGTGTTTGTCAGTCTTCCTGAAGTCAAAATAGTTAAGATGCCTTGCTTTAATTTTCCTTAAGTTAAAATTACTTTAAGTTTGGGAACTACTGTGTAGCTATAGGTGGTACTGTTGAGAAGTCCTATTTAAATACAAAATAATATTGAACTAGCGATCTGAAGAATAAATATACCAATTTGCTGCTTTTCTTTCTGAAGCAGAAGCAGGAAACTGATTAAATAAGAGCGCTTTCTTGAATGTATCTTACTGTGGCTTTTTTCCTGATGCGTGTGACACTATGTTTACTTAATTGTGAATCTAAATTCATAAAAAGGAGGATTTATTTTTCTCTGACTTTGTACCTTTTTTTTTTGTGAGAAGTAGCAACCTAATAATCTAATATCCTGTGACTGAGTCTTTTGTTATTTGGGGAGTTTGGGCTTTTTATAGGGGTGCTTTTTTTTGTAACTTTTAGTCTTTCAGGTGTTTCAGAGTTGTCATCCATATCCACTGGAAAATATTTATCTAGCTTATCTAGGACAGGGTAAGAAAAAATGTAAAGTTAAGACTGAAGCAATGGTGACTTACTGAGAAACTTTTTTAGAATTGTGTTTCCTTATCTCAAACATAGTTTAACGTGAGCCTTTGAGTATGTGAGAGTCCTGCTATCAATTCCTGACAATATATTGTTCTATTTAATGGGTAACAGTGGTTTCTGAATTTGTATCCTCTGGACACCTCTAAGTCTGTATAAATAAATAATGCAGGGTGCATATGTGCTGATTGGAATGTCAAATATTCAACAAATCATTTCACCCTTATACCACCAAACTGTTTGTTCAGAATCCCGGGGTAGAAAGATACACCTGTATTCTTGCATACAAGGAAATGGCTTTACTTAAAACTTCATCCTTGCTATTTTTTCTGAACTTACTGTATCATGATGTACATGTGTTACAATCTCTATATTTCACTTTATTGCTCACCTTTTCATGGGAAAAGGGTAGGTTAGAAGTTCTATGAATTTTTGTCTCTTGCCTTTTCAGGGTTGCCTTCCTCTTGTGCTCATGTTTGATATGAAGGAAGAAATTGAAGTAGAACCACAGTTTATAACACAGCTAATGGAGCAGTTAGATGTCTTCATAAGCATTAAGCCGAAGCCAAAGCAACCAAGCAAGGTTGGTGGAAAGCTAATATATTCTTTTTAGGCTTTCATGACAACTTTTCAGAGCTGATGAGTTGACATGTCTGCTCCTCCTCTCTAACTTAATGGATCATAAACTTGTAAAAGGCGTATATATTTTATGCTTGAAATATCAATTTAAATGTTACAACAGCTCTCCTTTATGGTAAAATGACTTCCATTAAATATTTGACAATACAGAGATTAGCTTTTGTATGGAAGATACCGATGAAAGAAATAAACTATGAGGAGATAAGTTGTATCTGACTAGAACTATTTTTGATTTGTTTTTAAAGAGATTCGTCTTAAATTGCAGATTCCCCACGTAAGTGCAGTGTTCTTTAGCAATCAGAATTAAAAAAAAAAACCCAACAACAACAAATAATGTGACTATGAGAAAAGTCTGTGTTCTACACAAGCTGTTGAAAAGAACCACAAGAAACAGAATTACAAAATACCTCTAATGGGATATGTTCATTGTAAAATATTCAGGCGACTATGGATAGGAGACTGTTATCTGTGGTGTTGTATAGAATGCCATAACAGACAAAAATATCAAAATATTAAATCACCATTCCATTATGTCAATAAGTAAGCTTCTCTGTGTAGGGATGTATAAAATCAATACAAAGAAACATCGTGTAGAGAATGTACAAGACACAAATAATGGGTTTTGTAATTTAATTTTCCAGGCCTGTGTTACTTTATTCTCAGACAGCTATGAATTTAATAGCTGAATTTAATATGAACAACTTCTTTGTCTACTTTGTGGTATAGACCTCTGATAAAAGAGAAGATAAGATTTTAATTATTGGTTCATTTCTCTAGATCTCGGGGCGCTTCAGATTTGATATACCAAATAGCAGCAAGGTACAACAACAATTGTTTTTCTTAAACAGAAAGGACTTTCATTATTCTCATTCTCAAGTGCATACAAAATCCCTAAACTTACTGTCAAGGGCACTAAATTTGAGTAGTTTGTAATGGACATTATCTCATGCCATCTCACACTCCTGTTACTGATAGCCATGAGGGAGTATTAAGAAGAGTTGTGTGTGTTGCAGATCAATGTTATACAGTTGTGTTACTCATTGGTTTTCCTTTTTTGTTGTTTTTTGTTTCCCTACAGTCTGTGATTGTAAAAAGTGTTGAACGAAATGCCTTAAATATGTATGAGGCACGGAAATGTCTCTTGGGACTTGAAAGTAGTGGAGTTACCGTAGCATCAAATCCTTCTACTGTCTCGTGCCCTGTTGGTCTGTCTTGTCCTGGTTTGGATATCTTGTCCTCAGCAGGACTAGGACTCACTGGGCTTGGTATGCATTCTACTCTCTCTATATATCTCTTTATATTTTTTTTATAGATATATATTTGTTTGAAACTTAATTCACTTCTACTAGAAAAAAGGACCAGATGTGTATTTTGCGTAAGGAATTATGTTAAAGCATTAGAGAATTCCAAAAGCATCTGGCCTTTCAAGGGCTTGTTGTTGTAAAACTTCCTCAAAGGCTTTCGTAATCAGCTGTGTGACTCATCTCTGTAGAAAATCCTCTGGAAGCTCGCAAACCACTCAGCTGACAGTGAAAGGGAGGGAAATACAGGTGAAGTAGGACATTGCTTTTACAACTTTCAGAAGAATCTCTTTCAAATGAAATTTTTTCTTTGGTAATATTGTGATGTCTCAGGCTGTCCTGAATTCGAGTAGATGTTTAAGCCTGTCAATAGTACCATGAAAGTTAAAATAGCTAACACCACGTTTCAGTTTTGACTGTATCTCACTGTAATTGAGGGATGCATGTGCTACTAGTTTAGACCTTACTTATCAGTATGAAGTTAAGGACAGAAATGTGTAAGCTTTCTGTCTTAATGTAATTTTGTAGATGAAGCATATAGTCCAGACTGGAATTACCATTTTTTTTCAAGCTCTGCAAATACCCTATTATCAGAAATGTATAGAAAACCAAGCAGTCCCAGAAGAATTTAGTGACAAATCTTGACACTGGTTCTTGAAACTGAGTTCTCCTGTCACAACCGTGCTCCCTTGCGACCTGCTATGCAGGAGTGCTGCATAGTTCCATGTCAGATGCTTTCTTGGGGGCCGCAGGAGGGCAAGCGTTTGTGCCATTTGACTGTGGTTTTTAATGCTGCTTTTGTTACTGTTCTTGTCATGCCTGCACTTTGGGGTTGTGTTTTTACCTCTTTATAGAGTGTAGTGCTGAACTACCTTGTGAATGCTCTTACATGAAGAGCTGGTTTGAGGGAGTGCTTTGGGAATAAGTAATAGATTTGAGGGATGATTTGCAGTCAGTATTGAAGATGCAAAAAGGAATTGAATGGTTCTTAGTGTGGAAGCAGTGGTTCGTCCATATGAGCTTCTGAGAAAAGGGTTATTGTCTGAAATGAAAGTAAGGTTGTGAAGTGCTGTTGCTTTTGTGTTCTCTAAGTGATGCTTCTTTGAAACAAACTGATGGAAGCAATGAAGAGAATACAAAGGGATGGTGGGGCTGAGAAGCAGCCAGTGCACTCTTTGTTCTGACAATAGTTAGAGTCCAGTAGGACATAAGAGATGCTACAATTCTTCCTGGCTATATGATTCCCAGTTTAAGAATGCTTGTTCTTAATGTGTTCTCTGCATGAAATTAACAGCAGGTTTAATGTTAAAATTTGTTTGTAAAATACATGTGGGGGTTTTGTTTGTTTTTAATTGATACTTCTGTAAAAATGTTTTTCTGTGAGTCTTAACTAAATATTCACTTGTATAATTCTTTGCAGGCCTTTTAGGTCCAACAGCCCTGTCAGTCAACACCTCAACTGCTCCAAACTCTCTATTGAATGCCCTTAATAGCTCTGTGAGTCCCTTACAGAGTCCAAGTTCAGGCACGCCTAGTCCCACGTTATGGGCAACATCTCTTGCTAACACGAATGCCACAGGTTGGTAGAAGTTAAATGTAAATTAAATTAATTGTGCAACAGTAAGTTGTTAGAATGACAATTGGAAAGTCCAGAATCATTCATTCTTTAGAGCCTTAATAATTCTTAAGTTTATCTTAACACAGAGTAATAAATATCCAAATTTAAAGTTATAATTTAATATAAATTTATGGCATGCTGCCACATGCAATGTTTTGATCTGTTTTATATAGGAAACTACATTAACCTACAAAGTAATGGTTGGATAAAACATTATGGTTTTGGCATGCAATTCTAAAGGAAACTTGTTTAGTGATGTATCAAAGCTGCACAGAGATTTATAGTAAGTACTATAGTACTTGAGGAAGTTAAATGAGAAACTTAATGAGAACATGACCAATTTTTGTTACAGGTTTTTCTGCCATTCCACACCTAATGATACCATCTACTGCCCAAGCAACTTTAACTAGTATTCTGTTGTCTGGAGTACCTAGTTACAGTCAGAACACTCCATCTCCACCACCAGGCTTGACTCCTGTTGAAGTCCATGTCAATGGCATGCAATCAGAGAGTAAAAAAGGCTCACCTTCTTTAAACGGTCACGTAAAGGTAAGTGATGTTATCTCTGGAGAATCAGATGTGTTTGTAATAAACCTCTACTAAGAAGAGCTGAAAGAGAAAACTAGCTACATTAGTAGATTCTTAGAGCTACTAAGTTTAGAAATAGAACAGTGGTGTTTTCAAAATATGACTTAAAGATTAAAAAATGGAACATTCAAGCATGTTGTTCTTTATCAGGAATGAATTTCTTGTTCTCCTGCACAGATAGAAAAGGGAAATTCTTTTGATGTTTCCTTAAGCATAACAATCACTTTAGTGATTTTTGACAATCATTTCAGACCTCAAATATCAAGTATGCTGCACTGTCTGCCACATCGCTAGGAGAAAATGTGTTGAGCACAAACCACAGTGATCCAGTAAGACAAACAAGTACTCATGGTGCCTCAGAACAAGTAGCTGCCAAGTCAAATAGTGCAGAAGGTAAAATTTTGATATTTTATTCTTTTGTCTGGTAGTGTTTGTGCAGTCTATGTACAGTTCATGAAAAAGAAATGTAAATATATTGCCTGTGCATTGGCTTTGCAGCCATGTTGAAGGAAAATAGCACCGGATCTCCCAGATTTGTTGTCAAAGAAAGTAAATAGGAGTTGTAGTATGAGCTGTACTGTTGATAGAAACACCTTAAGTCAATGTAAATGCACTTGTAACTTTTTATTTGTTCCCCAAGAGCAGAGGGAAACAACCTATGAAAATTTTAGTATGATTTACAGCAGCTTAAATTTTTTGCTTAAAACAGTCTTTGCTGGGTTAAACACTGTTGTATTTTTGCTTTTTAATAAAGCAAAGAATTAATGCCTTTGAGAAGGTTATTGCAGAAAATTATGTGTAGATCAAACCTAGATGACACTGTCAAACAGAATTTATTTGCATGTTTTAAAACAACATTTCAGTTATGCTGCCTTTTAGGAGCTAACGGAACTAATAAACTGTTCCCATCATTCTTGGAGGGAGGGAAAGCTAGTTCCACTTCAGACTTGAGCAAATATGTGTAAAGGCCTTGTTTCCCTTGCAAATACTGATCAACAAGGAGGTGCTCTTTTATTAAGGGTTGTGGTCATTTGAAATGCTGATTTGAATAAAAGGTACATTGCCCAGTCAAGGTGATAAATATTTGTAAAAACACATTCTAAAGATATTTGAATATCAAGTGGGGAGCTTTTATTCCAGCAAAAGTTATCTTAGCACCTGGCAAGGTTTATTAAAACTGGATATAAAGTAAAATTTGTTTGAAATACTTAATCACTTCTGATTGTCGGTCTGCAGATTTAATATTAACTAATCACTTAAAATAATTTTTTTTAAAAAGAAAATACATAGTGTGTCTGCTATATATGTGGATACTAACACCTTTTTTGTGCATTTCGACTTACATTTCCGACTTCTTAACCTTGACCAAGTTGTTATCCCTGAAGACTAGAATAATTCTGTAAGGAGGAATAGCAGGTTTTGTTCCATAGTTGTCATTCCTTCAGTAAGTTCACTAGAGCATAAGAGGGTTTTTGTTTAACTATTCTCTTTATTGGTCTTGTAGGTTGCAATGATGCTTTTGTAGAAGTGGGCATGCCAAGAAGCCCATCCCATTCAGCAAATACCAGTGATCTGAAGCAGATGATGAGCTCTTCCAAACAGGCCTGTTCTAAGAGACAAACAGTTGAATTACTGCAAGGCACCAAAAACTCTCATTTACAGTAAGTTAAATGTGCAAATACAGATTAATGGAACTTTTGCCATGCAAAAATACTTAACATGTTTTTGTAGGTCGAAGGGGTGGTTCAGACATAAGATAGTCAGAGCTGATTTAAATTGAGCTTGATTTTTTTTTAATCCCATTGAACATTAATATACCCCCCAGTTTGTCTGATAATTGCAAACTTTGAATGCTTTTTGCCCATCCTAAGTATTTTTCTTTGGTTTGGGAAAACTAAATGCCTTTTCTCTCCCACAAAAGAGTGGGGATTTTTTTCAGAGTAACTTTCATTACCTATTTCTAAAGGATACATTTTTGCACTTTCCTTTTTTCTTATTGATTGCTTTGAGAACAATTGCCAACTGACAGACATTTTCCTTTTGTGTGTACTTGAGTCTGTTTTCTTAGAAAAACGATATTCAGGGCACAACAGCATGTTGTCAAACACTTGTCTCAATGATTTTTTTTTTTTTGGTTGGTTGGGTTTTTTTTTTAATGAGCCTGCAGTGGAAAAGCTCTTTTGAGTCATAATGTGTCTTGGCAACACAGGTGTGTGCTTAATGCAATGTTTTGTCCGATGTACTTTAAGTAATGTTTTCACTATTCCTTTTGGGAACTGTTTATCATCACTCTTTTGAGCTGCATATTTTCTCTTACTTGGTGTATTTACACTGTGAAAGCCATAGTATGTATTTCATTAATTCTGCTCTCATAGTTTAGAAATCCAAGGATTCCTGCTAACCAGACTCAGTTGTTTGTATGCTGTCTTTTTGTTGAGGATATAGTGCTCACAGTTTCCTTGGCGCATTTTTCTGGGGTAGTCTACAACATCTAAAACATGGTCACTTTGCTTTGAAGTAATAGTTTATACTCTTCTACAGTAGGCATAAAATGTGGCTGATATTTAGAAAGAAAAGATTACCTTAAGAGGTGCTTTGGCATGTGGGACTGCAATTATTGAAGCTTTAAAAGCAAGTAGGACCCATATTAACTTCCTTAGTCCCCATTATGCATCTCTCTCTATTCTACTACTATCACTCTGTTAGAACTGCTGAGCTGCTGGCCTGAGCAAGGCTAAACAGTATGAAGTCACACTGCAGGGACTGCATGTGATAATTCCAGATACCAGACTACTCAAATCTGACTCTATAAACTATGCTTCATACTTGTTAATATAGGAAGCAGCAATACATGCTTTGTTTCACTGATGGAGAAACAGGTAAAGGAAAGCCGAGACTTTGGAAATATTGCTAAAAATGCTGAGATGGTTGTAGACTGGCATTTCTTGAATTTTGCTGCCAAACTTCTCAGGGTAAAGCTCAATTACCAAAATTGCATTGAATGTTCGCTGCTTTTGAAAAAGAAGACTGGAGTTAATACTGGCTTTGTTCCTGCAGTACTGCGGAGAGGCTGCTCTCAGATGCAGAATTAAGTGCTTCTGAAAGTCCCATGGCTGATAAAAAGGCTCCTGGAAGTGAACGGGCAGCAGAGCGAGCAGCAGCTGCCCAGCAGAACTCTGAAAGAGCACGTCTAGCTCCGCAGCCGTCTTATGTAAATATGCAGGTATGTTTCTCTGAATAAACCCAAATCTAGTGCAAAACTTGATAATTGCAAAGTGAAATTACCACAGAACGCAAAGGTGACTGTTGACCAGCAGACTGACTTGCCATTACCATTTCAGTAAAAGCATATCCCAGCAAAGTCATTAACTCTTTCAACTAAAGAGTGGGTTGTCAACTAGAAGTCCTAAAGACAAAAAAAAGCCCTTATGCTTCTGTTGAATAATAAAAACTTAAGTACAGAATAAATTGTATGGCTTTATTAGTCTACACAAGCATCACTTGTGTGTAAAAAATCTTTTATTGTTGCTTTGAGAAGAGACAATTATATATGCAAAAGACATTTTACAACTTCTCATAAGCAGTGTCAACACAATTTTTTTTCCCATAACTTCAGGTTCATATACAGGGGGATTTACTGGAGTAACTACACTGGTTTTGCTTTAAAAATATGGATCTGTACATATACTCTTTTTTTTTCTTGTACTGTTTCTGCTTGGTTAACTACAGCCTACTACTATACTCTAAACTACTTCCATGTTATTGCAAATCTCCCCAAAGAGAGAGACCCCTTAAACTGTTTGTCAAGCTGTAGTAATAGAGTAGTGTTCAGTGTAGATTATCAGTGTGGGCATAACCAGACTACTTGGAGTAGTGGAACAAGAGGTTAGTGTTTTGCAGCCCTTTTCCTTATCAGAGCTCTAGTTACTTCCAGTAGTGAATTTAACACTTCAGGCTAAATACTGCATCTCTGTAGGTTTATGTGTATGTTAGACTTGCTAATCTGTAATTCAAAGAAGTCTGACGTACTTAACCAGGGGTATTTAAACTTCAAATCTTCCATTGTCATAGGTAGTGCAAATACAAGTTGTTGTGTTTTTTTGTTTTTGTGTTTTTGTGGGGTTTTTTTAATTATCTCAAAACTTGGGTTCTTTTCCTTTCAGAAGATGAGTGCATGGAGAAGAACTAAACTTGAAAGAAGATTATTAAAAATAACTGTGGTGCCTAGATTTGCTGTCTAAGATATGCATTATCTTTTTTGTACTGTTGAGGAATATTTTAAATGCTAAGGACAGATGATTAAGGAAGAGAAACTATGCTTGAAAAAATGTCTTATTAAAAAAAAATTTTAAAATTCTGCCTAAACAGTTTGTAAATACTACTGCAGCCTCACTCAAATGGATATCAGATAGCTATTTAAAATCTTTATCTATGTTTGAGTGAACACTTCAAGTAACTAAGCTTCTAACTGGCCTACTGTCAAATTATTGTGCAGTACTTCAGGTTTCTCCTAGATGTATTCACTGGCCGCTTTAAAAACCTTTGTTTTTACAAAGAGCCCGAGTACTGGAATGACATTTAGTTAGAATGGCAATTAAGCTATCTTCTGCATGTTTAATTTTTAGGCATTTGACTATGAACAGAAGAAGCTACTAGCAACCAAAGGTATGTGGATAAAGAGTGACTTCTGAAAAATTTGTTAGTACACAGCTGAAAGAATTTTCTGAAGTTTCAGTATTGTAATTTGATTTTTAATCAAATTTAAAGCTGATAGTGAAACATTTGTATATCAGTTTTCATGTTCCAAAAATTTCTTAATACCAACATAGTATAAAATACAGTATAAACAACTTGCAGATGGGATATTCTCTGTATGAGTATATCCATATGCAAACGATCCATGTTGTTTTCAGAGACCTCACAGCTGTAATACTTGATTTTATTTGGATGCAAATTAAACTTTAAGATGTTTGTTATTGGCAAAGTTGCTCCTTATTTCAGGGATAAATTAAGTTACAAAATTGATAAGGGACTTAACCATATCTTTGATTCTGTTAATAATAAACCAAATACCCTCCACACCAAAAGAAAACCAGAAACCTTTTTTTTGAAACAGATATGATTCTTTTGGCTTCCTTGCAGCCCTGTGGAGTTTAACTATCTTCTGACAGAATAAATTGCCTTAAGGAAAGGTAGGATTCAAGCTGTGTAGCAAGTGGAGGTGTTTAGAGTTTACCGTTTGGTGGGTTGAAGTCTATTAGCGTACACAACTTCAGGGTTATCATCTCGGTACCTTTACTAAGGTTGAGATTTATTGATTTGTCTCTTTTTTCAGCTATGTTAAAGAAGCCTGTTGTAACAGAAGTGAGAACTCCAACAAATACATGGAGTGGTTTGGGGTTCTCTAAATCTATGCCTGCAGAAACTATCAAGGAACTAAGAAGAGCGAATCACGTGTCATACAAGCCATCTATGACAACTACATATGAGGTATAAAAAACTATACCGTAATGGAAATTTTATTTCTAGTGAATGATACAGTTGTTTCTCTTGAGAAATGTCTATAACTTTTGTAAAAAGAAGTCTTAGAGATAAGGTTTTTAGCTTTCCTCTCAGGGTTATGATGTTTTTTTATTGTGAAAAATGTTTCTTATGTAAATATTAAGGCATATGGAATACATTCAGCCCAACACAAAAAATTATATCCGCTTTGTAAATCTTACTCTAGCTTTATAGAAGTCTACTCCTGAAAATATATTTGATTAAAGAAACTTAAAACAACTTATGGGACCAAATGTCTCAACAGTTGTAGGCAAGTGGTAGAAATTTTGTAACCTAATTAAAACAATGTGTATGTAACAGATAAACTATATAATGTGAATCACTGCATAGTGGAGCAGAATGTTAGAACAAGAAATAGCTGTAGCTCAACTTATCTTTTGTTGACAAAGCTGTAGAAGTAGAAGAGCTTGCTCTGTTTGCACTATTCACTGGGCCCAGAAATTTCCCAGGGAAAAGGCATCCGTAGGGTCCAGCAAGTCTCTTCGGAGTCCCACTGTGGGAATATTGCAGGGAATTTATGTTCCTTTCTTTTCAAATGCATTCTGAAGTAGCTTTTTAGTATGTTTTCTTGCTGTAATCTTTCCCAGCTTCCACAGAGACACCTTTTTCTTTATTTCTGTCCTACTTATATAAAATGTAAATGGAATGTTTCTTCAGGGCTGGGAATTCATACAGCTTTTCTCTAGGATATACCTATCTTTTAATGCAAAAGACATATTCAACCATGGTAAAAATGTGCCTTGGTGTTTCCCCACTTGACACGTGAATTTTTTGTCATTCAACTACATGTAATAGGTTTGGATAGACATAATGAGCTTGCAGTAATAATAGGGGGAGAGAAAAAGCTACAGTCAAAATCTGTGAAATTTTTTTTTACATAATTTTCTATACTGACTGAGCTGGGGTGGGGTTTTCCCCCAAATCATGATGCACTGCTAAAAGTCTCTAAGCAGGCATGCCATTCTAACCAACAACACTGTATCTTAGCCGCTCAGAGTCTGCCCATGTGCAAACCACAGGCTTAGCTCTTTCCAGTGAAATGATAGCATGTTAAGACTCCTATTTCCATTGTTTGGTATGAGTTATTGTGGAAACATCTGGGGAAGCTAAAAAAACTTGGATTCCTTCTATCCTTCTTCTATTTAGCAGTCTTCAACATCATTGATATCAGAGGCAGTACCGCCACGCTTCCTCCATACACGTGCACTTTTGAGATTAATGTGCTGAAGTCTTTGAACAGACATAGTAGTGGTATTATAGTCTAATGTCTGGGAAGTTAATTTGTAAAATAAGCTCACCAAACATATTTCATCTTCACTGTAATGTTTTACTGTGTATTCAGGTTTCCAGAAACATTGCATGACATCTTTTTCACTTCACAGCTCTTAGCCATCACTATGATCTAACATAATGTAGAGGGCCTGTCCTTTCTTGCTTTTCTGTAAGACTTGAAGTCAATTCCTGCTTTTCTTCATTTGTTGAGTCATACTAACCATAGCTCACACCTTCTTGATTTTGCCAATGACAAGGAGCTTTTGCCTTTTTTTTTTCTCCTTCAGTGGCATTAATTTTCCTGAATAGTAGAAAAGATTGCTGCCTTTAAGTTATGCTTTTCAATTGGAATTTGATGGAATAGAATTAAATTGTTCATTTGGTTCCACAATTTTTAGTTCATGTAAATGTGTGGTGTCAATAATGTCCATCTTTTTTGTGTACATCCCCACCCAATTCCATAGTTAACTGCTGCTTTCAGAGAATACTGTTGCCTTATTTTAGAACATTCTGACACACAGTGATGAGAGTTGATAATTAGTACTTTACAGGAATATTAAAATCTATTTAAAAAAAAAAAAAGCAAATTCACAAACCATTGCAGATTTTTTGGTTTTGTATTGTATACCATATTGTTGTCAAGTATTGTGTACTTGATCCACTTATCTTCAGATAGATGTTCTGTTACATTCTCTTCCCCGTGAAGGGATATAGTCGATAGACTGCTTTGTCTAGAATTCGTGTGGGAATTTGATACCATGGAACATTTTGGAAACAAATTTGGAAATACTGAGCAATGTATTTTGAAGCATGGTCTTTAAATAACTTCTGCTTAAAATCTGTAAACTGCATATGTTTTAAGCACACCTGCTGTTTTTGTGTCCAGTTTGCAATTATTTGACTATTGATCAGCTGCCAAAAGAATGTTTGCAAGCATTAAAAGCTGTTTTGTTTTTTTTTTTTTTTTAACTGAGCTGCTTCAAAGAAAGCATCTGAGTCACAATGAAACTTGTTTTCTGCCTAAATTTTATTTTTTGGATATGCAGGGTTCATCGATGTCTCTCTCACGGTCCAACAGTCGGGAGCACCTGGGAAGTGGCAGTGAATCTGATAACTGGAGAGACCGTAATGGGCTTGGACCCACAGCTCATAATGAATTTGTCTCCTCAATTGGCAGCCCTAAACGGAAACAAAATAAATCAGGTTAATAATTTCTTAAGATTTGATTTAAAAAAAAATCATATTGATATCAGTTAATATTTATTTTAATATAAATGTTTCATGACATCACTAGGGTTTTAAATTACCAGCACCTGTAAAGTAAACTTATTTTACAAATTGAAAAGTGAAAGCGTATGCAAAATTGTGTAACATGATAGATGAATAATGGTGCAAAAGGAAAACGTTTAAGGAAATTTTTTTAAATGCAAGACATTCTTGCTGAAAGCTCTTTGCTGTCTTGGAAGGGGTTTTTCACGGAGTACTGAAAACAGGCCTGTAAAATAAAGTTTATTTGTAGACTGCTATTGTTCTGCTCTGTTATGGATGCAACAAGAACAGCCAGGTCTTTATTGGGCTATTTTCTTACTGGTGGAGAAGGCATAATCTGTGCTGATCTTGAATTTTAAAGCATGATTCTCTTTATGGTGATAAAATAAGACTGTCCATATGTTTGGCATGGCCTAGCACATGATTTTAAACACTGGTTTCTGTGGATACAGGCTGTAAATTTTGTAATTACTTTTAAAATAATGTTTAAAACTTACAAATTAAAATTTTACTTCAGTTGAACTCTTTGAAACTTAATTTCATTCTTTTAATAACTTAATATATGCCTTTCTGAAAGAGCGAAGAATGGAGGTAGAGTATACTGGTCCCTGCTAACTAACTGCCTTCTGGGGAAATAGCTACTATGGTTGTTTTTACTTTTTTTCTTTTTGTTGCGTATTTCTTATAAAGGTGAATAAAACCTAAATCCCAGATTAACTGCAAAGTACACAGATAGTAAAAGTTAGACATCCTAAGAAAGGATAGCTTCAATTAGAGGAAATATTCATGGTTGGTGTACTTGTAACTATTTTATTTTAAAAAGCACATTAGTTCAGCTGTGAATGGCTGCATACCATATTCTAAAGTACTTACAGAACAAGAGAGATGAAAAGTTTATCTTTGAAATCAAGCCATTGATTTCCAAGTTAATTGGATAAAAATGGAAGCTCTAGTTTAATCAAAATAAAGGATTAAAAATATATTTACATATGCATTAGAAGAAAATTAGAAATGTGAATACAGTGGCAGTGGGGGAAACTCTGTTCTATAGCAGCTGTAGCTTTCCTAGAGAATGAAATGTGTGGAGGAGGGACGAAAGAAATAGTTTGAGTTGACTGGACAAACGTATTTACCTTAAGGTATAGGTGAGAGAGTACTAAAAACTAAGTCTTCATTGACACAATTGCATAGTAGTGTTGATTTTTTTTCTTTGTTTTTAAGATAATGCTTCCTGACTGCACCAGTAAGAAGTATTTCTTAATATTCAGTTTTCAATACATGACCTTGCATGATCTGCCCTGAGTGTAAGATCATGAATTTCTGTTTGGGTATTTTTAGTGTTATCTTAATCTGATAGTGAAGAAATTGAAGCACCACCTTTTAAAGTTTAAAAAAATCAACTTAGTTATTTCTTCATTTGTCAAACTTAATGTTCATATTTTCAACCTTGAAAGTTTTACTGTATTTTAAAACTCTTTTCCAAAATGGAGCTGAGATTGATAGAAATTCTCCAAACTCTGTGAGGCCGATCCCAAATGCTTCTAACTAGTCCATGCCCAGAAAATAAGAAATGTAGCATAGCCAGTTGTGAAAAATGGTGGTTTTCACATCTTATTGGCATTCTGTGGTGGAGGCCATAGCATAAATCTCTGGGGCAATCTTAGTTTTACTCACCTAGGAAAGTATCCTTTACCTCCTGAATTGTTCTGTTATTCTTTCCTGTGTCTGTAACAAGGGAGGGAGCACTCACAATGGTGCCATTTACACAAATACCTAATGCACTCCCTGGGAGCTATCCTTTTCTTACGCAGCATGAGGAAAAACAATTATGAACTATGTGATTGTATACTATCAGTATGCACACACAGAGGAAAGGCATTGCACTGCTAAATCAGTTTTCTTGGGTTTTTTAAGCTACTTAATACTTAACAAAGAATTAAACTAGGGTTTGGTGGTTTTTTTGGTTGGGTGTCGTTGTTGTCGTCGTCGTCCGCCCCCCCATTCAAAGAAGTTTAAATCTTGGCTTCTACTTGTAAACTAGGATGCTAACTAGAATTAAATAGCCCTGGAAACTTTTTAAAGATTTACCTTTTAGGAATGTAATTTAAAACTGTATAGGGAGTGTATTTCCAGTTTTAGTCTCTTATAAAACTATTGCATTTATTTTTTGTCTGTTGTACTAAAATAATAGCTAAATCATGTGGCTACTAGGTAGTTCCTTTACCAGGAATTGCTCCAGCATGGTTTACTCCCCATCCAGACCAAAAAGGGCTGGTCGCATTTGTGTGCAATGGTGTTTTCCAAAATATTTGCTGGAGAAAAGAGGAGAGGGCTTAAGAGGAGGAAAAGCAATGGAGTCCTGCAGCTCTTTCCCCTGTATGACTTCCTGACTTGTATCCATGTGACAGTTCACATAATGTGATTTTATTCTTTCTATAGAAAACAAACACTGGAACTTAATAAAAAACTTGCCTTATGCTGCCCATTGCTTCAGACCACTGAGAGGGTTTTTTGCTGAATAATAAAGATTTAAACAGTTTGATAATTTAATGAACTAATTGAATCCAATGTTGATACGACAGAAAATTGTGCACTTCTGTGATGTGACTAAAAAGTGCACTTCTTCCCTTTCAGCTGAACACTATCTCAGTAGCAGTAATTACATGGACTGCATTTCCTCGCTGACAGGAAGCAATGGCTGTAACCTGACCAGTTTGTTCAAGGGATCTGACCTGCCTGAGCTGTTCAGCAAACTTGGTTTGGGCAAATACACAGACGTATTCCAACAGCAAGAGGTTAGTATTCCTTTGAAAGACACCTTTCTGTCTGTAGCATGTTTTCCAGCAGTAGTTGTTCTATCTCTTGACCAAAGCTACTAAGAAGCATCACTTTGTGACAGGATTTTCGTGAGCTATTCTTTCAAAGCTGTATCATGTGTCTTTCAATTTCCAGATAGCCAGCCTGGACATGAGTACTACTTTGTCCTGCGCCTTTGATTTATACTTAACAAAGAATTAAACTAGGGTTTGGTGGTGGGGATTTTTTGGGTTTTTGGTTTTTTTTTTGTTTTGTTTTGTTTTGTTTTTGGTTCGTTGGTTCCCTCTGCCCTCCCCTGCATTCAAGGAAGTTTAAACCTGGGCTGCTACTTGTAAACTAGGATGCTAACTAGAATTGAATAGCTTTTGGTCAACTTCATGTATAGCTTATGGAAATCCAGCCTGCATTCAGTAGTAATGTCTTATCTCTGCCGATGCTGGGGTCACATATATTCATCCCTTGCCTCTTCCCCTGTGTGCCAGCTGGTTTCCTTTGATCCAGTCCCAACAGGGAGATATGATTAGTCATTTCTGAACTTTCCACCTCCACAGCAACTAATCTCAGTTTAGTCCAAGTGGTAGTATTTCATATCTGTAGAATACTACAGTCAACTTGGTTATCTGCAGATAGCTTATTCCAGTAACAGATTTAACTGTGTCACAAAGGTACAGCAAGCCCAGCTGCAAGACTTACTGGCTTAGACATAAAACCCCTGAGCTTGTCCTGAAAGCACTGTAGTTGTATGTGTCACACCACTGGAATTGGGTGTACTAGGGAGCAAAATATATGTCTGTGTGGGTTGTGTCAGTGCCTCATGTGGTACAGGGGAAGGACCACAGTTGGATTCAGCATCTTCCTCTGTTCTGGACCCATATGTCCACTTCACATCTTTATGAGCAGTGAGGTCTGCACCAGTTGCTCATCTCGGATTTGCACCTGCATGTTTTCTCCTAATAGACCACACAAAGTGGATTTTTGCACAGATTGCCATGTCATTAAGAACTGTGCATGTGTTCATGAAGAGCAAGCTCCAAGAGGACCTTCCATTCATGTTGTACAAGTTGCTGTGGTGTGCCAATATTTAGCTTCAGATTTGCTTCCACGAGAGGAAAACTGTGCACACCAGGGGCACAATGAAACGTGTACTACACTATTACAAGCGTAGACATGAGGCAAACTTGTACCTTCTCCTGTGCACTAAGGCACTCATGTATATGTACTCACAGAATCGTCCTGAGTCCACTGAAGTGTATTGCTGCTGTCTCGGCCCAGGGGCAGCGGGATCTGGTGTTTCCTGCCAGCATTTCTTGTCTCTCTCTAATCATGCTGCTTAAGTGATGTAGGCAAATTTTATTCCTGTGCAGTACTGCACAAAAGTGCTTAGGAACTGGCTGTACCTGAGCTAATGAACTCTTTTTGGATTGCAAAGCACTGGCAGGTGTGGGATAGACACCAGCATGGGTTTTCCTGCAACCAGGCTGAAAGTGGCAAGGTTAGTCCTCAATCTGAGTAAATAAATCCAGCTACGCCTCAATTAATTCTGTGTACGGTTCCTCAGGTTTATCTCCTCTGTACTCCCCTGCATGATTCATAACACATATATTATCCAGTCATTAATCCTTTCCTATTATCTTAGTCACTCTCCTAAAAAGGAGAGATGGCTGTGTTGGTTTCTAACACTAAAGATGGCTTTTGTTTGACAGGTGGGTTTTCGTTTTGGTTTTTCTTACCTTGAGTTGCTGATTAGGTGTGAGATGAGCCAAGGAGTCTGGCCAGAGTGAAAACTAAACAATTTTCCACTATGTGAAGTCTATTGGGAGCATAAAAAAACCACAAGCATACGTGGTTGCGCACACTTTGGAATGCTATGAAATACTCAGTGCTTTAACTCAAACGCATCACCAGTAGCTGGGCAAGCACCTACCATATCTACAGACGTATATACCTGGCTATTCCCAAGTACATTGTAGCAATTATGGTAAATTCTCAAAATCTCAAGAATCACAAATAAATAAGATCAATTGATCTTCTGTGCTTTGCTAAAACTGCTCGCTTTTTAGTTTATCTGTCAGAAATGCAGAGTAGCAAATTGAACAACTGTGTGAAGAAGCCACTGGATAGCAATGATTGCTGTTCACGTGCAAGGAATAGGTTGGCAGAGTAACTGTAAAATGCAGTAGGAGAAAAAAATTGTGAAGCTATTCTGAACCATATTTATGGCTTAATACTTTTGGGGAGAGACTTGTTTTGCATAATTTTCCTATTTCTTTTTACTCTAGATTGATCTGCAGACATTCTTGACTCTTACTGATCAAGATTTGAAAGAGTTAGGAATTACGACATTTGGTGCCAGAAGAAAAATGCTGCTTGCAATCTCAGGTAAATAACACAGATGATCATTTGTTGATTTTAAGTATTGTTTGTATTCTTCTCACTGGAGTTGTGTGTTTACAGTTGACAAAGGATCTTGGAAAGACTGAAAAGTAAGGATCTAGTCCACAGAGGTCATATTGGCTTGCCCCTCATCAGAAGGCATTTAAAACCAGGCTTTATAGAGCTTTCACATTACCAAATAAGATTTCAGTTGTATAGTCCTGTGTCCCCTTGTAAAGTTGGAGCTTGGTAGAAAGTTTGTTTCACAGCAGATGTGAACTTTGTTTTATGCCCCAAAACTGGGGGTCCTAGAAGCTCTGTGATTACAGGCTCTGCGGAGTCTGAATGGCACTATGTACTGGCCAGAACTGGCATTTTCAGGCTTTTGGTTCCCTGTCCTCCACTTTATTGATTAGCAGATCAATCATACTACTGGGAAAAACTGCCTCGTTTTTTGGGGGTGGGTGGGTTGGTTTTGGTTTGCTTTTTTCATTTGTTTGTGTGTCGTTCCCCCACCACCACCCAAGGCCAGTTGTTTCTGCAAACTATGTAGGTTTGAAAAGAAACATGTAATGCTTATTTGGAATTTTCCCAGCCCACTTTAATTAAAAGGTTGTCTTGTACCCTAAGTGGAGAAAGATAAAGGCCAAATATAATTTCTTGCCATGCATTGCAGTATATAATGTCTAACTAGATTTTTTCTAATTGTAATAAATAGCATGAGATTTCATATTACATTGTCTAGGCAATGAATCTATGTCAGAGGAAGAGTTTTCTTCAGATGCTTCATTGTGACACTACATCATTTTTCTCCCAATTGCATCTCTCCCACTGATGCCATTAGTGAATGTTTTCTATGAATTTAAAATGGTGGCATAAAGAGGGTGAAAATGCAATGTACTTAGTTCAATAGCAGTCATGAAAATCTGTGTAATCTTTCAGTGATTTTTATCTATCATGGAATTTGTTTACAAGAATAGAAAATTGGGGAAAGGAAAAACATTTTGGATGAGCATTTGCTAATACAAGCTTAGGGTACATGTTTGAATGAGAGGTGAGCATCTGTTTTTTCTAAAGACCTTATTAAAATATTATTTCAGTGTTTTAAAATAAAGAATTGTGCATTGAGAAATTATTAAGTGGCTAATAAGCTTTTCTGTCATCTCAGTTTACATTGCATGATTGTGCTGCAGCTGTACATTCTGTGTGCGTGTTCCTTCAGGAAGATTGCAGCCTTTGAGTAATATAATAGAACACTTTTAAAGTGTTTCAGCTATGTCAATTTGATCTAAATCAATATTGCAACATATTATGTACTCCACACTGTATCAGTGCCAATTAAGAATTGCACCAAATAGATGCCTGTATCCCAAGCAGCCTCTATGAGTCTTAACCTGGCACTCCTACTATCCGGTTGAACTGTTAAACCGAACGAGTGTCTCACAGACATTTTCACTTCATACTGTTCTGTCTAAAATATTTTGTTTGCTTAAATAGAAGTTTTGCTTTTGGCTTAGATCAACATATTAAAGTTAATTTCTGATGAGAGATTTTTTGTTTGTTTGTTTGTGTGTGACCTTTATAGAACTGAATAAAAACCGAAGAAAGCTCTTTGACCCAGCAAACGTACGTGCCTCATTCCTGGAAGGTGGAGCTAGTGGAAGACTGCCGCGTCAGTATCATTCGGACATTGCTAGTGTCAGCGGTCGCTGGTAGCAGTAAGTTGTGGCTCAAAAAGTCAGCTGTAAAGATGGACATGGCAATCCTGTGGACAGCCTTCACTGCACACCACCCTCTGCACTTTGGGAGTTTGGGTGTCAAGGACCAAAGCATTTTGTCTGCACAATACTGTGCCAAAAAAAAAAAAAAAAAGAGGAAACACATTTTGTCTGTTGTCTTTCAAAACACCAAATGTGGGTTATGTTTTACTCATGTAGATTGGACAGAATTTGCAATAATAATATTATAGGGTTCTTTTGTTTAGTATTTTATTACCTATAACTATAATGTATGCACTGAATTTTTACTTTGTTGAATGAAGGAAGAATGAAGAGCTGGGATGCCAGAGAGCATAGATTTTGGTTTTATCAAGATGGATTTTTCTGGTACTGCTTAAAATAATTATTGAGGTCTTTCTGCACTTTACATGTTCTGATTTCTTGTCCTGTGGAAATTTATTTCTCTTTCATTTCCATATCAATTTTTATATTGGCACTAATCAAAATTTTTTCAGGTGTTTCTGCATTAAGTCACATCTCACTATAATGGTACTAGAAACTGGTTCTTATGCAGATTTTTCCCTCTCTGTCTCCCCGGTAGTTATCTGAAGAGATTGTTCCAAAATCAAGCCACTTGGTAGTGGACCAGTCCTATTACACTCTTATGAAGCAGTGTAATGCTGCTTGCAATAATACTCACTCACTGTAACAGATGCAATGAAAGACCAAAATGGACCTTGCAATATTAACCCTTTGCAGTCATCATATTTAACTGCTGCCTGTTATGCTAAAACTGTTTTTAATGGTTGTCTCAAAGCAAAGGGCTATTTTTAGTACCCTGCCATTAAAGGACACTTATTTATATCAGACTTTTATTTTTAGATTCTATACACCTACAATACGTAACAGATTAAACTGATCTACTGCAGATTTATGGTAGAGAATGAAAGGCATTCGTCAAACTAGAGCTCTGGGCTGTCAGTTTGATTAAACAGACAACTAATCTAACTTGACAAGACAGCACTGTTGCCATTTAATAAATGACACATATTACTTACATGACTATGCATGCAGCAATTAACCGACCTACAGAAAATAGGTGTAATAGCATCTGTTTTGTTCAACCTAGATTTGTAATTGTCAGCTGCAGAAGTGTTTAAAACTCTGGAGATGAACTATTTCTGAAACAAGTTATGTTCAACAGAAAGAGTCCATATTATAAGTGGCTAGAGCTAACTATTGCATTCTTATACTGTGAAAGTCCAAATAATTTGGCAATATTATTCCTCTGTCTTTTCAGATGTCTTGTTATGGGTTTATGAAGGGTTCTGATATAATGAAGGAATTCATAAAGTGCCTCTTTCTGCAATGCAATATGAAGTTTCCAACCGTTAATTTGTTGAAAAGCATTCCCATAAGAAATATTGTGAATTACCTCTACTGTAATGTATTATTTATGTTCAGTGTACAAGCCTTTTGAGATGGACATAAACCACTGTCAAGTGCTCTTAACAGAAGGCATTAGAATAACATTTACAGTAGTTGGTTTTTATGCAAAAATGGGTGAGAAATAGTTTTGACACTTTCCGTGGATAATTCTTTCTTTTAAGGTGAGAATACAAAATGATGTGTAGAGAAATTTGCACACACAAAGGGAATTTAAAGAAACTATTACTTGAGGGCATAGATGATCAAGCAATAATATAAAGTCTTGTTGCGGTTAGCAAAAAAATAACTGCTCAGTACTCATTTCAGCCATATCTACTTAATGGTGTATAGCTGGGTGACTTCCCCTGTAGATCAAGTAGCAGTTCGCTTCCTCTGGTTTTAAAATTGTACTAGAGATCTGAATGGATAAAACTGCATCTTGTATGTACGCAGTTGTTCACATCAAAGATACTGTGCGCAAATGCCAAAAGTAAATATCCACATATCTATGAGATATTTGTGTGTACGTGTGTTACATGGGCAAGAGCAACTTCATGGAAACCCTCGTGGAAGCCACACTTTGTAGTTCTAAGACTATTTACACTTGTCCTTACTTCTAAGCATGTAAATAGTTCCATTCACATGGACTACCTATGTGTTTACAGATAAGCTGTCATTTAAATGTTTGCATTTGCAAGACCAGTGTTTGCAAATCAAATTGTATTCAGTCATGTTAATTTTATAAAATATTTTTAATGAAATAAATATTCAGCAACACTTTGTACAGAATTTTCCGCAACCCCTTCTTGCTTATTTTGCCTAAACTTAAAAGCATCAAAAAACCTTTACACTCCTAGATTTTTAGTCTTTCCTAAGTACATACTATGTATCTAGACAGTACTATACTCATAAACTGATTTTATTACAGTATTAAGTTGATGTGGTCTTTTGCTGAGCAGTGCTTATATCATCTACACCAAAGTGAAGAATTTCCCATGAACAACATTATTTTTCAATAGGGCTTCACACAAAAAGGAACACACTGGAAGAAAAAAAAATTTCTCACTTATTTTGATTCCACAAAGGGAATATGACAGTACAGCGTACCGTATTGTTAGTGTTATATTATGCACAAATATTTGACTTGCTACATAAAAATGTTAGTTTTAAATCTGTGCCTTAATAGTGACCAGTTATCTGTAAATATAGAGCAGATACAGATTGTATTTTTGTGGGTTGTGTCCTTTTAGTGATTTTTTTTTTTAAATAAAAGATGAAATTAAAACATTAAAAATGGGAATTTTCAAAACTAATCAATGTTGCATAAAATAAATTTATATAACTCCCTTGTATTCTGATTGGTTAATGAAGTATTTTTATATAGACCCAGTTCCAGGGATGCTTGCTTGTTAATAAAAATATAAAAAGCAGTATTTGACATAATTGCAGCATGTTTCTTTCACATGCTAATGCTCTGTGTGTTTTACTATTGTTTTTATTTCACAAACAGTGCGTTTGGCTTTCAAATGAGAATGCTTTTTTTTGAGATACCTCTCCTTAAAAATGAATATGAAAGGAGTTAAATTATCTCAGGTTCAATTCATAGCAGGTCTTAATGGTTTGGCTTACATGAGTTTTATTCTTTCGTTGGTCTTCCACTTTATGACTATGTATGTGTTGGTGTGGTTAGCAGGACAGTTGTACGTACTCTTTCATGACGGTTATTATACTCTCACTTGCAGTGTAGAAGTGGAAAAAAACCAATATGGATTCTTTATTTGGGACGCTGGCCATGCAACCAGTCAGAATCTAGCAAGAGGCATAGCTTTCACGCTGATGTAATATGTACATAACATTACATCAGTCTTGTCTGTTTGCTTGACATGTAGTGATACAAGTTTAATATTACTTACTTCACTCAGTGCACTCAGGCATTTCATTATTCCAGCCTAATGTGTTTTCTTTGTTAACTATTTTGTACACACAGGTCTCCACTTAAATTACAGTATTCCTGGCTTGCTGACCTTTTAAAAATCTGTGAGTTATTGTTCTGAATACATACTGGGAATTGCAGATGTGGGAACAAGTCTGTGAAGGGGACAGATCAACAAACTCTTCTGTTGAGGACAACTGCAGGGTATGGTGCTAAGTACCAACTCACAAGGCATTGGCATAAACTACATGGAAATTGCACATGCAGGTGGACTTGCAAATTGCGCAGTATTTCTGATGCCTGAGCAATAGTGAACTACAGAGGTCTGAAGCAAGATAGTTTCCTTTGTGGACCATTTATTTGGAAATATTGCTTCTAATGGACCACCATGTGGCTTCAGTCAGCAGAGCGGTAAAGGTGGTGTGGGAAAGGAGGAACAGTGATGGAACGTCAGAGCTAGGTATTCTTGCGGTGCGAGCAGTGTTCCCAGCAGCTGGCGTGGCGTAGCATGAACAGGATTGCTCCATGAACAAAGAGGCTTCACTGTCCGGGTGCTCATCACCTCTCTCTGCTACCAGTCAGAAGAGCAAAACTGGTGATTTCCAGCCTGAAGATGAAGATGTCTACTAAGGAATGTTGCGAATACACAAAAGAAGAGAGATGGATTCTCCAAGCTGTGTAAAGGTTAACAGTGAGACATCTGTCCTTACTGTTTGACCCCAGTTCAATCAAACGCTTGGTGGAGGAGACTTATTTTTCCAAAGCCCTGGAAAACATGGTTACAAAAGGTGTATGAATACTGTTGCAGGCTGGTCAGGAAAGGTGTGGTAGGCAAGGATATTCAGAAATTTGTGCTTGTACCGTGAAGTAAGCCAAGAAGTATTTGATTACAGACAAGTCTGGACACTGTTGGAGCTACCTTCTTTACTTGAAGAACTGGCTTGCTTTGTGTCACGCACAACTGAGGAAAAGAAAGGTTTGGCTTTTATTTGAAGTTGCCACAAAGTTCTTGAGGATTTGGGAAGATGGAAAAGCAAATGGACTTCTGGAAATTTTTGCAATGTGCATCATTGGTGTCTACGCTATTTTTGACAGCTTCTCTGAAAGTGGAGAACTGTAAAGACATGTAGGCAGCTAGGGAAATTGTTTACAGAATGCCTGAAATGGTTAAAAGATAAATGAGCTCTTATTTTGAACTAGGGAGTAGTTGTCAGCGAGGAAAACCTGAACCCTGAAAAGCACCACACAATAAACTCATGCTTTTGATATATATTTCCTTTATTTTTCTTTTGGCATAAGATACCGTCCAGGGCATTTCTATATCTGAAAACTAAATTCAGAAATGAAAGAGGCTTTTTGCAGGTTATGATTTGCTGTTAAGGAACATTTGGGCTTTATCTTTGTTTCCTGTGCTACAGATGTACAGAAGTTTCTGTTTATGTGTTCCTGATTTTAATGTTTTACATTACAGCAAATTTTATAAATTTTATAAATTATGTAAATTTTATAAATTATGCAGGCTCAATAGGAGTCAGCAGTGTGCCCTGACAGCCAAGAGAGAGAACCGCATCCTGGGGTGCATCAAACCCAGTATAACCAGCCGGTCAGAAGAGGTGATCATCCCGCTGTATTCAGTGTTGGTGCAGCCTCACCTTGCATACTGTGTGCTGTTCTGGGCCCCACAATTTAAAAAGGGTGTGAAGGTCCTTGAATGTGTCCAGAGGAGGGCAACAAAGGTGGTGACAGGGTGGAAGGCATGTCGTGTGAGGAGCGGCCAAGGACTTTGGGCTTGTCTAGTTTGGAGAAAAGGAGACTGAGGGGCAACTTCATTGCTCTCTGCAGCTTCCTAAGGAGGGGAAGTGGAGAGGGAGGTGCGGAGCTCCTCTCCCCAGTATCCAGTGGTAGGATGCGTGGGAATGATTCAAAGCTGCACCTGAGGAGGTTTAGACTGGATGTTAGGAAGCATTACTGAGAGGGTGGTCAAACACTGCAACAGGCTTCCTAGAGAGGTGGTTGATGCCCCAAGCCCATCAGCATTTAAGGGGCATTTGGACAATGCCCTTAATGACATGCTTTTAACTTTTGGTCAGCCCTGAGTTGGTCAGGCAGTTGGACTAGATGATCATTGTGGGTCCCTTCCAACTGAAATGTTCTATTTCATGAATCAAAATAAAGTAGTAAAACAGTCATATTTGCCACTTTTTAATATTGACACAACTATTAGGAGGAGCTAATGGTTGTTAATTAGATTACTTTTTTCCTCTCACTTTGAAGGAAGTATACTATTAAAGAACAGACTCAAATGTTAACAGACTACTTACTGTAATAAGGTTTAATAGCAGAACAACCATAAGGAAAAGCAAAAACAGTTACTGTATAACTTCTCATCAAAAAGCAAGTTTTCAGCCTTGAAGGAAAAGAATTGTTTGCAAACTCTCAAGTTGTTTGTTTTTTTTAATAAATAGTCCAGAAAATACTCTGAAATTTTTGGAATTACATGTAAGTATATTTACAGTGTATTGTTTTGTTATTCCTAGTACTCTTTAGAATATCTTGAGCTATAATTCTATGAATTTCTTTTGACATTGAATTGAATCAGAGTAGATATGAATTATGTTGGGAAATTAAGATACTTGATTATGAAGTTGCAGAAACTTATGCATTAGTCAAAGCATTATCTAGTGTCAAGTTTCTCCACTCTTCTAAGGAGTAAGATTTGGGCAATATTTGCTTGACTGAGAAATGCTGAACGATTCCAGATGTTTGACGAAAATATGAAGATTAATACATTGTGATGGAAATTACCCAGTTTGTGCCAAAACTGTGTTGCAACTTCATGGAAACTAACAGATGGAAAAAGCAAAACATAATATGAGAAAAAGAACCAATTGTATAATGAAGTAAAAATTTGTCACTTCTAACAATGGGTGATGAACATTTTAAGAAATAATGTTGCCACTAATGTAATAACCCTAGGACCATGAATTGATACGGATGTTGTTACAGTTTTTTGCTATGATAAAAATCACGGTTTGTCATCTATGAAGGACAGAAGATTTGAAGAGGCCCAAAATGCACATGGCATTAGGTTATGGTTCCCAAAATTAAAACCATCTG
The DNA here is from genome assembly GCF_965183815.1 of Platalea leucorodia. Taxonomy (NCBI): domain Eukaryota; kingdom Metazoa; phylum Chordata; class Aves; order Pelecaniformes; family Threskiornithidae; genus Platalea; species Platalea leucorodia. Next base: position 33,539,670 of record NC_138826.1, read on the forward strand.
TGGAAAATGCAGTCTCATGCTGTATATGGACCATATAGAAGAGAAGTAGAAAAGTTATAAGATTTTGGGGGGTAACGGTAACAAAGAGACCTTCAGTAGACAGTAATCTTGCTCTATGCGATATGTGAATGTACTAAGGGAAAAGGAAGGTGGAACCTAAGAATGAATCCATTTTAAAGCAAAAGAAAATTAAAGTTCAGATACAACAAAACATTCACTACCTTTTTGTCTGGCAGGAATCTTTCCACCATGCAACAGAACAGTTTTTTGTTTTAGCAAGTGTAAGCTTCTGTTTTCATGCCTAAGCTCACCTCAATGTGAAGTTGCTATTGCACGGTACCAAAAAGGTCCTTACTCTGAAATAGCTTGAATGCAGCACTGGATGCTTAGCAAAGACAGTTCAGTACTAAAAATGCTGATCCTTTTGGTACTGGAAGATATTTTTTTATGTAGTCCAGCATCTAGAAATAAGTACAAAAAAGCTAACATGGCAAGTGAGGCTAAATTGCTGACAGATTTGAATCTTGCTTGGAAACTGGATGGGAAACAACTAGCTAACTAATCCCTATGAGCCAATAGATATTTTTGTGCAGTGGTATTAAAGTTATCTTTGTCCCAGCAGTGTTTCTTCTTGCACCAAACGGTGACAATGGCCAGCAAGCTGGAATGCTGAAGGCATCTGTCACATAGGAAGGCTCCTCCTGAGCATGCCTCCAGCACTGGTTTATCTTCCATCTTCACTGGAAGTGGTTGCAGATGCTCCACTGTTGACTCAGTGCTTTATTTCCAGTATACTTTTGGACTCCAAATGCTAGAAGGGGCTAATTTTTAAATTTTACATGCAGTTTCATGAGCTTTTTGCTTGCACAAGCACAACATTCACTTCTTTTCCTAGGAGTGACTAATGTGGAGAGTATCCAGAACCGCTAGCGTGGATGAGAGCTTTGAAGGGCTTTTTTTGAAGAGATTTAAAACTCATGACTAGAGACTGGAAATAACACTTCTGGCACTGCTGCCTTTCTTGGCTGCTGGTGGTGTCTGCTCACCTCTCCTAGATCTTGGCTCTCCTATACTTGGCTCTAGTTTCTGCTCTCTTCTGGTGAGCAGTCAAGTTTTGAACAAATACCATTGGGAAGTTTTGAAGCATTTTAAATTTTCAGGCAGACTTGTGTTTCCTTTGCTTTTTGTGTTGGACTTTTAAAACTATGGCAGTGAAGGTACAGATACTAATGGTCATCACTGGCCAGTGTGAGGAATGAAATTTGTAAGCACAACATAAACAGTACATTGTGATTACAAGGCCAGTTTAGATGAGGGCATGATTTCTTCAGGTGGGCGGTTGTTCATGAAGAATAAGTAAAGGAAATATTCTTTTACTTGTTTGGTTAATTTTTTTATACAATCATAGAAAGGAGCATCTGTCCTTTTGCATGGTGTTCTTATTACAGTTTAAAAATGATTATGCAAAGTGACTCCACAGGGCACTTCTTGTAACTAATAATAAATACATCATTATTCATAGATAGAAGGATTCTTTAATGTCCTCACATTTCTTCTTTAACATTAGTTATTGGAGTACAACAGCACGTTTCTTCCTTGCTTCCCATCTGTCTGTAATATTTCTGCTGAGGCCAATGGGCAGTGCATCCATGTTCTTCAGTTACATATTAATATATAGTTATTCTCAGCCCTGGAGCTGCTGCAGAGACAAGATAGTGAAACCCCCACAACAGAATTGCTTATGATCTAGTTCCTAGTGCATCTTCTCACTGTGTGAACAATTCTGGAGGTACGAGAGAATTTCTGGACTAAACAGAAATTGATCTGCTGAAAACTTTGGTCTGCTGAAAACTTTGAAACCCAGTATTTTCAAGTCCTTTCTCTGCTTAATCATTATGTGATGAATTTGTAAGATTCAAGACATTTTACATCTGGTTCTGTTTATCAAATCTCTTTCAAGTGTTCGTTTTTTTGTGATTATGCTATCTGGGATAAAATAGGCATTAAAACAAATACTGTATGAAAATGCATTGTCTTTTCAAGGCTGTACTAGAAATTGAATATTGGAGGGGCTTTGTACCCTTGGTCTATTTGGAGTTTAAGTGAAATTTTATGGACGTTTCAGAATGTGTGTATACATCAAAACCCAGAATGTTATGACAAAGAATCACTGAGATTCTGTCCCTTCCACCTTACTTCCTAAAACCAGATAACAGCTCAGCGTTTCATCTTAAAGCAGTTTTTTATCTAATTAATCTATTTTTCCAAGCTCACAAAATTTGGCAGGAGACAAATGAAGTTCTTTATGGTTCCTGAAGGCAAATCATTTTCTAATAAACATTCTGGTGTGTTTTCTTGTGCTATTCAACATGGGAGGTGTGCGGAAATATCAAAAAGATGTTGAAAGCTTTCTTGCTTGACCTCTAACTCTTCACCAGGTCAGCTTTTCCTTTTGCTTGAATCTAGTGAAGTTGTTCTGTGTTTAAGCACAGAAAAGAAATCCACAGTAGAGCACTACTTCCTTCCCTTGTGCATGCTGTGATCTTGCCTACATTTTTTGAAAACAAGTTCTCCAGACTTCTAGACCTGGTAGTATGTTATAAGAAATGTCTAGCTGCTACATGTTCACCTTCTCAGAGACGTGAAGTTTGTGCTCCATGATGTGTTCAGAGCCTGTTGCCTCTGAATTTGTGTACCCAAGGGAACCAATTTATGCCCGAGTTTCATGCTGAAGCATGAAAAGGCAGAACTCCAAGATAGTATAAATTTTCAGCTCTTCCTTTTTCCATAAAAGCTGTCTCTTGCTAAGCTGCTTCTGTGAAAGTAGAGTTCTTTCAATTCCTGTTAAATGAAGTGGACTGCCCCTTTTAGGTAGTTATTTGTCAAGACACATTATGGTCTATCTCCTGGTGGCTACTCAAGTCTGCATAAAAGTGAGTTTTACTCTACGGGGACCCATAACTGAAACCAACAGTGGCAAATGCTTAATGGTTTATTTTCCTTTTGCAGCATTCACAACTTTCATTACATAACATCCTAATGAAGAACTGTTCCAGCACAATTTTCTTTTTATTTGCAAGATATAATATTGCCATGTTATAAACAAAGTGAGGAGTTGGATGGTCAAAGAGTAACATGAACAGCTATTAGGAAAACTGGATGAAAGTGTTCATATTTGACTTTGGGAAGAGTTGCTACAACAGGTCATGAAGGAACAGAAAATATTGCAAACCTTTGCTTTGCCCTTGCTTATTAGTTGGAGGGGTAATGATTAATGATTAGAGGAGGAAAACAATTGTGCGGTGCACTGTGCATTTTCAGGAGCTTTAATTCAAGTGAAAATGGGCAAAGGGAGCATCTGCTTGGAAGTGTGGTGCACCTTTGAAGAAACATCACCAAATCACTGCTCTGAAGAGAGAGTAGTAGTGGTTCATGAATGTTTTTAATATCTCATCAAGTACTGAGCCTATTTTTGATAAAGGTGGGTTCATACCTCTACTGAGAAAGTGTTCGAAAGTTTTCAATTAATAACAACAAAAACCCCCACACTCTTCATTTTCAATGATTTGCCAATCTTTAGCAGGTGTTTGAATGGGCGTTTCCCTTCTAAGCAAAAAGTCTAACCTTACTTTAAATCTAGATAAAGTCAGAATCTATTTCCAGCCACATCTTAACATTTGTCATATAAATTAAATGAAATCATACCTCAAATTTCCACAAGGAGATACTTAGGTTGCAATAAAGTCATGCTTTGTTTTTTGCCCCCGCAATTTAGCTAGATGGAGTTCCACATATCTTTTACTGAAGGTTTTTGGATCTCTGTAACCCATTCTCCATCCTTTCCATGCACTGCCATTTAGTTCTTCAGCATCCCTTATGAAATGGGAGCACCAGATATGGACACATTACCTCAGCAGCACGGGCAGTACCTAAGACAACGGTAATACTCGAGCTTGACAGTGACACAGGGATACTGGATCCCAGATTTGGTGTGTTCCCTTCCAGCCCTCAAATATTCTGAAAATTGAGCTTGACTGAAAACTAGAATGTAGTCTCCTGGCTTTTTTTCTTTTTCTTTCATTATTTCAAATCTGAAAGAAAAGCCTTTTTTTTTTTTTTTAATAGAGGCAAAATCTAGAAAGCTTCTACGCCTTTGCTGTATAGGTGGGTGCTACCACTGCTGTGTGCCAGTGCTGCCCTGCCCCTGCTGTGCTGTGGGGGCTGATGCAGGGGCCAGTTGCTCTGAGCAGTGCCTGGGGCGCAGGCAGTGGGGGCTCAGTGAGGATCAGTGCCCCAGAGCACCTGCCTGTGCAGACAGAAGTGAAAACAGAAGCTGTTTTTCAGAAGACATCCAGGCAGCTCTGAGCGCACCTTTGCTCTTTACTCGCATAGGAGTTGGAGGAGCTCTCCCCCCAGCTTCACCAGGGAGCTCCTGGTCGACTGATTTACCTCCCCTCTCACTACTTGCCTTTTTCAGTGCTTCTAAATAATCTGTCCGGGTCACAGTCCCAAGCTGGGTGTCTCACAGGACATGGCTACATACAGGTTTTATTACTTTAATTGGTACAAAGTGGCCCAGATGCACCCTGAGCCCCTGTGGCTGGTCAACTGTGGCCAGATGTCAGGTGCCCACCCAGCTGTTCTTTCACACTCCCATCTCTGCAGGGCAAGGGAGAAAATAAGGTGAAAAAGCTCACGGGTGGAGATAAGAATAAGGAAATCCCTTAGCAATTACTGTCACAGGTGAAACAGCCTCAACTTGGGAAAAATTAATTTCAGTTCTTGACAACTAAAAGAGGTTTGGATGGTGAGACACGAAGACTAAGTAACCTCACCACCACCTCTTTTCCCCGTCTCACCCTCCCTCCTTTGCTCCTGACCCTTCTGCCTCTCCCCGCTGCTGGCGGTCGGGCGGCGTTTTCCCGCCTCTCACCTCCGTTCCCCCTGCGGCGCCACCCGTGGGGCTGAGGGGCCCCGAGGGGCTGCGGAACCTGCCAGAACCGGACACAGCCCCGGCCTGCCCTCACAGAGCCCCCTCAGCCCTGCTGCTGCCCTGGGGCATGGGTGCCCGCTGCTGTCCCAAATCCCTCCTTGGCCCGTCTGAGCTCCCTCTTCCCAGGGTGGGTTTGGGAGCAGCCCCGGCCAGCTCTGACATGGAAGATGCTGCCACTGCTCACAGCGTCGCCTTCAACCAAAGAGAGGCTGTACCTGCGGCCGCCTCTCCCCCTTGCCTCAGCACCTGCAGGCCGGGGATCCGAAGCCAGTTGTGCTGGTTTAACACACAAAGGTAAGGATGTCCCAGCTGCGGGGAGCCATTTGGGACTGATGGCTTTGGTGCACAATGAGGTGCACCTGGAGGGGCTACTGGTGAGCCACCCCAGGTCCAGGTGGGGGCTGTTGCTGGTGACGAGCTGCCCTGGGTCCAGGTGGGGGCCATTGCTGGTGATGAGTTGCCCCCAGAGCCCTTCCTTCCCTGGGCACTGGCCAGATCAGGGCAGGATGGGGCTCCTCAGCATTGTGATTTGGGGTTGCAAGCAGTGTGTGAAGTAGACGTCTTCATTACTACAAGCTCCTGCCTGAGTTACCCTGAAAAGAGGAATGCTAGCCCTGGCAAGCAGAGGGAGGTGAGGCAAGGCAGGAGGAGCAGTGCAGCAGGAGCACCCACAAAGGTAAGTCCTCTGTTAAAATCCCATAGAAGAAACAAGTTGGTTACAAAGCTGCCTGTGGGGCAGCTGGGTCCGGGCAGCGTGTTCCCTCTCTTTGCTGTCTGTTACATGCATGATGGGATGCTTCATAACAGGGGCTTGGGTCTGCAGTCCCTGTAGGCAGTATGTTGTCCACATGCTGGGTTGTCCTATAAAAGCCTTTAGTGTCTGGCTGTGTGGCTGAGTATCAATGCCTGTATTTGGACCACAGAAGGATTGTAGAGGATGTTTTAGTCACTAAATGCTTATTTTTCCTTGTTCTAAAATGCTTCTTTGTAGCCAGGCATATTTTGAGTTTCATATCTAGCTTCATCCAGGGCTTTGTTTGTTAGGTGTGAGTGTAAATACTTAAGTTAAACCAAATGGTAGTACCCTGAGGAAGGTCATCTCCACAGCTGCATGCTCAGTTTCTATCTCTGGGTGTTGCAGGGGTGGAGATAGTGTGTTTCTGTGTATGACATTGCATGGTTTTAAATTGCATTCCAGTATAATAAGTTGTGTGATGAATTTTGGTCTTGGATTTGGGAGAGAATCATGTGTTATTCACACAGGTCAAAAGTCATGCACGTTACAGTTTAAAAAAATGTTTTTGTAAGAAATAAGTTTGGGGTAAACTGTTGAATATATCTAGTTATTTAATATCCATACAATTCTGACCTTGCATTTTTATTCCTTAATCTGTGCTGATTTCTTATATTTGTGTGAATATAAAAGCAATCAAAAGGCAGTCATGATTCAAATTAACAATATTTTTAAACATCTGACAAAGGAATTGCTTTCCATTTAGAGTCACCAATATTTTTGTGAGGCATGGGAGTAAGGGCAATAGCAGATGGCAAAAGTTTCCAGCAACAGGCAGTGTGACATCTAAGCAGAGCTTTCCCAACCCCCCTGCTGTGGTAGCAGATGGAGAGATTGGCAAGTAGGGAGGGCATTACTTTTATAGTGCACAGTGCTTCGAAAGACGGGCTTTGCAGGGTGAGAGGGGCTTGGCAGAGCTGAGCGTGCTGCAGCAGCCAGGGCTGAGGGGAGAGTAACAAATGCTAAGAAAGGGCATGCCAAAGGCACCGCAAAAATGTAGCAAAACTCCTAATGGTGTTTTGAGGTTTTCCTTGCTTTTGACCTTTTATGACTTTTTCCAAGGCAAAATATCAGAATTGCGGCTTTCCATCAACCTGTGTGTGCGCATGCATGCACATGTAGAGAGAGGCATTTGAGCATTTTGTAAACCTCTGCAAAACATTTGGAAACTTCAAAACCTTTCTGTTGTTTCTGGGACAAATCAAACTTAAATATCTGAGCACATCATTCGGATAATTGCTGTTATCTGCACTTGCTATCAGAAGTGTTTAAAATAATGTTTAATTGTGCTAGAAAATGAACCTACCTTTCTTCTGTTACAACTTTGATTTTTCAGAGCTGGTGGAAAATTATTTTTATGAAAGCTTCTAGGTTAGTTTTTATTTTACGTCATGTGTTATCTACCCTGTTATGCTTTCTTGCAACTTGTTTTCACTTAACCTATCCAAAATTATAAAACTTTATCATCTCTTTATAGGCAATCTCTGTAGAACTGATATTTGAAACTGTCGTTCCAGTGGTCAGATCAGTATGTGAAAATCTTCACCTTTTGGGCTTGTGTTGACTAGGTTATAATTTTTAGGAGCTTTAAAATGATATCCTGATCTAGTTGAAGATGTCCCTGCTTGTTGCAGTGGGATTGGACTAGATGACCTTTAAAGGTCTCTTCCAACCCAAACCATTCTATGATATCCTTAACAACTAAGAAGCACAAATTAAGACTCCCAAATAAATCAGTTTGAAAATTGAGGGTTTTTAGAGAGTTGTTGATTGATTGTACTGCTGAATAATGAGTATGTTTAAAGGGAAACCACTTACGGCATTTTCTTGTCAGCTTCTCAGGCTTTGTTATCAGCTTGTGAAATAAAAAGTGTTTCTTCAGGTAGCTATGGGGCTGGCACGTTGAACAGACATGAATCTCCTAATGCAGCTGTAGAGAAGCATACTGGGACTTCACGGTTGCTCTGGTGTGGTGCAATGAGGAGTGTGCATCTACTGTGTTGTTAGACTGGTATATGGGAGGCTACAGAGTTTCTGGTGTCAAAGAGGAGCACGAGGACAGCTGCAGCTCAAATTTAGGTCAGAAGCAATAGAAGAAACCTCCCTGTGAGTGTCATTGATTTATCATTAAAGTGAAAGATTTTTCTTCCTTCGCATGTAAAATTACAGTAGGCTAAAATTGCACTAGGTGGGTTGTTAGCACGATACGCTTGTATCTAGCTGAAGCTTTGTCTGAGGACAGTGACCTGTGAATTGTATTTTAAAAGCTGCCACTGAGCTTTGAGGTGCCCAGAGGCACCATCTGGACTCATCAGGAATTGTGAAGCAGCTGTATTTCATAAGAGCCTGGAAACTCGCCAGGTAATAACCTCACAAAACAACATGGTTCTGGCTGAAATGATAAACTTCATTAGGTCAATATAGCTACACATACTAAAGAATTTAAAACATACTTTTACAAGATTACATAAAAACATCACATGCTTACAAGCCTTACAACTAGTGAAGTCAGGAAAATTACCTAGCGCTTATTAAACTTTCTTCCATCCTCTGAATTCTGTAGTCAACAACACTGACATACTTTGGCTATTACTCTCCTACTTTTTAACTAAAAAGAAGAAAATAGGTTTAATGGTTTTGTAGTTTAGACATTTCAATCCTAAATAACTACGTATTGTATACCATTTGTGGAATTGCAGTAACTTCCGCTTAATTTTTTTTATTTGAGTATATGATTTACGTAACTTCAGGAAGGCAGGTAGAAGACTTGAGATGAGGTTAGGGAGCCAATAGCTAATGTTTTATTTCTGTGAATGTTGTATTGTATTCTAAACAACTTTAGCTTTTGGGAAGCTGTTTTTTGAGAAGTCATAGGGAGATGGTGGTGATGGTGTTCTGAATATATCCCTGTTCTCTTCAGTGGCTAATATTGAATCAAATGTAGTACTGGAAATGGGAGATTTAGTGCATCTCCTGTTGTTTGCACAAAAGCTTAAGGTAGATTAAGTGTTTTGGCAAAATCTGATCACAGGAGTTAAGCGTGTGTGGTTTGGGGGGGGGGGGTTTGTTTGTTTGTTTTAAACCATAGAAAGGTATTATTTGCATGCGTCTGTGAATGTGGAATTTTAATGCAAGTTTCTACGACATGCTATTTTTTGTCTTGTTTTAAATTGGGAGATTGACTGTTGGCTCATCTTTAGAGGTCCTGAAGTTTGTAGAGAGGAAGATCTTCCTGGTAATAAATGATAAACATATTTGTGCTCCCTAAACAATGGAAAGAGGAGAGGTAAAACTTTTATAACTGCAGTGTGCTGCACAAGTACTTCAGTTGTGTGTACTTAAAAAAGTGACTTTGTAAAGCCCTGTTTGATCGAAGCAGAAAATGGCATACCTGGGAACAGCTGCGCTGGGGTAGGTCAAGGTCTGTCCAGTCCAGGACTGTGCTACCAGGAGCTGTGAACATTCCCTAGGATTTCCTCTTGGGTTCCAGCAGATTGCTCAGAGGCTTCCACACAACAGGATCAGCTTTCATTTTGATAGTTATTTTGAGAACGTGGAAAAAAGGTCCACCATTAAATTTTCTAAATGTCTTTTTTTCTGAGTGCGTGTGAGGATGACACAGTCTGGGTGCCCGCCTTGGGGCAGCCTGAGCCTTTCTTTTCTGGGGTGTCCATCCCTCTCTCCCCACTTTGCAGGTACAGGCAAATTTCCATTGGTGCTGCAACATTAACCTAGTTTCTTCAAACTCATGACTTCTTGGGATTTTTGCGTTTGGGGTTTGTGGTTGGGGTTTTGGTTTTTTTTTTTTTTTCCATGTTTAAAAGCGTTAACCTCATTTCTTGATCTACCCTGATATTGCCTAAGTAAAATACGTGGACGGGGGGGAGGCGGCAGTGGCAGCAATGTTGTCCACATGTTCCTATGTTGTCCACACAGTAAAAAAGGGATGAAACAAACTCTTCGGTGGCTCAGGCCAGGCTCGTTCCTTGGTTATACAGATTGCAACACTCTCCCCATGAGTGATGCTCTTGTGGTACAATGCTGGGAAAATAATGTTGGGGTTTGGGTTTTTTTTTTTTTAGAAGAAAAATGTTGTTTTTGTTTTTAAACTCTACAAGTTTCCTTTCAAGTTCTCTAAGAAATCTCCAGAGCTTCCCCTTCCCAACCAACACTGCCCTTGATTTGCAGTTGATCCCTGTGGGATGAAGTCATCAGGAGAAAGTTCTTGTTTTCCTGTATCTGTTTTCTTACACAGCCTTGTTATTTTATTAATTTCACCAGAGTAAGCATGTGTTTTAAGTCTGATTACTTGTCTTACATTAGGAAATCCTCCCACAGCACAGACCTTTCTAAACATTGTTTATTGACTTACGGGAAAAAGATCATTCCTGTTGCTCCATGCTGGCCTTCGGAAACGGGCTGACATTTGTGTGTGGCAGCCACATGCTCTGGGAGATGGGGACAGCTCAGTACCCTTCCTGTTTGCAGAGTCAAATGAATAACAACAACAACAAAATAAAAAAGCTGTTGTCTGAAAGGGGCCTTTCTGTGTTAAAATGCATGGCAAGACAGCTTTGAAGAGGCATCACTTTTATTAAAAAGAGGTGTTTGCAGCCAGGAGGCTCCTGAGAGCCTTGCATGCAAGCATTTAGGGGGTAGGCGGTATGTCTGTATCTGTCAGCCTGCCTGAAAGAATCAGGGCAGGAGCGTCCGACTGAAAAAACAAACAGGCACCGACTTCCTCTCATCCTAATCCCCATCCACCAAAAACGAAGCGAAAAACTGGGGAGGGGGAGTATTTGGCATCGCCCTGAGGAATGCAATAATCCCAAACGTGGTGTGAGAGCACTTCACTATCACACACTGGCACTCGCTCCCCGTGGTTGCTGCCAGTTTCCCTCCCACGCGTGCTCAGTCTCGGAGGTAATGCGAGTCTGGATGCTGGACAGTTAATCAACTGCAGGAAAATTAACATTTTGGAGACTGTTCTTCTGTTGTGAGGTGCTTGCTGTTTAATAAAACGCAGCACGCTGCCACGTATCGCATACTTACATGACCCTGCTGGCTGCCTGCTCTGTTGGCTTTTGTTTTTGGCTGGGGTTTAGCATTTCTCGGTGTTGAATTTCTCAGTTTCTTCTGTTGCCGTGGCCGAGGGGAGGATGGGCTGCGCCATGCTGGGGAAGGCAGCTGAAGTCCGGCCCCAACTGCCCTGCGTTTTCTCCAGGGCTGCACGCCCCCAAGGGAGCGGCGTCCCGTTGTCCCTGGGTACATGCGTGCAACTGGGAGAAACACTTGCAATGCGGAAATTGCGTTTTGAACAGTCCTTATGAGGCTATTGTGGGGAGAGGATGGTGAAGGGGAGGTGAAGGGCTATCTGCTAAGGGGTGCACAGGTGTTTCTTATGGTCATTTCTGTGCAAATGAGAGGCTGCAAAGCTTTTTGCTAACAATGGCTATAAGCCTGCAGGTGTGGAGCCAAAATTCCCTCCTATGGCAGACCCTTTCTCCCTTGAGGACAAGGATCCTTGTACAGTGTGGGGAGGCTTTCCAAAAAGAGTCTGACAGCAGTGGTGGGGTTGTTCCCATGAGGGCAGAGCTGTGGGACACACAGGCCAGCCATGAAGAAGAGAGGAGAGGAGGTCTGCAAGCAAATCTATCACCTTAGGTTGTCCGCACCTGACAGTGGTCAGGACCCTGGCATGTGAAAGCCAACCCATCCCTAAAAAAACCCTTAAAGTCATTCTTTTGCTATGATGAAATATATGAAAAGTATTTTCTATGAAAAATAACTCCATTGAGATGCACGTGAAGTGTTTTGCCATTTACTGCCTAGAGTTTGGGTAACAGTAGTGCTGTCTCCTTCCAGCGAGGGTGATTTAGGGAGTGGTGTGTAAGTGATGTACGTAAATCCTCTGTCAGAAGTATGTGTCTTTGGGGCGTGTTGTTGCCCAACGCGGACCGATACACAGCCTCTGTGCTCTGGCCCAGCTCGTGTGTTTTGCTCTGTAAGGGCTCAGTTTGCCCCATCCCACTGGCCAATGAATGTGTACCACTGCTGTAATTTTTTTGCTTGAGCTTTAGCTTTGGTTCACTTTTATTATTTAAATAAATGTATGGAATGTGATAAAGAATAGAGCAATGTGTGTCCTGTGATATAATATCCAAAAGACACTGCAAACAATACACCCTGTCTCTTAAGGAGGATTTTTCACATTGGCTTTGCTCAGATAGAAATCTCCATTACTTTACCTTTTTCTAAGTCACTTAAATATTCTATTTTCCAGCTCTGTGACATTTGAAAAATGTAACAGTAATCTTGTTTGCTCCTTTGCAGTTTCTTACAGGGCTTGGCAGCTCTGCCAGCCTTCTTTCTCTTCAGCACTGATCTCTGTCTTGGTAAAACACCCACAAATTCAGCACTGGAAACATAATGGACTGAAGTTGCTCTTGTGAAAGGTTTTCTTCTTTTTTTTTTTTTTTTTTTTTTTTTGTGGTATATGGAGTGATTTTAGGAACATAAGGAAAAAATATTCACGTAGCATATATTTCATTGACCTTCACCTTCAGAACAGTTCTTTTTGTGCACACTGGGGAAATGGCTGGAGAAGCTCTTGCCAGCCCAAAAAAAACCTGGTTGATGTCGAGCAGTTGGGATGGTGTGGGTAGCGCGTTGTGCTCTGGGGTTATGCTCACTGACCAGAAAATGAAGCCACAGCTCAGAAAACAGCAGAGGCATGTGGCTGGAAGAGGTATGCAATTTTAGGCTTCTCCAGAAACAACTGAGGTAAGGTTTTAGAGGGATAATTTAGCAAAAGGAAATCGCTCCCCTCCCACCCATTGCACGCAGGCAGGCAGATGCAGGGAGGGGTGGCCAGACAGAGGCAGAGGAGGGGGAGAACAGCAACAGCGTTGTCTGGAGAGCAGCAGAGGCTTTGTCACTGTTTCAAAATAAATAGATTACTTTGGACACAGGAGAAACTACAGCGATTCCTCAAGAAGACATTGACTGCAGCCATCAGCAGAGACGTGCTCTCTCACCACAGGAAGAGCAAAGTTTTACCCCATCTTTAAATTCTTTAAATGAGGGCTGAAGGAAAAAAAAAAAAAAAAAAAAAGGAAAAGGCGGGCGGGGGGGGGATGTTTTCTGGCCAGGCAAGAGAGGAGCCTCGTGGTCCAAGCTACTGCCCATCCGGGTCTGTTCAGCCTCCGGGGGCTGCTTGCCTTTCCAGACAAAAGCATCATGATGCCTCTGAGGAAGGACAGCACGTGACCTCTCGCTCCTATGCTCTAGAAGAAAAATCACTATGAAGTCACTACAGTTATTTCCACCATCAAGGAACAAATGGAAAATATCAGCATGGGAAAAATTTTAATTGTTAGGGTGTTAACCTTTCCTCGCTAATGAAACCGGTCCCAGCACGCGTCAGCTCTTGTTAGGGAGCCAAAATACAGTCCCAATTCAATTTAAGCTCTAATGCTTTATTTTATTAAGTACTTTTATATCTTAATATTTGTCTTAGATGCCTCTCTAAAGTCCTGTCAGTAAAGTAGACATTACTGCAGCCAGCTGAGAGGTGCAGGATCTCGAGTGCGTTCCCATAAGCTCATGAGGGCTGCTCCTGCCTTGGGAAAACACTCCATCATGCTCCTCCTCAGCAGTGCTAGTCTGTGATGGCCTCCCTGGTGGTGGGTGTTGAGAAGATTTGCGGATGTTTCGCCTGTCTCAAAGTGAGGCTTCTCATTGAGCCAGCCTGCTGCTCTGCTTATTGCAAAAATGCTAATTTTGCACTGTGGCTCCCCTGTCCTCAAGCTCTCCTCTCTGCCCCTATTCTCCAGCAGACCAAGACTGGCCAGGGCCTGTTAGACTATTGAATTTTTTTTTTATCTAATTAATTTTCTATTGCAAGGCTGCAGGCACGGCATTGTTTGGTATTGATTTCTGACAGCATCGCAAGGGGTGTGCGAGGCGTTGTGTTTGCAGGGCCAGCCCATCAGTGGAGGAGAGCTGAGCCCCTGTGCCGCAGAGCTGCACATCTGCGTCCCCCCCAGTCTCAAAGGAAAGCACAGGGGGAGAGGCCTGATGTAAGAAGGGAAGGGCAGCACCTGTCGAGTGGCTGACAAAAACATACACCTGGGTTTATCAGTGGAGCTGTGTTGGGCTCTGACTGCAGAAACTTGGAGTTTTCAGAATCTGAGAAAACCCATACCATTTCTCAATCTGTTTCAAGAAAAATACTCTGCTGCTCCCAGTACACAATAGGGGCTAGGTTTGTTCAGCACCTAAATAAAGACAAAGCAGAAGTGAATTTTTCTGCACATCATAAGGCACATCGGTTCCAAAGAATTTGACCCCAAATTGTTTTGGTCATGCAAGGGTCTGTTCCCCTTTGACAGTTATATCCTATCTTGCTAAACCTCCAATCACACTTTTAGTATATGTCTGCCTGAATAATTTGTAACAGGCCTAGGACTTCTGTAATGATGCTGATGACTGATGCTTAGACTACGGTGCTATGTGCTCCTGCTGTCCACATTTGAATTGGGGATAAGTACAGCTTTGCAAAGCATTTGATCTAGATCTGGACATGAAATTTAGCATTTGAGAGTTTTTGCAGCCTATCAGGGTACATACAGCGCAACATTGATGCAGGATTTTAACTGACTCAGAGTTCAGAATATCTGGGAGTTCAGTCCTGTGAGCTTTCTGAACTGTTTTCAGCACCAGTTGCATCCCAGGGCTATAAATGGAAATTGCAGCTCACGGATAGTGCAGCAGCAAGGGCCATAACCTGTGGGCTTTTTAGCTTATAGCAAGTAACAGAGGTGCAGGCAACAGCATGCCAGTGGCTTTTGTGTCCCCAGCAAATACAAAGTTTGGGTCCTAGGATGATGATGTGGTAAAGCTAAGGTCAAAAAGAGAAGACTTTCCCTGCTGCTCTCGTCTCTCTTCTTTCCTTGTGCCCTTCCCTTGTGCGGGTATTTTGCAGAAGTGTAAGGCAGAGTTTTTATTACAGGACCTGGGTGCTTCGTTAAGGCACAGAGGCTGCCAGAGACCACACAGCTGCTGTTCAACCAGGAGCAGGGCAAATCCTCCAGTGTTCTTTAAATCCCGTGGTGCAATGGGTACCCTTCCAGCATTTACAGCTTGAAGAAAGATTAAAAACTGGGACCTATTCAAGCATTTATTCAAGTCCTTCTGGCAAAAGTCAAATGTGCTTCCTTCCTTCTTGCACCCCTATTACAACAATTCAGGCTCCCCATACAATAAAAGGCAAATTAGTTCTCCAAGTCCGAGGGAACACCCATACATAAAAAAAACCAAAACCACCTCGTTACTTTTAATATATCTCATATGCCACTTACACAACTGTTTTCCTCACCTTCCTGGTGGCCTTCTTACAAGGTGAACTTGCCTGAAAATAAATGAGACAAACTGTGTGACTAATGGCTGTAAGGATGGGGCTTTTTTCCTGTAAAGCAGGAAAGAAAAAGAAAAAAAAAAAAAAAAAAAAAAGCTGTTCTCAGTTCATCTGCTTAGGTGTAAAACTTGCCAGACGGCTTTCAAACCATGTAGGTGCTTAATTCCCAGGAAAAAGTGGGATTTGTCTCCACAGTAATGAACTCACGTTTCTAGAAGATGTTGCTTCTATAAGAGGGTTTTCTCATCCTAGTGAGCATTTCCATTGCTTCATCATCCTTCTTGTAAAGTAACCTAAGAGGCAGCAGAATGAAATGCAATGTAATAAATTGATGCATTTAATAAGCTACCAAAAGTCTTCAGAGTTTAAAACAATAAATAAGCAAAACCAAAACCCAAAACAAACCACCCTCAGTAAATCCAAGAGTGGTTTGAATTTTTTTTCCTCCCTTCAGCTCAGTCTGAGCTTGCCTATGTCCAATCCCAAAACAGTTTGGTCAGTGTATGTTTGGAGAATGATGGCTTGACTAAACCATTGATATGAAATTTCAGCAACCCTGTATGTTTCTGATGTTTACAAAAAGATTTTGAACTAATAGACATTACAGAACCATGACTGATGGTTTGTGTTGTTTGTTTTTTGTTTGTTTGTTGTTTTTTGGTTTTTTTTTTTATGGAGACTTTTCAAATTAGCATGCATGCAAACTTATATATTGTTTTGAAATTAAAATGAAACAAAATTCGGGAACTGGGGCACATAGAAGCTTTTCTTTGCTTAAAATCTCTACCAAATATCTCTTCACTAGTTTCTGTCTGCATATGAGCTGGGAATGGGCTCTTACTAGGCAGATTTTTGCCTGAGGAGCAATATCATCAAAATATTTGCATTCGCCTTTCAATCTGAGGCACTTAGATGAATAGCAGCTTGATTAACTGCGACTACTTGTTCCTTGCACAGCTATTTTAAAGACACCAGGGCCTGTAAAGACACAGCAAGTTCTGAAAGGGTTCTTTAACCTATAGAGTAAGGAAGTGAGGAACTTAAATCTAGTTACACAGACCTCAGTGGTGCATTTTGTTGGAGTTGCATTTGCTGCAGGTGTGCCCGTGCTTTCCACCCCAGCCCCAAGCAGCGGCAGCTCCTGAGCAGAGGGGCATTTAGTAGCCGCTAAACTTACTAGCTTATAAAGCAAACATGCTTTGGAGAACCTGGTATCACTGTAATAGTATAACTGGGCGTGAGTCAGTGTAAGCCATGGTGCAGGACCGAGTGTTGGGGGCATCTCTTGACCTGTGGCTGAGAGCGATGGTGGTGGTGTTTGTGAAGCCTCAGAGCAACTCTGAGGTTTGACATCTCTTCTCGCTTGAGATTTTTCTTAACTGTGTACTGCAGTAATGCATTAATCTCACAGCTTCTAAAAACATTTGCTGTTAACAATGAAAACATGTTGGTCTTTGTGGGAAACTTGCTGCACTTCCAGAAATTATGTCAAGAATGGAACAAATTCCCATGTTATCAGCCAGGACAGTTTTATTGTCATTCATAATATAGCTGAGAATGCAAAATGCAGTGTTTCATCAGGACTTTGGTATAAGTTTCTATAGTGCATTTTCCTTCCTTTGAAATGTTCTGCGTAATTGAAATTGCACAAGTCTTTTTTGGAAAAAGGAGAAAAAAAAAAAGCCTCTGCAAATAAAATCTTAATGTAAATATTGTACAAACTCTTTTTCACCCACAAAAATCTTTCTAGTCCATTTGGTTTTTATCTAGTTTTCCCCATATGTTGGGAAGCTTTCATGGACCTGAAGTCACATTCCTGCATGCACTAGGAAGAAGTTATATCCCTAGGATAAGGAATAAGCTATTTACAGATGTCTTAATAGCAGTTGTTTCTCTTTTCTGATGAAAGCCCATTGGAGGTATGCTTAAAAAAAAAAGTTTTGAACATTTTAAGGTGTTCTGGTTTACATACAGTATTTAAAGCCTTAGTGAAAGAAGTGAGTGAAATTAATCTTGTAATCAAAGCCAAGCTTGCCAAGGTAAATTCCCTCAGTGGAGGGAGTTAATAGCCACAGCCTTGGTGGCTGCCATGTGCCCCATGGAGGGGTCCAGGGAGGCTGTGGCTACCTGGAGGAGCTGCTTTACCTTCCTCCTCCTTGCTGGCCAGAGCTGTTAGGGAAAACGCTCCCAGGAGAGTGAACTTGGCTTTTGTGATCATCCCCTCGAGCAGCTGTGGGGATCTGGGCAGTTTTGCAGCACAGTCAGTGTCGTCTTCAGCTGCAAAGTGAAAAATCTCCACTATAATGCTTGCAAAGAGCAGAAGTGCTGCCCTTTACAGAAAAGCCCTTTTCCTGAAATATGGAAACTAGCCCAAAGTCCCCTACAGCTTTGGACTCTGTGGGTATGGCACAGCACTGGTCTGCTTGGGAGCTGAAGGGCTGCAGTGGTCCAGAGTGACAGTTTCCAGCCAAGGATTCATTTGGGTGAGGAGAAGTACTATGGATGACTGGATGAGGTCTGGGCTTTTGCCACACGTGTTTCTGCGCCGAAGGTGTTGCAAATTGCTATTGTGCTGCCAATGCGCTGTGAATCCAATGGCAAAGGCTTTGGAGCCTAGGTCGGGATCAGAAAACCCATCACTGAGAGCGGAATTGTGTGACTTCCTTCACTCAGGAAAGATCTTTGTGTTAAATGCACGTTAAGCCCTTAAAGCTCAAATGGAGTGTAAGCCAGCACAAGCCTTTCTCATAACCATAGAAAATATATTTTAAAGTTAGGGGGGAAAAAACCCTAGTATTCATTTGCATTTATCTGTTTCTGTATTTCCCCATTTTCTTCGAGCTAGAAAATAAAGTCCCCAAATGCCGAAAGCAATTTTTTCCACCTCCTGTTTCTGCTGCGAGCCCAAAACAGAAGTTCTGCGACTGATAGGAAACCTGTTCTCACGGAATAGTCAATCTGTATCCAGCTCAGGCACTGACTCGGCTTTAGTTCAACAATAAACCAGTCTCCACATGTTTGGGGCCGGTACTAATAGCTGAGTTCACCCATTTGTTCTCCAATTATATGCCTTTTGGGTTGCAGAGAGCGTTCTTTGACAGACAGCCAAATATTGGCAACCTGACTGCTGACTGCGAGGTCGATGACAGCTGCACAGGCTCAAACTCATAAATCCATTTTTCAGAGATATGCATGTATGTACTAGAGAAAGTGTTAGACCTTGGATACGCAAATCAGTAAAACTCAGCAACGTTAGCTGGTGACCTTGGATACACAAATCATTAAAATAAGGCAACAGTAGCTGCCTGGTTTCCGAGTCACTTGGCTATAGCATCACCCTTTGAGCGGGGTGTAATTTGTTCCCTGCTGTCACAGCCAGATTGTCTTTGCTGTCACTGTTTTTGAAGATTGACAGAGTACCAGTCAGATTCCCTATTTCCCAGACACATTAGTGTAGGCAATGTCCCACGCAAACCTTGCTTCGTTAGCTCTGCCATCTTGAGGTGTCTCTCATTTTCTGCAGTTCCCTGGGTATTTAGCATTGTCTCAACTCGAAAACAGAAGCTTCTCCCAACTTGTCTTTTCAAGTCCCTTATGCTGAGTTAGAAGGACCTAACCTTGCTCTGTTGAAGCTCTGGTAGATCCTAGGAGGACTCTGGTTTACAATTACACTTTTTTCTGAAGCTCTGTGGCCTGCTTTGTATCAATTTAACTGCATTTCAGAGCAAGCCAACTTAATTAATGGTTTCCCTCAGGATATCAAACAGCAGTATATCAGATTTCTTACTGAAATCCATAAAAGTTAAATTGTTTACAATTAATTTCTTTAGTCTTTAACTTTTTCAGTTTCTTTTAAAGAAATACAATCAAGCTTGTTTGGCAATATTTCCCTTTAATGAACATATGTTGTTTGATTGTCAAGACGTGATTCACCTTGACCTTGTTTTCAATTAGCATTTCATGCTCAGTAATGAATAAGATGCCACATCATCTGTTGAAAATCCACTTTTCACGTGAGACTTTGGAAATTTTAATTCCAAATTGCCACATAACCAGTTTTTCTCCTTCCTCACAGACAGCCCTCTGTCAAGGACACTCCTAAGCAGAGAATAGTTACCCCTGGACTTCTTAAAAATAATGATTTACTGCTGAAAAATATTCTGCTCCAGTTTTCCTCTCTGCTGTTGCTATGCCAGCAGTTTCTCAGATCAGGGAGGCTTCATCTATTCTTTTTTTTTTTTTCTTCTTTTTTTTTTTCCCACCTCATACTTATGAAAACATCTAAGGGTTTGATTGTGTTTCCATTTCAATCTGTAAAAATTGTGCTGCTGAGGTGGAGAGAAGACTTGCCCAGGAGTGCAGGGGAGGGGAGAGAGAGAAGGGCTGGGGGGGGGGTGTTGTATTGATGGCTGTGCTGTCACGCCGAGGGTGCTCCTGCAGAGGCACACGGGATGCGACCAACTGCAAAGTCAAGGCTGAGAAGTAAAGGGGGACACTTAGTTGAAAAGGTAGCCCTAGGATGCAGAGTTTAGGTTTCTTTGGAAGTGGGACAGCTTTTGGAGTAAGTGTACACAAGAAAGATGGGCTTCACCTGAGCCAAGCCTGGTTGGTTATAGTTGTTCTGGTAGCATTATACATCACCAAGGCTTATATGCACTTTTTTTTTTTTTTTTCCCCAAACTGGAAAAGCCATCATGCATGGAAGGCTGCACAGATCTGGGTGACACATCACAAGCAGATGAAACAATGAAAATCTTGTAATCCAGGAATAAAAACGATAGTGTAATAAAATTTGTGAAGGAAAAACAAAGAATATTACAAGCAAATAGCTCCTGATAATCATAGCACATAAAAACAGGCAAGAAACAAATGTAGAAGCATTTTATACATAAATGCTGCAGATCTAAACAAAAACCAACTACAGTGCATGAAAAGAAATGGCTGGTTTAAATCAGAATATAGATATAAAAGATATGCCAAAAACTTGGTAGAGGCAGTGTAATGCTGTAATAAAAAGAAATCATACAGACATGACAGCTTCAACCATGAGAAGTCATACTTACCAATCTATCAGGTTTTTTTAAGGTGTTGTCAAGAACAAAGCAACCTACTTCATATAGTGTCTTTGGATGTGTAGAAAAGTTATTGTAAGTGCTGCAGCACATGTTTCTATAGATACTAATCTGTTGTTGGGTAACAAAGATGTTTTTTTTTTTTTTTTCCCATGGATTAATAAACATAAATAGATGAAGTGGAAAAAAGGGAGGAACAAATGGCCAGTCTTCACATGGGAGGAAGGTCTTCACTGAGAATCCAGAGCAATCCACTGTTCAATGAACTCATAACTACATGGGAAAACAGATGACTATTGAGCAAAAAGGTTTGCTGAAGATGTCAAATTATTTGAGATGGTTTAAGCAGATGTTACTTAGTATTATTCACCATGGTGGGAATGTGGTTCTTAAAATTCTGAGCAGCTAGATGAGAAAATGGCAGCAACTTTGTATTGATATAAACTGAATTTTAAGTTCAATAGTGGTAGGAAACCTGTTGCTCCAGTGGTGCTAACCCAGGGATAGGCTCCAAATGCGCTACTGCCTTTTTAGGAAAGAGTTGGTAAGGTCATTACAGAAACTTGTCTGAAAATATTTGTGCAGTGCCACTAATGAATACATCTAATGAAATTTTCCTCCCTGATGACAAACAGGTAGGGTTTTCCTTATAAGATGTCTCTTGTTTCAAGTAAAGGATCCTCCTCTTGCTATCATGTTAAGTAACTAAAGTACATTATCTAGCCCTTTCACTTCCCAGTTTAACTGTCTGGTATTTGGGAGCATGTGTGCATTCCTATTTGAAAACGTGCTCTCTTGTTTCAGGTCCAGCCTAGTTTCTAGTGTAAAGTTTTTGCTCTGAATTTTCTCCAAAGCTTTCTGACAACATTTTCTTTTAATCAGTTTGTATAGAATTTTCTTAGTGTTAGAAACCTCCACTTCCTCTACATAAGGGATTTTCTTAATTCAGTGGAGATCTAACACTGGTTAGGATTTCATACAGTTGAGGTGATCTATAGTTTGCAAACTTGGTGGTATGTGTAGATTTTCTTGAAAGAATTTGTCTTTTTGTTTTATATGCACTAGTTATCTATAGTAGATATTCACAGCTTCTTCTGTTTGCTCAGTTTTCTCTTGACATTAGTAGGCTTGGATGCAGTTTGAGAATTATACCAGAAACAGTTGTTTAATAAGAACAGTAAACCGATTTCATAAAAGTTTAATTTCTGAAGGATTAGGTCTTTATGTGAGCTTTCATTCAGAGGTTGGCTGTGTGCTGTTTAAAATAAACTTCTCTTAAATAATGAGAAAAGAACCTTCAGGTATAAAAGCCTCTTGAAATCTCCTTTGTGATTTTCACCATTTATTTATTTATTTATTTTAAATACGTTTTAGTTTTTGCAGCATTATAATATGGACATGAATATTTAAATTACGTTTGTATTGCTGACCAGAGCAGAAGCTATTGCAGAAGAGTCTCTTGCATTCACTGACTTGAGAATTGTGTACAAAAATAATCAAAACATGGTAAATCTCTATCTTCCTTTTCTGGATCATTACACACAGAACGAAATTCGCTCCCCCCACATTCAAGCTCACTTTTGCTAATCCAAACTGCTGGGTGGGTGAAATTTATCTCTTCAAGGAACTGCTTTTGGATTCTGACCAGGTGCCTGAGAAGTGGGGCCCACCGCAGTGCAGAGAGCATGAGGGAGTAGATTGTTTGCTTTATGAAATATAAGCAGCAAAATGAACTGTAAAACAGTTTTTCATGATTGAATTGAAGGGTCTGTCTGCATATAGAAGTATTCATATTCAAATGTATTTCATAGAGAAATATTATACAACATACAAGCTTTTCCTTCTTACTGCCGAGATACTCATTCAGCAGATTTGTTTCCTGCAAATTTGTTCACTCCGTTGACCACACAGATGCGTTTGCTATTCTGTACTGAGCCGATCCACATTAAAAAACCCTTAGAGGGTTTTTCACTGGAGTTGCTTTTCATTAATGCTTTGCTGATAATATATGCAGGAAGATGGAAAGAATAAGTCATTTATTGTTTCATTTGAAGAAGTCACTTAGGATTAATAAGATTATTCTTTTTTTTCATGGAAAATGTAATAGCTGACCTTTAAAAGAATGGGTTTATTGTTCTGACAAGATATTGAAGTCCATTTTTTAATGAAAATATTTTTTCTAAGCTTCACATTCTTAAATGAGAAAAATATAAATTATTTCATTGCTCATGGTTACTTACGCTGCACAACTGAAATCATAAACAAGAATTTAACCAGAAGAAAGACTAGCGGCTTCTTCTCTTCTTCCTCCCATCCCCTCCAAGTCTGGTACAACTACGAATGCAAGTTGTAAATAAGATATTTTAGAAACAAGTGTTTCTTGGTTGCATTGGAGCTCAACCAAAGTTTCAAATCTAGAACACAAATACAGAATTATCACTATATGTTAATTGCTAATTACTTAGACTTAAGCTGAAGAATGGTTGCAACTGTCACAAATATTTCTTTTAATATCTTTTAAAATGAAATCTTTTAGAATATATAAATACTTCTGAGAATCACATTGGTTCAGCTGAATTACAGACAACTCCTCAGAAAGATAAGCTCAGTACCCTGCAGCAATTTATTTTCCTTTATTTAAGAAAGTAATATATCATCCTATTTTATCATCTTCTGAAAATATCTGAGGAGTATCCTCCATTAAGTGAGAACTAACCTGAGCTGTTATCCACTTTCTTTTTCCCCATCACTTAGACAGGAAGATTAATGTAATGCCTTGCTTTCAAGTAGGAATCAATTCATAGGATCTTAAATAGGATCAAATAGGAGAATTTAGAATTTCATGCCATCCAGTGCATGTTCCTCCATCTGGGATATGCCCAAATATTGCTCCCATTGCCTGCTGGCTCCAGAAAATATAGCAAGGAAAGCAAATGCCTTTCCCCGTGCATTTGTTGCACAAACAACAGAGGCTCCTGTTGGTGGTGGGTCTGTAACCCTGTTGTGAAGACCCTTGCTTTGTCAAGTCCAGGGGAGGGACGTGCTTCCCCACCTTGGCCTGTGTTTCTCACCTTCTTCCTCTCTGTGCTGTGTGCTGCCAGCTCCTGAATTGCAGCTCTTTAAGAGAAAGGAACAGCAGTTTCTGCAAGATGATGATGATTGGCAATAAAAATTGTCCTTGGAAAAAACAGCTGGACATGAGCGGAAATGGTTCCAGCATCAGAGGAAGCACGCTGCCACGGCCTCCCAAAGCTTAAAACAAAGGAAAACAAATGCCTTAGAAGAAATATAAAATTGTGTCTAACAAATCCCACCCTCATCACATTGCTCATGGAGGCAGCAACAGCCTTGTTTCTGCCCAGCTCTCTTCGTTCATGGCTTCAGGTTCTTGCACAGAGGTTTTCAGTCCCACCGCAGTAGAGCTGTGGAGCTCCCTAGAGACTGAGAGCGCTCCCATTTGTCCTCGACTTTGCCCTACCCAAACTTTGGTGACTTAATAGGAGCTATTATTTCCATTGGTGTGAATAAAGGGCTCAGCAACAAAAATGCTCATTTTAGCCTCCCAGAGAAAGGCTTATAACAAACCGCTATGTACTTTCTACCTCTGGACTCTATTGATCTGCAGGAAGAGCAAAGATGAGCCTGTGGGTGGGGGGAGAAACATCACAAGAAAAATTTTTATTTCCTGAATGCTCCCTCCCACCAGTACCAATATAACATTGATCCTCTGCTGTCCCTGAGGTCTGTGACTTTTGACTCCATGTTTTATAGTGCACAGAAGCCTTGCAAAGAGGGCACATGATCTCTCCTTGTGCCTGGAAAGTACCTAATGCATTTGAGGCAGTAGGCTATCAAGTAAGAAAGAGTTTATCTGTCTGGAGACCTGCACAGCCTGTCTCCTACTTAACCTATCTTTTGTTTGTTCTACCTACCCAGAGAGGAGACCAACCCCACCATTTCTCTGGCACCACCCTTTCAAGTTGGCTGAACTGTGTGTATTTTTTACTCATATGTGCGTATATATGTATTAGTTTGGGGTAAGCTAATGCAATTGTGAGAAATTTTCATTTGTGTCTTTTTTCTTTTTTATTGCTATTGGCAGAGTTTGAAACCATTTGAAATGCAGCCACATTGGCTTGTGCTCTATAAGAAACGGGGGGAAAGAATCGGCGTTTGCCAAATGGAAAAGGATAAAACTGGTGTAATGATATGTTGCAATCATGCTGCAAAACCTACCACAGTAAATTACTGCTGTAACAACCTCCTTCCTGTTGCGAAAGGCTTGAGCGCAGGCTTTCTTGTGTCTCTTCTTGACGTTTCAGTTCTTGAGAGAAAGTTATCTCTGTGACCCTTAGCGTTGAGTGACTGCTACACTTCTTGGAGGACAAATTGAAAAGCGAAGATGGAGGCCAGGAGGGGCAGGTGCCTGATTTTGGGCTGGGTGATGCTGCCAGATGTGAGCGCCATCAGGCTGTGGCGGCTGACTCACAGTGCTGTAGGCAAGGCTTCATCCGGCATGTTAGTCTTGCTGTGTAGAGTCTTTTCCCCCATGTTTGCTTGCTGGTGGTCGGTATGAGTAATTGTAGGTCACCTGAAGTTTTCATGGCATTGCCTGCACAACCTGACTGCTGGGATGCTCTGCCCTGTGCCTGCAGCAGCGGTTTGGCCAGGCTCAGTGGCCCAGGGGGAGCATTGCCCTCTGAGGTGGCCTGTGGGAAATGAGCTGCAGCTCCTGCTTTCGTCCATCCCAGATGCATCTCCTCGCCACAGACGTTACGCTGTGTTTGGCACGCAGTCGTGTTTTGTTAATGCTGAATGAAAGACTGAAAAGGGAAAGAGACAGAAAACCAAATTACTGTCCTGGTTTCAGAGTGATCCTCCTAAAGGGAGGGGAGAAGGTGACAACCTCAGTGTGGGAAAGTTTTCAGGCTGCTCTCTGAGTTGTTTATATTCTGTGGAGAGAGTGGTTTGAGTCTCCTGAATCCAACTGAATATTTGAGAAAGAATTATTCATCTGTTTAGGGGAAGGAGGAAAGAAAGCCTCCTCTTCGCAGGGAAAGCAATGAGATCCTGGTGGTTTCAGAGGTGTAAGGTGATGGCTCTTTGACAGCGCTTTCCAGAAGATCATCATACAAAACTTCATCTGATGGTTAGCATTAAAACAGGAAAACACTGGAGGGAACTCGGAGCTGCCTTGTACTCAAAATGTGCAAACCACCCGGTTTGATCCAGGCTGTCAGACCGGTGACCAGAGGGGCATCTCTTCCCAGGGGTTTCACCTCCTGCTGGTAAGATGGATGATGAGTATTGAGGATGCTGGGAATTATACAGAGAGAAAGTCTGGGAGTCCCTGAAAGCTGAGTGGAATGGAAACTCCCTTTTCTCAAGGCACTTTCCAGACTGGCAAATGATGGGGCTCCCAGCACCCTGTGCTTGTGTGCGTGCTTAGCTGGGTGCTGCTTCAGCTGGTCCTGGGCTTGCCACAGCTGAGCCTGCTGTGTTGTTTCCTCTGGAAGTGAATGAACTCTTAATTTCTCTTCTGTGGTGTTTATACAATGAAATCTCCGCCTTTTTTTTAAAAAACAAAACAAAACAAACAAAAAAACCCCATCATTAGCTTCCTGTACTTGAAGTTCACCACCACATCTTTGCACTCCCCAAGTCCCCAACCTCTGCTGCTTCCAATAATAATAATAAAACCTGAAAAGGCTTGTTTTGTCCTCTTTACAGCTACAACAAAATGGATGTAGATTTAGCGGTGCTTTTCCCCTCAGATATCTGGCAGCACCCCCTTTCTCTCTCTCCAAGTCCTCCCTGTGAGGAATGAGCACAGATGATCACGGGGATAAGGATCAGCTCAGGGGAGCATGTGCTGGCCAGGGAAATTTTTTCCCTTTGATGCCCATTACTCCCCACCTCTGATGTCTCATGCACGTTTCACATTCTCCAAGCCCTGAGTCATCTGAAGTCACAGGCCAGAAGCAGCTTCTCTCCCCAGGCTGCACAGACCAGATCACCCCAAGGGGATTTTCCCTTGTTAAAGTCGCCAGCAAAATATTTTGCATGGCTTAAGTTGAGGTATCAAACTATTTCCCAGCTATGGCCAGTTTGAACCAAAGGCTGTTATGAAGAAATGCTGTCTGTGACATTAATGTGAGTGGTCAAGAAAAGCCCCAAATAAAAGCTCTGAATACACAGGATCCAGTTGGCCAGTTTCTTTCTTTTTCTTTTCTCTTGCGAGTTTAACTAGACTTTCTCTCCTAAAATGAAATCTGATATTTATGGGAATATCTCATTCTCTATAAAGCTATGAATTATTTTTTTTTTCGTGAACAGACCACATGCTACATATAAACCACATGGAACAGATAAGTTGCAATATGTTTAAAAGAAGTGGATTTTTTTATATAACAAGTGGGTGTATCTCATTCTTTCATACACTAGATGCTCTTTATGGAAAATCCATAAAACAAAATGGGAAATAAGAAACCATTTCCCTGCTGCTCATGTAAAATGATGGAGAGAAGGAAGTTTCTGAATTATAGTGGGTCAAGCAAAAATACCTCCCTGACTACTCTTTCGAAAAGAAAATTGAACAGGTCAGAAATCCAACATACCAATGGGATCAGTTTGGGCTACTCAGTCCAGTTTCGTATCAAGGGAGTTTGGTTGTATTACTTGCAATATTAAATTCTTTTGGCCGTAAGTACCTTTACTTGTGAATGTCACAGAGTATCCATTTCAAACCATGTTTGGGTAATTACTCAAAGTGGAAAACAAAGGGAACAGAGTGTGGTTTGGGGTTAGACTGGAAAGGGGTGGCATGTCTCAAGTGTGGGGTTTAGTTTCAGTGCTATGAGGACCAGGCATCAGGAAAAGGAGAGTGGCTGGAGGCAAGCAGAAGCCTGGGCTGGGGTCTCGCTGCTTGGGGCTGTGCCGTGAGGGGGAGTATTTCTGCTTCGTCAGTAGTGCCAAAAGTCAGCTTCTCACCTTCATTGCTGCAAAGAGAATGTGTTGGGAAGCACAGTGAGGGTGGCTGCTACCACCTCGTATCTTCATGGCTGGTAGGGAGTAAGGAAGGTGTCTGGGCACTGCTACCCCTGTGCCACCTTGGATGGGGACTGCTGTTGCTCTTGCTCTATCCTTTGCTTCTTGAAAACCTCTGAGAAGTCCAGCTTGCAGTGAAGGAGGAGAGAAAGGCCAGGCACTGCTGCCCCATCACCCTGCATTGCTTTAAACCTGTCATGGTGAGGAGAATCATGGCAATGAATGGCCCATGGAAACATGTAATTCACTGCGGCTGAAAGCTGCCTCACCGAAGGGATTTAGTTTATTATTTCTGTGTGTTGCTCCAATAACGCTGGCTGTCAGTCCTGCATTCAGTGAATGAGGATTTGAGCTCCAGGAAGCTGTTTTGTTGCTGTCACAGCTAATGGCTTGTCAGAGTTTCCAAGGTAATTCTGATATTTCAGGAGACCAGTTTCTTGATCATTTCAAAATGCACTGGGCTTAGTCCTGCATCAGCCTAAGGAGTACATTTCTTTATATACCCTTTTCTTTGGAGCATGCAAAGCAACTTTGCTTATTTTACTTTGTTTGATGTTTTTAAAGCTTTTTTTGAGCAGGTCTGCAGCCTGCTGTAGGGTTTATCTCTGTTTTTCCCCTGCTTGTTGCCTGCTGCTGGGATGGGCAGAGCTGTGGATGGATGAGCGCTCAGCTGGGAGATGTCCCTGCCAGATGCGACTCCCCCATCAGCTGCAGGAGAAAAAGTGGCATTTTTACTCTTCTGGACCACTAGATGGGGAAATTGTATTTACATTTTTGGATTGCAAAATGGATCCTGGCCGCCCGGCTGGAGCTCTTGATAGTAATGAAGCATATCAAGCCTGTTATCTGCAAGAGGTGCGTGGTGATGACTCAGACTTTGCCCCCCTCTTCAACAGTGACGCCGCAGCTCCTCTGCAAGGAGCCAGGCTCTGCTGAGCCACGCTAAGGCCCGGTGTGCTTTGGGGGAGGTACTCTGCAAAATTGACCTTTACCAGTGCCCCTTCCTTTGAAAGGTTTCTGTGGTGTAGGGCAGCAGAGGGGTTGCTCCTTGGGGCCAGTGGGTGCCTGCCCCACTGCTAGCTCCTGCATGCACCCTGCAGCTTCACACGGGAAATGGGGAGAGGGCATAAATATTTCAACAAATTTCTGAACAGGGAGCTGCCAAGGCCAGGAAACCATCTGGGCATCCAAAAGCTCACATCAGGTTCAAGGCAGAAACGCAAGGCAACGTGTGCTCAGGGTCTTCTCTTGCTTTCAGTCTTTTGCTGCTGCTAAGCCATTGCCTTTTTCATGATTAAAGTATTTCTGCACAGAGTGGCAGAAGTGACAGCTGTATGGTGACACTGGGTCTGACAGGCCTGCAGGTAGGAGACCGGTGGTTCTGGGGCAGGATAATTCATAGGATGAGCTTGAGAAGATTTGGTAGGTACGAGAATATTTCAAAGCTGTGTATTAAAGATCTTTGCCCCAAACATGATGAGTATCAGTTCTCAACCTTTAGATCATTTTGATTTAAAGCAAACATTCTAGGACATAGTGAACCCTTTTTCTCATCAGAGAGCACTAAGACTGGTTATAGTCCATTTTGGATTACTCAAAGCCTCAAGTCCCCAAGGTGATTGGTGACTTGGTAACGCTGCCTGAAGATGCAGTTAAAAAAAAAAAAAAAAAAAAAAAAAAAAAAAGGCGTAGTGCAGGTCACAGAGATGATTTTCCTTGCTGCAGGCTGTGAATGGTGGCATCACAGCCTGATGCAGTGTTTTTGACTCAGTGTTACAGTAATTCAATAACAACTTTCTCGGTGCAATGCTCCTTATAGAGTAGATGTGCCTTCTGCTAAGGTTTGTAAAGTTTTCCAGACTTTCTACAGATAATATAACTTTGGAAAGCTGCTTTATTTCTCTGAAGGTATTGCTGTAATATTTTGGGGAGGATATTTAAAGCAGTGCAGCCATTGCAGTATGATAGCAGCTATAAAAAAACATGCCTCTACCTATGCAGGTAGGGAAATGAGCTGTACCATGAGAAGTTATCTTCACACTACCATGACTGAGTCCATGCAGCTCTCTGTTCTCACCTCTCCCTGCCAGTCTCCATGGGGTGCAGGGCCTGCATGGGGCCCGGGCTTCCTCCTCTCTGCACCGCCGCTGCACTCACTGTGGTGGGTCTTGTAGCTGACGGATGCTTTTGTGAAAGCTCAGTTACCCCAAATCAATGTCAGCTCAGAAAGAAGGCACAGGACTGTGTTTAAATAAGCACACCTGTATCTTTTTGGCACTTGGAGCTACTGTAAACAGCTTAGCCAAAAATATGGATGAGTGTTTATATCCTTTCAAATATCACCACTGAGCAACTAGAGAGCCAAATGTTTTTGCAGCAGTTGTGTGCTGCTTCTGCATGTGCTTTATTAGAGGAATAATGTCTTTGGGTTGGAGTCTGGAAGTCAGACGTATTAAGGAAAGAAGATGCCTGGGAGCATCCTTTATATAATCATCCTTTGGGTGGTTTCAGTTAGCTGTTAAGGAAGACATCTTATGTTTAACCAGATTTACCACTAGGACTCTACACTTGATTAATTGAGGAAATTGTACAGGGTCCTTTACTTCCATGCCTTTGGCTAGGAGAAGTCTCTCTCATGTACCACGGTGTGCTTGGGGATGGATGAAAAAAGTTTGTGGAAACTTTCCCCTTTTGATTTATAGAAATGCTTCCATAAGGGAAACCTTAGGCCAAGACTCCTCACGAATTGAGAAAGTCCTGGTACAGGAACAGAAATGCAGCATGTGCTCAGGGGAGCTGAGGTGCTTGGGTAGCAGCAAATCTTTTCTGTGCCATGGAATAGAGGTAATTTTTTTATTTCATGAAGTGATCTTCTTTTGCTGTTTTATCCACAGATCTTAAAATGATTCACACAGGATATAAGTATGATTACTTCCATCTTAAATATGAGGAAACAGAGAGCACATGTGCATGCACACAGGAACAGAGCCCCTCCCTCCCCACCCCAACCTGTGAGTCAACTTCAAATGGGATAAATGCATATTCCCAGGACACTTCAGTGACAGGAGGAAGAGGCAAAGCTTCTCCAGGGCATCTGCCCTTATTTTATGATTGGAAAATCTTCCAGAGTGTATTGAGTCTTCATCTCCTGACATGCAACATTATGGCATGGCAGGTTGCACCACTAAGTCCCTTAAAACAAGCAGTGCTTTGGCTGAAAGCTAAATGAACATCAATATCCCCCGCTTTGATCTCTTAGAGTAGTTTTTGGGTTTCCTTCTGTTGTGCTGGACGGGTGACCATGGTGTCAGTGAAGGTGCTGCTTGTGGTGCTGGAGGCAGCAGCGCGGGAGGAGGCTGCAGCGCAGGGCTGGATCTCAAAGGCTTATGTAGCAGGCAGCAAAACTGAGGGCTGCTCTGGCATCCCAGCAAGCCAGACTGAGTTTCCAGTCATACCACATTGATGGCACTTGCAAAACACTTTCTTGTATTCAAACTAGCTTTCACACTTGGTGATGTGCACAAGGCGCTTTCTGTGCTCTTATTTTTCCAGACAAGCTAAGGTTACTCTGTATCCTAAATCATAAAGAGCCCTTTTGTGCAGAGTTGGATGATTTTTCTTCACTGTGAGGGTGGTGAGGCACTGGAACAGGTTGCCTAAAGAAGTTGTGGATGCCCCATCTCTCGAAGTGTTCAAGGCCAGGCTGGATGGGGCTTTGAGCAACCTGGTCTAGTGGAAGGTGTCTCTGCCCATGGCAGGGGGTTGGAACCAGATGATCTTTAAGGTCTCTTCCAACCCGAGCCATTCTATGATTCTATGTTTCTATGATTCTATGTTTCTATGATTCTATGTTTCTATGATTCTATGTTTCTATGATTCTATGTTTCTATGATTTTATGTTTCTATGATTCTATGTTTCTATGATTCTATGTTTCTATGATTCTATGATTCTACGTCTGATGGAGCTGAGGTTCAAAGATACTGCATCAAAATTAGGTTTTAAAAATTCATCTGTGAGCCAGCATAGGGAAATCTAGGAGGTGAGACATAATCACAGTCCAGCTTTCCCTGGGCATTGAAATGTAATAGAAATGTCATTGTTACAGTCTTACCTTGTATTTTATGCTCTTTGTCAAGAACCTATTTGTCTATTATCTTGATTTATTTATGGCCATTCTTTGGCTGGTGCAGGAGCTACCACTGAGCTTTGCTGCTGCTTTTCACCATCCTTTTGCAACCATTGATTAAAGAAAAAAGCTGCAGACCACATATTCCACGTAAAGGATCAGTACCTCGGCAGGATAGAGATAGGACAGTATTTCTTATCCTTCTCATTCGGGTATATGGCTCACACGGATTGGCTTTATAGGCTGAATTCTGGAGAGAGGCATAAATACGTGACTGACAGTTTCTTCAGTCCCTCAAGGGCTTCCTAGAGCTCTCTGTCTGAGATCTCATTTTTAATGGAGGACCATCTGCTGCAAATGCACACGGTTGTTAGCAAATGCCTACCTAATGCTGTTCCAAGCAACACCCAAGGTAGATGAAACAAATTAAGAAAATATACCACCTGCTTTTCTATTTGTTTAGTTCATTGCATTTCACAACACATTGTGTAGAGTCAGTTTTACTGTTCCCCTGCACGGTCTGTCAGATTTTGGTTTTGTGGGGTTTTTACACATGTGTGGTGAGAGATAATGGACGAAACCATAAGGATTGTAAAATCAAAAAATAAATAGCTGGAATGCAGAAGTGCGGTGCCTGAAGCTATCTGAAAACTGGCTAGACTTGTAGTAAACAGCAATGTACCTTCAAAGCCCAAATTATCTTCAGTCTGTAAGTGTAAATTTATAGTTTCTTTCCGTTTCCCTGTTGGTTAGGCTGCAATTCCCAATCCAGTTGGGAATGGTCCCCCTGCTGCTTTTGAGAACCCTCTTATTACATCTATCCTTTAATTAATTAATTGTATCTCATTTGGTTTCTGGAATGACTTACCAAACTCACATCTTTGCTTTCAAACTTCTTGACATCTAGACAGTGTGTACAATTTGCATATTCAATTAAAAATTATTTACTTCTTTGACCTTTGATACACAATGTGAGCTTCATTTGGCCACCTACTCTTTCATAGCTAACGTTATTAGCAAAAGCCTTTTAATTTTTGAGATATGGTTGAATTCCTATGAGTTAACATTTACAAAGCAAAGTACCAAAATACTGTGATGCTGCATAGGACTGTTCCCAAGCTCTGAGACTCCACTGCTCTCAAAACCTTACTATACACAAGGCAAACAACCTGCATCTTCATCTCACCAACCTCTGCCTTGTCAGGTTAACTACCAACGAAAGGTCAATATTTAGGCTGTGGGAATTGCCTGGGGTGCATCACTACATGGCGTTACTGATCCGATACCAAGCAGTCCTACAGAATGATTGTGCTCAAAATAAAAGCAAGGGACCCAAGTGTAAATAGTCAGGTTGAGATGACTTAATTTCATTATTAATTTCAGATGCAGGATTTGTGACTGTCCTCTCTTAGGGAGAGGGAAGGGAAAGGGATGCCCCTACCCACCTGGGCCAGCCCTTCTGTCCTCCCTCCTTGCCAGGGCAGCTGCCCTGGGTGGGCAGAGGCATCCCTTTCCCTTCCCTCCCACTAAGAGCAGAGAGCTGAGCTGCTTGGCCTTGGACAGCTTTGTACTGGCAGAGGTAACACCTGCAGTTTCCTTTCAGCAGTAGGTAGTTACGGCTCTTCCCCTCCCCACTTTGGGGAAAATTACAGTTCAGCTACGCAAGAGCAGCTCAAAGTCGTGCACTTAATGGTACCCACTCTCCAATGAAGGAATGCTTTTTGCGCTCTCTCCTTAATTGAGTGGGCTGTCTCCATGCAAAGCTGGTACAGCAAATGTGTAAGTGAGGATCTAGAAATCCCAACTGGGGGTTTACATAAGCCTTTTGCTTCCTCTAGTCCCAGAGCTTGGATAAATAATAAATGCATCTCTGCTGGTGTGTCTTTGCAGACCTACCCCAGACAAACGCCCACTTGTTCTGATATAAAATGTCCCAAGTGTCATAGGCCAAAACTAAAACGTGTTGTTTTCTCTCTCACACTCTTTTTTTTTTTTTTCTTCTTCTTTTTTTATTTTCTTTCTGGCTTGGCTTTCAATTACATCAGTAATACACACAGCTGCAGGCTGAACAGGGCCGCTCTATAATGTGGCCAGTACGACAGTGGTATTGCGTGGCACAGCCCAGAGAAGCAGTCAGATTTTCATGTCTCCCAAAATCTGTCACCTCCTCATGACTCTCCACCTGCCAAGTGCCAAAGGGCGTGGGTTGGTGCTCTTGGGAGGGAACATGACCTTCCCACTCTGAATATCCCACGAGGACTCTGTACTTCCAGTTTCTTTCCCTGTCCCTGTGCTGAGCATCACAGTTAACCTAAACTCTTGCAGACTGGCCGCTCCCAGGATTTTCTGGCAGGTTTTTCTGTGTCCTGTGATCTCTTTGCTTTTGTGATCAAAATACTTACGCTTTTCATACCTGGTTCCCCCACTGCACACCCTAGGTCATGGGGTGTCAGTGCAGGGCATATTGCGCAGACAGCTAAGCATGCTGTGCTGCGTCCTAACCCTGCTATTAAACTCAGAAACTTCCTTGGGGATTCAGTGTAAGGTGGTTTGCAAACTGAGAACTTGCTCCACTTGATTCTTGCAGCAGGAATACAAAGCTTCAGCAGTTTCTCTGTGCAGAGAAGTGTATTAATTATCTCTACTAAGTGTTACAGCATCATCAAAGTACCAGCGCTGCTCAATTAATTTGCATTGCATCCTCTGGGTAACTTTACTGAGCTGTGCTTGGAAAGAGCTGAAATTGCTCCAGGTGTGCTGGGCTGGGCCCAGCATTTCCTAGACTGCGTACAGGTTTCCACAATGCTGCAGCCACTGTCTGTGTCTCCTGCAACCATGTTTGTCCTGTCCAGCTGAGCCTAGGATCAAGTTAACTGCGCAGCCTCCAACTACATGAGAAATACCTGCCATGGACACTTTGGGAAACAGAAAGGTAGAGAAACCATGTACCTGCACAGGTGATGGGCAGTAGGAGAGAGCAAGGGCTGGGAGTCCTCACGAGGCATGCATGCAGGATGCAGCCTCCAAGCACATGAGCACCTGGCAAAGTGTGAAAGTCAAAGAGAAACAGAAGAAAATAGATGCTAAGAGCTCAGCTCAAAATTGCAGGCAGTAACTGAACTGCCTGTCTACTTTTTTAATAATGTGGTCTTCTCCCTGTGCTGTACTTAAAGCCTATTTTGTAAAACCAATTGTAAAGAGCCTGTATGATTTACTGCCCAGTTTACTATAAAAAACACACAATTCATTAAAAGAATTAAGGGATGTCATACTAAAAAGCATACAGTCTGCAATGTAAACTAAACAGCTTGTAGGGATGGTTAAATGTCAGCACATCATGGGAGCATTTAATAACCACAAAAGCCACTTATTTCAAATATAAAAGACAACATGAAGGGAAATACTTTGCTTTGGCTTGCAAGAATTTGAGAGGTCTGAACCACCGGCACTGATCTCTCAGGTTGGCTCTCAACAAGGGCTGGAGGAACAGGGTGAGGACGTGGCTGGCTGAGGAGGTCCAGGGAAGTGAGGAA
The DNA here is from genome assembly GCF_965183815.1 of Platalea leucorodia. Classification (NCBI taxonomy): domain Eukaryota; kingdom Metazoa; phylum Chordata; class Aves; order Pelecaniformes; family Threskiornithidae; genus Platalea; species Platalea leucorodia. The sequence goes on from NC_138826.1 coordinate 33,574,653, forward strand.
CTAACCTTGGCCTTCATTTAGGGGAAAAAAGGCAGGTCAGTGTTAGCTGACTGGCTAAGGAAGCTGTGGCACTTGGCATCCTGTCTTGTATTTACCTGGCTTATTAAGGACTGAGGGGTGTACAGCAGCTATTAGTGATTGCTCTTTCAGATGAATGTACCCATGGTTTGAGAAACTGAGGCTTTAAACTGTCATTTGAGATTATACCTTGCATGAAAAAGAAATGGGACAGGTAGGGAAGGAAAATGGGATTTTGGAGGGTCAGAAGTCTCATGACGTTTTAGGTAATGCCAGTGCTCCCAAAGAGTCAGTATTGCAGCTTTTTAAAAAGGTAGTGTCACACAGCAGCCAGTGGGGCCACGTATATCTGCCCATGCCACCGGGTGCCCTTTTCTGAAGGGAGCCATGGGCTCTCCAGTGACACAGCCCAGGCCTGTCCCACTGTGGGGTGGAGAGCTGCATGCCTGGGCTGAGTGGGCTGCCACTCGCCTGGGGTCTGGCTCCATGTGGCACTGATCCAGCCCCTTGATGTGCTGCTTTAGGGAAAGCATTTGCTAAATGCTTCAGGGAATAACAAATTCCCACAGATGCAGACAGCCACCCATTTGGTTTTGTAGTCTGCGGCTCCTTTTTTTCCAGTCTTCCATTTTGTTTTCTCTCCTTCTGCCTTTGTTTTTTTCCTGCTCTGCACTCGGACAGGGAGCCTCTCGTCTCCTCCCAGCTCACATGCAGCCCCAGCAGCTGCTGCCAGGAAGGACTGACCACTCTTTTGTCACTGAGTAATGCTATTGTTGCTGCCACAAGTCTTGCCCTGACTCTGGATCCATTGCAATCACTGTTTCAATTGAAACCATTGCCTGTGGCCACAAAGAACTATGTCTGATGGGGACATGGGCAGCCCTGCGGCAGCACAGGAAAATGCACAGAAAAAAAGCATTGCATGCTTTCATCTCATCATGGGAAATGGGTGCTGGGGCCCCTCTGCAATCCTGGATGTGGCACTCGCGTGGTCAAAGTACAAGGAGCCCCAGTGCTGACACATGAAACAGTATAAAAGGATTTTTCACCTTCTTCCCACCTGCACCTTTCTTTCTGTGGTATGTGTCAGTGGGGAGAAGAAGCAACTGAGGTGTTTTCCTCTGGGACAGGAAGGAGCTGGGACTGAGATGCTGCCACCTCCCCACCCCCTGCCTCCCACAGCCAGCAAAATTTCAAGGTACGTTTCCTTTTGTGAGAGGGCAGTGAACCACAGGGACTTTCTCAGGAGAAAACTCCGTGTTCAGGGTGTGCAATTTCTCGCTTTTTCTAGCTGCCAGTAACACTTCTCAACTGCAGCAATGATGTTATTAACCTGGCCTTGGCTCCTACAAGGTAGAGCAATCTGCTGCAAAGTAGTCCCCCTCCTCAGGGTCTGATGAAAATGGAGTCCCAGTCTGACAGGGAAATACAAGCTGTTGGTTTGCATTTCAGTCTTGTTTTCCAGTGAATGTTGCACCACAGCAGGACAGCGTGATGCAGAGCAGAAGCAAACGTGGGCAACTCTGGACACGATGGTGGCAACAGTGCAAGGGGCACAAGGAGGTCCCCATGGGGACAGCAATGGGCAGGGAATACACATACTGCTTACGTATTCTTCAGGCTCCCTTATCTCTTATGCATGGGAAAGTGCAGCTCTGGCTGAGGGCTGGGCCGGACCAGCAGTATGCCGAAACCTCAGTGCAGCTCCACAGAGGATGTTCAGGCTCAACCTGCCTGTGCCTTTGCCAGGCACGGATCCAAAACAGCTATTGAAATCCCTGCCAATATCTGCTGGCAGCAACTTGGGCAGAAGTACAAAGGAAGAAACAGCCTTGCTATAAAAAGCAGCTTCTCTGCACTGCTGATGAGGGACAGCAGGGCTGGTTCCCTTTCACAGAGCCACAAGGTGCTGGATGTGCTGCTCTGCTGCTGCCAAGGAGCAGCTTGATAATCTCCTCCTGTCATCTTGAGAGCAAACCTACCAGTTCCTCTACTGCACAGAGCCATGAGCCCAAAGGGTCTCAAGAAATGGAGAATTTGGGGAAACTCCTGAAAATTTCACCACTGGGGAAAACTGTGTTCCCCTGAGCAACGCAGTCATTCAGTAATGAATTACATGACCGCATGCTGACAAGCCCATGGTTATTCCTTTAATCTATCATTAGCATATGAGACATTTGGAAAACAAATCCAAATCCCTTCAGGACAAAGCAGCCTTCGCTGCTCCATCAGGCTGTGTACAACAGCTGGTTGCATTACCTGGAGGCTAGAAGTTGCTTGTGTCTCAGTCTGGGCTTTTCTGTCTGTAGATGGAAATAGATGCGAGGATATATTAAAGAGAAGAAAGCACTGGGAAGAGACTGAATGGTTCAAGATGAAGATAGCACTAACCACTGTACAGTACTGTACAAAACAAGACCATCTTTGTTTTCTGTAAATGAAGTGTGTTCAACTGCTCTCTCCATCTCTTGTCTCTTTCTTTCCTAAGTAAGACTGGTATTTCTGTTATTTTGATTAGCCTGCAAACAGTATCAAAATGAAACTTTACCCTTTCTTGGAAATCGCTCATTTAATCAAAGGGATTTACACAGAAGTGCTGGGATAAATATGCACCTTCTGAACGGAACACTGAAGAGATGTAGATTTGAGATAAACCTGTGTGGGCTCTCAAGTAAATTATTCTAATTTTGGTGCAAATATAGTGCTTAGCAGAAATCCTGCCTGCTGCTAGGAAGTATAAACCATGCTCCATTTAAAAACAAACACGCACCACCCCCCACCCCAGCAGCAATATTGCTTGTTGTTAATAACCATGCACTGGAAGCGTTAGTTGAGTTAAACACTGATTCCCCCTTTTCTGTGTTTCACAGGTCTTGCCAAATTGTACCCAGCAGCCTGTGAACACAAACCATGGTAAATCCTGGTCGGGGAGAACCTAAACTCTTAATTGTTTGTTTGTTTGTTTTTAAAAAAAAAAAAAAAAATCCTGATGATTTCGAGGTGTTGATGGCAGAGGTATGGCACCCAGCGATGTCCCTGGGCACAGCTGAGTTTACTGCGTTGGCCACGGTCTGTGTGCTCTGGGTCCCCGCTGGGCACGGGAGCAGCTCCTCGGGCCTCTCCACAGCCCCATCAGTCACACACAGTGGGCAGTCATATTCAGTATGCTCCGTTTGGTTTCCCTGCATTGCTCTTGGGTGTGTGCTCTTGGGTCTGTGCTCTCTGTACCACAGACATGTTGGGCAATGGATTTTAAAGCAATTTTCTGCTTTTTTTTCATCTGGATAAACCCCGGGTTTGTGAGGTTGGTTTTTGGGATTTGTAAAGCTGCATTGATGGCAGGAATTGCACCTCCTGGATGGGAGAAGGCTACGGGAGGAGTAAAGAGAAAGGTCGTATAGGTGTAATGGTGTTGGAATAACATAGTGTTAATAACACCTTTCCCATCTATCTGAGAGGGTTTGTCACCAAAAACACACAAATAAGAGCCTTTTCATGCAGAATTAATTTTGCTTTTCACAGTCCAATGGGCACATCTTTTTAATGGAGTCAGAGACACACCTACACTGAGTGTGTTTACCTCCATGTGTGTGTATATATATATATATATTAAAGCAGTCTGCACTGAAGCGATGTTAGCCTCTGTAAGAAAGACCAAAAAATGTCTTAAGTCTCCAGAAGAGCTGAACTATATTTAGAAACCAGAGGGGGATGGCCATTACAGTACAAGTTGTTTCTGCTGCCAGCGCAGCGCTTAGGTAACATGCTGTGCTAAGGTGCAGCTAAGGTTGTAAAGATGTCTTGGGTGCATGGACTGAAAGCCTGGTACACTCAAACTGTACTACCAGAAATACCCCAGCCAGCTGAACTAGGATTAAGTTTATGAAAATGAGGAACTTCTGATTTTTAAAACCCAGATCTGAGTTACCTTCAGCTCTAGGCTTTGCAAACTTATTCAGCTTTGTTCAGTTGGTGGAGGAAATATTCTATGTAGTTTCTATTGATCTGGTTATTTTTACTATATCCCTTCAACATGTTTTTAGGATTTTATGTTGTCACATGGGGCTATGGTATCTCAGATAATTCAGGTCACTCACAGCCTGTCCACACCTCTGGTTTCCCCAACCTGTGGGATACTCTGTGTCCTTGCCTGCTCCCTGGGAGTTCACAAAATGTCCCCAGGGATTATAAATAATCCTTTTTAGGGCAGTAGATTATATAAGTGACAAATCATTGGACAGATATGCATCTGGGGTGAACAACATGAGGTTTGCTTCCCTGAGATGGTCTGTGCTTCCTGACCAGGCAGTGTTTTGCTCCAGGCAGCGACAAAGTATGGAGCAAGTTGTTCTGTGTGTGTGTGTCTGTGTGTGAGGCACTTTCTATTGTGGGATATTACCTGGTGTTTGAAATCCAGCCTAACCTAAGGATTCAGTCCTTCACTCCAAAACCCTGCGAGCACCTGACCCATGGCAGAGGCTGTAGTGGGAGGCTTTGTGGTGGCATTACAAATTTCCAAACGCACAAGCACTCCTCTGGCAAGGGTGATGTGTGAGGCAGCTGGAGAGCTGCTGTGGGAGGAGGGGGTGTTTCTGTCCCCCAAGCCCTTTCACAGGGGTGGTGTGGGGAAAAGTGCTGAACCGAGTATGTGGGTGTATGTCAACATGGCACTGGAGGTTTTATAAGCAATGCCCATCTTGTGGAATTTTCCAAAATTCAGGACTGCTGCCATTCCTTAAATTATGCTGGGAGTCAGCACTGACCCCCCTGTGGTGCACCCTTTTCCCACTGCAAATTCCTCCTGGCATGGAGAGAATCATATTGTCAATAGAGGAAATTTATCATATCATGATATATAGAAGAATCTGAATCTGAATTCTCTCAGTGCCAGGAGGCACACAAGGCGCGAACATCGTTCTTCCACTTCGATCGGTCTGCGGCTGCGTGCTCTGGAGTCCAAGGGCCACAGCGCAGTCTTCTGTTGTTTTTTTCCTCAGGACACGACCGATCCAGTTCCATCTCCTCCTCCTCACTTCATTACTGATTTTCTCCATCTCCGCCATTTGATGCTTGTTGTTTCTGCAACTTTTTTTTTTTTTTTTTCCGGGAGGAGGTAGTTGGCCTCCTGCCCAACCCCCATGACTTGGAGGGCCAGTGGTTTTTCTGTCAGGGTGGCCTTCCCTTAGGCTGCGTTGGTTCGCAGCACCTTCTTCAATTTTATCCGGTTCACCCTCCAGAGAGGGATCCCCTATCCACCACCCAGGGGATGCGCCTTCTAGCCGTGCAGCCCCAGCCGAAGGTATATAGAAGAATACCAATTCTTATCTAAATAAACTCACTGTATGCATGAAATCATCTGTTTTATATAAACATTTTTCATGTCAGCAGATTATAGGTACTTCAGTTTGTGTGAAAGTCACTGTGCCTAAGCTGAAATCAGCTACCTTTATAAGCCTGTACAAGACAAAAATGAAGACTAGATGATCTATTTGAAAAGCTAGGAGAATTTCAGTTACTCAGAAATCTGTCCAGAACACTGCATGCTGCTATAGCTGCCCCTGCAGAAAACACTACAGGAGTTATGTTGCTCAAGAGTAGCCAGTGCCAGCACTGCACGAATGCATCATGGTGAATCGTGGGCTCTGGCTTTGGCTCAGCAATGCAGTGATATGCTGAAGAGCCCCTATCTCCACTCCGTGCAGCTGCTGCACATCCATCCTGATGCAATAGCCTTAGTGTGCCTGTGATATGCATCTGTGATTTGAAGCATACTACCAAATATTTTGTGCAAAACAATCAAGTTTCTTCCCCCACTTCAACATGGGATAAGAGCCTAAACAGGATGGACTAGCTTGAAATATGAGTGCCTCATGCTCCAAATGCTGTATCACTTATTTGTCACCCACAATGGTCCTCCCCTTTCTCAGGGAGGGAGAGCATGTGGGTTTTTTGTGGGAACAGATGTTTTGTGCCCAGGAGGGTGAGGAGGAGCATGCCTGCGGGTGGGGAGGAATGGCTGGATCTGAGGTGGCTCTGGCTCTGTGAGTCCCCAGTGGCTGCTGTGTGCCTGGCCAGGGGCAATGTTCACCACAGCCTGCATCCAGGAGTTTGTGGCAGTAACAGGATGTTACTATCTAAAAATTGACTCCATTCAATGTTCTCCCAGTAACTGAAAGCTTTACTGTACATCAGTGTCTTAGTAAAATACAGCGTACTAATCTTTTTACCTGATTCAAGTTATCACATATAATTATAAAAAATATTAGCAGTCTATATGTCTAAACTGTGAGTCCCCAGTTCATCCCAACAGCCATAAAGCATTGCAGCGTGGCTGTAAGAGCCCGTGCATGGCTTTGAGGATGAGCATGAGCCTGACCTGGTGGTGCAGCTGCGCTCCAGCCTTACAAGGGGCAAAATGCAGAGTGCCGGGAAAAAGCAAAACAATCTCCAACTACGTGGCTCTGAAGAGTTGGGGTCAGGGAGCATGTCTCCAGTGCCTGTCCTCTATTTTCACTAAAACAGATGAATTTTAGAGTAGGCGCTGACCTACATAATGTGGGAAGCCTTGCCTGCAACTGTTCCTGGGAGATTAGCAGAAGGGGGCTGGGTGTGGGGTGTGAAGGGGTAATAACATTTTTTACCTTTTTTTTTTTTTTTTTACTTGTTAGCTATTTAGAGTCCAACCTCATTAAATCCATGCATTACAATTTAGTGGCCTTTGAATGAATGGATTAATTCAGTGTTATTTTATCGCTTTCCTCCTGCACCCTGCAGCTGTGCAGTCTAAAGTTATCTTGTTTTCTCATTTATAAGTGTTGTAAAGGAAGCTCCCTGGAGATGATGCAGTGCGCTGAACACAAAAGCCTCCGCTGAGCTCGATTGCTGCGAACAATCATCATAACAGCTCCTCAAAGCTGCAGCCTGGGCCACACTTCATGGGGGATGTATTAACTGTACGTTTCCCCTTTTTGCTGTTTCACCTAGGGATCTCTGTGAAACACCTAGAAAGGTGCAGAGCATCAAGGCAGCAGTATTGATTTGTGAGGTTTAGGCTCATTTTTTTTGGTCTGGGCTGACTGTGAATTACACCTTCCGGCAACAGTGTCAAAGCAGCTGCAGGTCTGGAAAAATGGTATGAAGAATTGGAATTTGTGCTCTTAATTGCTTTTATGTAGGAAATGCTGGATTTGGGGTTCTTTGTAAACAGAAATCTCTCACTCTGAGCACAGCAGGCTTTGGTAAAAAATATCTAGAATATCTCAGGCCACTTCTGCTCAGTGGGCGCTAGGAGGGCTGTGGTAATGTGTGCTGCATTTTAACAAAAACCTCCTATCTACTTTGACATAGCATTTGAAAAGCCTTGCTGGATTTCGTCTTTCCTGGTAGATAATGAAATTTTGATTTGATTTTCAGGATGGACAGTTATTCAGACCAGTAGCTGGCAATGCTATCTGTATTCAGCATGTCTATGAAACATCCTTGACTTCTCTGGAGAAGGGACTGAGGGGTGATGAATCTCATCCTTTAATGTCTGCATCTGAGCGGCCTCTGGCCAGCCCTCCCCTGAGGGCTGATGGAAAGAAAAGCCAGCAGCATTTCTAGGGTGCAAACTTCTCTAGGTACAAACTGTGCTGTAGGACCCCTCATCTCCCCAAGCCTTTTCCCTCCTGCAGGCTTCATCAGCCACATCTTGCATTCTCGATGTTTGTGTTTCAGGTGAAGGGGGACCACCACAGGACATTGTGGTGGGGGCAGGTCCCACCCAGCACTGCCACAGCTCTTTGCAGGGGAAATACAGGAAACAGACGCTTTCCCCTGGCAAGTGGGTGTTGGGTGCGGGTAAAGAAGGTGAAATCCTCTTTGTGGTGTAGGCAGGATGGCCATCGGTTGGAGGAAAGCGCCACTGAAGTCATTTTAGGATTTCAGAAGCTGAGCAGTAAATGCAACAGAATCAGTGGAGCTCTTTCCACCCAGTTGCTGCATACTGCACACTCCTACCTCCTAGGAGCCAGCTACGTCTTTTGCTTTCTCCAGAAGTTTCCTTTTATTTTAGTTCAAACCTCTCCTCTGATAAATCTGGGATAGCAACCCTCCCACTCAACCTTTTTTCTTCCTGTAGAATTTTAATATGAATAATTTCGTAGCTGGAGATCTTAGACCTCTGTGCAAGTTCCCTCGTGAAATGAGCAGCCTGCCCACAGCCCTGGGAAGCAGGGCAGCCAATGCGAGCAGGTGAATCTCTGTGGTTTGTTTGGAGGACGCTGAGGGCAGGAGGGATCTCGGAGATTATCCGGAAGGCTTGTTTTGGCTCCTGGTCTAAGGGGCCTCGGGGATAACTCATCTCCTCCAAGCAGCATCTCTGCAGACACTGTGGCCATGCACACTGAGCAGTCGCAGGGAGGCTGAGCTCTCTGCAACCTCACTGCTGAGAAACTGGAACACTGTTGGTGCTGCCATTAGGGCAAGGATGAGCCCCCTTTCCTCCAAACCAGCCCAGCCTCTGTCCTGTGCTGCCCAGCTGCTGGGCATGCTGTGTATTTGGTATAGACTGGGTGTTCACAGGTCCTGACTTACGTTGCCTTGTAGGATTCATTCCTCTGTCCTATGTCTGATACCACTTTGCTCCTAAAATGAAATCTGTTGTCCTCCTGCCTCTTGCCAAGCTACGGGTTCTTCCTGTAGCAGGAGGGACAGCCAAGAAGCTGTGTCCCAGGAAGGCACACTTGCTTTCCAGGAGTAAACCACAGCCTCAATCTAGATGTGCTTTTCTCCGTTCTGTGTGTTTAATTTTCTGTTTGAAGTTGATGTTGCATCAGGGAAAAGCTGACAGGTAAAGGTACTTAAAGAGTTCCCAAAGGCAAGGTACTTAGGCTGTAAAATTTCTTAGACTACTCCCTCCCTCTGTAGGTAATTAGTAAACTGCTCACAGAGATTATTTCCTATGAACAGATTTGAATAACTGCATAGTCCTTATGCTGCTTTGGGTGGTTTTGGTACCTGATAGCCGAAAACCCACATGTAAGTAAATGTGGAAAATAAATTACTCACCAGTGCTTGTGGGCTATAACTCCAGGTCTAACTATGTGTGGGCTGACTTAATGGCACTTTAAAGGGGAGCTTGTTTATGAGGAGCTGGATGCTAGACCTGCAGGAAGGAATTAGACTCAGTGTGTCCTATACCTAGTAATTGAATCAGGCTCAGGTGCTTGCAGGGGGGGTGTGTTTAGACAACATCAGGGCTTGGTTTGCGCCTGTACTGCCCTGGCTGAAAGCTGGAGCTGCGTCTGTAAGAACCCAAAGGCAAGTGATGAATCATCTTCATTACTTGCAGCTGCTCCAGTGTCGGTGTCTGTTTAGCAGAGGTGCTTTCAGCCTGGTTTCTGCTTGGCGCTGCAACGCGATCAGAGCCAGGGCAAGCTGGGGATAGCTGGGGGCTCCCCTAGGACCCAGAAAAGCCGGTGGCAGGCCTGCTTGCATGAGGTCATGCACTCCCTGGGATGCAGAGCTGTCAGCCCCCATTTTTGGTTATGCTGGCAGACTCGCTCTGTGCTAGTGCATTAACTCCTGTAGAAATCATTCTCTCCCAGGGTATAGAGAGCATCCATTTCTGCCAAAACCCTTTCTTTGCAATTAGCTCCAAAGAGAATGGCCCTTAGTGCAGAGATAAAACACCACTGGGATGAGCAAGATGTTTGCTCTTTTCCTCTGAAAGTCCTTTGTTTTCAGGAAGGATGTGGCTGTCATCTCATAATTAAGTTCTGGAAAATTATCTGCATCATTACAGGGAGGCTGTAGTGAGGAGACAGGTTTTTTGATCTTAAAATCTAAGAGCATTTAAGCATGCTTGGGCCATTTATAAATTGTTGTAAAATAGAAATCTTTGTGAAAAGTCTTAATGTAGCAGTCATTAATACCAGCATTAGGTCAATGTGCAAAAATCCATTAGTGCAGCAGTAGCTTTCTGGTTTAATTTTGGCATTCTCTCTTACAATTATTTTTGTTTTATTTTTAACCAGGAGCACTAACCTTGATATTCACAGATCTAAGTAGTGTTATATAGGACTGGGAGGGACCTCTGGAGAGTCTTCAATCCAACTCTAAGACAAGACCAAGTTCATCTACTTCATCCCTGAGAAATATTTGTGTAACCTCTTTTTAAAGACTTCCACAAAGATTCCCCCAACCTCCAAAGAAAAAAATTGTGTCAGGCCCCAGACCATACTCATTATTCCAATTGAGGCCTTACCAACATTGAAGAGAAAGGAATAATTGCCTGCCTTACTAATGCAGCCCATGAAATCTGCCTCCTGTTCATCAGCGTTGCTTTGAAAACTCCAGTTCAAGATGACTCCTAACACTTTTTTACATACTGCTGCCTGACTAGGTACCACTGACGTTGTAATGTGTATTTGATTTTGCCTTCCTCAGTGTAGGGATTTGCATGTGATAAAACATTTTGAATCATGTCAGACAGGAAAGATATATATCAGGAGCAAATATGGCTTTGAAAATCACTGTAGTTTCTAACGTACAGTCAGTTATTCTATGATAGCTGCTCCAATAACAGCAGAGAGATTTCATTTCCATTTGGTAGGTGTTATGTATTTTGTTTCTGACAAATATTAATAACAGCAGTAGATATTGGTACAGTAATTTTGGATTTTGTGGCATACAGGAAAAGTCCATGAGACAGGATATATGCTGATTAGCTTTGACTACAATTAGATAAAGTAGTTTTCTGTACCTGTTCTGACATAATGTTCCATTAATATTAAAACATGAGCCCAATGATATGTTCAGCTTTGTGATACCAACCTGGGGAAAGAAATTGTGCCCAACATGTAATACTATTTTGAATGTGCTTAAAAGAAATTTTCAATACTGCAAGAAGCTATGCGAGATAGCTTAGGACTTGCTTGAATTTCTTGATACATGATCTCCATGCACGGAGCTTTTGTTCTGTTTACGAGTTATAAAAACACGCTGGGTATGTGCAGATAGGGGTGTTAACTTCAGCTTCAGACAGCTGCAGTGATTCTAAATAGGAATAGAATGGGTCACAATAATTTATCAACAGACTTGTTTTCAGTCTCCTGCTCTAGGCTGAAGAACTCCTTTGTGCAGCAGCATAATAACCAGCAGGCAGATGACTTTGACTCTCTCACTCTCAGGAGCACATGAATAAGACCTAATGAAAATAGTAGGGAGACAAAGAGCGATAGCTAGTTCATGCTGCTAGCAAAGATAGTTCTTTCTAACACTCCATACATCTGTAACAGTCTGCATCCACAACACGCTGGACAGGGCCAAGAACTGTAAACAACGTTATCAGAGGACAGTGTGGGCTGTATGCATGTTTATTCCAGATAAATTAACACAGGCCTGTTCTTCACTGGAGCAGAGAAAATAAAGTAATTCTTTGTCACTCTGCAAAAACCTGATTTCAAAAGAGAGTTTTAACCAAGAATGTTTGGAAATTGAATGTTAGTGGTGATGAGAGGCTGATCTGCTGTCTTATCTTTCACTGTCATCCTTCTTGTCGCCTAGAAAGAGGGACAGTATCTAAATACAGTGCTCATGAGAAATGCAAAGGAACGTAGAGCGGTGTAGATCTAGTCCAAATTTTTGGTTATGGTGCCTTCATAGCCTCTAACAGAGATGTTTAATTCCCTGAAATGACATTTGCTCTTTTGCTCAAAAAGAAGATCGTCTTTTACCAATGCTTAAAACCTGCATCCAATAGTAAGAAAACTAGACTAAGAAAATCCCTCCCTACCAAAATAAAACATCTTTAAAATGCCGTGTTTGGTCTCATAGCGCAACTTCAGCTGAATGCACAAAAATAAATGGGATGTTTGCCTGATGGGTCTCACTAGCTGCTAGTAGGACTAGACACAAAACACTCGGTATAAATTCTAAAATATAGGTGCAAAAATAGGTCAATTTTACAAAATACATCTGTGATAGATGTGCAGTGCAATAATAGCCTAAGCAATGTTAGCGTTAAAGAAAATCTTTACTGTGTTACCATGAAAATCATTTCCCCAGTTCTACAAGTCTTGTTTTTATTTTTTCCATAGTTTTATCCCTGCACTTTCCAAACAAAAAATGATGTATAATTAGGCGACATACTGGGAAAAGAAAGCCTGAAGAAGGTAGTGTTGAGGTTTGATGCTTTTAAAACACCCTCTCCCAGTCTTGACTGGCATGTTTGGGTACATTCCTCACAGGTGCCACATGACTGGGTTTAGGAGTAAATCCTGAGACCTGCAGCTTGTGCTCCCCTTCATGCCCACTCCACACCCGTCCCACAAACAGAAACACTGAAAAGCATGATTTAAGGTATTTTGAAAGCTATTTCTCTAATAATGACCTTATACAAATAACTCTTAAGAGTTATCCTGGAAAAATATATGGTGCCCTCATCGCTCATGTACACGAGAGAGGATGTGAAACTGGATCAGGTATGAGGTAATGGCTGAGATGTGAAGATTATCCTATGGGAGATGACCAGAAAGGCTTTATGGTGAGAGGATCTGTGATCACTTTCAATTAGATGAATCAGGGAAAGAAACACCATGGAAAACTATTTTAGTTCAAATAAAAAGCTGTCATGAGAAAAACTAGGTATAAAGTAGTCACAAATCTACAATGGAAATAAAATCACAATTTCTAACCTTCACAAAAAAAAAATAGGTTGGGCAAATAATGAGTTTTAAATAAAGTGTTTATCAGCTGTGGAACAAAGGGCATAATGGGACAAAACTCGATGGCTATAGTTTGTTTAGGAAAACTTGAAGCTTTTTTTTTTTTTCTTTTAAAGAATAGTAGGTGCAGCAGTTCTTGTGTGTTTGAAAAACATTCATTGCTTATTGAAGAACCTTTTATGCTCAAGGAACCAATCTACTTAACGTTAATAGGTCTGCAGTGGTACAGCCTTTAGTTGTGTCATGGTTCACACTGAACAACAACCCTGCCACTCTTTGAAATATGTGGGAAAACTTCCATTGGCTATACTTACAGTAGCCCTTCGCTGTGAATTAGGCAATAGAGCATCCATCCCTGTCGACTTTGCAGCCCCGTCTGCGTTTCATAAAGCACTTGGAGCAGGCAAACATGCAAGGACTGCTGTGACTGTGCCCACAACCTGGCAAAAAATTCATAGTAAACAATCCATTAGGCTTTTTTTTTCTCTGTTTATTGTGAATTATCCATGAACAGATGGTTATAATGAATTAATTCAGCCTTTAGAATTACTTCATGAATGCTTTTATACTGAAAAATTCCAGTCTGAAGCACTTGCTTCCTGGTTAGGAAGGCCAGAGAACTAGGAAGTGATGCTGCAATTTACAGCCCAGAGGTAGAAGAGCCGAATGTCGAAAGCATCATGGTCCCTATTTCCAGCTTTTTGGGGAAGAGTCTTATAGCAAGTTGGACTGAAGCATTGCCAAGGCCTCAGTGTAAAGCCCAGTTATGCACAGATTGAAAAGCAGTAGTAGTTATGCTAAAATCAACTGAAAAAATCAGCTACACAAGCAAGCATATGCTACAGTTATCTTTTGACAGTCTTTCACACTACTGTAAGTTTTAACTTAATTTCATTCAATTAATATATATTACCATTGTTTATAGCAAATATTTCAAAACTGAACTTCATTTACTTTAATTTTAAGTATGATTTTATTATTCTTACTTCAAGTTCTTTTTTAATTGGAGTGCCTTTCCATAACAAAGGAAGGAAAACTATTTGGCTTGCTATCTTCTAGTCATCCCCTAGAAATTAAACTAGTGCATTCTGAATAGATACTCTGGAAGTAAGTACTCAAAGTAAACCTCTCAAATGATTATTGTCAGGTTGCCAGGGACCACACTACTAATTACTTTTCTTTTGCTATCAAAGCTGTATCTGAAAATTGAGCAGTGCATTTACAGATTTCCCCCCCCACCACCCTATAATTAAAGGAAAATACACCAGAAGTTGTGAAAGATGATTAGTGTGCAGGGAATCACCTTTCGCTGTGTTAGTACAGTGCTCAGGACAATTACGCACCTGAGCGCTACTACAGCAGACATGAGTAGCAATGGTGTGATAAGTAGCCTATTAAAATGACAGTCGACGCCATATGAATAACTGCCTTCTCATTTGTCACCAGTCATTGCAGGACTGGAGATGGAGGAGCTTCTTTGTAAAGGCGGCTCCTCCAGCGAGCTTGCCTGGATGCAAGGCTCGGAGAACAGCTTTGGGCTGCAGCGAGCATCCGGCAGTGGCTGCCCCGCAGCCCCCAGTACTGCTGTGCAGCCAGCCTGTGCAGCTGGCAAGGGCCAGCCTGCCCCCTTAGGTGATCTTCTGTCTTGGGTGCTTCAGTGGCATGAGTGCCTGTATGGGAAGTACTTCTGAATGTGATCTTGGGTCAGTCTGCTTCTGCCTTGGCTTCCATGTTTGTGTGTGTATATAACAGATGCCGTTGTGGATGGAAGAAAATGATGTGTGATTTCATGAGTAAGATGCTGACCTCTGGGAACAGTTTGCTCACATCTGATTTGTAAAAGCAAGAAAAAAGATTGGGGTAGCTTGGTGTAAATCATTTTAAGTAAGCTTAGTTTACATCCACCTGGCCTAGACAAAGATTAAGATCTTTTTCTGTGCAACTCTGCACATCTCAACACCTTCCCATGCTCAGTGCAGTGCCCCGAGGGCTGCCCTGTCTCATGCCGCTGTGCTGAGCTCTCAGAAATCGTCAGGGTCTCGCCAGTGCTGGGAGCAGCCTCGCAGCTCTGCGCTGTGCCAGCAGCACTCTGCCTGGTGCAAGTACAGCTATGCCAGCCTAGCAGCTGCTTGTCTTGCCGTGGGCATGCTGCTAAAAGCTAGGCTGGTGAAAACGCAATTATAACTCTACAGAACAGTAAGATCTGCTCATTTCACTATGTGAGTTGGGTATCATGCTTCTTACCACCAGAGTTAGGCTGGCAGAGGTAGGGATGGGAGCAGGAACTCTCAAAGTGGTGGGATTAAGAGATAGTCCTTCTGTCTGTGCTTGGTCCTGGTGGAGTCTCAGCACAACAGTTGACTTGCATCTTGTAATAGTGAGCGCAGCATTTGGGGAGACCTAGGGGGAAAAAAATGTTTTGTGTATTGTTATGTTCCTGATTTGTATATAAACTACTGGGAGATAAGAACCAAGCTGTAAAGAGAGCCTGACTCTCCCCAGTGGTTAGGCAAGTCTCGGAAGAAGTGGGAGATCTTGCTCCAGTTGCTGCTTGATCTCAGTTTAGGAGGACATCTTGACATCCAGGGCTTAGCAGGACCCTGGCTACATCTGCCCAGCTCCTCGTGCTCTCTCTGCTGAATAACAGCCCACTGAAATGGGGCATCCTCTGCACTCACCCCAAAATACCAGATAATCTCATGGTCCTCAGAGCATGCACAGCAGATGCGAGAGACTGAGGCCATGCAGCTTGGGAAGCATCTGGATTGCTGTTTATCTGAAATAGATGTATTTTATTTCAGGGAACTGGCGCTTATCTATTGATTACAGCTCACAAGCACGTACTTTTCTATGCCATAATGAAGGTACAGATGCATGCCGTTTGATTTAATGTTTGAGAAAAGCAATTGGCTTTGAAGCTTAAACCCATATTTCTGCAGAAATGAAGCACCTTTCCTGTCAGAGTTCTTTAAAAGGGCCTAATGGCATAATTTCCCCAAAGTTACACAACATTAACTTTGTATGTTTTTTCCAGAAATGAGAGGAAATTATGTGAACATCTAATGTAATTAATTGATATAAATATGCCTTGTGGCAATAAAGAAAACCAAATAATGTTCTTCCTTAATGTAATGAATCAGTTAAGAAATTGTAAAGCAATAAATGTATCAGACTTTGAATTTAACAGCACGCACTGGAAAAAATGATGCTGTTAGAGCCACGGTTCTAGAATTGTTATATTTCTCCGAGATGGCAACAGAAAAAGAGAAAACTCACCTATAAATAGAATAAACTGAATATCAACGTGTTTCGTGCCTGATAATTAAGAAATCAATAACAATACTATATGATATGCCAGGCTCAGCTGCTTTTGACATTTCTAGGACCTGAACCTCCAGACTTTTATGTAGACACGGGATTTTATTCATATGAGCATTATCATTGTTGTCAGGGAGACAGTCACTCATCTACCGTTGCCACACAGCATTTTAATCATCCCTTCTCCAGTCAGAATTCCTGCTTTTGAAATAGCAGACAAAGGTTCCTTTTCTCACTTGCTTTGTATCTCAATATCGCAGTTAGCCAAGTCCTGCATCAGGTCATGTGTGATGAAGGGAAAAAGTCATTCTCAGAAAGAAAAGAGGCACCTATTATTAGTGTTCCCAAGACACACTGTTGTAAGACAAAAAAATTGATTTTTTTCATTCTTAATGTGTTCTGTGCCGATGCCTTCTATTTTTGCTGTTAGCTTTTCACATTTGCTTGACTGTTTTATTTGTTACTTTTTTTATTAAAGCAACAACCATCTCACACCAAAAAAGAAAAAAAAAAAAAGTGGACTGGTAGGAAGACTTTTTAGTCTCTTGTCATTGAATTCAATAGAAACAGCTAAAGACCAGAACATCACAGAATTGCAGGAACCCTGACTGCTGCTCATGTGTTTTTAGTATTACTGAATAATTTATATTTTGAGGGAAAATGTGCAGTCTTCGTCACCTTTTATTTCTGTCTTCTCTATAAATTTAAATTTCTCAATGAGACAGTATGGAACTGCCAGAAACACAACAGGGATTGTGCAATAATTTCAACCCCTGTAGTTTAAAATTTGTGTCTGTCAATGCAGAATAATTGCTTCTCCAAAGACTAGCATGATTCACCTGCAAGTTCACCCTCTTAACTTGACTCTGACTCCCAAAGTCATCTGGGCTGTGATGCAGGCTTTGTGTAATTCAGGGCTAAAATAAACACAGAAAAAAATACTCCAAAGTGGTTGGATTCACGTGTCCTTCTGCACTGTGTTAACGCTACAACTACGGTATATCATAAAACTGCGCTGAGCCATCAGGTGATATCTCACCCAGGTTTGTGTGTATGTGCCCCCATTTCAGTGGGCTGAGGGGGGATGTGACTGCCCTGCGTGGGCCAGGATGAGGATGTCCTAGTGAGAACTGTGTTACCAAAAGACAGGTGAGAGATGGTCTCTGTGTATAGATTGTCATACCTTAACTCCTGCTAACCCATGAGAGAGATATGAATCTTTTTTGTTAGTCTAAATAAATAACTAATGGGCTTCTGGTGAATGGAAATGGGAAATTCAGAGTTTATGTTTGGTTTTTGAAGCTTGTTTTCCTAGTGGCCCCTGGCAAGTCAGATAGATCCTGTCTCCTACCTCTGTCTGTAAAGACCATTTCTTATTTATCTTGTGGGCATGTTACAAGGGTTGTTTAGTTAATACTTGTGAAACACAATGAATGGGAAATGTGTTGGACAAGAGCTTGTTTCTTTCTAAACTCAGCTTTCTGAGGTAACTATAAGCAGGTATTGGAGTGGTTTTTTCAGAGCTACGCAGTTACAACAAACAGGTAGTTTGTGAAGCAGTATTTTACAGTTGGTTTTTTTTTTTTTCCCTTTTCTGCCCCAAGTTATTTGAAGAATTTCTCCAGGGAGAGGGCAAAGCAGGGAGAATTGAGAGTCTCACAGGAGAAGCTTACCAAAACATTAAGAAAACTGGGCTAAACCTTGGTATCAATGTCAATATTTCTTTTTAACATTGTATGGGAAAGGAGGAATTCCAAGGGTAAGTTATTTAATTTTTCTTTCAGAGGTGAATCTATGAGAAAATGGTTTACTGCCAGCAAAAACTACAAATTTTATGATCTAAACTCATATATAGGTTGCTCTGTAGACCATACCAAAGAGAGAGACTTGGCTGAAATACTAAGCTGGATCTTGAGGAGTTTCTGGCTGCACTGTGGATCTTGCCCTCTGCAATGTGCAAGTTCACTGAGATCAGTTCCCATTAAAATAATCCTTTTTCCTTGTGTCTATTGTGTTTATCAGACTGTAAGATTTTTGTGATGGAGACTCCCTTTTTGCCTGTTTGGGTTTTAACAAAATAATACTACTGCCCAATAATAAGTTCTCATTTCTCCTCACATACCTACGATGTGACAAATTGGTGTCACAACTAATACCTTGTCATCATTATAATCTGTACAAGTATATTAAAGGATTCATAGCAGATGAAACTTTTTTTCCTAGACAGTAGACTTCCTTTAAAATTAGGGTCAGAAAAAAAATTTGTGCATAACCAAAGCTGTCTCCATGTTTAGTTCGGATTTGATGAGCAGATTCTTTGGGAAAACATATGTAAGTAGGGGTAGGGACTGAAACTATACAAATACAATGAATTTTTATCATTCTGTTAAGGAAGCGTTTAAATGAAAGGCAAGGAAAGACCTGATCAGGAATGAAAACTTAATGTTCCGTTTAAGGTGGAACGAAACATTTTAAATTACCTGACCAAGTAAACATAAAAACTGAAAGAAAAATTTTCACTCTGCTCTACTTTTTATTCTTCTATGTTAGCTTCTTCTAGAAGTAAAATTTTCTTCTTGTGGCACTCTGGCATAACCTTTGTACAGTATCCATTTTGATTAGCACCTCTGGGCAAACTTGTGCCCAGGTTCCAGGAGTAATTTATTGCTCAAGCAACAAGAAGAACCCATGCTGTTTGCAAACTGCACAGCTTTAGTTATCCTAAGTGTAATTCATGTCATTGTAAGGCAAAACTTTCACGATATGGTTCTGCAACTAATAATGTATTCAACAAAATGTCTTCCCAACTGCATGCAGTGGCATGTCTTTGTAGATTTAATATAAACTGAGCCTACTTTCAATAAAAAGCCACCAGAATTTTCCAAGCCAGTGGGGACCTGCATATTGCGTAAAAGTGTAGAATGTCAATAAAATAAACTTGGCAGGACCATTAATTTCCGTTCCAGTGTAAAATCCAGTTTTGCTGATTATGGAGGTCAATAAGGAATTCTGAAGTCTTCAAACAATTGTATTTTTTTTTTTTCTTGGCTGTTTGTTCAGAGTTGGTAAGACTGGCAGACTGGGAAAGCAGTGCTACCTGTACCTCATGATGTAACTCTATTTTACAGTGCAGCCTAAGCACTACATCATAAAGTCATGTATCTTATCAGGCTAGATTATCCTCCTAATTACACCAGCATAAACAGTTGTAGCTTAATTGAATTCAGTTGAATTGAATAATTGCTGTGAGAAGAAAGTAGATCTCATTGAATTCACAGTCCAAATTAATGTTTTAAAAATAAAACCAGTACACTCGGAAGCTATTCAAAGTGCTGAATGTTGTGAGTTCCTGTAGAAGCTCAAGAGAGTTGTGTTACACTGGTGACAAATCCTCATTTGGTGCACATTAATAACCTGCTAATTCAACTGTGTGTTTTTGTGTGATGTTCCATAAGCAATAGAGATGTATAAAGTTTAGAAATTAGATTAATTTGCTCAATCTAACAGCAGAATCCAGTCCCTTTCATTCTTCTGAGAAGCACGTTAGTCTATGTACTGCTGCAAGGGCTTCTTCTGGGAGTGCTTAAGGCATAAAGCGTGTGGCTGGGACCTGATCCTTTAGATATGGACTAGTCCATTGCTTTCAGGGAGATGCATCAGCAAAAATGATGCACAAAAATGTATTATTGGTCAAATGGAAAAGGAGTAGCAGGCAAATCTGTAAGCTGCAGCTATAATCTTTCATTCAAAGTGCTTTAAAGATACCAGTTCAGACTTGCAGCCTCCTTGAGGAGTGAGGAAATATAATCATGTCAGAGACAGTTGCTGCTTGTTTAGGATCATACACTTAAGTGGTAAAGTGGGGACTAGGAGCTGGAAACTCCAAGAACCTGAAAGGTTTGAGGATATTCCTGGTGAAATAGCAGTTAGTCCTCACAAGTATTTGATTCTTGGTGATTATGAGAAATTTTGCCTTGCAGTTCAGTTTCCTAACTGAAGAGTCCTGTTAAGATAGAAATACCACAAAGAACTATTATGCATGAAAATTATTGAGGGGGAAAAGTTTACTTAACTGATATTTTAATAATCTAAAAAAAAAAAAAAAATTAAATTTCTAGTGCCATAGAGACATCTGAATGACTTTTTAATGTTCCCTTGAGGAGCCTTAAGGTGACTTTGAAAGATGAATATGGTACGACTAAACTTCACCCTTAGTGAGGGCTCATTAGTCCCTCCCTAATGGGCTTACCTGACACACTAAGAAAAGCCAGCGAGCTGGCAGGCCGCTGAAGCTAGCTGGTGTGCTATCACAGTGCACATCTATTTATGGATGCTCCCCTAAAGAAAGCTTATCAATAGCTGTGTTCGCTTCTCAGCTGTTCTGCAGTGGCAGCAGTAACCAGGACTCCTATCACACGGCTGTTGCAAATCCTGTCTTGGGTTATACATACTATGCATGTAATCAACTGCCATTCAAGTTTGCTCATATGATGTCCCCTGTGGAAATAAACAGATAAATTATTTACTGTGCAGGCAAGATGATACTGAATACTATGGCAGCTAAATATTGTAGTTACACTAAGTTCCCGTGAACAGGACATAATTTATTCATAGTCAAGAAGTGCAAGAACTCTTTCACAAACTGGATTTTTGTCAGTCAGGATGGTTTTCCATGTGTTCTCTACTATAGGAAGTCCTCTTTGGAAAGAGGACAGTAAATTATTTACTGTGCAGGGAGGATGATACTAAATGGTACAGCAGATAAACCATGTAGCTACAGTGAATTTGCATGAGCACGATGTGATGTTCATGAACCATTTATTTAGCCTGGCTTCCACACTGAGCTGGTAATCACTGGCAGCCCACATATGCTTTTCAGCTGTGAAACAGAACTGTCTTCTGGAGAGCAGGCACAGGTTAGCCCTTTGAAATCCGCAGCACCTTCACATCTGTCCAATAAACAAGTTATTCTTGCTGTAAATCTACAGGAGGTATCTAAGTCATTATCGTGTCTCTAGATAGTGCTCTGCCTTTTTAGTTTGTTGTCATCTGGGGCCAGTCCCTGCCTCCGGTGGGCAGGCACTTAATCATCTCTCTGCAAGGTGGTACATGTGCTGCTGAGCGACGACTGGAGGACGTGGCGCTCTCAAGGGTTGTTTTGAGGTGGGATTGCACCCTGCAGCTCATGTACAGCACACAGTGTACACGCTACGGTCTGCCATAGACACTGATATAATGTGACATATCGTTAACCAGAATTCCCCTTTAAAAAGGGAGAGAGAAGAGAAAAATACCAGCAAAGATAGCAGATGGCGTCTTGAATACTGAAGTGGACTCAAGTACTCATCCACCATAATGGCAGAATATTAATTTTGAACACCAGACTCTCTTTGGAGGGCTGGAAGGGCTTGTTGTCATCAAAAAGGATTCTCCTTTGTTTTATACTGAAGCATTTTGAGGTGTCTGTGATGATTATTGTGGTTCCTGCACCCTGTTCTATGGCACCTGGAGCTTGGTTCAGGAAGGACACCCTCCCTGCTGCAGCCCCTAAGCCTGTGCTTTTGTCCCTTAGTGGGGAAGAATATGAAATATCAGTGGTCACAAAATTTTTAAGGAATGAAACAAGGAGGAAAATTCACTTTCTGCTTCCTCGTGCCTATCCTTAGAGTTCTTCAGATGCTTGTCTCAGTCTTAAGGACTTTTGCTTCTCCTGCCTCCAACTTGTAGTACAGTCTTACTCATTTTCTCTGCGGGTTGAGAGCTCCTGTCTCATGCACAGATGCAAGAAGTGAACAGCAAAGCTGGGTGACTTGCCCCGAGCAACACAGCTTGTGACTATCTCTGGTGACTGGACAAACCTCCTTTCCTTCTGCAGTGCTGCTGAGGAAAAGGACTTGTCATCTTCTTTATAATTTAACATAGATACAGCAGCATGAGAACCAGTGTGAATGCAAATTGGAGAACATTTACCTGCAGAGAGTTAAAATCTGCTCGTCTGATTCATTCATGTAAGCCTATATATAAATGTGTTTATTGAAGATAAATTAGCTATCGTAGCTAATTTATTATGCATGCTGCTTATTAGCTATGTTAATTCCCTTAACTCACCCCACCACATTTCTCCTCTTTGCCTCAATTCTGTTTTGATCCTCTCAGCACTGGTTTGAATAAGTTTTACATCATGACTGCTGTGTTAAAATACTTTCCAGAAACAGCCCTATGCTTACTCTTGCTTGTGTAGCATTTTGCTCTTACAGCATGGAGGTTTTGTTTTGTTTTTACTTTACAGACCCTCTTGCAAACAGAGTGGTTTTTGGTTTTGCCTTATTGTGCCTTATAATTTCTGGAAGCAGATGTATTTGCTTGCTTGTCACCTACTTTTATACAATAAAACTGCCCCTTGATTAAAGCCTACACCGAAGTCCTGAGCCCAGCCCTGTCTCTAGAGGGACTGTGCAGTCCTTTCTAGGATGAAGAAGGAAGATCTGTATCTTGCTGAATATTTATCAGGGATGATGCCATTTCAAGTAGAATAGAAGACTACGTAAAACAATGTTTGTTGAAGTCATTTAGTAAGAAGTGGTAAGAAAACACCCCACACCACGCGGTCCACTTAGGGAAATACAGTTCCTTTTCCTGCTTTGAAAGTTGTAACACTGATTTTGCAAATGCATTTGTTGTTCAGTTTTTGAACGAATGCCTTGTGCAAGCAAATTTTCCCAGCTGATTTCTGAGGAACTATATGCTGCTCCTGCATCTCAGCCGTGGGATGCCAGCCTAGGTTGTGTCCATGCATGGTTTACAGAGTGACTCTGAACCTGGGAGCTCTGTCCACCTTCCCATGGGACTGAAACCTCCATTTTGACTGTGAGGCTGCTCCTTGCCTCCCATTTCTCAGGGAGCTCACTAGAGACTTGCAGTATGGAGTTGTTGGCTAAGCGCTATACAGTCAAAATCCAATTGCTGTAACCAGTGAGAGCTAAACTGTGGCTCTCCCGGCAGATGACAGGCTGCTGGGGAGGAGGTCACCCTGGCAACGCTGCTTGCAGGTACCTGCTGAGGATGGCTGATGAGAGCTCATCAGGGAGCTCTTGCAGAGCAGCAATGGGTTTTTCCAAAAGCAACTGTGGCTTTTGCTCTCTTAGGCTATTTCCAGCAGCTCAGTGAGAAACCCAGAGAGGCAAAGGAAATCCTGCTTTCCTTAAGACTGTCAGACCCTCGGGGATTAGGAAAGGAAAGGACAGTTAGTGATAACCATTTCTTTTCCAAAGGGTGTTGTTTCTGTAATGACCTGTCACTTTACTCCTTCAGTAAAAGCTGTGGCATATTCAAAATGCCATGAAAAGTATTTTAGTTCACAGCTATTACAAATTTTTCTGCAGATTTAGCTGGAAACCAAAATCATCCTCCAGTGGGAAGAGGGTGTTAAAGCATAGTGGGAGTCTGAGTCTCAGCTGGGACAGAGCTGCCTGGGGATGCAGCAACCCAGCACCTCACAGTAGTTTGGCGAGCAGCCAATGTGAAATGCTCAGCCAGTGCCACCATAGCAGCATGTGCAACTCTCCTGGGCTTTCTATTCAATACCCGGACAGTCTGACCTTTATTGAACTGTAGTTTAGAATTTTATAACCATATTTCAGAATTTTTGTTTTGTTTTTCTGCTTTTTTATAGCCACATAGGTGTTTGTCTCACATTTTTGCAAGCAGGGTATGAGGTTTCTGATGTCCTCTACATAGGAAAAGAGGACTGTTTCATAGCCATGAACCATACAACAAACTGTTTTCTAATCAGATAAATTTTATCCTTTTGGTCAAAGTTTGACCCTTCTGTAGGTAGCAAAGCTGTTAACCATGATCATACCCTCAAGGACGTTAGTCTTTCAGCCAAGAAGAGCTTTGAGCTATTCCTCTAGAAACAGAGTTAAACCAATGCAGACCCTCAGCATCAGAGCGGGGCAACTGCATAGCCGCTATTTCAAAAGCACCTTCAGCTTCAGAGCAGAGACCACAGGTGGCCCTGTGGGACACTTCAATGAAAATCCACACTCTAGAGCAGAGCCCTTCTCCTCCTTCAGATCTTCTTTGTCAGGAATCTGCCACTCCTTCAAGTCAGCTTTTACAATAAGACTGCAATTGGAAAAAGCTTGTTGGAGTGTCAATTCATAGTGGCAAAATATTCCCATAAAAAAAACCAAAAACAAACAAAAAAACCCAAAAACAAACCACCCAAGAAAACAAGCAAAAACAATCATTCCTCTGCCTGTCAGGTGTAAGTCCCATCTGCTGCCCGAGTGAGTAGGTCAGGTGAGGAGAAGACAGGGCTGGAGGTAAATTTTCACAGGTACAGTGTTTCCCATGCTTAGCTGGCAGATGTAGGTTGGCATCTCTTGCCGTTTGCCTGTTCTGAAAATGTCCCTCTGAGATCTAAAATCTCTTCCTGTGTTTAATTTACAAAACTCTCTGTTAATATTACCCCCAAATGCTTCTAATGGAATTACTTAAACTTCAGTTTCTTGGGTTGTTATCTGTCTGTGGAAATGCAGCTTGAGAGATGATTTTCCAACACTTGAGATGAAACCTACTGGCTTAATTCTAACATTTATTTCTAAGTAAAATGAGTGGTACTAACAGCTCTGATATATCTAGTCTTTCATTTAAACACCCTCAGACGTGAACTTTGATACATAGATTATGAATGACAAGTGCCATATTTTAATGAGTTTGCAAGGTAGAACTAAGGAACGTTTGGGTAAACTGGAAGTTATTGCATGCATAAAAAGCATGAGCAGATGAATCAAAAAGGATTTTTTTTAATAAGATCAAAACCAATACATGCCAGAGGTTTTCTGACTTCACTGAGGAAATACATTTTCGTCAAGTAGTGATTTGCCACATCTCTTCATAAAAGGCTGGGCTTTTACTCTAATTTTAATCTGACTTGCAGCAGCAAAATATCTGCCACATCCATGTTTAGAAAGGGTGTAGTCCAGTAGTTAAACACTACACAGGAACATACTATTGATGATACCTTTATAATTATTCCTCAGAAAGTTTACAATAGCATAGCTTGCAGTAGTTGAATATTTATCTAGATAAGGGTATGCACAGACCCCAGCAGAATAAGTCTCTTCTGTCATGATAAAAAAGCAAATAAATCCGATGTGTGCTTTGATTCATGGGCAGAGTGGGAAAGTTCCAAAGCAGGCACAAAGCACTGCAACAACTTAAATTGAGAGCATTGCTTGGCAGGCTCCAGTTTTCACAAACAACACGAGCTAGTGAGTTAGAGCAATTAGTAGCTATGCGAGGATGCCCTCATCTTTAATGAATTTCTGATAACTGCTGCTTCTCCACAAGACCTCATTAAAGCCTTGCAGATTTGGAGCTAGGAAGAGATTGGCTTTTTGGATTGGAGTCTTTGCGAGTGCTTGCCAGATGACCGCCTGGTCACACCCCACTAAAACAAGTTGTCATTCACAGACAGAGTTAACAAAACAGAGCGGGGGATACCACCAACACGCTGCAGAGAACTGCTGAAAGGGGACATAAGAGGACAGAAGAGCAGTGATGTCTGGGGGCAAGGCATTTACCAAAATATTGTCAAGAGACGTGCAAAAAATGTTTTCTTTCCCTTGTGGGTAGGTACAAATTTATTTGTGTTACTAGCACAGCTTTTTTTTTTTACTCTAGTGTAATAGAAAGCCTTTGCAGAAAGTCCTTTTCTGCTGTCCATCAGGAACTAGCCAGCCAGCAGGAGTTTGTTCCTGTTCCTTGCAATCAGTGCTGGCTCGTCATGCCTGCAGCTTGTGAAAGGAAATCAGCCTTTTCTGGTCAGGGTAATTCTTCAGACAGCATGAGGGCTGGAGGAGGTGGGGATTCAAGACACCCTGCCTAAAGTTTGTCATGTCAGTTGAAAGTGTCCAGTTCAATTTGAAAAACCAAGGCTGAAAAATTTCTGCAACAGCCAAAAGTAACAACAGGCCTTGAAAATAACCCACGTAGCTTGTTGTTTCAGAGAGTGACTGTAGGCCATAGAGAAAAGTGATATTTCAGCTACTCGCTGACTTCAAAAAGGAAATACGCTTTGAGTAGTGCCAATTACAGCACAGAAATTTCATCTCAGTTTTTGATCAGAGCATATATTAGAAGAAAAAAATAACACGTGTATTTCACTTTATGTCTTCTCTCTGGTTAATACATAAATAAGGTTTGGGAAAACTGGGGGTTTAAAAATTGTATCAGCTGTCTGTCTGCTCCAGTGCATGTATTTTGCTGAACCGTATTTCTCGGACCTTCCGATTTGTTACTTTGGCACGAGCACTTCACGTTTTTATTCTACCTTTCTGTTCTGAATTGTGGTTTCCCAGCTAAAATACAGACAGCACAGCAGAGTGAAAAATACACAAGAGCCTCTTTGCTGCAGCTTTCTGTGACGTACACACATAGAAAACTTGATTTACTTGACCAGGCATGCACTTGTTGATGTCCTTTCCTCATGATTCCTGGTGTAGGGCAAAGTGCTGATACAGTGTTTTCTGACCCAATGTCTAGGATACTTCCTGTGGTATTCCCATGGCTTCTTTCTTCGCCAATGTACTTTGTTTACACATGTTTTAAGTAATATTATTTTAATTCTCACTTGCTTCCTTTGGCAGTGTTTGCTTCAAACCTTCTCCTGCAGGCAGCATCATAAATCTTGCATAAGGTGCCTATACCTTTCTTGTCATGGCTTTTAATGAGTACAGCAAGTCTGCAGTCACAGTCACTGGTCTTGTGTTCACTCACTGCTTTTTCTGCTTCAGTGCAGGTGCTGGTTCCTGTTCATTGTTAGCTACAATAAAATTTCTTTATTATCTGTCCACTATAATGTTTTTATTATGGGTGTTCCACTCTTTCTTCGTCTTTTTTTCCATTTTATGCTGTCAATTTAACCACTGGCGATGATCCCATGGCTTCACTTTATGTCTGAAAGCGTGATGGGAGCTCTCTGATTATATCAGATGTTCTGAAATAATTTCCCAGTTGATGCAGTCTCAGGAAAAACAAGCAATGCATGACATGGTTTGCTGTGTCCCTACTACCTGTCTCACCTGAAAAGGAGGTAATTTTTGGTGCATATTTTTTGCTCTTACACACAAAGCTGCTTTCAAACACAAAAGCAGCCCCAATGCTTCGCTGTACTCACCAGGCAGCAGTGTATGAAAGCACGCATCAATTTTGGGTAAACATCCTTCTTCTCTTGTCTCCAGTGCATTCCTGAGTTATTGGGCATTTGCAGGAAAGCTGGACTTCTGACAATAATTAACTAGTCATTTTACGCTGGCAATTGACAGTGTAAAGAAGCTGCAAGTGCAATACCTTTTAAATGCAAAGCTGCTTTCTCTAGGCTGTGAAATGGTTTCCATTCTCCAGTGTTGACCTTGGGAGCGCAGGGGAGAAGCTGGTGCTCAAAGCAGAGTTACAGAGTTGTGCATTACCACACCATTACATGGTGATCAAAATACTCCTCCCACATATTAGCACTGAGGCCCTGGCAACTGCCAGCACGGTATCAGGAAAAGTATCAGGAAGATGTCGATTTTAGCAGTTGCTTGGGATTGCCAAGGCTGTTGTTTGTAATAGGACTATTTTGTTTGTCAGGGCCTTGGCACTTAGTTTAAGTAAATCTTGTATTCCCTTCTCTCTTCAGTTTCATGTTCTTCTCCACACACTAGAGCATCACTTGACACTGAGAATGAAAGAAGGCAATTACAGGCAAAAATTACATAGCTAATAGATAGTAAAGCATGTTGTCTCCTGATCTTGCCTCTACGCACTGATCTGAGCCTACTACTCCTCTTCATGTTAGCTCTTCTCTGCTGTTATCGTTTTCTTTGCTAAGCCCCCCGATTAACCTTCTTGAAAACTCAGTTTTCTTGTGTTGTGCATAAAGCTGTAGCAACACATTTATATAATCTGTCAGTTGAAACAAGGAATAAAAATAGAAATAGTCACACAATGTATTAGTCATTCATAAAACAAACTACACAACTTTGCACCTAGGGATGGCATATTGAGAGAATTCCCTGGACTTGGAGGGTTCTGGCTTTGCAGTTTTCCAGTTGCACTTCTCTTGTGAAAAAAGCACTGAGCACAGGCAGGTGGGAGAGTGGCAGAAGCACAGCGGACTTCTGCACTGGCCAGGGAGGGCTGTGCTGGGGGATGTGGCAACTATCCTCCCAGCTTCAGCTTGCGCAGTGAATTCTCTCTTCACTCCAACTACATAAATAACCAAGAGGCCCAGTTCTAGCTGCTACAATTGACACACACGCAGATTTCTCCCAGAAAAACAGCTAAATTCTACTGTAATCTAATATGACTTTCAAACTATCGTAAGCAGCTTATTCTTTTTCTTCTATGACAGTGCTTCTAAGTCATATGGATTTTACAGATAGGATTTTAAGCCATAAAGAACGGAGAAATCTGTACTAGGGTAACTGGAACCATTTAATTTGCCAAGTTTATCAAAAGCCTTTGGTCTGCACATGGATGGATCTGAATTAGTTTTCTGATGATGCATGTGTCTGTTAACTGGAATATTATAGAGAACTTGCTTGTATTAATTAAATTGGCGAATGAGAACAGATTAGTTCTGATTCAAATGCATTGCTGCTGCAAAGCCCATCGGAAGATACTGGTGGGGAACCTTTTGTGGGTCATAAATAAAATGGGAGAACGTGACAATTTCCTAAGTCCCTCTCCAAAATGTGGTGGAAAAAAAAATCAGGGCGGATGGGAGAAGGAGAGTTTGAGCCTTAAGCTCATATGTTAAAGTTCTTAGGCACCCAAATTGGAGCATTACTGAAGTTCCTAATTGTAAAGTCAAATTTTCTATTTCAAAATTTCTTGCTCTTTATACACAGTAGATGCATTTTAGGCCTAATTTCTAAGGAAGAAGGGAGTTAGGTGGTGGGCCAGAAATCAGCATTTACACAGAAGCTAGTGATCGTGGCTTGATTACATCAATAATGGATAGAAAGAGGACCAGTCCCAACCACTGTTGTCTATGGTGGCTGATTCCCAAGGTGTGCTTTATCAGAGCTGAAGAAAAATAAGGACAAATATGACATGTGTGTGTATATGTGTACACACACACACACAGAAAAATGTCAAAGAAATCTCAAAGATCTCTAAGATTTTTCTAGATGGCCAAAAAGCCAATATTCCTTGGCAATGTGAAAATTGTTTTGGCTAAAAGCATATCCTGCTTTAGCAGAAAACAAAGTAAGGAATTAGAAATATGAAATGTAAAAAGTGGGGAAAATCAAACAGCACATGTTAAAAGTTTTGAAATGCAAAAGAGGAGCAGAAAAGATCAAGAATATCACCATCATTCTGCAAGAGCAGGGAATTTGCTTAGTGACATTTCCAAAAAATGGGCTCGTTCTCATTTTGTACTGAAAGGCAAGAAAAATCTTAGGAAAAAATAATTCTGGCAGAGAGAAGTGAAGAATAAGAGTGTAATTAATGTAGTCAGACAAACCTGATTTCAGCCTCTGAGGTAAATTTACTTTTTGACTGAGATGTATATTTTTATCACTTAGCATTGCAACACGGAATGTGTAAAGTGCACTTCAGTGAATGATGAACAGGCTAAATGGTAGGCGCAGTTTCTCAATAATCTGAGAGCAAGCATTAAAAATGGGATAACACAGTGACTGGTAGAATATTAAATAGCAGGATGAGCAGGGTATCAGAGATACCTGAGCCACTTGTTAAACTGATTAACTGATTCATTGTAAGAATACACCTTTAGGAACAGATTGCCAGCTACATGTATGGAAAGAGGCGCTGTGCCTGTTGCTGAATATGACAGGCAGCTAAGACAATATTCCTTGTGCAACTACCAGTATGTATTCAGCACTGGAAAAAAAAATCCACAGATGGCTAAAGGAGGCATAATAAATAGGAAAAAATGGATTATACTGTTTTGTATACCTTTGGTAAATTGGTATTGGGGAAGATGATCAGATCATGGTTAAAAAAGAGGAGAGGAAAAAAAAAAAAAGAAAGCAGCAGCTAGGAAACAGCAGAGTGTGGTAAGAATTCCCAAACTGATTTGAGGGTTAGAGATAATGCCTTCCATGGAGAGGCTTAAGGAGCTCAATCTATTTAGTTTATGAGGAAGAGGCTTGAGGGACGACTTGATTACAACGTATAAATACTTTAATGGGTTCTAACGGGCTCTTGAATCTAGTGGAGAAAGGCATGAGGAGGATCATCAGCTGGAAGCTGCAGCCAGATGAGTGCAAATACTAAGACAAGAATGTTTAACAGTGACAGTGATTTACAATTGGAACAAGATCTTGAAGAAAGTGATATATTCTGCTGAAGTATCCAGTTCCTTACTGACTGCCTTTCAGCATAACATGCTTTAGACTGACAAAAAGTCACTGGATTCAGTTCTGGAACCTTTAATAAGTAGGTCTGGCTACAAGATCTGCTTGTTTCACTCCTGGCCCTCAATTAATATCTTTCTAGAACAGACACACTTGCATACTGAGTAAAGAACACTAGAAACTTCACTATTTGCATATAATGGACTCCAGCACATTCTGTTACTGTATAATAAGTTGAACTGGCTGAAACATGATTTTGTTTTCTGGAAAAACAAAAAAGTTGTAAAATTAGAAAAAAATCTGAAGCTTCCTTTAAATATGTTTTTGATAAATTCCTTCTTCCTCTCCTCAAAGCTCTGGTAAAAATGGGGTATCTTCTGACAATGTATACTTAGATTTTTTAAAAAAGGTATTTTCAAAGCACAGACACTGAAGAGGATTTTGAGTGATGCATTGGAGAATCTCAGATAGCTCCTGCTACACGTGTCATACGGCAAAAGATATTTGTGGTGTATTAGTTCTCACATTTCAATTTGGGGATTTGTGTCTTCTGAAAGTCCCTGCGTTTTCAACCCCAAAGCCAGGTTACCAAAGTCATGTGTACTTTTGCTGAGCAGCTGCACTGAATTAGCAATACTGTAGGTTTTCCAGTGTTTCAGTCCTGACCACAATAAGCCATCCATTGCACTGAGACTATTTTTATAGTTTCAGAACCATTCACTGACTACTGCAGAAACTGGCAAGGCAGGCAATAATTCATGATAATAATGATAAATTTCTCTGTCAATATTTTCAAATAAGTGGTCTCAAACAATGTGCTACATCTTACATAAACCACACAGGGTGCATGCACATTGGGAGCTCTACTTTGCCGCAGGCTGGGAGCTCTCCACGGGTGCTTGCTGTCCCTTCCCCTCCCTTGCCTTCGCTATCTCTCAGAAACATTAGAGCACTGCAGTGTGTAGGCTTCACGTCACAGTAAATGCCAACTTTTGCTACATACACTGTGAAAAGAGAATGCCTGCCACTATGAACACGCTGAAAAATTATTCATCTGAACCAGAAACATCGAGTTAAAAGGCTCTATATTATTGTCCTGAGTTAGTTCACTACAAAATGCATTTGCCAAAGCACATGTGGGGAGAGAGTCCCCAAGCTGAAGTTGATCCACAAATGAATTTTGGTTTTGTTCAGAAAAACATGACCTCCTTTTTTGTAAACCAGACATATATTAATTTGCCAACCATTCATCTCATCCAAATTTGAAGCCAAAACCTGCCCCAAGATGTGAACATGCAAACATTATTCCTGGATAAAACAGTGTCAGAGATGCATGTGCTTAAAGGCTGAATGGGATCTTTTCTGAATAGGCTTGGGGTGCGCTCCTAAAACTTGTTATTGTTTCATTGCAAGGCTCACTTTGATAGATGGAGGTTAACCTGTTTGTGAAGCACAGTACTGAATTTGCTAAGACGGGTTGGGGTATTTAAATGAGAAGGAGTGTACAACTTTATGGAATTTGAACATTATGCAGAATCTTACTGTTAATAAAATTAATGGAGAATAGTTAGCTTGTGCATGAAAATATATGTTAAAGCAATTATAGGACAGTAAAGTAAATGTTTACAGAGGTTGTAGGAAAAATCTGGCAATAATATCTTGCTCTGCTTGCATTCATGGCAAAACTGTGTAGCAAAGTGATCTATTTAATCTGATTTATGAGTACTTTTCTTCTTTAAAAAAGCAATCAAACGAAATCTATGGATATTATTCAAAACAAAATAAATGCTAAAAGGGCAAATATTTACATGGGCTTCAAGTCAGAATGTTAGCTGTCATGAGGCCAAAATGAACACAATCGAAGAGCCAGAAATCTCTGATTGTGTTTAGAACAATAGTTTTAAATGAAATAATCTGATCAATTTACTGTATAAAAAACCACAGGGTATATCAGTGCCAGCATTTTATGCTTGAAGAGACAGCATGCTTTCAAAATACTAAATAATGAGGAGTTTTTCAAAAACATCCTAATAGTGAAAATGAGGACACAGAACTGTCCCTTTGCAGGCAGAGGAAGGAACTCGGCAGTATTTACAATGAATCAACCACAGCTGAACTCTAGAAACCGAGCAGCTATAGTCCTGCTTGTGACTGCAGAAAATGGCTGCCTGTGTGCATTAGGCACCTCTGGCAAGCAATCAGGTATTTAGATGAAAGATTTTGAGGACGAGGCAGAGTTCTTTAGTTCTTTCCGTGCACAATCTTTCTTTTTCTTGGAACACAACTGTGGAAGGAGATGGCATGCTATTCAGACAAGTAATTGAGGTGCAACTGAAGAAGTATGAATACTCGAAACAAGAAAGCAGGAAAACCAATTTTTTCAGCAAAGTAGCTAAACGTTGGTTTGAACCTGATTGAACCTACATAGCTTTTTGAACATCCCATCACTTATGCTGAGTGGTGATTCTTCTCCTTTTAATCTCCCTTAGGTTTTTATTGTTATAATGAGCAAAATACATCTTTGTAGAGCTAAGTTTTCAGGTTGGGCTGGTTAGGGGCTGTCAGTTCGGGCATTTCCCTCAGCACATAAGCCAAAGCTCCTGCTTTGGAGAAGGTGCAAGAGGAGATGTTGGGCTCTTTCACCTTCAAGTGGCGCCCTGACAGCCCTTACAGCTGTCCCCTGTCTCCCCAGCTGCAAAGTAGCAGCTCCAGCTGAGCTCCCGCAGCTTTAAACACATTTCTGATCTGTGTTTGTTTAAGCTTCTTTTTAAACACTGCAGCATTTCTTTCCTGGGTAATTTCTCAAGGGCTTTGCTATCCTTACTGTTAGAAACATTTTTATTTTTTTTATTTGTAAAGTGGTGGGGGAAAAGTTTGAAAGTGAGTAAAGTGGCTAAAGGTGGCTTCTGACATAATTTTCCTCTTAGTGTATTTGCAGCTTGTTTGATATGAGAACACAGAGTATCATTCCAGGATTTGAGGGTCATTCCTCAACAACCTCAGGCCAGCAAAAAAGGCAGTTTCAGAGCAGAAATAAAGCCTGTCCTTAGCTCAGGTTTCCTGTCCTGTGTCTGAACCATTACAAATCAAAATTCACATGCTCCTGATGCACAGACACATAATAAACCACAAATAGCAACATGCAGGAGTTTTGTTACAGTCTGGGAAAAAAAAAAATGCCACAATGCCCTCAGTGGTTTTGGACTTTTTTCTTAGTTCTGCCTCATGATAAAGGCCTCATACATTAAAACTGACACATACTCTGAGATACCTTTTCATCCATAGTTTTCTTCTTGTAGACTATGGCAGCATTTTCAGGCTGAGCAGTGATTTCTTGCCAGAAAAGCAGCCAAAGGTAGGCTTAAGCTTTCATGGCTTGTCTGTTCCTATTTTCCACCAGTTGCTTGAGACTGAAATAAAAATACTGACCACCCAACTTGAATATTTTTAGGACTGGTGTGATTTTAAAAAATAACACTAAGAGCACTTTATGTACACCACAGAATTTAGTGACTGCCTTTTTATTTTTTTTGTTTTTTCAACCGCAATGTATAAAACGTTTTGACCTCACAATATTCTCTACCAGCATCTGGCTTCATCATTCAAATTATCTCATATTATGCTGGGGGAAAGGAAAAAAAGAGATCATAAACAGACATTTTAAGCACAGGGCTCAAAAGGCTAGGAGAGCCCTACAGGTAACTTCAGCTCTAAATCATTTCTTTGGGTCTGCTCAAGCTCAGCAGGTTGTGCAGCCTGTTTGGTAGCTTATGCACAACGTGGTGCTCCAGGATGTACCGTTCCATGCAGTTCTTCTATAAACCATGTGCAGGGAGAGGTGCTTCAGAAAAGTCTTATGGTTAGCTGGGCTTCAGTGTACCTTTGAGTGGGCGGATGGATTATATAGCACGAAGGACATCTTTGCCTGCTGGGCAATGCAAATTTGCACACTGCCCTCCCCTTCTCCTTTCCCGAGTGCCTCCAGGAGCTGCAGAGCAGTGGGGCTAACACCTGCCACGCACATGCTTTTTCCCTCAAGCAGTGAGGTGTGTGCAGGAGAAAGTGTTGAGGGTTTATATGTAAAATATCGTGGCAAGTAAAATTTAAGATGGTGAGGTTGCTAGGGTGCTCTCTGAGAAGCCAACCCGAGTGCTGGGGGCAGAGCTGGCAGTGTGCGTGCTGGGAGGACTTGCTGCAAGGCTCTTTGCCTGTGGAAGTGGCGCGCCTGCATGCTGCGAGCATTCCTGTCCTACTGCAGAGAAGCATTTCCAGGCAGAGGGGTTGGCTGTTGATGTGGTATGATGGAGAAGCTTGTATATATTGGTATCTGAATGGTCGTGTTAACACTGCAGAGCATGTTAAATACCTTTTAAACCCTTCAGGATAAGAGATGCCATATAAATGTAGCAGACTATTGTGGAAAAATTCTTATCTGTGCTGACTGTATAGATCTAATTCTTCTCCGTTAGTGCCAGTGAGGTCTCTGACTCTAGTAGAAGCAGGTCAGGACACTTTATTTTTGAGGAAGGTATTTCTTTGTGATGTATAGTGCTTGTAGAATAACACTGCTTTGACCTGCTCTTTTTGTGAAAAAGAATAGTATGTTTTACCTTTATTCATTTGGTCTGAAAATACTTTTGCTTGACCTTAGCAAGGCACAATAATTGAAACCTCCCAAGTACTGCTGCCTTTGTACTAATTTTTGCCCTGGACGTGGACTTGGACATGGGTGATTCCCTTTGGACTCGCACACTGTGACTGTCCTTACGCAGCAGCTGGGACTTTTTCAGCTACCGGCTTTTCTTTCCCCTTTCTTAGCTATTGGTTTTGTGTATCCTTTTGTCTCTATCCTGTCACAACAACAACACAGAGCTGAGGTCAGATTTTACATCTGAATCCTTTCCTCAAACAACTGCATACTGTTTTCCTTCCCGATTCCACGAATCGGTACAATAAACTTCATCAAGCACTATATAACGATTCCCTTTTAAATAGCAAAATGTTTTCTCTGGCTCCTGTTTGTGTTACTCCTGGTGACTCAAAGGTCTGTAAAGTCGCTTCCCCTGTGAGGCTCAATCTCAGTGGGATGCTTTAGCAGCCTGCAGTTTGGATGCATGCGAACAGACGTGTGCTGTTTTCCAAGGCAAGCACCCATTTGTTAGTGCGGGCTGCTCCTCTCTGCGGGATCTCTTCCCTATTGAACTTTTGAACCACCGAAGCAAATCGAATCGTGTAGCTCTACAAAATGGAAACCGGGATTTGGGCTGCGTGAAGGAAGTGTTCCAGCTTCAGCGCAGTTGCCTGGGGAAGCAAAGCCAACAGAGAAACACATTGTCCTGGATGACTAAAGAATAAGGGCCTGTTAAACGGATCTTGTCTCTCAAGTTTCTCATGTCTGTCTTGTGTTGTCTCTTAGGCGTGACTGCATGTATAAGATGATAAATTTTTGCAAGATTTTTCCTGTGTGACTGTGATTGCTGAAATCTGTGCAGTGCCTGCTAGTACGGTTTCCAGGATTGGTGAGAGAATGGAAACCAGTGCCAGAAATAATAGTCCTGAGTTTATAAAGGCCATACGTACTTTCAGTCTTGTGACAAGGGAATGTGCCAGTTCTTACAAATGGGACTCCTTTAGACCTCTCCACTTCCTAGGCTCCCTACACACCACCTCGCCCAAGGCAAAGCACGTGTGCTGCCCTGCAAGCCAAGCAGGTCCTCTAGACGTATCAGGCCACATGTGAGGGCACAGCCAGTAGCCACAGAGAGCAGAGGGGCACCTCGAAGCAAAGGGTCTGGCAGGCAGGGTATCTGTGGGCTCCCAGGGCAGCTCCTCTCCTCCCCCAGCAGCCCAAGCAGTGGATGCAGCTGAGCAGAAGAGGACAGGAGCAGTGGCAGTGCACCCAGCTGCTGACAGCATCTCTAGCAGCAATGCTGAGCAGAGGTGGTGAGGGAGGATTCGTATGAGCACACTTTAGTCCTGACAGGTTGAGTTCAATGAAAAATGGAGGCAGGATAAGAAAAAGGTTTCTCTTTAAGCCTGTAAATAATAATAGAAGAAATGGATTGATTTGTTATTGTTGAAACAACTTCTTAAAAATATTGGCATGAAACTGCCCTTTGGTGTACGTTTCAGACCTACCACTTCCCTAAAATGAGTTTAGAATGGCCACACCTGCCCTCAGGAATGCTGTGTCGCTGGAGTCAAAGTTCAAAAAGAAATCCTAACCAGAGGAGTTTCCGTGGCCAGCTGAATTGTCTGTTGGAGTAAAGAATACTTCTTAGCTGATCTTTGGTGGATTTCTTTTCCAGTAACACATTAGCTCAAATCTTGTTGCATTTCAAGTCTGTCTTCCTCAGAAAAATGTCCTCAAGCTTGAGAGGACAGCACTGATTCAAGTGGGCTCATCTAAAATGCCTTCATCTTTCACGCAAAGATGCTTACAAGCTTATACAACAGCAGTGAGTCATTCACATAGGATCATGTTTTTATTCACATAGCAAAAGTAAAACTGGTGTTCTCTGCCCCTAACTCTAGCATTGCTAATATGCAGGACACATATAATGGATGTGCTTTATGCCCTGGGAAACATGAATTACTAGCGGGTGATGACACCTCCATAGTGGACAATCATTCTGTCATTCATTAGTATTAATTTATTTTTCATGTTCCTTTTCCTTGTTTCCAACTGGAAATAAATCTGAATGATATTTCTGCACTTCAACTGGGAGTAGGAAAGGTCAAAGGTGCTAAAAGCCCCTCTCATACGTTAAAGGCACTACAGCTTTAGGTTTGCTCTTTATCCTTAATGCTGTGTTCATTAATCCTGTTAAGGATGACATATGAGTTATACAAGCTCTAACAAGCAAACATCGGTCTATCTTTTTGAATGAGGGCGTGATTCAGCAAGTCCCTTTTGCATTTGCCTGACTGTAAGAATGCACT
The DNA here is from genome assembly GCF_965183815.1 of Platalea leucorodia. Taxonomy (NCBI): domain Eukaryota; kingdom Metazoa; phylum Chordata; class Aves; order Pelecaniformes; family Threskiornithidae; genus Platalea; species Platalea leucorodia. The sequence continues at coordinate 33,612,016 of NC_138826.1, forward strand.
AATCTCACGGAAATTAGCTGTAATGCCTCACTGAAGTGAGCTATTGGGGCTGGGTCAAACCTGTAAAACTAAGCAAAGTTGATTTTAAGTAACATCGACAGCTTTCACTGCAACTGGGATTCATATCTTCTGTCTTTGGCTGTATAAATTCCAGGTACGTAGCCAAGGTCAGCCATCTAGGTGGAGCTGGTCATTGGAGAGGATCCCAAGACGACGATGGGGTAGAATGAGAGGCCTGTCCAACTACATTGACTGTAGAGGGAGCTTAGATAGTTGTTAGACTAAATCTCTAATATATACATGTCTATACACGGCCAGCGAGCTGAATCCTACCTAACTCCTCACTCTAGTGATCGGTTCATGTCAGATGTATAATCAGACCACACTGTTTAAAAAAAAACCAAACAAACAAGAAGAAAAAGGCATATCAAGCAAAGGATATATGGCAGCACAGTATGCAGCCTTTGTTTTTTAACCAGCTCTTTGCTGGTTTCAACTAATTATCAACACCACAAGATAAATTAGCTTTTAATTTTAAATTATTTTTAAATATCTAGAAATAGCCCATCATGTTTAAGTCCAGTAAGCAACCATGTTATAAACCCCTTGAAAGCAAAGACATTCAGATTTAATGATTTTTGCAGGGCACTAACTTATTTCATTGTGTTCAAGTAGAGATCTCTACATACTGCAAACTTGAAGACAACATAAAATAAATGTGTCCTATGTCAATACAGTTGCTTAATCATCTTCCTGGAATTATTCTGTACTGAATGATGTTTGGATCTACAGATCCACTGTGTGTTATAGCAGATTGACTGCAGACAAAACAGAAAATACGTGTGCTAAAATTTGATACAGAAATCAATAAATCATGTGTCCCTTTAAATATAATGAAAGTAAAGGCTCATATTGATCTACATCAACTCTAATTAGAGTTGCATGGTATTCTCTTTTGAAAAAAAGCAGAATAGCTGCTGCTGAGTGAATTGTAGGCATCAGATATTACATAGCTAGCTCCCACTGCAGTCAGTCAGAGGAGCCAAAACAAGTAGGGAGCCATAGGACTTTACCAGCTTCTACGAAACGGTGTCTGTGTGAAAGCTGGGGTTTTACAGTGTATTTTCTACAGCTCAAGTGTTCATTGCACTTTTCATTGGTAAGAAAAATTTTAAAAAAATGTAGAAGGGAATCCCATCTCTGAGCTGAAAATATTGGCATACTTTGCAGTTTATTTAAGGTTTTGATTTTAGTTAAACTTGCTAAGTATGCAATAACAGGGCCTATGGTGCCAACACATTCTGAGGAGAAGTAAAACTCTTCCCAAGATAACGTCTATCTCCACTTTACTGTGACACTTAATTTTTAAAATAAGGCATCTAAATGCTTTGCATACTTACGTGCACTAATTTGCTGAAATGTGCTGCTCTTCTTGGCTGTGGATGCTAGTTGTACCTGCCCTCTGCAGCCTTCCTTCAGCCTTTTCTGTGCAGGAGAGCCAGTGTGCGTAAGGCAGCCTCCTCCAGCCCAAAAGCTTGGCCAAGTGCCAGGATATCCAGAAAGGCAGAAAGTCCAAAATCCTCTTTGGCTTCCTTTGCAGCTTGTTAATTCATACTTCATTTTTATTTGTGACTTTGGCTTCAACGTGATATATATCCAGATTGTCTGGGTTGGGAACACTTTATCATCAAAACTTGCAATTGGCATGGTGTTATTTTGCCCTTGACTGTAGGTTTCTATTTGATGGTCTTCCCAGGGCTTGTGCAAGGTGGTGTTTTCCAAAGTGATGTTACAAAGAGGACTGTGAAACAGAGAGAAGCTAGTTGTCAGGCTTGTAGGGTGCGTAACATACCCCTGTGTGAGAAGGGTCTCTGGAGGTGGGGATGCAGGGCAAAGCGTAAGCCCTCTCTGTGGGCTCGGAGTGCATGCTTAGTAGGGAAATTCTGTAGTTTGCTATATCCCAAAGAGTCTGAAAATGCCTATATGCGTTTTCTCTTCAAAATGGCTATCTTGTATTTAAGACAAGGATAGGAGGGACCACGTTCAAAGAATAAACAAAAGCCTGGTGAGAAAAAGAGGGAAGACGGTGGTTGAGCAGCATTTTTCTCCCTCTTCATTTGCCCTTTCCTGTAAAGTAACAAACCTTAGGTACGGAAGTGAGTGCTGCTCTGCACTTTATATATATGCTGAGGTAGCAAGGTACAGCACTACATGCAGGACCATAACGTAGATTCCAGGGGCATCCCATCAACTGTTTTACTATTACCCGTTCTTGTGAAAACCGGAATTCCTCAAAAATGGAAGACCGTGTCTCTTCCCGCAGGCCAAACTTCTCCAAATTTCTTTTAAGACCTTATGCAAAAAACATGGAACAAGTCTGTAAGATGAGACTAGTGGGTAGAAATCAGGTGAATAGCAAAGCAGATCTGGCTACAAGTTCAGAAACCCCCACACCTTTTCCTTTGGAAGAAAAAAGCTACCAGAACCAAGCATCTCTCTTGAGCATATTACCTGACCCTGAAGAAGATTAAGAGTTGCTTTCTTCTAGCATTGTATAAAGTAAGTTGCTACAATAAACTTAGCCTCTCCCTACTTCACCTGCGCGTTTTTCCTCAGGACTTTATCTTTCTTCTCTTGCCGTAAATTTAGAGAGACAGACAAATTACTATCACATGTGGTACCCTCACCGCTAGGGCTGTGCCAAGGGCCTTAGACTCTCAGCCCTGGTCTGTCAGATAAATTCTTACTGCGTTAATCATTAGGCTGTACCATAGCTCAGTGCAAAGGAAGTGCTGCTTTGGGTTATCTGTGGTGCCACCAGTGCATCTTGCTCTTCTTGATTCCAGTTGAAGCTCTAATTTCATGTTACATGTTATCAGAGGATATCAGGTCATCCTTTATACACAAGCTTTTCACAAGTTAAATCTGTACATTCTTCAAAACACGAGCAAAAGGCTCATTTCCATGCCATGCCCCAGCAAAACTGTTTTCCTGACACAATGCAGGACTATTGATAAGCATTGGTAAGCATGGAAACATACATTGGTCTATTTTATGGGGGTTATTTGGAGCTTGAAGTGGAGGAGCATGCACCAATGGCTAATGTGCCTGACTGGAGTACTCCTGAATGGAGTAGGACACCAGTGGCTAATGCTCCTGACTGACGTTTATACAGAAAAACATTTTGGTATTTACTCTAGGAATGGACTGTGTGGGTAGGTCTCTTCTCTGTCCCTGAGAGTAGCTGAGGAATGCTGTACTGTTCATTCACCACATCTTCAGATTTTTCTCTTAATCCTCTAAGAAATGTGGACAAATCAATTAATGAAAGTTGCACTTTGGAAACAATACATCTTCTTTCCCTTATCAGAGGGAATTTTGTGTGCCATACCTCCAAATGTACTAGAAAATCCATGCTTTTTTAATATCGCCTGTTCTTTGTGTTTATTATTGAATTCTTTTTTTACACTGATTAAGAAGTACTGGCTGCCCACAAAAGATTAAGAATCCATACGGATCACTTATCCAAGCTCAAATCTTGTATACAATTAAAATCCTCCTGCAATTTTAGCTACACTTTGAAATTCAAATGGATTAAGAGAAAAGCTCCTTAAGGAGATTGCAATTAGTTGGATATTTTATTGTATGTAAATTGTACATACATGCTTACAGACAGATATGCATAATGTGATAGTGTAGTTTGCTTTATCAGAATCATAGGTGGATTTAGAAAAGTCCCCAGTTCCAAACTAGCAGAAAGTTACGCAGGACCTCTCCCTCCACTGCAGATAAGATCTGTATTTTAGCCTTGTTCTTGAAAAATCACAGATACTCAGTGTTAGTTTAAATTCATGTACAGAGGCCATGTTTCATGTCTAATAGCCTTCAGAGCAGCACATTGGAGTTAAGAGGTGGAATGCTGCTGTAATTCAACAGGAACTGGGCAGCTAGCTATTTCAGACCCCTTGGAAAATCCCTGTCCAAACATGGAGGAATAAGACAGCTGCAAAACAGATTAAAAACGTACTTGGAACAACTTTTATGAACATCTGAATGTGCAGTGTTTTTAAGGTCTTTCCTGTCCTAACTGTCCCCTCCCGTTCAGCACTAAATGCATCCTCAGCTCTGTGGAGTAAAATGCTGTGCTTTAAAAGCCATCACGTTTTAATGGATAGAATTATTTTTTTTTTTTTTTGGCCCAGGATTGAAACTAACTTCTCTTGGGCTTTGAGGCAGAGTTAGTTTTTAAGAAAAGATCTATATTTTAATGTAGACAGCAGACGAGAAATGCCAGCTCTCTGAACCTGTTCAACAGTATAACACTTCAGAATAAGTCCCAAGACAGAATGGTTGCTGGCCAGAGAGTAGAAAAGGTAATTAAAGGTGTTTAATAGGTGCATGTATCAAATAGCTCTGTGGTTTATCACATAGTTGTACAGTTTATCACAGGAATATCACTTCCAGGCATTCCTGGCTGTATGTAAAATATGCATGCTAGCCCTGGCTTTTTTCTGCTCGAATATAACGTTTCATGGGAACAGCAAAAACTGTAGAAGTCTGAGATCAAAACTGAATGTTATTTCCAAAATACCAACGGTACACAGAATGCTGTCATGGAAACCTTCCTTTCAGATCCCTTAGCATAATCGGCAATCATCCCACTATGCTGTGGAAGTATTAATCTGTCACCACACCAGACTATGTAGTCTATAAATTGTAGTCAGAATAAAAATACAGATTTTCTTTGCATGAGACTGTTTTTCATGGACAAATGGTGCAGCCTGCTTTTCATTCCTGAATATCTGGCTATACATTACAAAGCTATGTGGGATCAGATGGACTTTGTTTCCTTAAGAAAACTGGAATTTCCTCTTTCCTCTGAACCCCATGTTAATATCAAAAGCTACTACAGTTTCATGAACACTTTTGAGCTTGCTGCTGACTTGGGGTACAACTCCTACTTGATCATGTCCCATCAAAATCAACATTTCATTGCTACGGACAGGTGGTTTTGTTTATCCTTCACAAAATCCTTGTAGTTATTAGTTATATTTCCTGAAGTAATTTGTCTTTTTCCAGACAATACAAAGAGACCCTGTACCAAATTTCCAGACAATAAGTCAAGCAAAAATTTCTTGTGTTTATCAAGTGCAAAGTATAGGCAGATTAACCCATTGTAAAGATATAACATGACAGGGATATTTAGACTGAGTGTGAGAGGCAGAAGTAGCAGAGAGTTTTTGTGTTTATATGAAAGATGAGATGAAGTTTTGCAATTACATAATAAAAGGATTTCTATTGTGTCAGATTCATTTCCAAGTCACAAGCCTCAGAGAAAATCAAAATTCTTGAATGAGAGACCACAAAGCTATTCAGATAGATAAGCTATGAGAACGCAAGTATCAGCTTCCTTTGGACTTGATATATTTAAGTGAAGGGGACAATATGTTCAAGCATGCATCATAGTATGGTTTTAGTTGCATCTTCAATTTTCAGGTGGAATAGAAATGCTGAATCAGGGCATTTGGAATTTATTACAGGGAGGAAAGAGGGAAATCATCGATCTTTTCTTGGTTTGGGTTTAGATTGTTCCCAGTAGCTTATTCCTACAATATGTAAGTGGATTTTTTTTTTTATGCCTTTCAGTGCAGGTGGTTCAGTGCCTAAAGGGCATCAATGAATATTGAAACAGATTGCACTAACCAGAACGTATATTAAAAACAAACCCAAACCCCTCAAAATTTGTGTGATGGAAATATAGTGATTCGTAAGTCTTAGTTATCATAAACATGGTAAAAGAAAAACAGAAAGATATATGATCCTCTATGCCCATATAGGCACTGGAGTTAATCTCTCTTCCCCCTATAGGCATAGTATCTTCTGAAACAGTCCCAGGAAATGCTACAAGTCATTCTAACCTAAAACCTTATTAAGATTGTCCATTATTGTAGGTCTACCTCTAAATAAAAAGCCAACAGAATGTGAAATATCTCTTTTCTCATGCTGCATGTTTGCAATCACGTGTTAGAAATTAAGTCATATAAATGATACAGTTTGGTATAGGACTTTCCTAGGTCTTACTGCACATTAAATAAAATCACAAGAAAATAATCAGATGGGCTACACAAAAACAGCAATCATATAAGATCCTAACACAAATAAGGAGCTGCCAGAAATTAGTTTTCTGTGA